>NC_091057.1:142403292-143841279 GCF_000393655.2 Nicotiana sylvestris | reverse complement strand
ACTTAAAAGTATTCCCGCATTATACTGGTGGGCGACCTAGAACTTAAATGTATTCCCGCATTATACTGGTGGGCGACCTAGAACTTAAAAGTATTCCCGCATTATACTGGTGGGCGACCTAGAACTTAAATGTATTCCCGCATTATACTGGTGGGCGACCTAGAACTTAAAAGTATTCCCGCATTATACTGGTGGGCGACCTAGAACTTAAAAGTATTCCCGCATTATACTGGTGGGCGACCTAGAACTTAAATGTATTCCCGCATTATACTGGTGGGCGACCTAGAACTTAAAAGTATTCCCGCATTATACTGGTGGGCGACCTAGAACTTAAAAGTATTCCCGCATTATACTGGTGGGCGACCTAGAACTTAAAAGTATTCCCGCATTATACTGGTGGGCGACCTAGAACTTAAAAGTATTCCCGCATTATACTGGTGGGCGACCTAGAACTTAAAAGTATTCCCGCATTATACTGGTGGGCGACCTAGAACTTAAAAGTATTCCCGCATTATACTGGTGGGCGACCTAGAACTTAAAAGTATTCCCGCATTATACTGGTGGGCGACCTAGAACTTAAATGTATTCCCGCATTATACTGGTGGGCGACCTAGAACTTAAATGTATTCCCGCATTATACTGGTGGGCGACCTAGAACTTAAAAGTATTCCCGCATTATACTGGTGGGCGACCTAGAACTTAAAAGTATTCCCGCATTATACTGGTGGGCGACCTAGAACTTAAAAGTATTCCCGCATTATACTGGTGGGCGACCTAGAACTTAAAAGTATTCCCGCATTATACTGGTGGGCGACCTAGAACTTAAAAGTATTCCCGCATTATACTGGTGGGCGACCTAGAACTTAAAAGTATTCCCGCATTATACTGGTGGGCGACCTAGAACTTAAATGTATTCCCGCATTATACTGGTGGGCGACCTAGAACTTAAATGTATTCCCGCATTATACTGGTGGGCGACCTAGAACTTAAAAGTATTCCCGCATTATACTGGTGGGCGACCTAGAACTTAAAAGTATTCCCGCATTATACTGGTGGGCGACCTAGAACTTAAAAGTATTCCCGCATTATACTGGTGGGCGACCTAGAACTTAAATGTATTCCCGCATTATACTGGTGGGCGACCTAGAACTTAAAAGTATTCCCGCATTATACTGGTGGGCGACCTAGAACTTAAAAGTATTCCCGCATTATACTGGTGGGCGACCTAGAACTTAAAAGTATTCCCGCATTATACTGGTGGGCGACCTAGAACTTAAAAGTATTCCCGCATTATACTGGTGGGCGACCTAGAACTTAAAAGTATTCCCGCATTATACTGGTGGGCGACCTAGAACTTAAATGTATTCTCGCATTATACTGGTGGGCGACCTAGAACTTAAAAGTATTCCCGCATTATACTGGTGGGCGACCTAGAACTTAAAAGTATTCCCGCATTATACTGGTGGGCGACCTAGAACTTAAAAGTATTCCCGCATTATACTGGTGGGCGACCTAGAACTTAAATGTATTGAAATTGTTTCCCCGTTCTTCCGAGAAAATTTTCGACAATCGGCAGAAAATTTTCTGCCCCGGTTTTTGGTGACTTCCATGGCGGTGCATCTTGCGGCCATCATCAATCCTTTGTTTTCCTGCAGCAGACAAAAGGATTTAATCAGTTTTAAATCGTGGTGGTAGAGGGTGCCTTTCTGGCGAGCAATTTTTCTTTCTTCCTTTTCTTGCTCTTTGTCCCCATAATTGGTTGGCGGGCAAAGTTGCCTGTTGGGGTCTCTAGCCTGCTGGGGATTGGTTTTCAATTTATCCCCTTTTCTGCTTTCTTTTAAAACACATGATGTGGGAGTCTGCTTCTAACTCCCGAAACCACTCCCTTTTGGAGCTTACTTCTTCCAACATTTCCGAGCACAATCCCTGCATTGCCTGGGGCCGGCCTTTAAGACTGTTTGTATTATCCTGCATTGGATGAATTCCCCTTCGGTTTCTGGTAGTAAGCTTTGACAAATCCTTTAAAGACACATTTTAGGAAAAGAAATAAAGATATGGAAAAGAGAAAATCTTTCTGAACCAATATTTTGTGGGAGGAGACAATCAAAAGAACTTATCTGGAGGACACAACTGGTCCCCGTGATCATGACGTGCACCATAGATTCCCGACCCAGTCTATTTGTATCAATCGATTTGTCCGACGGTCTGACTTGCTGGGGATGATAAATGGATGTTCATCTTGTTGCGAATGTGGTAGCTTTTGCTGCTCTATCTTGTCGCCTCATAGTGCCCTTCGAGGGGTTTTCACTAATGAGACTCTCTCTTTTCTCTCATCTCCCGGCGCCTTATGGTGCCTGTGAAGGTTTTCACCAATAAGACTCTCTCATTTCATATCCCTCATCTTACATCGCCTCTCGGTGCCTGCGAAGGTTTTCACCGATGAGACTCTCTCATTTTATTTCTTTTCGAGGAATCGGGGTGTTGTAGATATGACCCTCTCTTCTGGAGATTCTTTTGACTATCAACTCATTCCCAGTCTTACGATCCTTTTCTTTGCTGGGGATCGGTGTATTATTCTCGGCCTTATTTGCCAGATTTGGCATCTCTCGAACATTGATCGGGAGGTCTTTTGGATGTCGATGTTGGTTTTGGTGTGGGATTGAAGGAAGGCTAAAAAATGAAAACAACTTGGAGGGTGATGTGCTACAACTTTTGGAATCAAACCTTTGTTGGAACTTAAAACATAACTTCTGCCCCAAGTTTTCTTGCTTGGGGAATTTATTTATTTTTTTACTCTTATGTTGTGCTACGTGCGTTACGCACATTGTGCCTATTATGCACACTATGTACATTATGCATCCTATATTTGCTATGATGCATACTATGACCGAGCCGTGAGGCGCCTACGTATCCTCTTTGAGGAATCAGGTCAAACGTAGTTCCCACGGTTTTATATTCCTTGATTTTTCTTTTCTTTCTTTTCATTTTCTTTTCCTTTTCTTTTTCTTTTTCTTTTCTTTTCCTTTCTTTTCTTTTCTTTTTTTTCGTATCTTTCCCATTAGTGATTCCAAAAGAGGGGTATTGAAAGAATTTGCTTAATGCTCAAAGGGGGAAGCGAGGGTTAAAAGTGTTTGGATAGAAGAAAGAATTGCCTCCGTCATCTCATTATTCAACAAATGCCAAATACAAACAAATAAACCAAAAATTGCCATAATTAAAGAAATTACGCATAATATCTCTTGACTGCATCTGAATTGATAGCCATGTCGACACATCTACCTTCGACATCTGTCAAGCACAAAGCACCGTTGGACAATATTCTGGTCACGACATAAGGCCCTTGCCAATTTGGGGCGAATTTGCCTTTTGCCTCGACCTGATGTGGGAGGATCTTCTTTAATACCAACTGCCCTACTTCAAACTTCCTGGGGCGCACCTTCTTATTATACGCTCTTGCCATTCTCTTCTGATACAGTTGACCATGGCACACTGCTGCCAATCTTTTCTCATCTATCAGGCTCAACTGTTCCAATCGAGCTTTTACCCATTCATCATCATCAATCCCGGCTTCAGTGACAATTCGGAGAGACGGAATTTCGACCTCCGCTGGTATCACGGCCTCAGTTCCGTATACCAACAAGTAAGGAGTTGTGCCTATGGAGGTCCGGACGGTAGTGCGGTACCCCAATAAAGCAAAGGGTAATTTCTCGTGCCACTGTCTGGACCCTTCCACCATTTTTCGCAGTATCTTCTTGATATTCTTATTGGCTGCTTCGACTGCTCCATTTGCCTTAGGACGATATGGGGTGGAATTGCGGTGTGTAATCTTGAATTGTTGGCATACCTCTCTCATCAAGCTGCTATTAAGATTCGCACCGTTATCCGTGATGATCACTTTTGGGATCCCAAATCTGCAGATGATATGGGAGTGAACAAAGTCCACCACTGCCTTCTTGGTTACCGACTTGAAGGTTTTAGCCTCAACCCATTTGGTGAAGTAATCAATGGTCACTAGAATGAACCTGTGACCGTTGGACGCTGCTGGCTCGATGGGCCCAATGACATCCATGCCCCAGGCCACAAACGGCCAAGGTGCTGACATCGTATGTAACTCTGTTGGCGGAGAATGAATCAAGTCGCCATGTATCTGGCACTGATGGCATTTCCTCACGAAAGTGATACAGTCGTGTTCCATGGTGAGCCAATAACACCCTGTTCGAAGGATTTTCCTTGCCAATACATATCCACTCATGTGCGGCCCACAAACTCCAGCATGTACTTCTGCCATAACCGTTGTTGCCTGTCCGGCATCTATGCATCTCAACAATCCCAAATCCGGGGTTCTTTTGTACAATACTCCTCCACTGAGGAAGAAACCATTCGACAAACGCCGAAGGGCTCTTTTTTGGTCTCCCGAGGCATGTTCTGGATATATCCCCATTCTGAGGTATTCCTTGATATCATGAAACCAGGGTTCGCCATCTGCTTCTTCTTCTATGGTATTGCAGTAGGCGTGCTGATCACGGACTTGGATATGCAGAGGATCAACATACATTTTGTCAGGGTGGTGCAGCATTGATGCTAAGGTGGCTAAGGCATCTGCAACCTCATTGTGAACTCTCGGGATGTGTTTGAACTTCACCGATCGAAATTGCTTGCTCAGATCATGCAAGCATTGTCGGTATGGTATGAGCTTTAGATCTCGTGTTTCCCATTCACCCTGAATTTGATGTACCAAGAGGTCCGAGTCTCCCAAGACCAAGACGTCTTGGACATCCATGTCAGCAGCCAAGCGCAGACCCAGAATGCAAGCCTCATATTCGGCCATATTGTTAGTGCAGTAGAAACGCAGTTGGGCCGTAACAGGATAATGCCGTCCTGTTTCAGAAATGAGTACTGCCCCTATTCCAACCCCTTTTGCGTTTGCCGCTCCATCAAAGAAAAGCTTCCAACCCGGTTCCTCGGGTAATTCCAACTCATTTGTATGCATCACCTCTTCGTCAGGAAAATACGTTCTTAAGGGCTCGTATTTTTCATCAACGGGATTCTCTGCCAAATGGTCTGCCAGTGCCTGGGCTTTCATGGCCGTCCTTGTCACGTAGATGATATCAAATTCTGTGAGCAGAATTTGCCATTTTGCCAACCTCCCCGTGGGCATAGGTTTCTGAAAGATATACTTCAATGGGTCCAAGCGGGATATGAGATAAGTAGTATATGAAGACAGGTAGTGCTTCAACTTCTGAGCTACCCAAGTCAGGGCGCAGCATGTTTTCTCGAGTTGAGTGTACTTGACCTCATGCACTGTGAATTTCTTGCTAAGATAGTAGATGGCCTGCTCCTTCCTCCCTGTGTCATCATGTTGCCCCAGTACACAACCAAATGAATTTTCCAAGACCGTCAGGTAAAGGATTAGGGGTTTCCCGGGCTTAGGCGGGACCAATACGGGTGGATTAGACAGATACCCTTTGATTTGGTCGAAAGCCTCCTGACACTCTGTCGTCCAACCTACTGCAGCATCCTTTCTCAGTAGCCGAAATATGGGCTCACAAGTTGCTGTGAGCTGAGCGATGAACCTGCTGATGTAATTGAGTCTACCCAGCAAACTCATTACCTCTGTTTTGTTCCTTGGCGGTGGCAAGTCTCGGATGGATTCAATTTTGGATGGGTCTAACTCAATCCCCCGTCGACTGACGATGAATCCTAGCAACTTTCCTGATGGAACCCCGAATGCGCATTTGGCCGGGTTAAGCTTGATATCATACCTCCGGAGTCTTTGGAAAAATCTCCTTAGGTCTGCCACATGGTCCTCCTGACGCCAAGATTTGATGATCACATCATCGACGTACACCTCTATTTCTTTGTGTATCATGTCATGAAACACAGCAGTCATTGCTCGCATGTACGTTGCCCCAGCGTTCTTTAAACCGAACGGCATTACCCGATAGCAGTAGGTTCCCCATGGCGTAATAAACGCTGTCTTCTCAGCATCCTCTTCGTCCATTAGGATCTGATGATAACCCGCATAGCAATCCACAAAGGATCCAATCTCGCGCCCAGCGCAATTATCGATCAGGATATGAATGTTGGGTAACGGGAAATTGTCCTTGGGACTTGCTTTGTTAAGGTTGCGGTAGTCGACGCACACCCTGATTTTTCCATCCTTCTTTGGGACTGGTACCACATTGGCCAACCACTCGGGATATCGAGTGACCCGAATGACCTTCGATTGCAACTGCTTAATCACTTCTTCTTTGATCTTTACACTCATTTCTGTTTTAAATTTCCTTAGTTTTTGCTTGACCGGAGGGTATGCCGGGTCAGTGGGCAATTTGTGAACCACTAAATCGGTGCTCAATCCAGGCATATCATCATATGACCATGCAAAAACATCTTTGAATTCCCTGAGAGTTTCGATCAATTCTGCTTTGACATTCGGCTCAATGTGGATGCTAATTTTGGTCTCTTGGATGATATCAGCGTCTCCTAGGTTCACAGCCTCAGTGTCGTTTAGGTTAGGCTTGGGTTTCTCTTCAAATTGGCACAGTTCTCGGTTTATTTCTTCGAAGGCTTCCCCTTCGTCACATTCGGATTCATCATCACAAAAGACCTCTTGTATCATTGAGTCAGATTCAGATTGATTTATTAGACTAGGTCGAAGATCCGCTGTGCATGCCATGTCATTAGGACCAGTAAAAAGAGAACTGACTCCCCTCGGACAGGAAGAGGAGTAACCGTCCAATTGTTGGTCTTGGCCTCAGGCCCCACAAATTGTATCTCTGCCCTGCTGGAACCCTCTCCAGCTTCCACCATACTGACATCCGCGAATAGTCTCTCAAAACTCTGATTCAGGTCTTCATTTATGCCGATCAAAGGTCCTTGAATCTTTGGGATCGCTGACCCCTTGGCACTAGCTTTAACAAAAGACCTCGAGAGGCGTGGCACTGGTTTAGGCAGAAACCAGACCCTCTTCTTCATATTTCGCGCTTGCTTCCTGTCAGCTGCGGTTGGTTTGAACCCCAACCCGAAAGTTTCCAGATTCTTAGGAAGGGAGACAGGTTGGATTATCCCTTGAAGTTCAACTCCCAGGCCTTTTCCCGGCACAAACCCATTACCCAGCATCTCTGATACCATCATTACTGTTGCGGCAGTCACCCTAGGGTGCGGGATGATTTCTCCTTCAGAAATTTTGTTGGCCGACCCTGTATCGAGAATCTGGTAGACCCAAGGACCCTTGTCATCAGTGGTCTCTATGAAAGGCACAATGGTTCCGCCCATGGTGCATGTCGTATCCTCGCCGTGCAACACGACCTCTTGTCTTTCCCACTCGAACTTCACTGTCTGATGTAGGGTGGAAGGCACCGCTTTAGCTGCGTGAATCCAGGGTCGTCCTAACAGCAAGTTGTAAGATACCGTGGCGTCCAATACCTGGAATTCCATGGTAAACAGGACCGGGCCAATGGTTAGTTCAAGTACAACATCCCCCACAGTGGCTGTTCCGTTTCCGTCAAACCCTCGGACACAGATGCTATTCTCCCGGATTCTTCCACGGTCAATCTTTAACTGGTCCAGGGTGGATAATGGACAAATATTGGCGCTTGAGCCGTTATCCACCAATACTCGGGTTACCACCGAGTCTTCACATTTGACAGCTAGGTATAGAGCTTTATTATGCTCCGTACCTTCCACCGGCAGGTCATCATCTGAGAATGTCACTCTGTTCACCTCGAAAATCTTGCTAGCAATGGTTTCCAGGTGGTTTACAGAAATCTCACTGGGTACATGGGCCTCGTTCAGTATCTTTAACAGGGCCCTGCGATGTTCCTCAGAATGGAGGAGTAATGACAATAGTGAGATCTGGGCAGGTGTTTTTCTCAGCTGCTCAACCACAGAATAGTCTTGCACTTTCATCTTCCTCAGGAAGTCTTCGGCCTCTTCTTCTGACACTGGCTTCTTGGTTGCCACTGGGTTGGTTTTCCTTAACTCCATCGGAGCAAAACATCGACCTGATCGAGTCAGCCCTTGCGCTTCACAACTGACTTCTTCCACCTGTTTTCCTTGGTACGTTACCACTGCTTTTTCATATTTCCAGGGGACAGCCCTGCTGTCAAGCATTGGCAGTTGGACCACCGGCTTTATGGTTACCCGTTCTCTACATACCCCTATCAACACGACCGCCGGTGTGGGCAGGATCCCTGGTATTACCAACTTGCTTGGCTCGGGTTTGCTTGCTATGACGGACGGGTTCTTCCCCCATAATACTACCGGCTTGACACCTTCTCCCTGCGACTGTACATTTGTTCCTCCCCTGGTTAAGACTTCTTTTGGGGCAGCTTGGATCATCATCACTGTTTGTGAGGGTTTTCTTAATTCACCTCCCTCACACACCAACTCAATCATGTGAGCTTCGTGGTGCGCTGGCAGTGGATTTTGGTTGATGTTAGGAGTCTCCGGTGTCTGGACCTCGATCTTATTGGTGTCAATAAGATCCTGTATGGCATGCCTTAACTTCCAACACTTCTCGGTATCGTGCCCGAGCATCCCTGAACAGTATTCACAACTGATTGAACGATCCAAATTCTGAGGCGGGGGATTTGGTTCCCGAGTATGGACGGGACTAACCAAACCTAATTGCCGCAGCTTGTGGAACACAGCGGTGTAGGTTTCTCCCAGTTCGGTGAAGGTTCTTTGTTTCCGTAACCTGTCATTTCTGGCATCTGGATTTCCCCGGAAACCTGCCCCCGAAGGATTTCTATATGCCCTTGGTGGAGGGTAAGTGTTTTGTGGTGGTGCATATATGTTCTGGGGAGCCGGTGCGCGCCATTGTGGGCGAACCGGAGGCTGAGTGTATACCTGGGCTTGGTGTACGGAACAATGTGGTTCTCGAGGTGGATAGAAATTTTGTGGTGGGTTGTATGGGTAGTTTGACCTGTGAGGCCTGGGTTGGTTGTAGTGCGGCCTGCCAGCCCTGGACCAACTGCCTGCCTCGATCGTGGCAACCTCTTCTTTCTTTCTTCTTAGCGCACCTCCCGTGCCGCTTTGAATAGCCTGGGTTGTGGCCTTAAGTGCCGAATAGTTTAAGATCTTGTCCGACCTCAAACCTTCTTCTATCATGACCCCTATTTTGACCACCTCGTTGAAAGATTTTCCAACCGTTGTCACCAAGTGACCAAAGTAGGTTGGATCCAACGTCTGCAAAAAGTAGTCTACCATTTCTCCCTCTCTCATGGGAGGATCGACTCTAGCTGCTTGTTCTCTCCAGCGGAATCCGAACTCACGAAAACTTTCCCCGGGTTTCTTCCCAGTTCTCAATAACGTGAGACGGTCAGGGACTATCTCTAGATTGTACTGGAAATGACCTGCAAAAGCCTGTGCCAGATCATCCCACGTGTACCACCTGCTGAAATCCTGCCTGGTATACCATTCCAGTGCAGATCCGCTCAGACTTTGGCCGAAGTAAGCTATCAAAAGCTCATCCTTGCCTCCTGCCCCTCTCATTTTGCTACAGAACCCCCGCAAATGTGCCATGGGATCACCGTGCCCTTCATATAAATCAAACTTGGGCATCTTGAACCCAGCCGGGAGTTGGACATCTGGGAAAGGGCACAGATCTTTGTATGCCACGCTGACTTGATTGCCCAGCCCGTGTAAGTTCCTGAAGGATTGCTCCAGGCTTTTGAACTTTCTCAACACTTCATCCTGTTCAGGGGCCTTAACCGGCTTCTCAACCTCTGCCGGAACTTCCAAATGGGGATTGTAAGCCTGTGGTTCGGGTGCATGGAATGTAGGCTCAGGGGGATAGTATTGTGTATCGTGAGCCTGAAACAATGGCTCACTGGTCGTTCGCTGCAAAGGGGCTGATGCAGGTCCCACAAAAATGGGAATATTGGGTGTTGGGAGAGGTTGATGGGGTGGTGGAGCTTGGGAATCATGAGGGCTTCTTTCTTGATGATAGAGGGGATTTGGGCGGCTTGTGGAAGGGCCAGAGTGAGGGTACTCCGGCACGTGTCCCAGTGTCTCAGGGCTCTTTTGCGTTTTGGCCAGGGCTAGCTGCATTGCATGCATCTCTAGTCCCATCCTTTCAATCTTTTCCATTGCCTCTTTTAGCAACTGGCTCATCGGCCTTTCTTCCTCATTACTATTCTCAGAAGTGGTCATGCTTGTTGCTACCGGTCCTTTGGATCTGGTTTGGTATGAATGTGTTGCCAGAATTCTTTAACAACTAACTGTCTGGTATCAGACAACAACAAACTTTGTTAGTGTTAGAGCTTAACAGATTTGATCATAACACATAGAGGATGCAATGCACCTAGGCAGTTAACCGTTTCTACATGCTTTGCTTCAAACCACATGCGTCATCCCGGTTTGTTCATTCGTCTCTTTTTAGAGTATTCTGCGAAACCCCGCGTTTTATTTTATTTACATTTTCTTTTCTTTATTTATTAAAAGCGGTCGAATCTTATGGGGATTGCCTACGTATCACGTCCCCGCGTGAATCAGACCAGGCGTAGTTCTGCCTTAAAGTAAAGACACATAGAAATTCTTCCGGAGTCACTTAATTTCATTATCAAAATTTGCTATTACACATTGCTTCAAACAACATAGCAACAGTACAGACTCCATGGTTCTTTGACCCTATTTGATTGAAGGAAAAATGGAAAACAACATATGGGAAAACATCAAAGCTTAACTAAAACAAGACTCGGCCAGAGGTTAATTTTCCAACTTAGGGACTCGCGAGGCATCGTTCGGCCTTTTCGCGGTTCTAGGTGCGAGATCCCTTTCGAGCTGCTCCAACTCGTGCATGGTCTGTTTGACATAACCCATCACTACTGGGAGAACGGTAACGCAGGTCATGTTTTCACACCGTCGACACCTTCTGATGATGGCATGGGCAATGGCCCTGATCTTGTCTCTGGTTTTTTTCTTCTCTATGAGTAGGTGTCTTATCTGATCACTGCACGTCTTGAATACCTGTGAGTCCTGTATATGCTGATCCCTCAGCTGCCGCACTTCTTCCTTCATTTGGGCCAACAAGTCGTAACAGTATCTACTCTCCGATTGGAAATCCCCGGCCTGCTTAACTGCTTTAAACTCGAGTGTAGCCATCTCCCTCTTTATTTTGGCCACAGTCTTCTCGTGGTCACGTTTCAATTGGTTCAAACACCGGCGATGCTTATCTACTCTTGTTCCCCACCGTGCCTTGAACTCTGTCATGACCTTTTCGGATTCTTCTAACCTGTCTCGCCATTCCGCGATCTCCCTTTTCAAACCCTTTATCAACCGCTGGTCTGATCGACTTCTGGGCTGCTCGTCGAGAGACAATCTCAATTTTTGGATTTGGGCCTTAAGCTCTTCGTTCTCTTGGATCAATCTATTCTTTTCGCTTCGATCCGCCGCGACTTGTACGCTATTATCGAATTTCAGACTATCCATTTGTAGCTTCAAATCGCCAATCTCTGCCCGATAACCCTTCTCTTTTGCTAACCAGTTCCATTGCCCTTGGGATGATTCTACGAAATCTTTGAGATGCGGCCTCTTAGCCGGTCTTTCGTAGGACAGGCTACCTCTAAACCAAGCGTGATATTCTGGGGCGACTTCCCCTTGTGCCGTATTAATCACACAAGTGTTTGCTGTCAGATGTTGGCATTCACTCCATATTTGGCGGACTTCTTCTTCAGGGAAATGACCGTTCGGACTGATTTCAATCACTTGGGTACTCAAATCTTCATCTTTCGGTACCACTTGGTACCTCCCAAGTTGCCTCAAAACCCGATATGGTGCATAGGGTTGGATACTTTTCAGTCCCATCAACAGAAAGTGAGGCCGGGTTGCCGGCATGTATATGATTTCCTCGATAGGTGACCATCCGAGCGTCCACTGGATTTGGCTGGCAGTGAGAGTTCGGAGAAATGCGGTCCATGATGTGACTCCCTCAGGTAAATTGAACCCTTTGATTCTCGTGTAGAATTCTCCAATACAAGTTTTCTCTGGCGAACCATAACCCAAAAGTGAGGAGCGATGGCATAAATGATCGGTCATCCACATTTGCAACAGTAGGTTACATCCTTCGAAAAAGTCGCCCCTGGCTCGACAAGCAGTGAGAGCCCGGAAAATGTCAGCCATAATCATAGGCGCCAGAGTACTTTTATCTTGGGTAAGCAAAGTATTGACAACCCCGGCTATCCTTAGATCAATGTTTCCATCTTTCCTAGGGAACACTATAAGTCCCAGAAAGGCTGTCATAAAAGCCACTAGCCTGTGTTCGTCCCACTTTTGTCGGTTGCCTCTACTGCATAGCTTGAAATCCGGCTTATTGAACCCGCCCACGTGACCGTATCTAGCATATATGAGGTGGAGACTGCAGAATCCTTTGGCAAGATCTGGATGGTGGAATGTCCGAGGTATTTTTAGGAAATCCAGAAACCTGTGTACCGTGACAGCTCTAGGTGCAATCAAGTATTTGAACCTAAAAGGGGCTTCATCAATCCCGATGTACCCTGCTATTTCTTCCAACGTCGGGGTGAGCTCGAAGTCCGAAAAATGGAACACGTTGTGTGCGGAATCCCAACAAGTGACCAATGATCTGATGATATCACCCCGAGGCTGAATGTTTAGTAGGTCCGGGAGACCTTTCAGATATTTCCTTACTTTGTCTTGCCCTTCTTTGCCTAAGTCGTTCCACCATAATCGCAACTCAAACGGGATCCTGGTCATTACTGAAAAGGGTTCGTTTTGTACCGTGCTCATCCTGCACATTTATTGGGGTGATTATGCCTAAGCGAATAATAAAAAAAATAAAACTTTATTTAGACGTATACTTTTTATAAAACTTTATGAAAAACCCTGCACATTTATTGCTTTCATGACTTTTGGCAAAACCAGTAATTTTGCCACAAATAAAGACATATATTTATATTTGTATATATATATGTAGAGATATATATATGTCAAAAATAAGACTCTTTTCCATCTTCATTTTTTTGTGACAGGACAAACTATATATATATATATATATTTAAAAGTATATAAAAGTAGAACGACGACCCCTTTTTTTCTCTTCTTTTCTATTTTTCCTTTGCAATTAATAAAACAAAACTTAATAAGACATTTTCCTTTCATTTTCTCAAAATTTCGCCAGAGTTTTGACGGTATTTTTCAAAAATAAACAATGAACTCCTTAACCGCTATTCCTTCCCCCTCTTTTTTCAATTTCCATTATTCAAACACTGGTCAGCATGCGGGCTCGAGACAAATAGATGCACGGAAAACAAATGGGATGCATTAGGATGGTCCTTTCATACCAGGTTGCTAGTCCTAGACGGACCCAACCCCTGTGTTGAGTCCCCTAAGTCATATGCAACATGATGCAAATAAGCGCTCCTACTAGGGATCCGGCATGAAGTCACGTTATTCTATGTTCAAAACCTGGGTCAGTGTTCTAGACAGTGTACCCGAGCAGACAACTCGAGCCGAGGAGGGGCAACTTACCGGGAACCAAAAGGCCGTCCGGCTTCGTAACTTATCCGTCCTCTTTCTTATTTCGGGTATTGACACTAACAGAATAGGGAGTCTCGACCAGCGAGCTTCTCCCCGGAGGTAAGAAGAGAAGGGTTTCGGCACAGTTTATATACAGTCCAAATAATATCAAAGCGGTAAAAGCAGCATTTAGCACATTAGGCTCAAACATGTAAAAATCAGATAATAAATAAAGCCAAATAATAACAATTATTTTAAGCTCGAATTCTTAACCCTGAACCAGTGGTTCTGGGCACCAAATCCCCAGCAGAGTCGCCAGAGCTGTCACACCTCCTTTTTCCGCGCCCGCGGGGGCGCAGGGGAGTTTTTTCCAATTAAAGGACAATCGAAACGGGATTGGTTTATTTATTTCAGAGTCGCCACTTGGAAGATTTAGGGTGTCCCAAGTCACCAATTTTAATCCCGAATCGAGGAAAAGAATGACTCTATATTACAGTCTGCGTACCAGAAATCCGGATAAGGAATTCTGTTAACCCGGGAGAAGGTGTTAGGCATTCCCGAGTTCCGTGGTTCTAGCACGGTCGCTCAACTGTTATATTTGGCTTATTTATCTGATTTTAAATACAATATGAACTTATGTGCAAATTTTATCTTTCAACCGCTTTTATCATTTACTGTTATTTTTATCAAGAATTGCAACGTTATAAAAATATATCTCGAACCACGTTACAATCAATGTACCCGTGGTCGTCGACACACTTTGACTCCGTTGAGATTTGGATTTGGGTCACATCAATGTGCACCCGAGTTTAAGGAAATTAAATTATTAAAGGCGCGCCTAAAGCGACTAGCGTATTTAATTTGGGTAAGACCGTGGAATTTTACTAAACGGTCCATCCCGAAGTCCAAATAATTTTTAAAGCAAATATTTACTGAGGGCCCCGCAATTTGTATTTTATTTCGGCGAGGCTCATCTCATTCTTATTTTTTAACATGAATTTGCAACGTCATGGACATGCATCTCGAACCACGTCACAATCAATGTACCCGTGATTAGAAATACATTTCGAATCCGTCGAGATTTGGATTTGGGTCACATAAATGTGCACCCAAGTTTAGGAAGGTAAGGTTTATTAAAGCGTGTCCTAAAGAGACTAACGTGTTGTTATTTTAGGAGGGTTGTGAGATTTGCTAAACAACCCGTCCTGGAAACTAAATGCTTCAATAATTTACATTTAACAAGGGCCCCGCATCTGCGTGTTTTGTTTATTTTCATCGAGGCTCATCTCGTTCTTATTTTAAAAGGATATCCTATAGCAACTACGTTTCTTGTCGTGTTCGTCTCTATCAATTGAAAACGGTAGATAGTCCTAATTAATTACACGCTTGCAGGTTATTCATAACGGAATTCCGAGTGCCTTTGCAGAATAAGAAAACATGGCCATGCACGTGGGCAGCTAATCGAACATTATGGGCCCAAACCCAGCCAACACAGTATCGGCTGGGCCTGGGCCACTGCCTTTCTGATGAAAGCCTGCTGGGTTCGTTTGATTCGGGCTCGACCTTCGTGAGGTTGAGAAGTGCAGACTTGCGCTGTTTGTTTTAAAGCAATGGTTTGCCAATTATAAGGAGGCAATTTATCAAAAGGAAATGAAATTAACTAACATGGACGGTTTTATGCATTTAAAGACATGTTAAACGTAATTAGATAAAGTCTAAGATACAACCTATTGCATTGGGAATACTTTTATCTATCAGCCCACATATACAAACTAACATTCTATCACCATACATTGATATCTACTAGGCATGCAGGCTAGCTTCAGTATCTAGACAAGAAAGTAAGCTATTATACATTACATGAAGTTTAATATAACAGTCTATGTATGAAATAAACATCTTCAGCTCTTCTCTTTTATATTCATGCTCAACTTTCAAGTTACATTGACACTATTAATCGTGTACCTGGTATAGCAAAGAAAAAGAAGAAGGAGAATGGTCAGCTGAGTAGTATGCAGCAAATACAGCAACAGCAGATAAACATCAACAACACAGCAACAACAACCAGCCACAATGATGAAGCTCACAAGTGGTCGAGCAACAAACAAGCAGTCCCAGAAACAGAATGATGAACCAACAGAAAACCAGAGTATTCAATATAACAGCACCAGCAGTTCAACAATCACAAACAGCTCGGCAAATAACCAACAACAATTAGCAAAGACAGCTTGGCCAACTTGAACTCCTAAGCAGTTTTCAGACAGTGTTTGGTTACAATATTCTGAGAATTTCTTTATGTTTCTTTCTTTCTCTCAAGACTAAAAAATGTCCCGCCCTTTCTTAACTAAAAATAACTCTATTTATAAGCCAATGTAGGGCAGTCATACTGCCCGGATCTCCCCCAGGTTGTAACCTGCCCATACCCCTTAACTCCCCATGCCTAAGTGCACTTTCTTGAAGTGAATGGCATCTGCTCCCCATGCCTGTCCTATTGCTCTAATCAAGAGTTATGGGTGCATTAAAGTATTCATTTGACCCCCATACTCTTATGCTTTGTTCCCCACTGTTATTAGGCTAATGGTATTTTAATTACCACTTGACATATTCTTAAATTAAATCCCTAATCAGACCCTGTCTTATGCCAAGACTACCCCTAAACCTTTGCATATTACTGTATTGCCCTAACTCCTAACAGTTAGTATATAAATCCTTCTGATTTTAGCTAATTACTGACTACTAATTACCTAACTGAAACTCAATGCTCACTTCAGGTGGATCTGTTAGTTTTCCATAGCTAACAATCAATTTTCAGCCTAAATTCAGCCAATGATTCCAATTCAATCAAACAAGGGTGCCAATTAAAGGGTACGGGTTGGTCATGCTGATACAAGTAATACCAAACAGAAACAGTCATAGTAATCAATACTGAAATTCAACTCCTGATTCTCTAATCTTTTAATTGGAATTTAGGTGACGACACCTATTTAGACGACTATACGAACTATAATATACAACAAACAATCATCAAAACTGTAAAACAAACTAAACATTTAACTCAAAACTCACAGACATGGACAGACACAAAACAAACCAGAACATGAACGATGGATAGAATTTAGGAGGACGAAAGAAAAAAGGAAAAATACCTCAGGGAAATGAAACTAAGACTGAAAAAGCTTGGACTCGAACTAGATAATTTGGGGTCGAATGGACTTTAATCGAAGTGTTCTCAACTGAGAACACCTCGGCAAAAGTCTATTGGACCCTGATCCTGTTGCTGATTCGGACAGAACCCATAGACCTGAATCCTAGGGTTTTTGAGGTTCGATTTAGGATCTGTTTAGTTCCAGTCAAATTTGAACGAAACCAAAGTCATTCAGGGGGTGAGGGAGGTCAGGAGGGGCTGTGGTGTGAGTTTGGGGTCAGTCAGTGTAGATCTGGTTTTTGCTCGAATCTTCAATTGAAGATTCGAGAAGCTACGGGGTGATTCGAGGTGAACGGTTAACAGATTCGTGTTCAGGGTGGTTGGGTGCATTGGGGGTGTTATTTTGGTGGTCATCGGAACTGTGGTTGCCAGGCTTATGGTGGGAAACCTAGGCTGCTAGGGTTTGAGAGGAAAGGGATCCTGGGACGATGGTGAATAGTGGCCGAGGAGGGGGGTGTGGCTTGGGGTGTGGGGTGTTAGGTTAGGTTTATATATGGGGGAGGGTGGTTCAATCCTGACCGTTGGATCGATTACAGTTGATGGCCAGGATTTGGGGAAGCTTAACAATACGGTACCGTTTGGTTAAGTAAGGGGTCGGTTTAAATGGGAATGGGTCGGGTCATGAGGGAAAACAAAGGCCATTGGATCAATATAGATGAATGGCTCAGATTAACTGTCCCTGAAACGACGTCGTTTCGACTTAGCAGGGGCTGCATTGGACCGTTTGATTGCCATGAATCAACGGCTCAGATTGAGGCGCTGATACGACGTCGTTTGGGACGTGTCCGGGCAGCCTGTGTTCGGACTGGATCTGTGTCCTGGTCTTGGGCCTATTTTTGTTTCATTTCTTGGCCCAAACCGATTTTCCCTACTCTTTGCTTTTGTTTTCTAATAAGAAATGAAATTAAAACAACCATTAATCTTACACTTTAACACAATTATCACACACACATTAAAATATTTAAATAGGTTAAATCACCACCTAAAAGATGCATATATATTTTTTGTGAATTTTTCTTTTAATGACCGAATTACGGTTTAATTACCATGACATACATATTTTGTATTTCGTTTGATAAGATTAAATGAAAAATGGACATAACCACAAATGACTACCAGCACATGTAACGTAAAATCGAAATATTGTACAGCGAGGTCATTTGTCATTTATTTTTTGATTTGTTTTGGAGTGATTGTCCGTGAAGCAAAAATCACGTGCTTACAATCTCTGCACTTGATTCAAGGTGGAAACCCTAGAATTCGGAGGTTCTGCCAAGTTTGATTATGTGATTTAATTGAACTAGAGTTTTTATTTTAGAACCCCCAACTCTTTCGGACCAACTTCGAGTCTCTGAACCGAGTTTGGACATCCGTGTTTGCATATGATTCTGACCTTTGGCTAAACTCTTCTAAAACTCTTTCTTCACTGGATTTTTCTATTGATTTTTGCAATGGCACAACATTTTCTACCAACTCAATGTGTTTGTGTGCTCTTTATATGTGATGAATCTTCCTCTAAAAAGGCTTTCAACTCGTGATTGATTCAAATTCCTTCTAATTAGGTCTGATTGATTCCCTTTCCATTGTTTGCTGATTTCCCTTAAGTTAAAAAACCTTTCCCATATTTTTGACTTGGTTCATTCATACAAGATCCTTGATCTTCGATTTACTGGCTGTTAGTTGATTTTCTTGCCTTGTTTATGCAACCGCGTATTTTAGAAATTCTATCCTTAAATAACCTTTATGTATTTACCATTAATTGCATGTTGTGCACAAAGTGCTTATTCATTTTTCTTTCCTTAAATTGTTTTTACCCGTTTGAATCTGAATCCCTTAATTAAGGGAAGTCTTGTGTAATTGATTGACAATCAGTTCCTTGACTATTTTCTTACCTTATTTCTCCATGATTTTCACACTATAAAAGGCATGACCCTTTTTCACAAAGAGGACATCAGAATCCTTCTGAACTCATACTCTGTCACAATAACTTTCTCTTTTTGTCTGCATTGTGGCCTGTTTACAAGACCTACTTCTTTTTTTTATTTGTTTCCTTTGAAACTGGTATGTCCTGATTTAAGCTTCAGCATCACAACAATGTGTTTATTTACAGTCTTTGTATCCATGTCTACTTTACTGCTTTCTGTAGAGTTCAACATTTAAATTAGTATGCTTATGTTCTACTGCATGTTTCTGCTACGAATCATCACTCCTTATTTCCCTTTATGTGCTTTGAGTTACAGTTTAAAACATGGCAATATGCAAGTTATTGTCTATGGATTGAACTTGATCCCTTAGAGGATCCTAACCTCTAAACAATGTGTTCTAACATGCTTATGGGTGTGCCAGCATTTCCCATTGCTGGGTATGCCCACTAGCCTATCTTTTCCTATTTACCACCTCCCCATTCCCTATACCCCTATGTGTATTAATGTAAACTGTTTCCTTTCCCCTTTCCCCTTTTCAGAATTTTGCACTTGCACCCTCTCTTAGTCTCTAAGTTCTGCCTCCCCTCTTGTGAGCCTTGCCTTGGGACCTTGAGTTCCCTCTGAGCTTGGACACTTGAGGGTTGGCCCTTCCACACTGAAGTATGTCTTCATCTATAATGTATTTGGGTATGAGCATTGCCCGGATTCCATACGAGGCTCTTAGGGAACTCTGACACATCCAAATGGGAGAAAGGCTTTGAAATAAGATCTTTTGGAGTTGGTTTACTTAATACTTCAGACAGGAAATCTGAATCAGGCTCTCCTTGGTTGTACTTTTTCTGATTGTATTTTTTCTTTACTTTACTCTTTCTGGGCTATAATAACTTTGTAATAAAACTCTCGGGGATGGCTAGTGAAAAGAGAGGGGTAACTATGTATGCAAAAAGGGGTAGATAACCTGCCTATAGGAGTTTATGAATTCCTGCATTCTCATATAAACACCATGTCTATAGGAATCTTGCATTCTCATATAGATATCATGTCTCTAAGAATTTCTGCATTCTCATTCCATGTCTATAGGAATCTTGCATTACCATATAGATACCATGCTTATAGGTTATTTTTGAATTTCTGCATATCATATAGATATCCTGCCTATAGGTTCTTTCTGAATCTTGCGTATGCATTCCTCATTAGGCAAACATGTTTGTAGGTCTTAATAATCAACCGCAATTAGATATCATGTTCATAGGCTTTAAACGAAATTCAGCATCTAGATGTCATGCCTATAGGGTTTCTGCATTTCTTACCATGTTTACAAAAGTGTCCAAAATCGACAACACATAGAAAGGATGCCTATAGGAGCTTTAATCGAATCTGAACCGCTTCACTCGCTTATAAGTCTAAAACCAGTGCATACTATTTTGCTAAAACTCGCCTTTCTTTAATAACATACGATTTTTCTTAAATCAGTATGTATTCATGTTTACTTCATCGTTTCTAGAATCGGTAGATATCATGCCTATAGGGTCTTCGTCTAACACTCTGGCAAGCCATAGGGTGAAAGTTTATAAACTGAATCAGACTTTTTATCAGCTACAACCAGCAGGCAGGCCTGGTTCGGGCTTCTTATCTGAACTATGTAATAAATCAATCTGCCTCAATCCTTTTAAGTTTTAATCAGACCCTAAACAGTACATGCAAGTCATGCTACATTATGTGTTTTCTTTGGTTTAAAGGAGGTCCGTTTGGGCCCTTTCATTTGTTTATATGCTTCCCCATACTTGCCATATATGTTTTGTTTGCCGCTTTAGTATTTTTACCTTTTGAAACCACAAGTAAGCCCAATATCCCTCCCCTTTAGGATTAGTAGTCCCAAATGCCTCCGGGACTAATAGGATTGGGACGGGTAATAGCATGCAATAAGTAGACGAGACCATTCCGCACTTTAATACCTTAAACAAGGCAGGAAGGGTAGATATGGATATGATGACCACGCGGTAACATCACATGTAGCCCCTCACTGAGGAGTGATTACCGAATGTTGTGTGGGGTGATCCATGTTATTAATAAACCTAGGACCCCCCCCCCCCCTTTCCTTCGTTTCTTTCTTTTAAACCTTTTAAATTATTTCTTCAAAATCAACTCTTTTAGTTTTCTTACTTCTAACCCTCATATGCAAAATCCCCTCTTAATTGAAGTCTTATTCGCCTACGTGTTGTTTATGCTTAAAGTCACAATAATTGTCTGGCCGGGAACCACACTAGTGGATCCTAAGGGGTGCCTAACACCTTCCCCTTGGAATAATTTCAAGCCCTTACCCAATCTCTGGTTGTTCAAATCAAACCTTTCTTAGTGTCCTAATGCACTTAAATCATTAGGTGGCGACTCTTCAATTGAAACCCAATTCCTAAAAGGGAACAAGTTGTCCTCCAAAATGTCATAAACTCAATTTCGCGAGAAAAAGGGGGCGCGACATCGTCCAGGGATTTTCATCTATTGCATCACCCTTGACCAAATTGACCCAAAAGGGTGCTCCATTCAGGTAGTCGGATGAGTGTGAGTCGAGCTTTCAGAAGCTCAAGACTGCCTTGACCATAGCTCTAGTGTTAGTTTTGCTATCATCTTCAGGTTTACATATAATGTATTATGATGCTTCGAGATTTGGTATTGGGTATATTTTGATGCAGGAGGGTAGAGTGATTGCTTATGTTTCTCGTCAGTTGAAGCCCCATGAGAAGAACTACCCTGCTCATGATTTGGAGTTGGCTTTCATTGTTCACGCATTGAAGATTTGAAGGCATTATCTTTATGGTGTGTCTTGTGAGGTGTTTACTGATCATCGTAGCCTCCAACACTTGTTCAAGTAGAAGGATCTCAATTTGAGGCAGTACAGATGGTTGGAGCTGCTAAAGGATTATGATATCACTATCTGTTACCATCCAAGGAAGGCCAATGTAGTGGCCGATACTTTGAGTAGGAAGGCGGTAAGTATGGGTAGTTTGGCATATATTCCTGTTAGGGAGAGACCTCTTGTAGTTGATGTTTAGGCCTTGGCCAATTGGTTCGTAAGGTTGGATATTTCGTAGCCCGGTCGAGTATTAGCTTGTGTGGTTTCTCGATCTTCCTTGTTTGATCGCATCAGAGAGCGCCAGTATGATGATCCTAATTTGCTTGTCTTCAAGGACAAAGTTCAGCACGATGATACCAGAGATGTGACTATTGGTGATGACAGAGTATTGAGGATACAAGACCGGATATGTGTACCCAATGTGGATGGGCTTTGGGAGTTGATTCTAGAGGAGGCTCATAGCTCGCGATATTCTATCCATCTGGGTGCCGCGAAAATGTATCATAACTTGAGATAGCACTATTGGTAGAGGAGAATGAAGAAGGATATTGTGGGATTTGTAGCTCAGTGTCTCAATTGTCAACAGGTGAAATATGAGCATCAAAGACCGGGTGGCTTGCTTTAGTGGTTAGATATTCCAGAGTGGAAGTGGGAGAGAATCACTATGGATTTCATAGTTAGACTCCCACGGACTTTGAGGAAGTTCGATGCTATTTGGGTGATTGTGGATTGGCTGACCAAGTCCGCGCACTTCATTCATGTTATGTACTACTTATTCTTTAAAGCGGTTAGCTGGGATTTATATCCGAGAGATTGTTCGCCTGCATGGGGTTCCAGTTTTCATCATTTCACATAGAGGCACTCAGTTCACTTCATAGTTTTGGAGGGTCGTGCAAAGAGAGTTGGGTACTCAAGTTGAGATGAGCATAGCTTTTCACCCTCAAACGGATGAGCAGTCCGAGCGCACTATTCAGATATTGGAGAACATGTTGCGCGCTTGTGTCATTGATTTTGGGGGTTTATGGGATCAGTTTCTACCGCTCGCAGAGTTTGCATATAACAAACAGTTATCAGTCGAGTATTCAGATGGCTCCGTATGAGGCTTTATATGGGACACAGTGTAGATCTCCAGTTGGTTGGTTTGACCCGAGCGAGGCTAGGCTTTTGGGTACAGACTTGGTATAGGATGCTTTGGACAAGGTGAAGGTGATTTAGGAGCGGCTTTGAACAGCGCAATCGAGACAAAAGAGTTATGTTGACAGGAAGGTCCGTGATGTTTCTTACATGGTTGGGGAGAAGGTTCTACTGAAGGTTTCACTCATGAAGGGTGTTATGAGATTTGGGAAGAAGGGTAAATTGAGTCCTCAGTTCATTGGGCCTTTTGAGGTGCTTCGGAGGATTGGGGAGGTGACTTAGGAGCTTGCTTTGCCACCTAGCTTGTCGAGTGTGCATCCGGTATTTCATATTTCTATGCTCCGATAGTATATTGGCGATCCGTCTCATGTTTTGGATTTTAGCACGGTTCAGTTAGACGGTGATTTGACTTATGATATGGAGCCAGTGGCTATTTTGGAGCGTTAGGTTCAAAATTTGAGATCAAAGGATATAGCTTCAGTGAAAGTGCAGTGGAGAGGTCGGCCCGTAGAGAAGGCTAGTTGGGAGACCGAGCGGGATATGTGGAGCAGATATCCTCACCTATTTGAGGCTTCAGGTATGCTTCTTGACTTGTTTAAGGATGAACGTTTGTTTAAGAGGGGGAGGATGTAACGACCCGACCGGTCATTTCATGAGTTACAGTCCCGTTCTTTCCATTTTTGCTTCTTTATATGTTGTTCAACTATGTTTCATCTTATTGTATGGGTTGTTTCGGGTTCGGAGTGGTCTTGGAGTGGAATGAGACACTTATTCTCTAATTTAGAAGTTTAAGTTGGAAAAGTCAATCGGATGTTGACTTATGAGTAGAAGGTATCAAATGTGAATTCTGACGGTTCGGATAGCTTCGTTAGGTGATTTTGGACTTAGGAGCATGATCGGAATGTAATTTGGAAGTCCGTGGTAGATTTAGGCTTGAATTGGAAAAATTGAAAATTTAGCATTTTCCGGTCAGCAGTGGAAATCTTGATATCGGGGTCGGAATGGAATTCTGAAAATTGGAGTAGGTCTGTTGTGTCATTTTGACGTGTGTGCAAAATTTTAGGACATTTGGATGAGGTTTGATAGGTTTTTGGATCAGTTGCGAAATTCGGAAGTTTTGAAATCTTTAGGCTTGAATCTGTGGGTGATTTCGTGTTTCGATGTTGTTTTGAGTGTTCCGAAGGTTGGAATAAGTTTTAATAGTGGTATATGACTTGTTCGTATTTTTGGTTGAGGTCCCGGGGGCCTCTGAATGAATTCGGAAGGTTGTCGGAAAGTTTAGAATTAAAGTTGAGCAGCTTCAGCTGCTGTTTTCTGTCATAACCGCACCTGCGAATTGGGGACCACAGGTGTGAGCCGCAGAAGCAGAAAGTAGACCGCAGAAGCGGCAAAGATCGTAGGCATTTGTGAGCCCGCAGGTGCGAGGCCTGAGTCGCAGGTGCGGCGTCTGAGGAAATTAATGAAAAATCGCAGATGCAGTTAAGTTGACCCCAGGTGCGTTCCGCAGAAGCAAGATTTAGGCCGCAGGTGCGGAATCCCTAGGCAAAAATTATATAAGTTCCCCTTTCGCAAAATTTAGCCCATTCCACCATTTTTGAAGTCGGGATTGAAGCTTTTGGAGGGTTTTGAAGAGGAAATCAAGGGTATTCTTGTTGAGGTAAGATTTTTGAACTTAATAATCATATCTATGGTAAATTTCAGTTGATTAAACATGAAAATTTAAGAGATTAGAGGTGAAAATTTGGGAAATTAGGGCTTGAAATTGGAGAGTTTAAATTGGGGATTTGAGGGGCCATTTGAGGTCCGATTTTGATGATTTTGGTATGTATAGACTCGTGAGAGGATAAGGATTCTAATGTTGTCATTTTTATCTAATTCTGACACGTAAGCCTAGGGGTCGGGTTTGACCAATTTTGGGATTTTGAGTTTAATTTGATAATTTTTACGTGGGCTTTGTCCCTTTGGCTTGTATTGATGTTATGATTCTGATTTTAGATAGATTCGGAATGATTTGAGGCTGAGTCGAGAGGCAAGGGCATTGCAGAGTACATTTTCGTCTGGTTTAAGGTAAGTAACTATTGTAACTCTGGACCTGAGGATATGAAACCCCGAAATTTCGTATTGCTTTAATAAATGAGGTGATGCACATGCTAGGTGACAGGCGTGTGGGCGTGCACCCGTATGGATTGTGACTTAGTCCATCCCGTGGCAACTGTAGAGTTTTATATTTTGATAAACTTTATATGATATCTATGTGTTTTAGAAATGAATCTGTTAACTTGCTGAATGCCATGTTTGGGGTCTTGTGCCGAACTATTTACTATCCTCACACTGTTTTGATTCAAAAGCATATCCTCAGTCATGATTTTAATTTGTTTATTGTTTGATTCAGTTTCATTACTCTACTTTCAAATATATGAAAACTGTTTGGGGTGAGCTCCTTGATTCACTGAAATGATCGAGTGGCTGTGAGGTTGATGATTGAGAGAGGTCGAAGACCTGATGGTAAGGATTATATATATAATTATGGATGGGGCTGCATGCCACAACGATATTTATATGTATATGGATCGGGCTGCATGCCGCAGTGATATATTGGATCAGGCTGCACACCGCAGCGATATAACGCTTGGGCTGTAGGAGCCCTCCGGAGTCTGTACACTCTAGTGAGCGCAATCGACTATATATATATTTACGGATCAGGATGCACGCTACAACGGTTATTATTATGAGATATCTATTGAGCGGGAGTGTTGAGTATGAGTACTGATTGACGAGAGTTAAGTCACGAGTGACTGAGAGGCTTGCCCGAGGGGCCATATATATATTGGTGATACTTTGACCGAGGGGCTCGTTTATGAAATCATTGTTTTCACTCTTCTTTTATATTACGCCTCTATTGAAAAATCTTGAACAAATGTTTTAAATAACTTTCATTGAAATTGGAGTTTTACGAGATGTTTGGAAATTGAACTACAGATTTGACTTTGACATTTCTATTGAGATTCTATGTTATAGTATGTATATGCTTTTAAATGCTCGTCTCCACACTCAACATTTATTTACTTTGGTTACTTACTGAGTTGGCATACTCACATTACTCCCTACACTTTGTGTGTAGATCTAGGTGCTAGAGCCTCCGAGTGAGAGTTGATCATTGCCTTCAAAGTATTACTCGGAGATTGCAAGGTAGCTGCACGACGTTCGCAACCCTGCCTTTCTCCTTCCTATCCTTTAGTATTTTATATTTCAGTCTTATCATGTATTAAGCAGACAGTATTGGGTTATATTTAGTGGCTCATGACTAGTGACACCATGATCGGGCTGTGTTGATGTACTTACGTATTTTCTTTCTCGCGTATTTTTGATATATTAAAATGAAAGATTTGATATTATATATGATTAAAAAAATTAATTTACAAAAGACCTTTAAATTGTTCGTGTTGTTTCGGCTAGCCTAGTACTGTGATAGGCGCCATCACGACCGGGGTGTTTGGGGTCGTGATAAGTTGGTATCAGAGCCTAGGTTACATAGGTCTCACGGGTCATGAGCCAGTTTAGTAGAGTCTCGCTGATCGGTACGGAGATGTCTGTACTTATCCTTGGGAGACTGCAGAACCTTTAGGAAAAACTTCACATTCTTTAATTTCTGTCGTGCGAATCTGTTGAATCTCGTACTAAACTTCTATTATTCTATTCTCTCACAGATGGTGAGGACACGTGCTACCGGTCAGGACGGACGACCACCAGTACCACCAGTATGGGCCACTAGAGGCCGAGGTCGAGGTCGTGGTAGGGGCAGGAGTGTAGCCCGCACAGCAGCTAGGGCAGCACCTGCAGATCCACCAGCCGCCCCAGTTTATGATCAGGTCCCAGTTACGGACGCTCCAGCAGACTAGCTATGGCACCGGCTGTGCCGATTGTTATTCCAGGCCTTTATGAGGCCCTAACCCAGATTCTATCAGTGTGCACTGGTCTGGCTCAGGCGGTCTCAGTTACTATGGCCGCAGCTACTTCTCAGGCCGGGGGAGGCACCCAAACTCCCGTCGCTCGCACACCTGAGCAGGTTGTGCAGGGACTTCAGACACCGGGGGCACTTCCAGCCCAGCTGGTTGCACCCGTTCAGGATTATGTGGTACCAGTTGTGCCTGACAACGAGCATCGTCGATTGGAGAGGTTTGGTAGACTTTAGCTTCCAACTTTCAGTGGTGCAGAGGGCGAGGATGCCCAAGATTTATTGGACAATTGTCAGAGGATGCTTCGGACTGCAGGTATTTTGGAGACCAGTGAGGTCTCGTTCACTACTCTCCAGTTTTCAGGAGCTGCCTTTACTTGGTGGGAGGCTTATGAGAGGCGCAAGCCTGTTGATGCAGTGCCCCTTACCTGGAAGCAGTTCTACGCTCTCTTTTTGGAGAAATATGTGCCACAGTCTCACATAGAGGAGCTGCGCAGGCAGTTCGAGCAGTTGCGTCAGGATGATATAACTGTGATGCAGTATGAGATGAGATTTTTAGAGCTAGCTCGTCATGCTGTTTGGTTGGTTCCTACGGATAGACAGAGGATCAGAAGATTCGTGGATGGCCTCACATATTAGCTTCGAATTCTCATGACCAGAGACAGGGTGTCAGGTGCTACTTTTGAGCAGGTTGTTGCTATTGCTCGAGAGATTGAGTCAGTTCGTCGCCAGGAGCGAGATGAGAGGGAGGCCATACAATTTAAGGGGAATATAAGGGTTAACTAGAAACCAAACAATTTCTTGGTTGCTACATACAAAAACGTAGATACAAATCTTAAAAGCTTGGTTATGGTATTTGCGCAGCCACGAATGTAAAACTACATGAAAGGAACAAATAATTTGTTTGGCATCCGGAAAGGAGAGAACGCAACAGCAAATCCATGTTGTTCCAGGCCGTTGTAACGCCACTTTGAGGAACTAAATAGCTTTACTACTAGGGTCAAGGTTTCAGTTTCAAGAAAACCTATCAAGTTACCTAAAAGACGAAGAATGTAGATTTTCATGTGCCAAGAATGAATTGTTGGACCATCGTTTGGCTTTGTTGGAGCATATGTTTGGAATGAAGGGAAATATTGAGATTGATCGAAGAAAGTCGTACAGATCGCTTAAGGCGACGAATTGGGTATTTCGACACAAGTACTGTGAGCAATAATCTTACCACAATTTGTGTTTTCATAACTTGCATGGTTTATATATGATATTGAAAATAAATGTGTTACCGATGCTTTGAAATTTGCATGTGGGACAAGTCCTTTACTTGATATGGTACCGAACAATTTACTTGAGATGCTTACTGGTTAATCTAAATATTTTCACCGTTACTAGATACTATGTTTTACTGTTACCTGAGATGTTACAGTCATTTAAATTATTTCACTGTTACTAGACATACTTTACTATTACTTGAGACATGATTACTGTTATCGAAATAAAATTATAAGATTTGATAAAAAATGATATGCCCTTTATTATTTTGAAAATGCTTTCGTACGAGTATTTACTGTTTACAAGAAAAAGTATAAATGGGAGGAGACTTTGAAGGATCCCGTAGCTAACGGCGGGTTCGTTAGGCCTGGTGCATCTTATATTTACCGATTACCGAGTACAGTTATAGCCCTCGCTAGTGGGAAGGTAGAACTAGCATACAGTTACAGTTTCCCTCTAGTAGGGACCTATAATTATATTTGACTCCTTTTACGAAGAGGTCCACACAGTGATACAGATTATATGATCCTTTTTCTAGAAACCTTCCAAATATAAAGATTTATATGAAACAGTATTTACCGAGTTTATTACTGAAAGTTAAATTGATTTTGTTACAGGAAACACACGATGAGACTGATTATTATAACTATTTTAAAAAGGGCATTTTATTTTGTGATTATCATACAAGCATGCTTTTTGACTTGTCTCCTATTAAAAACGGTTGTGGTTAAGTATTATTACTCACTGAACTAGCGACTTACTCCCCGCTATTATTTTTATAGAGACAGTAGTAGACGCGTGCAAGGATTCTGTTAATTAGAGTATACGAGTTGGCAGCTCCTGGTGAGCCCCGCATTTATTCGCGTGGGCAAAGATTGTTATTTATTAGTCTCTTTCTTGAAACTCTTAGAGTCGCTCCATAGTCATTTTTATGAGTGTCATGGGTATTCTTTTATTGATATAGACATGTGACTCGTATTAGACTTGCATATCATATATATGGAGATGAAGTTAGTATTATTGTGTTGGAAATACTTCGTGAATAAGGATTATAACTTGTTTGATCGATATAGGTTGGTTGGTTTTTTGATTTCTAAGACAGGTTTATTTTTGGATATTTCTAAAACAGGGGAAACTTTGTCCGAATTTTCTGTAGATTACCGATGAAGCTTACTTGGGAGCACTTGCTCCTAAGCGCCGGTCATGATCCTAAATTGGGTCGTGACACAATGGATATTAAAAAATCGACCCAACCGTACAATTGAACCGGTTTTTAGGTTTCTTTTAATAAAACTGTAGGTTTTTATATAAATCTATAACTTTACCGATAATTAGGGTATGTTTTTTTTTTATAAAATAAACCGAAAAATTACCGAACCGTACCGAATAAATTTACATGTGAATAATATATTTATATTTTTAGTTTAAAAATAATAAAATATTAAATTTTTCTTGAGTTTTGGAATGAAAATAATTACAAGCCAACAAGTAATAAATGCAAAATCATAATTCTCAAACCTATTATGCTACTCCTATCGAAAATAATTTATTTCTAGCAAATTCACTAGCAAGACACAAGGCATTATAGCGGTTATGAGTAGTCAACTACAATATATTGTTTATATTTCCTTTCGTATGATTTATATTTATCTTTTTGAATATTTAATTTTCTATAAACTTTATTCTTGAGTCTCAGTCCTATTTTGGTTAATATATTTCCACTGGTATGATTTATATTTTCTTTATATTAATTTGTTTAGTTTTTTTTACGATGTTGTAGAGTAGTTGATGGATCTATACTCTAGCCATCTTTCAATTTTCTTAATTCATCACCCTTTAAAATGTAAAAACATCTAGAGAGTTTTACTAAGTCCTATAAAGGTATGTATGTTAGTGTATTCTACTTCTACTAGTGACTTTTACACAACATTAAAAAAAATATCGAACATTAACCGAACCATATCAATACTGAAGAGAAACCGATATAACTGAGACGGTTTTCAAAAGTCTAATTTTGGTTATACATAATGAATAATCAAAAAATTGATATGGTACAAAATTTACAAAATAAATGACCTAACCGAACCATTGACACCCCTACCCGGAACTAAACTAATTGGGTTATTAAATTTTTGGAAGGAAGAAAAAAAGTTTTGATCAAGAAGAAGATGGAAAAACAACAGGCTAGTGGGTGTCCTTAAATCTGACCATCTTTGAACACTATATAGTTAAGCTTTTGTTGGCACCATTTTCAAATAAGATATGGAGAGGGAGGAAGTGCTAGTGGTGGAAGAAGTGGAGGGGAGGGGATAAATTGGGTTAGGGAATGTGAGATGGCATACCACGTGGTGTTCACTTCATCAAAATATCAGTACAACATATGATTGGATGTCCTATGTGAATATATCTTGGTATATTTGAGCTATTTGAGTAATGGTGTCACACCTCCTTTTTCACTATCTACACTCCGCAAGGGCGTAAAGGAGTTTTTCCATTTAAAGGACAATCGGAACGGGATTTAATTATTAATTATTCAGAGTCGCCACTTGGGATATTAATGGTGTCCCAAGTCACCGGTTGAATCCCGAACCGAGGAAATTTATGACTCTGTTAACAGTCCGCGAACCAGAAATCCGAGTAAGGAATTCTGTTAACCCGGGAGAAGGTATTAGGCATTCCCGAGCTCCGTGGTTCTAGCACGGTCGCTTAACTGTGGTACTTGATTTTATCTGATTTTAATACATGCTAGCTCATGTGCCTTTTATTAATTTACACCGCTTATATTATAATTATTTTAAAGAATTGCGACGTCATGAAAACGCATTTCGAACCACGTCGCAATCAATGCACCCGTAGTTATCAACACATTTCGACTTCGTCAAGATTTGGATTTGGGTCACATCAATGCGCACCCGAGTTTAAGAATGTAATTTTATTAAGAGCGTGTCTAAAGCAACTATGCGTTCGCACTTTGCGAGGGCCATGGAATTTACTAAATGGCACACCTCGAGTTATTTCAAAAGATGGTACTTAACAAAAAAAAAAACTACTTATGCTCACGATCGACTCTTAGCAACCACGACAACCCGTTGACTGGAGCAATCCAAACAATTTTAAAGATGCGATTTCTCCAATGCATGACCATATATATACAATTTGCATTAATCACCAAAGCAAAAATGGAACTAACTAAAATTTGCTTCAATTAGCATAAGATCTTCGCATGTGATTTTATATCTAATACATCTAACTGAGACTCTTTCTTTTCAAAAACAACCCCTTAACACTTAAATGCAAATGGACTGCCTATGATTTAACACCATTCATCTCATATCTGAACTAATACAAATAAATAGAAGCATTTTTAACATTTCAATATAGTATGAAGCTCAACAAAGAATTAATAATAAGCAATGTCCACACTAAAGTATTGACATATCAGTTAATAGAGTAAGATGAGAGTGAACCTCAAAATATGACGCCAGCTCAATTACAGTAACAACGGTGCAAACAGAGATCGGAACCGGAAACCTCAAGCACGAAAGCGAACAATCCCACCACCTCTTTGTTACTCAGATCCGAGCATCCAAAACCTCAACCTCAAAATTTTCACTCAACTTACCATATCTAGAATCTCGACTCGGCACCTCAACTCGCACAATGACCTCGATGGAACCTCAAAACGATACCGAGAAACTCGGCACTCAAGCTCGGAGCTAACGTTCACTCGATTTTTGGACTGAAACTCGCTGCCTCCCTCCTGCCCTCGTTCTCTCCATTTCTCGCTTCTGTATGGGTGTATGGTTATGTGCATCGACGGGGGGAGGGGCGGCTATGGTAGCGATGGAGCTTGGCAACAAAGTTGATGAGGAGCGGCTGCATGGAGCTGGGTGGTTGGGTCGTTGTTTGAGGTGTAACAACGTGCTCGCCGCTGGTGAGGAGAAGAAGTGTCGAGGAGTGACGGGGAAGGAGGTCCGTCTATCGCAGCTATGTCAGCTGCTTCTTCAGCCCTTCTCCTTTGTCTTCTTTCATACGCAGCTTTGCTGCATTTTTAGCTTCTTCTTCGTTCCTTCCTCTTTCTTGATGAGGTCAGGAGGGGTTTTTAGAGATAGGATCATTTTTGGTCGCGCAGCTCTTTGCTGCTTTTTCAGCTTCTTCCTCTCCGTTCCCCTCTCTTTTCCGGCGAAGTCAGGGAGGGTCATTCTTAGAGGTAAGGTCGTTTGGGTTCAGGGAGGTGGTGGGGTGCGAAGAAGACGATCCGGGTGGGGGTGGGGTTGTTTTTCCGCACAGCTTTGCTGCTTTCAGCTTCTTCCTCGTTCGTTTTTTTTTTGCGCAGCCTTCTGCGTTTTTTCCTAGCTCTTTTTTTTTCCTTGTTTAGTCTTTTAGCTTGTTTTATAGTGTAGAGTCTAGGGTTTTTGGGTTAAGGGGTGTGGGCCTAGGAGTTATGGGCTTGGCAATTGTGGGCTAGGTCCAAAATTATGCCTAAAGCTGGGTCGCTCGAGCACAAGCTCTATTCTTTTGCCGCGAATGAGATTAAAAATACGCGTCCATTTATTAATTAGTCCTACTATTAAAATAATTATTAAAACAAAACTGACCATTAAAACAAATCTATTTTTTTGTATTTCCAAATATTATATTAAAAATAAAAATACGATACTATTTTTATATATTTTTTAGATTAAAAATGACTACAAATATTAATGAACTTATTTTTAGATTAAAAATGACTACAAAATATTAATGAACTTATTTTTTGTAATTTTTGTTTTCTTGTACTAAAATAAAGTAAAAGAGTCAAAATTACTTAAAATATCTATATTATGCCTAAATTAAATATTTTACGCTAATATATAAAAGATCTTGGGGAGGGTCAAAAATCACATGTCTACAGCTGCCCCTCTTTGACTGGAAACGTACAGAGTTTTCAAACAAAGACTGACTAGACAGGTTTTTGACCCGCCCCTTATTTGGAGAGACTAAGACTAAGAGATAAGGGAGTGTTACCGAGCTCTGGCATTTGAGTTGCTTACATATCTTTGGCTATAAAGGAATCAGACCACGTGTAGTTCAGAAATGAGTGAGATGACGGAGTATGCCGAGGTGGAGATCCGGTCGAGGTGTCGTTCCGTCGAGGTTCCGGTCTGCGGTCCCTGTTATTACATCAAAAATTAAAAGATGAAAAAGACTAGCCAAGCCTATCGACCACGAGCTACAAGATTCCTATCTATAAGTCTTCTGAAGCTTGATCTTGAGTCTTGAATGGTTCTTCATACAGACTTTAGATTTGAACCTTGACACTTGTTAGCTGCAGGTGCTAGCTCGTTCTTCTACAGCTTCTGGGTCAGGACCGGACATGTAGTGCTTGTGACCTCGGCCATGTCTTGAGGAGCTCACATCCTTCATCAACTTCTGAATTGCATTCTGAATTGAATTCCTTCTTTTTTTTAGGTGGGCGCCTGACTGCTGAACTTGAAATTGATTGTATTCCTCTATTATCCAGGCGGGCTCCTGACTCTATTATACAGGCAGGCTCCTGATTTCCTAAACTTGCATTGTATGTCTCTATTCTCCAGGCGGACTCCTGACTTCTGAAATTTGAAATGTATTCCTCTATTATCCAGGCGGGCTCCTGATTTCCGAAACTTGAATTGTATACCTCTGTTCTTCAGGCGGGTTCCTGACTTCAAAAAGACAAAGAAATCAATTGAGAACTAAAAATTTGAATTGTATCACCTCTGTTCTTCAGGCGGGCTCCTGATTGCTGAAACTTGAATTGTATGTCTCTATTCTCCAGGCGGACTCCTGACTTCCGAAACTTGAAATTGAATGTATCACCTCTGTTATTCAGGCGGGCTCCTGACTACTGAACTTGAACTGAATGTATTCCTCTGTTATCCAGGCGGGCTCCTGACTTCATAAAAATAAACGAACCAAGAAAACTTTCTGCCCCAGTTTGGAAACTGGGTACATGTTACTTGATGTTAATAAAAATTTGATTAAAACTTGACTTGAAATACCTCTTTTATACAGGCGGGCTCCTGACTTCCGAAACTTGAATTGTATGCCTCTGTTCTTCAGGCGGGCTCCTGACTTCAAAAGATAAAAGGTTTATTGACAGCTAAAATTTGAATTATATCACCTCTGTTATTCAGGCGGGCTCCTGATTACTGAACTTGAACTGAATGTATTCCTCTATTATCCAGGCGGGTTCCTGACTTCACAAAAATAGATAAAACAAAGAAAGTTTTCTGCCCCAGTTTGGAAACTGGGTGTTTGTTACCACATACTAATAAGAACTAAAGCTTGAATTGTGATAAGACTGAAATGCAACTTTTAAAAATTTAGAGACCGCAATGTATCTTAAAATTGAAACTTTATCTTAGGTGAAAAATTCATCAGACTAAGATTCTCATCTTAGGTGAAAGATTCAACAGACTAAGATTTCTTTATCTTAGGTGAAAAATTCATCAGTCTAAGACTTTCATCTTAGGAGAAAGATTCAACAGACTAAGATTTTTGTCTTTATCTTAGGTGAAAAATTCATCAGACTAAGATTTTCATCTTAGGAGAAAGATTCAACAGACTAAGATTTTTATCCTTATCTTAGGTGAAAAATTCATCAGACTAAGATTTTCATCTTAGGAGAAAGATTCAACAGACTAAGATTGTGACTCTAGGAGATAATTCATCCGACTAGGTCCATTTTGTGTGATCTCGACTTTCTTAATTTTCCAAATTCCAACTTCCTTTCTTTTCAAATTCTGCCTTCCTTTCTTGTTCCCAAATTATGCCTTCCTTTCTTTTTTTTTTCCGACTTCTGTCTTCCCCTTCTTTAAATTATGCCTTCCTTTTTTTTCCGTCAAATTCTGCCTTCATCTTTTCCAAATTATGCTTTCCTTTTGTTTTTCCAACTTCTGCCTTTATCTTAGGTGAAAGATTCATCGGACTAAGATTTTTATCTTAGGTGAAAAATTCATCAGACTAAGATTTCTTTTAACCATTTTCCTTCAAAATTTGCTTTATCTACCCACTAACTTGAATTATCTTCTTTCAGAACTGCTTTCCTAAAAACTAGTGTTATCCTCCTTCATGTTCTTCAGATGGGTACCCGAAAAAACTTTCAACACGACAGAAAATTCTCTACCCCAGTTTGGTAATCTTCCTGTAACATATCTTTCTGCTATCAATATCATTTTCATGCCCCTGTTTCAAATCAAAGAAAATTCTGTCAGTTTAAAAGTGCGGTGGTTGGTTGTGGTACTCCCGCTGGAATGACTTTCCTTTTCTCCTTTCCATGCTTTGCGTCGTCCGACCATCTTTGAAACTTGGCTGATAACTTCCGCCCTTCTTGACGACTATCTCTCAATTATTACTTCTAGTCTTCTTATCTGACCCCATATGTTTTCTATGACAACTGATTCTTCTTGAAGGCCTTGCCTGTTTACTGATTAACCACTTTCCCCGTCATCTGTGTCACTGAAATACCCTTTTTCCCCGTTCAATCCCAACATGCTCTATCTGTTGCATTATTCCTGCACCGACATCTACCAGACTTTGTGTTTCATAAGGATCCCAAAGTATGTTGATTATTACCAGCTTAGTGCTCTTGTTATTTTTCCTGACTTGTGACCCCGTTTTGTGCAATTGGAAAGCTGGTGGAAAATTTTGAAGTCATTCCTCACTTGTTACGACCAAAGGACTCAGAAAGGGGAAATAAACAAAACGAAAGGAACAGGGTAAAGGACAATAGAAAGAGATGATTCCTAACAAGAAAACTACACCGTAGAAACCTATCGGATGTGGATACCGACTCTAATGACCTTGACATGCACCTGCGACCTATTCTGTTAAGCAAATATGATGTTCATCTCTTGTTCCTTTTTGCCGTAAAACTGGGTTTCATTGCTCCACTTATCCAATTTGATTCGCATTCCTTATTCGGCTTGTAGTGCCCCAAAGGGTTTTCACCATCAAACCTCTCTCATTTCATTCTTTCTCTCAACTTACTGTCGCCTCAAGGTGCCCGTGAAGGTTTTCACCAATAAGACTCTCTCATTTTTTATTTCTCTGAGCTTTCATCATTTTGTGATACCAATTATGATTTTTATCAATAAGATTCTCTCATTCTCATTTTCCTTGTTTGGACCGGAGTGTTGCCCCTGACATGAATTACCTTACCTGCTTGACTTGGCATTTCTCAAAGACTGATCAGAAGGTCTTTCTTTGGACCGTAATATAGGCTTTTGGATGGGTTAGAAAGAAAGGGTATAGAAGGCTCAAAAAAATTTCAAAATGGGTTAAAATTACAACTTTCGGAATCCAACTTCTCACAACAACCACAATTTCTTCCCTAGTGTCTTGCTTGGGGACTTTTGGATTTTTGTTTTGGTATGGCTGAACCTCAGAGAGGCTGCCTACGTACCCTTTCGGGATCAAGTCAAACGTAGTTCACATTATAGAAACTACGTTGTTGCGATTTTCTTTCTCTCTCTTTTTTTTTTTCTTTTTTTTCTTTTTCCTTTCTTTTCTTCATTTTCTTTCTCTTTCTTCTCGTTCTTTCTTTTCTTTTCTTCCCTTTTCTTTTTTTTTCTTCTTTTCCTTTCTTTCTTCCTTTCTTTCTTTCTCCTTTTCCTTTCTTCCTTTTCCTTTTTTTTCTTTTTCCTTCTTTTTCCATTTGCGTATCTCCGGCACTTGCATTTCTTTAATTGTGTCGTTGATTCCGAAAGAGGGGTATGAAAGAAAACAAATAAGGCTCAAAGAGGTTGACAAAAGGGTAAAGTGTTTAGATAGCAGAACAAAACGTCTTCGTCATTTCAAACTTCAAAATATGCCAAATACAAACAAGTACAATCAGAATAAAGAAACCATACACATCATCTCTTGACCGCATCGGAATTGACGGCCATTTCCACACATTTTCCTTCTACATCTGTCAGATATAATGTGCCATTCGACAACACTCTTACTATTATTACCACGACCTCCCCCCTGTCAATTTGGCCAACTTGCTTTTACGGGGATTTTTATGTTTTACTTTCCCCAGTTTCACATGGTTCGGGCGTCAAACAATCTCAAAATGTCCAAATCTGTTCTTATTTCCTCAGGTGCCCCTATCGTTTTCAAAATAGTCTCATTGCGTCGCAACTCTTGAAGATCAGACTGAGAATTATGCGTGCATGTCATGTCACTAGAACCGGCAAAAGGCAAAACAAAACGATAGAAAAGAACTAAACGAAGAACAATGATTGGAAGTAACAAAAGACCGGAATTTGCTTTAGACAACGATGAAATAACTCGAATAACAAAACAAGCAAACAAACTGGAGTACGACCCTAGAATGAACCTGAAACACCCATGGACAACACTAAACGAACCACTACGACTAAACAAGCTAGACAAAAATGAAAGGATAAGAGGGTTTGATCACAAGACAATATCCGGATTACAACCCTGCAAATAACCCTGACAACAGTAATGACAGCAAAATGGACCACCAAAGCTCCTCCCCGACTGACTTAGGAATGGAGCGTCTTTCCAATTACAAGCACGACATCTTAGCCACTAAGGTTCACATCCATATTGCCATGACCACTAACTGCTTCAGTATTTTCAACTTCAGTCAACAAGTTCCCAAGAGTATTCTCATACCCCATGTCACCGGGCATCATCCCCACCAAGTGTGCCTCCTCATGTAAGGGATGCAGCGTGATATTCTGGGTGCCACTGTCTTGAATCAAATTTTCCTGAATCATCCTTTCTATTTCTCTTTTCAAATCCCGACAATTTTCCACATTGTTCCCCAGAGCATTGGAGTGATATTCACACCTTTTAGATGAGTCAAAGCTTCTCGCACGTCGGTCCACCTGATTTGGAGGAATGGGTGCAATCATGTCATGTTGTTTTAACTTCTCAAATAAGCTTGCATAGGACTCTCCTATTGGTGTAAAACTATCTTTCAACTTTTGTTCCCTTCTATACCCCTGGCTTGGATGTGGGTTACAAGGTAATTGAAAATTTTGCGGAGGCTGGTGGAGATTTTGTGATACTCGTGCTCGCTTTCTTGGGTGATTTGGTGGCTGGGCAACATACTGGGAAGGATCAACAGAGTATGGGGGGTTTGGAGGTGGATAGTAATGCTTAAAGGGGTCATGGGAAACTTGATGAGGCTACACATACCTTCGAGATGTTCTCCTAGGACCTCTTCTCGACCCTGATATCACCATGATTTCTTCAACCCTCTCATTCGTGTTACCAGATTCAATTTGGACAGCTTGAGCTGCAGCTTTAAGAGCTGTTTGACTTATAATTCTGCCTGTCTTAAGATCGTTCTCTATCATTTCTCCCATTTTGATTGCTTCCGGGAAGGATTTATCCACTGCGGATGTCATGTATTGAAAATAATCCGGCTCTTGAGCCTGTAGAAAGACAGTGATTAACTCGTGGTCATCCATGGGTGGATTAGCTCTAGCTGCCTGCTCTCTCCATTTGATGGCATATTCCCTGAAACTTTCAGTTGGTTTCTTTTTTAGGTTAGAAAGGGAAATGTGGTCTAGGGTGATGTCGATGTTGTATTGAAATTATTTGACAAAGGCCCGTGCCATGTCATCCTAGACGTACCAGCAAGATGTGTCTTGATCCAAAAACCATTCAGATGCTACACCCGTGAGGCTTTCCCCAAAATAAGCTATAAGCAATTCTTCATTTCTTCCCACACCTCTCAATTGGTTGCAATACCTTTTCAGGTGGGCTATGGGGTCTCCATGTCCATTGTACCTTTCAAATTTGGGAACCTTGAAACCAGGCGGCAAGTGGACATCGGGGAACATGCATAGATCTCTGAAAGCAACGCTCTTTTGACCTGCCATTGCTTGCGTGTTTTTCAACCGTTGTTCTAATCTTTTCACTCTTTGGGTTATTTCTTCATGTACCCTCTTTCGGGAAGGCTTCTCGATGTTTGCGGGAAGATCAAACGAGTACAAGTGATACTCGGGATAGTGGTACTGTTCTTGTTGTGTAGCAAATTGTGACTCGTGACAAGGCTGTCCTTGGCCATTGGCCCAGGCTTGACGCATTTTGGTCATTTGTTGTTTCAGTGTTCTATTTTCCTCAACCACAGTAGACCCTTGTTGAACCCTCTGACCCTGAGTCTCTTGAGCACTCGTAACAGCTTCGATGTCAGTTATCATTTTTCCTCAGATCTTGTGTTTCCAGCTCACCACAAACGACCACCTCAACTTTCTTCACAATTCAAAATAAAACATGTTAGAATGGATTGGGTCGGTCTTCATTATTCACAACATTTTTTCCCATTTTTTCAATTCTTCTTTTCTATTTTTCATTTTTCATTTTTTTTTGGTTGCGGTCGAATCCTATGTGGATTGCCTACGTATCGTGACCCCGCACGAATCAGACCAGGCGTAGTTCGTGCAAATAAAAGGTAAACGACAATAAAACATTTTTTTTGGAATTTTCCATTTTCATAATAACAACAAAACTAACCAACTTAACGATGAAATACAGACTCGAAAATCAAACGACCCATATACTCTAATCAAAAGAAATACAAACCCCAAAATGATAGGTTCCTTCCTCTATATGCCAATTTTGACCCAAAATCTGAACGGTATTCATTTGACCACTAACTCTTTTTCTTGTTTTTTTTTCAAATTAAAATAAATGATCCGGTATTGCAAACACGGCCTTCCTGCGCCTCGGGGGAGAAGATTTTAAGGCCGTGAGGGTCAAAAATCAAAATACGACCAAAGGTGGCTGTTTATGCAAAGTCAGCCTTCCGGCGCAGAGTCTAGGGTTTTTGGGTTAAGGGGTGTGGGCCTAGGAGTTATGGGCTTGACAATTGTGGGCTAGGTCCAAAATTAGGCCTAAAGCTGGGTCGCACAAATTAGCTAGCTCAATAAATGAAGAAGTTCTGTCGCACAAAAATTTTCAGATGTCTTGTTGTAATTTACGAGGATTTATGTCGGAAAATTTTATGAAAATTATTGTTGTTTATATGACCTAATACTAGAAAATAAATAAATGCTTTTAGCATGATTTTCAAATATTTATGTGTCGACCCAAGGGGTCATCACCGTAATTCTTCCTTGTTCCGTGCTCCCGAGGCCTTGAAAACCTCGCTTTTAGTTGCCTCGATTGGCGTGCGCAGTTCGGGCGCGTAGCCGGAAAGTTTTTATGTTAGAATATGTGAATTATGTGAAACATTTGATGAATTTTGGTATTAATATGCATAATGTTGACTTCGGTCAACATTTTGGGTAAACGGACCCGGACCTGTGATTCGACGGTCCCGGAGGGTTCGTAGAAAAATATGGGACTTGGGCGTGTGCCCGGAATCAAATTCTGAGGTCCCAAGCCCGAGAAATGAATTTTTGAAAGAAATTGTTTTTTCTGAAATTTGATATGAAAATTTGAAATGAAAAGGAGTTAGAAAATATAGGTATCGGGCTCGTATTTTGGTTTCGACGCCCGGTACAAGTCTTAAATATGTGTTAAGCACTATCTGTAAAGTTTGGCTAAAAACGGACGTCATATGACGTGTTTCGGACTAAAAATGGAGAATTTGAGTTATGAAAGTTGAAGAAAGAAAATCATGTGTTTGAGGCTTGATCCTATGTATATGATGTTATTTTGGCGATTTGATCGCACGAGTAAGTCCGTAAGATGTTTTTAAGGTTGTGTGCATGTTTGGTTTGGAGCCCCGAGGGCTCGGGTGAGTTTTGAATGGGGCCCGGGAGGTCTTGGACTTAAGAAAATGCAGGTTCAGGTGTTGCAGACACCAGCGCGGCCGCGGTCATTTCTGCGCAGTCCGCGCTGGAGCCGCGCGGCCGCGATGCATTTTTGTGCGGTCCGCGTGGCTGAGTCTGAGGGCTAGGGTTTCAGGTTAGCCAGCGCGGCCGCGCACCAAAACAGTGCGGTCCGCGCTGGAAGGGTTCATAGAAGCCCCACTTTTCTCCCACTCGGCGCGGCCGCAACACATTTTTGTGCGGTCCGCGCCAGGTCCTCAGAAAGGTATACAAGTTCGGAAATCTCAGTCATTTTTCAATTTTCAAAAAACCCAAAACCTAAGAGGTGATTTTCCAAACAACCTTTCTTCTCCAAAACGATTGGTAAGTGATTTCTAACTTAATTTCTTTATCCCTTAACTTCTTTTAATATAATTTCAACTTCAAATCAAAGATTTTCATGGGGAAAATTGGGTGTTTTGGGTAGAATCTAGGCTTTCTACAAATTGAGAAGTTGGACCTCAATTTGGGGTCCGATATAAAAACAAATCATATATTTGGATTCGTGGGGGAATGGGTAACCGGGTTTTGGTCCGAACCTCGAGTTTCGACCACGTGGGTCCGGGGGTATTTTTGACCTTTTTGGGAAAAACCTTGAAAAATCTATTTTCATGCATTGGGGATGATTCATTTAGTAATTATTAATGTGATTAAGTAACTTATGACTAGATTCGAGCGGATTGGTGGTGGAATCAAGAGGTAAAGCTATACTAGAAGCGTGAGTTGAGTTTGGAGCATTCGAGGTAAGTGTTTGTTCTAACTTTGGCTTGAGGGAATAGGATTAGGATGATATTTGCTACTTGCTAATGTGGAGTACGGTGTATAGGCATGGTGACGGTTATCTATGCACCGGAGTCTAGCATGACCGTGAGTCTTGATTGCTTTTAATTCGAATAATGTGACACAAGCTCCTTGTTTATTTGATAAGTTTCATATAATGTGAACGGTTGAGGAAGAATGATTTAAAAGGAGAATGTGTTGTGAATACTCCCTTGCCGGGATGTGTAGACTGATATATATATTCTCCCTTGTCGGGATATTTTGGGCTGTTAGCTGTACCCTTACCGGGTTAAAGGTATTGAGTTGTTATTCTCCCCTGAAGGGGTCTACTATATGAAGTCAGATATTATGAACTATATTGTGGGATCGTGTGGCACGCCGTCCACTTATATATGATATTATGGGATCGTGTGGCACGCCGTCCACTTGGTTATTGGCCTCTGTTGCCGGTGACATATTGTGCACTGTGATAAGATGAATTGGGATCGTGTGGCACGCCGTCCACTTATATATGATATTATGGGATCGTGTGGCACGCCGTCCACTTGGTTATTGGCCTCTGTTGCCGATGATATATTGTGCACTGTGATAAAGATGAATTGGGATCGTGTGGCACGCCGTCCACTTATATATATATGATATTATGGGATCGTGTGGCACGCCGTCCACTTATATATGATATTATAGGATCGCGTGGCACGCCGTCCACTTATATATATATATATATATATATGCACGCCGTCCACTTATATATATATATATATATATACATCATGGGAGCCGGAGTCTCTTCTGCTTATTTCCGATATTTCATTTTTATCTGTTACTCCCCGATAGCATGTCCCCTCCCAACTTTACTTTGTATTATCTTGTTATTGTTTTCTTGCACTTGTTGTATATATATCTGTACAGGTTAATTGTGGTAAGTATTGTCTAGCCTCGTCACTACATCGCCGGGGTTAGGCCAGGCACTTACCAGCACATGGGGTCAGTTGTGCTGATGCTACACTCTTTGCATTTTTGGTGCATAGATCAGGGAGCAACTTACGGACCGCAGCAGTAGGACTTCTGGGAGCTATCTTCAGTCCAGGGACTCTCGAGGTAGCCTAGCTGGCGTTCGCAGGCCGAAGTCCCTTTCCATGTTTTTTTTTGTTTGTTTATCTTGTATCAGACAAACATGATGTATTTCTTTTTCAGACATTGTTTGTAGTATTCTGCAGTAGTCCGTGAGCTAGTGACACTAGACCTTGGGTAGTGATGTGTATTAAACTTCCGCACTTTTGGTTTTCAGTTGCTTTAGATTTAATGTCTTCTGCTTAGATTTTGTCTCGTTTATTATATTGTTTGAAAGAAAGCAGGAAAGGTGTTTTGAATATTTGGCTTGCCTAGCTCCGATAGTAGGCGCCATCACGACACCCAATGGTGGGAAATCCGGGTCATGACAAGTTGGTATCAGAGCTCTAGGTTACTTAGGTCTCACAACTCACGGACAAGCTCAGTAGAGTCTGAGGGATCGGTACGGAGACGTCTATATTTATCCCGCAGAGGCTACCGAGTTAGGAAAACATCACCTTGTTCATTCTTGTCGTGCGATTCTATTTCTCAAGTACTGATTGTCCTTCCACTCTGCTCTTTCGCAGATGGCGAGGACACGTGCTTCCTCTTCTACTGCGCAACAGCCTGATCCCCCAGCAGCAGCCCCTATTAGGGGCTGAGGGCGAGGCCGTGCCAGAGGCCGAGGCCGGGGCAGGGCTCAACCCCGAGCAGCATTTCCAGCGACGGAGCCTCAGGTCGATTTTGAGGAGGAGGTTCTGGCCCCAGCTGTTCCAGTGGGCCCAGCTCAGGTCCCAGAGGGTTTCATAGCCACTCAGTGCTTCAGGACGCTTTGATCCGACTGGTAGGCTTTATGGAGGGCATTTCTAGAGCGGGTTTTCTTCCCGCAGCTCCAGCCATATCTCAGGCTGGGGGAGGAGTTCAGACTCCCGATACTCGTACTCCAGAGCCAGTAGCTCCTCAAGCTCAGGTTCTAGCAGTTCAGCCAGCTGTGGCAGCCCAGCCAAGTATTGCGGCTCAGTCCAGTGATGGTGCGGCTATGTCCGCGGATGCTTTGTGAAGGCTTGATCGTTTCACCAAGCTCTTCACTACTACATGTAGTGGCACTCCCTCAGAGGATGCTCAGGATTTCATATTCAGCTGTCATGAGGTTCTACGGACTATGGGCATTGTAGAGACCAATGGGGTCGACTTCGCCACTTTTTGCCTGGCAGGATCCGCCAAGACTTGGTGGAGGGATTTTTGTTTAGCCAGACCAGCAGGGTCGCCATCATTGACCTGGGATTAGTTTTCAGAGTTATTTCTGGGGAAGTTTCTTCCAGTTACTCAGCGAGATGCTCTTCGCAAGCAGTTTGAGCGTCTCCAGCAAGGTCCTATGACGATCACCCAGTATGAGACCCGGTTCATTGATATTGCTCGTCATGCCATTGTGATACTCCCCACCTATAGAGAGAGGGTGCAGAGGTTTTCTGGGGAAGTTTCTTCCAGTTACTCAGCGAGATGCTCTTCGCAAGCAGTTTGAGCGTCTCCATCAAGGTCCTATGACGGTCACCCAGTATGAGACCCGGTTCATTGATCTTGCTCGTCATGCCATTGTGATACTCCCCACCGATAGAGAGAGGGTGCGGAGGTTTATTGATGGGTTGGCCCAGCCGATCCGTGTTCAGATGGCCATGAGTGCCGGTAGTGAGATTTCATTTCAGGAGGCGGCAGATGGTGCCCGCCGGATAGAGATGGCACTTGCTCAGGGAGGTGGTCATGGGTCTGATAAGAGGCCCCGTCATTCTGGTAGATTCAGTGGTACCTCGTCTGGAGGTAGGGATTCTTATGGTAGAGGCCATCCTTCGAGGCCCTTTCAGTCAGCTCTCCAGGCTTCTCATGGTACACCAGGTGGTCGTGGTTCTCAGCCGCAGTATTCTGACCAGCAGCTCTTCAGTTCACCATCAGCACCTATCAGTGCACCACCACTTCGTTATTCTCAGCAGCCGAGGGCTTGTTATACTTGCGGCGATGTGAGTCATATTGCCAGTTATTGCCCTCGAGTTTCCAGCAGCTCGCAGCAGCAGGGTTCTCGCTCGATGATCCATGCACCAGTTGCCCCACAGCCTGCCCAGCCAGCTAGAGGGTAGAGGACATAGAGGTGGAGGTAGAGGACATAGAGGTGGAGGTAGAGGTTTTAGAGGTGGAGCTCAGACCGCTAGAGGTAGGGGTCAACCAGCAGCAGATCATCCCAGGGATATGATTCAGGGAGGTGTGCCCCAACCCCATTGTTATGCTTTGCCAGCCAGGCCAGAGGCTGAGTCATCAGATGCTGTGATTACAGGTACTATTCTGGTCTGTGATAGGGATGCTTCTGTGCTATTTGATCCCGGATCTACGTATTCATATGTGTCGTCCTATTTTGCACCCTATTTGGTTATGCCTAGTGACTCGTTGAGTATTCCTGTTTATGTGTCAACACCGGTGGGTGATTCTATTGTGGTCGACCAAGTTCATCGTTCTTGTATCGTAGTGTTTGGGGGTCTTGAGACCCGTGTTGATTTGTTGCTTTTGGACATGGTCGACTTTGATGTTATATTGGGGATGGATTGGTTATCCCCGTACCATGCTATCTTGGATTGCCATGCCAAGACCGTGACCTTAGCCTTACCGGATTTACCCCGTTTAGAGTGGAGAGGGACTTCTGGTCATTGTACCCACAGTGTTATCTCGTATGTGAAAGCTCGCGGTATGGTCGAGAAGGGATGTTTGGCCTACTTGGCGTATGTTCGCGATTCTAGCGCGGAGGCCCCTTCTATTGATTTTGTGCCCGTTGTTCGGGAGTTTCCTGAGGTTTTCTCTTCAGACTTGCCGGTATGCCGCCCGACAGGGATATCGACTTTTGTATTGATTTGGCCCCGTGCACTCAGCCCATTTCTATCCCGCCATATTGTATGGCCCCGCCGGAGTTGAAAGAGTTAAATGAACAACTGCAGGACTTGGTTGAGAAAGGTTTCATTAGACCCAGTGTTTCGCCTTGGGGTGCGCCGGTGTTGTTTGTTAAGAAAAAGGATGGTTCGATGAGAATGTGCATCGATTACCGGCAATTGAACAAGGTTACAATTAAGAATAAGTATCCACTGCCGAGGATCGATGATTTATTCGACCAGCTTCAGGGTGCGAGGGTGTTTTCAAAGATAGATTTGAGATCTGGCTACCACCAGCTGAGGATTAGGGCGTCTGATGTCCCTAAGACAGCATTTCGCACTCGGTATGGGCACTATGAGTTTTTGGTCATGTCATTTGGATTGACTAATGCCCCAGCAGCGTTCATGGAGTTGATGAACCGAGTGTTCAGACCTTATTTGGACTTGTTCGTGATAGTCTTCATTGACGATATTCTTATATACTCCCGCAGTCAGGAGGAGCATGAGCAGCACCTCAGAGTGGTCCTTCAGACCCTAAAGGATAGTCAGTTGTATGCTAAGTTCTCAAAGTGCGAGTTTTGGTTGAGTTCGGTCGCATTCCTGGGTCATGTCGTATCAGCAGCAGGTATTCAGGTAGACCCGAAGAAGATAGAGGCAGTCAAGAACTGGCCTCGACCAGCTTCAGCTACGGATATTCGGAATTTCCTGGGGTTAGCAGGTTACTACCGTCGGTTCGTGGAGGGGTTTTCATCCATTGCAGCCCCTATGACCAGATTGACCCAGAAGGGTGTCCAGTTCAGGTGGTCGGACGAGTGTGAGGCGAGCTTTCAGAAGCTCAAGACGGCTCTGACTACGGCACCGGTATTGGTTTTGCCCACAGGTTCAGGGCCATATATGGTCTATTTTGATGCGTCTTGTATTGGGCTTGGTGTAGTGTTGATGCAGGAAGGCAAGGTCATTGCTTATGCTTCGAGGCAGTTGAAGATCCACGAGAAGAATTATCCGGTTCATGATCTCGAGTTGGCAGCCATTGTTCATGCCCTGAAGATCTGGAGGCATTACTTATATGGCGTGACGTGTGAGGTTTACACTGATCACAAGAGTCTTCAGTATCTGTTCAAGCAGAAAGAGTTGAATTTGAGGCAGAGGAGGTGGTTAGAGTTGCTAAAGGATTATGATGTTACTATCTTATACCACCCGGGGAAGGCCAATGTGGTGGCCGATGCATTGAGCAGGAAGTCCGCCAGCATGGGTAGTCTTGCTTATATTCCAGTCAGCCAGAGATCGCTTGCTTTGGATGTTCAGGCCTTGGCCAATCGTCTTGTGAGGTTGGATATTTCTGAGCCTAGCAAAGTGTTAGCTTGCACGGTTGCTCGTTCCTCACTATTAGAGCGTATCCGCGAGCGGCAGTTTGAGGATCCCCATTTGTGTGTCTTGAGAGACACGGTGCAGCGTGGAGGTGCCAAGAAAGTAACCTTAGATGATGATGGTGTATTGAGATTGTAGGGGCGAGTTTGTGTGCCCAATGTTGATGGGATTCGAGAGTTGATCTTAGCGGAGGCCCACAATTCTCGGTATTCTATTCACCCGGGCGCCGCGAAGATGTATCAGGATCTGAAGCAGCACTATTGGTGGTGTAAGATGAAGAAAGACATCGTTACGCACGTGACTCGATGTTTGAATTGTCAGCAGGTTAAGTACGAGCATCAAAGACCTGGTGGTCTATCTTAGAGGATTGCACTTCCCGAGTGGAAGTGGGAGAGGATTACGATGGATTTCGTTACTGGACTTCCGATGACTCGGAAAAAGTTTGATGCAGTTTGGGTCATTGTTGATAGGCTGACCAAGTCAGCGCATTTTGTTCCTGTTGCAGCCACCTATTCGTCCGAAAGGTTAGCCGAGATTTATATCAGGGAGATTGTTCGCCTTCATGGGGTGCCGCTATCTATCATTTCGGATCGGGGTACGCAGTTTACCTCGCATTTCTGGAGAGCGGTTCAGCGAGAGTTGGGCACCCAGGTTGAGTTGAGTACAGCATTCCATCCCCAGACGGACGGTCAGTCCGAGAGGACTATTCAGGTTCTTGAGGACATGCTCCGAGCCTGTGTCATTGATTTTGGAGGCTCGTGGGACCAGTTTTTGCCTTTAGCAGAGTTTGCCTACAACAACAGCTACCAGTCAAGTATTCAGATGGCTCAGGCGTTGTATGGTAGGCGATGTCGGTCTCCAGTTGGATGGTTTGAGCCGGGAGAGGCTCGATTATTGGGTACGGATCTGGTTCAGGAAGCCTTGGACAAGGTCAGGATTATTCAAGATAGACTTCGTATAGCTCAGTCCAGACAGAAGAGTTACGCAGACCGCAAGTTCAGAGATGTTGCCTTCATGGTTGGTGAGCGGCTATTGCTCATTATATCGCCTATGAAGGGCGTGATGAGATTTGGGAAGAAGGGCAAGCTCAGCCCTAGGTTCATCGGTCCATTTGAGATTCTTGATAGTGTGGGAGAGGTGGCTTATAGACTTGCCTTGCCACCTAGCTTGTCAGCTGTGCATCCCGTGTTTCATGTGTCTATGCTCCGGAAGTATCGCGGAGATCCATCGCACGTGTTAGATTTCAGCACTGTCCAATTGGACAAGGATCTGTCATATGAGGAGGAGCCGGTGGCTATTCTAGACCGGCAGGTTCGACAGTTGAGGTCGAAGAGTTTTCCTTCGGTGCGTGTTCAGTGGAGAGGTCAGCCTCCTGAGGCATCGACCTGGGAGTCCGAGTCCGATATGCGGAGCCGTTATCCTTATTTATTTCCCGACACAGGTACTTCTTTCTTTTGTCCGTTCGAGGACGAACGGTTGTTTTAAAGGTGGAGAATATGACGACCCAAGGGGTCATCACCGTAATTCTTCCTTGTTCCGTGCTCCCGAGGCCTTGAAAACCTCGTTTTTAGTTGCCTCGATTGGCGTGCATAGTTCGGGCGCGTAGTCGGAAAGTTTTTATGTTAGAATATGTGAATTATGTGAAACATTTGATGAATTTTGGTATTAATATGCATAATGTTGACTTCGGTCAACATTTTGGGTAAACGGACCCGGACCTGTGATTCGACGATCCCGGAGGGTTCGTAGAAAAATATGGGACTTGGGCGTGTGCCCGGAATCAAATTCTGAGGTCCCAAGCACGAGAAATGAATTTTTGAAAGAAATTGTTTTTTCTGAAATTTGATATGAAAATTTGAAATGAAAAGGAGTTAGAAAATATAGGTATCGGGCTCGTATTTTGGTTCCGACGCCCGGTACAAGTCTTAAATATGTGTTAAGCACTATCTGTAAAGTTTGGCTAAAAACGGACGTCATATGACGTGTTTCGGACTAAAAATGGAGAATTTGAGTTATGAAAGTTGAAGAAAAGAAAATCATGTGTTTGAGGCTTGATCCTATGTATATGATGTTATTTTGGCGATTTGATCGCACGAGTAAGTCCGTAAGATGTTTTTAAGGTTGTGTGCATGTTTGGTTTGGAGCCCCGAGGGCTCGGGTGAGTTTTGAATGGGGCCCGGGAGGTCTTGGACTTAAGAAAATGCAGGTTCAAGTGTTGCAGACACCAGCGCAGCCGCGGTCATTTCCGCGCGGTCCGCGCTGGAGCCGCGCGGCCGCGATGCATTTTTGTGCGGTCCGTGTGGCTGAGTATGAGGGCTAGGGTTTCAGGTTAGCCAGCGCGGCCGCGCACCAAAACAGTGCGGTCCGCGCTGGAAGGGTTCATAGAAGCCCCACTTTTCTCCCACTCGGCGCGGCCGCAACATATTTTTGTGTGGTCCGTGCCAGGTCCTCAGAAAGGTATACAAGTTCGGAAATCTCAGTCATTTTTCAATTTTCAAAAAACCCAAAACCTAAGAGGCGATTTTCCAAATAACTTTTCTTCTCCAAAACGATTGGTAAGTGATTTCTAACTTAATTTCTTTATCCCTTAACATCTTTTAATATAATTTCAACTTCAAATCAAAGATTTTCATGGGGAAAATTGGGTGTTTTGGGTAGAATCTAGGTTTTCTACAAATTGAGAAGTTGGACCTCAATTTGGGGTCCGATTTAAAAATAAATCATATATTTGGATTCGTGGGGGAATGGGTAACCGGGTTTTGGTCCGAACCTCGAGTTTCGACCACGTGGGTCCGGGGGTATTTTTGACCTTTTTGGGAAAAACCTTGAAAAATCTATTTTCATGCATTGGGGATGATTCATTTAGTAATTATTAATGTGATTAAGTAACTTATGACTAGATCCGAGCGGATTGGTGGTGGAATCAAGAGGTAAAGCTATACTAGAAGCGTGAGTTGAGTTTGAAGCATTTGAGGTAAGTGTTTGTTCTAACTTTGGCTTGATGGAATATGATTAGGATGATATTTGCTACTTGCTAATGTGGAGTACGGTGTATAGGCATGGTGACGGTTATCTATGCACTGGAGTCTAGCATGACCGTGAGTCTTGATTGCTTTTAATTCGAATAATGTGACACAAGCTCCTTGTTTATTTGATAAGTTTCATATAATGTGAACGATTGAGGAAGAATGATTTAAAAGGAGAATGTGTTGTGAATATTCCCTTGCCGGGATGTGTAGACTGATATATATATTCTCCCTTGTCGGAATATTTTGGGCTGTTAGTTGTACCCTCGCCGGGTTAAAGGTATTGAGTTGTTATTCTCCCCTGAAGGGGTCTACTATATGAAGTCAGATATTATGAACTATATTGTGGGATCGTGTGGCACGCCGTCCACTTATATATGATATTATGGGATCGTGTGGCACGCCGTCCACTTGGTTATTGGCCTCTGTTGCCGGTGACATATTGTGCACTGTGATAAAGATGAATTGGGATCGTGTGGCACGCCGTCCACTTATATATGATATTATGGGATCGTGTGGCACGCCGTCCACTTGGTTATTGGCCTCTGTTGCCGATGACATATTGTGCACTGTGATAAAGATGAATTGGGATCGTGTGGCATGCCGTCCACTTATATATGATATTATGGGATCGTGTGGCACGCCGTCCACTTATATATATATATATATATATGATATTATGGGATCGTGTGGCACGCCGTCCACTTATATATGATATTATAGGACCGTGTGGCACGCCGCCCACTTATATATATATATATATATATATATATACATCATGGGAGCCGGAGTCTTTTCTGCTTATTTCCGATATTTCATTTTTATCTGTTACTCCCCGATAGCATGTCCCCTCCCAACTTTACTTTGTATTATCTTGTTATTGTTTTCTTGCACTTGTTGTATATATATCTGTACAGGTTAATTGTGGTAAGTACTGTCTAGCCTCGTCACTACTTCGCCGGGGTTAGGCCAGACACTTACCAGCACATGGGGTCGGTTGTGCTGATGCTACACTCTGTGCATTTTTGGTGCACAGATCAGGGAGCAGCTTACGGACCGCAGCAGTAGGACTTCTGGGAGCTATCTTCAGTCCAGGGACTCTCGAGGTAGCTTAGCTGGCGTTCGCAGGCCGAAGTCCCTTTCCATGTTTTTTTCGTTTGTTCATCTTGTATCAGACAAACATGATGTATTTCCTTTTCAGATATTGTTTGTAGTATTCTGTAATAGTCCGTGAGCTAGTGACACCAGACCTTGGGTAGTGATGTGTATTAAACTTCCGCACTTTTGTTTTTCAGTTGCTTTTGATTTAAAGTCTTCCGCTTAGATTTTCTCTCGTTTATTATATTGTTTGAAAGAAAGCAGAAAAGGTATTTTGAATATTTGGCTTGCCTAGCTCCGATAGTAGGCGCCATCATGACACCCGATGGTGGGAAATCCGGGTCGTGACAATTTATTAAATAACATAAATTGAAGATTGAATCTTTTGGTTTTTAGAGATTGGAAATGTAAATATTGGAAATGAAAAAATTAATAATGACAATGTAAAATTTAAAAAATAAGCATAATTATTAAGTTAATATTTTACATTATAACTTAATATAACAAATAATATAATGAGATGTTTCTTTGTTGGACCAAATGCAAATGACAATTCATTTATATTCTATTACTTTATCCTAGTTGGTTAAAATTTATTAATTTGGCTTTTTTATACTATCCTATAATTGATTTTGCTCAATATTCTTCTTGTCGTAAGGGTTTTGTCAACTTGAAAAATAATTTTATTTATATGATAAATTTAGAAATAATTAAATTGGATTCATTTGCTAATTAGTTAATTCAAAAACTTAATTATTTATTTCATAATTAAAAGAAATGATAGATATTTTTAGACCATTTATTATACGTCTACAAAAAGAGGATATACAACAACTTCCTCTATCTTATATTATATTTAGTGAAGATAAGTTGATATTTGAATTCAGTTTGATTTTTTTTAGGCACTAACTCTTGCCTTTCTTATTTCTTTGGGACTCATAAAACCATATAGATTAACGTCTTTCAATATGTTATGATAGCTAGAGTCTAAAAAGTAGGATTTCTTATTTAGTTCACTAAGGAAATATTTAATAACCAAAATATTAGGTGATTTAAATGTCCTAAATATTAGGAAAGTAATTTAAATTATAATTATATCCAATATAATTTTTTTTATAGGGTAATAAAGTTCATTTCGTTAAAGGCATTCGTGCTTTTAATATAGTATAAATATAAATATAGCTAGATAATAGAAAAAATAAATAAAAAATATATGGATCTCAACACCACTCATTTAATTTATTAGCAAGAGCAATTTCGGTACCTTACATATATTTATCTTATATGAGAACATCTTCCTTTATTTCTTAAAATGAGACACAGAGGGTATTTATTTATATTTACTTCTTATGAAAAAAAATATCATATGACTTAGAAATTCGTAGTTTTTATTCAACTCAGTCATAGTAATATTACATAAGCTTAGTCAATAATCCGATATATTTAAACTAGTAGATTTGTTTGAATAATAACTCTAAAGCTGGGGATTGTTAACACAATCTCGTGCAATTGTAAGTGTCTGTTTGGCTACTCAACCAAGTTTTGAAAAACAAGAAAAAAGCCTAAATGCCGGCATAAGATCACACTCTTTTATTATTTATTGCAATAAAAACCTGTAGCGATACGTTAGCTAGTACATCATAATACTTTTGTGTGGTTTAGAAGTAAATCAATTATGCAGGAATTAATAATGTAAAAGTTAAAATACAGATATGCAATATTTTTGTATAAATTAAAAATATTTATTCATTTCTAACAATTAAAATGAAGTTCATTTTGTGTCATATGAATTGTAAATGCATTCATTACATTAATTATGAAAAAAATAAAATTATGAAGCAAACGTCAATAACATTATTATATTTTACATGAAAAAGGAAAAGAGTTATTAAACGTTATAAAAAATAGTAGTACTAGATTCAAATATATAAGAAAGTTAAAGAGCAAATCATGAGAAGATTCTTAATATTAAGGGGAGAAGAAGAAAATAGAAAACAATGGGAGGACCTGAGTAAACAATTCAAACCAAAGGAGAAAGAAAAAGAATCCCCAAAATTACTCAGCACCTTTCCTCTCTCCCCACTCTGTCCACCATCGCAGAGTGCAAGTAACTGACATATTTGCGAAAACCCTTTTTCAAGTTTTTTTGAAACCCTTTTCAAAGCTGAATACTGTATAACTTCAAGAATCTATTGAAGCATTAATTAACAGCTAAAAAAGATGGAGGAAAATGGCGTAGCAAGCAATGTAGCTCGTGCTATTGTGGCTGCCCTTGATTGGAACTCTTCTCCTGATGCTCGTAAAGCCGCTTATTCCTATTTAGAATCCGTAAGTATCTCATAGTTCATTTTTTTAACCACAACCTACTTTGTTGTATTTGAATTTCGTGAAAGTAATGGGTTTGTTTTAATTGATTATTTGCTCCATTTGAATTGGGTATTAAAAAGTTTGATTTTTAATGGAATCTTGATTTTGAGTTTTCAAAATTACCATCTTGATTTTTGAGCCATGATGTTTTTGTTAAAGGGAGGAGAAACTGTGATTCTTGATCACCCTTTTTGAGTTGTATGAAGTCTTCTGAAAGAGTTGGGGTGTTTACTTGCTAAATGTTTATATGTGTCTGTGGGTTGTAGTTTCACCATATTGCATTGATTTTTTTGAAGAAAAGGTAGGGTTTTGGTGAGCTTCTGGTTTATTGAGCTACTGACTATGAAAAGGCAATTCCTGCTAAACGATATAGGGAGTTTTGCTGATAGAAATTGGTTGGCTTTAATAATTTACTTCATCTAAAAAAGGCTTGAATATGAGTATTGGAAACAGCAGTTTGATCTTTGAGTATTAGGGTTCTGCTGAGGGGTTTAGGTTCATGTGGAAGGGAGGAAGGAAGGGTGGTTTTTGATCACTTTTCTTGTACTTTCCTTTTTCTTACTCGAGTTATTTGTAGGCCTCTGATATTGGGGTGTTTCAACTGCATATATTTATTATTTTATTTATGTAGCTTCAAAATATTGGAATTATGATATTTTTCCAATGGCCTTTTCATTTTTGAATATTTTGAAAACGATTATATGGGTTTGTAGAGTCTTATGAGTTACTGAATATGAGTAAGTGCAAATCATGCTAAAATAGGTAAATGAGTTTTGCTGATAGAGTCAGTTCCATTTCATGGGATTTCACTAGATAACAAGAGAAACGAGTTTGCTTTTGATGCAGTTGAAATTTCATTAAAAATAGTCATTTTGGGTATTGTAAGATATACCTTGCAGTTTTCCGGGAGGAAAAAGAGTTGTAAAGCAATTGATATGGAACTTCTAAGGCCACTTTGTGGGATGGATGGTTCTCAAAATGAGATTTGGGTAGGATGTATGTCTGTATTGGTGAATATATTGATTCTCTCATTGGCCCCTATTGGTCTCCTTTTTTCTCCCAATATCAATCAATCAGCTATGCTCAATTCCAAACTAGTTAGCGTTGTCTTTATCAAATCCTCTATATTTCTTCCTCTATTTTCGAGTTTATTTCATTCCAATACTGGTAAACAACTTCCGTTTATAGGCAAATTAGATATTCTCTAACTCTTTCACTTATCTGTACTTGGGCCTAATGTAAGTGTGATAACAACAACTTAGCCTTAATCACAATTGGTCTGGTATTGCCTATATGGATCATTGGCTTTCGTGTTCTCTGTTTTGTCAATCTACATTAATTACTAGAGGTTACAAGACTTTTGAGATACCTTCCATTCATATGATTTTAAGTTTATCTCGTATCCTTTGAGCAAATTCAATCATCATGGTACTTATTGATTGGTGTGTTTAGAGGTCTATATACCATATGACCGAACCATCTTACTCAACTATACCTTATCTTATCTTGCACCCTACGTATGATATGATCATTTATGATTTTGTTCAATCTTTTATTAATTCACGATGTATGCATTTCTACAATACTCATATCCATATGCTGGATCATAGGGGACAACATTCACTTCCATATAACATTGCTAGGCTTGTAAACATTCTACATAAGTTAATTTTCATTATTTTCTTTTTGTTTGGTATCTTCCTATCACATAATGCTCTTGATGCAATCCTTCATTTTATGATTTTAACCATCCTATTTTGATTTTGCGTTACATCTTTATCTGTCATGCCATTCTCTTAGAAGATTGAATCTAAATATCTTTTTGTCGAAGGCTAAATCTAAATATTGAGGCATTTTTTGTATTTAGGCACTACAATCCCATCATATCTCACTGCACTTTTGTTCTTCTCATGGAGGCTAATCTTGTAGCCCCGATTCTCCATCGTACTTTTATTTATCCTAAAACCTATCTCTCTAGATTGCTCCTCAAAGTTATAGTTTTTTGTTGACTCTTTTGCTATTTTTGTCAATTAATACAATATCATTGGCTAATGACATGAGCCACGAAGTCAGTCCTATTTGCTGTTGGTTAGCTCATTGTTAACTAGGGTACGCAAATATAGTCTCAAAGCGGATTACTCTTCCCTAATCCATCCATTGATCTCCCTAATTATTACTATCACAACACCATTATGGCTGAATTCTATTTTTATTCCTTATTTTAGCATTTATGTTGCTGATAACTTTCTATATCTTTTGCAGATAAAAGCAGGGGATGTACGTATCTTGGCGAGCACATCATTTATTTTAGTAAGGAAAGATTGGTCTTCAGAAATACGACTACAAGCCTATAAGATGCTCCAGGTTACATTATGATAACTCTGCATTTAGTTTCTTAGCTTTTTATCTTTAGTTAGGCCAGCCAAAAAAGTGGGTAATGTTGTGATAAATATCACATTATGGTGGATGTCTACTCTTCTTCCATGATCTTCGTCTCAAATGCTTAATGACATATTCAATGATATATTTTGTATGTTCAATGACATATTCAATGACATATTTTCTTCACTTTTTATGCCTATATAAAGGCCTTGTAATAGATAGGAAAATACACACAATTGAAGAAAAAAATCTCTTCCTGCTCTCTTTCTCTCTATATCTCTTAACTTGTTTTTCCTTGTTCTATATTGTTATTTTTGAGCTACAATCCTTAACAGGTAATCTTTTTAGCTTTTCTTTTCACAGTGTTTGTCTATTTTTTTTCTTCCTGGAGATTAAAAAAGGTAGAACTTAATTTCTATTAGTAACATTCTTCAATAATGAATTAAAGGGATTCATTCTCTTTATTCAAAAGTGGACGCAGATTTACAAAGTTACGCTTTTAACCTTCTATTGTTCAAGGAAAGAGAAAAAGACTCTGGTAATTAGCTTTTGTCTTCTATACAGAGGTGAATAAATAAGGTTTTAAAGCTCCACTATGCCCTATCCCCCCTTTATACTCATGATATCCTTCTCCAGAAAATTTAAGCCCACCTGTCCGTAGAACAGAGGACAAAGATTAGCTGCTGGGGAAATCATAATGTCCTGTCCTAAGTGAGCATAAAGTACTTGACAACAAACACCAAATCTAGAAGAAAAAGGCAGAGTTTCTTTGCTTCAATATTTTTGTGATTGAATTCTGCAAAGAAGGCTTGCCACTTATCCTTATATATAAGGATTGGAAATGTCGACTCAAGTGTCCTTTACGCTCTTCTTGTTGAAATTTCATACAAGTCCACTCTGTGATTTATATGTCCAAGTATTGCCTGCAGGACTTAAACATTGAGCTCCTTCTATCCTTGTTCTCAAGTTTTAATTAATTTTGTAGCATTTGGTGCGGTTGCGATGGGACGAGTTAAACCCTGACGAGCGAAGGAACTTTGCAAGTGTAGCTGTTGATTTGATGTCTGAAATTACAAATTCCATTGAAGAATGGGCTTTGAAAAGTCAGACATCGGCTCTTGTTGCCGAGGTATTCTGCTGTTTCTTCCTCCCTCCCTCCCTCCCTCCCTCCCCTCCCTCTCTCTCTCTCTTTAAATTTTAATTTTGGTCAGTATATAGTTCTTAGGATCAATCAATTGTACTTGTTTCAGATAGTTAGGAGAGAAGGCTTAAGTTTGTGGCAGGAGCTTTTTCCATCTCTAGTATCTCTTGCTAACAAGGGTCCTGCACACGTAAGTTTCGTCTTTTTCCTGCTTGTTTCTGTAGCATATCTTTTTCACACTTATTTGAGGTCTGCCTCAGTTAATGCAGCTGGATTTTCTTTCTCCTTGCAGGCAGAACTGGTATCAATGATGCTAAGGTGGCTTCCTGAAGATATTACTGTCCATAACGAAGATTTAGAAGGTCTGTGCTATCCTGTGAACTGAATACATATTCAGCAACTTAGTTCTTGCAAGTAAAAGAGGCAGACTACATAGTACTGTTATTTCCTTGATTGGGGTGCTTAGGTGGGTGAGACATGGTGTTCAATATTTAGGATGTTGTAGCTCAACTCATTTCCGCTGCATGCCAATAGCAAAACTAGTGTCGGCAATATGAATGCTCTGTATCCATTCTGCTCCATATCCTGCACATCGATATTGTATTAAAAGGATTAATCATAGTTTGACTCTTTTTACAGTGACAAATAACCTACGGTAACCTTTCACCTTTACCCTGGCTTGGGACTGTCATATAGGCGGAGTGTAGAATGTTATTGAACGTAGTGTGTGTTTTATGCTGGAAAAAAGCTTGATATCTTAATTATATCCATTTTCTTATTACCTGGTACCTTTTTTGTTGATTCAGGTGATCGCCGTAGGCTATTATTACGTGGACTTACTGACTCTTTGCCTGAGATTTTTCCCTTACTGTATAGTGTAAGTCTTTGGCTGGGACTTTTTGTGCAGTTGGGATATTCTTGCATCATTCTAACTCTTTTTTCCATAACCAGTTACTAGAAAGGCACTTTGGAGCTGCACTAACTGAAGCAGGAAGACAACAATTAGAAGTTGCAAGACAGCATGCTGCAGCTGTAACTGCCACTCTAAATGCTGTTAATGCATATGCTGAATGGGCTCCCTTGCCAGATCTTGCAAAACATGGAATAATACATGGGTATGTTCTCCGCACTTGCAGAGTGAATAATACTCACTCCGTTTCAATTTATGTGAACCTATTTCCTTTTTAGTCTGTGCCAAAAAGAATGACCTCTTTCCCTATTTGGAAACAATTTACCTTTATGCAATGATTTATAGCCACACAAAATATATGTGCTTCATTTTACACCACAAGTTCAAAAGTCTTCTCTCTTTTCTTAAACTCCGTGCCCAGTCAAATGGGTTCACATAAATTGAAACGGAGGGAGTATGAGTTTGGCAATAGTGTATTTATTCCTCTTTTTCAAATAGCTGTGGAATCTTGCTCTCCTCACCGGACTTCCGTCTTCATGCATGCGAATTCTTCAAGCTTGTTTCTCTGAGGTATGTTGCACTAATGCTATCTGGTACTATGTGAACATACATGTTTAGGTCAAGCATTTATAAGTTATTTCCTGAAACTACTTCCAGGAAAAGACCAACTGATGCTGCTGTCGAGTTTGATTCTGTGATGAGTAACATTTTTCAGATTTTGATGAAAGTCTCTGGAGACTTCTTGCAAAAATCTGACTCTGGTTCAGTCATTGATGACAATGAACTTGAGTTTGCTGAGTACATATGTGAGAGCATGGTTGCTTTGGGTTCTTACAACTTGCAATGTATAGCTGGTGATAGTTCAGTTCTATCGTTTTACCTTCAACAGGTGATTAGTTGTTTCTTATATTTTACTCTGACTTCAACATAACTTGAACTCATTGGGACCTCAGTTTCAATTTCCTTTATCTGTTCTCACTTTCTTTTGGTAGCGGGTGGGGGGTGGGGTAGAACTTGGTTTGGCTTCACAATTCTGGATCATCTTCTGGTTGACTGGGTTGTTCAATGTTATTTTTAAGGCAAAGAGGATGCCGGATGAGTGGAGGTGGAGTACGATGGTTTCACTGTATAAGAACAAAGATGATATCCAGAGTTGCAACCATTATAGGGGTATCAAATTGCTTAGTCACACTATGAAAGTGTGGGAGAGGGTGGAGGGTGAGGATGTCGGTGTCTATATCCGACAACCAGTTCGGGTTCATGCCGGGTCGTTCTACTACAGAAGCTATACACCTTGTTAGGCGGTTGGTGGAACAGTACAGAGATAGGTAGAAGGAACTGCACATGATGTTTATTGACTTAGAGAAAGCATATGACAAGGTTACTAGGGAAGTTCTTTGGAGATGCTTGGAGGTAAAAGGTGTGTCGGTTCCCTACATTATGGCGATTAAAGACATGTACGATGGGGCTAAGACTCGGGTAAGGACAGTGGGAGGTGACTCTGAGCATTTTTCAGTTGTTATGGGGTTACACCAAGGCTCTGCGCTCAGTCCGTTCTTATTCGCTCTGGTGATGGACGCGCTGACACACCATATTCAAGGGGAGGTGCCATGGTGCATGCTATTCGCCGATGACATAGTTCTGATTGATGAGTCGCGTACCGGTGTTAACGAGAGGCTGGAGGTTTGGAGACATGCTCTTGAGTCTAAGGGTTTCAAGCTGAGTAGGACGAAGACGGAATACCTGGAGTGTAAGTTAAGCGTTGAGTCGGGAGAAGTAGGCGTGGATGTGAGGCTTGACTCACAGGTCATCCCTAGTAGATGTAGCTTCAAGTACCTTGGGTTGGTTATTCAGGGAGGATGGGAGATCGACGAGGATGCCACACACCGTATTGGGGTAGGATGGATGAAGTGGAGGTTAGCATCTGGTGTCCTGTGTGACAAGCGAGTGCCACCGATACTCAAAGGTAAGCTTTATAAAGCGGTAGTTAGACCGACCATGATGTAAGGGGCTGAGTGTTGGCCTGTTAAGAACTCACATATCCAGAAGATGAAAGTAGCTGAAATGAGGATGTTGAGGTGGATGTGCGGGCACACTAGGATGGACAAGATTAGGAATGATGATATTCGGGAGAAGGTGCGTGTGGCTCCCATTGATGACAAGATGCGGGAAGCGAGACTCAGATGGTTCGAGCATATACAGAGGAGAAGCCCAGATGCTCCGGTAAGGAGGTATGAGCGGCTAGTTGTGGAGGGTATGAGAAGAGGTAGAGGGCGGCCTAAGAAGTATTGGGGAGGGGTGATCAGGCAGGACATGGCGAGACTTCAGATTTCCGAGGACATGGCACTTGATAGGAAGATGTGGAGGTCGAGTATTATGGTTGTAGGTTAGGAGGTAGTTGGGTCTTGCACTAGTTCGTTCCGTTGCTAGAGTAGTCTTGTAGGGTTTTGTCTAGGTAGCGGGTGGCAATGGCGTGTCTTTCTGTTTCTTTTTTTATTTCCAGACCTATTTACTAGTTATCGCTTTTGTTTTGCAGCTTTCTTATGGATTTTATGTTGTTCCTGTTTTTCTTATATTTTCTTATGATTTCTGTGATAATACTGATATTGTCTCCTTTTGTCTTTTTGTCTTCTTGAACCGAGGGTCTTTCGAAAACAACCTTTCTACCCCTTCGGGTAGGGGTAAGGTCTGCGTACATACTACCCTCCCCACATACTACCCTCCCCAGACCCCACTAGTGGGATTTCACTGAGTTGTTGTTGTTGTTGTTGCTTTTGGAATCGTATACATTATCTTGCCAAACAACCAAATATCTACTGGTTCCACCGAGCTGGTGTTCAAACATGGGCTTAAGCTTGAGATCACTTAGGTGTGGGGTTAACTTGGAGGGTAATTTCGTGAGGCAAGAGGGGTTATGGTTGTTATGGAATTTCAATAATATTCTTAAAAATTATTCATAGAAAATAACATCTTTGAATTTTTTAGCAGAGAGGACAACCTATTCTTATACAATTGAAGGAATTCATAGAGTGTTTCCCCGTCTTCGATGATTGGAACGCTAGGTATCAATAATGTCGAATAGAGAACTATAGGTCTGTTTAAGATAGTGAAGCATTGTCATCTTATCTTCCAGCAGAATGATGCTAGGTTCTCGTGCAACAAGTTAGTCGGATAGATTGGGATATGGTGTAAGGCTGCAGGTTTACTTTAGGGTTACCATTTTTCACCATTGACAGTGCGATCTAAAGAATTTGATATGTATATCTTTTGACATGAATAACAGTTACCTTCTTGTCCTATATCATACATTGGTTTCTTTTCAAGTGAAAATTCTTTTGGTTCTCCCGCCCAAAAATAAAAAGGAAATAAAAAGAAAAACAGAAACTTTTGTTTAATAAGAAAGTATGGAATCTTAGGGGACTCAAGTATGGTGGGTTTATCTTCTTTTACGTTGTCATGTAGCTACACGTCTGTGCCGGAAATTTTTGAGATGGTTTGGGTTACAATTGCCAATGCTGGGGAGCTTGAAGGAGGCACTATTTAACTGCACTTTTAACAGAGGAAGAGAAGAAGCAGGGCATGGGAGATTGCTCCACTAGCACACTTGTGGGTAGTATGGGGAGAGCAAAATATTAGAGCCTTTGAAGGGAATGAGAAAGACTTTATACAGTTGAGGATGAGCCTCTGCTGCACCCACGAGGTTCCAAGTTATACAGAAGATGGGTGTCTTTAGTAGAGAATTATATGTTTTTGTTGATCTTGTACTTTTTGGTATACCACTTGTCTATGGGAGATCTCCTCATCTTTAATAGAATTATTTACCTTAAAAAGGAGACTCAAGTATGATTGGTAGTCTGAATGATATCCAGGATGTGTAGCATGTCATTTTTTTGAATGATTTTGTTTTATGCATCTCTTGACTATGCGTGTTTATCACAGCTCATTTTATTAATTTATTTTCTACAAATTTCTAAATTTTTAATTCATTGCTAATCTAACTTCTCAGTACTTCTCAGATTCTCGGATTTTTCAAGCACCAGAAGCTTGCACTTCATTTTCAATCTCTACCATTTTGGCTGGTGGGTACCCCAAGTTTATTTGTCACTGATGTGCATGAAATCTTTGTACAACTTATGTTTCTTATGACCTTCTTTCACATTTTTTCCCTTGGTAGACGCTTATGAGAGATTTGCTGTCAAAGCCAAAGATTATTGGGTCTGTGGAGAACTCAGCTACCAATCCCGCAGTGGGATCAGGACATGATACTGAGAAAAGCAAGATATTGGCTTTAGTAAATGATGAAATCTGCAGTTCTATATTGGATGTATCTTTCCAGCGATTACTGAAGAAGGAAAAAGTTAATCCTGGAACATCGCTTTCTGGTGGGACATTAGAGTTGTGGAGCGATGATTTTGAGGGCAAAGGAGATTTCAGCCAGTACCGTTCGAGGCTGGTATATTCCTGTGGCTCCTTTCAAATTTTCGGTGTTTTCTGTTTCCAAATGATTCTAAAACTTTGGTGGCAAACGGCAGGAAATGATTAGGAACAATGACACTTTTCGTTTCTAAAGATTTTCTCCTTTTCAAAAGAGGGAAGGAAGTGATAGGTACCATGCATCAAGGTTTTACAGGAATTGCTTAAACTATGACTATTGTTATTCTGCTCATGATTGGTAAACAATATATCTACAACTTGATGTTTGAATAGAAGCCATCTTCCTTCCTTTTGAAGTTAAAAATGCTTTAGTTGAGAAAAGAGATTATTATTGCATTCAGAGAGAAGTATCTACTCCAAGTGTGTTGACGTTCTCCTTTCATACTTGCGCTTGTCCTCTTAACATGAAGGATACAACTTCTAGTATCTTCAAATTATAATTGACTAGTTTTATATTCTTGAAAGCATCAGTTATGAGAAAGATTATTTTCTTCTGCAAAACAATCATGTTGGGTGAGAAAGCATCACCAATACAACTATTTTTGTTCGGTGATTATTCAACTTATGGATCTTGGAAAAAACAAATATTAATTGAATGGTTAGCTATGCATGTAGCTATCAAAGTAATTGCTGTGTCCAATCCTTTGATGGGATGAAATCTAAACCAATAGCCTAAAATACTTTAGCCCTACTACAGAGTTGTAAAATCGCATGTAGACTCCATAATCACTCGCTAGTTAACACTTCATGGAGCTTCAGACCATTGATAAAGTCTTTTCCATGTAAAAAAAAACTCTAAGAAACCTCTATTCATTTTCTTAATATTCTAGTTAATCTAACACATAATTGCTATTTACTTGACAATTGCTCCTTCAGAACTAGTTATATTTCGTGATTTGCCTAGCTATGTGTAACTGTACCTTTCAGCGGTAAATGTGCATAATATTGAGTCACTCTCTTACTTACTTTGCTCAATCATGAACTGCAGTTGGAGTTGATCCGTTTTGTTGCAGCCGCCAAGCCTATGGTAGCTGCTGCTAAAGTTTGTGAGAGAATTATGACTATTATTAAGAGTCTCTTCCTTGTTCCTTATCCTGCTCAGGTTGGTTCACAAACAATTGTCTTGAACTTGTAATAGCTAACAATGTCCCTTATTTTTCCTTTTTCAAATCTCTCACATCCTTCGTTAATTCAGGAATTGGTTGTACTTGAGAGCATGCAGTTGGCTTTAGAAAATGTTGTAAACGCCGTGTTTGATGGATCAAGTGAAACTGCGAGGAGCAATTCTGAAGTTCAACAGTCATTGTGCAGAATGTTTGAAGGTTTGCTGTGATTTCCACCTCATTTTTAGAAGTTTTTTTACTTAGCTTTCTTCTTATCCTGAGAAGTCGGGTTACTGTGAACTGAAGGTCTGCTTCAACAACTTCTTTCTTTGAAATGGACTGAACCAGCACTTGTAGAAGTTCTCGGGCACTACTTAGATGCCCTAGGACCCTTTCTGAAGTATAATCCAGATGCCGTTGGCAGTGTAATTAATAAGTTGTTCGAGCTTCTGACCTCACAACCCTTTGTTGTCAAGGTCAACTACCGTATACCATTCTATTTATTTAATAGTGTGATCTTATTTTCCGTCCAAAACAACCACCATGACAACTATTGAGTAAAATTGGCAGGATCCTGCTACAAGCGCTTCTCGACATGCGAGATTGCAGATTTGCACATCATTCATCCGGATTGCAAAAGCTGCAGACCAGAGCATTTTGCCTCACATGAGAGTAAGTTACACTCGTTCTCATTAATTCGACATGGCACTTGCTTTACCAAATTTTCAAGTCAGTTCCTTTAATTGCTGTAGTGTTGTGCCTTTGACTTGAACAAGTTTCGAACATGTGCACTGACATTTTATGATCTGGGCAGAAATATGTAGAGTAGCTACATACTTTTGACAAAAGGACTAGGGTATCTTAGTTTTCCCAGAGATGCCCCTTGCAGAATATGTCACTTGAAAGCCCAAATCACATCTTGATCTGGCCTTTCTATATGGAATATTTTAGACTCTTTAGATATATTGTCATCTCGGGTACAAAAGGAGTGTGTACGTTTTGTTTTCTGGCAACACAGTGGAAACCAATTTCAATTGAAAAGAGAGCCTTGAATGTATTATTAGCTATTTTCCAAATTGATCCGACTGTTTTGGGAATAGTCTTCATCTTTCATAATGGGACAGGTTCTAGGAAGTACAGAATGGCACGTGAATTTCTATTCCTGGTTCTTTGTAGTTATTATGTTTGCACTAAGTTTTTACCTACACAAGACTACTTTATGATTGTATTAGTCATTGTTTTGACTGTGAGAGATGTTGGTTTTTACATTTGGACATGAGCTTGTTTGGTTGCCTTGGAATGTGACTGCATTTTCTCTGTTGTTTTTCAGGGAATTGCTGACACTATGGCATTTTTACAAAAGGAAGGTCGTCTACTTCGTGGGGAGCACAATCTCTTGGGTGAAGCATTCCTTATTATGGCTTCTGCTGCTGGGTAGCTACTGGTCTTAATGGGTTTCAAATGTATGTCTAGTATATCATGGGCTTTGACCTTTATGAGTTCTCAAAAATGGTGCAGGGCGCAGCAGCAGCTAGAAGTTTTAGCCTGGTTACTTGAACCATTGAGCAAACAGTGGACACAGCTTGAGTGGCAAAATGCATATCTCTCTGATCCGACAGGTTTGATTCGACTGTGTGCTGATACACCATTTATGTGGTCCATTTTCCACACAGTTACATTCTTTGAGAAGGCTCTTAAACGGAGTGGTCTAAGGAAAGGCAATGCTAGTGTACAAACCATGCCAGCACCTGACTTTTTGCATCCAATGGCATCTCACCTCTCGTGGATGCTTCCTCCTCTTCTTAAAGTAAGCAAGTTCTTAGGAACTGTTTTGCATCACCCATTTCCTTAGTAAAGATTTGTTAAAAGATGTAAATGTCTTTGATTTTCAGCTACTCCGTGCCATACATTCGCTTTGGTCTCCACCTGTTAATCAAGCATTACCAGGAGAGATAAAAGCTGCAATGGCTATGAGTGATGTTGAAAGGGCCAGTCTTTTCGGGGGAGGTAACGTTAAATTGCCTAAAGGCGCTCTAAGTTTTACTGATGGATCTCCTTTAGATATGAATAGAGAAGGCTATGCTGAGCCAAATGAAGCTGATATCCGCAACTGGCTGAAAGGTATCAGAGATAGTGGGTATGTTGCTGCTCTTCTGAATCTCTAAAACAGACAATGAAAATAACATCTTTTCAAAGCTGTCATGAAGTTCTATCTTAGTTGACATGGCAATTCTCATTTAAAGCTTTTGTTGATGTTTTAGGATCCTTGTAAGGACTTAAGAATCTTCCTGTACCACCCCTTGTAATTATGGTTAACCATACCTGTTTTGATACAATTAATATATATGCAACAAATGTTACCTTCTCAACCAAAAAAAAAAGAGGGAGGGAGACGAGAGGGAGAAACAGGAAATGGATTGATCTCCAGTTCCTCTCCATAATAGCAGGAAAAAAAGAAGAAAAAGAACATAAATAAATAAATAAAAGATTACCTTGCAAGTTTTGTAACATCTTTTTAGGTTTTCTAGGAAGCCACTGCATTCTTAGTATGGATTATTTTAAGCCAATCTCTAGTCATTTTACATTGTAGATGCTATATTATCTTTTGCTAGCAGATTAATATTGACATCTTGAACTGCACTAGTATCTGTACTAATTAGAATATATATATTGAAGTGTCTTGTTTTCCAGAATTCTCCTTTCTCTATTTAACTTCCCACTTGATTGTCTGTAAAGTGCCTATAAGATCTGTCATTAATGCTCTGCAAACTCTAGTATGCTATTAAAACTATGATCTGCGATCTGCCTCTCTCTATTTCTACATGTGATATATGCCTTTACTCCATGCTCTTGTGTCTTGGGAATTAGTTTCATGTTTCCATTTAGTGCTCTGGTTTTGTTAATGAAGTTTTCTTGGCTTTAGGTACAATGTACTGGGCTTATCAGCAACCATTGGGGATTCTTTGTTCAAATGCTTAGACTCTCCGTCTGTTGCTTTAAGCTTGATGGAGAACATACAACATATGGAATTCAGGCACTTAAGGCTGCTTCTTCATTTAACCTTGATCCCATTGATCAAAAATTGCCCTGCCAATATGTGGGAGGCATGGCTGGAAAAGCTCCTGCACCCATTACTTGTCCACTCTCAGCAAGCTCTTAGCTATTCATGGTCTAGTCTCTTACAGGAAGGTAGAGCAAAGGTTCCTGATCTCCATGGCATAGTTGATGGCTCAGACTTGAAAGTGGAAGTAATGGAGGAAAAGCTTCTTCGAGATCTAACTCGTGAAACGTGCTCAATCCTCTCAGTTTTTGCTTCATCCGCACTCAATGCTGGACTTCCTTCATTGGAGCATTCTGGCCATGTGAACCGAGTGGATGAGTCATCACTTAAAGACTTGGATGCATTTGCCACTAACTCCATGGTTGGGTATGTGGAAGTTGTCAATTTAAGTTTGCTTAGTTTGTGGACGAGTAGACCTCTAGTCTACATTCTTCTGTTCTTCTCAATCTTGACCTTGTGATTTACGTGCAGATTTGTGTTGATGCATAAAAGCATAGCACTTCCAGCCTTGCAGATCAGTTTAGAGGCTCTGAGATGGACAGATGGTGAAGCTGTAACTAAAGTTTCTACATTCTGTGGAGCTGTAATCCTCTTGGCCATTTCAACAGCTAATGCGGAGCTTCGGGATTTTGTTTGTAAAGATTTGTTCCCTGCTATAATACAAGCTTTGGCTCTGGAGTCAAATGCTTTCATCAGTGCTGATTTAGTTGGTCTTTGTCGCGAAATTTTCATTTATCTTGCTGATAGACACCCAGCACCGCAGCAGGTTACTCGGATCCCACTCTTTTCAGTTGCTTATAGCATCAGATTTAGCTGTAGCACTTGACACCTATGTTCATTGCAATTCTTTTTTCTTCCTTTTCGTCTGATGTTCTTAAAATAGAATTCCAGCGGTTATGCTTATCTATTTGCAATAATCCTCATATATATCTATAATATTGTTTAAAGGCCAAGAGCTTTTGGGTATGACAAATTATTTTGATACAGTTCATATAAATAAATAATGATAAATGGCATTAGTCAAAAAGGTGGCAATTACCATGCAAGTTTAACCCCTGGCATATTAAGAAACAGAAGATACTCACTGTTTACATAGATATATGTATTCTTTTTTATAACCGTGGTGTCCGGACCATACTGCACACACCTCGACTAATTTCACGGGGTACCTGCTACCCTCACCATCACATGTACCGGCATTCTGTCCTCCAAGGTTTGGATTGACGGGAAGTAGTCACCTAGTGTTTTTGCCTCCGCTGGGATTTGTACCCGAGACTTCATAGTTCTCGACCCACTTCATTGACCGCTAGGCCTCACCCTTGCATTAAACAATATATTTGCAGGCATTCTTAAAATTGCATCTTATCTTTTCTCTTTTTTTCTGTTGATATATTGGAATTGAGCTTATCTTACATTGTTAGTTGTGAAGTTTTTATGCTCTATCCTCAATAGCAAGCATAATGAAGTTTACCTTTCTGAAAGCATGCACGTCTTTTATCTGCTATTCGATAAAACTCATACAAATTTGAACGGCTGCAGATTTTACTTTCTCTCCCTTGCATTACATCCCAAGATCTTCAAGCCTTTGAAGAAGCGTTGACCAAGACTCTTAGTCCCAAGGAGCAGAGACAGCATATGAAGAGCTTCCTGTTGTTAGCAACAGGAAACAAATTAAAAGCTCTCGCTGCTCAAAAGAGCGTTAATGTCATCACAAATGTTTCGGGTGAGTGCACTTCAATCTAATGCTTTGTGTTTTTCTCCTGTCCTGTGCATACTAACCAAGAATTTAGTTTTTGAGCTGCTCATTAACTGGTGATTCTGACTCTTATCCTTCAGCAAAACCTCGAAATGTAACTCCCGCTTTTGAATCCAAGACCGATGAAGGAGATACTATTGGATTGGCTGGAATCGTGTAAGGAAGTTTGTTTGGCATATCCGCTTTCTGTATAGAAAAATCACGAGTATATTATCAAAAAGGTCCGAAATGTCTCCCATTGTAATGATTTGGTCCTCAATGTTGTTTTTCATTCTTTTTCTGCCCCTGGTTGAGAATATTGGTTTCCAAGTAGTCCTTTAATCTCATTGGTCGTAAACTCTAGGGCAAATTCCTACCTCTTTTTTACAAAATATGCAAAAAAAAAAAAAAAAGAAACAGTAATACTAACAACAAATGTTGCCTTTCTTTTTTTGGGTTCAGCATAAATTATTAAATTTGCTTTCTAGTCTAACTGGAAATTGCCCCTTTCACCAGCCTGTTGAGGTTGGTTCAATCTGAAAATACTTATCAACCATTGACGATGTAGCAAGACGAAATGAACCTTAATGCAACTTTCCACCCTCTAACTTATTCATTAAAAAGAAAATAAAAGGGCAATCTTGAAATATATTTAGGGAGCATCACACGCAACTACTATATTAGATTACTTCTGTGCGAGAAAAATGTATGTGAAAGTATATTGTTTCTTCTCTCTTTCGTATTAAAATACAACACAGTTCCTTTTGGCTCTTAAAAATCGCAGTTCATGATGCCCTTGTATATGCTTTAGATCACGTAAAAGACAAAAATGGTAATAATTGCACCTATTAGTCCCATTTTTGGTCTTAATACTTAGTCGGATTCGTCATTTATTTTCAAGAATAGCTTGATGAATACAAACTTGCTAATTGTACCAAATAATATAAACGTGAGGAGGACTGAAAGAGCAGATTGACATCTCCAAGTAATAAACATACATGTGAGAGTAAACCAAGAAATTAGTCACCTAAACTTCAAGAAAATTTTGTCAAATTTTTATGCGTAAAAGAAAGGAAGATGGGGTCAGTATTTACCATTTTGACTAGTAGCAATACAGATTGGCAGACAAAAGTTTTAAGTCCTAGGTGAGCAGAGTGAGTGTAACTTATGGAAAACTATAACTAGTCTATATTTGCTTTCTATAAAACCAAACAGATTTTACTCTTTTCCCCTATTAAAATTAAAAAAAAAAAAAAATGGCAGGAAGAGGACGTGGAGGAATACATGGAGGATTTATATCTGGATTTGGTCCTCTCGGCTCTGCAGGACTACTGGGAAGTGGAGGCATTGCATCCCAACTTGGCTCAGGAGGACTACTCGGGGGTGGCGGACGTGGAGGTGCTCCACGTATCCTCCGATGGACACCTACAAATGAAGGCAAAGGGACTCAACTTGGCGTAGAAGGACTTCATGGTGGTGGAGAAATGCATGAAGTTGCAGCCATGACAGGGGAACTTGGAGGTATAGGGCCTTCACCGAGTCGTGGAGAGTTACCTGTTGTTGGAGGTACCGAAGGTCAGCTTAGCCATGGACGTGGTGGTCCTCCTCATGCACCTAGTCCTGGAAAGCTACCAGAATTGAGGCCTAAACCTGGCTCAGGAGTGCCAACAATGGTTGGACATGGCAAGGCATGTGGGGGTTGTTACCCTGTCCTAACCTGTTGGTAAGCATATTCAAGCTAATTATGCTACAAACAGTGGCATTGACCATGCTTTCTCTTTCATCTAATTTCACTTGCGTTTTTCTACTTCTTTCTCCTCTCACTCCACCCAACGAGATCAGATTTCTAGAACAAAGTGAAGTGATAGACAATGTTACTTAAGACTTTCATATTCATAAGCGACGAGAGCAATTTTAGATCATCTGATCCTCTCATTCCTTGGATTAAGCAGCTTTTGCAGGATGGAAGTATATTATACTGGAGTCAGCAAAGTATATCGGTCCGGCATAATATGCTGGAGTTCATACACAGGTGCACCGAACTCCAGTATATTATGCTGGACCGGTCTCTGTTGCAGCAAAATAGTGGCTATTTTTCATTGATTTCGTAAACGCCGACTATTTTTGAATGACTCCGAAAACTGGCTATACCGTGCTATTTTTATCTAACTGTGTTGTTTACACTGGTGCAGCCTTAACTTCTTTTGCTGTTGTTGGAGAGGCCCAATGGGCTTACAAGGGCGTTCAGGACCAATGGGGCCTCCTCGACTCTGATTTATTATTTTAAAATCCTTGCATTAAATTCCATAATGTACATACTTAAAACATGAAAAATGGTCATTCTGTAACGTATTCTTTTAAACTAAACTGGCATACAAAGTGACGACCTCATCCTATTCCTATCTGCATTCAAAGCTGAAGTTGATGCTTTCTGAAATATGTTCTTTTACAATAGTTAACAGAAAAGTAAGGAAAACTCAACTGGTTTAGCAATGGATTCAAGCTCTGTGCCATTTCACATTGCACTTTAACTATTCGGTCATTGAATTGTCCGTGCAGGATGTAAAAAATAGATTCTCCTTTGCAGGGCTCGGATTTATCATACAAACTAGTGAAATTTTCCGCGCTTCACGCGATTATAAGAAATATCTCTAAATTTTAAAAAAAGAAAAATAACAACATATAGTGGATGAGAGAGATAATTTTTTTAAATTAACATGGATATAAAAGATAATTCTACATATTGATAAATCATATACTAGCATTTTAATTAGAATTAAATTTTAGGTAACTGTATTTTTTCCTGATTTTCTTTTATAAAAGGAAATAAAAGAGAAAGGATTTTTAAGAAAAAAAATTTCACTTACATATATTATAATTAATGAGGAGGAAGTGAGAGGTTAATACATGACTCTTTAAGTACAATTATATGTTAGAGGCATGTAAATAGATAATTTTTTAATTAGATAGTAAAATATCGACTTTGCTAAAATTTCTCCTATTCAAATAAAAGAATTATGAAATAAGAGTAAAGAAACTAATAACGAAAAGAAAATAAAACAAAACAAAAGAAATATGTGAAAATTGCGGCGTATTCTTTTTTATATTCCTTCTCGTTAGGCCCTTCTTAGCCTTCATCTTTGTCTTTTCTTTTCTATTCATTAGTTTCCCTCTCAAATTCTCCATTCCAAGGAGAATAGAGTACTTCACTTCAGAATACTTGCTCAATTATTTTTATCCTATCAGCAAAATAAAAAAGTTTTTATCTCAAATAATAGGCAATTCAAAGAAGAAAATCAAAACATAACTTTCAAAAGGAAAGATAATTATCACATTACTTCAAAAAGAATCAAATGTTACAAAGTAAACCAAATACTTTATTTGGTTTTGTCGTACATATAATACATGATCCAATCATACGAATAAAATGAAAGACAATTTACTACTCATTTTATAAAAATCACAAGTAGAAAATAATTTCTATTTTACAAGAAACAAACATGCCCATGGCTCAGCAAAGAAGAACTTGCGCCTGCTCTGTGACTTTTAGCCCAAACACTTTTTACTGACTAAAAGAAATAAGAAGTGTTGCTGAAATATCCAATGAATGGCGTATTTGAATGTTTAAAATTTATCCCTTCTACACAATGAGTTGTTATTGGTTAGTAGTTAGTAGACTTCCAACGAAATTTAACTCATAAGTAATTAATTTGAGTCCAAACGAAAATACAAACTTGCGACAAACAAAAGTTCATAGAAAATAAAGCGAAAGAGAACACACGAGAAAGTAAATAGAGAAGAAAAGATACAACTTGAGACCTTAATCTTAAGAAAATAGAAATACAAAATCAATGTATAATTTTTCGAGTTCTTGTCGACACCCCCTCCCGCAATATCGATCATTATTCAAGAGCCTTCTTCCTCGAGCCAAACTAAAACATGAATCAAATGTTGTAGTAAATATTACAGCATTACTATTTCAAGTAAAGAATAGAAAGGGTAGTCTTGGGTAGGAGTCTCATGAAATAATGTTATGAATTTATATAGGAAAAAATAGATGAGTACCATAAGGTATTTTAATTTTTAAATTAAATATGTGGGGGTTATAAATATGAAAAGCATGAGAGTTATGAATATTATTAAAAGTAGAAGTTAAGGGAGTATGAGTTATGAAAATGAAATTTTAAATTTTAAAGTAAATAAAGGACAACAAAGATAAATGGAAATGGTATTTAATTGCTAAAGCTAGAGCAGTGTTAAGGGATTGGAGTTATTGAGACTATTAAAAGTAAAAGTTACGAAGATAAAGAGTTGTTTATTATTATTATAAAATAAATTGAAAGAATGATGAAAAATCCCCCAAGAAGGAGAAAAAAGATGTAAATATGTTTCTTGGCCTAAGAGAGGGGAGAAATTCAAAAATAACCGGATTTACAAGTGGTCATTCAAAAATAGCCACAGTTTCAAAAGTAATCGAAATTTAGCCACTTTTCATGTAAAGATAAATCTGAACGAAAACACTATTCAAAATCCGGAAAAATACTCTAGCATAATATACTGGAGTTCCAGTATAATATACCGGTCCGGCGTAATATACTGGAGTTTAGAGCATCGGTGCTCACTGCTCCAGTATATTATACTAGAGCCAGCAAAGTATATCGGCCAGCATAATATGCTGAAAGTTCATACACAGGTACACCGAACTCTAGTATATTATGCTGGACCGATCTCTGTTGCAGTAAAATAGTGGCTATTTTTCATTGACTTGGTAAACGTTAACTATTTTTGAATGACCAGTCCGAAAACTAGCTAGACCGTGCTATTTTAACCTAAGAGAGGTGCCACCTCACTTTCTTATTGCCCACTTATATATATATATATATATATATATATATATATATATATATATATATAAACTACTCATTTTTGTTCGCCAACACACCCACTCAATAAATAAAGTATGCTTTAACTTCTATTCATCGATAGTGTAAAATATTCTACAAAATCACTCCTCTTTAAAGGCAATTAAAAGTAACAACACATACCACTGAAATTAATAACCTGAATAAGATAAAAACCTTCAACAGAAATAAATTGTGCCGATTATGTGAAAATACATTGACACTGCCAGTGGAAAACACCAACAAAATAAATAAATGAAGTTGTTCCTACTCAACTACTATAATAGTCCAGGGAATGTTTAGCATGGTAATGAAGATTTCAGAAAAAGATAAATGAAGAAACTATAAACAGAAAAGAAAAAGGAAAAGGGAAACAATATGTAACAGCAACAACATAACGCAAGCTCTTATAAAATACTCAAGAAGACTCAAAGAGGTATCACAGTTCCAATACAAGCCGTTTTGCCGTTTCAGAGAAAATTAATATATAGGCCTAAGAGTTGTTTTATGGCATAGAAATGCCATTTACCTAGTAGGAAACAATGTCTTCAACTAACAGTAACCCTTCACTATATAACATTTCCACACACAGTTGACATGTGAAGTGTTTCCTCAGATCAAAAATTCTATTGAAACAAAACTTGCCTCTCCAATTGCAGCAGAAGAGACTACAGACTAAATTGGAAGTCAGTTCCAACTGTAGATGAATTATCTCGAAGTCAATGATTATACAAGTGATGAAAAATGTATATAAATGACACATTTAGGTTATGGAACGGACAAAGGGATTAAGGTTTGATTCTCAGCTGTTGCAGGTTTCTGAATGGTGATTAACATGTTCATCCAAGGGCAAACTGTGAGGTAGCTACAGGTAGCTGGAGCAGCTTTAAATATACGGTCTCTACTACTGTGTCAGTCCTCATCCTCTTCTTCAGATGCTTCTTTGAGCCACTGCAAATATTTTTAGAATTCATAATGTGCATGCATGATTCAAGCATGACCGTAACGCAGGCAATATTAAAAAGACGAACTTTGCTTTTCTTCCCTTTTCATTGTTTACGCTAATTCCTAAATCTTTTTTCCTGAGCATTGGGGATCAGGGGGCGGGGAGAGGTTGGGATGGAATGACAAGATAGGGTAAGTAGATCAATGAATCTTCTAGGTTCCTGTGTACTACAGGCAGGTCTTCGACCTGCAAAGGTTTAAGTGCTGTAAGTACGTACCTGGATAAATTTTTCCGATTGCTTGACAAAAACCTTATCTGACTCCTCTGCTTCTTCCTTTTCAGAAGCCCAGTCAAGTATTGCTTCTTCTTGTATAATGTCCTGATCGTACAGATGATGCAAAACCTGTGGAGGGATAAAATAGAGTAACAATATTTAGATTAGATTCAATAATGGATAATTAAGTAGGTCAGAAACATTTCTTGACAAATGCACAAAAATGAATCAATGGGATTTCCCGTAGCCAAACAAATGAAGCAATTGTTTTGAAAGGCATTTCTGGGGCGCCTCGGGGCAAGGTACGCACAAAAAGTCCTAAAGTGTTGGCGAGCGTAAGAGGTGAGTGTATGCCCCAAACAGTTGGGTGTTCACCCAGGGGCAAGACACCTCATTGAAGAGGCCTATGACCAGCAATTGGTACTAGATTACGCTTTAAAATTGCTAGTACAGCTCAGAGCACACACCTCCCCCCCCCCCCCCCAAAAAAAAAAAAAAAACAAAGTATCAGAACTTCCTAACAGTTAATACCTATCCTATTCCCAGGTGAGCGCAAGATGTACCCTTTCTTGAGATCTTTCTCAAAGTCATGACCTCCATATATATATGCAAAAACGTTTCAAATGTAAATGTGAGCTTGTGGGGGCGACTGACCGACCATTCTCCATGTCTTCAATGAAAACTATGTTTTATGCTATCTTAAGAATGTTATTACATGCTTTTGTGAGATACATGACTCATTATTAGAAATATGAAAATAGCACCACATGTTATGTTTCATAAATGATTTGTGAATATATTTTCATGAACGATGAATATGTTTATGTTGAAAGACATGCTTTATATTTATGATATGGTTTCTATATCAACATTTCAATTGAAGTTATGGTCTTCATGCAAGATCTAAGACATTTTCCAAAGTTATGTGATGTTTCATGAAAGGAATGATATATTCAGTTATCAAGGCCATTTTAAAGAATACGTTTAAGGCCTAAAGGGGTCAAATGATATTGGAAATGTTTTTGGTAGTATCCTTAAGCCATGGAAATTGTATTTGGGCAAAAGGGACCTAAGTTTGGAAACTACACATGCTGGTGTAAGCTTGGTGCTTATGTTGCTCACAACCTTCATGTCAGATCAATACGACGTATGGTGGGATGGCCTAACCGATCGATATCCCTAGATCAGATTCACGTACGATCCATATGGTATTATGGTGAGACGGCTTTCCCAGTCGAGTCGTTACCCGCGTTTGGATGCCATATTGCCCATATGGTGACTATGTACTATGTAAACGTCCATAGATGCTCCCGATTAAAGTTATAATCTATGTTATGTTATGAAGAAGGGCTAAGGCCACATGTGTAGTTTTCAAAATATGTTCAGGTCTTCAAATATTTTATGATTCATGAAGTGTTTTCATATGATTTGTTTTGTATATCTCTCGCGTGATGTTTTCTTTAAGATCTTGTCCCAGTCTTGAGTTAGGGAGTCGATGGTACATGCTAAGTACGATGTGGATGTACCCGGTTGTTTGGCCATATTATTGTTTTCCTCTTGCAGGCCCAGATGGAAATTTGAGGAAGCAGATTGGTAGGCATTCGACTCTTCCAGGTTGTATGGCAAGCCCCGCTACCATACGAGTGGGTGTCTTCATGTCTGGTTATTTGTATGCATTATGTAATCATTGTCATTAAAAGCTCCATGTACATTGTGGGTCATGTAATTATGTTCAGAATAATATCATGTGTATTTGGATTATGTATAAAAGTTCAATATGATATTAGGCAAATGAGCCACATGTTTATGGTTTCAAACTATGACATTTCCGTTATCACGATGCACGCACTGTCTCTGTCTAAGTATAAAATGAATGTTGGTTTGCTCTTATGGTAAGTCTAACGCACTGAGTGCCCGTCACCGTCCTCCAGATTTTGGGGGGCGACAACAACTGCATATCTTCAGAGCCACTTACCCTTCAATGATCCTTGTTTCTCGTATTTAATGTGGAAGGCAGTAAATTGCTAATGGAGACTAAGGTGCAAAGCCTTGTCGGCAAGGGGACAAAAACAAGGGAACTTCAACTTTCTCCTGGACAACATTTTCAACTGTCGTCTCAGTAGTAGTTCAAATCAAACTAGGACATTCAGCTAGTAGTGGAATATAAGGCTCTTCGGAACATCACACATCATGTCAGCACAGCGGAAGCAAATGTATAATCAGAACTTGTGACAGTTTCATATAGGGTTTCGTTATAAGTATTATTCATATAGATTATCTTGAACACTAGCAACTTCTCTTGTTAAGACAACAAGATTGCTGATTGCCTTCCAAAATGCAAGACGGAATTAGTATTTAACCATATCAATTATTTAGTGAATTAGCAATACAGGTTGCCTAGATCTAACCCTTTGCTCTGCACATCAAACAGCTAAACAACTGGAAAGACTAATTCAATCCTCTAGATGGACTGCAAAAACAGTGCAACTTCTAGAGCGAAACAACATACCTGTACAAATAATGGAGAAAACTCCTTTGCAGACTCCAAGCACATTTCTTCAAACTTCAATATTACTTCAATCTGACAGATCCAATATCAGAATATTCACGAGAACTGAACATGCGAAGTACTTTCCAAACATCACAACTGATGGAAAAACATTACTACTAAGATTTCTAAGAACCGACATTTCTTCGGTAAGACAAAGAACCAACAGATAAGTGCCATGTTAACACACCTTTGATCAAAATTTATTTAATTAATTCTCTTCCACAACCTACATGCCTCAGGCTGGAAACTTCTTTTTTTTTTTTTGCTTTTAGAGTGGTAACATCCTCATGCTGGTAATTAATTTCATTTACTTTTTTTTTCCTTGGGGGGGGGGGGAGGGGGGAGTTTCTTTACCTACAAGCCATGAGTAGCAATGTATAAATAAAATACACTAACCTCTTCATCAATGCTTGGCAAGTAATATTTCAGAAGTTTTTTCCATTTTTTAACTGCGGTAGCAACATTCTTGACCAATTCAACTGGGGAAAAAAAGCATATATATGTGATGAATACACAAACTATACAACATAAGCAGAAAAAATAAGCAGAAAAATATTAGACAAATAATATAGCCACTTCCAGAAAGAAAAGAGGTTGAAGTAAATATGAAAGAAAGTGCATCTAGCTATATTCTTTATATCTTGCCAAATATTAGTGTCTGAGATTTAAGAGAAGGATGAAAATGAATAATTAAAATTCAGTATCTAAACCATATCATATTTATAGAGCAAATGCACATACATAGCAAACAACTGAACACCAGCAAAGAGTAGAAAATTAATATCAGAAACTGGAAGTGGAAGCCATAAGACCATTACCATGTTTTTTACCTTAAGAAAAGTGCCACTATTTGTAATTGGCTTATAGCTCTAAGGGCATATAGCTTCAACACTTGACATGCATATTAAATGATCTTTCAATTAAGCAACAGATCTCCATTTGGTGTTGATATCCAAGTTGAATAAGGGAATATGAATCTACACTTTAGAAAGGAATTTCTCTCTTTGATAAAGAAACAGGAAAATTAGCACCGCTCATCACAAAATGCCAAAAAACCGGCACTCAATGTCAAATTGCAATAGAAAAAGCAACCTACAGATAATTACAATTTACAACCACCTTGTGTAGTGTGAAACACAAATAGAAGGAAAACTTACTAGGTGAGTCGTGCGGAGCATCCAATGCCAATTTCATCACTGAATAAAACAAGGCACCAGCACAGTCTGCAGATGTCATATTGTATGACAACCTGCAATGAAACAGAGAAGGAACGCATAAACAATCTGAATTCCACTAGTCCGTGTACACTTTCTTCTTATGACAAAATGTTACTCCGTCTACCCTCAGAAATAAATAAGTCTTCGACCAAAATAAAGACTCCTGACAAATAACACATAGTGCATGATCTCACGAATTACTTCTGAATAAATTCAGAAATGTAAATATAACAACAAATGAGATTAATTCTTGCTTGCAAATATTAGAAATACAAAATCCAAACCATAATCCAAGTTCAAATGAGATTAATTCTTGCTTGCAAATATTAGAACCTGAAGAAAAAGTGAAACTTTTGATGAAAGCTTCACAATCAAAATACTACTTAGTAAAGATGAAGAATAAGGCGCTATTTCCCCAGATCCTAGTTCAAATAGTTCAATAAGTAAGCAAGGCTGGAAGTGATAAAACACTCAAACTCTAACTCCCACAAATGGTACTCCATGTTAAATAAAATTAATGTATATTATTGAATCTTGGGTGTGGGTCTTTTATCGAAATGGAATGGCTTTTCTTTTTCTCTTTTTATTTATTATTTATCGTTTCCGGTTTTTATTTTCTTAAATCCAAAAGCATACCAAAAAAAAAAATCAAAAATTTTAATTTCTCAATCCGAAACCAAACAAAAAAACCAATCCAAACAAAATTTTCGGTTTGGTTCAGTTTAATTCGAGTAATGTACACCCCTAACCCTCAGAAATAAATAAGGACGGTGCAGAGTGGTAGCAAATGTGAAAACATACAAGAGATAAATGCAGGTTGTTGATATAAAGGCAGGCGGCCACAAATTTCCTTAGCAATATCTACGTATAATCTTGAGGCTTCCGTATTGATGTTTACGTAATACTTTCTAGAACTCAATTCATCTTCTTACATACTTTCAATTGTACTCTGCAATCTAGGGTCTAATCAGAGTAAGACAAACAACACGAGACTAGGGAATTCGACCACAGTAAGTCCGCATATACAGTGTAGAGGAGTACAATAATAAAAGGAAAGGACAAAGGCAAAGAAGCATTACACTTTCTCGCAGGAGGTAGGCATAAAAAGTACGAAGCAAACTACATACTTGAAGATGGTAAGATGTACAAAAATACTCTAAAGCAATATGATGGTAAGATGTACAAAAATACTCCATAAGAGTGAACAACGGAAGGAACACATCATTCTGGAACGATAATTGGTTAGGAAACGGAAGCTTAAAGGAAAGATACCCCGACATGTTTGGTTTAGCACAAAACCAGCATAAGACAGTAGCTGATATGAGGAGTCATCAAGGATGGGAAATCGCTCTAAGAAGACAGTTGAATGACAGGGAGATAACAAGATTAGCTGACCTTTACAAAGAGCTGGAAGCATTTAAAGGATTACAGGAAGGTTTTGATTCACTTTGGTGGAAGAGGCACAACAGAGGGGTATACCGGGTGAAGGATGCATATAAGATTTTGAATCATAATAATCAACAGGTGGACTCATGGCCTTGGAAACATATATGGAAAACAAAGATTCCATACAAGGTAGCTTGCTTCACTTGGCTACTAGCAAAGAAGGCGGTATTAACCCAGGATAATCTCATAAAAAGGGGAATTTCTCTGTACTCAAGATGTTTTCTGTGCGGGGAAAATGCTGAAACTGTCACACATTTGTTTCTACATTGCAAGATTACAGACCAACTATGGAAAATCTTTATTAGTCTTAGGGGTATTTCATGGTCAATGCCATACAGGCTTAAAGATGTCCTTTATAGCTGGGAAGAAGCTGGAGCTGAAGCAACTAGTAGAGATAGATGGAGGACTGTCCCGGCTTGTATCAGGTGGACAGTTTGGAGGGAAAGGAACGCTAGATGTTTTGAAGATAGAAGCAATCCAGTGCAGAAGATCAAACTCAATTGTATTCTTCTTTTTTGTTTTTGGTGCAAACAGATTTACATAGAAGATACATTGACAATCATAGACATACTAGGATCTTGCTAGGTCTCGAATTAGAACATCTACTAATCCTCTCCATGTAAATTTGGTTTTCAGTGCAACCTATGTACTGATGTTTTTAATATATACAATAGTTACCAATTCAAAAAAAAATATGATGAGATTTTAAGTAAGAAGAACACTGAAAGAGGAGAGGAAAGCTGCTGCTTTAACCTTGCAAAGATAAACTAAACCAATTAGCACTTCAACCCTCTTTGGTTAATAGAAGCATAAATTAAGAAACTATCCAAAGGACAAGAAATGGAACTTTTGGGTGCACACTTATCACCCTACAGAATATACAGTAAGTGGAAATTCTTGTAGTAAAAATGGCATGAAATAATGCACCAACTGGAGCCAACAGGAGGGAAGAGCAAAAGTTAATTCAAGGTAAAAAGCTTTTCTCCAGACACAATATTCAAGAATATAAGATATAAATTGAGTTCTAGTCAACATACCGCAATGCATTAACTTCTAAAATTACATGGTCTTCTGTTACTTCTTCCTCTACAGCCCTTTGAAAAGTTGCTTCAACCTGCAATGACAAATGGAAAGGAGATCTTAATCTACGACACAGTTTAACGTAACTGATCAAAAATATAAGATAGTCCCATCAAAACCTACTTCTCTCTCAAAAATTACAGAGTCATCTCTAGTGTCTTCACCATCTTCATTAGAATCATTAGTGATAGAGTCAGGTCCCAGTTCTCCGGAAGGTGGAAGAAAGGCACCATCTTCATTTGATATATCTGCTTCATCATTAGTTATTTGCATGATCCCAACAAGTTTATCCACAGGAATTGGTGCAACAGAATGTCTCCATTCTTCTTCCTGCCCACCCTCACTGACTAACCATATGAAACCTACTCCACCATCACCAACCTGGAAAATCAGGATAAAGTATAAGAAAACACAACAACAAATGCATCATAATATCTTTGGCTTTTCAAACTAGATATCAGACAGGTGTGTTAGAATAACTGCTTCCATTTGTTTCTATTTTGGACACCTAAGAACAGCAACTCAAAGATAGAATTACACCTAAACGACTTCAGATTGTTGCTTCACAGGCCCGCACCAATGTCACGGATAAATTGGATTGGAACTTTTTATGGGATTCAAAAAATACGGTAGAAAGTTCCACTTAGCCAGCTAGGAGGACGTTACATCTCCAAATAAATTGGGTTGGAAGGGGGAGGGGGTCCTTGAGGTGACAGATCTCCGATTTTTCAACAAGGCCCTGTTAAGGAAATGGTTTTAGAGATTAGGGATTGAGCAGCACATTCTGTGGAATGGGGTGGTAGCGAAAAAGTAGGGAACTGTGGAAGGGAGATGTTGAAGTAAAACTATCACATTTCCAATTAGGTTCGGATTTTGGAGGAATATTATAAAAGGATGGGGAAGACTTCATCAGCAACATAACTTTCAGGGTAGGGAATGAAAGCAGAATCAACTTTTGAAATCACAACTGATGTGGCAATGGGACTCACATTCGCGAACATTTACAATATCTTGAAGCAGAAAGAGATGACAGTCCGACATATCCGGAGATTACAAGAAGGGAGAGTTCATTGAGACATAAGGGTTAGCAGGAACCTTCCGGACTTGAAAGTAGCTAACTTCCAAGGTCTAGTTGAACTGCTATACAAGCAAAGTACAATTGAAGCATTGTAGTGAGTTACAAGGATTTTAGGATAAGTAAAAGTATGAGAGAATAAGTTCACTCAAGTTTAGCTCCCATAAGAAGAATGAAGTTGATGTGAGATTAGACGGGACTGTGGTTCCAAAATGCAGACAAATCAGATATCTAGGCCACAGTCTACCATGAGAAAGGCATGATAGATGAAGATGTAACACAAACTAATTAGAAGGTCGAAATGGAAAAGATATGAAGATGCTGACAAAGTGAAAGCAGATTCTATAAAACAATAGTGACATCAACAATGTTATATTGGGAGTGTCTACTGGCCACTAGAAGCCCAACATATCTACAAGATGAGTAATGGAGAAATACATGTGTTAATGTGGAGGTGTGGGCATACAAACCGGACAAGACTACAATTGATCACATCCGAGAGGGGTGCAAGAAGCTCGCCTACAAAGTCCATGTCCTATATATGCCTGATTAATATGTGCGAGAAAATGATGACTAAAGGTGCTAACAAGGGACGAGAGACCTAAAATTACATGGAGAAAAGTTGCCTGAATGACCTATAAATTCTCATTATCGATGTGAACTTAATAATTTCTCATAATCAATGCGAACTTAACTTAACCTTCAAGGACATCCGCTCTATATCTGCGAACTTAACTAAGAAGTAACCAATTGGAAAAAAGTATCCATAGAAACTACGTAGGATTATACTTAGTTATCGTTGTAATAGTTACATTCAAGTCTTGTTTTTTACAGGAGTGCATTTGGTAAAATTAGAGACTTGCATCCCAGTGTTAAAACAAGTATGAATTTTGAGAAGATCCACTTTTAAAAAAGCCTTGTTCACATTCAAGCAAGTTATTTAGCATTGTAATGAATTTGGCCCAAGTACAGTGGAAAGGATACATAGGATTTACATATCCGATGACATCAACTAATTTGGCATTGATGCGATTGGGCAGTTGATTGATTGATAGCAAATCCCAGAGATTGTCATATACTCGATGGTGAAATTATTGGCTCTGTATTTGTGTCCATGACTACTATTTAATTAGCTAAAATTGCAGAGACATTTAACTCTTGACACGAAGAATGTAGACTAGAATAAGTTATAGTAAGTGAGTGAACATAAAGTCAAACAGAAAGAAAAAAGATAAATCTCATGATAACAGTAACACCAAAGAAATAAAAATTACAGATAGAGACAAATGAAAAAAAGGCGATATAAAGTCTCTCGTATATCGAGGGAAAGTAGCAAGCCTTGAAACCAACCTCATACTCTTGCGAGTCAGGTAACTCGGTCCTCTCTTCCTCCTTCAACTCATCCAAAGTACCAGAGATAGCTGTGTATAATTCAATTTAAGGGTTTGGTAACTCATAAATTATATTAGAGAATATTAAAACCCCTATAATAATAATAACAACAACAATTTAAGAAAACACCAGAAGATACCGTTTATGAACAAGCACAAGATGCACATCTTAAGACTCTTAGTTTAATGTCTAGCAGACACGAAACTAGTTTGACTCCGCAAAACTGGGAATTACATTTGACTCAATTCCCTTCTCCAAAACCAAAATAGAAAAAGAAATTTACTTACAAGGGGCGGGCCATTAGCCCCAAGGCAGTTGGGTATGCCTACGAATTTTTTATTTTTAATATCTTTAGCAGATAAAAATATGAATATTATGGAAAATACGTAATATATATGTATATATCATAAATATACGTAACATATGTGTGTGTGTGTATATAGAGAGAGAGAGTCCAAAATGCACAGAACTTGATTTAACTAAGCACATTAATATCTACAAACAATAATCTAACAAATTCTTCATTATAAAACAACACACCGTATATACTGAAATACTGAGAAGAAATTAAAAAATATATATTCTAGTGTGTACAAGACAGACAATCGAAGGTATAAGACGTGCTCAGGACTCATTTGGACATACAAGACAGACAATCAAAGCCTAGAGTGTACATGGAACGAACATCACCTATCAAGGTGCTTTCAAAGTACGTCACCTATCAAGGTGTTAGCCCCATGAAAAATTTAGCCCTCCATGGTCGCCTTAGGGTGTTTAGAGGCACTTCATCTCATTTTGAAGTCTCGAAATGAGTCCAATCTTTACTTTTAAAACAAAAAATGATAATAAATGGAAAACATGTTTTATGTATACTATATTGATTTGATTGTCTTTCCAAATTTTAATCTAGATTGCAAACATCCAACGCAAACCTCATAACATTGCCAGACGCCTTTCAGGTGGCCATCTAATCATATTTCTCCATGCCAAAATACTTGACCTAGTTTTGTTCCTAATACGTCCTAAATTTGAGTGTCACAACTATTGGAGATTTTGGACTTCCCTATTCTGGGAAAATCTCAAATTTAGGGGGATTAGGAAGGAAACTAGGTCAAGTAATTTGGCATAGGAGTCTATGATGTTTATTTGCATGACTCGGAAACCATTCTCAAGCATAGACAAGAATTGCTTTCTTTACCATACTTCAGATCTAAGTAACAGTTTAGGAGTGCATTCTTGTTTGAAGTGCATATTTGTTTGGAAGTCCACGGGGCAAATCAGAAAGTGTAAACTAAGAGGCAAGAATGAAGCATAAAAAGGACAGTATCTCTCCACCCGGGTATCGTATACAATTTAGAAATTACGAGCCAAATTTATTATCACTGCACCAAAATACAATATAAAAGAGTCAAAAAAGTTACATGGAACTTCAGTTATCCCACTACTATTGTCAGCATATTCCAGTTCCTCGTCACTATCTTGCTTTATAGGTTGCTGAAGCAAAGATACCTTGGAGTAAGCAGGTACAAGGAAATTCCTGCCAATCACAACCTGAAGACAAAAGCATATATGCTATGATTGATTGGTTTCAAAGTATAAAAAGCGAAAAGCTGGAATCATCAATACAAAAATGTTGGTGCTGCCTAAAGCAAGGAGAAATAGGTATGTGACTGTGCAACATTGGTTTGCAACAGTTTTAAGTACAACCAAAAACCATTACAAGGAGGCAAAGGCAAATTATGAGAAAAATAATAGAAAGAACATATTGTTGTAAGCAGAAACAAGTTAAAAGTAACCGAGTGATTAAGAAACATTGATGTTTAATCAAGAATTTCAATTTGACATATGATCTCTGCCTCAATACTGATTTTGCACGGTCTAAACCCTTTAAGTTAGAAGTGCTTCTTCCATGTTCAAGTGGAATAACCCTCTACGCCACAACTCAGTTATATCAGTTTAGCATAAGATAGAAGCCTGATTTTCAGATCTGCTTTCAGTTTACTATACATCCCTTTGACGATGAGGAGTTTCCAAAGTATTGAGGAAGGTTGGAAACTCCTGATACGATTTACCATAGCTTCATTCAAACTGACCAATTTATAGACAAATAAATGCTTAAAGAAGCAGAACTTTTTTTATGAAGTAAGATGTCATATTAAAGGCATTTAAAGAAGCCGAACTAGCCTAGATCTTAGTCAAAGGCAAGAAACATATAAAAGGTAAACTGCATGTTTGGAAAGATGCGCCAAGAAAGCTTAACATGAATAATCTACTATCAGCCTCCTGAGAGATGAATGTCTTGAGGAAAAGTATACGATGCGTGAGTTGCTTAATTGAAATTCATCAAACCAGGCGTCACTAGTACATCCAGAAAAAAAGAAGCGTCTTTTCTTGTTTTGCTAATGGCACTTCAAATACCTTAAAAGACAAGACAACACCAGGCTCTAAAGCTGCTCCAGACTTCATTGTCACACCGTCACAAACTATTGAGTGCTTCAATTTGCAGCCATCTTCAATCGTAACGTTATGCCATATATAGCAACCTTCAATTGTGACATTTGACCCAATTGAGCAACCTTCCCCAACAACTGAGTTTGAAATCTCTGTGTTGTTCCCAATACTGGTTCCAGTTCCAATTACAGTAAAGGGACCGATTTTCGCTGAGCGGGATTGCTTAATTTCTGCGAAATGACAGGTAAACAACAATGTCAATAGAGTCCAAAAACTGAAGATCTACATCTGCACCATTTTTCACATAAAGGTCCATGCAGGATGATATGAGCATAAACTATCACATGTGAACAAATATCAATGAGGAATAAAGAGTGGACACAGCTAAAATACATAGTTTCCTTCATAATATCTAGTAGCGCACATATTCTAGCTTGCTCTATTATACAGCATATGTTCTAGGCTTCTAGCAGCAAAACCCTACAACTTACAAGGACATCAGATTCTATACAAAAACTACTACACCTAAATCTCAAACTAAATGGGGTCAGCTACACGAATCCTCAATGACAAGCACGTCAGATATTAAAGCAACAAAAGCCAAATCCTGCAAAGAGCAAAACCCATTAGATTACCGTATTTTTTGAAGCCATTACGTGTCCTTTAAAATTCCATCCATCAGTCTTGTTCAGTAGCTAAGTTAGCCACAGCTTTGAAATTGATATTCAATAAAAAAAAAACTCGTGTATACAATCCATCTACCAAAAAGTAGAGAATACCAAATATTGATATTCAATATTTCCAAAATCTCAATCATAAGTTAATAGCAACATGTTCTAGTATGCGAGAAGATAAGATGGAGTCGGTCCTAACCAGGTGCTCGATACATGCCCTGCCTTTCCAATTTAGTAGCAGAATTTCCAAAAAAATGGACATCAGGCACCAAGGGATATGTCCATCTCTGAATTATGTCCTTGCTAATGGTGTCATAACTTCTATAGTTATCAATTCTTGCCGCATAACTTGAATGAATTTCATGGGTGTAGATTTTATAACCCATAATCTGAAAGAAAAAGTAAGTTGAGAATAAAGAGATGGATGTACAGAGCAAGAAGAGATGCTCACCTGCACAAACATGGCGACAGATTTCAATTGATATATTAATACCTAAAGAAGCTGACCATGAAAGATGGATAGTACCACGCTTCAATTGAAGGAAAGCGTATACTACACAATTTCTCTTTTCTGCCTTTTAATTACATGACATAGTACATATTAGGTATCTTTTGCTCAACACAAAGAAATCAGACACATTTAGACCTTATAAAAAGAAGGGAGAATTTAGGTGGAAGAGAAGGAAAAATTGAGCATTCATGAGTCTCCAATTTGTAACATACTTCAGAGTTCACAAGCCAAAAGACATTCAAATCATGTTTCCAGGTCCAACATAAGATACGCTAACACCAAAATGTGTTTTGTCAATTGTGATTTGTGAGAGAGGGACAGAGACATTCTACAAGTGAACGATATATATTTTTTTTATAAAGTAAATAACTAATTAGGACAACTCTTGTATAAAAGCAGTGTACTAAAAGGCGAACAACCTACACAGGAATATGATCCTCTACAAATGACAGACAATCTCCCATACAAACAGGAACTTCTATGGGTGCACCAAAAGCTGACTAAGAAAAATACGCCATTCCATGAATGTATAAAATCATTTTCTATCCCCTTAAAAGATTTCATGCTTCTCCTTCCACAAGACCCACATTATGGCTAAGGGGGGACAATTTTCCATGCTCTGCATTTACTTTTCCTTCTAAAGCTCAAGCTATGTAACATGTCCTTCACTGAACCAGGCACCATTAACCACATCCTAAACCAGTAATACAACCCACATAGACGAACCACTTGACAATGCAATAATACGTCATCAACAGTTTTGCTTGAACATCTACACATAAAGCACCAACTAACGTATATAATCCTCCTCAAATTCTCAACTATCAGATCGCCCTCCCCCTGCTTCCAACCAGGCGAAGAAATACACCTCCTAGGCACTCTAGGCATCCAAACTGAAACAAGAGGGAAGCCTGACGCCTACCTCACCAAAAGATTTTGGTAGTATGATTTTTACTAAGAATGTACCATCATTTCTCGCCCCCACTTCCACGAGCCCAAGCTAGTGAATGAAGTGTTTTGTTTGTAGAGTATTTTCACCAAACTCTAAACTTGTAAATCCCTTCTAAATCTCAGGACCTAGTAAATGTCTCCCTCTTATGCACTTTGAATCTATTGCATGCTCATCTCTCTCTAGCTCGAGATCTATATAAATAAAGAAAATATACTCAGTCTGTCTTAAGCTAAAACTTTCAGGAGCCCAACTACATTAGATGCACTTGACTATGTTTCCACTTCTTTAAGTCATAAATTGCAAGAGGTACACTGACATTCTTTCTTTAAATGAGTAAGCTATTGTGAGTAGTATCAAAAGGTAAAACTATTTGAAGCACATTCATTTATTAGTCAAGTCTCCAACACGCCTCCTCACATAAGTTCCAACACGTCTCCTCACATAAGGACCGGATTCTTTTCAATCGTTCCATACACATGAAAGGTGTCGGTAATACTCGAATACAACACCTCTACGTACTCTCATACTATGTGAAAGAACATAAGAATCCAACTAAACTTTAACAATTGTGGAATATGCTAAAGGCCTTTGTATACCTTCTTATGTATTATTCTACACCAGATGTGGGTCATTATAGATTTCTAACCCCCTTCCTCACGCACGTAGAACACAATTTTAGAATTTAAACATGAACTAAAGTGTTCATGAGCTTACGAGCAAGAGAACGGGTTCATCAAAATTGGATACAATACAATGTTGGATTATATATACCACTTGATTTAATAGTTTAAATTGTTATGAAATGAACATATTTATTTATTTACTTAGTCCAACAAAGTGCAAAAATTATGACATATAACTAATTCATCCGTTACACAAAGCAAAAATTTACAAATGAAGATATTGACACCCTGCACAGACCATTCACAACCAATTGTAAGATTATAGGGTGAAACTGAACTTGGAACAGTTTTTCCAATGCACACTTGGAATTGTTTTTTGGTTTGACCTTACTCTCTTTTTTCTTGGGACTAGCACAGCATTGCTCAAAAGAAGTAGTATAAAATACAAACGGAAATACATACATCATCGACGAGCAACCCCTTGACAAAATCACGCCGCAAATGTTGATAGTCAAAATTATCAGTGAAAAGACTTAAAACTTCTGGGGAGCAGATGTCAATGTAACAATCCTGCAACCAACGCACCAATCATTAATCACAAGAATAAATAGAAAGAAATGACAATAACTAGAAGCCTTCTCCAAAACAAGATAATGGAAGGAAATAGCATCATATGTGAGGAGTAAGCAATGAAATCCAAAACCACAAAATAGATAGCAATTAACTACAAGAAACTAGGCTTTTCTTACTAGTCATCTGTTAATGAAGGCATTTACTAGGAAAGAAGCAACCATACATTGAAAAACATAGCAAATAACAAATAAGATTAGAATAGTGAAAAAAGGAAAGTTAACAAAACTCACCAGATGCGATACCTAAACTATGTTAAACTCTACCAGTTGTTATTGAGCAAAAAAAGCATATAAACCACAAATATTTGAGTATTGCAATTAAAACCAGATCATGCAACACACCTTTACAAGAACATTGCTGAAACTAGCAGCTTACTAGCAACAATACAACAAGAGTAACTAAACAAACCTGCTTGTCATTCTGAAGGGAAATGGATGTATCAGTAAGCAATGCCTTATCAAGAGACAAATATCCTTTTAAATTATCTCCCCTGTCTTCATAATACAGCAGCTGCTTACTCTCTGGATCAATTACCATGAACAGCTCTTCAGTTCCAAGACGAGATTGGCGAGTTATAGGTGAAGGCTTTGATTGTTTAATCACCATGGTCATTACAGCATTACTATCCTTTCTTCGTCTCTCCTTATGTTCCTTAAGTGCCTGTGAGAGTGACATGTTGCTCACAGTATCTCCACTGACGAGGATAAAATCACCGCGTATCTTCAAAATCCCACAATTTATGTTAGCTAATCACATTGACAAAAGATTACTCCAAATTCAACAATATTTAAGTCACAAATTTAAGCAAACAGAGAAAAGTGAATGCAAAGAGGACAGCACAACATCTTCCTCATCTCCGAGAACAAACATGGACTGCACACAAATGCTTAAGGCCTGATTTAATTCTCTTCTCTTTTCTATAATGGTGGTGTTAGGACCAACTTGTGCATACCTCAGCTATTTTACCAGGCACCTACTACTTCCCACCAGCACAAGCACCGGGTAACTCTATCCACCAAGGCTAATATGGATTGGAAGAAATCACCTTAAAATTTTTTGCCTTTACTAAGTTTGGAACCCTGGTCTCCCATGGTTTCATCTCTTGTCTGATTCATTTTACAACTCTATTTCCTAAGAAAACAATTTTTGCATCATGAATTGCCAAAACACAACTTCATAATGATTAATTTAGGAATCCAACCAAGTCCAGTTCGGATAAAGTCATTCAAGATTAAGCATTGATACAGCTATCTTCACAGAAACATCTTCATATATGCCCACCCAAAGAAAGGGAAAAACATCAAGAACCAAGTATGCTCTTGCTTTTCTATTTCCCATTTTGATAGAAGTCATTAGAGAGAAAGTGTCTGTAGAGTTTAAAGAGAATATGCTCATTGCCTCATGACCATCTTTAAATCACTAGTGCCACAAAAGACAACAACAACAACAATAACAACCCAGTATAATCCCACTTAGTGGGGTCTGGGGAGGGTAGTGTGTACGCAGACCTTACCCCTACCCTGGGGTAGAGAGGTTGTTTCCAAATAGACCCTCGGCATCTTTCCCTCCGAAAACTTCTCACCTTGCTCTTGGGGAGACTCGAACTCACAACTTCTTGGTTGGAAGTGGAGGTTGCTTACCATCAGAGCAACCCCTCTTGTCCCTGATCTACAATTTGCACATCTATTGTTCCTTGCTCCAAATGGTTTGTGCATCAAGCGAAAAGCTACTCATTTTGTCCCAAAAGAATGGCAATATAATTATTTGGGGAATGGGGAGTCCAATAAAATTCTTACTACAAAATTCTCAAACATTTATAAATGCCTTTAACATGAAATTCGATCTCTGTTTTAAAAGGCAGAATTGGGACTCGCCCCGGGGCGGAGCACTCGTAAAACGCCCCTGGGCTTATGTGTGGGGCTTAGTTCCGTGAGACTTACGCCTCGGCCGTCGGGGCTTACGTCCCAGACACGCCCAACGCCCAGCGTATTGGGCTTGCCTAATAGAACTTTATGCAATTGTGTGTAACGAACCTTGCAAATCCTCAAATTTTCTTAATAAATCATTGACTATTCAAAATTACTTTTTTCTTAATCAGTAAATTAAGAGTATTTTATGTCATAATTAAAATTAAAATTATTCCACGTTATCCACTAAGACTGCTATGATAATAAATTTTAAATAAATCTTTCATTTAAAATTATTTATTTATTAACTTTTGTTATGTCTTTATTATATAATAGTCCATATTTTTTTTAATAATTATTTTCCCAAATATTATTTTTTTCACGTTTACGAGATACAATACTTATTAATTTAATAGTCCAGTATTAGCTAGTAACTATTTACAAATAATTAGTTATCATGGTATGGTATGGTGAATTATATGTCACTTTATTAACTTGTTGAAACTTAAAAATAAATTATGCTAGAGAATCATATTTAAATCGTGAATTATGTTTTTACATAAATTCTCTTTCAAATAGAAAGCATATTAATTAAAAGGAGTATTTAAAAAAATATCAAATTATAATATCAAAATTCTTTCAAAATTCAATACTCCTTAAGAGATACAGATAAGATTTCGCATCGAATATATTACCTTTGTTGTTTGAGTTGCAACGACATTGCAGCTAATTTGCATATTATGATATATGTCATACTTTTTATAGTATTCATAGTTAAATTTTATTTTTTAAATTCTTTAAATAGATTTTTTATTATAATTTTTTGATTTTAATGTAATTTTTATTAATATTTTTTTATTTTATACTATATTAAAATTCTTGAAATTAGTAAAATTTAAAGATCCGTGGGACTTACGCCCTGTGTCTTTAGGGCTTACGCCTCGCCTCGTCAGAGGTAAAACGCCCCGCCTCACGCCCCCGCCTTTTAAAACATTGAATCTGATTTATAGAATTTAAAGATTATCAATCGATATCCGTATTCAATACTGAAATTTAGATAGCGTTAACTCGGCATACCCGGACCTGGCCAATTTCAAGTTTGGATGGAGAAAGTAATATAATAATTACATTTCAAACATTGAGAGCAATTCGCTTTTGGTAACAAGAAAATCCCCTGTGAGTTAGCTGACTCAACCCGGTTGGTCCGTAGGTTTGAACATCAGGGGAGTATGGCCACGCTTCTCTATCCTACTCCCACTTAAATACTAGGTTTCAGTCAGCGATAGAGTTTAAACTCATGATGTGCGCCCAATCCACACATCTTGCAGATCGTCCTTACCACTGAACCAAAACCATGAGCCCCATACATGTGAGGAATTGGTGACATTGCAGTGAGAGTAAAATCTCTAGGTGAAATAGAGCAAGCTAGCTGACCAGTTGTTAAAGGAACTTAAACACATGCATCTTTTTGTAGAAGAACACATAACTGAGATGTTACAATATTTGAGCAAGGACAATATGGATCATAAACTACTAGAAGAGCATATTACTCATGCTTGTTTAGTGAGCATACTGTCGTGTATCCGATACCTTGGATGAAAGCTTATTGATCATCCAGAATTTGAGTATTCTCCCCTATGCTCTCAATCATTCTTTTCTAATCTTTCAAAAACCAGGTTTTGATTTCCACCAAAACTTGTTGGTGCAAGTTTTATCCTAGTTGTTAACCAAGAACCACGGGGTAACTAAGGAAACCACTTATTTTTGTTGTACTACTTCCACATTTTACTTTTCCCACATAAATACTTTACTTTAACACCAGAGATAGCTGTAAAATAGATTATCCCTGTCACTTCTCTGTGACAGAGGTAATCACTATTGCATGGGTAGCTACTGACAATGTAAATGTGACTATAATGTTTACCAATCTTTCACCCTATTCTTTTTTTAATAAGGTAATGTAAATATCATTATTAATGTACCAAGAAGGTACTGCAAACATACAAAACTACAGCACAGCTGAAGCTGTTACAATTTCAAAACTTCTATAAAATCCATGTACTGATACATATCAAAAAAGAAAACATGTACAGATCTAAATCTTTCACCCTATTAGAATAGGGTAACTGTCTAACATTAAAAATATTACCCACCTACCGCAAGGGCTTTGGTTTAGTGGTAAGACTGCAGTACCTGATTGTCAGTTACGCGCACGTTAAGAGTTCAAACCTTGCGGTAGACAAAAGCTTGGTATTTAAGTGGTGAAGGGTAGAAGGGCGAGTCTATTATCCACCGAGTTTCAAACCATGTGGCACCCACTCTCAACGATTTCTCGGTTATAAAATAGAAAAAGATTTTCCACCCATACTAGCAGCTTTTTGTACTTTTCAAAGTAGGAATCTCTTGACCCTAACTACAAGAACGTCTCAAAAAAAGGTTAGGCTTTCTTTCACACTCCTGCCCCATTCGAACCATCACAAGATTCCTTCAAACTATACTTGTTCATGTCACCTGTCAAGAGAATTTTGGTATGGCATCTCTGCTAAAATGAAATCCTATTTATTCTGACTAATAAAATGCCTAGTTCTGTTTCTATGTTGTTAATGTGTGCTCAAGTCATCTAAAGATACATACTTAAATACCACTGTTTCCCAAGCTGACGTACACTATCAAGACAGAAAACATGACTGAAGCTCAGATTGTTTAGAAATAAAATTGATAAAAAGCTCAGACTCAAATTAACAAGTTAAAGACTACCTTATTTGATCACATCGCATAAATGCAATAAGGTTAACTAGTAGTATTTTCCACACTTCTCAAACACAAAAACATAGTAGTAACAATTTATCCAACCCTAAGGCATCTATATGGTAACTAAGAGTCAGTTTGGATTGGCTTAAAAAAAGTGATTTTTCAGCAGAAATAGCTTTTGAGCCAAAAAGCAATAAGTTGAGGTTGCCCAGCTTATTGCTTTTGGCTTGTTTTAAGCACTTTTTAACTTATTTCAAGCACTTTTTAATTTTGCCGAACACCGAAAAAAAGCTAAAAAGAGCTTAAAAGTCAATCCAAACACCCTCTAAGTAATGACCAATAGGATGCCACTTGTGTGATAAAGTCTAAGGCGTTAGGATTAAACTTCTCTTTTACCATTTCCCTTATTTTCCTGTACCTCTTTTTTTTGGAACAAAATCCCTAATTTCCATTTGATCCTAGAAAGATCTAGAAAGATCATGGACTGTATAAGAAAATAACTTGAGAACCATAAGATAAAATGTACTGTTTTCTGTTCAAGAAGTACGATAAACTGTTAAAATCAATTAACAGAGTTTTTAATTTGAGGGGAGGATGGCAACTGGATATGCAAATGTCATTACATACCACATGTTGCTCATAGATGGAGCGCAAAGCATCTCCAGCACTAATAGCATTGTGTGATTCAATCGTTGTGACTGAAAAGTTTGGTTGGGCAAACCAATTGGAGTTATCCAAATAATCAATCACTTGCTTAGAATGAGCAGAACAGAAAACAAAAACTTCTTCCACACCAGCTGATTCAAGCCATGCCAAGGTATAATCTATCATAGGGGCATTCACCAATGGTAGCAGTACCTGTAACGCAAAAACCATTGAACTGTAGTAAATACTAGTAACAATACATGTGCCAAAACATATACTTGGAATTTGCTTTAACAATTAATGTTGTTCATACAATTAGGACTGTCACAATTCCATGGAATGAAATTTCATTCCTTGAAGATTGAAAATCCTAAAGTAAGCTCTTGCTCAATAAAATAGGACAAACAAACAAGACAAATACGTCTAACATGTACTCCTATTTATCATTAACCCGATTAAGATAGTAATAAAAACGACAAAAGGAAAAGCGGGTAAGCGTATTGAAGCTTACTTTGGGACGTTCAAGAGTGATGGGTCGGAACTTAGTGGTGAAACTATCGGCCAAAACAATAGCCTGCAACGGGGTACGAGCCAATTCCTCTTCAGCATCATCTGCTCCCCCCATTCCTCCTCCTTTGCTTCCTCCTTTCTTTGCCACCATTGCAGTGCGTGTGTGTGTGAGTATGGGTCTACAAGGGGGTTTGAGAATATTTTTCGCTTGTGAAACCCTCGCCTTTCGGTTCTAAAAAAGTAATACCTCTCTTCAGTTGCGTAGAAGTTTGAGCTGTTTTGGGTTCGATGCTCAAAATCAATGTCGGGTTAACCGGGAGTAGGCTATTTGGAACCGGGCTATCAATAGTATGTTACTAGGAGTACTCTTAAATTTTTTCGTTGATTAGACACGAAATTTTAAAAAAATATCAATTTAGTGAAATTACACTCGTGGGTATAGAGTGTATGCATACTTTGCCCCTATCCGGAGGAATAGAGAGGCTATTTTTGGGAGACCCTCGACTCAGAGACAATAGATCTGTGACAATAACAGAAACCAGAAAACTAATCATATATAAATGAGAAAAAACCTTTAAAAATAGCATTATTAATTATTCGAAAGATGTATTTGTATTACATCTCTTTATTTTCACTGTCTCGATTCGATTTTGAAGCCGAATAATTTTGATAGCTTGCGGTCTTAGATAATGAGGATAATGATCGTCACGTGGACCTATATAAGAAGTTAAAACAATTCTTTCATGTAAAATAATTTATTTAATTTTTAATTTTTTAGTTCGGTCACAGTAAATTTATGTCTTTTGTCATTAAAAAAGAATATTTCTTTTGTCGATTGGACTTGAGAACATTTTGGCGCAAGCAGTCATGTAGCCATGTATTTTATGATTTGTTTCATAGTATATTCTAACTCCTAACAAATATATTTTTTTAATTTGCATGCAGTAAGAATATAATTTGATTATTCATTGTACGATCATGCATGTTTTGAATATTCTTGGCTCATTGTTTTGGATAAAATTAGCAAATAAGTATATTTTTATAATTTTCTAAATTTTGAGTACCCGCACAGAAAATAAAGCTACATATCAATTGTGAGAGTATTTCATATCAATAATATTTTGAATGAGCAACCCGGTTGCTTTGTATATTGTTACTTTGTGTCTACTTTTGGAGCATCCTCCTAAAAGAATCATCAATGATATTTAAATAATGATAATGATAATGATAATAATAATAATAATAATAATAATAATAATAATAATAATAATTAAACAAGTAAACTTTTGTAGTATTACTTCGCGTTGATGATGGCAAGGTTTTGTGGTGTTAGTTTTTTTGTGGCTCTTTAGCTTCGCTTGAGGGGTTGCTCTGATGGTGTGATGATCCAAAAGGTCATCACTTGCTTTAAATTAAATTTCGTATTCTGGGGCCTTGAAAAATCTCATTTAAAGTCACCTCGATTTGCGTGCACAGTCCGAGTGCTTAGCCGGAAAGTTTAAATATGAAATTCTATGAAAAATGATAAAATTTGATTATAAAATGAGTTAATTTGACTTCGGTCAACGTTTTGGGGAAACGGACCCGGACCCGTGATTTGACGGTCCCGGAGGATTCGTAGGATAATATGGGACTTGAGCGTATGCCCGGAATCGAATTCCGAGGTCCCAAGCCCGAGAAATAAATTTTTTAAAAGAAATTGTTTTCTGAAACTGTTTAAGAAAAATTGAAATAAAATTTGCTTAGAACATGATGGTATCGGGCCCGTATTTTGGTTCTGGCGCCCTGTACAGGTTTTATATATGGTTTAAGTCATTTCTGTAAAGTTTGGTTGAAAACGGACGTCGTTTGACGTGATTCGGACCTAAATTGCTAAATTTGATACTTGATGAAGTTTGAGAAAAAGTTCTTGATTTTGAGGTTTGATTCATTGTTATTGAGGTTATTTTGGCGATTTGATCGCACGGATAAGTTCGTATTATGTTGTTGAGTTAGTACGTGTGCTTGGTTTGGAGTTATTTCGGGTAGGTTCCGGGATGTTTTATGCTTAAAACCAAAAGTTGCAAGTCTCTGAACCCCACCAGTGCAGTCTGCGGTCGACCTTGTGCGGTGCGCGGTGAAGGCTGTGCGGCCGCGATCGGCTTTGTGCGGTCCGCACAGGGGGTCTGAGAGGGGTATAAATAGACGGGATTTTCAGTCATTTTTCATTTTTCAAAACACCAAAAACATAAGAGACGATTTTTCAAACAACCTTCCTTCTCCAAATCAACTGTAAGTCGTTTTTAACTAGTTTTCTTCAATCATTAACATCTTTTAACATGATTTCAACTTCAAATCAATGATTTTCATAGGGGAAATTGGGTGGTTTGGGTAGAACCTAAGTTTTCCAAAAATCGGGGATTTGGACCTCGATTTGAGGTCCGATTTTAAAACAAATCATATATTTGGGTTCGTAGGGGAATGTGTAATCGGGTTTTGGTTCGAACCTCGGGTTTTGACCATGTGGGCCCGGGGGCGATTTTTGACTTTTGGATAAAACTTGGAAAAACTCATTTTCATGCATTGGGGTTGATTCATTTAGCGTTTATTGATGTAATTAAGTAATTTATGTCCAGATACGAGCGAATTGGCAGTGGAATCAAGGGGTAAAGCTATAATTGAAGCTTGAGTTGTGTTCGAGGCATCGAGGTAAGTGTTTGGTCTAACCTTAGCTTGAGGGATTAGGAGTTGTGTCCTATTTGCTATTTGTTTCTTGTTGAGTACGATGTATAGGCATGGTGACGAGTATCTATGCGTTGGTGTCAAGCATGACCGTGAGTCTTATCTTATGATTTTCATAATCTCGTTATATTATTCATGCCTTGGTGAAGATTTCTATTTGTTGTGTAAAGTTGTGGAAAGAGTTGTGACCTATGAACATTGAGGAGCGTTGACTCCAGTTGTATAACAAATTGTGAAAGTATAAGTGATAATCGAAACTCTAGAGCATTGGCTCGAGTTGTGAAGTAAATTGTGAAGTAAAAGCGAGAAAGAGAAGAGATCATTGTATTGCCCCCTTACCGGGCCATTGTTGAGTTGAGATTCCCTTTCATTGTGTTCTTAATTGATACTACGGACTCTTAGGTTGATGATTCTTCGTGTTAGGTGTTGTAACAAGTTTAGTTATAGCTGAGGTAGTTAGATGTTGAAACTAGTCGAGTTATAGTTGAGATAGTTAGATGTTGGAACAAGTTTGGTTATGGTTGTTTCTCCCTTGCCGGGACGTATATACTTGTACTGTTGAGTTCCCTTGTCGGGATAGTGTAGTCTATTGTTCCCTTGCCGGGATAGTGTAGTCTATTGTTGATCCCTTGCCAGGACAGTTAACTATGACTATTGATGACTGTATATTTGGAACGGGTTGCGCGCCGCAATATTTTTAGATATTATATTGGATCGGGTTGCACGTCGCAACAGTTATATATGTGGATCGGATTGCACGTCGCAACAGATATTATATTGGATCGGGTTGCACGCCGCAACATATATTATATTGGATCGGGTTGCACGCCGCAACAGATATTATATTGGATCGGGTTGCACGCCGCAATAGTTATATATGTGGATCAGGTTGCACGCCGCAACAATGTTAAACGATAAGGGGTCGGGTTGCGCGCTGCAATAGAATTGTCATTGTATTGATTGTAGACATCGAGTGTTCTTTCATACTTTATTAAGTTTCTGATAGAATTGATATGTTTCCCCGAAGCATGTTCCCCCTCCCCTTTAAACTGTTATTACCTGTTTATATTTCCGCTGTATATTTTATAACTGCACAGGTTTATCTGGAGTCTAGTCCTAGCCTCGTCACTACCTCGTCGGGGTTAGGCCAGACACTTACCAACACATGAGGTCGGTTGTGCTGATACTACATTCTGCACTCTGTGCAGATACTGGAGCGGCACTTGATCAGCAGCAGTAGGGGAGCCAGCCTTCAGTCCACCGAGACACCGAGATAGTCTTGCAGGCATCCGCAGGCCCGACGTCTCCTCTATCTTATTTATATTCTGTTATCTCAAGTATTCGAGACAAACAGTGTTATATTTCTTTCAAACGGTTGTATTTAGTACTCTTAGTAGTCCGTGGATGTTGTGACACCAGGTTCTGGGTAGAGGCGTGTATTGACTTTCGAAACATTCTGGTTTTATATTTATTTAAGATTTCCGCTAAATTTCATATTCCGCTATTATTTAGCTGTTTAGTTCCTTGTTAATCTAATTGGTAAGAAGTTTTAAAATAAAGTAGTTAATGATTTCTAAGTTCATGGCTTACCTAGCTTCTACGAGTAGGCGCCATCACGACTCCCGAGAGTGGGGAATCCGGATCATGACAGATGGTAAGCAACCTCCACTTCCAACCAAGAGGTTGTGAGTTCGAGTCTCTCCAAGAGCAAGGTGAGAAGTTTTTGGAGGGAAGGATGACGAGGATCTATTTGGAAATAGTCTCTCTACCTCAGGGTAGGGGTAAAGTCTGCGTACACACTACCCTCCCCAAACCCCACTAAGTGATATTATACTGGGTTGTTGTTGTTGTTGTTGTTTAGCTTCGCTTGAGATTTGCAGCTTTAAAGGGTTTGTTATATTGCCTAGCGAAGAGAGAAAATCTAAGTTGAGGGATTTATTATACATTGCAGTCTTAAATTAGGCTAAGTATTAATTGAAGTTGATTTGAAAATTTTAAATATTAGGAAGTTAATTTAAATTACAATTTAATCCCTTGTAAAATCTATTTCTAGAGGGTAAAAAAGACGAATGACATTTCGCTAAGGACCTTTGTGCTTTTAGTGTCTCAAGGTACGCACGATGTGCATGTGTACCTCGTATCGGTGAGTACCAATTTATTTAAAAATTATGCTTGAGTTATAAATAAAAGTGTAAGTTCCTGAGGATGATCATGAACTTTGATAGTGTATAATTAACTCAATCAAGAAAAAATAGTCTCACAAAAATTCTCAATTATTAGTCAATAATTCAACTTAGAATTTGTTCCAATTTTATAATGTTATAATTTCACTTCTACAAATAATCATGTTTCCTTTTCAGCTTGAGCAAGAACACATAACTCTTGAAAACTTATATAGTATTGAAGAATAGTATTTAAAATATATTAATATGCAACTAATAATTTTGAATGTCAAATGAATACAAAATCAATGTGCAATAAAAATGAGAATCATAAATATAAGAACTTAATTCAAATATGAAGAATTTAATAAATAAAATTTCATTTAATCTCAAAATATTACGGAATAAATATTAGAAAAACAATATTAAAGAATTATAGTAATGTCACGACCCAAATTGAAGGGCCACGATGGGCACCCGATACCTTACTCAATTGAGTACAAACGTAACATATCTTTCTTATTGTACCATCGTGATAAATGGGCCAAAAGGGCCCTTATGAAATCTCTGGAATGAAACATAAGGGAATACTAGACATATGACGACCCAACATAATATAGAAACTTATACATGTGACATACTGGCCTATAAGACCGACATGATCATTCGTAAACTCAAAACATAGGCCGACAAGGTCATACAAGTATCCATATACATGACATCTGTCTACAAGCCTCTAAAAATATATAAACGTCATAAAGATCGGGACAGGGCCCCGCCATACCAATCTATACATATCCAAAGCATACTGACCAAATAGGCAACTCCAGAGCAAGTGGAGTGCACCAACACCTTCAGTTGAGCTAATAGCCTACTAGGAGGACTGTCAACCTATCTATCGGGACATGCGGGCATGAAACGCAGCATCCCCAGGCAAGAGGGATGTTAGTATATATAAAGTACCGAGTATGTAAGGCATAAAAGCAGTATATAAAAGATATGAAAGAAACATAGAGTAAAGAACTCAACCTATAAGTCTGAATAGCTCTGTGAATCATGAAACGTTTAGAGTGTCATGAATATGCGTATAAATGTCATATCATGCATAGGTATATGCGTACATAACATCATCAAGCCTTTGAGGGCATCCCATCATATCATCTCGGCCTCTATGGGTGAAATCATCATCGTGTACCAGTTGATCAGGTGGTGGTGCGTTTATAATACCATAACCTTTACCCATACCCCATATACATATATTATATGCGTATATAACGTCATCTGGTCATGGGATAATATACATGTATAAATGAATGCAATGCATAATGAATTAAGTCAATAAGATCTCTCGGAAAGTCATGAGACCCATGAAGAGACGATGATAGTAGGACATATGGGGAATCAAAAACATAGGCAACCCTAGTACTTCTAAGAATAGAATCATTTATGAAAGTTGCATGCTTGCTCATTTTGTTGTATCACATGGATCACGTCAAAAGGAAAGAATGGATAGCTTTAACATACCTCAAGTCGTCATTGCAACTCAACAACAAGCTTACAACAACTAGCATGCCAACCATATAACAAAGAAATACATGTACAACTTAGATGATGCTAGTATATCACGTATCTCAAACGATAACTCGATTCTAAATTAAAACAAGCAGTATTTCCCCTGATTTTACTGTTCCCCCAAGCCTACTATAGGCGAGATACAAAAAAATACAGTCAGCAACTCAAAAACAACCCAACTACAATTCGGGACCTTGACTACAATAAAAATCCCAAATATACCATAACACACCTAATCAACAAGTTATCAATTAGCCTGAAATTGTAATGACGAGCGACCAGCCTACTACCCTACCACATGTGGCATTTCTCCATGACCTTATCCCTCCAAACTCCATAAATCAGCAGCACAATAGGCCAACACGGGTGGACTACAAAACAGTCCACTAAAAGTAAAATAAATTGAACTCGCGGCTTCCGATCACCGTCCCGTAAGTTCTAACTATTAGAAAATGAATTTATCAACCTTTCTTGATATTTAAAAGCTTAAATACAGAAAGTAGATGTTTTTTTAACTATAAAGTACCTTCCAAAACTCAAACTACAAAGAAAAAGAGAGGCTATATAGCGATACCTACATTGTAGGGACTGTTCTAGTATTATCGCTTTTTGATTTCGTACCCGGGATATTAATCTTATTTGAAACCCTAGATGAGAGCTTAAGGATATGTTTATGGGTGTTCTCTGGTTGTGTTATATGGAAAAATGAAGATAAATATGACCTAAGACCTATATATATCAACTTTTGAAAAGTCAAAGAGGTGCTAGTTTGGCACCCTAGCATTGGCCCATCTTCCGACGCTTATATCTTTTTATCCGGATGATGTATGGACGAACGATTAAGAGCGTTGGAAACTAAATTCTAAGAACTTCAATTTGGTATATTATATGTACCAAAAAGACTTCATATAACACACGAAATATATTGCTCAAAAAGCTTTAGTGACACACCTACTTGTCACCTATGCAGTCTGGCGAAACTGCAAATATATCTCTACTTCGATGTCGTATCGACAAACGGTTTAATGCATTAGAAACTAGACTAGTAGATCTTCAATTTGATATGTGGATCATATCGTAATTCCAATTATTTAGGGAGAAAAGCTCCACTGTATTTGACCTAATTTTCAGCACGTTTATGAATGTATTTTGTGATGACCTTTGCTAACTTTTGTTCCACAACTCGCTTGATTCAAACGTAACACACGACTATCATAAGACTAAATCACTCATAACATAACCTCTTTATCACGTTAAGAACCATAGTCTCACCCTAAAGTGCATGTTATAACGTTCCAAACTTATCGACTTTCGACGAAACTTAGTTTTCGTTTAGCTTCTAAGCCTTCAACCCTCATGGTATTTGTTATTCATGATCTTAAAGATTTGTAACCACTAGGGTAACATAATTAACTTACTTTATGTACTTTCAAAGATGATCTCAATTCTGAGTTTACATCAATTGACTTACGACGTACCTTTACGTGCGAAAACATGGGGTATAAGAAGTAATTTTGCGATGAAACTTTTATGCTCAAGGAATCCTCTTTTACTTGTCTTTTTGACAAGTAACCTAACGTTTAGCCTTAAAAAATTTTGATTTATTAGTACTACCAATTATACTTATGTTGCCTACTTCAATTAGGAATGAATTTGTGTAGGGTAATTCTCAAGTGATTTTAAATTAAGAATTTATAAAAATATTTCAAACAAGGAAAGATGTAATACCAAATTTATTAATTTCAAAATCTTAAATATTAGGAAAATAACGTAAATTATAATTTTGTCCTATGTAAATTTATTTTTAAAAAGTAAAAAAGACAAATGACATTTCATTATGGACCTTCGTGATTTTAATATTATAATCATAGTCTCTATGCTACGTGCGTTGCACGTAATTGTTTAGACAATTATTTATGATAAGAGTAAAAATTGATACACACGGATCTTCCATTTGATAATCTAACGACATTATATTTGGCTACCCTCTCATGATTTCTAATGAAATTTTAGTGACTCCCAAAAGGTTAAGATCAGTGTTTCAATTATTCTGCAAACGGAAGTTAAACGTGAAATAATATCTCGAAGGTCGAAGATCCAAAACAACGCATGAGATATTCAAAGGCCTGCACGTTAATAGACTTTTGAAGATTATGAAAACCAGATATTCTCTAATCTTTCTTTGCCGTTAACTCTATAATATAAGTCCAAGTTATGATATAGCAAGGTAAGAAAAATCGCTAGCATTGACGAGCAAGAGAAATTATAGCATAAATCAACCATATCTTTGAAAATACAAGAAAACAATATGATCATTAATCACATATCTATCTACCATGTGTGCAATATTAACCTATATAAATAATAAAAAATTATACTATTTAAAAGTAATAAAGTCTTAAAAGAAATAACTATTCAGCCTTGCTTGTGTGTATTATACGTTATCAAGTTAAACGTTTTATTAATCTCGAGTAATTACCGTCAAAATTATAGCTTTAAAAACAAGGGTAGATTTCTTGCTATGCATGGCATCCACGCGACGTGATCATAAAGTTTGTTCAAAGAATCTATTGGTTAACTACAGAGATCTCATCTTCCTTGCAAATCTCGTGGTTATGGTTTAGGTATGAAAGAATACTAAAAGATACAAACAAACAGTTAGATTATTGGAAATATACATGCATCGACTTAGACTTAAGTATAATCCACTCTTTATCTTTATTCTATTCCAAGCCGTCACAATAGGCATAACGAAAAAGTAGTGATAGGTCAATTGCCAAACCGATAAGAAAAAAAATTAATGTATAACACCGTTATTTGTGCAGTTAAAGTGTTAAACCAAGAGTTGTAGCAATAATATTTTATATGATTTGTTATTAATTTCTTAAACTTCCTGGTGGCATCTAAAATCTTTTCATCAGATTTATGACATAGATTTGTTATATGTAACAAAAGAAAGACAAAGTGAAAGTAAGTTATTGAATTGAGAGTTAAATATCATCAACACAATCGTGAAAACCTATTAATTCTAGGCAGTTGCAACTATAATATGAAAGTTTGTCTTTTATTAAAATCGTAATTTTAACTAAAATTGAGTGAACCGTGTTTAGTTGTTCCAAAACGATAGAAACTTGTAAATCACTTGAAAGACAACAAGAGCACGCATGTTTCTACTGCAACTTGGAGGCTGAGATATTTATTTTGAGCATACCAATTTTAGAAAATGAATCCTTGATGGAATTAAATATAATTAACATAAGAGTACTAATGTCTTTCTAATAGATGTCCTATACCAAACTTAGTTTGAACAGAAACGATTTCAATTCATGGTTGAGGCTGATCCACCGAAATTTGAGCATACACTTATAGTCACGTAGAAGGGTCAAAATGCCCTTGAACTATTGAAAAAGGTCTAAAAATATCCTCCATCCACCTATATATTGGACCAAAAATACGTCTCCATCAACCTTTTTAGTTCATTTATGCCCTTTGACCGTTTAATCAATGCTAAATTTAAAAAATAAGTATTTAAATTTCACGTGGTAACTTCATATTGGTCGAAATTAAAACATCTAACCTATTAGAAAGACCCACCCATATTTACCCGTTTTTCAAACTAACCCTCCCAAACACTAACTTGACGACCCGAATAAAATGTTCACAAAAAAAAAAAAAAAAAATTCCATGTAACCCATGGATATACATGTGTTCATTTTTTTGATTAATCTCATGTATAGCATTATCATCGAATAAAGGTTCATGAACAAATGAAACAAACAAAAAAGCCTAGCATGAATGAGCCAATGATTTTCTTGACAATAATGTGGGACAAAAAACTTGGGGTAGTCCAACGGCTTATAATATCTTGCAATCAATCTTCTTGTTATGTGAAAATGATTAAATTAAACTCATATTGAATATAATGTAATTTGTGTCTATCATGAAAATTGAACAGGATTCCATAACAAGAAAAAGAAAGTCACACAATAAATTTGTGTCTATATGTTCACTGCAACTTCCATGGAGCTTTTGTTCCATGGAGTTTGATAGAGGTGGGGCCTCTCTTTTTTAGTTGAACTTCTTGTTAGGGTCAGGTTAGTATTTGAAGCGGGTTAGTACAAAAAACTGGTAGATATGGGTAGGTTTTTTAATGGGTTAGATGTTTTAATTTTGGCTAATAAAAAGTTGCCGCATGGAATTTAAATAATTATTATTTGTCACGACTCCAAAACCCCCGCAATCGTGATGGCGCCTATCACAGTACTAGGCCAGCCGAATCAAAACTAACAACATAAAGGTCTTTTGTAAATTCATTTTCTAATAAGATATAATCTTAAATCTTTCATTTTAATATAACAAAATACGCGGAAAAACAAATACGCGATTACATCCACATTGCCCGATCCTGATGTCACTAGTCATGAGCCACTAAAATATAGTCCAATACCGTCAACTTAATACAAGATAAGACTGAAATATAAATACTAAGGATAGGAAGGAGGAAGGCAGTACTCTGAAGGCAAAGATTAGCTCTCACTCGGAGGCTCTGGCACCTGGATCTGCACATAAGGTGCATGGAGTAACGTGAGTACGCCAACTCAGTAAGTAACCAAAGTAAATAAAGGTTGAATGCAGTGACGAGTATTTAAAATCATATACATACTCTAACATAGAATCTCAACAGAAATATCAAAGTCAAAATCTGTAGTTCAATTTCCGAACATCTCGTAAAAACTCCAGTTTCAATGAGAGTTATTCAAAGCATTTGTTCAACATTTTTTCAATAGAGTCTCAGTATAAAATAAGGGTGCAAACAGTAATTTAATAAATAAGCCCCTCGGGCAAAGTATTACTAATATATATAGCCCCTCGGGCAAGCCTCTCAGTCACTCGTAACTCAACTCTCATCAATCAGCACTCACACTCAGCACTCCCGCTCAATAGATATCTCATAATACTACTTGTTGCGGCGTGCAGCCTGATCCATAAATATACATATAGTCGACTGCGCTCACTGGGGGTGTGCAGACTTCGGAGGGGCTCCTACAACCCAAGCGATATATCGTTGCGGTGTGTATCCCGATCCAATATATCGCTGCGGCGTACAGCCCGATTCATATACATATAAATATCACTGCGGCGTGCAGCCCGGTCCATAAATATATATAATCTTTACCATCAGGTCCTCGACCTCTCTCAGTTATCAACCTCACAACCACTCAAGCATTTCAGTAAAAAAATCAGGAAACTCAGCCCAAACAGTTTTCATATAATTGAAAGTAGAGTAATGAAACTGAATCAAATAATAAACAGGTAAAAAGCATGACTGAGGATATGCTTTTGAATCAAAACAATGTGAGGATAGTCGTAAAATAACCCCGAGGGTCCAAACAGTTCGGCACAAGGCCCTAAACATGGCATTTACCCCAAGTTAACAGAATCATTTCTAAACACATAGATTTCATATAGAGTTTATCAAAATATGCAACTCTGCAGTCGCCACGGGACGGACACGTCACAATCCCTACGGGTGCAGCCCCACACGCCTGTCACCTAGCATGTGTGTTGCCTCTTTTATCAAAATAGTACGAAATTCCGAGGTTTCATACCCTCAGGTCTAGATTTACAATCGTTACTTACCTCAAACCGGACGAAAATCTACTCTACAACGCCCTTGCCTCTCGACTCGGTCTCAAATCGTCCCGAATCTATCCAAAATTAGAATCATATCATCAATACAAGCCAAAGGAACAAAACTCACGCAAAAATTATCAAATTAAACTCAAAATTCCGAAATTGGCCAAACCCGACCCCGGGCCCACGCCTCGAAATTCGATAAAAATCACAACATTAGGATCCTTATATATCCTCTCACGAGTTTATACATACTAAAATCATCAAAATCGGACCTCAAATGACCCCTCAAATCCCCAATTTTAACTCTCCGATTTCAAGCCCTAATTTCTCAATTTTCACCCTTAATCTCTTCAATTTCCATGTTTAATCAACTGAAATTCACCATAGATACGACTATTAAGTTCAAAAATCTTACCTCAACAAGAATCCCCTTGATCTCCTCTTCAAAACCCTCCAAAAGCTCCAATCTCGTCTAAAAATGGTGGAAATGGGCAAAAATTCGCGAAGGGTTTAATTTATACCTTCTTCCCAGGCATTTCCGCCCATGCGGTCCATATTACGCTTCTGCAGACCACATATGCGATTTTTCATTAATTCCTCAGATGTCGCACCTGCGACCCAGGTCTCACACTTGCGGGCTCGCAGATGCGGTTCAGACCTCCGCTCCTATGATCATGGCCGCTTCTGCGGTCTCCTTTCCGCTTCTACGGCTCGCACCTGCGGTCCCCAGTCCACAGGTGCAGTTATGATAGAAGCGACAACTTTAGTTGCTCCAAATTCAAGTCCAATCTTTCCGACAACCTTCCGAATTCATCCTGAGACCCCTGGTACCTCAACCAAAAATACGAACAAGTCACATATCACCATTCAAACTCATACCAACCCTCAGAACACTCAAAACAATATCGAAACACCAAATCACCCTCGGATTCAAGCCTAAGGATTTCCAAACTTCCGAATTCCGCAACCGATCCCAAAAACCTATCAAACCTCAACCGTATGACTTGAAATTTTGCACACACATCACAAATGACACAACAGACCTACTCTAATTTCCAAAATTTCATTCCGACCCCGATATCAAGATTTCCACTACCGACCGGAAAATGCCAAATTTTTAATTTCGCCAATTCAAGCATAAATCTACCACAGACCTCCAAATTGCATTTTGAACACGCTCCTAAGTCCAAAATCGTCTAATGAAGCTATCCAAACTATCAGAATTCATATCCGAGAACTTCTACATATAAGTCAACATCCAGTTGATTTTTTCCAACTTAAACTTCTAAATAAGATACTAAGGGGTCGTTTGGTATATGGACAAAATAATATTGGGATTATAATCCCGGTAGGGCTGGGCATATATCGGGTAAAAACGATAGTCCGAACCGAAAAAAGTTTACTGGGTTATCGGTATTGGGTTAATGGTTCGGTAACAATTTAGTGCTTTTTTACTATTAGGTTATCAGCTCGGGCCTCGATTTTTCAAATTTTATAATGGGTTAACTGATAACCCAATAAAATTTAATAAAATTATGATTTTACCCTCAAGTATATAAATACATCTAGGTCTTTAACCTTCAGTTCATTCTCGTTTCCTCTAAACTTTTCTCAGTCACAAGTCTTCACTCTTCGTTCCATCAATGGTAACTGTGAGATGTACTCTTGAAATTTAATTTTGAGCTTCTTGAGTGATTTGAGGTAGGATATAACCTCCTTAACATTCACTATTCTTCCTTTTCTCACTTGCCGAATTAGTTACAAGATACCATTTGTGACGTTCAAACTCAGTGAATTGTTCGTTTCTTTTTCGCTTAACTGCATGTCAACTTTATGTAAAATTATTCCTTACTTGATTACTTCTTTTTCTTTGTTTGTAATATAAAAAAAGTGAGGGAACTTGTTAATGGTACCTGTGGTCAAGTAAGAAACTTGCAATGAGTAAAACAAAAGTATGTATTTCACAAGAAAAATAGAATGGCGAAATGGCTATGCTTGGAATCTGATTAAGCAAACTTCAGTGATTGAAGTTCGGTCCATGTGCATTATACACTATGCTTCTTATTATCTTATCGGGTAAAGCGATAACCGAACCGATAACGATCGACAACCGATTAACCGATAACTGATAACCGATAACGATATCTTATCGGTTCTGTTATCAGTTTAGCATATTTATCAACCGATAACTAATATGCTAAACCGATAATATTCACAACCGAACCGAACCAATCGATGCCGACCCCTAAATCCCGGTATTAATTTATACCACATAAAAGATGGAATAATATAATCCCACAATTAATGGTGTAAAGTGGATAAGATGGAATAAATGGGATAAGATTTGGGATTATGTTTATACCTTGTTTAGTTGGAGGTACAAATTTATCCCAGGATAAATTTATACCTCTAACCAAACAAGGTACACATTTAATCCCAACCTTTATCCTACCTAATACCTCATACCAAACGACCACTATGTGTCTTATTTCACTTCAAGACCATTTCGAACACTGAACAACCAATACGATACGATGAAGTATAGCTGAACAACATGTAAATAAGCAGAAACATGGAGAACGGGACTGTAACTCATAAAACGACTGACCTGGTCGTTACATTAATTTAGCATTAACCTAATGGTCAAAGGGCATAAGTGAACCAAAAATATGGATAGAGTGGTATTTTTAGCCAATAGCTGGATGAAGGATAATTTTAAACCTTTTCTAATAGTTTAGAGGCATTTTAAACCCTTTTCCGAATATTAAATTAGGTAAAGTTCAATAAGACAATTTTATCCAACATGAACTATTAATTGGAAGAAATAATTAAGTGTTTCACGGTTATAAAAGTTTGTTGATATTTTAAGTATATATTCGTCGACTAACTTTTAGCGTTTTAATATTCGTGCTTTTATAATAATATAGATTTAATATAGATATTGTCTCTCCCGTTTTTAAATGGATTTGGACAATATATAGATCGAATTTTTTAAGAAGTATATCCTAAAAGTAATAGGATTACATAGATATATCCATATCACGAAAGTAATTATACTAATAGAAAATCTAACGTTTTCCTAAAGGTATTAGGTTTACATGCTAATATGTAGTATTATATATCTATGTCCAAAAATAATTATACTTGTCACGACCCAAATTTTTCTCTGTTGGGTGTCGTGATGGCACCTAGTCTTAGGGCGTGGTAAACATAACATTTAACTGAAATAACAACAATATATAACTAACGTCTAACAATTTTGAATTTGAAGTCTCTATACAAATTTACAATCCTAAAATTGGTAAGTCATAAGCTCTATAGAGTTTGCTAGAACCTCTAAATACAACTGTTTCGAAGTAAGGATAAACAGTCTAATCAAAATAAGAAGGTGACTCCGAAGCCTACCAATGCAACAACATGTTTACCTTGATTCTCAACAGCAAGAATTCGCACAACTATCTAACAATCAACTAACTTCGAAAAATACCTGGATCTACACAAAAATTGTGCAGAAGCGTAATATGAATACACCACAGCGGTACCCAGTAAGTATCAAGACTAATGTCGGTGGAGTAGTGATGAGAAACAATCAAGACACCTACTGGACTAATAACCTGAATAACTATAAGTGTAGAAACAATGGAGTACCATGTCTATATAAAAACTACGCATACTGACAAAATAATACGGTAATTGTAGTAAGAAAAGAAAAGCAACAACTAACAACGGAACACCGTAATAATAACATAGTAGAATGAGCAGAACACAGTTTGAAATTCGGCGATCACAGATAAAGTAAAGGCAATTAACAACTCAACAAACACGACCGCTTTCACACCTATTTTAGCCAATAACCTTCACGAGGTACTGAACCTCAAAATATTTATAATTTACGGGTTCCAATTCCGGAATTCTAAGCACTTGGCATCCTGTGCTCATAGAGCCATTTCCACATAGAAGGCAAGTAAACAAGGGTGTGCATCAATACTCAACAATATCGAGATACATCCTTTTAACCGGTATGGGTGATTAACTATGTGTATGCTTGTGCAAGTATTCTAACATAGTTCATGCCAGCTAGTAAGTATCGAGAAAATGGGCAGCACATATGTTTTTCCACAATTTTCCACAAGATAAAACTCACACAGGTAAGTGCGCCACTACACAAATATCAACAACAAGAATGTCCTCAGGCCAATCACAAGTAATCACAAATCAATCCCTGACATAGCCTACCTTGTCTCACCACGTGTGCAATAATAAAGTAAATACCTGTCTTGTCTCGCCAAACGCACATAATAACATTCCCACCTTGCCTCACCACGTGCACAACCCACATATATATAGCTCGTCTTGTCATGCTATATGTGCACATATCAATAGTAACAATAGCACGACAGAAACCTCATGCAACATAACCCCTACTGCACGGCAGAAAACTCGTGCAACATAATCCCAACCGCATGACAGAAATCTCGTGCATCGCAATAACAACTGCACAACTGAAACCTCGTACATCATAACACTGAGTACAACAACAATAATGACAATAACACAAGAGTACGACAAGTAAATCGACTCAAGGCTTTCGATCACAAAGAAACGGTAGAGCTAGTTCACAAGGAATAAACACAATAGAGAAAACTGGACATAATAAGAATAACTCAACATGGGAGAAATAATATGTAACAAAGACCCCACAAGGTACAACTCAACAACAAGGATATAACACAAGTCAAAAAATTCAAATAAGGTCAATTCATCTAAGATATAGGATATCTAAACTTCTTTTAAGGTTGAGTAATTACGAAGGAGATACAACAATTCAAATAAGGGTAAATAGCGAAAAGATAATCAAAACCACAATTAAGGATGAACAATTATAGGAGAGATAATGATACTTTCAATTAAGGAGAAGCGACTAGGGGTAATAGCATGGCAATTGAAGAGGCAACAACTTCAGTTAAGTCACATAAGAGTCAAATAAGCAATAAGAGTGGTTCATGAAGTAATTAATTCCAATTAAATATGTAGAGGTGAAAACTAGTAAATGGGAACTCAATCATGGCAAATCAACTTCACAATTAGTGACCATAACGACCTAAGAGCCCTAAAAGGTCAAATTTACACAAATAAGCCCGAGCACGTACTTGTCACCTTGCGTACACGGACTTTACATGATACAATTAGCATAGAAGACTCAAATCCTAAAAGGTAGTCCCCCTCCCCCCACAAGGTTAGGCAAGATACTTACCTCAAAGAAGATAGACCAATACTCTAAAATAAACTTCTCGAGTAAAATAACCTCCGGACGGTTCAAATCTAGCCAAAATAACGTCAAAGCACAAATAAAACTCATAAGAAACTATTCCGGATAATAAAGCTGTCACACCTCCTTTTTACCTACACCCCCGGAAAGGGTGTATAAGAGAGTTTTTTCCAATTTAAGTGACAATCGAAACAGGATTATTTTTATTTAAAATTCAGAGTCACCACTTGGGATAGTTTATGGTGTCCCAAGTTACCGGTTTTAAATCCCGAATCGAGGAAAGATTGACTCTGTTTTACAGTCGGCGAATACAGAAATCCGGGTAAGGAATTCCGTTAATCCGGGAGAAGGTATTAGGCTTCCCGAGTTCCGTGGTTCTAGCACGGTCGCTCAACTGTTATAATTGGCCTATTTACTTGATTTTAGTACATGTTTTAACCTATGGTTAGATTTTAACTTTATAGCCGCTTTTATTTAAATATTTTTTTTAGAAAGATTCAACGTCGCATAAAATGCGTCTTGAACCACGTCACATAAATGCACCCGCAGTCCATAACACATTTTATCTAACGTTGTTGAGATTTGTATTTGGGTCACATAAATGTGCACCCGAGTTTATGAAGGTAAATTATTAAAATAGCGCGCCTAAAGCAACTACGTACTTTCATATCAGCGAGGGCCATGGAAATTCGCTAAATGGCACACCTCGATTTCTAATTTCAAAGGATTTTATTATTCGAAGTTATTATAATCGGGTTACATTAAATGCACCCCCGGATTTTAGCAATTACAAATCACAACTACGTTACGGGAACCTTATCCGTAGCCACGATGGTTCATTATAGCGCGCTTATGTAAAGGTCACATTTCCTAAACCCCTTTATTGAAACAGTGTCATCCACAATAATCCTAAATAAATTATAACTCAAAACTTATTAAACTTCTAAAAATCAAACTAACTAATAGCCTATTCACGTCATTGGTTCTGGTTCCTCGTTCGAAAGCTCAGTATTCCATGTTTGAACCCTTTACATTTTCCTCTTTATCTGACATATTTGGTGGGGGTTGAAATCTAAAGCACATGGCAATAATACTGCATTAAGCCGTGAAACATATCACCTCTTTCGTTTACTACGGACCGTTTAAACGACAGTACACAACATAAGAGAATTTAACAAATGCATTAACTTAACAGATCTGAAAACAAGCATATGTGCAAGGAAAAAAATCATATCGCATTCAACTTAATAAGTATCAAGTGCACGATAACTAATATAATATCAAACCTGAGCATATCTAACAGATTGATCTCCATACATGAACTATTCTTCTGAGATGTTATATCTACATTTGATCATCCAAATAGACTAAACACCAAATCAGAACTAAACACCAAATCAGAGACAAACGTAGCATAACTTCATTTGGTCTTTTCATTGAAAACCAATTTCAAGCATTTTCAGTACCGACTTCAAAATTTTCTCATATTAACTTATTGAAGGAAAATAACCAGACAAGAAGAACACAAAGTAATATGAACATCAACATGAACAAATACTGACCATTTCAAACATTCATGTACCAAATAAACCCATTTCGTCCAAATTTACTGCACGAAATTGAGAAGAAAGACGAGAGTGAGAATCTAACCTCAATTATATTAATAAGAACTTAGTTACAATAAACTCCGATGAACAAATCTGGCCGGAAGAAGCAAAAGTAACAAGAGCCCGGACAGCGAAGGAGCTTCGCCGGTGAACCTCGAGCAGACCCCAAACCTCACGGCGAAACTAACTATAAAAATGCCTTTGTTGTAGCCCAGAATTGGTGTTTGACATAGAAGGCTAGGTCTTGAGGTCTGTTTTGGTTGTTTAGAAATCAACCATGAAAATGGCTCTTGAATGAAGAAGAAAGAGAACAGAGGGATCGGGTGAAAGAGACGAGATCGGGGGGGGGTGATCTCCTTAGTCTTGCGGCGCTCTGATTTTGATTAGCGTCTCTGTCCGTTCCTTTTAGACGTTATTTTTGTGTATTTTTCCTCCCCCAGCTCATTGTAGGCGTTAGGTTTATGTAGGTCTAGGGTCTAGGTTTATATTTTGTGTTTTTTTGCTAACTAGTCCTTAGGTCTTTTTGTGTTAAGTCCTTAGGATCTTTTTATTTATGTTTTGTTCCAAAGAAGAGTCTAGAAGGGTCCCTAGTATTAGCTTAATGGGTATTGGATATTGAGCTTAAGGAATGAGCTAGAAACTTGGGCCTTTATGACTAGCTATGTTTAAAATTAGCTTAATTAACTAAAAGTATTATCAAAAATATTAACTAGCTCTACTTAAGTAAAAATAATTATTAAAATAAGACTGACCATTAAAATAAAACTCTTTTTTGGTATTTTTTCAAGATTAAAAATGACTACAAAACATTAATGAACCTATTTTTTGTAATTTTCGTTTTCTTGTAATAAAATAAAAGTAAAAGAGTAAAAATGAGTTGAAATAGCTATATTAGGCCTAAATTAAATATTTACGTGCTAAAGTATGAAAAATCTTGGGGAGGGTCAAAAATCACATGTCTACAGCTGTCCTCTTTGACGGGAAACGCGAAGAGTTTTCAGACAAAGAACGATTAGATAGGTTTTTTGACCCGACCCTTATTTGGGAGAGTCTAAAACTGAGAAAAGGGGAATGTGACCGAGCCCTAGTATCTGAACTACCTACATATCCTTGGCTATAAAGGAATCAGGCCACGTGTAGTTCAGAGGTGAGTGAGGTGATGTAGTATGCCGAGGTGGAGAGTCGGTCGAGGTGCCGTTCCGGTTCGCGGTCCTGTTATTACATCAAAAATCAAAAGATGAAAAAGACTAGCTAAGCCTGTCAACTATGAGTTACAAGATTCTTATCTATAAGTCTTCTGAAGCTTGATCTTGAGCCTTGAATGGTTCTTCATGCACACTTTGGATTTGAACCTTGACGCTTGCTAGTTGTAGGTGCTAGCTTGTTCTTCTTCAGATTTTTGGATCAAGACCGGACATGTAGTGCTTGTGACCTCAACCATGTCTTGAGAAGCTCATATCTTTCATCAACTTCCACATTTGGATTAACTTCTTGCCTTTCTCTTTTTTTCTTTATTGTGACTAACTTCTGTTGATCAGCTCGGACTGTTGACTCGCATTCTTGCCGCGAGCTTCTTTTGTTGCTGACTTGAATTGTAATCTAAGATGCTTTCCCTTTTCTTCAGGTGGATGCCTGATTACTGAACTCGAATTATAATCTGAGATGCTTTCCTTTTCTCCAGGTGGACGCCTGATTGCCAAAACTTGAACTGTATTCCCGTGCTTTCCAGGTGGACGCCTGATTGCTGAACTTGAACTGTATTCCCGTGCTCTCCAAGTGGGCACCTGATTGCTCAACTTGAACTGTATTCCCGTGCTTTCCAGGTGGGCGCCTGATTGCTGAACTTGAACTGTATTCCCGTGCTCTCCAAGTGTGCGCCTGATTGCTGAACTTGAACTGTATTCCCGTGCTCTCGAGGTGGGCGCCTGATTTCTGAACTTGAACTGTATTCCCGTGCTCTCCAGGTGGGCGCTTGATTGCCAAAACTAGCACTGTATTCTCGTGCTCTCCAGGTGGGCGCCTGATTTCCAAAACATTGAACTATATTCCCGTGCTCTCCAGGTGGGTGTCACACCTCCTTTTTCCGCCCCCGCGAGGGGTGAAGGAGTTTTTCCAATTAAAGGACAATCGAAAAAGGGATTTGTTTATTTATTTCAGAGTCGCCACTTGGGAGATTTAGGGTGTCCCAAGTCACCAATTTAATCCTAAATCGAGGAAAAGAATGACTCTGTATTACAGTCCACGAACCAGAAATCCGGATAAGGAATTCTGTTAACCCGGGAGAAGGTATTAGGCATTCCCGAGTTCCGTGGTTCTAGCACGGTTGCTCAACTGTCATATTCGGCTTGTTTATCTGATTTTATACAATTATGAGTTCATGTGCAAGCTTTAACTTTTAACTGCTTTTGTCATTATTATTATTATATATTATTTATTTATTTTTATCAAGAATTGCAACATCATGGAAATACATATCCAACCTCGTCACATCAATGCACCCGTGGTTGTTGGCACATTTCAACTCTGTTGAGATTTGGATTTGGATTACATAAATGTGCACCCGAGTTTTAAGAAAATTAAATTATTAAAGGCGCGCCTAAAGCGACTAGCATGTCATTTACTTTGGGTAGGGCCGTGAAATTTTGCTAAACGGTCCATCCCGAAGTCTAAGCAATTTTAAAGCAAATATTTACCGAGGGCCCCGCAATTTTGTATTTTTATTCGGCGAGACTCATCTCATTCTTATTTTTTAAAAGGAATTTGCAACGTCATGGACATGCATCTCAGACCACGTCACAATCAATGTACCCGTGATTAGAGACACATTTTGACTCCGTTGAGATTTGGATTTGGGTCACATAAATGCGCACCCGAATTTAGGAAAGTAATATTTATGAAACATGCGCCTAAAACAACTATACGTTTGCACTTTGCGATGGCAATAGAATTTGCTAAATGACACGCCTCGGATTCTAATTTCAAAGGATTACTTCTACCAAAGGTTTAAGCCCATATTTACACAACTACTAAGAGAATTGCACAAGACTACATCTGTTGAGCAAAATCACGTAAAAAAAAAAAGATAAATCTATAACCTAACTTCAATGTTCCTTAATAGTACAAGCACTAGAAACAAAATTTAAACAAAAAAAAGAAAACTAGGCATGATTATGCATCTTTTGCCAGAATCTCACTCATATGCTCATAACAAAAAAACAAGTGAATAACCACATACATATGAGCAGGGAACAACTAAAAATCTGCTGAAACAAACGAAGAAAAACGCCAAATAATGCCTCAAACAAATCTGAAAAACTAACTGCAAGGCAGCGTTATACTCGAAATGCGATGAACCGTAGACGAACCTCGACACCTCAGATTTAACTGCAACGAACCTCGAACAGGTTTGATAAGGATAAGGACGGGCTGTTTCGAGACAAAATGAAGGTCACCGGATTTAATGGAGGGTCGCCGGACTGGTTCACGTGAAGAAGACGTAGCACGACGGGGTTTGAGCTACCATTTTTCGTGTAGCTGGAGCTGGTTTTACGATTGGTTGCGATGGATATTGGAGGAGAAGGAGTGGTCGTTTGCTGCGTGTGACTGTCGCTGGTGGAGAAGACAACTGTGGCTGGAGTGGCGGACTGCTGGTAGTCGCCGTTTTCAGGCAGTCATGGTCGTCGTTTAGGGTGGTATTGACGACGGGAAACGGGGGTGAAGGTTGTTGCTGTGGCTGTCCGTGGTTGACGAAGCAGAAGTAGAAGCAATGAACGGATGGCTATGGTGTTCGTTGATTCTCTGTCCGGTGGCTATGGAGGTTCGACCACTAGTGAAGGGTGGTCGATAGAAGGGGTCGTTTGGAGGTGATGGAGGTCGTGTGTGGTTGTTATCGTGAAGAAAAAGAAACAAGGGGACTAGGGTTTTGCTCTTAGGGTTCTTCTTTGTTTTCTTTTGGAAGAAAAAGATGAAGTAGTGGTCCCTTTTCAAATGCCCAAAATCGGCTGAAGTGTCTCCCCCCTTTTAGGTCTTTTCCCCCCCTTTTTGTAGAGTCTAGGTCTAGGTTTAGGGTAGTGGTCTTGGGTATTGGGCTTGGGTATTGGGTTATCCGAATTTTGGGCCTAAAAATGGGTCGTTTGAACTCAAATGTTATTCTTTTCCCGCAACCGAGAATAAAACACGATCTTATTTAATTAATCCTACGTAAGCAAAATAACTATTAAAATGAGACTGACAATTAAAACAAAAACTATTTTTGGGTATTTTTTCAAGATTAAAATGATTACAAAACATTAATGAAACTATTTTTTGTAATTTTCTTTTCTTGTAGTAAGGTAAAGTAAGAGAGTAAAAATTAGTTGAAATAGCTATATTAGGGGTAAATTAAATATTTAAGTGCTAAAACATGAAAAATCTTGGGGAGGGTCAAAAATCACACGTCTACAGCTGCCCCTTTTTGACTGGAAACATGAAGAGTTTTCAGACAAAAATGATTAGACGGGTATTTTGACCCGACCCTTATTTGGAGAGACTAAAACTAAGAGAAAAGGGAATGTGACCGAGCCCTGGTATTTGAGCTGCCTACATATCCTTGGCTATAAAGGAATCAGGCCACGTGTAGTTCAGATGTGAGTGAGATGATGAAGTTTACCGAGGTGAAGAGCCGGTCGAGGTGCCGTTCCGCCGAGGTTCCGATCCGCGGTCCTGTTGTTACATCAAAAATCAAAACATAAAAATGACTAACTAGGCCTATCAATTATGAGTTACAAGATTCCTATCTATAAGTCTTATGAAGCTTGATCTTGAGTCTTGAATGGTTCTTCATACAGACTTTAGATTCGAACCTTGATGCTTGCTAGTTGTAGGTGCTAGTTCATCCTTCTTCGGTTTTCCGGATCAGGACCAGGCGTGGAGTGCTTGTGACCTTGGCCATGTCTTGAGCAGCCCATATCAACTTCTGCATTTTGGATTGACTTCTTGTCTTTCTCCTCTCTCTTTTTTCTTTTTTTTTTCATTGGAACTAACTTCCGTTGATCACCTTGGACTGCTGACTTGCATTCTTGCCGCGAGCTCCTTTTGTTGCTAACTTGAATTGTGTTCTGAAGTGAATTCTCTTATTCTCCAAGTAGGCGCCTGATTGCTAATACTTGCACTGTTTTTCCTCGAAGCTTGAACTGTTTTCCCTTGAAATCTATGCTATCTTCCTTTGAAACTTGAATTGCTTTCCCTTGGTTCTTGTACTGTCTTCCCTTGTTCTCCAGGTGGGAGCCTAATTGCCGAAACCTTCTGTGTTCCCTTTTTTCCAAGTGGGATCCTGCAACCAAAACAAACAAAACAAACAAAATTTTCTGCCCCAGTTTGCACTAGGAAGACTTGTGAGTTGTTAGCAAAATTGTAAACCACTTATACCACTGATGCAATGAGAGTAAACCAAATACTAGACTAAGATGTGCGTCTCCTATGAGTAAAACCAAGAATTGAATAGCAAATGCTTATGCTAAAAATAAAATCTGAATGAACCAATCTAGGAAGTGCGTCTCCTAGGAGTGAATTTAAATGACCAAGACTGGGAAGTGCGTCTCCTAGGGGTGAAAACTTTAGTGACTAAAACTAGGAAGTGCGTCTCCTATGAATAAAATATCAATTTAAGAAGTGCGTCTCCTAAAAGAAAAACTTGAAAGACCTTGATTAGGAAGTGCGTCTCCTACAGGTAAAACTTCAATAAACTAGACTAGGAAGTGCGTCTCCTATGGTCGAACTTAAAATGAATCAAACTAGGAAGTGCATCTCCTAAGGGTGAAATCTCAATTCCGGAAGTGCGTCTACTAAAATAAAATATAACCTGAAAAAGCCAAACTAGGAAGTGCGTCTCCTATAAATGAACTATCAATTTTAGGAAGTGTGCCTCATATGGGTAAAATCCCAATGACTCAAACTAGGAAGTGCGTCTCATATGAATGAACTATCAATTTAGGAAGTGTGCCTCCTATGGGTAAAATATCAATGACTCAAACTAGGAAGTGCGTCTCCTATTAATGAACTATCAATTTAGGAAGTGCGTCTCCTACGGGTGAACTTTCAATTTAGGAAGTGCGTCTCCTATGGGTAAAACTTCGTGAACCAGACTAGGAAATGTGTCTCCTATGGTTGAACTGGAATGAACTAAACTAGGAAGTGCATCTCCTAAGGGTGAAATCTCAATTCCGGAAGTGTGTCTCCTAAAATAAAATATAACCTGAAAAAGCCAAACTAGGAAGTGCGTCTCCTATAAACGAACTATCAACTTTAGGAAGTGTGTCTCCTATGGGTAAAATCTTAATGACTCAAACTAGGAAGTGCGTCTCCTATGAATGAACTATCAATTTAGGAAGTACGTCTCCTACAGGTAAACTTCGATGAACCAGACTAGGAAGAGCGTCTCCTATGGTTGAACTAGAATGACCTAAACTAGGAAGTGCGTCCCCTAGGTATGAATTTAAATTTAGGAAGTGTGTCTCCTATAAATGAACTATCAATTTTAGGAAGTGCGCCTCCTATGAGTAAAATTTTAATGACTCAAACTAGGAAGTGCGTCTCCTACGAATGAAATCTTAAATGAACCAGACTAGGAAGTGCGTCTCCTAAAGCAAAAATATAACCTGAACGACCCAGACTACGAAGTGCGTCTCCTAGGGGTAAAATAAACTTAGAAAGTGCATCTCCTATGGGTAAAACTTTACTGATTTTAAACTAGGAAGTGCGTCTCCTATTAATGAAATCTTAATTTAGGAAGTGCGTCTCCTATGCATGAAATCTTAATTTAGGAAGTGCGTCTCCTATGCATGAAATTAAACTTAGGAAGTGCGTCTCCTAGGGGTAAAAATAAACTTAGGAAGTACGTCTCCTATTAATGAAAACTTAATTTAGGAAGTGCGTCTCCTATGCATGAAATCTTAATTTAGGAAGTGCGTCTCCTATGCATGAAATTAAACTTAGGAAGTGCGTCTCCTAGGGGTAAAAATAAACTTAGGAAGTGCGTCTCATATGGGTAAAACTTTTTAAGGACTTTAAACTAGAAAGTGCGTCTCCTATTTAATGAAAACTTAATTTAGGAAGTGCGTCTCCTATGCATGAAATCTTAATTTAGGAAGTGCATCTCCTATGCATGAAATTAAACTTAGGAAGTGCGTCTCCTAGGGGTAAAACTTTAATGATTTTAAACTAGGAAGTGCGTCTCCTATTAATGAAAACTTAATTTAGGAAGTGCGTCTCCTATGCATGAAATCTTAATTTAGGAAGTGTGTCTCCTATGCATGAAATTAAACTTAGGAAGTACGTCTTCTAGGGGTAAAAATAAACTTAGGAAGTGCGTCTCCTATGGGTAAAACTTTTTAAGGACTTTAAACTAGGAAGTGCGTCTCCTATTTAATGAAAACTTAATTTAGAAAGTGCATCTCCTGTGCATGAAATTAAACTTAGGAAGTGCGTCTCCTAGGGGTAAAAATAAACTTAGGAAGTGCGTCTCCTATGGGTAAAACTTTAATGATTTTAAACTAGGAAGTGCGTCTCCTATTAATGAAAACTTAATTTAGGAAGTGCGTCTCCTATGCGCGAAATCTTAATTTAGGAAGTGCGTCTCCTATGCATGAAATTAAACTTAGGAAGTGCGTCTCCTAGGGGTAAAAATAAACTTAGGAAGTGCGTCTCCTATGGGTAACACTTTAATGATTTTAAACTAGGAAGTGCGTCTCCTATTAATGAAAACTTAATTTTAGGAAGTGCGTCTCCTATGCACGAAATCTTAATTTAGGAAGTGCGTCTCCTATGCATGAAATTAAACTTAGGAAGTGCGTCTCCCAGGGGTAAAAAATAACTTAGGAAGTGCGTCTCCTTTGGGTAAAACTTTAATGATTTTAAACTAGGAAGTGCGTCTCCTATTAATGAAAACTTAATTTAGGAAGTGCGTCTACTATGCATGAAATCTTAATTTAGGAAGTGCGTCTCCTATGCATGAAATTAAACTTAGGAAATGCGTCTCCTAGGGGCAAGAATAAACTTAGGAAGTGTGTTTCCTATGGGTAAAACTTTAATGATTTTAAACTAGGAAGTGCGTCTCCTATTAATGAAAACTTAATTTAGGAAGTGCGTCTCCTATGCACGAAATCTTAATTTAGGAAGTGCATCTCCTATGCATGAAATTAAACTTAGGAAGTGCGTCTCCCAGGGGTAAAAATAACTTAGGAAGTGTGTCTCCTATGGGTAAAACTTTAATGATTTTAAACTAGGAAGTGCGTCTCCTATTAATGAAAACTTAATTTAGGAAGTGCGTCTCCTATGCATGAAAATAAACTTAGGAAGTGCATCTCCTAGGGGTAAAAATAAACTTAGGAAGTGCGTCTCCTATGGGTAAAACTTTATTGATTTTAAACTAGGAAGTGCGTCTCCTATTAATGAAAACTTAATTTAGAAAGTGCGTCTCCTATGCATGAAAATAAACTTAGGAAGTGCATCTCCTATGGGTAAAATAAACTTAGGAAGTGCGTCTCCTGGGGTAAAAATAACTTAGGAAGTGCGTCTCCTATGAGTGAAACTTTAATGATTTTAAACTAGGAAGTGCGTCTCCTATGAATGAAATCTTAATTTAGGAAGTGCGTCTCCTATGGATGAAAATAAACTTAGGAAGTGCATATCCTATGGGTAAAATAAACTTAGGAAGTGTGTCTCCTATGCGTGAACCATTTCCTTCTTCCTGAATTACCTTCTTACAGAACTGCTTTCCTTAAAAACTTGTGTTGTCTTCCCTCGAAACTGCTGGGGATAACACTGCTGGGGAATTATTTACTTACCTATTGGGGGATAAAATGTTATCAGCTGGGGATAACGCTATCGAGGATAACACTGCTGGGGGATTTTGATTCCTTCAAAACTAGTACTTCACTCTTCGGAAGGCTGCTGGGAATGACACTGGCCTTTTTCTTTTTCCGAGTACAAGTTTCATCCTTTTGTTCTGTCCGCTGACTTCGAGAAAATTTTCTAAATGAAAGGAAAATTTTCTGCCCCTTGTGGCATGCATTTGATAATCTCCCTTGTGGCATGCATTTCCGTCATCAACGCCATTTCCTTTACCTGTTTCAAATCAAACAAAATTTGTTAGTTTAAAACGTGGTGGTTGGTTGTGATACTCCTACTGGGGATGGCTGTTCCTTTTCTCTTTCCCTGCTCTGCGTTCCAAAAGAAAATTGCTGGGGATGATATTATTTGCTGGGGATGATCCCTTTCTGTTGGGGATATCCCTATTCTTTTGGGGTATAGCTCGGAAACTGGCATTTTCCCGACTTTTAGTCTCGTATGAATTTCCCAAATCATGCTCATTGCTCTCCTTGATTTGTCCACGGGCCTTGGCCTTGAGGTTTACAACCTTTGAATTTCGGCAAGGATATCCCTCTTGACATTCGTCAATCCTTTTGTCAATTCCCTTTTGCTGGGGATATCTTTCTTGACACTGGCCTCGCGCTTGTTCCTTGCTGACTATACCACTTGGATGTACTAGTCAGATATTATCTTGCATGATTGGAAAGTTGACGACCTATTTTGAAGTCATTTCTCACTTGTTCTGACCAAACAGACTCTACTGGGAAATTTTTCTACGAAAGGAGAAAGATAAAACAAAAAGGGAACTGAATAAAAGACAAAGGAAAAAGATGACTCTTTAACAAGAGAAACTATAAATAAAAGCCTATTAAACCCAGATACCGACTTTAATAATCATGACATGCACATGTGGCCTATCCTTTGCCGTCAATCGTCTTTCAAGACCTTCAATTGGCAATTCCCCATCTGATTCCCAATCTTATTCGACTTGTAGTGCCCGAAGGGTTTTCACTATCAAGCCTCTCTCATTTTGGTTTTTCTCTCAGCTTTCATCGCCTTATGGTGTCCGTGAAGATTTTCACCGATAAGACTCTCTCATTTGTATCACTTTCCAGCTGGAAATTTGGAGTGTTGTCGATATGACTCTCTCTGCTGGGGATTAGAGTCCTTTCTGCTGTGGAACAGAGTGTTATGTTCACCGGTAAGACTCTCATTTGTCTGACTTGGCATCTTTTGAAGACTGATCAGAAGGTCTTTCTTTGGACCGTAATGTGAGATTTTGGATAGGCTAGAAAAAAAGGGTATTAAAGGCTCAAAAACAGATCAATTTGAGGTTCAAAATTACAACCTTCGGAACCATATTTGTTTACAACAAGCGCAACCCTTGCCCCAGTTTCTTGCTTGGGGATTTTTTAATTTTTGTTATACTATGTTACACTATGCACACTGTGCACGCTATGCACACTATGACCGAGCCGTGAGGCACCTACGTATCCTCTTTGAGGAATCAGGTCAAACGTAGTTCCCAATTCCTCTGTTTTCTTCTGACTTTCTTTTGTTTTTGTTATCATTATTCTTTTCTTTTTTTTCTTTTGTTTTTTTTTTCGTTTTTGTTGCTTTCTTTTCCTCTTCTTTTTTCTTTTCTTTTTTCTTCCACGTTTGTGTTTCTAACCTTGGATACTAATTCCGAACGAGGGGTATGAAAGAAAATGAATAAGGCTCAAAAGGGGGTAACAAAGGATAAAGTGTTTAGGTAGCAAAACAAAATGCCTTCGTCATTCCAGTCTTCAAAACATGCAGAGTGCAAACAACACAATTAAATAAAGATTTGTAGTCTCTTCTGATGGTGCTGGACTTAACAATTATATTCACACATTTGCTTTTTCATTTGTCATCTCTAAAGCACTGTTGGGCAACACTCTTAGTCTCATTATTATGAACGACCCTCATGTCAATTTGGCGAATCTTGCCTTTAACGGTTTTCTTTATGTTTTACTTGCCCCAGTTTCGCATGACTCGAGCTCCGAATAATCTCAAACCGTCCTGATTTTTTTTAAATGTTCCGATCACCTCTCAATGGTTTTATGATTAACTTTTAAGATTAGGCCCAAACTGTGTGTGCATGTCAGGTCACTAGAATCAGCGCTGAACAAAAATGATAAAAGGACTAAACAAAAAGATGACTGTAAATAATAAAAGACCGGATTTGCATTAGACTAACGGTGAAATGGTTTGAATAATAAAACAAACAAAAACAAACCAGAATAAAATCCCGAAACAATCTGGACAAAACTAAACAAACCGCTATGACAAAAATGGAAAGATAAGAAAGTTTGACACAAGACAATATCCGAATTACAACCCTAAGAATAATCCGAACAACAGAAATGACAACAAAATAAGCCACCAAAAGCTTCTCTCTTACTAACCAAGGAACGGAGCGTCCTCCCACTTTATCAAACCTGGCATCTTAGCCACTGAGTTTCGCATCAATATTGCCAAGACCATTACCAACTTCAATATCATCAACCTCAGTCAACAAGTTCCCAATAGGATTCGAGTGCTTCTGTCATCAGGCCCCATCCCCACAAAGTGTGCACCATGATGTGCAGGTAAAGGATTATGTGTGATATTCTGGGTGTCATTGTCTTGGATTACAATCAGGTTTTCCTGGATCTTGTGTTTCCGGCTTACCACAAACCAACCACCTTAACTTTCTTTGCGATTCAAAACAAAACAGGTTAGAATGGACTCAGTCGGTCCTCATTATTAACAACATCTTTTTCCTTTTTTTCTTTTTTTTTCTTTTTTTTTCGATTTTCTTTTTTTTTTGTTTTGTTGTGGTCGAATCTTATGGAGATTGCCTACGTATCATGACCCCACATGAATCAGACCTTGCGTAGTTCGGCCCAATAAAAGATAAACAATAATAAACATTTTTTTTCAATTTTCATATTAAAACAAACTAGGTTTCAAGGGTTTGAAGATGACCTACAAACTCGAAAATCAAACAACCCACATATTCTAATCAAAAGATTTGCAAACTCCAAAACAAATGGCCAGCTTCCTTTCTCCGTTTGACAAATGCAACCGAATGGTTATTTTTGCAAATGTGGCCCCTTTCAAATTTCACATGAATTTTGAAGCCTGGGAGGATTATTTTATGACACTTTACAAACTTGTCCGTTCTTTTACGAAAATAGCCTTTCGACAACTGAAAGATACTCTAAGGCTATTTCGGCAAGAACGGTTTAAGACACTGCCAAAGCTGGCTCAAAAGCCCAAACGGTATTCACCTGACCGCTGACTCTTTGTTTTTTTTTTCAAATTACAATAAAACCTGGTGTTGCAAACACGGCCCTTCAGTGCCTCGGGGACGAAGATTTTTAAGGCTGTGTGGGTCAACTGGACCAAATCTAAAACAATGACCCAAAGGTGGCTGTTTATGCAAAGTCAGCCCTACGCCGTCCCTTTCGGGAACATTCAACTATTTTTGACAAAAACAGCATCACCCGACTTATTTATGACTCTTTTTATCGTTTTTCAAAATAGAAAACTCAACATTGCAAACACGGCCTTTCAATGCCTCGGGGACGAAGATTTTTAAGGCTGTGTGGGTCAACTGGACCAAATCTTAAACATGACCCAAAAGGTGGCTGTTTATGCAAAGTTAGCCTTTCGGCGTCCCTTTCAGGAACATTCGGCTATGTCTTGACAAAACAACGTCACCCGACTTCTTTATGATGAAATTAAAATTTGACATATATATATATTTTGTTTTATTTTTTGCTATTTTTTGCAAAAGGGGAGGTTGGACCCGATGAGGATTGCCTACGTATCTCACATCCGGTGAGAATCAAACCGGCGTAGTTCGCCCGATTGGATACAGACGAGAATTAAAAAAAAACAACTAATTTAGAGAAACATATATATTTTTTTGCTTTTTCTTGAAAATGATGAAACATACAAAATCTTTTTTGAATTTTCTTTTTCCCTTTTTTTTATTTTTGAAAATGTAGCATGGGTGACATATGATAATTCCAAGACTTCTTGAATTCCGCAATTGTCCCTCGTGTGTACTTGTCCATAAAATGAAGCACGAGGGACATAGGCAATTTCAAGACTTCTTGGATTCCACAATTGCTCCTCATGTGTACTTGTCCCAAAATGTAGCATGGGGGACATAGGCAATTCCAAGACTTCTTGGATTCCATAATTGCTCCCCATGTGTACTTGTCCCAAAATGTAGCATGGGGGACATAGGGAATTCCAAGACTTATTGGATTCCACAATTGTTCCTCATGCTTTTGATTAAAATAACACCACAAATGAAGTTAAAAAAACCGTGCAGCCCTCTTATTTAACGTGATCAACATGACCAGGCGTGCATTTGCCCTTAACTATCATTGGTCTGCTAAATGACCCTTTTACCCTTGAATAAATGCAGCATGTAGCATATAGGATGCATCAAGATTGTCTATTATTTTCAGGTTGCCTGTCCTAGACGGACCCAACCACTGTGTTGAGTCCCCTAAGTCAAATGCACATAATGCAAATAAGCGTTCCTACTAGGGATCCGACATCAAGTCAAGTTATTCTAGGTTCAAAACCTGGGTTTATTGTTTTAGACCTGGATTACACGAACGGACAACTCGAGCTGAGGATGGAAGCTGCGTACTGGTAACCAAAAGGCCATCCGGTTTTGCAACTCCTCCGAATCCTCGTTCTATTTTGGGATATGACACTAACAGAAAGAAGTCACGACCAGTGTGCACTCCTCAAGAGAGAGAAGAGAAGGTTTCGGCACAGTTTATATATACAGTTCAAATAATATCAAAGCGGTAAAAAGCATGACTTTGCACATTTAAGCCCAATCATATAATAAATATCAGATAATAAATAAAGCCGAATACAACAATTATTCCAAGCTCGAATTCTTGAACCCTGAACCAGAGATTCTGGGTTTTGACCCCAGCAGAGTCGCCAGAGCTGTCACACCTCCTTTTTCCGCCCCCGCGAGGGGTGAAGGAGTTTTTCCAATTAAAGGACAATCGAAACGGGATTTGTTTATTTATTTCAGAGTCGCCACTTGGGAGATTTAGGGTGTCCCAAGTCACCAATTTAATCCCGAATCGAGGAAAAGAATGACTCTGTATTACAGTTCGCGAACCAGAAATCCGGATAAGGAATTCTGTTAACCCGGGAGAAGGTATTAGGCATTCCCGAGTTCCGTGGTTCTAGCACGGTCGCTCAACTGTCATATTCGGTTTGTTTATCTGATTTTATACAATTATGAGCTCATGTGGAAGTTTTAATTTTTAACCGTTTTTGACATTATTATTATATATTATTTATTTATTTTTATCAAGAATTGCAACATCATGGAAATACATCGCCAACCACGTCACATCAATGCACCCGTGGTTGTTGGCACATTTCAACTCTGTTGAGATTTGGATTTGGGTCACATAAATGTGCACCCGAGTTTTGAGAAAATTAAATTATTAAAGGCGCGCCTAAAATGACTAGCATGTAATTTACTTTGGGTAGGGCCGTGAAATTTTGCTAAACGGTCCATCCCGAAGTCTAAGCAATTTTAAAGCAAATATTTACCGAGGACCCCGCAATTTTGTATTTTTATTCGGCGAGGCTCATCTCATTCTTATTTTTTAAAAAGAATTTGCAACGTCATGGACATGCATATTATTTAATTATGGTGGGGGACAAGACGTAATAATAAAAGCAAAAAGGAAAAGGTGGATAATGATGTCTTCTTTTCAAAAAGAGGGAACAAGGGGGCCCACTTTGACTACTTTTCAAATAGAGGGAACATGTGGGCCCACTTTGACTACTTTTCAAAAAGAGGGTACACGGGGGCCCACGTTGATTACTTTTACTAAAGTAAAAGTGTGGGTAATAATAAAAGTTAAAGGGAAAAGAGGTAAAAGGGGGTCTTGCTTTGTATATAAGGGGGATGAGGGGATTGAATTTGGGGAGGAGATTTTGAGAAGGATTTTTGGGGAGAACATTTTTGAGAGAGGAATACATTCTGAAAATCTGAAGAGAGTGTGATAGAGTTTAAAAAGAGAAAACAAAAACAAAGTGAGAAACGAGTTTAGTTTCGGGTTTTAATACACGCGTGGGTTGTTGTTGTTTAGTTTGTTTACATACTTTTGGGTTTGTTCTATTGAGTTGTTCGGTTTTCTTCAAAGTTTTCTGGGCCTTGAATCTGGGTCGAATTGCTGCTGGGTTGCTGTTGTTGCTGTGTATTTACACTACTGCTGCTTCTACTGATCTTTATCTTCTTTCCTTGCTTTCCAAATACCAGGTACACAAACTGATACATTGGTTCATCTTGTAAGTCACTCGAAGCATGAATGCAAAAAAAAATGAGAAAGATTTGAAGTTGTAGTTTAATGTAGTCTTTTCTTTCTTTTACTGTCTGTATATAGAACATTATATCTGTTGTCCATGTAAACTCTTTAAACGACTCACTTTCGAAATTTGACTATAATAACTCGAAAGTATGTAAATAAAGTAGGACCTTTTCTTCATTTATTTTAGAGAAAACGAAAAATAAAAAAAATATAGTCATTCTAAGATTTTTTTAAAAAAAAATAAATAATGAGACGAGCCTCGCCAAATAAAAATGCAAATTGCGGGGCCCTCACAAAAATGTATGTGTTAATTACTTAGAACTCGGGATATGCCGCTTAGCGAACTCCCCGGCCTTACTCAAAATAACAACACGCTAGTTTCTTTAGGACGCGTCTTAATTAATCTTACTTTCTTAAACTCGGGTGCACATTTATGTGACCCAAATCCAAATCTCAGCGGAGTCGAAATGTGTCTCTAATCACGGGTACATTGATTGTGACGTGGTTCGAGATGCGTGTCCATGACGTTGCAAATTCTTTTTTAAAAAATAAGAATGAGATGAGCCACGCCCAATAAAACGCACCAATTGCGGGGCCCTCAATAAATGTTTAATTGAATACTTAGATTTTGAGATGGGCCGTTTAGCAAATTTCACGGCCTTCTCCAAAGTAATAAAGCGTTAGATTCTTTAGGCACGATTTTAATAATACTACATCCCTAAACTCGGGTGCGCATTTATGCGGCCCAAATCCAAATCTCAACGGAGTCAAAACGTGTCAACAACCATGTGTGCATTGATTGCGGTGTGGTTCGAGACACATTTTTACGACGTTGCAATTCTAAAAAATAATAATAATGACAAAAGCGGTTAAGAGTTAAAATTTGCATATGAGCTCATAATTGTATAAAATCAGATAAACAAGCCGAATATGACAGTTGAGCGACCGTGCTAGAACCACGAAACTCGGGAATGCCTAACACCTTCTCCCGGGTTAACATAATTCCTTATCCGGATTTTTGGTTCGCGGACTGTAATACAGAGTCATTCTTTTCCTCGATTCGGGATTAAATTGGTGACTTGGGACACCCTAAATCTCCCAAGTGGCGACTCTGAAGTAAACAAACAAATCCCGTTTCAATTGTCCTTTAATTGGAAAAACTCCTTCGCCTCTCGCGGGGGCGGAAAAAGGAGGTGTGACAACTCTAGCGACTCTGCTGGGGACTATTAACCCAGAACCACTGGTTCAGGGTTAGAAATTTGAGCTTAGATAAATTGTTATATTTGGCTTTATCTGATTTTTACATGTTTGAGCCTAATGTGCTAAATGTTGCTTTTACCGCTTTGATATTATCTGAACTATATATAAACTGTGCCGAAACCATTCTCTTCTTACCTCCTGGGATGTGCTTACTGGTTGAGACTCCCTATTCTGTTAGTGTCATACCTTGAAATAGGAAAGAGGTCGGACAAGTTACTAAGCCGGATAGCCCTTTGGTTCCCGGAAAGTTGCCCCCTCCTCGATTCGAGTTGTCCGCTCGGGTACACAGTCTAGAACACCGACTCAGGTTTTGAACATAGAATAACATGACTTCATGCCGGATCCCTAGTAGGAACGATTATTTGCATCATGTTGCTTTGACTTAGGGGACTCAACACAGGGGTTGAGTCCGTCTAGGACTAGCAACCTGAAATGAAAAGACCATCCTGCAGCATCCTGTCTGCTTTACGCATTTATTTGCTTCAGACTTGCATGCTGACCGGCTTCGAAAAATCAGGAATATTGGAAAATTATGGAAAAAAGAAGAGCGAGGTAACAGTGTAGAGAATTAATCGCCTATTTTAGGAAGAGAAAAAAAACAATACCCAAATACTGTCGAAATTCTGCCGAAAATCTTGAAAAAGTGAAGAACAGAAAAATGTTTTATTTTATTTCACTCAAAAAAAAAGAAAAAAAGAGAGTCGTTTTATTTTTTAAGTTTGGAAGATAGGTTAGTCATTTTGGTGAAACGAAAAAAAAATCTTCACTTTGTCTTGTTTTCAAAATAAAAAGAAAAGAAAAGAAAAATAGTTTGTCTTGCCATGAAAAATGAAAATGAAAAAGAGTCTTGTTTTTAAAATGGTTTTTTTATTTGTTTAAGAAAATGCCAAAAATGAAAATAAAAAAGAGTCGTGTGTTGAACGTGGTTTTATTATTTGTTGCAAATATATATATATATATATATATCCAAAAAGTATTTTTCTTTATTTCCTTTCTAGAAAAGTTTTTTTTAGACCCCCAATTTTCAAAAGAAAAAATCCAAAAATATTTTCCACTATTTATTTCATTAGAAAGTTTTTTTTAAATAAAAAAAAATATTTTCTTCTAATTTCTTCAAAAAAAAAAATCCAAGAAAAATATTTTCATTCTTCTTTCATAATTGAAAAGAAAATTCAAAAATATTTTTTAGAAGCATTTCTTTCAAAAATGCTCCCTTTCTTCTTTATAAGTCTTTCCTTTCAAAAAAAAAACAAATAATAACAAAAAAAGTTAGTTCATTTACTTCATTCATCATTCCCGAACTACGCGGGTTTGATTCTCATTGGATGTGAGATACGTAGGCAACCCTCATCGGGTCCAACCTCCCCCTTTTGCTAAAATAACCAAAAACAAACAAATAAATAATAATAAAAAAACATGTCAAAATTTTAATTTTGTCATAAAGAAGTCGGGTGACGCTGTTTTGTCAAAACATAGCCGAATGTTCCCGAAAGGGATGCCGGAGGGCTGACTTTGCATAAACAGCCACCTTTAGGTCATTTTTTTTAGTATTTTTTGTCCAGTTGACCCACACAGCCTTAAAAAATCTTCGTCCCCGAGGCGCTGAAGGGCCGTGTTTGCAACACCAGGTTTTTATTGTAATTTGAAAAAAAAACAAAGAGTTTGCGGTCAGGTGAATACCGTTTGGATTTTTAGTCAAAAATAAGCCGAGCAAGCTTCGGCCGCGTCTTAAACCGTTCTTGCCGAAATAGCCTTAGAGTATCTTTCAGTTGTCGAAAGGCTATTTTCGTAAAAGAACGGACAAGTTTATAAAGTGTCATAAAATAATCCTCTCCGACCTCAAAATTCATGTGAAATTTGGAAGGGGCCACATTTGCAAAAATAATCGTTTGGTTGCATTTGTCAAACGGAGAAAGGGAGCCGGCCTTTTGTTTTTGAGTTTGTAAATCTTTTGATTGGAATATGTGAGTTGTTTGATTTTCGAGTTTGTAGGTCATCTTTAAACCTTTGAAACCTAGTTTGTTTTATTATGAAAATTGATAAAGAAAAAAAAATGTTTCATTGCTGTTACCTTTCATTTTGTCCGAACTACGCAAGGTCTGATTCATGCGGGGTCCTGATACGTAGGCAATCTCCATAAGATTCGACCACAACAAAAAAGCAAAAAAAAAAAGAGAATGGAAAAAAAAAGAAAAAGAAAAAAAAATGAAAAAAAAAATGAAAAAGAAAAAGAAAAAAAGATGTTGTTAATAATGAGAATCGACTGAGTCCATTCTAACCTGTTTTTCTTTGAATCACAAAGAAAGTTAGGTGGTTGGTTTGTGGTAAGCCGGAAATACAAGATCCAGAAGCACACTTTGCGGGGATCAGGCCTGATGACAGAAGCACTCGAATCCTATTGGGGACTTGTTGACTAAGGTTGATGATATTGAAGTTGGCAATGGTCTGGGCAATACTGATGCGAGGCTCAGTGGCTAAGATGCCAGTTTTGACAAAGTGGGAGGACGCTCCGTTCCTTGGTTAGCAAGAGAGAAGCTTTTGGTGGCTTATTTTGTTGTCATTTCTGTTGTCCGGGTAATTCTTAGGATTGTAATACGGATGTTGTCTTATGTCAAACCTTCTTATCTTTCCATTTTTGTCATAGCGGTTTGTGTAGTTTTGTCCAGGTTTGTTTTAGGATTTTTATTCTGTTTTTTTTTTTGTTATTCAAGCCATTTCACCGTTAGTCTAATGCAAAATCCGGTCTTTTATTATTTCCAGTCATCTTTTTGTTTAGTCCTTTTATCATTTTTGTTCAACGCCGATTCTAGTGACATGACATGCGCACACAGTTTGGGCCTAATCTTAAAAGTTAATCATAAAACCCCGGAAAGGTGATCAGAACATTTAAAGGAAATAAGGACGGTTTGAGATTATTCGGAGCTCGAGTCATACGGAACTAGGGCAAGTAAAACACAAAGAAAACCGTTAAAAGAAAGATTCGCCAAATTGACATGAGGGTCATTCATGATAATGAGAGTGAGAGTGTCGCCCAACTGTGCTTTAGAAATGACAAATAAAAAAGTAAATGTGTGAATATAATTGTCAAGTCCAGCACCATCAGAAGAGGCTACAAATCTTTGCTTAATGGTGTTGTTTGTGCTTGGCGTGTTTTGAAGATTGGAATGACGAAGGCATTTTATTCTGCTATCTAAACACTTTCTCCTTCGTTAACCCTTTGAGCCTTATTTGTTTTCTTTCATACCCCTCTTTCAGAATCAGTAGCAAAGAGTAGAAACACAAACATAAAAAGATAAGATAAGAAACAAAAAACACAAAAAGAAAAAGAAAAAAAATCAACAAAACGACAAAAGAAAAATGAAAAAAAAAAGAAAAGAAAAATGATAACAAAAAACAAAAGAAAGTCAGAAGAAAATAGAGGAATTGAGAACTACGTTTGACCTGATTCCTCAAAGAGGATACGTAGGCGCTTCACGGCTCGGTCATAATGGCCATAATGGTCATAGTGTGCATAGTGTAACATAGTATAACAAAAATAAAAATCCCCAAGCAAGAAACTGGGGCAAGAGTTGCGCTTGTTGTAAGCAAATATGGTTTCGAAGGTTGTAATTTTGAACCCCAAATTTATTTTTTGAGCCTTTAATACCCTTTCTTTCTAGCCTAGACAAAACCCACATTACGGTCCAAAGAAAGACCTTCTGATCAGTCTTCAAAAGATGTCAAGTCAGACAAATGAGAGTCTTACCAGTGAACATAACATTCTGTTCCATAGCAGAAAGGACTCTAATCCCCAGCAGAAACAGTCATATCGGCAACACTCCAAATCCCCAGCTGTAAAGTGATACAACTGAGAGAGTCTTATCGGTGAAAATCTTTACGGACACCATAAGACGATGAAATCTGAGAGAAAAAAAAACAAAATGAGAGAGGCTTGATAGTGAAAACCCTTTGGGCACTACAAGTCGAATAAGATTAAGAATCAAATGGGGAATCTCCAAGTGAAGATCTTGAAAGACGATTGACGGCGGAGGATAGGACACATGTGCATGTCACGACCATTAGAGTCGGTATCGGCGTTTGATATGTTTTTATTTATAGTTTCTTTTGTTAAAGAGTCATCTTTTTCCTTTGTCTTTTATTCGGTTCCCCTTTTGTTTATCTTTCTCCTTTCATAGAAACATTCCCCAGTAGAGTCTGTTTGGTCAGAACCAGTGGGAAATGACTTCAAAATCTGCCATCAGCTTTCCAATTATGCAAGACCGGATCCGATTAGAACATCCAAATGGTCTAAGTCAGCAAGGAACAAGCGCGAGGCCAGTGTCAAAAAGATATCCCCAGCAAAAGGGAATTGACAAAAGGATTGACGAGTGTCAAGAGGGATATCCTTGCCAAAATCAAAGGTTATAAACCTCAAGGCCGAGGCCCGTGGACAAAGCAAGGAGAGCAATGAGCATGATTTGGGAAATTCATACGAGACTAAAAGGTCGGTGAAATGCAAGTTTCCGAGCTATGCCACGAAAGAAGAGGGATATCCCCAGCAGAAAGGGATTATCCCCAGCAAATAATATCACCCCCAACAAGTTTTGGAACGCAGAACAGGGAAGGAGAAAGGGAAAAGCCATCCCAGTAGGAGTATCACAACCAACCACCGCGTTTTAAACTAACAAATTTTGTTTGATTTGAAACAGGTAAAGGAAATGGCATTGATGACGGAAATGCATGCCACAAGAAAGATTATCAAGGGAAGTCAGGTACCCATTCGGGGAAGAATAAAGATAACACCAGTCTCAAGGGAAGTGGTCTTTGAACCAGTGTTGCCCCCAACATAATAAGTTTCAATGGAGGAAGTTGTTCCCCAGCGGACAGAGCAAAGGGATGAAACTTGTGCTCGAAAAAAGCAAAAGGCCAGCCTTCCGAAGAGTGAAGCACTAGTTTTGAAGGAATCAAAATCCCCCAGCAGTGTTATCCTCGACAGCGTTATCCCCAGCTGATAACATTTTATCCCCCAACAGGTAAGTAAATAATTCCCCAACAGTGTTATCCCCAGCAGTTTCGAGGGAAGACAACATAGGTAAGTAAATAATTCAGGAAGAAGGAAATGGTTCACGCATAGGAGACACACTTCCTAAATTAAGATTTTACCATAGGAGACGCACTTCCTAAGTCTATTTTACCCATAGGAGATGCGCTTCCTAGGTTTTATTTCATGCATAGGAGAAGCACTTCCTGAATTAAGATTTCATGCATAGGAGACGCACTTCCTAAATTATTTTCATTCATAGGAGACGCACTTCTTAGTTTAAATCATTAAAGTTTTACCCATAAGAGACGCACTTCCTAAGTTTATTTTTACCCCTAGGAAACGCACTTCCTAAGTTTATTTTTACCCCTAGGAGACGCACTTCCTAAGTTTATTTTTTACCCATAGGAGATGCACTTCCTAAGTTTAGTTTCACCCATAGGAGACGCACTTCCTAAGTTTAATTTCATGCATAGGAGACGCACTTCCTAAATTAAGATTTCATGCATAGGAGACACACTTCCTAAATTAAGATTTCATGCATAGGAGACGCACTTCCTAAATTAAGATTTCGTGCCTAGGAGACGCGCTTCCTAAATTAAGATTTCATTAATAGGAGATGCACTTCCTAGTTCAAAATCATTAAAGTTTTACCCCTAGAAGATGCACTTCCTAGTCTCGTTCATTTAAGTTCATTTGTAGGAGACACACTTCCTAGTTTGAATCATTGAAGTTTCACCCATAGGAGACACACTTCCTAGGCTGGGTCTTTCAGGTTATATTTTGCTTTAGGAGACGCACTTCCTGATTTTGGTTCATACAAGTTTTACTCGTAGGAGACGCACTTCCTAGTTGGGTTCATCTGCCCTCGAATAGGATATTTTGGGTTCATCCGCCGTCGAATAGGATATTTTGGGTTCATCCGCCCTCGAATAGGATATCTTGGGTTCATCCGCCCTCGAATAGGATATTTTGGGTTCATCCGCCCTTGAATAGGATATTTTGGGTTCATCCGCCCTCGAATAAGATATTTTAGGTTCATCCGCCCTCGAATAGGATATCTTGGGTTCATCCGCCCTCGAATAGGATATTTTGGGTTTATCCGCCCTCGAATAGGATATTTTGGGTTCATCCGCCCTCGAATAGGATATTTTGGGTTCATCCGCCCTCGAATAGGATATTTTGGGTTCATCCGCCCTCGAATAGGATATTTTGGGTTCATCCGCCCTTGAATAGGATATTTTGGGTTCATCCGCCCTCGAATAGGATATTTTGGGTTCATCCGCCCACGAATAGGATATCTTGGGTTCATCCGCTCTCGAATAGGATATCTTGGGTTCATCCGCCCTCGAATAGGATATCTTGGGTTCATCCGCCCTCGAATAGGATATTTTGGGTTCATCCGCCCTCGAATAGGATATTTTGGGTTCATCCGCCCTCGAATAGGATATTTTGGGTTCATCCGCCCTCGAATAGGATATTTTGGGTTCATCCGCCCTCGAATAGGATATTTTGGGTTCATCCTCCCTCGAATAGGATATTTTGGGTTCATCCGCCCTCGAATAGGATATTTTGGGTCCATCCGCCCTCGAATAGGATATTTTGGGGTCATCCGCCCTCGAATAGGATATTTTGGGTCATCCGCCCTCGAATAGGATATTTTGGGATCATCCGCCCTCGAATAGGATATTTTGGGTCCATCCGCCCTCGAATAGGATATTTTGGGTCCATCCGCCCTCGAATAGGATATTTTGGGTCCATCCGCCCTCGAATAGGATATTTTCGGTCATCCGCCCTCGAATAGGATATTTTGGGTTCATCCGCCCTCAAAATAGTATATGTTGGGTTCATCCGCCCTCAAATAGGATATTTTGGGTTCATCCGCCCTCAAATAAGATTTTATTTTCAAAGTTGTTGAAGTCAGGAGCCCGCCTGAAGAGAGGAAAGGCGTTTTATTTTTCAAAGTTGTTGTTGAGGCCAGGAGCCCGCCTGAAAAGAGGAAAGGCGTTTTTAAAAGTTGTTGAAATTTCCCCAGCCTAAAGAAAGGAATGACATTTTATTTTCAAAGTTGTTGAAGTCAGGAGCCCGCCTGAAGAGAGGAAAGACGTTTTATTTTTGAAAGTTGTTGGAATCTCGCCAGTCTAAAGAAAGGAATGCCATTTTAGTTTCAAAGTTGTTGAAGTCAGGAGCCCGCCTGAAGAGAGGAAAGGCGTTTTATTTTTAAAAGTTGTTGAAATCTCGCCAGCCTAAAGAAAGGAATGACATTTTATTTTCAAAGTTGTTGAAGTCAGGAGCCCGCCTGAAGAGAGGAAAGGCGTTTTATTTTTTAAAGTTGTTGAAATCTCGCTAGCCTAAAGAAAGGAATGGCATTTTAGTTTCAAAGTTGTTGAAGTCAGGAGCCCGCCTGAAGAGAGGAAAGGTGTTTTATTTTAAAAGTTGTTGAAATCTCGCCAGCCTAAAGAAAAGAATGACATTTTATTTTCAAAGTTGTTGAAGTCAGGAACCCGCCTGAAGAGAGGAAAGGCGTTTTATTTTTAAAGAGGGTTGTTGAAATTTCGCTAACCTAAAGAAAGGAATGACATTTTATTTTCAAAGTTATTGTTGAAGTCAGGAGCCCGCCTGAAGAGAGGAAAGGCATTTTTTTTAAAAGTTGTTTAAATCTCGCCAACCTAAAGGAAGGAATGACACTTTATTTTCAAAAGTTGTTGTTGAAATCAGGAGCCCGCCTGAAGAGAGGAAATGCGTTTTATTTTAAAAGTTGTTGAAATCTCGCCAGCCTAAAGAAAGGAATGGCATTTTATTTTTAAAGTTGTTGAAGTCAGGAGCCCGCCTAAAGAGAGGAAAGGCGTTTTATTTTTAAAAAGGGTTGTTGAAATCTCGCCAGCCTAAAGAAAGGAATGGCATTTTATTTTTCAAAGTTGCTGTTGAAGTCAGGCGCCCACCTGTATAACGAGAGGAATACTTTTTAGTCTTTACATTTCATGTCTCAGGCGCCCACCTGTACAACAAGAGGAATACTTTTCAGTCTTTACATTTCATGTTTCAGGCGCCCATCTGTATAACGAGAGGAATACTTTTCAGTCTTATACTTCAGGTCTTGAAATTAGTAACCCCTCCGGAAGGCAGAAGGTCAATAAGAATCCCCAGCAGGAAACAATAAAAATCCCCAGCAACGGGAAGCAGAAGGTTGCAACAAGAGGTCCCAGCACAAGTTCAAGCGCATGAGTCAAAAGGAAGAAAGACGCGTCTTGAAAGAAGCGGCCTGTGAACATTAAATTATGCCCAGCATAACAAATCTGATGAAGAAAGTCGTATCCCCAGAGGAACCACCGAAAAACTTAATGAAGGAGGTCATATCCCCAGTAGACCGAACAAAATGATGAAAACTAGTATTCAGAAAAGCAAAAGGCTAGTGTCATCCCCAAATTCTCGGAAGAAAAGCACTGGAAGAAACACAAGCCGACAAGAAAGCAAGGCAACAAGAACAAGTTGAAGATAGATGAGATCTTATGATCCGTAGTCTAGCCTAACTTCTTGTTTTCTTTTAAGCACGGTATAACAAGGAGATTGGTAAGCAGTGGTAATAGCATGCAACAACAGTAACATTGCAGTCTCATGGTAGTCCCAGCTACCAAAACTTCCCGAACTACATTAACCTGATTCCCCTTTAGCCAGGGATATGTAGGAAACCTTTGAAAGCAAAGGTTCGGTTAAATCTTTTTCAAAAAATGCTTCACACGGAGTACTCGGATGGGCAAAAATCGCTCACTTTATCTTTGCACGAAAACCCTTCGTGTCTTCGGGCAAAGAGGGGCAGCTGTAAGCACGTGATTTTTTCCCTATGAGAGAATTACTCCCAAAAAATCCAAAATAAAACAATTTTCCTTTGTGTGCAATTTTAGAATTTTTGTGGCATTTTTGATAATTATTTGTATTTCTGTCTGTGCATGTTTATTGGTTAAATTAATAAAAAATTACAAAAATATGTCGCATTTGCATTTAGTATTTATTTAAGTTTGTTTTACAAAATCATAAAAATAATGTACATTGCATTTTTAGCATTTAACGTCTAAATTGTGTGATTTTTATAGTTAATTGCTATTTAAATGTGCGATAATTGTTATTTGGACAGATTTTTGAAGTTATAATAGATTTTGAATCAGGGCAGTAACAGTAGTTTTAGGGGTAATACGGGAATTAACCAATTGCATATTATTTAATTATGGTGGGGGACAAGACGTAATGATAAAAGCAAAAAGGAAAAGGTGGATAATGATGTCTTCTTTTCAAAAAGAGGGAACAAGGGGGCCCACTTTGACTACTTTTCAAAAAGAGGTAACACGGGGGCCCACGTTGACTACTTTTACTAAAGTAAAAGTGTGGGTAATAATAAAAGTTAAAAGGGGAAAGAGGTAAAAGGGGGTCTTTCTTTGTATATAAGGGGGGATGAGGGGATTGAATTTGGGGAGGAGATTTTGAGAAGGATTTTTGGGGAGAACATTTTTTAGAGAGGAATACATTCTGAAAATCTGAAGAGAGTGTGATAGAGTTTAAAAAGAGAAAACAAAAACAAAGTGAGAAACGAGTTTAGTTTCGGGTTTTAATACACGCGTGGGTTGTTGCTGTTTAGTTTGTTTACATACTTTTGGGTTTGTTCTATTGAGTTGTTCGGTTTTCTTCAAAGTTTTTTGGGCCTTGAATCTGGGTCGAATTGCTGCTGGGTTGCTGTTGTTGCTGTGTATTTACACTACTGCTGCTTCTACTGATCTTCATCTTCTTTCCTTGCTTTCCAAATACTAGGTACACAAACTGATACACTGGTTCATCTTGTAAGCCACTCGAAGCATGAATGCAAAAAAAAATGAGAAAGATTTGAAGTTGTAGTTTAATGTAGTCTTTTCTTTCTTTTACTGTCTGTATATAGAACATTATATCTGTTGTCCATGTAAACTCTTTAAACGACTAACTTTCGAAATTTAACTATAATAACTCGAAAGTATGTAAATAAAGTAGGACCTTTTCTTCATTTATTTTAGAGAAAACGAAAAATAAAAAAATGTAGTCATTCTAAGATATTTTTTTAAAAAAAAATAAAAATAATGAGACGAGCCTCGCCAAATAAAAATGCAAATTGCGGGGCCCTCACAAAAATGTATGTGTTAATTACTTAGAACTCGGGATAGGCCGCTTAGCGAACTCCACGGCCTTACTCAAAATAACAACACGCTAGTTTCTTTAGGACGCGTCTTAATTAATCTTACTTTCTTAAACTCGGGTGCACATTTATGTGACCCAAATCCAAATCTCAGCGGAGTCGAAATGTGTCTCTAATCACGGGTACATTGATTGTGACGTGGTTCGAGATGCGTGTCCATGACGTTGCAAATTCCTTTTAAAAAATAAGAATGAGATGAGCCTCACCCAATAAAACGCACCAATTGCGGGGCCCTCAATAAATGTTTAATTGAATACTTAGATTTTGAGATGGGCCGTTTAGCAAATTTCACGGCCTTCTCCAAAGTAATAAAGCGTTAGATTCTTTAGGCACGATTTTAATAATACTACATCCCTAAACTCGGGTGCGCATTTATGCGGCCCAAATCCAAATCTCAACGGAGTCAAAACGTGTCAACAACCATGGGTGCATTGATTGCGATGTGGTTCGAGACACATTTTTACGACGTTGCAATTCTAATAAATAATAATAATGACAAAAGCGGTTAAGAGTTAAAATTTGCACATGAGCTCATAATTGTATAAAATCAAATAAACAAGCCGAATATGACAGTTGAGTGACCGTGCTAGAACCACGGAACTCGGGAATGCCTAACACCTTCTCCCGGGTTAACAGAATTCCTTATCCGGATTTTTGGTTAGCGGACTGTAATACAGAGTCATTCTTTTCCTCGATTCGGGATTAAATTGGTGACTTGGGACACCATAAATCTCCCAAGTGGCGACTCTGAAGTAAACAAACAAATCCCGTTTCGATTGTCCTTTAATTGGAAAAACTCCTTCGCCCCTCGCGGGGGCGGAAAAAGGAGGTGTGACAATGCTCATATCAAAAAAACAAGTGAAAAACCACATACATACGAGCAGGGAACAACTAAAAATCTGCTGAAACAAACGAAGAAAAACGCCAAATAACACCTCAAACAAATCTGAAAAACTAACCGCAAGGCAGCGTTATACTCGAAACGCGATGAACCGTAGACGAACCTCGACACCTTAGATTCAACTGCAACGAACCTCGAACAGGTTTGATAAGGACAAGGACGGGCTGTTTCGAGACAAAATGAAGGTCACCGGATTTAATTGAGGGTCGCCGAACTGGTTCACGTTAAGAAGACGAAGCACGACGGGGTTTGAGCTACCATTTTTCGTGTAGCTGGAGCTGGTTTTACGACTGGTTGCGATGGAGATTGGAGGAGAAGGAGTGGTCGTTTGTTGCGTGTGACTGTCGCTGGTGGAGAAGACGACTGTGGCTGGAGTGGCGAACTGCTGGTAGTCGCCGGTTTCAGGCAGTCATGGTCGTCGTTTGGGGTGGTATTGACGATGGGAAACGGGGGTAAAGGCTGTTGCTGTGGCTGTTCGTGGTTGACTAAGCAGAAGCAGAAGCAACGAACTGATTGCTATGGTGTTCGTTGCTTCTTTGCCCGGTGGCTATGGAGGTTCGACGACTGGTGAAGGGTGGTCGATGGAAGGGGTCGTTTGGAGGTGAGGGAGGTCGTGTGTGGCTGTTATCGTGAAGAAAAAGAAACAAGGGGACTAGGGTTTTGCTCTTAGGGTTCTTCTTTGTTTTCTTTTGGAAGAAGAAGATGAAGTACTGGTCCCTTTTCAAATGCCCAAAATCGGCTGAAGTGTCTCCCCCCTTTTAGATCTTTCCCCCCCTTTTTGTAGAGTCTAGATCTAGGTTTAGGGTAGTGGGCTTGGGTATTGGGCTTGGGTATTGGGTTATCCAAATTTTGGGCCTAAAAATGGATCGTTTGAACTCAAATGTTAGTCTTTCCCCGCAACCGAGAATAAAACACGATCTTATTTAATTAATCCTACGTAAGCAAAATAACTATTAAAATGAGACTGACAATTAAAACAAAAACTATTTTGGGTATTTTTTCAAGATTAAAATGATTACAAAACATTAATGAAACTATTTTTTGTAATTTTGTTTTCTTGTAGTAAGGTAAAGTAAGAGAGTAAAAATTAGTTGAAATAGCTATATTAGGGCTAAATTAAATATTTACGTGCTAAAACATGAAAAATCTTGGGGAGGGTCAAAAATCACACGTCTACAGTGGGCGCCTGATTGCTGAACTTGAACTGTATTCTCGTGCTCTCCAGGTGGGCGCTTGATTGCTGAACTTGAACTGTATTCCCGTGCTCTCCAGGTGGGCGCCTGATTTCTGAACTTGAACTGTATTCCCGTGCTCTTTAGGTGGGCGCCTGATTGCTGAACTTGAATTGTATCCCCGTGCTCTCAAGGTGGGCGCCTGATTTCTGAACTTGAACTGTATTCCCGTGCTCTCTAGGTGGGCGCCTGATTGCTGAACTTGAACTATATTCCCGTGCTCTCCAGGTGGGCGCCTGATTTCTGAACTTGAATTGTATTCCCGTGCTCTCCAGGTGGGCGCCTGATTTCTGAACTTGAACTGTATTCACGTGCTCTCCAGGTGGGCGTCTGATTGCTGAACTTGAACTGTATTCTCGTGCTCTCCAGGTGGGCGCCTGATTTCTGAACTTGAACTATATTCCCGTGCTCTCCAGGTGGGCACCTGATTTCAAAAAAATAGACAAACAAAGAAAATTATCTGTCCCAGTTTGGTAGCTGGGCACATCTGTGAGGGTTAAACTGAATAATGTTACCAAATATTCTAAGAATTTGAAAGCTAGATCCCATTATCCAGGAAGGTCTTGACAACTCCTAGTTAAATGACAGTTTTAAATCTAAATTATATCTTCTAAAGGTATTACTTCCGCTACATCTTGTTATCTAATGGAAATCTTAAAGATAGGTCCCATTATTCAGGAGGGTCCTAAAAACTCCTAATTGAATCCTATCTCAAACATGTAAACTTTGAAACCATCTTATATTCCTTGGGGTATATTTACGCTAGATTTACTACTCATGATTGTTTTGAATTTTAAACTAGGTCCCATTTTCCAGGAAGGTCCTAAGAATTTACGGTCAAACCTGTCTGGTGTTTGCCTTTTCTTACGGAGTGTTTCTGCGAAACAAACTAAATTTTCTGCCCCTGTTTCAATCAAAAAAAAATCTTGTCAGTTTAAAAATATGGTGGTTGGTTTGTGGCCATGACTTTGAGGGCGATTGCTCCTTCACTTCCCATGATAACTTTGATTTCCACTCGAAGACCTTACTTGTTTATTGACTAACCACTTTCTTTGTCAATCTTATCACAAAAATACCTTTGATCCGTTCACCTAACACCCTTCATCTGTTGCATTGTTCATGAATTGATATATACCAAACCTTTGTATTTCACATGGATCCCAAAGCATGTTGATTGTTACCAACTCAGTGCGCTTGTTGTTCTTTCTTGACTTATGACATTTTGATGTGCTAGCCATATCCCGTTTTGTGCAATTGGAAAGTTGATGGCAAATTTTGAAGTCATTTATCACTCATTCTCACCAAACAGAATCCAGAAGAGAAAGTAAACAAGACAAAAGAGATGATAGAGTAAAGGACAATGGAAAGAGATGATTCCTAACAAGAAAACTACAAAGTAGAAACCTATCAGATATGGATACCAACTCTAATAACCATGACATGCACCTATGGATATTCTGTCAAGCAAGTCTGATGTTCAACTCCTGTTATACCCCCAAACCGTGAAACTAGGCTTCAATGCTCCGATTATCCAATCTGATTCATAATCCCTATTCGACTTGTAGTGCCGGAAGGGTTTTCACCTCAAGGTGCTTGTGAAGGTTCTCACCAATAAGACTCTCTCATTTTTTGTTTCTCTTAGATTTCATCGCCTTACGGTGCCCGTGAGGGTTTTCACCAATAAGACTCTCTCATTTTTCATTTTCCTCGTTTGGACCGGAATGTTGCCCCTGATATGATTCACCTCTACTTGCTCGCCTTGGCATCTCTCAAAGACTGATCAGAAGGTCTTTCTCTGGACCGTAATGTGGGCTTTTGGATGGGGTTAGAAGAAAGGGTATCAAAAGGCTCAAAACAAACTCAATCGAGTTCAAAATTACAACTTTTGGAACCAGATTTTCTCACAACAACCGCAACTTCTGCCCTGGTTTCTTTGCTTGGGGACTTTTCGATTTTTATTATGATGGGACCGAACCGTGAGGCTGCCTACGTATCCTTAAAAGGAATCAGGTCGAACTTAGTTCATGTCATAGGAATTACTTTGTTTGTTGGGATTTTTCTTTTTCTTTCTCTTCTTTTCTTCTTTTCGTTTTTCTTTTTGTTGTTTTTCCTCTCTTTTTCTTTTTTTTTCTTTTTCTTTTCATTCTTTTATTTCTCTCTTCATTCTTTTCTTTCTCTTTTTCTCTTTGTCCTTTACTTACATTTTACACTTGCGTTTCTGAACTTTACTACTGATTCCAAAAGAGGGGTATGAAAAAAAAATAAGGCTCAAAAAGGGTAACAAAAGATAAAGTATTTAGATAGCAGAACAAAATGTCTTCGTTATTCCAATCTTCAAAACATGCCAAGTACAAACAAACACAACTTATTCAAAGATATCATACATAATACCTTTTGACCGCATCAGAATTGATAGTCATTTCTACACATTTGCCTTCTATATTTGTTAAATACAAAGCATCATTGGACAACACTCTCACTCTCATTACCACGAACGCCCCCCTGCAAATTTGGGGCGAACTTGCCTTTAGATTCGACCCGATGTGGCAAGATGCATTTCAATAGGGTTTCGTTATGTTCTATCTGCCCCAGTTTCACACAATTCGGGCTTGAAGTGATCTCAAAATGCCTTTGCTTATTTCCCCTCGCATGTCCCTATATCTTCAAAATTCCTTCATGACTAAATTGACTTTTAAAACTAGGCTGATAATTATGCGTGCATGTCATGTCACTAAAGTCAACAGGAAAAGAACTATAACAGAAAAGAGAACTAAACAAAAATGACTAGCAATTACAGAAAACAAAAAATTGCATTAGACAGCTGGTGAAAGGATTTGAACAACAAAACAAGCAAACTAAATTGGGGTTACAAACCTAGACAACACTAAACGAGCTGCTACGACTAAACAACTAGGCAAAATAAAAGGATAGAAGGGTTTGAGTCACAAGACAATATCCGGATTACAACCCTAGAAATTTTTGGGACAACAGAAATGACAACAAAATAAACCACCAAAACTCCTCCCTGGCTAACCAAGAAAAGAGCGACTTTCAAATCACCAAACTCAGCATCTTAGCCACTGACTTCTGCATCAACAATACTAGGACCTTCACAAGTCTCCATCATATTGTTCTTAACAAATTCCTTTTGGGTTCCCTATGCCTGCTCGTTCTTAGGATCAACCTCTGATAGCACTGAAAGCTTCGTAGCGCGTGGACCTTCGAGGATCTCAGAAGAATTCTCATATTCCTTTTCAAAATAAATCATACCCACCATATGCGTCTCATTACGCGCAGGCGATGACCCTTGGCTAGTGTCTGCTGAATCTGAATTTTGCACGACAATGTCACCTGCATCAATAAGCTTCTGAATTGCTTTCTTCAAATGCCAACACCTTTCTATGTCATGCCCCGGGGCATCTGAGCAATATGGGCACCTTTGAGAAAAATCAAACTTCTTTAGAAGGGGGTTTGGCCTTTTTATCTGAATCGGCTTAAACATGTCCAATTGCCTCAACCTTTGGAATAGACTTGCATACGATTCTCCAATAGGGGTGAAAGCATTTTCTTTTTTCAGTAGTCTTTTCATTTTATATTCTAGCCTCGGTTGGAACCTTTTGCGAACAGGTGGTTGATATGCCTGAGGGGGCGGGTGAGACATTTGTGGAAGTGGTGCGGGCCATCGCAGGCCTCGGGGATGTGGAGCATATGGTGGTGTATTGTGGATGAGGTATCGGGTAAGTGATGTGCGATTTTGGGGTTTTTATGGAGAGAAGTAGCAGTGGGGAGGATTACAAGGATATCCACAAGGTCGACATTGAGGCTGAAAGCTTTTAGCAAGAACGACCACTAGACCCTGTCGTCGGCGGGGCTCAACAACATATTTTCTATCAGTGGGAGGACTATCCCGAGCAACTTGTTTGTTCCATCTGAGCCAAAAATCCCTAAAACTTTCCTTGGGTTTCTTTTCTATCGGAGATAGGGAGGAGTGGTCTGGGACAATGTCTATATTGTACTGAAAGCGTCACACAAAATCTTGAGTCATACCGCCCAATGTATGCCACTTACCGACATATTGATGATTATGCCATTCCAAAGATGCCCCAGTCAAGCTGTCACTGAAATACGCCATCAACAAATCATCTTTCTCGCCAACACCTCTCATTTCACTGCAATAATCCCTCAAATGGGCTACCGGATCTCCACACCCATCGTACAAGTTAAACTTTGGCACTTTAAACCCTGCGGGCAGGCGAACGTCAGGGAACATACACAACTCTTTGTAAGACATGCTAACCTGGTCTCTCATCCCTTGCATGTTTTTTAAGGAATGTTCTATGCTTTTCAGCTTCCTGGATATCTCGTCTCGCCCTTCTTTTTCCGTGACTTTTTCATGTTTAGCATTAGGCTTATCCCGCGGGCCCTGCTTGTATGAGTTAGGGACCTTGTGGGTAACCTCTGAGGGGTAATGTTGAGCATCATAAGCTTTGAGTGGGTGTTCATTGTCGGGGATAGTGGATGTGACAGGAGGGCACTTTTGGGAAAAGATAGTTGGAGGACGAGTGATGGAGTTACTAGGGTGGTTGAGAAAGCTGTGATAAGCGGGTAAATCTGGAGAGTATGGAGGATCATCTGGCATTGGGTCCGGAGTTTGGGTAAGGGCAGCATCTAGGAAGCTAGGTGGTGGCGGGGGTGGTGCCTTCCCAGTCATCCAAGCCTGATACATGTCCGCCATGTGTTGTCTTAACATCTTTACCTCTTCAACCAACCCATTGTCCTGTTCAGACAACTGCTTCCGGGCACCGGTATCAACCAACTCAGTTATGTTGTTGTCTGCCATTGCCTTGACTTTATGTTGTAGAGAAGAGTTACCACTTTAAAAATCACAAACCAACTACCCTTCTACTATGAATATAACAAAATGGAGCCATCACGTTAGCGTTAGGGCATTTAACATAAGATAATCTCACTTTATGTGCAATGCACCTAGCCACAACTATCGGTTCTAAAATGACTTCGAGGGTACGAAGGTCAGTTGGCATCATCCCAATTTGTTCATTTCAATCCTCTCTTTTCTTTGTTTTTCTAGCACTTGCTCAATCATTTTCCTTCCTCTTTTTCTAATTTCACTCTTTTCTTTACTTCATTTCTCACATCCCACAATTTCATCTCTTTTTTTTCTCTATTTTCTTTCCTTTTCTTTTTTTTTTCTTTTCTTTTAACAGTAAAAAAAATGATTCGATCGAACCCTATGTAGGTTGCCTATGTATCATGACACCGCATGAATCAGATCTTTGCGTAGTTCTGGAAGAACGAGAATAAAGTAAACAAACTAACGTTCTTTTTTTTTTTACCTTAAGGACTATTCTTATAAGAAAAGAGGAATAAAAGAAGCAAATCTTTTTTTTTGAATTTTCTAGACTTAATGTTCTATAACCTATTGCAAACTCAAGCTTAACGAGCATATATTTTTTTCTTTTTTTTTCTTTTTTCGTAACAAACACTCTATAGGAAATTATTAAGGAAAAACCCTAGAAGAGAAAAAAAATATTTTTTGATTCTTTTTTTTTAGGAAGAAGATCGAAAGAATAAACCACAGAAAAATATTTTGAAATTTCATTTGGTATCCTGATGCAGGATTTTGAAACAAGCAATGAAAAAGATAAAACAACATGTTTTTGGATTTCAATTTGATTGCCTAAAGGTAGAAACTTTAAACAAAAGATAAAGTATGTTCTTTTTTCTTCTATGTATAATATCCTAAAGTTCTTGGAAAAATAAAAGAATATTTTTTTTCATTTTTCATTGATTTCCCAAAGAAAAATCTCAAAAGAAAATCTTTTTGGATTTTTGAGATTAATGCCTTAAAGAAAACTTTTAAAAAGGTACTAAAAGGATTTTTTTTTTGAATTTTGGTCCTAATATAGTAAAGGGAATATAAAAATAATTTTTATTTAAGTCCTAGATATTAATTGCCTAAAGGAAAAATCACCTCCAAAATACTTTTTTTTTCTTTCCTACAATTAGTGTTCTAAAGAAAATTCCTAACGGAAATATAAAATGCAATTTTTTTTTTGGATTTTTGATTCATTACACACCCTTTCAAATGCAAAATAGAACGTACAATAATAATAATAAAACTCGACTTTACTATACAAAACTAAAAGGTAAAAGACGACATAAAATAAAATAAATAAAAAAACAGACTCAAAACATAAAAAGAAAAGGATATCTTCTTTTAATCCACTCCTGAATGAGTGATCCTAACTAGATGTCCTGAGACTCTGTCATGCTCAAACTCCGATAAGTAAATCCACGTCTGTATGAGAAAATTAAAACCAAATAGGTTAAAGACCTAGAGCGCTATGTGAGACAATTACCCTTCCTGTTGGAAACATGCAAGACATGATTTAGACTATTTTTTGCAAAATGACTTATTTGGCCAAAAGATGGCTAGAAGTGCAAAATTTGGCTAAGACCCCGCAAAACCAAGAACCTAAGATTTACTAGGAATATCGGACCCTATGTGGGTTGCCTACGTATCACACCCCGAAAGACGACAATCAGGTATGCGTAGTTCGGGCAGATTGGATACAGGCGAGAATTACAAAAACAACTAATTTAGAGAAAACATATTTTTTGTCTTTTTTAAAAAAAAATGATGAGACATGTAACTTGTTTTTGGATTTTCTGTTTTACGGAAAATGATGAAAAAGTGCAAATCTCTCTTCTTTTTTTTTTTTTGAATTTTTAAGCTATTTTTTTAACAAGAATGTGACAGAAAACATAATTGGGCCCCACTCGCTTTATCTTCACACTTCAACCTCTTTTTCTTTTTCATTTGCCCTCAACTTAATTGGTCCACCAAATGACCCTTTTACCCTTAAAGAAATTCAACATGTAGCACATAGGATGCATCAAGATGGTCTGTTATTTTGGGTACACCTGTCCTAGACGGACCCAACCTCTGTGTTGATTCCCCAAAGACAGATGCACGTGATGCAAATAAGTATTCCTACTAGGGATCCGGCATGAGGCTGAGTTATTCTAGATTCAAAATCTGGGTATGTGTTCTAGACTGTGTACCTGAGGAGACAACTCGAGCCGAGGAGAGGGCTATGTACCGGGAACCAAAAGGCCATCCGGCTTAGTAACTTGTTCGAGCCTCTTTCTTATTTAAAGGTATTACACTAACAGAATAAGGAGTCTCAACCAACGAGCACATCCCAGAAGATGAGAAGAGAAGAGTTTCGTAGCAGTTTATATACAGTTCAGATAATATCAAAGCGGTAAAAGCATCATTTAACACATTAGGCCCAAGTCTGAAATCATATAACAGATAAAGCCAAATACAACAATTCATCTAAGCTCGAATTCTGAACCCTGAACCAGAGATTCTGGGTTTGGTCCCCAGCAGAGTCGCCAGAACTGTCACACCTCCGTTTTACCTACACTCCCGGAAAAGGGTGTATAAGGGAGTTTTTTCCAATTTAAGTGACAATCGAAACGTGATTATTTTTATTTAAAATTCAGAGTCGCCACTTGGGATAGTTTATGGTGTCCCAAGTCACCGGTTTTAAATCCCGAATCGAGGAAAGATTGACTTTGTTTTACAGTCCGCGAATACAGAAATCCGGGTAAGGAATTCTGTTAACCCGAGAGAAGGTATTAGGCTTTCCCGAGTTCCGTGGTTCTAGCACGGTCGCTCAACTGTTATAATTGGCCTATTTACTTGATTTTAGTACATGTTTTAACATATGGTTCAATTTTAACTTTATAGCCGCTTTTATTTAAATATTTTTTTTAGAAAGATTCAACGTCGCATAAAACGCGTTTTGAACCACGTGACATAAATGCACCCGCAGACCGCAACACATTTTATCTAACGTTGTTGAGATTTGTATTTGGGTCACATAAATGCGCACCCGAGTTTAAGAAGGTAAATTATTAAAATAGCGCGCCTAAAACAACTACGCACTTTCACATCAGCGAGGGCCATGGAAAATTCGCTAAATGGCACACCTAGATTTCTAATTTCAAAGGATTTTATTATTTGAAGTTATTATAATCAGGTTAGATGAAATACACCCCCGGATTTTAGCAATTACAAATCACAACTACGTCACGGGAACCGTACTCGTAGCCACGATGGTTCATTATAGCGCGCTTATGTAAAGGTCACATTTCCTAAACCACTTTATTGAAACAGTGTCATCCACAATAATACTAAATAAATTATAACTCAAAACTTATTAAACTTCTAAAAATCAAACTAACTAATAGCCTATTCACGTCATTGGTTCAGGTTCCTCGTTCGAAAGCTCAGTATTCCATGTTTGAACCCTTTACATTTTCCTCTTTATCTGACATATTTGGTGGGGGTTGAAAGCTAAAGCACATGGCAATAGTACTGCATTAAGCCATGAAGCATATCACCTCTTTCGTTTACTACGGACCGTTTAAACGACAGTACGCAACATAAGAGAATTTAACAAATGCATTAACTTAACAGATCCGAAAACAAGCATATGTGCAAGGAAAAAAATCATATCGCATTCAACTTAATAAGTATCAAGTGCACGATAACTAATATAATATCAAACCTGAGCATATCTAACAGATTGATCTCCGTACATGAACTATTCTTCTGAGATGTTATATCTACCTTTGATCATCCAAATAGACTAAACACCAAATCAGAACTAAACACCAAATCAGAGACAAACGTAGCATACCTTCATTTGGTCTTTTCATTGAAAACCAATTTCAAGCATTTTCAATACCGACTTCAAAGTTTTCTCATATTAACTTATTGAAGGAAAATAACCAGACAAGAAGAACACAAAGTAATATGAACATCAACATGAACAAATACTGACCATTTCAAACATTCATGTACCAAATAAACCCATTTTGTCCAAATTTACTGCACGAAATTGAGAAGAAAGACGAGAGTAAGAATCTGACCTCAATTATATTAATAAGAACTTAGTTACAATAAACTCCGATGAACAAATCTGGCCGGAAGAAGCAAAAGTAACAAGAGCCCGGACAGCGAAGGAGCTTCGCCGGTGAACCTCGAGCAGACCCCAAACCTCACGGCGAAACTAACTATGAAAATACCTTTGTTGTAGCCTAGAATTGGTGTTTGACATAGAAGGCTTGGTCTTGAGTTCTGTTTTGGTTGTTTAGAAATCAGCCATGAAAATGGCTCTTGAATGAAGAAGAAAGAGAACAGGGGGATCGGGTGAAAGAGACGATATCAGGCGGGGGGGGGGGATCTCCTTAGTCTTGCGGCGCTCTGATTTTTATTAGCGTCTCCGTCTGTTCCTTTAGACGTTATTTTTGTGTATTTTTCCTCCCCCAGCTCATTGTAGGCGTTAGGTTTATGTAGGTCTAGGGTCTAGGTTTCTATTTTGTGTTTTTTGCTAATTAGTCCCTAGGTCTTTTTGTGTTAAGTCCTTAGGATCTTTTTATTTATTTTTTATTCTAAAAAAGGTCTAGAAGGGTCCTAGGATTAGCTTAATGGGTATTGGATATTGAACTTAAGGAATGGGCTAGAAACTTGGGCCTTTATGACTAGCTATGTTTAAAATTAGCTTAATTAACTAAAAGTATTATCAAAAATATTAACTAGCTCTACTTAAGTAAAAATAATTATTAAAATAAGGCTGACCATTAAAACAAAACTATTATTTTTTTGGTATTTTTTCAAGATTAAAAATGACTACAAAACACTAATGAACTTATTTTTTGTAATTTTCGTTTTTTTGTAATAAAATAAAAGTAAAAGAGTAAAAATTAGTTGAAATAGCTATATTAGACCTAAATTAAATATTTACGTGCTAAAGTATAAAAAATCTTGGGGAAGGTCAAAAATCACATGTCTACAAAAGCTTCGGTTATTAATTAAACTAAAAAGTCAACCCCTGACCCGCACTTGTGAACAAGACCAAAATTACAAAAATCCGAACATTCATTCGATAACGAGTCCAACCATACAAGAATTAGTAAAATCCGACTTCAAATCGCCTTTCAAATCCCCAAAATTAGTCTAAGAATTTTTTACAATTTTTCCCAAATTTCCAACTTAAATAACTAATTAAATGATAAAAATAATAAAGGATTCATGTAATATAGCTAAAACCGAGTTAGATCACTTACCCCGATGATTTTCTTGAAAAAGCCACGAAAAATCGCCACAAACCGAGCTCTCTGGGTCCAAAAATGAAAAATGAGATGAAACCCTCGTTTATATAGTACTACATCTGACCTCCAAAGTGCTGACCGCACATTTTTTGGTGCGGTTGCACATCCCAGGCTCTGTGGCCGCGGTCCAAATTGTGGGGCCGCACTTCAGCAGAATTTGCACTACAAAATTTAGTAAATTGGTCATAACTTTCAATACAAATGTCCAAATGATGCCTTCTTTATTTTTCTGGAAACTAGACACAAAGGGCTACAACTTTTTGACTCATCTTCAAATTCCTTATAGATCAAAAGATATAAGCTTTCAAAATCGGACCATCGATCCTGCTGAATCCCTGAAGTGCGGCCGCGAGAAGAATTGTGCGGTCCGCACTTTTCCTCTATGGTCCGTACTTTTTCCTTTGCTTCAGCACTCCAAAATGTGCCTCCCGTACTTTCAAAAGTTCCAGAACAACATCAGAGTGCTGAAATGCCCAAACTCGTTCAAAACTCACCCCGAAACACACCCGAGGTCCCCCGGGACCTCAACCAACATACCAACATGTCCTAAGACATAAAGCGGACCTGCTCGAGGACTCGAACCACATCAAACAACACCAAAACTATAAATCACACCACAAATCCAACTCACGAATTTTCAAATCTTCTAACTTCCAAAACTCGTGCTGAAACATATCAAATCAACCCGAAATAACGCCAAATTTTGCATGCAAGTTTCAAATGACATAACAGAGCTAATCCAACTCTTGGAATCGCATTCCGACCCCCATATCACTAAAGTCAACTCTTTGTCGAACCTATCAACCTTCCAAAACTTCAACTTTTCCAACTTTCACCGAAATGCTTCAAATTACTCTACGGACCTCCAAATCCAATCCCGGTCGCACGCCTAAGTCCAAATCACCATACGAAGCTATTAGAATCATCAAAATGCCAGTTCGAAATCGTCTACATAAAAGTCAAAACTCAGTCAACTCTTACCACTTAAGTTTCTAAAACAAGAATCCTTCTTTAAATTGACCTCGAATCATCTGAAAACTAAACTCAGCCACACATGCAAGTCATAACACACAATACGAAGCTGCTCAGACCTTGCCGCCGAGCGGGAATTCAATTCTCAAAACGACCGGCCGGGTCATTACAATACTAATAGGATTTCTAAAAGTAATCATGTTGGATTAATTTCCTAACGTGTAGTATTATATCCTAAAACTAATAGGATTACAAGGCTAATGTCTAGAATTCCGGTTATGTCCTTTTATTGTGAGTTATTAGCTTAATATTAAAAGGTTATTTTTGTAAACCAATATTTTATTCATGCTTTTATAATAATATAGATATAGATATAGATATAGATAGTATAGATAAATATCTACCTATACTATATTAAAAGCACGAAGCTCCTTAGCGAAATGTCGTTCGCCTTTTTTACCTTTTAAAAATATATTTTACTTTGGATATAATCGTAATTAAAATATTTTCCTAATATTTAGCAACCTAGGCACTCAGGCCTTGGAGCTGATCTGTCAGTCCACCGTTACCACAAACCTCTACTTTGAAGTGAAGCGACTTCGTTCATTCCTGAGACACTACACTACACTTCGACACAAGAGAAGAGGATCAGGCGCTTTCTATCTTCGGGATAGGAGTTGACGGTCTTCTTAAGAGAACTTCAATCTAATACTCATTATGGATCGACTGCTTTCAAGCGTGAACCAGGTCCAGGATTCGGACTAGGAATTTCTATTTTTTCCGATGCAGTTAGCTCTATTCCCTTACCTGAGGGCGGGAACCATCTTATCTTAGGGTAGCCCTTTTTCCTAACCCTCGGGCATAAGCCCAATCTCTCTTCACGGTACCGGAAAGAAAAGAAATACGACAACAACTAAGTCGACAAAATTGATTCTTAAATTTACCCTCCTTTAGCTAGGACAGGAACGGAAAAAGAGATGTTGCTTAAAACTTCCCAGCAGTTAAATCTCAGGATGCTTGCAGCTCAACTATATTAATCTCCTCAAGCCATAAGGCGCAGGGCCTTGTATTCGAATAGAAACATCAATCTTTCATCTAAAGCCTTGGTCAGCCTTTACCTGACCAACTACCTAATACTACGCATGCTCATCAAACAGCGCTTTTTAGCTTTCTTCAGGATTTGGCCCGAACTGTTCGGCATATTCCCCACCGTGTCCTTCCTTGTGTGTCAGAGATATAAAGCGAGTGCACTGAAAAAGAACGGGAACTGGATTTTATATCTTTCCTTCTTTGAATTACGTAAAATGTCCTAATATTTAGGACTTAAATTAAAGATTTTGAAGGTAACTAAATTTTTTTAAAAAAAGAATTATATATCTTCACGTATGGAAAATTTGTATCCCTTATAGAGTCCAAGTCAACATAGAATATTTTAGTATATCTTAAAGTACATTTATTATTATTTTTTATCCAAAAAAGTGTAGTGGTTAAAAGAAACAAATTCACGAGATTTTTTTGTTTTCTTTTTTTTACTTTAGTCTTGATTTTGCCTACATTAGTTTTCTAATTTTTAATCTTTAAGAATCAACATCTACGTCCTAAAAGAAAATTACTCGATCGAGAAGTTAGTTTAACTTTTATTATCAACCATGCAAACCTTGATAATATTCTTAAGCCAAGAATCAGTTAATAAATTGAAGGTTCTATTTTTATTGAGCTCGATTTACATAATATGATTAGTTATTTCAAAACTTTATTTGACAAATAAAGAAGTAGATTGCAATAGGATGATAATTTACTCATCCCACGAAATTAAAACTATAGACTGCAAATTAACATTAAAACAATTGTAATAACTTTTTTTTTTGTATTTTTCAGTATTCTTGTGTTTATAAAAAGTTTTATGTACAAAAACGTAACTCCATATATTAATAAATACGTGTTATGTAAATTTCCCATTACCCACCAATTATAGTAAAAAAAACTCCAACTTAGATTTTTCTTTTAAGTACATGACATTGAGTTGGATAAATTGTAACATTCCTTCATTTACTAACTATTTAAGTGTTTGAACTCAACTAAGCTTTCTTATATAATACAACTAGCGCGGGCATAAAATAAATAAAAATAGCTAACTAATTAATGACATATAACAGAATCAATCTTTAGTAATCACATTTATGTACCATTCTACCACGAAGTATTACAATTAGAAAAATGACTTACTAGAATTGGTAATAAAGCTACATATTAACAAATGAAAAGTCTTTTATAATGTAAGTAAAAGTTAAATTTTCATCTTCAATCACTTGAAAATGAGTTCTAAAACTTCAATGTATATAACCTCCAGCATCATTTAAATAGAGTGAATTTGCATACTATTATAATGTTATTTAAGAAATGAAAAAGTACTTCAAATAATAATATATATATATATATATATATATATATATATATATATATATATATATATAGTACTGATAAAAAAGCTTTGTCAAAAGAAAAATACTGGTTTGAGACATTTCACACAAATTATCAATACGTAAGGAAGGAAGAGATAACAATTAATAAAGAATAACAAATCTAGCTTTTATCTTCTTAATGTAAAAAATTAAATAGAAAAAGGATAAAAAGAAGATTACAAGAAAAACTTTTATATATAGAGTAATAATTAGTTAAATTGATTTAATCGTCATTTACTATGTCATTTAATAATAGGAATACTGGTAATTGGTGCTACTGTTCTAATGCCATTTGCAAAGCAAAATGTATAACACACAAAATCCAACATAAATAAATTTAAAAAAGTTAACAAAGAGAAACCTACAAGTGTTTGTTTTTTACTGAAAATGTATATTGAAAAATATTGGAATATTGCTTCAACTAAATTCAATAGTTTTTATCTCAATCTCAAATAAGAAAGGCAATATCCTGCCCCCATTAGTCATTACGGGGAAAAATTAAATGAAATGTTAACTTATAAAAATTCAAAATTCTTATCCTTTGGGCTAATAGAAACGATTTTTAAATTAAAGATAAATCAAGAAGTTAATTGAGAAGAACAAACGGCAAACAAACACCTTACGTATTGTTTGGATGGTTGTTTCCAATTGTATTGTATTGTATTGTTATCCCAGATACAATGTTTGTTTTGATTTTTAATATAAAACTGATTGTATCGTATTGTTAAATATTGTTCCGGAACAATGAAAAACCCCATTTTATGAAACAACCAAATCGGTGTGGTGGGATTGTTCCGTATTTTTCTTTCCAATTATGCCCACACTTATTATTCTATATTTCAATTTTACCCTTTACCCTATTATTTATATTATATTCATCAAACTAATAAGTACTTTGTCTCCATCTTCTTTCTGTCGTGCAACTAGTCAACGACATATTTCCCTAGTTTTCGTCTCTTTCCAACAAAGTTTTTACTGGTTAGTTTTCATCTCTTTTATTAACTAATTCCATTGTTGCTAAGGGAATTTTCCTCTAAATAATAACTGCCTAGAAAAAAATGGCTGAAAAAGGTATCATTTATATACACGTCAATAATATTTACAGCATTATCTTTGCTTGCATCCCAAAAATCTGAAATAATTTATGTAGTGACATTTGGTTGAAATTTTGTTTTTCTAAATATCTATTCAATTTCTTCTGCTTAATAAAGATTCGTACCTTGTCTTTTCCATAACTTATTAATAACACTTTTTCTCAAACAATACGTTAGTTTTCCATCTCTTTTCCTGTGTATTTTTTCTGGTTAGTTCATCTATGATATTTGCAAGCTATATGTTCTGGTGATATAATTTATCAAGTTAATACATGGTTGAAAGTTTAGCACCAAGTTATTAGTTTGATACAGTCAAAACCGACAAAAAATATAAAACATGAATTATGTGTGGCTTCTGTTGTAACAAATAAATTTGCTTATATATTTTTCTGTTTACTTAATTAATTTAGTGTAATATGATGAAATATTTGACTAGAATTCTCTTTTTTGTACAATCCTATTTGTACAATTCTCTTTTTTGACTATTGATGATGTAGATGAACTAATTTCCATGAATGGTGCCTCTTTGGAAAATATCAAGGAATATGGACAACATGAGCAGTATCAATCAACTCAGGAAGCACGTAAATCGAATGCATATTTAGAGGTACCGACTTCTAGCAGGAATAAAAAATCTAAACATGATCATCTTGAAGGCATAGCTGATATGTTGAGAGGTGAGGATGAATAATTTGGCTAATGCAATTAATCGCCTTTCAACTATGCCACCTATTCTTGAGAGTGAGATATGGCAAATGGTACAAGTGTTGGATTTAGAGCCTAGAATGCACATGAAAGCTTATATATTTCTTTGCAAACATGCAGACTTGTGCCGTACAACGATTGGGTGTCCATTGGAAGACAACAAATTTCTTTAGATGACCTTGATGTCGTCACCTGGCAATTGAGTTAGACTAAATATTTTTTGTGCTTTAGCTATTGAGTATTTTATAGACTTTGACTAGATCGATATGAATTTTATATGTCATGTTGCTAGAAAATTTTATTATATTATGCACTTTAAGTTATGGATTATTTGCTACATTAAAGGCGAGGAACTCAAGGTCCGTTGTCTACACTATTTTGATGGGGCTGTGAATTTTTTGTTTGTTTGCGTGAAATCGATTTGGGGTTTTCGCTATTATAGTAGAATGATGATTCCCTGTGAGGAAGATGCGGAGGTCAAATGAATAAATTATTTTTATGAGTAATTCTTCATAAGCATCGTATTTAAAATAATTGAGGGTATTTTAGTAAACTTAGCAGTACAGTACAATACAATACAGTCAAACCAAACAATAAAGATGTTATTTAACAACAACAAACGATACAGTGTATCCAAACATTGTATCCATCAAAACGATATAATACAGTACAATATAATACAATACAATATATTATAAAACGATGGAAAACAATGATCCAAACACAGTGTTAATGTCATATCAATACATATAAGTTAGATGAGAAACTCAGCAAGTGAACACATTGAAGATTAATCAAATATCACAAAATGGAAGATAAATAACAAAAAGATAAAAACTTTATTGCTACAAACCAACCTAAGATCAAGAACATTAGATGCCTTGTAAATATTTAAGTTATTAAACTCACGCTAATCCTAATGAAATTAACCAAAAACAAAAAAGTAAACCAAATGGAAAGTAAGAAGAAAAAGAGGGGATTTTTTTTACTGAAATTCGCATGGAAAAAGGTTTGCGATGAAAAGAATAGAAGATGTAGATAGTGAAATTAACTTTAAATTTATTTTGATTGTAAAGATAAATCTTAAACCCCTGCAAAACTTAGACCACCTAATATTAATTAATATCTTCAGAAGAACACGGGCATGAGTCTTTTGTTTGAAACGGTTGATTTTGCTCATTTCTTGATTGTTGATTTATTCTTTTTTTTTTCTTGCCATAAATTTGAAACGTTTTGTTGATTTATTATCCGTTTTTATTTTATTGCCTATGGAATGGAATTGAAGCCATGATGGTTTCCGTTTGAAACGATTCTTCATAAACGTAACCTTTCTGATTCCTTATTTTTAGGAAGTTGTAACTGAACGTTAATTGTTTAGATTCCATAATTACTCTTCATTTTATGTTTATTTTATTTTATGTTTAAAAAGCAAAGGGAAATGGCCTTAAATTATGAGAAAATAGATAAATACATTTCCTGTTCAATGAGGGATGCCACATCACTTTTCTAAAGCCCTGTTTATATAGTGTTAGTAAACTGTATTTGTAAAATAATTCTGGAAAATATAAATGAACATAAACAGAAATGAAAAACAAAAACAGAATTTTAATCCGAGTCCACTGAATTCACAGTGTTTCCTTAGGGAATTTAATCCCCTCCTAGTACCCAAGGTTGTGGATTATTTCCTCCCAGGATAGAACGAATTACACACTGGTGTAATGGTACGTACTTCAAACCCCAGTGTTTCAGCGAACACAAAGTTCAGTAGCAAATAACACTTACTGTTGCTTTGTTTGATGTTAAAAGTATGCAGAAGAAGGAGGAGAAACTCAGAAAATCGTATGAAAATTCTGAGCAGAATAGTCTTGTATTTATAGCCAAAGTTGGGCTGAAATCTGAAGAGGTGCAACTCTTTAGAATGACTGTTTATGCAAAACGGCCACAACATAAATGTCATAACATAAATGGCTATTTACTCAACAATAAAGAGGGAAAATAAATAGGGAAAATGAAGAGGGTAGTTTAATTTTCAGTTACACAACTGAAAAATGGATTGGATTTAATATTAATATTTATTTTAATATTAATATTTTGTTATTAAAACAAATATTTAATAACATTTCTGTTAATATTTTACTATTAACAAATAAATTTAATCAATCAATCGATCATTTGACCGAAGCCGAAGCCGAGCGAGCGACGACAACGGCGCGAGGCTTGCCTTCTTCTCAACTCTTTAGGAGTTAGAAGAAGAACAATTGCTTATATACCCATAAAAAACCTCTTCCTCTACCAACATGGGACAATGTCCTTTTGCCAAGAGGGGAAACTTAAAATTTCATTTCCCTCAATTTCCCAATCACCCTATTTTAAGCATATCATATACTTAAAATCCCAACATATAGATATATAGATTTGGAGGAAACACAATAAAAATGTTGTGAGCTATATGATTTAAAACCTTTTAACAAGGATATTCTCAAAATGGATGAGAAGCTGATACAATTGATTATATACTAATAATGTATTTGATTAACTAACATTGACCAAATTAAGCTAACTACTATGACGCATCCCTAAATTCCTCCGTACACAAAAATTCAAATACAGTATATGGTACATATTTACGTACTTAAGTATTGATTCTTCTAATTAGACAAAGGTTTATTAAACACTATTTCGTATGAGCATGGATTATAAGTATATTAAACGACACATTAAATAATATATAATCGAGTCTTATTCCTTCTCCCTTTTCTAACCTAAAATTTGTATGAGTTATGATGCTACTCACATAATGGCATTCGACAGTTATGACAGGTCAATATGCTACAAGCATAATGGGATTATCGACTTAAGTTATCTTAGTAAAAATAAAAAGAACAATAGAAAGTGAAAAATATGTAAAGAATTATCTTTGCTTCTCTAGGTATACAATATTAGTCCATTACTTTTTAATCAAACACTCATCTTATAAAGTTTATGTACCAAAATGTAAATATGTACTCTAACAATTAATATAATTAGCTATAAAATATCTCAATATTTAAAATTATTATACTCTTTGACTCAACATTAAATTCTAAAAATACTTTCAAAATGATATTTAAAAATTGCGCATCAGACATACATAGTTTAATAATATTTATGTGATTTTTTAAGTTTTATATTTATGACTTAATGTACACGCGCAAAGTGCGTATCCTAAAATTACTTAAGAAAAACAACATTAAAGAATTATAGTTATTTTGTGATGAAAATTTTATGCTCCAAGAATCCTTTTTCACGTGTCTTTTTGACAAATAAGCTAACGTATAGTTGTCACGACCTAAAATATGACCTGTTGTGGTGGCGCCTATCGTGGTATAAGGCAAGGCTCAATCTAACATCTCAACACAGTAGAACTTTTAAATAAAGGCCGAAGCAGTTAATATTAAATAAAACCTTTTAGAACAGAATATAACTCCAAAAGTACTAAACAATCCATTTCCAAAACCCGATGTCACTGAGTGCATGAGCATCTAAATGATAACAACATCCGACTGATAAAACATTGTCTGGAAATATAGAACAGTACAACATGAAAGGAAAGGAGAGTCAAAGTCAGCGAACGATATGCAACTACCTCAATAGTCTCCTATGTCTGACTTCTCAATCAGCAACCGCCGTGACCAGAAGTGTCTAGATCTGTACACGAGGTACAGGGGGTAACGTGAGTACACCAACTCGGTAAGTAACAGAATAAAATACGAAACTGAGAAGTAGTGACGAGCTATACAATAGAGTTATCTCAATAACTTTCAAATAAGAGTAGTCATACTTTCAATTTAACAGTTTAAGTCACATCAGTACGTACTCAATAAACTAGATATCAAATTTGACCGAGCAGTAAATAACATCTTTCAATAATTTTCAAAACAGTGATATGACATCTGCGATGTAACAATAATGAAGTAAATGTATTTTCTCAGAATAACAGTCACTCTGTCCTTAATGATAGGTTATAATTACGTATTTTAGTCACTTATTACACTCAAATTTACTGCACTTTAATTGAGTTTGATCTTTAATCGCTAGTGTCTTGCATTAATTGTGTGTGTTATGCCTTGTAGGAATGATTCCGAGCTATATAGATGTTATGGAATGAATTCAAGTGATTTGGAGCTTTGAAGTCTGAGAAAAAGCCCAAGTAATTAAGCCGGGATCGTATTCGGGGATCAATGGAAGATAGAGCAACAAAACGAAGAATCGAGTAGGTACATTGCGTACTGTCTAGTAAAATACACATAACCTTTTGATCAAAGCTCCATTTGACATCCACAATATATGGTTGGAAAGGTAACTCAAATATATACAACTTTCATGTTTTACGTTTTTTCAAATTCCAAACGGAACATGGTGAAAACTGCGATCGAAACCGCAACCGCTGACCTGACACGGACTGAAACAGTAAACTTGCCAAATACCGCATCCATGCCGCGCCCCGACCGCGGACGTCCAGGCCTGGAAACTTGTCCTTTCTCGCGTAGGAGAAGGTACAATTGTTTGGGCCCGACCCTACTAGGTATATATACATGGAAAAAATGGTATTTTGAGGGGAGGAGACCAATTTTTGACACAAATTCGACCTAAGGAGTCAGAGACACAATAGGAGCAAGGCGGAGAATTCTTCTACGAGTTTTTCCTTCCTCTTCCTATTTCTCATTGTTGGTTATGACTTTTAGTATTGTAGTTCTACATACTATTATGAATAGCTAATTTGTTATTTAGGGTTTTGATAGAACCTTTTGTATGATAAATTCTTCTTATGTTTTTATATAATCGAGCCGTAGTATTTTTTCTATTTGTTCAGCTATATTATTCTTGTGGTTGATTGAAGGGCCCTCAATTAGCTGTACCTATTTAGTATATATTACTCGGGAGAGAGTGCATATTTAGGTAGTTGTTGAACAACATCACTCCTGATGTATGTGATGATTCAATAACCAAGGGTTTAAAGGTGGGATTAGGGATAACGAAACCTTGGGTGCGATCTAAGTGAGCTGTAATTAAAGCCAACTAGCGTAACTCGGGAGAGTATGGCTAGTAAATTGTCATAATTACTCAGGAGAGAATTACAACACGTAGAGCGCTCATGATCGGTAGAGAATACTTAGGCGAAATTATAGAAGACATAGTGAGAATAATTTCGACAATTGGGGAAATCATAACTCTAGACCTCCTTAATATTTTCCCCAACATGTAGTATCTTTAGTGTTAATTTATTATGTTAATTTGTTAGTTAGTTAGTTAAACACAAGAATCTTAATATCTATAAGTTAGAAATTGTTCAAGCTTGTATTCTTGGTGATAGTGAACAACTGTAGCTAAGTCTTAGTTCTCTGTGGGATTCGACTCCGGACTTATAAACCGGATTATATTTGCAACGAGCTCTTTGTCCTTTTTATAAGGCATAGTCCTACCATTCACTCCGACCTCACAATCACTCATTCCTCACATTCACTCATTCCTCCCAGTCGCTCGGCACTCGCACTCATCACTCACACTCTGTAGGTACATGCGCTCACTGGGGGTGTACAGATTCCAGAGGGACTCCTTCAGCCCAAACGATATAACAAGCCACCTCGTGGCATAAATCACTTAGGCCCTCGGCCTCACTCAATTATAAATCAGTAACAACATGTTGCGGCATGCATCCCGATCCCATAAATATACTCACAGATCAGACCCTCGGCCTCACTCAGTCATAAATCAGTAACACCATGATGCGGCGTGCAGCCCGATCCCATAAATATCCTCACAGATCAGGCCCTTGGCCTCACTCAGTCATCAATCTCTCCAGTCTCTTGGGCTCTCAAAAATCATATAAACATCCCAAATAGAGATAATGTCATGCATCAACAATGAACAGCAAGATACGGAGGCATAATAAGCAAGAAAAGCTATGACTGAGTACAAAACAACAATTAGCAGCTAATTCAGTAAGTACACGACCTCGCAGGTCTCAAAAGTGATCACATAAGGCCTAAACATGATTTCTAACATGAAATACAGTCAATTTCTATGAAGCAGAGGGGACATGTATTAAACAGTAGGCCAATTAATTCCTCAGTCTCGCGGGACGGACCAAGTCACAATCCCTACGGTGCACGCCCACACGCCCGTCACCTAGCATGTGCGTCACCTCCAAAATAGTCATACGACACAATGTCCGGGGTTTCATACCCTCAGGACCAGATTTATAACAGTTACTTACCTCAATCCGAGCAAAAAAATCGGACTCTGAAATGCCTTTGCCTCTCAAATCGACCTCTGAATGCTTCGAATCTAGCCACAATAATTCGATTCAGTCAATAAATATAGGAATTAATTCCACATTGAATTCTACATTTTCCATTAAAAATCCGAAATTGCACTAAACATTCGCCCGTGGGGCCCACATCTCGGAACCCGACAAAAATTATGGAATATGAACCTCATCCAACCACGAGTCCAACCATACAAATTTTACCAAAATCCGACAACAATTTGGCCTCCAAATCATCAAATCTCATTTTCAAATCCCTAGGCCCAAATTCTCGATTTACACCTCAAAAATACGTAATCTATCCAGGATATTTAATAATAATTCAATAATATTGACTAACAATGATCACAAGGGACTTACCTCAAGAATTCCCGTGATTTCTCGCTCAAATTGCCAAAATCCGAGCTTTGAAGTAAAAAAAATGACCCAAAACCCGGAATGCTGGGCTTAAATCTGTCCAGAAATTTCGGGTGTTGTTCACGCATGTATTGTTCACGGAGACTATTTACATACACTTTTTACGGTACTATTTATGGGTACTGTTCAAAGAGAAAAATTCAGCAGCTTTTTTTTTATCCGTTAACCTTCCGAAATCCACCCGAGGCCCTCGGGACTTCAACAAAATGCATCAATCAGTCCTAAAACATGATACGAACTTAGTCGAAACCTCAAATCACATCGAATAATGCTAAAACCGTGAATCAAACCCCAGTTCAAGCCTAATGAAACTAAGAACGTCCAACTTCTATATTCGATGCAAAAACCTATCAAATTAAGTCCAATTGACTTCAAATTTTGCACACAAGTCATAAATGACATAACGAAGCTATGAAAATTTTCAGAAATTGATTCCGACCCCGATATCAAAAAGTCAACCCTCGGTCAAACTTTCCAAAAATCTTCTATTTTCAAACTTTCGTCAAAATGCGCCGAATTATCATACAGACTTCCAAATCCAAATCCGAACATGTGCCTAAGTCCAAAATAACCATAAGAAACTATTGGAATCATCAAAATTCCATTCCGAGGGCTTTCTCTCAAAAGTCAAATCTCCGGTCAAACTTAAGAAATCTTTAGCCTTAGATTTCTAGATTCCGTTAAATGGCGATAATTTGATGTAGGGACCTCCGAATTCGATTTCGGGCATATGATCAAGTCCCAAATCACAATACGGAACTACCGGAATGGTCAAAACTTTTATCCGAGTTCGTTTGCTCAAAATGTTGACCGAAGTCAACTCAGTTAGCTGCCACGCAAGAACCAATAGAAAGGATTTCGACGCCCCTCTCGTCATAAGAAGCAGAACGCACCATCACCTACAGCCCTTTCCTCTGCCAGGGACTTCCACGAAATGAAAACGGGCGGCATCCCGAGGGGACGACATCCTCCTATAATAGTTAGCAGTACTGAGTTTTAAAGCTCTAATTCACAATTTAATCCATTTTTCACATAAAATCCTTCTGAAAAATTATATGGACTGCACACACAAGTTGAGAAATTATTGATACCGCTTTTTAAGGTCTTAAAATACCGAAATAATTATTTAATTTAAAGATGACATTTTGGATCATCACAATAGCCTTAAAAAAATTCTAATTAGTAGTACTACCAATTATACTTGTGTTACCTACTTCACTTGGGAAAGAATTTGTGTAAGGTAAATCTTAAGTGATTTTAAATTAAGAATCTATAAAAATATTTCAAACAAATAAAGATTTAATACCAATTTTTAAAATCTTAAATATTAGGAAAATAACGTAAATTACAATTTTATCCTATGTAAATTTATTTTTAAAGGGTAAAAAAGGCGAATGATATATCGTTAAGGATCTTCGTGCTTTTAATATTGTATATAGTATAGATAAATATTTTAAAAAAATAAAATTAAAAAATTATAGTTATTTTGCGATGAAAATTTTTTGCTCCAACAATCCTTTTTTTACGTGTCTTTTTGACATGTAAGCTAACGTTTAGCCTTAAAAAAAATTCTAATTAGTAGTTCTACCAATTATATACTTGTGTTACCTACTTCAAATGGGAAAGAATTTGTGTAAGGTAGATCTTAAGTGATTTTAAATTAAGAATCTATAAAAATACTTAAAACAAGGAAAGATTTAATACCAAATTTATTAATTAATTTCAAAGTCTTAAATATTAGCAAAATAACGTAAATTACAATTTTGTCCTATGTAAATTTATTTTTAAACGAAAAAAATGCGAACAATATTTCTTTAAACCTTCGTGCTTTTTATATTGTATAGTATAGATAAATATTAAGAAAAACGACATTAAAGAATTATAATTATTTTGTGATGAAAATTTTATGCTCGAGGAATCCTTTTTACGTGTCTTTTTGACAAGTAAGCTAGAATTTAGCCTTAAAAGATTTCTAACTATTAGTACTACCAGTTATACTTGTGTTACCTACTTAAATTAGGAAAGAATTAGTATAAGGTAAATCTCAAGTGATTTTAAATTAAGAATCTATAAAAATATTTGAAACAAGGAAAGATTTAATACCAAGTTTTAATTAATTTTAAAGTCTTAAATATTAGAAAATTAACGCAACTTACAATTTTGTCCTATGCAAAATTTATTTTTAAAGGGTAAAAAAGTCAAACAATATTTCGTTAAGGACCTTCGTACTTTTAATATAATATAGATAGATAGATAGATAGATAGATAGATAGATAGATAGATAGATAGATAGATAGATAGATAGTATAACAACTTTTGACATGAAATTTATATATAAGAGCATACTCCTAGTTTTTCAAAATGTTTTATTTCTTAAATTTTATTTTCCAAAGTACCGCTAAATACAATAAAATCACCATATTGATCTTAAAAATAAAAAGACTAATAAAGAAAATCATGCATTGATTACAGTTTTTCTTTCTAAACTTGAACTTGCATTTTATTAAGATATAAAAATAAAATCCAAATGAATATTAGGCTTGAAACTAATGGCTTGTTTGGCTAAAAGTATTTGTTTTAATCAAAAGTGTTTTTTTCCCCTAAAGTTAAGTTGTTTCGCCAAGTTATTAGAAGGAACAAAAGTTCTTTTGAGTAGAAGCATGAACAATTTTTTAGAAGTAAAAAAAAAAAAAAAAAAAAAACTTCCCCCAAATTTTTTTTAAAAGTACTTTTGAGAAAAATGCGTTTAAAAGCGCCTTTTAAAAATTAGGCTAAACATTAATTACTGTTAAAAAATACGTTTCAAATTAATTAGACAAATACAAATTGCTTCTCACTAAAAATACTTTTTAAGAAGCACTTTTAAAAAAAATACTTTTAAAATAAGCTGATTTAAAAAACTTGCCAAATATGCTATAATTTAGTGATTATTTTGCGAAATCCAGCTAGATGGTTTGACCAAGCATATACTTAAACAGTTGAAAAAATAAAATATCGAGTCATATTTATTGAACAATACTTTATTACTAAAAGTGCGAAGATAACGAGCCGACTATACATCAACTTCAAAATGAATTTCACAAGAATCTGATCGTGGAAGCAAAATAAAAAAGGCAACGTTCATTGAAACTTCAAAATCATACCATATAGATCACCTAGAGTCATGAGATGCTTTTAGAGGAATTTAAATACCATAATCATAAGAGACGACTAATAAATCAATTTATTAGCATTTCTGGGAGAGGTGGAGTGGAACTTACTAGATAACTTAAAAATTACACACGTATTAAAATAAGAATTTCAATTTTACAACCAAAAAAAAAGAGAGTATAAGATTATGCATATAAAACAGAGAGAAGTAAATATTATCGTATCGCAAAACATATCACAAGTGTCCCGTGAAATTGATGCATTAACCTTGAAGCTCGAGCTGCTACTTCACGTGAATATGCCAACTACTAGCAAATTAGTTGCAAGCTACAAAGTTGTAAATATTCATTAGTTGTTTGTTCTGCAGGGAAAATCACTAGATAATATTGACTAAGAATAACAAGGAAAGAAGACTACAACTTATCAAAAATACTGTGTCGTGGTAAATCATTGTTTTGAAAGCGATTTCGGCCCGACTAGGTGCAAATCGTTAAGGCCGGTCGCTCCCCAAGGTTCCACAACACCTCCAAACACGTGCACTCGTGACTGAAAGTTTAGAATTTGCACAAAACAGTTGCCCCGGAAGAAAAGAAGAGGAAGGTATTTTATGTGTTGGATAATTCACAAAAAAAAACTAGGAAGAAAGGAATGATTAGCTAAATAATTCTTGGTTAAGAATTAAGTGATTATGATGGCCAATTCATAACCTATTTATAGGAAATTAAGGAGGTTGCATGTATGACAAGTGTCAAGAGACTTTTGACACTTGTCCCATTATGTTACTCCACTTGGCTCCAATATTGACAAGTGTATCTTGTCTTCCATGCATGAAGACATATGTTAGATTTGCATAGCCATTTGTCAAAGTCATTCAATACTTGGCTTTAAGGCTTCATGCAAGAGGCCATTTGAAAATAGATAAAAGAACTCATGGCTATTGGTTGTAAATGGAATTTCAAAAAGATTTTTTTTTTTTTTTGACTTTGCATTATAAATAATTCCAACAACCCCCCACTAATGCAACAACAACAACAACAACAACAACCCAGTGTAATCCCACAAGTGGGGTCTGGGGAGGGTAATATGTACGCAGACCTTACCTCTACCCCGAAGGGCAGAGAGGCTGTTTCCAGGAGACCCTCGGCTCAAAGAGGCAACAAGAGACACTATATTAGTACTATCAAAACCCCCCACTAATGCAAAGACAAAAATAGAACAATTCTGGGCAAAAGAAGGAACATGTACTTAAGTGTCAATATCTTTCGATTTGAATTGACACATAGTGAAATGAGGCAACAACTAACATCCACAAAGTGAAGTACTCTTGAACTGAATGGACATTAGCTGAGACCCCCACAACATATACTATATCCTTAATTTTATGCAAATTCTGCGGTACTAACAAAGTGCTTTTATGGTCATGCGCATACCTTGGGTCTCATGAGTGCTATAGAAAGGCATCCCAAGTCTTTCATAAAAGGCGACCGCACCTTTACACTCAGGTAGGTGATTCCATCAAGTCTATCTACACATAGACTACCTTAAGGCTATGGAATCATTAAGAGCAAAATAAGCTCAACCTTATAAAGTACTACCACACGCCATAAAGATAGGAATTGTAGTGCATATTGAGGTCTCATATGGCTTCGGTTGACCACAAACGGGTATCCACCATACTTCCTCAATCCATGGGCTTTAGCCCCATCCCTCTCGACATTTCAAGGATAACTCTCCTTGCCAAACTCTTGGTTAAAGGATCCGCCAAATTTCTTTCGGATCTTACATATTCCAAGGAAATAACACCATATTTCAACAACTGTTTTACCGCACCATGCCTAATGCGGATATACCTTCTTCCTCCATTGTACACACTGTTTTTGGCAATTCCAATTGCTGCCTGTGAGTCACAATGTAGAGAAACTGGTGAAGCTTGTCTTCCCCACAAAGGCACGTCTGCCAATAAGTTTCTCAACCACTCGACTTCTTGCCCTGCCAACTCAAGAGCAAGACTCCATAGTAGATCGTGCTATACAAGTCTGTTTTGAAGACTTCCATGACATGACACCTGCACCCAAAGTGAACACATAGCCACTAGTGGATCTAACTTCATCATTGTCAGTAACCCAGTTTGCATCACAAAATCCTTCTAAAACAGCAGGAAATTTATTAAAATGCAAACACCAATCCATAGTACCTCTCAAATATCTTAGCAAACGATGAAGAGCATTCCAGTGTTCACTACTAGGGTTGTGAGTATATCTACTCAATCTACTAACAGCATAAGGAATATCATGTCATGTATAATTCATGAGAAATATTACACTACCAATTATCTTAGCATATTCAGTTTGAGAAATACTAGATTCCTTATTCTTTTTTAAGTGTATGCTAGGATCATAAGGAGTTTTCACAGGTGCTACATCAAAATAATTAAACCTTTTCAACATTTTCTCAATATAATGAGACTGAGACAATGAAAAACCATTAGAAGTTCTTTTGATTTTAACTCTTAAAATCACATCTGCTTCTCCAAGATCTTTCATTTCAAATTTAGAAGACAAAAAATTCTTAGTCTCATTAACAACATTTAACATGTCATCAACATACAAACATATAATAACACAATCTGATCCTATCATCTTGGAATAAACACAAGTATCAGATGCATTAACAACAAAACCATTATCCACTAATGTGCTATTAAACTTTTCATACCATTGCTTACGTGCCTGCTTTAGATCATACAAAGACTTTCTAAATTGGGATTTTACACTATACAGAAAAGAAGTCGTACGAAGTACACCCTTCTTCATGATTTAGAAGACTCAGAGAGGAGATGGGTTTCGGCACAGTTTATACACAGTTCACGTAATATCAAAGCGGTAAAAGCAGCATTTAGCACATTAGGCTCAATCATGTAAAAATCAGATAAAACCAAATATAACAATTTATATGAGCTCGAATTTCTAACCCTGAACCACTGGTTCTGGGTTAAGTCCCCAGCAGAGTCGCCAGAGCTGTCACACCTCCTTTTTCCGGCACCGCGAGGTGCGTAGGGAGTTTTTTCCAATTAAAGGACAGTCGAAACGGGATTGGTTTAATTATTTCAGAGTCGCCACTTGGGAGATTTAGGGTGTCCCAAGTCACCAATTTTAATCCCGAATCGAGGAAAAGAATGACTCTATATTACAGTCTGCGTACCAGAAATCCGGATAAGGAATTCTGTTAACCCGGGAGAAGGTGTTAGGCATTCCCGAGTTCCGTGGTTCTAGCACGGTCGCTCAATTGTTATATTCGGCTTGATTATCTGATTTTATACAAGTATGAACTTATGTGCAAATTTTGACTTTTAACCGCTTTATTATTATTATTTTTACAAAATGTGAACATCGCTTAAAACACGTCTTTGGACTGCGTCACATGAAATGCACCCACAATCCGGAACGCATTTTATTTGATGTTTTGAGATTTGGATTTGGGTCGCATGAAATGCACACCCGAGCTTAAGAAAGTAAGTTATTAAACACGCGCCTAAAGAGACTATCGCGTTATTATTTTGCGGAGGCCGCGAAATTCGCTAAACGACCCTCCTGAATTCTAAGTAATTTTAAACAAGTATTTACTGAGGGCCCCGCAATTTGTATTTTTATTCGGCGAGGCTCATCTCATTCTTATTTTTTAAAGAATTTGCAACGTCATGGAAATGCATCTCGGGCCACGCCACAATCAATGCGCCCGTGACTAGAGACATATTTCGACTTCGTTGAGATTTGGATTTGGGTCACATAAATGTGCACCCGAGTTTAGGGAGATAACATTATTAAAGGCGCGCCTAAAGCAACTAGCGCATTATTATTTTTGGGTGGGGCCGTGAAATTTACTAAACGGCCCGTCCCGGAATCTAAGTATTTAATACATATATTTTGCGAGGGCTCCACAATCTATACATTTTTTATTTTTGGCGAAGCTTGTCCCGTTTTTTTTATTTTATTATTATTTTTATTTTTTATATTTTTTAAAAGGATGCCATTTTCACGCCTTTAACAATGCTAAACCTTACGGCTTCTTCACAACTACAATCTCACAACTTGTCAAGATTTGATAAAAGAAGTTAAGCGAATGAGTGTTTCGGGCGTAGCAACAACAGGTACTAATACTAATTTTGTCCAAATAAACTGAGACAATAATAACATAACACATTGAACGTAAATAATAACAATACTAATCTTGGGACTACTAATACGATTAAATCAAATGACATCAAGTAATCAATAATAACATAACACAAAAATGAACTAAAATGCATACGGTGAAACATAAGCAGGAAATTATCATATCAATTGATATATTGCAACTTCAAACATTGAACGTAAAATTTCTTTAATCCAATACATCGAGGCTTACTAACCTGAATAAACAGAAATGCCTAGAGCCATTGACCGAACCTCAACATCGACTTCAACGGACGGACTCGACGCGCCGGACCTCGACGAACAAAGACGACCTCAACGGACTGCACGACAACAGTGAAAGAACGACGATAACATCAGCTGAAGCAGTGGTGGTCGCGTTTGGACGGTGGGGTTGCGGGCAGTGGTTGACGGACGTGGGGTGGTGTTGAGCTGGTTTTTGACGTGAGGCAGTAGAGGTTTCACATTATGGCGTCGGGGGAGCTGGGTGTTTGGACGGGGTCGACGATGGAGTTCCGACGAGGAAGGTGGCTGACGGGTTGTTGGTTTTGGACTGGTGGTCGTAACGATGAGGAAGAAGGTGGCGAACAGTGGTGACGAGGGGGTGTTCGAGCGTGGGGGTGTTGGTCCGGTGGTTTTGGACGCGAGGGTTTTGCGTGGTTTTTGGTCTGGTTCTTGTGAGGCTGGTCGTCGATGGCGGAAGTTGGTGGGTTTTTTTTTTTTTGTGTTCGGGGGGGTGTTCGAGCGTGGGGGTGTTGGTCCGGTGCTCGGGGAAGGGAGGTCCGACTGGTTGGGGGTGATGGTTATGGCGTGGAGGTGAGCTCGGGAAGGTGACGAGGTGGGTTTTTGGTTTTGGACGCTGGGGGCGGGTAGTTTCTTTTGGACAGTAGGTTTTTCTCCTTCTTCTAGTGAAGAAGATGATCAAACAGTACTTCTTCCGGATTTTTGCAAAAAGGGTCCCCACTTCCTTTGGCTTTCTGTCCGTGTTTTGTAATGCTTTGCCAAGAAAAATGAGCCCCACGCGTGGTGGGGTTCGAGGCATATGTCCCCCACGCGTGGTGGGGTTCCCCACGTGTCCTGGACACGGTTTATTATGGGCTAGGTCCGAAAATTAGGCCTAAAACCGGGTAGTTTAAACCCGAATATTATTCTTTTGCCCGGACCCGAGAAATAGGAACACGTTGCTTAACTAGTCCTATGTAAGCAAAATAACTACCAAAAATAAGACTAGTATTTAAACAAAACTATATCTTTTTAAATATTTTTCAAGGTTTAAAATAGCTACAAAATATTAATAAAACTATTTTTTGTAATTTTCGTTTTTAAATATTAAGATAAAATATGAGGTAATATTTTTGTATTTTTTCAAAGTTAAAAATGACTATAGAATATTAATAAAACTATTTTTTTTTGTAATTTTTGTTCTTTAATAAAGACAAAAATAAGAAGTAATTTTTTTTGTATCTTTTCAAAAATTATAATGACTACAAACATTAATAGAACTATATTTTTTTTGTAATTTTCGAATTTATATAAAGTACCAAAATAAAGTACAATTTTTATTTTTCAAGTTTATGAGAGATACATAAACTAAAATTTATATATATTTTTTTGAAATTTTCTTTTTGCAACGAAATAAAGTAAAAATAGTTAAAATAGTTATACTAGTCCTAAATTAGATATTTAAGCTTAAGAACGTAAAAATTCCCGGGGAGGGTCAAAAATCACGTGCTTACACCAAGTATGATTAGAAACGATAGAGTTTAATTCACTTTTAATGGTCTCTTTCCAAAAACTAGCATCTATTGACCTTATTGCTTCACTATATATCTTGGGGTCTTCTTCTATTAAATAGATTGACACTAATTCATCACTCAAAATATCAAGATCAATATTTTCAGTCAAGAAAGTAGTAATAAAGTCAGGACCAAAGCTAGCTTCAATTTTACGCCTCTTGCTTCTTCTGAGGTTATTTTCATGCTCATTAGCAGTAACACTAGAAGAAGGCACAATGTGAGATTTAACAAGCATAAATGTAGAAGCATTATTAGTCACATCACTAGGCACATTATTTTTTAATGGAACACATGCTCAAAAAATTCTGCATCTCTAGATTCACAAATAGAACTATCATTCAAAGACATAAATCTATATGCAACACTATTTTGAGCATAACCAATGAAAATAACATTAAAAGTCTTGGGTCCAACAGTTACTTATTTAAAATCAGGTAGACCAATCTTAGCCAAACACCCCCACACTTTCAAAAATTTTAAGTTAGGGGCAAACCCTTTCTATAACTCATATGGAGTTTTATCTAACTTCTTATGAGAGACTTTATTAAGAACATAGCATGCAGATAAAACAACTTCCCCCCCACATATTATCAGATAAACCCGAACTCAAAAGCATAGAGTTCATCATTTCCTTAAGAGTTCTATTTTCTATTCGGCTACACCATTTTGTTGGGGAGTATAGGGAGCACTAATCTCATGTATAATACCATTTTCCTCACAAAAGGATTCTAGAGTATTAGTACTATATTCACCGCCCCTGACAGACCTAAGTCTCTTGATTTTTCTATCTAATTGATTCTCTACTTCTGCCTTGTATTTTAAAAATATGCTTTCAGCTTCATCTTTTGACTTAAGAAGATATACCTTAGTATATCTAGAAAAGTCATCTACAAAGGTGATGTAGTATTTCTTTCCACCTTTACGAACAATGTTTTTGAAATCTGCTAAGTATGAATGTACTAGTTCAAGCAATTCTGTTTTTCTACTAGTTACATTCTTAAAAGGCTTTTTGGTATGTTTTGTTTCTACACAAATAGGACATAATTATCAACATTAACTGCAGGAATTAATTCCATTTTTCTAAGTCTTTTAATAGAAGCAATATTAACATGCCCTAGTCTACCATGCCACAAATCAATAGACTCAGCAATATAAGCAGAATTGAAAGTACTAGCATTATTAGTAATCTCTTGAGCGATGTTTAGTACAAATAAACACCCACTAAGGTAACCCTTCCCAACAAAGTGCCTCCCACGAGAAATAATAAATTTATCAAATTCAAAAATAAGTTTAAGACATGCTTTGTTGAGAAGCGCACCAGAAATTAAGTTTTTACGAAGGGAGGGTACATATAGAACATTGTTCAAGGCTAAGGTTTTTTCAGAAGTTAGCTTAAGGAGAATTTTTCCTTTACCCATAACTTCAGCTGTAGTGGAGTTACCCATGTAGACACACTCTCCATCAGCAGATTCCTCAAAGTCGTGAAATAGCTCTTTATTGGCGCAAAGATGCCTTGAAGCGCCTGTGTCCAGTATCCAGTCAGTCTTGTTAGCCACCATGTTTGCCTCAACAACCACAACAACAATGACATCACACCCTCAGTAAGGTTGGCTTGGGCTGGAGCTTTTCCTCCATTCTTTTAGCTTTGTCCTTGTCTCTGGTTGCACTGAAAAGCCTTGTGACCAATTTTGCCACAGACATAGCAAGGTCCTTTTGACTTTTGAATATGGCCCTCCGGCTTAGTGAAGTAATTCTGCTTCTTCACATGTCCTTTCTTCTGTTTTCCTTTAAACCTGTCTTTCACAAAGGTACTAGAAGATTCCATAAGGTTAGCTTTAGAAGAATTAAGAGAGAGAGATTTCATCTTATCCTTAAGCCGTTCAGACTCCTCATCTTTGAGACAGTTTGCTTCCTCAATCCTCATGTGACTGATTAGTTCTTGAAGAGTTAAGTTTTTCTTCTTGTGTTTTAGTTGATTCCTGTAATCACTCCAGGAAGGTGGAAACTTTTCAACCAAAACATTAGCCTGAAGAATCTCACACATCTCCATGCCCTCGTTCAAAACATCAGCAGTTAAGTTCTCATACTCGTGAACCTGTTCCATGATTGGCTTATTATCAACCATCTGAAACTTGATCCACTTTCCAACGACATACTTCTTTTTTCCTGCATCATCAGCACCGTATTTCTTCTCCAAATTGTCCCATATGACTTTAGCAGATTTATAATTTATAAACAAATCAAAGAGAAGGTTAGTCATATGGTTAAATAAATGCCTTCTTACTGTTTTATTATTCTTTTCAAATTTTTTATTAGCAACATCATCAGCAACAACAATATTAGCAGCATTAGAACTATTAGCAACAATATCAGCAGGAGGATTATTAAACAAAACATAATCAACTTCTAATTGTTCAAAGAAAATTAAAAGTTTCCGGGACCAACACTTATAATTATTTCCACCTAAAGGCTCAAGCTTTGAGAGATCAGGAAATGCTTTGTTCAAAGTGGTGGCCATTAGTCAATATTATATGTAAAATTGCTTTCAAATTGTGGGGAAAATCAGTAGATAATATTGACTAAGAACAACAAGGAAAGAAGACTACAACTTATCAAAAATACCGTGTCGTGGCAAGCCACTACCTTGAAAGCGATTTCGGCCCGACTGGGTGCAAATCGTTAAGGCCGGTCACTCCCCAAGGTTCCGCAGCACCTCCAAACACGTGCACTCGTGGCTGGAAGTTTAGAATTTGCACAAAACAGTTGTCCAGGAAGAAGAGAAGAGGAAGGTATTTTATGTGTTGGATAATTCACAAAAAAAAAGACTAGGAAGAAAGAAATGATTAGCTAAATAATTCTTGGTTAAGAATTAAGTGATTATGATGGCCAATTCATAACCTATTTATAGGAAATTAAGGAGGTTACATGTATGACAAGTGTCGAGAGACTTTTGACACTTGTCCCATTATGTTAGTCCACTTGGCTCCAATATTGACAAGTGTATCTTGTCTTTCATGCATGAAGACATATGGTAGATTTGCATAGCCATTTGTCAAAGCCATTCAACACTTGATTTTAAGGCTTCATGCAAGGGGCCATTTGAAAGTAGATAAAAAAAACTCATGGCTATTAGTTGTATATGGAATTTCAAAACGATTTTTTTTTTTGACTTTGCATTATGAATAATTCCAACATGTTCTACTTTTTTGACTAAAATTATTATTTGCATAGTTATATACATATTTAAGTGCATAAAGAAAAAACAAGTGAGTAGTAGGAGTATGCTTGTAATCATTTAAATACATTATATTGTGTGTTTTCCAAAACTAATTCGTGAATGATAAAAAGAAAATTAAATGTCAATCTCCGTAAACTAAATCAGATTGTCAATTTTATTAGGCTTATGTTGCCATTGTATCTTAGCTAAATCGTCACGTGACACGCTATCATCAAATCAATAAAAAATACATTAGATGAAAGTGATTTGTATGTCAATGTAAGTTTTCTCATTACCACATCATATTATGTAGATGGATTTAAGAGAAAATAGTAATTAACATTTAGTTTTGCCACCAATTAAATAAAAGCAAACATATGTTTTGAATATAATTTTTTATTATTTAACTATAATTAAAACATATATTTTCACTTTAATTTATAAATTTCATTATGAAGTTGTTGCCTTAAGTATTTTCAAAAATTAAAAAGAGGAGAGAGAACCAATAAAAATTTATCTGGATGTTTACACCAACCAATAAATACATAATATATATCTTTATAAACATAATAATTACTAAACTATAATTAATTAATACACATTTCTAAGTTTATCATGTAACCATGATAAATTAAAGTAAACACCTAATACGAATAAATTTCTAAGGGAGATAATCTATATCTGGTGTAGGGCCAGCTCGGCACCTTATCTTCTCCAAAGTGATAAGCGAAACGGAGACAACAAAAGGAAATAATAAATGGGGATTTGATAGACAATGAAAATTACACTTGTAATAACTAGACTAGATAGGAGAGAATATAGATAAGAGTAAAGACATTTCGTGTTGACCTCTCTAACTAGAACCAGGATTTTTGTTAATTAAGAAAAAAAAAACTTAGAAAAAGGAATTGAAACTTTGAGGAATTGTTCATTAGTAGAGTTATTTTTTGTTTCCCCTTCGGTGTTTGGTACTCGTATTGGAGCCTGACTAAATTCGAATTCGCGCCGAAAAATCTCATAGAAAAAATATTTATCACTCCATCACCACGCTTGCTGGTTCATTAGTAGAGTTGTTATCTTGTATGCAATATACGTTTTTTATTACATTGAGTGAATAGATGCTATTAGTACGTTTAGGGATTGCTCTTGGGCAGATCTAATGGAGTTATGGAGGCATAGGCTTCCACACTTTATGATATTTATGCATGTTACATTGTCTTTGTTTTTCGTATCGGAAAACAAAAATGGTATAACAATTATAATATTTGATTTTTAATAAACAAATGGTTACGATCTACGTTATATATCTAAATTTAAAGGATGTTCTTTTATTTATTTTCTTATAAATATCGATTTCAAGAGCTTGATGGCCATTTCTTATGTTCGATGAACTTTAAATAGTGTATGATGAAAAAAAAATTGAAATTTCATTGGTCAATGTAAGTGAAATTCTATATGCTCTCATCACCTAAAAAAGTTCGATATGCTAAAGTTCAATATTGAATCAAAAGCATCGATGCTTAATCTTCATTATAGCTTTGAAATTGATTAAGAGTTAAATAGATTGATATACCTTAAAATTATGTTTTTTCAATGTACTTCCACATTCGCTACTAACAAATAATTTGGTTCGACCACAATCAATTTTGATCTTGCTTTTAACAACACGAAGAAATAATTGGGCTCAAACACAATGGATTTTGATCTGCACTTTATTTATGAACTTGAATACTTCTAACACTTTATTTTTCGCACCTATTTCTTATAGCTTCTTGATGACTCAAAGAAGATAATTGTGTTTTAGACAAACTGGTCCACTTAATTTGTTTACTTCCCGTGGATTGTCAACCAGACGAATTAGACCCGTGACAAAACGACATTTGGTTAACTAGAAGTTAGAACACGTCACTTGAATACTTTTTTCATTGATTTAATCATTTACTTTGACATGACACGCGACGCTTCTTTTCTTGGAATATGATTAATACCGGTATAAGTTATATCGGTATAAATTATATTGGGATAAGTTATGCTGAGAATGTTGTTTATTTATTGTTTGCCATGTTGTATTAAGAATGACAATTGCATAATTTTTAAGAATAAGATATAAGTTATACCGGTGCTAATTACCCCACCTTTTATAAGGTATAAGTTAAAATTAACACCGGGATAACTTATACCTGATTTGCTAACCAAACAGAGTATTAACGTGGTAAATTTTTATATCATCCATGTACCTTCTTATACCTCATACTAAACGATTCCTTAAGGGTTGTTTGGTTGGTAAGACACGAGAAAACAATCCCGGAATAAATTGTAGGGTTATAAGATTAATTAGTCTTACAAATTATTTTATATTGAAATAGTGGAATTAGTTATCACAATAAAAATTAAATAGCTAATGTTATAGAATATCCCAACCCATGGGCCCATCCCATAGATCAAATGACCCCTTACATTTTACATATGGCATAATATTATTGATATTATATTTGAATTGATACAGAATATGTCATTTTGACAAGTGACATGAGCCTGAATTTAAGGATGAAGTAGCATCTTAAGGGGCTAGTGTCACGTCCTTAGACTTAAACTAAGCGCACGCACGATATTTGATAATTTGCTGACGATCTTACGCAACTTGCTCACAATTTTGTTGTGCCAAGTCAGTCTTACTACACTAAAAATCACTAAGAAAATGTTAGAACACAATAGAATTGTCAAATAAAGCTTTTGTATTAGAGAACTTGATTGTTTTTCTTGATGACGTACAAATAAATATCCCTCTTTATATAGTAGTCTCCTAGGGCCTGTGGCGGATCATGACACTACGCCAATAAAATAAATTCATAAATGATTTGACCCAAATAACTCTTTTAAGTTATGGTCTTATGGATCTAGTTTTTTTTTAACCACAAACTTATATCGGATTAATATTACTCGAGCTTATTCTTGGAATCAAAATTTATAGTATTAGTTTTATTAGATTAAATTTAAATATTTACTGAAGGATAAATCTTTTTTTATACTATGAGTACTTATGAATTAAATCTTCTTAAGTGCCCGCCTAAAAGGCCATTCAACGGTCAGCACGTTAAGGAAACCTGAAAGTTTCACGCATTTGATTATTACAAAAGAAAAAACTAAAATTATATACGCCGTATATATAGAGAGAGAAAAAGAAAAAGAGAAAGTCATGTTAATCCCGGATTTTTCTATTTCTCTTTCTAAAAATTTCACGCTTCTCCTCTAACCCTTCTCTCTCTCTCTCTCTGATTGCTCTGTTTTTTTTCTCCATTTTTCTTTCACAACGAAAACTCAAAGTAGAGACATTTAGAGTTTATTTCGCGGTTTTATCTTGGAGAATTTTTTGGCTTCAGAAAGTTTTCAGGATTCTAAGCTTTTGTCTGCTCTGTTTCTGGCCTTTCTGCATGCAAAATGCAATTGCATTCGTGAGTATATTTACTTCCAAAACCCTGAATATTGCATTTTTTTCATAATTAATATTGCCTTTTTTCTGAAAATCGTTTTGAAGCCATGTAATTTCGTGGAAAATGATAGTATAACTTTTTCGTGTTTGACAAAGAAAGTTCAGAAAACAAATGGAAACAAGCTGCGGCGAATTTTAGAAACATGAACATTTTCATATAGTTTTCTTTGGTTTTCTCTCTCTCTCTCTCTCTCTCTCTCGTGATATTAGTTTTTTATTTGTTCATTTTGCTCATCATTGCTGCCGGAAACTAAACTTAGAGAGAATTACGCAGGATTTTCCATAAATGAAAGATCTCGATCGGTGAGAATTTAAGATTGGACTAGAGGTGATCATTACTTGCTAATTTGACATACGAAATCAAAAAAAAAAAAATGAAGAAGAAAGGAAACAAACAGTAGAAAATTATGAAAACGTGAGAAGGTTATCTCTTTGTTTTTGCATTTCATTGGAAATTTGTTAGATTTAACTGCGCAGACCTTTCAGAACTGCACTTTTTTCTTCGTTAAATTTGTCTTTAACAGAAACTTTTTTTGTATTTTTTTTCTTTTTAATTATAGGTGAAAGGCACTGGAAGCTTTTCTCTTTGCACTGGTAAGAATCTTAATGGTCTTGTTTTCTGTTTGAAGAAAAGGAAACACGAAGATTTTGTTTTTCCATTTAAACTGTTTTTAGCGGAAGCTGTTTACTTTTATGAAAGTCTTTTAGGCTTAAGATCAAAATTGGAATCGTGGTTTAGTTGATGTTATTCCATACACATTAAGTTTGATGTTCCCCCAAGAGTCTTGTTAGAAATATGTGTAGGTATAAGCATGAGAGTTGGAGAACATCTCTATTGTCTTCAGAAATTATTTAATATTGAAATAATGGGCCTAAATTAAGTAAAAGAGGACCCTAACTAGTTTGAATTGAGACATAACCGATTGATTGATTAAATTGATTTTGTATGGAAGCCTTTCCTTTGCAGCAACAACAATAACAACAATCACCCAGTATAATCCCACAAATGTGGTTTTGGGAGGGTAGGATGTACGCAGTCTTAGCCCTACCCTCGAAGGGCAGAGAGACTATTTCCGATAGACCCGGCTAAAGAAAGTGATAGAAGCCCTGATAGCAAGTAATAGCAAGACAAATAATTAGAAAACTAAATCGAAGATAGCAGCAGAGAATATGAAGGGGTACCGATAGCAAGATAATATATTTAGAAAACTAAATCTAAGGCAGCAAATGAGAATATGAACGAAGTACTGCTAGCAAACTACGGAATTACCGATGGCAAGTAATAACGGAACAAGACATGCGAATATAACAAACTAAGGAAAAAAAGGGTACCGTACTAGTACTAATACTATCGAACTCGAGAAGACAAAGGGAAATGCACGACTACCTACTAAGCTTTTACCCTAATCTTCAACCTCCACACCCTTCTATCTAGGGTCATGTCCTCGGTTAGCTCAAGTTGCGCCATCTCCTGCCTGATCACCCTCCCCAAGACTTCTTTGGCCTACCTCTACGCCTCCTCTCACCTCCCAAGGCCAACCTCTTACATCTCCTGACTGGGGCATTTGTGCTTCTCCTCTTAACATGCCCGAACTATCTCAACCTTGCCTCCACAGGGGCTACTCCCACCTTGTCCGAATAGCTTCATTCCTAATTCTATCCAATCTAGTATGCCCACACATCCATCTCAACATCCTCATTTCCGCTACTTTCATCTGCTGGACATGAGAGTTTTTGATTGGCCAACACTCTGCCCACCTTTCCTTTGCATGGGTGAGATTTAGTTAGAAATGGAGAATGTTAAATTACATTTGTCTGGTTAATGAGAATCATTCTCTTTTACTCCCTTTGTTCAAAGTTATAATGTCTTGCTTGACTAAATTAGATTTTGATTTATGTGGGACATTCTATTTCATTGCATATAGTAATATGCAGAAGTTTTTGTTGTTATCTAGTACAGAGTATATACACGAAGGGAGAAAACTTTGATGACACCTGGCTATGTTGAAGCAAAGTTGGTGAACTGGAGTGGTTGCAGTAACTAATAGAAAGTGGCACAAAGATGGCGTCTGAGCTGGCTTCTATGTTTCCAAAACTGGGCTCTTTGGGTACTTCAGATCATGGTTCTGTTGTATCCATCAACCTCTTTGTGGCACTCCTTTGCGCTTGCATTGTCATTGGTCATCTGCTGGAGGAGAACCGCTGGATAAATGAGTCCATTACCGCCCTCATAATTGTGAGTGTAACTCCTTTTGTTCTACGTAGGGGTTTCCATGGGAAAACACATAATGCAGATGGTGAAAAAATATCAAATGTTGAAGTATCCGTGTCGCCTTTGAATGTGTTTTTTCTTCCTTTTTTTCTGTCTTTTGTTATCTTCCCTTCAAGCCTTTTTCTTTCATTTCTTTTGTTTCAATTCTTTGAATGGTCTCAGAATAAGATTCAAATTGGCAATTTGTCATTTATTTTTCTTACGTTCTCTGATTTGCTTATAATGCATACAGTTATTTTCATGTTTGATAATTGCAGGGCTTGGGTGTAGGAGTTGTTATCTTGCTCATAAGTGGGGGAAAGAGCTCACACGTTCTGGTCTTCAGTGAAGATCTCTTTTTCATATATCTACTTCCTCCAATCATATTTAATGCAGGGTAAAAGTTTCATTATCTTCTCTTTTACTGTTTTTTTTTTGGGTGCTTCATTCGATGTTCCGAAGGTGGTTTATCAAGAGCTTTCTACTTCATATATTCTCTCACTTATTTATGTTTGCCTTCTGGATGTTTTTTGTTTACTGACAAGGAGTCATAAAAAATATTTGTGCTGTCTCACTGTTATGGAGTATGATTTGATGAGGTATCTATCCAAATGGCTATCCCTGTCCATAAACAGTAAGGAAGGATACCATTTAGGCCAGCTAAGTTATCAGAGTAAAGATATAAACAATGGTTTTTCTTCCCATCTATCCAAGCCTTGGTGGATAGAGTTACCTGGTACTTGTTGCTGGTGGGAGGTGGCAGGTATCCCGTGGAATTAGTCGAAGTGCGCGCAAGCTGGCCCGGACACCACGGTTATCAAAAAAAAAGATATAAACAATGGCAATGCAGTGCAAACCAATACTAATTTGGAGCCAGATTATTAGCAATAATGGAACCTTAAGCATTACTTGAATGGTGAGGAAGTTGAGCACTGCTTCATTGTGCGAAGATGGTGAAATAATGGAATCAAGAACTTTTGCAGTTTGAAACATTCACCGAAGCAGTTCCTGGAAATCATATAGGAGCTTCTTGATTTTCAGGCTAGTATGCAGATCCTCAGGTCTTTATCCACTAAGCTATGGTTTCGTTTGACTATACTTAATGAAGCCAGGAGTGATGTACCTAAGAAGTTTCCATTATTTTGTAGCAAGGACTACCCTGTCCAGTGCTGATAAGTCTTTGATTGACATGAAAAGATTTATTCTATGTCATTTATAAAAATAAGCAAAGATAAGGGGCAAAAGCCATAGCTGAGACAAGAGAATCCTCTTGTCTTTTCATTTCGCGTGTCAGGATCGTGTCTGCAGTGTGCAATCTGTAGGTTGTACTTGCGGCTTCTGGTTAGTACGTAAATAAGAAAATCAGGAGGACAATTTCATCTTGTTCCATATCTCTGTTATTGATCTTTGATGTGCCTATATGGTACGAGAATTGATCCAAAAAATTGGTCATTACATACTGTAACTCTTCTCTCTTGCAGGTTTCAGGTAAAAAAGAAGCAATTTTTCGTAAACTTCATTACTATAATGCTGTTCGGAGCCATTGGTACACTGATCTCATGTGCCATTATATCATTAGGTATTATTCAAAACATTGTTTCCATCACATGCTTCAACGTTATTGCAAAAGCTCATTTTGTTTATTGGTTAGATAGGTCCCTTGCCAGAGAATTATTCTGCAACTGTTTTATCTTGGTTAGTTGCCTTCTAGTTTAACTTTTATTTGCTTAAATTCTCTATCTACTTCAATGAAAAAGGACTCTATGTATGTTTGATTGGTACTTTGTCAATAGATTGATGCTTCTTGTTGTTTTATCATAATAACTACTAAATGTACTTGGTTTCAAGAGTAGAAATTACTCCCCAAGACAAATTTATGTTTTTTCTGTCTGCTTTGAGATGCTCTCTCCATGTTGTACCTAATCTATTCTTATTTCCCAAGGTCTTTCCTACGAGTCATGACCTGATGAGGGATGAAACTGTAATGACTTTAATGATTTGTAGTGTTTTTTTTCTCTTGTTAAAACATGTTCGTTTGTCAATGTGCTTGTTCTTCAAGTGGAAATTTTTGCTTAACTGATTTTCATATACTTCTTCACATATCAAGCCACCTACATAGCATTCATGATGTCTTGTCTATGTCCTTGAAAGTGATATGTCTTGTCTATGTCCTTGAAAGTGATGGTGAGTAAACATTTATACTCCAGATGTTCTGATGGTAAGGAAGAAGAAGGTGATTTCAAGATGTCTCGAATTTGCTTACCTTCTTTCCATCAAGCAATGTTGCAAAACTGCTCTATTCATAATGAATGGGACTAGGATAGATGTGTTTAATATTTGCAGTTCTATGAATTTTAGTACATTCACATAGAGTTTTTGCCGCGGACATGCTACTGTATCCTTGTTTATGGTAATGAAATCATCCCTGTTATATCGTAATCTTTGAATAGAATTTCAACACTGTAATGTGTGTTAGTTTCTCTCAAGCTTCAATAATTAGTATTTGCTGATATTTTTTCCTATGTTATGTGCGAAGGTGCCATTAAATTCTTCAAGAAGTTGGACATTGGATTTCTAGATATTGGGGATTATCTCGGTATTATTCGAATCATTGCTCTGTTTATTCCGTTGCTGGTTGCTTCTGTTTCTACCTCTGACTGCTCTTATTTCTTTATCTCTTGATTTTGTTAGCAATTGGAGCAATATTTGCTGCCACAGACTCCGTCTGCACGTTGCAGGTACAGAAGTAGTGACCTCAACATATGCTATGACCCAATAGAATGCCCTGAAGTACAAGTTTTTGCTGCTGCAGGTCCTACATCAGGATGAGACACCCCTCCTTTACAGTCTTGTATTTGGAGAAGGAGTTGTTAATGATGCTACATCGGTGGTGCTTTTCAATGCTATTCAAAACTTTGACCTTTCGAGCGTGAATCCCACTATTGCCCTTCGTTTCATTGGCAACTTCTTATATCTGTTCCTTGCTAGCACTTTACTGGGAGCAGCAGTAAGCTTAAGCTTCATTCTCTGTGTGTGCGTGTGTGGGAAAAATGATGTGTCCATGATGCTTCATTTAAATCTTTGATATTGACTTCTACTTAGGCTTTACCCCTCTAGTTGACATCTTATTCTTGCTGCAGACTGGTCTTCTTAGTGCTTACATTGTCAAGAAGCTGTATTTTGGCAGGTAATGCCTCAATTAAGGGTTTATGGCGGCACATCATTTCTGGTTCTTATAAAACTGTAAAGCTGGACCATATAAAAGTTTAACATGTTTCATTAGAGTTTCTTATTTAGTGAAACTTTGCCTAGTTCTTCTCTAACTTATTGGAAAAACTTCTTGACCCATTTTTCCTTACTTTTCTTCCTTTTCTTATTGCAATAATAGTAATGACTAGCTACTTTTATTGTTTCCAGGCATTCCACAGATCGCGAGGTTGCACTTATGATGCTCATGGCTTACTTATCATACATGTTGGCTGAAGTAAGATCTTAGTTTTAGCTCATTGGCACTTGGATCCAATATACATGTTTCTGATATTAGTGACAAAATCATTCATCCTTTGCAGCTATTCTATTTCAGTGGGATTCTCACTGTATTTTTCTGTGGTATTGTAATGTCCCATTACACTTGGCACAATGTGACTGAGAGTTCAAGAGTCACTACAAGGTACAATTTTCCTACTTTTCTGCCGCGAGGTTTTCCAATTTATCTGCCTGGACGAGAGTTTGCACTTCTTATTACAACATGGAATAAATTTATTTCATCTGCAACCTGCAACCTATTCTTAAGGTCATACCACAGAAGCCTTACAACTACTAAAAGTAATTAGCTGTCTGATTAGCTTTTACAAACAGACAAACTCATTTATCTAGCTTATGCAAACAATCATTTATATATATTATACCACGTGCCACAATCATAGGCTATTACCTGTGCTTAATAAGTGACATTTTTGTCCGCATATTTCGAGTATTAATGTTATCATTCTATGTTTCTGTAGGCACACTTTTGCAACTTTGTCATTTCTTGCTGAGACTTTCCTCTTCCTCTATGTCGGTATGGATGCCTTGGATATCGAGAAGTGGAAATTTGTTAGTGATAGGTATGCTGAAGGAGGGTAGGAGAGATATTAGCATTTTCTCTTACAGTGTTAATCTTCCTCTCTTTTGACTTATTGTCAGTCAGTAAGTAGCCTTTATCTGGTGCTTCTGTCATTTCTCGCAGTCCTGGATTATCCGTTGCAGTAAGTTCGATACTGATGGGACTAATCTTGCTAGGGAGAGCTGCCTTTGTTTTTCCATTATCATTCTTATCCAACTTGATGAAGAAATCCTCAGAGGAAAAAATTACCTTTAGGCAGCAAGTAAGCAGCGGCTTCATCAAATTCTCTCCTATTATCCATTTCATACAGATATTGATTACTAACTTTGTTTTGTAGGTGATAATATGGTGGGCAGGTTTGATGAGAGGTGCAGTGTCCATGGCACTGGCATATAATAAGGTAAAACTGCTGATCATATACTTGGCCATCATGCTGACTCTTGTGGAAATATCAGCTCTTATATGCACACTTTCGTTGTTCTTGTTTTCACATCCTTGTATTCGTTAATGTCATGAATCATGGTCATTTCATGATGCAGTTCACTCGTTTGGGACACACTCAATTGCAAGACAACGCAATAATGATCACCAGCACCATTACCATTGTTCTTTTCAGCACAGTGGTATACACCTCCTGCCTCTGCCTTGATATTCTTTCTCGCTAGAACCTTGTTCATACATAATTAATCCAACTATCCATTCATGCACGAAATACAAAATGGTAAACTTGTTTTTTCTTTTTCCAGGTATTTGGTTTAATGACAAAACCTCTTATAAGTCTCCTGCTGCCACCGCAGAGGCAGTTAAGTACAGTGTCATCAGATGCAAATACTCCAAAATCTCTTACAGCGCCACTTCTAGGCAGTCAAGAGGGTTCTGAAGTCGATTTAAATAGTCAAGATCTTCCTCACCCACCCAGTTTGAGGATGCTACTTTCTGCGCCAACTCATAAGGTGCATAGGTACTGGCGCAAGTTTGATGATTCATTCATGCGCCCGGTGTTTGGTGGTCGGGGGTTTACTCCTGTTGCTCCTGGTTCTCCAACGGAACAGGAACCATGATGATGTGCACGAGAGAAATTAAATTTTAAGTTGGAAGTGTGGGCCAAGGGACCTCCGCTGGATCCTTAAAACTTAGTGTTGTCCAGATTGCTGACAGCATTTTGAGCTCAGGTCCTATGCGTTTGGTACTGCCGTCGCTTACACTGCTTTAGCAAACTCTATCGCATCGAAGTTCGCTCTTTTGGGGTGGAGGGTTAGCAAAGGTGAAATTCTAGCTGACCATGGTGAGCATGTTTGTAAGTTATTCCTGAGAATGCTTTGGTAGATGGTGATATGTTTGTTCAAGCATGTTGTAAATTTTGACTGCTGAAATATTTCCTGTCTGTTCTTCCTTATGTTTAGATTTCTGGTGATTCATGGTGGTATTACATCCCAAATTTGTAAACATTTTATGAACTTCAGAAAGACATAATTGTCGGAAAGCAGTAATTTGTACAGGGATGAGAGTTGTATGGCAGGGAGAGCTTGGTTAGCTGTGTATTTGCAAGTGAAATTTGTGTGGATTACAATCTCTCTAATGCTATTGTGCGTAGAGAGAGTCTCTATGTTAGAGGCGCGGAAAGTAGTTTTCCCTCTACGTTGATTTCAATTCCCTAGTTTTATCCTGAGAAAAAGACTAAGGACTCTGAATCTACAAAATTTTCAATGTTTACTCGGCTGGTAGAATTTCATCTTCTAATGTGTGTTTGAATTGGGGGACCGACTCATCTAAAGACATGTTTTGTAGTTTCAAGATTGTGAAAATTTTGTGGGTATTCTAAAAAACTTTATTTTGTTAAAATATATTAATTAACTAGTTATAGCTGGGTAAACTAATACACTATATTGAAGTTAGACCTCGAAAAGGCATACTCTTCTTTATTTTAACATCCCTAACTCAATAATCCAATTAATCATGTCTTGTATTACCACTACAACTACATCAATACTGATTAATGGAACCCGTACTTCCTACTTCAGTCCGTCGAGAGGCATTCGTCAAGGGGATCCTTTGTCTCCCTACATATTTATAATGTGTATGGAAATGTTCTCCCGTATGGTAGAACAGTCAGTATATTACCTACACTGGCATCCTATCCGTATTTCAAAAAAGGGTCCCGATATCTCTCATATTTTCTTCACCGATGACATCATACTTCTTTCTAAAACCAATACACGAAGTTGTCATGCTATTATTGATGTTATCAATCATTTTAATCAAAACTCGGGCGAAAAAATCAACTTCCAAAATTCTAAGATCTTTTTCTCAAAAAATTGCTCTGATTCAACTAAAAATTTTGTGCTGCAATCATTTGCAATGAAGGAAGGCCAGTCTTTTGGCAAATATTTAGGCTTTCCCAAATTTCACAATAGACCACGTAAGACTGATTTTCAATTCATACTTGACAACTTTAAATGTCGTCTAGCTGGATGGAAGACCAAATTCTTGACTAAGGGCGGAAGAACTGCTTTAATAAAATCTACACTCAATTCCCTCTCCAATCATGTCATGCAATATATCGATATTCCCACAAACATAATTAACAAAATGGAGCATTACCAAAGAAACTTTTTGTGGGGTACCACTGATACACGGAAAAAGTTACATCTTATTAAATGGGAGCACATTACCACTCCTGCAGTAAAGGGGGGGATTAAATATCCAAAATCTAAGAACTAAGAATAATGCTTTGTTAGCAAGCCTAGCTTGGAGGATCTTTCAGAAACCACAAGCTCTTTGGGCTAAGACTCTCTTAAATAAATATCTCCCACTAAAATCATTAGCTAATTGCTCATTGACTTGGCGTAATATTTTAAAAGGTTGGAATCACTGTCAATTGGGTATCCAGTGGAGAGTGGGGACAGGGAACCATATCAAGTTGTGGATTGATCCATTGCTTAAATCAGGAACATCTTTGCGATCCATGTTTATAGGACCACTGCCACAGTTTCATGACAAAGTTCCACTCTCTCACGTACTCACTCATCAGGGATGGAACTGGGCAAATTTTCCGTTTGAAATTACTGCGGACATAAAAACCACTGTCAATAAACAACACCTCTCTAACTATACACAACAACAAGATCAACTCTTTTGGGCACTTACAAACAATGGACAATTCACTGTGCAAACTATGTATAAGGAGCTAGCTAATAATACCCAACTCCCTATCACAACAAACAATTTCAAATGGATTTGGGCACTGCCAATCCAGCCAAAAATCAAAACATTCATTTGGCTATTACAGCATAATAGGCTTCCCACGCGCCACTACCTCCATTATATAGGCATATCTGCAATACCATCTTGTCATATCTGTCCAGAGTTCAGACACACCAGAAACTATAAGTCATATATTCCTCACCTGCTTTAATGCTCAACAATATTGGATTTCGATAGGGCTGAGTGACTACATTTGTAAACTCTCGCACATAGGCCCCACAAGTCAATGGTTACATAAAATAATTTACTCCAACCTTCTCCAACTTCCCCATAAAGTTAACACACACACTTTTTTGTCACTAAGCCTTTGAAATATCTGGACTACTAGAAATAAGATTCTATATGAACACACTTCGCTAAAACCAAGTCCACATCTAGTTTTAAATCAAACTATTGAGTTCGCCTATATGGCAGCATCACAACATACGCACCATAAAAAAGTTCTTCTGAACCTTAAATGGATACCTCCGAAGCCTAACTATTACAAATTAAACACGGATGAGGCAGCATCTTCCGAAACAGATACTGATGGAATTGGAGGAGTAATTAGAAACCACTTAGGCGCTTGGATGGTGGGCTTTGCTGGCCAGGTCCCACGTGTACATTGTATCACTGCAGAGCTGCATGCACTCATAAAGGGGCCAAGTCTCGCTTTGCAAATGCAACTAATTCCGTTGGAAGTTGAAACTGATGCGCAGGAGGTAATCATACTTTTAGATACAGATAATTCTAAGTACACTAACCTAATTTGTGACTGCAGGCACCTCCTCAGGATGCTACATGATCCACCAGTTCGACATGTGTACAGGGAACAAAATGGAATAGCAGACCAACTTGCAAAGCTAGGAAGTAGGATGCAAGATCAGGTTATGCTGCAATTTTTTGTTAAACCACCGCTTATTGTATCGGCTCAACTGTAGGCAGATCAAATGGGAACAACAATTCAACGTCTAGTATCTATACAAGATGCACAACAAGTTACTTCTCACGATAGGAAAACATGTTTTGTTAGTAACCGTGTAGCTAATGAGGTTGTTGCCAATACTGTTTTGGCAATAGATAGGATAGCAACGGCCTCTATTATTGATAATGTATTTAGTGCTAGTATAAATACTATGGTGCACGAGCACCAATTCCCTGTAAGCAACTTTTAATTTATGCAAGTCATCTTTTATACCAAAAAAAAGAAGAAGAATAAACTGTATCTTTTAATATATAATATTTTAATATGAATTAATTAATAATGATTCAATCTCAATTTTTGTTTGACCAACTCATCTCAGTAAATCAAAAATTAAGGATTTGTTCCATTACTAATGTAATAAAACAATGAATATGAGACGTAACAATATCATTTGTAACAAATGTTTTGTTGATAAATAGAAAATCGGACTGGTCAGATACGATATTATTTTAGCAAGTTATCCTAATAAAAAAATTCTCATACCAGAATAGGAGCAGCAAATTAGGAGTATGTTTAGGGAAGAATCGGTTACATAGTACTTATGTGAATGAGTTTATCCAGAGCAAACGTACATCGATCTGTATAACCACCTCATTTAAAAGTTCCATAAGCTAGGGTGTACTGTTTAATCAATACTATCTTTAACGCTGAAACCAATTAGTCTCAGCTTCTTCAACAGCTCCCCGACTGCACTCTTTACCTATACGAATCGATCCTTTTTTGGTGTGTGGAAGGATTTTGATGTAAACATTAATATAAAACTTATGGAATACGGCCGAGGCTTTTGGTTTGTTAGAAAAAGTACAGGATAACCAATAGGACAAAATCATTAAGGGATAAACGGCATCAACCGTGGTTTTTAGAGAGGAGAAAGCGAGCAGAATAAATTAAAGATGAAATTCACCTACACTCTGATCTCTCTTATTGAATTTGCACACTAATCACTGCTAGTACAAACATATAATACTAGGGATTATGTAGAGGTAATATAAGTGCTGCAATGGCGAAAAAGTGCTTATCAAGAAAATATTTCCATGATAGAAAAGCCTTTCTGATCTTTCCTGGTAAGTATGTTTCACCAAATTAAAGAAAAAGAAAATGCAAACATTTTTTTTTCCATTGGTATTCACAAGTGATCGCCAAAAACCTCCCGTATGTCAATGTCGACCCTCCACTACTATCACATGCACAACCAAATCTTCTTTGCATATAAATGTAAACGCATTCTCACAAAATCCACCAACAAAATCAGCACTATCAGCAAAAGGATATTCCAACCCCTCCCCCTTGCCCCCTCAGTCAGGTCTCACAGAAAAAAAAAATGCTGGGATGGTGTAGCCGCCAACATCCCCAAACAACTGCAGGGATGGCGCAGGCTCATGCTATGCGTGCAGACATAGAGCGAGGGGGAGATTATTACATTTTATTCCATCCAAAACAGCATTTACAACGCTAGATATACTCCATTACTAGTCAGTACAACAACATATCTGATCCCCAGCTTTAGATAGAGTAGATAGGGCTTTATGAAGGAAAAACTGTCTACCAAGATATAGACACAGTAGCCTTTCAGTCATAGCAGCGTATTAAATGCTTCAATCAGTAATGCAAAAGGTAACCGAACACCATGCTAATAAAGGCTACAGTAACTACATACAGGAGAGGGAATCCAACCCGGACTTTTCTTCCGCCTTTTTTACTTGTCAACATGACCTGCAAAGCATATCACCACAAAAAGAACACGAAAACAGGGTTAACTAGGGACACTTCTTATTGAGACATGGATAGGTGTGTCGTGACAGAAATAAAAATTTCTCCCTTCCTCACTCCGACTGTGCACATTTTGTAAGACTTAAATGGATTGGACCAATCAAAGGCAAGAACAATTTGCTTGAGCTAAAGCCAGACTAACATGAACTCGGACAAGTTATGCAGCATTCTGGATATTGTTAACCCAATAGAGATTTAGTTAAGATAGCATCCCAAAATTTTTAGGACTTCTACTGATGTCATGATCTTAATCTAATAATATTAACAAAAAATTGTATAACCCATATTGCAACAAATGGAATTACCAATTCTCTTTGTAAGCTCTCTCTTTCTTGAGCAACAAACTTCCTCTCCTCCGTTAGCCTAGAGATGGTGTCTTTGGCCTGCAAGAGGGTAAAAGAGAGTGAGAAACAGCACTACCTCTAACAATTACGGACACTAAAACTAATCAACTCATGCTTGAAAAAAATTCCATCTGCGGAACTCTTATCGAATGCTCCAGAAGACTAGAAAAATCATCAGCGGTAAAGGTCTTTAACAAGCAGTTGATTTAGTTTCTAGTTTTATCCTTGAAACAGAAAAATGACTAGATAATGCCTCAAATCAAACATAAACCTTTTCATAGGTGGACCAACTTGACCAATAAATCCAAAACTCTTACAAACCAAAACCCTATGCTTAAATGAGGCACACTTAATAAAAGAAACTCATTTTTCCTGAATCCCTTTTGAAATTCCATAAGGTTGATCTTACTCCTGGAAATACTTTGAACCTCATCATGTACTGGACATCAAATATGATGAAAGTGTTTCTACAAGAGCGACGATTATCAAGATTCTGCTAGGAAGAAACCACCCTGCAGGGAGTCTGTTTTCTGTCATAAGTTGATTCCCCAGGGCACATCTCTTTATGGAATGGAAGTTCTGGGCCATTAAAGTCCTCTTAAAAAAAAGAGATAATGGAAAAATTAAGAATAAATCAAAAGCTTCTATGGAACTGTTTCAAAGTTTACCAGGAAAAATCTATTTTATGTGGATCACAAGGAATTAGAGGGATCCTGTCATTAAGAGGAAACTTTGCAGAATACAGCACCTAGTCTGATGTTCTAGAGGCCATTAGAGGAAAAGCAGACTCTGGTGCTGAAAACATTCTGGAATTGTGAGTCAGTCATTTGTTGGAAGTGACTCAGCATATTTTTGTACGTTCCTTACATCCCCTTGCTTGATTGATGTAAGGTATGAACTGATTCTTCTTCATTAATGAGTGGCTTCTTTCTATTTTATTTTTGGAAAAGGAGTGGCTTCTTTTTGAAATGTAAAAATTATATTTACTTACAAGGCAAATGCTATTTCATGACAGAACAAAGTTGTTTCAAATGCAATTGACACAAAAAAAAAAAAAAGAGTAAAAGAAAAAAGAAAGGTAAAAATTTCTGACCTCACTTAATTTTCGTTCAAGTTCAATTATTTTGTACTTCATGCTCTCAACATCCTTGACTAATTCCATCTCTTCTCCATGTTTCCTCGTCTCCAACTGCACATGCTTTTCTTCTGTTTGCATGTTGGTATTTTCCTTTTTGAATTCCTTCACATTCTCATCCAGCTGGAGAAAGCAGATAGGTATAACATATTACCAGAAAATGTAACTCAAGGTTCATCAAATAGAATAAAACATTGGAAAATTATCTGAATCAACTGGAACTGTTGAAATTACTGAGAATTAATCTAGCTATACGTTAGTATATTCTACATTCATTCTGTGTGTTTAGGTTAATAATATAGAATATTCTTCATAGTTCTGTCAAAATTAGGAATCTCAAGATTTAAGTAATTTTCCTTATTTAGTAACTTTCTTTATTTATGTGCAGTCTAAACTTGTACAGAACTCCTATGTAAGGAGCCTTCTCGTATATTGTGTACAACCAATTTAAGACATATTTGCTTTTTCTAATTTCTCTAGATTTCAGATGGTTCAGAGCCTCTACAATCGTGGTAGACCTAAGTAACAACCATCATCTGGTAGGGGATGTTATGCATCCTGCTTGGCCGCAGTTTTAGAACCAAGCGCCAAATTGACATATACGATAAAACTTTCCAATACTCATTGGTATTTTTTATCTATAACCAGTCTTTAAGTTCTGGTTCGGAATAATAACTTACTTCTTGCGGTGGATTTCGATTTGCACGGGGGGTTACTTGATCTCTTGTGAACGAATCTTCGAAAAATCCACCACTGTGGCTGTGTACTCCATTGACATCTCTCTGAAAATGATTACTATTATTTAGCTAGACGGAATTACATATCAAACCACATGGTCGCCAGATTCTGGTTTCTGAAGAATACTACTTACTTCTTGCTGTCCACTGATATTTTCGTTACCATGTACTTCATCTTTTCGCGGTGAATCTTTGTAACTTGGAAGATCACTATGTACACCATTGATTGGTGATAAAACAGGCGAACTGGGTGGACTGACAAGGATCACTCTCATCTTATTTTCTTGAACATACTTGCCATCATCTTTGGAAAACTACAATCAAAGCAGTCAGAAATTGCATCAGAATGCAAAAGTCAACAGCGTCTAGTTTAGCCTTGAATGACGGCTACCTAAAATGATAGAATAGTCCATCGAGAATATACCATGGCTGATGTAATATCCTCCTCAACAGTCTCCTCTGCCACAACAGTGCTTTGAACTAAGAACTTGTCCTTGCATGCCATATCAGGAGGAGGTGCCTTTTGTGCCTGCATGGTTACTACATAAATAAGATGTGTTAAAGATCTTACAGCGGCGCCTATGATAAATTTATTACTATGGCTAACAGAAACAGCATATCCAGTTAGCAGATCATCGTAATAAGATTTTTCACTCTACTAGGGAGACTTGTCACGTCATTGTCAGTGATATGTATATCGTTTTTAAACAGGAAAACTTCTTGCAGAAACAGTCTGTATTAAAGATGATCAAAGCAGGTATATCACAAGTTACAGGTTGAATTATACTTGAGCGAAGAGGAGACTCTATTCCAAAAATTATGCTCATGCATCATCATCAGTTAACAAACAATATAAGATGCAAAAATAAGTGAATGTTTCAATATACTAGCATGAAGACATTACCTAACCCATACCCATGATTGAAAGTGTTAAAAGGAAACAAAGTAGTCCTAAAATCATATGACGGCAAGTTGTCTCGAAAGATCTATGATCACTCAAAATCAAAATCCATGCAAGAGCAAGAAAGTGACTATCTCTTGGAGCTTTAAGAGACTATTTCCAAAAATGCATGCTTCTTCGAACTAAAGAGCACAATTACATAGGAGACAAAATTTACCTAACATACCAATGTGGCTTATAACATCAAAAACATTACTAATTTTGCTATCCAATGTACAACCATTATAGACCTTCATCCAGACAAGTGCTCATATTGAAAAGGTTTTAACTATGCTGAAGTGCGAGCCTATCTCCAGAGTATAGTGTACGAGCAAAGCCATGCAATGAGCTACTTCTTGTACCAAGAATCAGAGGCGGACCCAGGATTTGAGTGCGACGAGGGCACCACCGATTTTAGATATGCAAATTACTAGCGACAAAGTTCAACATACAACTCTTTGAAAACGTAATAATTATGATATCAACAAAATACAAATTCAATTTTGCCGAATATCATTAATTTGATACTAATATAAAAAATATATATCATCCGCTCATACTGGAACTCGACGCATTAATATGTGAACTTTGCAAAATTTTAAACTGTAAGTAAATTCTTATATAGAATATCCCAATGTAATTCTTGCTAATCAGATATGAGTTAAATGTTTAGGTATCACAAATTAAAGTTGAGAAAGTATATCTTGCTGATGCATAGAAAACCATAAGCCGCTTGTGAATTTTCATATGGAAGAATCGCATAGGATATTGTCCAAGTTATTTTATATTTTACAATCTTCAAAAGGTAAACTTTATTAGCCATTGTGTGGATCCAACTGCACTCCATTCTTGTAAGAAAAATATTTACTTTTTACCATGCTTAGTTCTGTAATTTACCTCTCAGAAAAATAGGAGATAAAACTTTTAAAGTAAGAAAAAGTTCTAAGCAGAGAGTGAGGGAGGGATTGAAAAAGAATAAAATAAAGTTACTATTATGTACTAGTAATAAACTAATTCAGAAAAGATAAAAAAAAAATACTAATTAACTAGTATGGGAGTAGTAAGTATCCTTCAATTAACAAAAAAAAAAGTAACCCCAAAAAAAGAAACAGAAAAGAACAAAAAGGTAAGTTGCTAGATGGGTTTCGCACCCAGGTAAATGGGTACGCAAAAGAAATTTCACAATCCCCCAAACTAGTTTTCCCATTTGCCTTTTATGTTTGAGGGGGCCAAGGAAAATATATAAGGGGTCCTTAGTGTATATATAAATATATATAATAAATGTATATAGGATTTTTGCCGAGACTAACGGGGTCCCGTGACCCTCAACCCCCATGTAGGTCCGCCTCTGCCAAGAATACTAGTCGAAGAAATTTAATTGATTTGCTATACATTTATCACATTCAAAACATAAACAAGGATATGCTGCCATCACGAAGAATTCTTCTTACCAGTAAAATCACAGGATAACCTGGGCTTAATAATTCCCGTATTGGGTCGAACACAATATTTCTTTGGACTAGTAGTCTTGACCTGTTATAAACTCCACGATGATACTAATCAGCCTCTATCTGAATAAATATAATTCCAAAACAGTACTTTACTGAAAAGAAAAACATCTTACCTTAAAAGCAACATGATTTTGGGACTTATTTATTAGACGAATAGTGCAAGAGCTTTGCTTCTTCGGTTCAACTACAAGAAAAAGGCCAATATAACTAATATCAGTTCAGTTATTACATCCTTCTCAGAATTTATACAGCAATTCACTAGACCATAACAATACTAACAAATTTAGTAAATGCATAAATCGAACCAAAAGCCTCCGCCTCATTTATCAAAAACTCTTGTTAGAATAATTAAATCTGTGTCTTGTCCATACGAAAGCTTCAGTTTGATTAAGTTGTAGCATGATAGCATTGCTCAAAGTCACTATTTTTTTTTTGCCAAACATACATACATCAGACACAATTAAGCAGCATTAAGTGGAACATAGAAGTGCGTACATATGAACTTGAGTTCCCGAGGTACAATTTCCACAAGCTCGAAATTCATGGCTATTTCTTTATCTCAAAATTCAACTGAAAACACACCAATTGTAGCAGATATCACCTCCTGCAAGCAAACGAAAAACAAAGTAGCTAAAACATTGAGTAATATTTAAATCTACAATATGCACGCATCTAAAAGTACCTAACTACAAGAAGATGCGCAATAAAACTAACTATTATAGCATGAATCCTAGTAAAATCTGATAAATATTGCCAGAATCATAACCAAAAAAACGAATGATAATTATTAAATACAGATAAATTAGTGATATTCAACAAATTGAAAAAGTTGACCGGCGATTTCATCTCGGAAAGTGCAAGCATGATTAAATCACGCTCACGAGTCCGCGTGGATAATGACACATACATAACATATAAATAATGAACAAAGAACGACATCGTATTGGAAATCGGAATTGAGAGAGAGAGAGAGCGCTTACCGGAGCTTCAAATGGCGAAGGCGACGAGGAGAAGAGAATTTAATGAGACAGAAACGAATGCCCTGTTTTTTTGAAGATGAAGAAGAAAAAGGGATGTAGAAATTAAAATGGGTTTGTGTAGGAATCTTGGAATTGAATAGCGTAAAAGTGCCGTTACTTTCGGTGGTTAAAGCTCCTCATCCTCATCCTCATCCTCTTCTTCTTCTCATGTATGTATCAATGTGCCATCTCTCTCTCTACAAATAAAGTACTATAAACAAAGGATTGCAGAGAGAAAGGAGCGTGCATGTATATGTATGTTATAAATCGATGAACCCTAGAAAATCAATATATGAATGTGTGTGTGTGTGAGAGAGAGAGAGAGAGGGAATTTTTGGTTGTTAGGTGTGATCAGAAGCACAGAACAGAAGGGACAGAGAGAGAGAAAGAGTACCGGGAAGTGTGTAAATGGGTTCACCGAAAGGATCGGAAGTGGGGCTTAAGTTTTGTTGAATCGAACCGTTGGACTGGACCGGCTGTCTCTGTCTGTAGATTCTAAACTAGACTATGATAACACTCGTATACTCCGTCATATTTACGCCAACACCCTAAATATATTGAATACACTTTTATTTACCATTATAATTTGCTTATAACTATTTTTACCTTAGTTCATTACTCGCTCGTGTCCACGGTAAGTGATCATTTTATTTTTTTTTATTTTGAATCAAAATAAAAATTTATTTATATAATCAAGAAAAAATTAATTTTACTCTTTCAAAATTTGTCCTTATTTATATATTTTAATATATCAGTGTAACAATTAATTAAGATTAATTTAATGAATACATTTTTATATCTAGGAGTTCGTATTTTCTTAATAGATGTGTTAAAGATAAATGTTCACTTATATGGAGCGGAGGGAGTACTATTTACTACTATTACAAAAGAATGAAGGCCTAATGCGAAAAGGAAATCAATTCTTTTGTTCAATTAATATTCAATAAATTCACTAAAATTATGATCAGTGTAATACCAATGATTTTGCCCAAAGAAAGTAAAATATTTTATGATAACTAATCATTAAATCTTGTAAGTTAGAACAAAATATTTGATAATAATGGGAAAATATAGAAATATTTTAATAACAATCAATTAGCCCGACACTTAGCTAATCTAAATTTTTAATCCATCCAGCTTGCATACTTATGTCTTAAAGACATGTAGTGATATGTGGAAAGGTCATTAGGCATATACACCATACCCAAAATGCCACAAGCAAGAAACTCATCAAAGAAAAAACAACTTTAATTCATATTGTTTACATTAATATTTAGAGGAATAGTAAAGTACAATATGAAGCAAATCTAATTATATAAATGTAGTAATGCAAAAAATAGGCATAACAATACCACAAATCATTACAAAATGATTTGAACACTATAGTTTGAAGAAAATACAATAGTGTTGCATTTAAATAGTCTTGACTATCAGGAAAAATATTTTTACGTATACACAAAGAATACCCCACATGAAGATACACATAAGAAATTGTGGTAATTCATAAGCCTCAACTACAAATTTTCTTATCCGTATTTGATAGTTCATTCTAACAAGTCTAATCAATGCATATCTTCCTAGGAAATTATGTGCAAACTTGACTAATTAACTATTTTTCTTTATCAATAAGATCATTGGTTCAAGGACTACACAAGATTTATTCTAAATAAAATTTATTTTTATGAATATTTATATAATCAGTCACATGCAAATGAAAAGATCTAGAAAAAAATTCATAATTAAAATAAGATATAAACGAATTAAAAAAATTATAAACGATTATTAGCATTTGCGGAGTACGCATACCTATGTAATTCCTAATGGGATAAATAGGACGATGATACAAGTTTTAGCATTATTATAAAATGAGTAATATATGGATAAAGAATTTTTAATTGTTCGAAAACTATCATATATAAATTACGTAATAATTAGCACAAATATATATGCAACACACTTGCTCAAGTGCTTGTGAAAAAATTGAACAAATAAACGTCTTTCCTGTAACACTACTTTTCTATTCTTCAAATAAACGTCTTTTCTGTAACACTAAAATAAACGGGAGGAAATCACAATCATACAGTCAGGGGCGGACCTAGTGCATAGACTACGGGTTTTCGGGAACCCAGTAACTCTTGCGTAGACCCTGTATTTATACTAAGAAATTCACTAAATATTAGTAAATATCTAACTGTAAACCCAGTATTATTGCATATTAATATGAAATTATGGTAGGAACCCATAAGCCTCAAATCTTGGATCCGCCTCTATGACAGTGGACCCAAAACCCCTAAACATGACCTAATATTATCATATTAGAATTTTGGGAATTCTTAATTTTGTTGTCTTAATTAATTTGAACTATTAATGATGTCGTACCTTTTAGTTTTCTATTTCTTTAGACATTTTTCACACAAAAAGGGGAAGAAGTGTTTAATATCAACTTGTTAGACAAACAAATGAGCGAACATCGGAGCTCAACATTATGTTTACTATTTGGAAATTGATGACACCAAATAATATGAAAAGAAAGGTTTTTTTTCTCATTAGCCTAAAAAAGAAGTAGCAAAGATAATATCGCTACCAACGTAACAAACATTAATTAATGTTATTGTTCTTTCTTTTCTTTTTCTTAACCTCATACATTTTTTCTAAAGTAAACGAAAAATAAATAGATAATGATTATTCAAAACTGATATGTATATGTGTCTAATTTTGGTACAATTGGTGAATGATCAACTTGAATGTCAGAAGCAAATTGTTGGGACTTATCTTAGAGGTTGTTTGGAAAGCCACCTTAGAAATGTATTTAGGTATAATTGAGTATAATTACACAGTTTAGCATGTTTGTTTGGCCAAGTAATTATTTGGTCAGTATGAAATTGAGTGTAATTGGAGGAGTGTAATTACACTCTGCAATTCTCAAGGGGAGGTGAGAATTGGTGGTAATTACACTGTGTAATTGCAAGGTGCTTTTTACTTTTTTTTTCTTTTTTTTTTTTATTTTAATTTATTTTTTTATAACTTTTTATTTCTATTATTTTCATTTTTTAATTTTAATTCTTTTGAAATTCTAAAATATATTTTTCTTTGTACATTATTTATCTTTTATTTCTCTATATTTACTTCTTGTGATTTCATGTAATTGCTTTTTTTATTTTTATTTTATTATTCTATTTTTTAAAACTACACCTCCTAATATTAAAAATAATGAGTCATTAATAAACTTGACATATAATGAGTGATATAATTAAAGTGGAATTTCGTTGTTGAATGTGGTTATAAACTTATTATGTTTTCTAATTATTAAGTTGCACTGGAACTTACTATTATTATGTTGGAATTTGACATATGTTAAACTTTTTTTTTGAATTTTGAAATTCTGTTATATTCATGGTTTCAATTTACATGTTTTAGTAGTATTGACTCGCATGGCATGTTGTTCACTTTTTAGTTAGAATTAATAGATTAGTTTTGTCAAATATTTGAATAATGTTATGGCATTATATTTGTAAATATTAATTTATTTTATCAAACATGAATTCCATAATGTTCTTACAAAACATATATTTTATTTTTGTAAGTATCTAAACTAAATATTATTAATTTTAAAAAAAAATATATATTATTTTTACAATATTAGTTATAAATATATGATTACTAAATTAATGTAATTCACAAAAAATATACATCTTAAATACAAAATATAATATCATTTATACTTATAAAAATTTATAGGCATAAATTTATTATATTAACTTTTAAGTTTTGATAATTACTTAATTTAAAATTTAATCTAACTGTGTAATTACACTTGTGCAATCAAACAATGAAATGGTAATTACACTATAGTTACATTATGATAAACAAATATGTCATCATAATTATATAACTGTGTAATTACTAAAGTGTGTAATTACTACTCTAATAATTACACCAATTTCAATTATAGGGTGACTTTTCAAACAAACTCTTAATGTGGAACTCAAAAAGGTAGGGGAGTACAAAATATAACAGGAAAAGTTATCAATCACACATTGCCAATACGTCTTGTTTATTTAATGCTGTAAAGCAACAGTTATCCGTAAAGCAATTGATAATAGACCTTAAAGTTATACATTTATTAAATATAATATTTTTTCACCATAATAAAATTATTGATATTCAACAAATATAACAGAGTACGTACAGAAAATCATACATTCCATTGCCTTCTTCTTCTCATTTCTCAAATTGTCCTACAACCTTTTCGTCAGTTTCTAAATTCCAATAAGCAAATATACAAAACAACAGAAATATATATACTATGTTGGAGTTGTGGATCGGACCTATTCCTAATTAGGTTTGGTTGGACATGAAAAGTAGAAATTTAAAGAATGTTACATCATAACTCATAAAATTCTTGCTAATATATATTTCTAACCAGTTAGTAACAAATGATCAAGCAAGAGACATATATTATTTAGTTCGAATTTTGTCTGATACAAAAGAATATAGGATTTTTGATCATTGAGATCGAATTTTGTCTGATACAAAAGAATATAATCAAGATTGCTCATGTCCAAAAGATAAAGGTAGCAGAGATGAGGATATTAAGATGGATGTGCGGGCACACCAGATTAGATAGGATCAGAAATGGAGTTATTCACGACAAGGTGGGTGTGACCCCTATTGAGGACAACATGCGGGAAACGCGACTTAGGTGGTTTGGTCATGTGAGGAGGAGGAGCACGACGCCCCGGTGAGGAGGTGTGAGAGATTGACATTGGAGGGCCTACGGAGAGGTAGAGGTAGGCCAAAGAAGAGGTGGGGAGAGGTGATTAGGCAAGACATGGCGCAACTTCAGCTAACCGAGGACATAGATAGGAAGGTATGGGGGTCGAGGATTAGGGTTGTAGAGTAGGCAGTTTAGAATATTCATAACAGTAGTATTAGCACGCAATCTCGCTTTCTGTTGGTAGTAGATTTTTATAACTAACCATTGTTTCTTTCATTGTTGTCGTCTTATTATCTAGTTGTTTTTATTCTGCTTTTATATGGCTTCTTGGTACTGTCCCTTCTCGATCTATATTTTTATTAATGTGTGCTTATGTTTTTTCCTAAGCCGGGAGTCTATTGGAAATGACCTCTCTATCCTCACAAGATAGAAGTAAGGTTTATGTACACACTATCCTCCCCAGATCCTACGGTGTAGGATATTACTGGGTATGTTGTTGTTGATCATTTAGACATTAACCTAAGCATATGAATTGGCCAGTGTTAAAATTCTCCAATATTTCCAATAATTTTTTTTAACTACTTGTTAACGTGCTTTAAATAAAAGTAGATATTAGTTTTTAAAAAAATTTAAGGGCTCTTATTCAAGTTTGATTTTAGGTCACCAAACTTATTGAACAGCCCGCATAATTTGTGAACTTTGTGTTCCCACTTTGCAGCATTCTAATAGTCCCTTCTGTATGATTGTCTTTTCAATATTGTCTCTTTGACCATATTTTTGAGCTGAAAACCAAAAAATAAAGCAAATAATTTGAAAAAGTTTCCTTTGATTGAGACTTTTTGTGTCGTGGTGCTTACATTAACCTAATCCTTTAACCAAAATTCAAAATGTTCCTACCAAAAATTATTTTAACTTTTCACCAAAGGAAAGGACAAAACAAATTTTTTGTGCCTAATATAACCTTTTCCTATGTTATAAGTTCGCCTCTTGAAAGTGACTCTTTTTTGCATTGGTACGGTCAAAGATCACTTTAGCCTGCGGCTGAAGTTATTTATACTCGGTAATTATGAAAGTGTTTAAAATTTATACATTTTTTGTATATAATATACATAAATATAAATAATACTAATAACATATTTTTTAATTATTATTTTAAAAGCGGCTATACGGTATCATTTTTTCCTATTGAGTATACCCAAATTGGATTCAATATTTGGGCTCAAGTTCAAATTAACTTGATATTAGTAATAGAGAATTGTGAGTAGAGAAAATAAGGATCTAGGACAAGAATATTATACAAGATACTTAAATGATTACTTCAATTGAAAAAATACGTTAAAAAATAATCGTATTTTACTATGAATTTGCTTCATTATTACTTATCTTGATTTTGCTCTTTTATTTTTAGAATTCAAGTTAGTAACTTTTATTTTTTTCTTTTCTTAGTTTTGAATCGAAAATATAAGAGTTGAGTAAATCAAAAATATAAAGAAGGTCCATGGAAGGTGTGTATTGGTCAAAATCTGACCACCACAATCAGGTTGTCTAACACCCCACCTCAGTAACTAGGCAATGAAAGTTAATAGAGTCCACTCCATTTCTCCTCTGTGGCATCCGACGAATCGAAAAAAGTAACGCCTAAAAACACTACCAGGACACATAAGCGACGAGAAAGCGTCGAGTCAAATAAAGGGTAAAGGGGCCTCGACTATACATAGCCAGAAAGAGCTCTCGATAAGGGGGGTTTATCCATTTTCTTTCGAAAAAAGGAAAACAAAAAGCCCTTTTCCTGTATCCTAGAAAACGGGGAAATGACCTCAAAGAATACATATAACTTTACTTTCTCATCGATTGATGAAAAAGACAAAGTTTAATCTCAATAAGATCAAACATGCCTATTTCGTCTCATATGCAATCATTATCACTAACGTTTCGATCCGGAATTAATTATATTTGGCTAAGATTTACCCCTTCATCTTTGATTGATTTGTTCAAGAAGATTTTAACATCTTTTGAGTCAAATAATTTGGCGCTGTCTATGGGGATTTCTTAGTGAGAATTTCCTAGTTTCTCCCATATCGAAACCCAGAAGCAAAATCACTCATCAAAGGGAGGGCGGAAGAAAAATCCAACCCGCGCGAGACACGAGAACAGTACAGAAGAGGAAGAAGAGCTAAGCCAGATCACCGGGCTCGAAAATACCTGCCCCATCAACCGTCGATATACTAAACAAATCGAACGATGTTACCGACCTGTACTCTCACATCGGACCACCGGGCGGGAATGAAGAAAATCTCACCCTCACCTCTCACCCCTTGTCCAGGCAAGCACATAAGACTCGCATGGACGAACGTATGCAGGAACATCTTGATTGAAGGACAAAAGTCGCTTCAACACAGCTGAAATATCTCCTGTCGGCAACATCTTCGAGCTGGACAACAAGAATCAGACAAGAAAACCATAAGGCGTACACAACACGAACCTAAACAAAATATCAATACCCCGTATTCACCAGCGTCACACCATCTGGTGCAAGCAATACCAAACAAACTGGAACTCCCACGAAAGAAGTCCAAATCTCCAAAAATCAGAACGACGGCGGGCTGTTATTTTGATAAATTCGAAATAAGACCCTTTAAGGCTAAGGGCCTTCGCCAAACGAAAGGAAGAGTTCGACCTGGATTGAACGACGACGGGTTGTTATTTCGATAAGTTCAAAATAACACCCTTTAAGGCTAAGGACCTTCGCCAAATGAAAGAAAGAGTTCGACCTCGATCGAACGACGACGGGCTGTTATTTTGATAAGTTCGAAATAACACCATTTTAAGGCTAAGGGCCTTAGCCAAACGAAAGGAAGAGTTCAACATCGATCGAGCGACAACGGGCTGTTATTTCGATAAGTTCGAAATAACACCCTTTGAGGCTAAGGGCCTTCGCAAAACAAAAGGAAGAGTTCGACCTCGATCGAACGACAACGGGCTGTTATTTTGCTAAGTCGAAATAACACCCTTTAAGGCTAAGGGCCTTCGCCAAACGAAAGGAAGAGTTTGATCTCGATCGAGCAACAACGGGCTGTTATTTCGATAAGTTTGAAATAACACCCTTTAAGGCTAAGGGCCTTCGCCAAACGAAAGGAAGAGTTCGACCTCGATCGAATGAAGGCGGGCTGTTATTTCAATAAGTTCGAAATAACACCCTTTTAGGCTAAGGGCCTTCGCCAAACGAAAGGAAGAGTTCGACCTCGATCGAGCGATAACGGGCTGTTATTTCGATAAGTTCGAAATAACACCCTTTAAGGCTAAGGGCTTTCGCCAAACGAAAGGAAAAGTTCGACCTCGATCAAACGACAACGGGTTGTTATTTCGATAAGTTTGAAATAACACCCTTTAAGGCTAAGGGCCTTCGCCAAATGAAAAGAAGAGTTCGACCTTGATAGAACGACGACGGGCTGTTATTTCGATAAGTTCGAAATAACACCCTTTAAGGCTAAGGGCCTTCGCCAAACGAAAGGAATAGTTCGACCTTGATCGAGCGACAACGGGCTGTTATTTCGATAAGTTCGAAATAACACCCTTTAAGGCTAAAGGCCTTCGCCAAATGAAAAGAAGGGTTCGACCTCGATCGAACGACAACGGGCTATTATTTCGATAAGTTCGAAATAACACCCTTTAAGGCTAATGGCCTTCGCCAAACGAAAGGAAGAGTTTGACCTCGATCGAACGACGACGAGCTGTTATTTCGATAAGTTTGAAATAACACCCTTTAAGGCTAAGGAACTTCGCCAAACGAAAGGAAGAGTTCGACCTCGATCGAACGACGACGGGCTGTTATTTCGATAAGTTCAAAATAACACCCTTTAAGGCTAAGGGCCTTCGCCAAACGAAAGTAAGAGTTCGACCTCGATCGAACGACGATGGGCTGTTATTTCGATAAGTTCGAAATAACACCCTTTAAGGCTAAGGGCCTTCGCCAAACGAAAGGAAGAGTTCGACCTCGATCGAGCGACAACGGGCTATTATTTCGATAAGTTCGAAATAACACCCTTTAAGGCTAAGGGCCTTCGCCAAATGAAAAGAAGGGTTTGACCTCGATCGAGCGACAACGGGCTGTTATTTTGATAAGTTCAAAATAATACACTTTAAGGCTAAGGGCCTTCGCCAAATGAAAAGAAGGGTTCGACCTCGATCGAATGACAACAGGCTGCTATTTCGATAAGTTCGAAATAACACACTTTAAGTCTAAGGGCCTTCGCCAAACGAAAGGAAGAGTTCGACCTCGATCGAACGACGACAGGCTGTTATTTCGATAAGTTCGAAATAACACCCTTTAAGGCTAACGGCCTTAGCCAACCGAAAGGAAGAATTCGACCTCGATCGAACGACGATGGGTTGTTATTTCGATAAGTTCAAAATAACACCCTTTAAGGCTAAGGGCCTTCGCCAAATGAAAAGAAGAGTTCGACCTCGATCGAACGACGACGGGCTGTTATTTCGATAAGTTCGAAATAACACCCTTTAAGGCTAAGAGCCTTCGCCAAATGAAAAGAAGAGTTCGGCCTCGATCGAACAACGACAGACCGACATTTCGATAAATTCGAAATGACATCCCTAAAGGTCAACCACCACCGGAAGAAAAGAAAAATCGGGACTCGTTAGACGAGCCTCCATCTTGCACCAAAGCCGTGAACGGTTGAAATAAAAAGTGAAGTACAAGGCAAAAAGTGAAGAAAATAACTTTTATTTATGCAAGGTCACAGTGTGCACTACCGCAACTTACATATGGCCTAGGCCAACCAAAACAAACGAACAAACGACAGTCGACAAACAAAACAAAAATAAAAATAAAAGATAACATTCTTCATTCGAAGTCATCACCACTATCATCACCGTCTCCAAGAGGTTTTCCATTACCATCATCAGCATCCCCATTAGCTTCGGGCGTAGCGCGTCCACAGTTAATGCGAGCCTCACGAGCTTTCGCCCGCGCTTCTTCATAAGCAGCCTCAGCCACAGTGCCCGCCTCCCACAAACTCTTATATATGTCCTGCTGGGCTTCAGCATAAACCTAGAGCTCATGCGTTTGGCGAGGAACGACAACGGAAGATGACTCAACCTTAGCCCGTAATCGTTCATTTTCTATCTCCAAGGCCGCGACCTGATCTTCCAGAACCGACGCCTCCTTATCAATCATGCCAATGTGGTCCTCGAGCCTCGCCTCCCTCAGGGTATTATCGCTCTCTCCGACTCCTGTTCATACTAGAGTACGCAAATGGTGTTCTCTAAAGCCGTCGCCCTTGCCAAAGCCTCAGACCAGGTTCTCTCAATGTTCTCCAAGCCAGTGACTTTGCTTTCCATCGCGGTCAGTTTTCTTATCCACTCCATGCTCATCGCCTCGACCTTGACCAAGTTTTGGTCCATCTCCGACTGCATCAACCTCAACCTACCCTGTAAACGCTCGCACTCCACCGCGACCCCCTACCCAACTCGAGTTTCTCGTCCTTAATGCGAAGTTTCTCCTTGAGTTCGCTCTTGCTGCGGATGGTCTGCATCAATTCCTGGTCCCTTTTCTCCAACTCCTCACCAAGTGCCCGATTATGGGGATCCGTCCTCAGCTGCTCGTGCATCTCGCGCATCTATCATGGTAGCGACGGTATTTCTCCAACATCTTCAAGAAACCCCTTGCCCGGATGTTGGCCTTGCTAATGCTTTCCATTTCCACCATGTATGTCTGGAAAATAGAAAGACAGGGTTAAACTAGTACTTTCGAAAAGGGCGAAAGCATAAAATGAAAACAAAATGTAACGTACCCTCAAGCCCATGACGACCACCTCGTCCCTCAATTCAGCATCAGAGACATCCCGAAGGGACTCGTTCTTAGCTTCAGAGCATAACGGGCTGAATTGCGGTACCAAATCTTCCCCCTCCGCCAAGAGATTAACGCTGGAAGGGATCTGAAGGATATGGGCCGAGCCCCCTGCATTAACTACTGAATGAGTGAGACCCTCCTCAAACATCCTAACATCATCGGGGTCCAGGTCTGACTCAGACTCATAGTCATCAACCACCACGCTTTTTACCCTTTCTGCTGCCGAAAAGGAAGCACGACCCACTGCAGAAGACGAGGGCACGCCCGAAGTCACAACAACGGCCCTAGAGGTCTGGTTCTCTACCATGACCAGGTGTTGATCATCAACAATGGTAAGGACTTCTGATTGAGACAAGACGGCGGCAGGAGTTTCTAGTTGTTGATCACGGGCACCAACAACTTTGATGGTTTGCTCCCCCCTGTGGAGGGAGCCGCAGTAATATCCCCTCCGGAGCCCATCGGGAGGGAGTCGTCCAGATGAATTACTGTTGAGGGCGCCGTCTCAAACTCTACTCTCTGTCTCTTCGATGGCCCATCTTCCTCTCCAGTAGACGGTGACTCGTCCGTTTGGCGAACGACATTGGTCGGGACCGCATCCTGGGAAGCGGCCCTCGCTGGAGTAATCAAGGCCGCAGATTCAACCAAAGCAGCCCTCGATGAAAGTCGTGCAGTGGATACTGCGATGGGGCGAGCATATGCGGCCGGATGACGAAAAGCTAGCTGAGGGGCCCCTTGCTCTCCGCACCCTCCCTGGCAACGACGAACGATACATAAGAGGCTAAACAAAAAAAGAAGAAGAGAGCATAGTAGATAAAGGCGTCTTCCCACCTGTAAGGGGCCTGCGTCCGAACCTCTCGTGAAAGGTCGACCACGTGTGAATCCCCACTGTATGGGAAGTATGGCCTCCATCCACTCACGAATCCCTTTGACGGGCGGAGGAGGCAATCTCTCAGCTGCAAAGAGGAGGAACAATTTAGTACTCTCAGGAAAACGGTCGAACATTTTACTAACTAAAGATGCAGATTTACGCGCGAAGTTCCATCTCTTGGGGAATCCCGTTGGGTCCGCCACAATGTGTTCGGTCCGCACATAAAAGTAGTTCTCATAGAAACGATGGTTGGTGCTATCATCCATCTTCACCACCAGACTCCTCGACCCCCGAGGACGCATGTGGATCATCGAACCGCAGATCAGTTGAGGAGCAAAGATGTTGAGCATATGGTCCAAAATAACCTCACGACCGACAAGTTCTGCATACTTGAGCAGCATAAGGAATAACTTGTACAGATAAGGCAAAAGCTGGGCGGGACACACTTCGTAGAAACGGAAAAAATCCACCACCAACATGGGAAGAGAAAGTATGTACCCTACAATGAAGGGGTAGGCGTTGAACACGCAATACCCGGGACAGTCGAAGTGAACTCTGTCGTTCCCCTCAACTGGCCGCATATCGACGTAACTGGGGATTCCCCACCTTTCCTTCAACTCTACAATCCCCCTTGCTCCCACGACGGAGGCGACGGGTTCCGGTTCTGCCCCGCCGTTAAAACTAAAGTTAGTTGCCTCTCTCCCTAGACGAGGCAAGATCTCCACCACTGAGGGAATCTCCTCATCCTCCGCCGCATCCGCCCATCCGGTGACCTGAACAGAACTCTCCGGTACCGGATTAGCGGCAGGAAGATTGTCGCAGGAAGAATCATCAGCCATTTTTTAGCAGAAAATGCGCCAAAGAAGCAATAAGAAGAAGGGATGAAAGATTTTCAGTGAATAAGAAGATAAGTAGAAATTCGAGGTATCAGAAAAAGCTATATCTGAAGAACTCTCTCAAGCGAAAGATGAAGTGAATCAATCAAATGACAAGTCCCCTCTATTTATAAGAGACATAAATTCCCCGAGCACGAAACCCAAGAGTCGCCATTCGAATATGATAAGGCACGAAACGTTTCAGTCTCCCAGAAATGTGTGTCATAATGGTGTTAACACGAACCAACGCTTCCGTGCCAACCGACGTTTCGATTCCGAAACCGCCGCAACGGTCCGCGAGGATTGAAAGAACGCCACCATTCTGTTAAAACCCCACAGAATGCGAACAAGGAACGGAAAGTTATAGGTCAGATTTCTCTCGACCGCGTAACGAGCATGATCCGTCCGCCGAGTCCGACATAGGACGAACCCGACAGATGGAGGGACTGACTGTATTGGTCAAAATCTGACCACCATGACCAGGTTGCCCAACACCCCGCCTCAGTAACTGGGCATTGAAAGTCAATATAGTCCACTCCATTTCTATGTGACATCCGACGAATCGGAAAGAGTAATGCCTAAAAACACGACCAGGACACATTAGCGACGAGAAAGCGTCGAGTCAAGCAAAGGGTAAAGGGGCCTCGACTATATATAGCCAGAAAGAGCTCTCGATAGGGGGCTTCTCCATTTTCTTTCAGAAAAAGGAAAACAAAAAGCTCCTTTCTTGTATCCTAGAAAACGGGAAAATGACCTCAAAGAATACATGTAACTTTACTTTCTTATCGATTGATGAAAAAGACAAAGTTTAATATCAATAAGATCAATCATGCCTCTTTCGTCTCATATGCAATCATTATCACTAACATTTTAATCCGGAATTAATTATATTTGGCTAAAATTTACCCCTTAATCTTTGATTGATTTGTTTAAGAAGATTTTAACATCTTTTGAGTCAAACAAGATGTAAAAGAAAAAGCGCGGTGAAAGCAAATGCCAAAACACCTAGAAGAGGTGCAAATGATACGGCCAAGCTACATTTTTCAGTAGCATTATTTGCATTGCGTATTTAAAATTTTATCTTAATTTTTTTTTCCTGTTTTTGATAATATATTCCACGCCTATATATATTTTCGTTTTAGTATCTTATTTTGGTGAGGGAGATACGGGATAAAGAAGGGAAGAAAATGCTCGTCATTTTGTTTTATTTTGGCATCCAATTTTTCTACACTTGTTTCAAAGTGAAATTATGGATTGAGAAAACCGAACTTACTTCTATTTTACCTATTCACGTTTGAAAAAATGACATTGTATAGCCGCTATGAAAATAATAGCCAAAAAAATATAAAAAGTATATATATACATTCTGTATATTATATACAAAAATTATACAAGTTTTATACATTTTTTTGACTACTACATATAAATATTTTTTTGTGCGGGCTAATAGTGATAATAACCCTTCACGTTTTGTGACTAATTTGGTCCAATAGCAACTCTTAAATGAATTAGTTTTTTTCTTATTTAAAACAGCTAAGGTAGTAAAGCAGAAAATTCGCTATCATAACACGCTTAAAGGGACAACTTTATGTGCATTAATTATATATATATCAACTACTTCTTCGTTTACATTGTGACAAGTGATTTTTGTCTGTTTCGACAACCTTTTATAAAGTTTATACTAGTTAATATCATCTTAACTTGTTTTTGTTTTATAATTGACTTAAATTAATTATTCTTTTAATGTCTTTTAGAATTTTACATAAAAGGTTATTCCTTTTTCTTTTTCCCTAAAGTAGTATTCCCAACTTTTCTTTCAGACATGATTCGAGTTCATTATATTAGAGCAATTAGGTACTCCAAAAAAATAAGGCTGCATGAAAAGTTTATTAATAATGTAGGTTCAATGAAATTAAAGCAGTGTTAAATTATTCCCTCCTCCTTAATAATTAAATATTAAGAAACAAATACTTTCTCTCCGTATGATTTACTAATCAAAAACCCTTTTGGAAAGTAGCTAATGCAATTATATATGATCATAATTGCCCACCAATTACTTTGACGCAAAGCACTACTTGTAATATTTATTTTTGCTTTTCCACTTTGCATAAACACATGAAGCAAATGTGTGGGGTAACTTAACTTTAAATTTAATAATGATAGTGAAATATCACCGCTGGAGTCGGTTGGAATTTATAAGAGGAAAGGCAAAATAAATAAAAAAAATAAACAACTGACTTTTTGCATAATAGAATTGATTCTTGAAGTCTCCTCTATCTCTGATATTTCCAACAGTAGAATGGATAAAATTGTGTATGGGCCACCAAACCTTGAGATGCTGCATTTTCTTGTTTTTTTTACAACTTGGTATTCGGAATCCCAGAGTCCACTGTACATGGGAGATTTTACGGTGAAACCCTATTTATTATAAATCAAAATTATTTAAAAATATTATTTTTTATATTTTATAGTAAAATAAGTATTTATGGTATATACTATCATTGAAGCATGAAATAAGGCATGAAATATGCTATTTATGTTTTTCCTCTCTTAGACGGCTGGACATACCTATTTTAATGTGATTGATGTTACTGTATTTATGAACATGGCGCAAATATATGTGAATACATGCACATACAACTGGATGCCCTGATTTTAAGCGCTTTTTATTGTTGTATTCATGAATACAGCAGCGCGAATACATGTGAATACATGCGCGTACAACTGGACTGCCCTGATTTTAGGCGCTTTTTGATGTTGTATTCATGAATATATGGCGCGAATACATGTGAATATATGTGCGTACAGCTGGACTGCCCTGAATTTAAGTGCTTTTTACTGCTGTATTCATGAATACATCAGCGTGAATACATGTGAATACATGCGCGTATAGCTGGACTGCCTTGATTTTAGGCACTTTTTGCTGCTGTATTCATGAATACATGGCGCGAATACATGTGAATACATGCACGTACAACTGGAATAACCTGATTTTTAGGCGTTTTTTGCTACATCAACGAGAATATAGCGAATACACAACCGTAATAACTGAACAATAGCTATGAAGTAATTATGAATATAGTAGCTGTAGAAAATTAATAACTACTAAACAATAGTGGTTTCTAAAAATTCCTCTTTATTGTGCCTTACCAAGGTGGACTCATTCTCAAATTTCGAACCCGAGACCTCTGGATGGGCAACATCTTTCGAAAAGTTAAAAGGTTAAAAAAGTTTTATGGTTGTCCTCGCAAAGTTTGTGTTCGTTATGTTTACCCTTAAAATCAAGATAACAATTAAACTTATAATGTAATTTTAAGAATAAGTGATTTAACACAATATCAATTGATAAGTGTAAAAATTAATAATAGAAATTGATAATAATATGAGTCAACCAATGTTAGAACGTAGTTCAACCTTCGAGCTTAAGTGCCCTCGAAGTGATTGATGCAAGAATAATGAAAATATAGCAAACTGATGAATAAGAGTATGAACTTCAAGAAAAGGCGTTATATTGCTTATATATTTCTGAATATGCCCATCTACAAAATGGTTAGGATCCTCTTTATATAGTAGAGGAATCCTATCTATGGTACAATTCTAATAACGGAAGTATATCCTATGATTAGCTTAAATAACTGCCTTTAATTTGATCCATTCCGAGATTCCCGTCATGGTCTTCGACTAGTCACAGATATATCGCTTTTCTATTATTGTGCTTTTCTCGGAGTCTGCCCTCTATGGTCTCGATCGTTGCCGGCCTTGACCTCGGCAGGTACTTTGATTTTCGAACACGGTACCTTGTCTTCGACACTTTGATTTGCTCCACTTCGAGGCTAACTCTCGATGCAGCTCCCTGATCTCGATCAAATAGTAAAATCGGGTGGGTTCGATTTTGACCGTATAGAGATAGTTCCCTCGTTTTTTAGAATGTAATGATAAGGAACGAATTGAGCCTTCGATTTTATACTCCAATTCGTTGTGACGTCATCCTCGTATGTAAGCGGCAGAAGTGATTGAAACGTCCTGTCGGTACAGTTCCCAAAGTCAGTAATGGGCGTCAGTTGGTGGTCGGCCACTAGTGCTATTACATCGTCATCTTCATCCTATAAATGTGCTTTTCTTCTTTTTGACCAAACTTTACTCTTTGATCTATGCTTCTAATCTTCAAGCATTTTACACCTTTTTTCCATTCTGCATAATTTCTAGGTTTCGTTATCAACCTTCCACCAAAACACCAAGTCTTGTTCTCTTCTTCTTTCTTTAAGCTTATACAAAATGGCAAAAACATCAAAATCTGTTCCTCAAAAGAAAAAAGCTTCTTCATCGCGGTTGGCCAGCGATAAAACACCGGTAGATCCACGCCTTGAGGAGTGTGTTACTGGGGGATGTGATCTTACTTCCGACTTCAAAGTTGAGAAAACTTTGTCGATCCCTGGTCGGTGCGAGCCAATGTCGAGATATATATGCTCGATAGCTGAGGGTGACCTCAAGCAGGTGAAGAAAGATTGTCATTGGGAAGGTAAATAGGTGGTGATTCCGGCGAACTTGCTTCTCCCCTGGTCGCTCAGCAGCTCTTTGAGGTGTCCCTGCTGCAACATGTGTACAACCTCTTGCCTAAGGGCGAGCAATCTTCTGTTTTATGTCCCTAGTCCTGGTGGAACTCGCAGAGGGCGTCAGATTTTCTGGTGCTCGGATCGGACCTCATTTTTGGCGGCCACTTCACCTTCGTTCCGAGTTCTTCCAAGGAATAGACTATTTTTGTAGGTGACGCAAAAACTGTGAGAAGATAATACGGGGGCATGCCTATCTCATTTCGGTAAGCCCCCATTCTCGGTCTGGATGGGCTTTCATCATAGTAGAAAGATGGTGTGCCGGGGGTCCTGGCGTATGGCTGATGTCGTTCCATATTGGGTCGTGAGTCCGAGTGATCCCTCCTTATGTTATCTCTTCATTCTTTCCTGGACTCGGCTTGTACCGAGACCAGCCGTTGAGTTGGTCTATTTAGGTCGTCCTCATCTGCTCAGACTTTGGCAAAGTAAGAATTGTGGATTTTATCTCAAGTGATTGGAGGATATTTCATCAACCAACTCAGTAGTTTTCTAGTTGCTCTTGAACCATCTCTACTCAACCCATTTTGAAAAGCCGCGACCGCCATCCCTTCAGACACGTTTGGTAGGGTCATCCTTACCCTATTGAATGAGGAGAGGAAGTTCCTCAGTCCCTCTCCCAAGGACTTATTGATAGCTAATATGTCGTTTACTCTTGTTTCGGATTTCTTGGCTCCTAGATGCACCTTATTTACTTATTGGCCATTTCCTTGAAGGTTTTTATGGAGCAGGCTGGTAGCTGTGAGTACCATATTAATGCCCATACTGTAAGAGTTTTACCAAGTTTCTTCAGCAAAATAGAGGGCACTTGTTCCTTGGTAAAGTCGTCGCCTTTCACGGCGGTGACATAATGAGTCGCGTGATCTTCGGGGTCAGTCGTTCCGTCGTATATCCTAAGATACGATGGCATTTTGAAGGTCTTTTGTAACGACCCGACCGGTCGTTTTGAGCTTTTGCGCTTTGATCGCCAGTTATCATGCATGACTTGCCCCGTGTTATGTATTATGACTAATGTAGATCGTTGGTTTTGGTTTTCAGGAAAAATCGGAATGAATTTGAAAGAATAGTCTCAGTTGAAAGATTTGAATTTTAAAGGTTTGACCAAGAGTTGACTTATGTGTAAATGATCTCGGATCAGAATTTTTATGATTTGTCTAGCTCCATTAGATGATTTATGACTTAGGAGCGCGATCGGAATTGGTTTTGGAGGTCCGGTGTGGAATTTGGCTTGAATTGGCGAAAGTAGTATTTTAGCGATTTCCGATTGATATGTGAGATTTTGATCCAAGGGTCGGAATGGAATTACGAAAGTTTCTGTAACTTCATTATGTGATTTGAGATGTGTGTGATAAATTTCATGTCATTCGGAGGTGATTTGGTCGGGTTTTTGATCAAATGCGTGTTTCGGAAGTTTTTGGAAAACTTAGGCTTGAATTCGATGTGAATTGATGGTTTTGATGTTGTTTGAGGTGTTGTGTTGATTGGAAAAAGTTTGAATGATGTTATGGGGTGTGTTGGCATGTTTGGTCGGGGTTACATGAGGCTCAGATAAGTTTTGGAAGAGTTTTTGTTGTTTTGAGCATAAGCATGTAATGATCCAAAAGTCCATTTTAGTTCTAGAGATTGAAATTTGATTTCGAGACTTCCAGAATTTTGATAATGAATTATAGGACTGATTTGGAAAGTTTGGTCTAATTTCATCAAGTCGCGATTGGGTTTTTGATGCGAAACATCTGTTAATTGTTTAACGAGCGAAATAGATATCGCACTTTGCAAACGAGCTCCGAATTGAGTTTCGATTGAAGGACTATGTTCGTATCATTATTTGTGACTCATAGGAACAAGAATCATCGAATTCAGAGTTCGTATGGTGGAGTTAGAGCCTTTTTAGTGAAAACAAATATTGATGGTGCAGAAGGTTCTGGTGTGCACCTTTAGCGACCAGATTTGGCACCGTTAGCGATCGGAAAGGTCTTTTAGCGACCAGAATGGGTTTTATTAGTGCTGTTCTGTTTTTTAGCTCATTTTCACTTTTTTCTTGTGAAAGAACACGGCTTGGGGCGATTTTTGAGCAAGAAATCATGGGAAATCTTGAGGTAAGTCACTTGTGATCATTTCTACTCCATAATATTGAATTATCATCGAATAATCCGACTAGATTACATGTTTTTGAGGAGTAAATTAGGGATTTAGGCCTAGGGATTTGAAAATAATATTTGAAGATTTGAGGGTCGAGTTGATGTCCGATTTTGGTAAATTTTATATGTATAGACTCGTGGCGAGATAAGGAATCCGCTGATGTCAATTTTTCTGAATTTCAAGAAGTGGGCCCGGGGCTCGGGTTTTGCCAAATTTCGGGATTTTGATGTTTTTCAGTTATTTTCGATTGGGTATTGTTCCTACAGCATAATGTGATATATTCGTTCTGATTTTGGATAGATTCGACGCACGAAGAGGCCAATTCGAAAGGCAAGGGCATATCGAGCTAGACTTTTGGCCGTCTTGAGGTGAGTAATTGATGTAAATGATGTCCTCAGGGTTTGAAACCCCGGAATTTCACATTGTAATGCTATATTGAGGTGACTTGCACGCCGGATAACAGGCGTGGGGTAGAGCACCATTGGGGATTGTGACTTGGTCCGTCCCGAGAGATGTTTTTACCCTGTTTTCTACTTGAACTAAATTGAGAATCATCCTTAGATTTGATTGTTACATTTGGGCTTCTTGCCAATTATTTGAATCCTTCAGGGATTGATATCACTGTTTTCACATATTTTACATATCATTTGATCTTAGTCTAAGGTTTTAAATACTGTTTTGCAATCTCAGCCATCTTTCTAAGATTTGAAAACTTAAATGATATTCTAAATGATTTTTCGGGCTGAGAACTATTGTTTTACGAATGCCCAAGGGGCTTATGATGATTTCTAGACTGAGCATGCATCGAGCTGCGCGTCGCAGCAGTGTTACATTGATATTGAGGCCGAGAGCCTGGTTGATTACATTGATATTGAGGCCGAGAGCCTGGGTGATTATACTGATATTGATATAAGGCCGAGGGCCTAGATTTGATGCCACGAGATGGCTTGATATTGCGCTTGGGCTGTAGGAGACCCTCTGGAGTCTGTACACACCCCCAGTGAGCGCCGTCGACGATAAATAAATATAGATGGCTCGGGCTGCACGCCGTAGTGGGTACCAGAGGGTGCCGTCATATGCATTGCATTGCACTCATGCATTTATTCCTTATCTGCATTATCGGCCATAATAATTATGTGCTCTTATTTCATTGACTGGTTGCTTCATACTGTTCTAAGCCTGAGGGGCTAATACTATTCTAAGATACTGAGCCCGAGGGGCATATTTCTACTTATTATTTTGATACTGAGCTCGAGGGGCAGATTTCTAATTATTATTTTGATACTGAGCCCGAGAGGCAGATTTCTACTTGTTGTTTTGATATTGAGCCCGAGGGGTAGATTTCTACTTGTCATTTTACTGACAAATTACCTGTTTTACTGGTTTAATAGTTTCACATGATATTTCACTGAATTGTTATTTTAAATGATTTCACTGCTTCTGTATAGAATGTTGTGTGCCTTAACGTGTTTTCTTACCTTCAGTCATTATTTATATTTATTACTCACTGGGTCGGAGTACTCACATTACTCCCTGCACCATGTGTGCAGGTACAGGTATTCCTGAGGCATAGAGCGAGTTTTCTGCTGTTCAGTTTTCATCGGAGTTATCGAGGTAGCTGCATGACGTTCGCAGACCCGTTTTCTCCCTTATCTTCTGTTATTTATGATATCTTAAGACTTTGTTCCTAATTCCATACTTTGTAGATTTTTAGTAAACTCTGTAGTAGCTCATGACTTGTGACACCCCGGTTAGGGCTGAGTTGGGTTGGATTTTCGTATTTTATCTATACTTTCCGCTATTGGGTATTATTAAACCATGTTTATACTATAATGGTGTTAATTAATTGTCTTAAAAGGATGAATTGGGTTGAATGACTGGCCTTGTCTTCATGAAAGGCGTCATCACGACCAGGTTCGGGAATTGGGTTGTGATATCTTTGGTATGGAATGCGGCGGCTACTTTCTCGTTGTACGACTGCTCTACAAACCTATCAACATCCTTCTTTGGCAGTAGCTTAGGGGAGCCCAATATCATATTGACTCATTCTTGGAATTCTTCCATTTGATCTCTGAGCGCTTTATTTTCATTCTCCATTTCTTCCATCCTCTTTAGAACAGCGGCGAGGACATTGTCACCTACATTGTTAGAAACATTGTGAGTTATACCTGGTGTTGGAGGGTCTGGTTGGTCGCTTTAATCGTCTGCTTCTTGCACTGTGTGGGCTCTTTGCGGTCCCTGTAGTCGTGCATGGAGTGGGCTAGTTGAGCGTGCTTACTAGCGTATCGGTCAACCACTCTTCGAGGAGCCTTTTCATGCCAGTGTCGTCCCTTCTCCTATGGACGTGGAGGATCCTTTTCCATTTGGTTTTGTCGTCCCTTCTTGGTATTCTTCTATTTGATCTCTGAGCGCTTTATTTTTATTCTCCATTTCTTCCATCCTCTTTAGAACAACGGTGAGGATGTTGTCACCTACATTGTTAGTAACATTATGAGTTATTCCTGGTGTTGGAGGGTCTGGTTGGTCGCTCTGTTTGTCTGCTTATTGCATTGTGTGGGCTCTTTGCGGTCCCTGTAGTCGTGCATGAAGTAGGCGAGTTGAGAATGTTTTCTAGCATATCGGTCAACCACGCTTCGAGGAGCCTTTTCATGGTCGGTGTCATCCCTTCTCCTATGGACGTGGAAGATCCTTTTCCATTTGGTTTTGTCGTCCCTTCTTGGTACACTTCTATTTGATCTTTGAGCGCTTTATTTTCATTCTCCATTTCTTCTATCCTCTTTAGAACATAGGTGAGAACACGTCATTGATATGCCCGAACCGGTGGTGCCAAAAGCCAAGGCACCCTTGCCTAGACCTCCTCCGCCCTACCCTCAACGGTTGGCCAAGCAAAAGGGTGACAACCAATTTAAGAAATTTATTGAAATGATGAAGAGTTTGACTATCAATGTGCCGTTGGTGGAGGCACTCGAGCAAATGCCGGGATACGCAAAGTTCATGAAAGATTTGGTTACAAAAAAGAGATCAATGGAGTGTGAGACAATCAAGATGACCCATCAAGTGAGCGCAATTGTGCATTCTATGGCTCCAAAACTTGAGGATCCCGGCGCATTCACTATCCCATGTACCATTGGAAGTGCCGACTTTGCAAAAGCCCTTTGCGACTTGGGGGCAAGTATCAATTTAATGCCATATTCGGTCTTCAAGACCTTGGGAATCGGACAACCTCGTCCAACTTCTATGAGGCTTCAAATGGCGGACCGATCAATGAAGCGGCCTTTGGGAATTATTGATGATGTCCTTGTTCGTGTTGATAAGTTCATATTGCCAGCCGATTTCGTGATCTTGGATTGTGAAGTGGATTTTGAGGTGCCTATCATTCTTGGGAGGCCCTTCCTAGATACGGGAAAGGCCTTGGTTGATGTGGAAGCGGGAGAATTGACCTTTCGTGTTGGTGATGAAAAGGTGGTGTTTCACGTATGCAAATCAATGAGGCAACCAAATAGCAACGAGGTGTGCTCGTTTGTTGAAATTGTCACGGCAGTGATAGTGGATGACACAAGTGCTATGGCTAATGTTGAGGACCCACTTGAGGCCGTGCTATTGAACATGGATGTTGATGATGATGCTAGATGGGTGGAGTGTGTGAATGCATTACATGGCATGGGCTCATATTCTTATGAACCGAGGAAGTTATCTCTTGATCTTGAAAATCGCAAAACTCTTCCCACCAAGCCATCTATTGAGGAGCCACCGGTGTTGGAGTTGAAACCACTTCCTCCTCACCTCAGGTATGAATTTCTTGGTCCTAATTTTACTTTGCCGGTTATACTTTCTTCTTGCTTGACTAACGTGCAGGTTGAAGCCACTTTGGCGGTTCTTCAAAAGCGCAAGCGGGCAATTAGATGGACCTTGGCGGATATTCGGGGTATTAGCCCCGCATTTTGCATGCACAAGATAATATTGGAGGATGATGCTAGGACGTCTCTTGAACATCAAAGGAGACTCAATGAAGCCATGCAAGAGGTGGTTAAAAAGAAAGTCATCAAGTGGCTTGACGCCGGTGTGGTGTACCCAATTTCTTATAGTTCGTGGACTTCTCCAGTGCAATGTGTGCCAAAGAAGGGAGGAATGACTGTGGTGACTAATGACAATAATGAACTTATTCCGACTCGCATTGTGACGGGTTGGAGGGTATGCATGGACTACCGGAAGTTGAACAAGGTGACTAGAAAGGATCATTTCCCACTGCCGTTCTTGGACCAAATGCTTGATCGTCTTGCAGGTCGGGCTTTCTATTGTTTTCTGGATGGGTATTCAGGCTATAACCAAATTCTCATTGCCCCGGAAGACCAAGAAAAGACAACTTTCACATGTCCTTATGGCACATTCGCCTTCTCTCGAATGCCATTTGGGTTATGTAATGCACCGGCGACTTTCCAACGATGTATGATGGCAATCTTCACCGATATGGTGGAAGACATTTTGGAGGTCTTCATGGATGATTTTAGTGTGGTCGGGGACTCTTTCGGTGATTGCTTGCAAAACTTGGATCGTGTATTGGTCCGATGCGAAGATACAAACTTGGTTCTCAATTGGGAGAAATGCCATTTTATGGTAGAAGAAGGCTTTGTGTTGGGTCACAATATTTCAAAAAGAGGGATTGAGGTTGATAAAGCGAAAATTGAGGTTATCTCGAAGCTCCCTCCCCCTACTTCTGTCAAAGGGGTGAGGAGTTTTCTTGGTCACGCGGGTTTCTACCGAAGATTCATCAAAGACTTCTCTAAGGTAGTTAACCCGTTGCGTAAATTGCTTGAGAAAGATGCCAAATATGTGTTTGATGAGAAATGTATGGAGGCTTTCGAGCTTCTAAAGCAAAAGTTGATGACTACCCCCATTATTACCGCACCAAATTGGAGCTTGCCCTTTGAGCTCATGTGCGACACTAGTGATGTTGCGGTGGGGGCGGTTTTGGACCAAAGAATCAACAAGATATTCCATCCAGTGTACTACGCAAGTAAGACAATGAATGAAGCTCAAAGGAACTATACGATCATCGAAAAGGAATTGCTTGCCATTGTTTTTTCCATGGAGAAGTTTCGCCCATACCTTATGGGGGCCAAAGTGATTATTCATACCGATCACGCCACTCTTAGGTATTTGATGACGAAGAAAGATTCTAAAGCGAGGTTAATGAGATGGGTGCTTCTTCTTCAAGAATTTGATTTGGAGATCATTGATAGAAAAGGTAGTGAAAACCAAGTGGCGGACCACTTGTCTCGATTGGAGGAGGAAGGGAGGCCTTTGGACGGCCTTGAGATAAATGATGCTTTTCCGGATGAACAACTCCTCTCGGTTTCAATGCTAGACATGCCATGGTTTGCCGACATTGCCAATTACCTTGTTACCGGTGTGGTTCCGTATGAGCTCTCTTCTAACCAAAGGAAGAAGCTCAAGCGGGATTGCTTGGATTACTATTGGGATGAGCCATATCTTTTTAAAATCTGCACTGATGGTGTAATTCGCCGGTGTGTTCCTGAAGATGAGCAACTGAGTATTGTGGAAGCTTGTCACTCTTCGCCCTATGGTGACCATCTTGGCGGGGCAAGGACGGCGTCTAAAGTGTTGAGTTGTGGTTTCTATTGGCCTTCGTTGTTCAAGGATGCCGGTGACTTTGTGAAAAGATGTGATGAATGCCAACGTGCCGGAGGGATTTCGAAAAAAGATGAGATGCCCCTTAACACAATTCTAGAGGTTGACATCTTTGATGTTTGGGGGATAGACTTTATGGGACCATTTGTAAGTTCCTGTGGCAACACTTACATCTTGGTAGCGGTTGACTATGTGTCGAAATGGGTTGAGGCCATAGCTTTGCCAAATAATGAAGCTCGAAGTGTGGTGGCATTTTTGAAAAAGAGTATCTTCACGAGGTTTGGCACTCCACGTGCCATAATTAGTGACGGGGGTTCTCATTTTTGCAACCGGGCTTTTGACTCTCTGCTAGCCAATTATGGGGTAAATCACAAGGTAACCACTCCTTATCATCCTCAAGCGAGTGGCCAAGTTGAGGTGTCCAACCGTGAGATTAAGAGTATTTTATCCAAAACTGTCAATGCAAATAGGACTGACTGGTCGAAGAAGTTGGATGATGCTCTTTGGGCTTATCGTACAGCTTTCAAGACGCCGATTGGTATATCACCGTATTGGTTGGTGTTTGGGAAGGCTTGTCATCTTCCGGTAGAATTGGAACATAAAGCTATGTGGGCGCTGAAAAAGTTGAACTTAGAATGGGATGTAGCTGCAAATCTTCGGGTGGAGCAATTGAATGAACTTGATGAGTTTAGGTTTCATGCTTACTCCAGCTCGTCCTTGTATAAGGACAAGATGAAGTACCTTCATGACAAGTATGCCAGAGGGAAGGAATTCAAAATGGGTGATATGGTTCTTCTTTTCAATTCCCGGTTGAGGTTATTTCCGGGCAAGTTGAAGTCCAAGTGGAGCGGCCCTTTTGAAGTGGTTGGGATAACTCCCTTTGGTGCCATTGATCTCAAAAATAAAAATGGTGAAGTCTTCCGAGTCAATGGGCATCGCGTCAAGCATTATTTGGGAAAGATTGATGACAGCCACGTGGTGGCGCGCATTCATTTGAAATGACTGTGATGGTAACATGCGTCGTGCCGCGACGTTAAATCAGGCGCTTCGTGGGAGGCAACCCATATCTTTTTCCTTTTCTTTGTTTTTCTGTTGTAGAGTAGGATTTTTGAGCTGATAATTTGTGAAGTGTTGCAGTGATTTTGTTGAACCAGTCCAGGGAAGAAGTACAAAAAAAAATGATCAATCCATAGAAATTGCCCCACGCGGCCGCGCATCAAAGCAGTGCGGTCCGTGTGGGCTTGAGCAACAGTGAGTTCATCCTCAGAAAAAAATTCAACGCGGTCCGCATCCCTTTCTGTGCGGTCCGCGTGTGAGAAGCTGGAATTACCAAGTCTCTGATAAACTCCCACGCGGCCGCGCATCAAAGCAGTGTGGTCCGCGCGGGCTGAGTAGTCAAAATGTGACTAAAAGAAACCAGCGTGGACCGCGACCATTTTTGTGCGGCCGCTCTGGTAGGTAAGCTGAAAGCCCCAGGGTTTTTCTATAAATAGAAGTCTTGGGCCTCATTTGAACCTTTTCGCAAATTTTCATCTGGAGCTCTAAATTTTCACTGTTCATCCGCACTCCCTGCTCATTTAGTCGATTTTTCACTAATCCCTGGTAAAAAATCTTGTTCATTTCATGCATAGCCTAATTTTTTGTTTCTTCTCATTACTCTCTATTAGTATAACTTCTTATTTTCATTTTTTCTTCTTAATGACTATTAGTTTGGATTTCTATTGTTTAGTGAGACTTAGGGGCATAAATCCATGTAATTAATTGAGTAGGGACACTGAGGGGTCAAATTCCGATCAAAATGGGACTTAAAGAGAAAAAATTTTCCGCCTCAGTTAAATCTGCCCTATGCGGCCGCACAACATTTTTGCGCGGTCCGCGTGGTTTTTTTTGTGTGCTATGATGAATCGCCTACATGCGGTCCGCGTGACATTTCTATAGGGTCCGCGTGAGTCCAGCGCGGCCGCGCATCAAAACAGTGCGGACCGCGTGTGAAAAGTTCAGAGAAGTCACCATTTTGGCAGTTCACCTGTGCGGTCCGCGTCCATCTCTATGCGGTCCGCGTTGAAGTTACGCGGCCGCAACGCAAAACAGTGCGGACCGCGTCAGTTCATTCAGAGAAACCATTGTGTGAATCAGTAAACTGCGCGGACCGCGTGCCTTTTGGTGCGGTCCGCATTCCTCTGTCTGTGAAACTGTGTCTGCAATTCTTTCATTCAATTGAACTGTCTATTTCATATCATGTGCTTTTACTAACAATGCTAGACATGTCCTCCTTGCAGACAATGGTTCAAAAACATGTGGCTAAGAAGCGAACGGGGAAACAAATACAATCCGGGAGAAAGTGGTTCCTCCCGTGGGGGAAGGGGAAAAGGAATTGGAAAGCTAAATCCTAAGACCAGGGAAGCAGATAAAGCTGCATCTCACTCCACAGGGAGTGAGTATGCTCCGTCACGGAGCATTACCTCGGAGTCTTCTCCAACACATAGGGCCACTTCATTCCAACTCCGTGACCCTCCTTCCCCGAATCATGTTGATATAGCCTCTTCCAAGGAGCAGGTCGATGTTATCTCGGACTCGTCTGATGAGTCCGGAGCAGAAAAAGACAAGGGGAGCACTTACTCCACGTCTCCCACAACTTCAATATCAGGGGATAGTGAAGGATATGCCGAAGGGTGTGAACCACAGGTTGGAGGTATAGAGAGAACCAGGAAACCAGAAGTATGGGAGGATAGGTTTGTCAGCAAGGTCGCTTTCCACAAATTCAGGGAATGGTGGCCGAAGAGAAAGTTGATTCCGGAAAGGCAGTTCATAGACACCGATCTTGTCCCACTCAACCCTCACGTGCAAGCACAATTCCGCACTAGAGAGGGTTGGAGATTCTTCAAAGAGAGAGTTGAATTTGCAAACGAGCATATGGTGAAGGAGTTTTATTGCAATGTTCACCACACAGTTCGGAACTCCAAAGTAACAAAAGTGAGGGACAAGATAGTAGTCTTTGATGGGAAGTCACTGAATGACTTTTTGGGGTTTGTAGATGAGGACGAGTCTCAATATCTTGAGAAGCTGGCATTGAAAGAGGAGGTTCGTCCGTGGTTGGTCGAGCATTTAGCAGCTCCAGGTACAGTCCCTGTGTGGTTGAAGGCACAGGAAAAGATTTTGCGGAACACCCTCAACTTTGAAGCAAAAGGGTGGTTAACCTTCGTGTGTAGTCGACTTAACCCGTCTACACATGATCACTCCGTCCCCCTTCCTCGGGCTGTCTTGGTGGCAGCTATCATGGCGGGCTTCCCTCTGAATGTAGGAAACATAATGTCGAGGGTGATTTATCAAGTCGGGAACGAAACAAAAACAAACTTCCCCTTTCCGAACACACTCTCCCTTTACTTTAGAGAGTTGAAAGTGAAGAAGAAAGATATGATGTTACGGTACCTCCAGTGGCCCCCTACTCATGGTATGATCAGTTGGGTACGGACAACCCCAAAGAGAGGACAGAAAACTCCAGCTTCTACCTCCTCCGCACCTGGCCAGTCTGAAGAGCCAGTTGCGACAGAGCAGCCCTCTGACCCTACTCCTGATGAGACACTTCCCCCAGGTCCTTCCTCCACAGCTGGTCCATCAATTGCATCTGATCCGGTGATTCCTTCATCAAAGACTCACCGGTTCACTGCCAACCAGCTAGCACACTCTCTTGCCAGTTTAAACAACTGGATGTCAGTTGCGACATCCAAGTTATCTTCTTTAACCACTGTTGTGCAGGCACAAGGAGCACCAACTACTGTAGAGATTCCCTCCACCATTGAGGATGTTTTGAAAAAGATCCTGGCCAACCAGAAAAAGATGATGGCAACACAGGATACCCTGACAAAGGCGGTTGGGGAACATGGAAAAGCTTTGGAAAAATTGGCTCGGGAGCACAAAAAACTAAGGAAACAGAAAGCTTCCAAGGAGTCAGTTGCACAGTTGAGAGGGGATGTGGACAAGCTGCTAGCGGATCAGATGCCATTCGACTTATTATTTGGAGATCCAGCTGGAGAGCCAGCAACAGAGCAGCCACAAGTAGAGGAGGATAGGCCAAGGAAGAAGAGGAAGCTCCCGAATACAGAGGGAATAGTGATCGAGGTGGCTCCCCCGTCTAGTACAGCAGATGTTGAGCCCTTTTCAGTTCCACCAGTTGATGAGCAGGATCATGAGCAGACACCTGTCCCAGCAGCACATCAGCAGGCTGGGGACCAGTTTGATGAGGCTTGAGGGGCCGCTCTATATCCTTTGCTTATTTTTGATTTTTGATGTCTTATTTGGTAGTTAGCATTGGGGACAATGCTAGATCTTATTCATGGGGGTGTGGCCCTACTATTTGGATTAACTGTCAGGATGACTGTATATATTATTTTTCCTTCTTTTAATTTCTATACATTAGTAGTGGATAGATGGTTTGTATATAACTGTTCATTCCAGATGATCTTCAGAGTTTATGTATATATTCATTTCCCCCTGGTTGTATATTCTACTCCCCGTTTGTACATATTCATTAGGTTTTCATCTTGATTTCCTATTTTTCGTTTTATTAGTTGCAAAGTTAGGCTCGTAGCCTTTGTGTTTTGTTTTGGCGTTTGCAATAAGCCCTTGGTTTTCTTAATGCCACGGTTCTTTCCAAAGGTAGATATTGTGCGAACCGGGTGGCTCTTCCCAATGATAGATGGTGTGACAACCTTCTTAAGGGTTTGAGTCCGTTTTTTTTTATCTTCAAGTTTTTGTAGTTAAGGATACCTCAAGCAAAGCCTCACTTAGGCCTAACACATTTGCCTTTGATCTTATGGTCGAAGACATTATGTTGTGTTTAGGATGGTGAAAGTTGTAGCCTTGAGACTCTTGTGTTGACCAAATAATCATCACGTGGTCATTTTGGGCCATGGGGCGCTTGAATCATATCTAAGGTTGTTGTGGGACCTCGACTCCGTCTTAGACAACCCTTGAGTGTGTGTGGTGAGAATTCGAATTGCGAGACCAAGTACCGAGCCGATGGTCTAGAACTTGCCCTGGATGTTTGTTGAGGCGAAATCATAGGTAGAACTTGACTTGAGACGTGAGTATAGGCTCTCCTTGATCCAAAATGCAAAATTTGAACATTGTTCATGACCTACCAATGAAATAATCCCTAGTTCAACCCTTTTGAGCCTTAAATCTTTTTCGTTCATGAACCAAGCTAAAAACCTATACCCGTTCCTAACGAAACCCCCTCTTGGCACCCAAATCTTCCCTTGAGTAAATGGAAAATGTCTAAGTTTGGGGGGGGGGGGAGAGACAAGAAGGGCATCAATGTGTAAAAAAAAAAAGGCAATGAAAAAGAGAAGACAAAAAGAAAGACAAAAATGAATAAAAACCAAAAAGGGAATCCAAGGACGACAAAAAGAAGTGAAAAAGGTGTAGAAAAGTGATAAAAAAGAGAAAGGATTTGAATTGCAAAAGAAAGAGTGACAATGTGTCCCTCTAACCCCTTGAAAGAAGTGAACTACTCAATTGAGTCAAGAAAGTGTGCCAAAATAAATCAAAAGAAGGGCTTAAGGGAAGATTAAACCCATTTGAACAAAAACACGTCCTACCTTTACCAAAAGCCTTCACAATGACTCCTCAAAAGCCCTATATGATCTTGAGTTGAGGGAAGCCTACATTAGTGGATACTTACATAAGGGGCAAGCATATGGTACTTAGAGCCGGACTCAGGGCCTCTTCTTTGTGAGAGACGAGAGAGAAATCCCTTCATCTCGATTTGTGTGCAAATACCCTAATAGGTGAGATTCACTCAGAGAAAGTCAAGTATGTGTGAGTTTGGGTTCCATGATGACCAAAGAAATTGATAAAGGTTCCGTGATGAAATGTGTCAACTCTTGATGCTCTTGTGTCGCACTTGATCCACAAGTTTGCAAGTTTAAATATGTTGAGGATGCATTCGCATTGAGGGCAATTGCTAGTCCCAATTGATGTCTGCTGAGGTTACTTTAGGATAAACAGGAATTACTTGGTTGTTTTCCATTGAGGGGTAGGTCTCATTCTATTTGCTTGAGGACAAGCAAAGGTTTAAGTTTGGGAGAGTTGATAACTGCGATTTCTGCATATTTTTTATACCCATTCTTACTTGAGCTCTGTGCATTTATTGCCATATAATAGTCCCAAAATGCTTACAAATGACACTTGATTGCAGGTTTGAGCGACAAGATGACAAATACTAAAGATCGGCTCAAAAAAGGAGTGAAATCTGCCGAGTGTCAAGAGACAACTGAATGGGGGGATCAAAAGGCCCTGCGCGGTCCGCACTGTTTTATCACGCGGCCGTGCAGGAGAGTTCAGAAGCTGGGCATATCCAAGTTCAACCTGCGCGGACCGCACTGTTTTGCCACGCGGCCGTGTAGGAAAGTTCAGAGGCCATGATATTTTTAAGATAAGCTGCGCGGTCCGCGCCTCTTCTCGCGCGGTCCGCACCCAGTTCTAACGCGGTCCGCGTCCCTTTTTGTGCGGTCCGCACCTAAGAGAATCAGAGAAGCAATCACTCGAGACAAAAGCTCATGCGACCGCGTACCTAATCAGTGCGGTCCGCGTGGATAAAGTTCATGCGGCCGCATGTCACTTTTGTGCGGTCTGCGCCCCCCAGTACCAAATGCAAGTAATGAAGACCCAGAGCCCTACGCGGTCGCACTTCATTTGTGCGCGGTCCGCGCCAGACCCTCAGGGGTATTTTTGTCCGATTTTTCCTATGAAGTATAAATAGAACATTTTACTTTTTAGCACAGAGTTTTTGAGAAAGGCGGTTCGAGAGTAGAGAGCAGCTGAACTCGTGTTACCCTATTATCAACCTATTTTGGGCCATTTCTTCTAGTTTTAAATAGGAATCAAGTAGATTAACATTGTAGTTAACTATTATGTCAATTTCATCTATTATTTCTTTGATTTTTGTTACTACTATGTCTAGCTAAACCCATTAGCTAGGGTTGTGGCTCAACCCTAGTGTGGGAAATTGATGGGTGTGATTGTTTAGTGCATGAATGATGTGGGTGTTTGCTATTTGGATTAATCTTAAGTTTTCACTAAGATTTGGTGGTTGCAAACACTAAGTCTAGCTTAGTGGATCTTGACTCTCCTTGAGAAAGAGAGACTATGACCTCAAGATTAACTCCAACAAGGAATCGGGATGGACCCATGAGAATGGTAGTCCCAATTAACGGGTTAGACCTCGAGAGAGTAATTACCCAACTTGAACCATAAGTTGCTTGGGCAAATTAGCCTACCCGATTGGTCTCGAGAGAGTCAATTGGGCAAAATCACTCTCTCTACCGAGAGGTGTGAGAGTGTATGTAAAATGTGCAACAGTTATAGCATAAGCCCCATATGTGTCATTCTGGCATTAGGAATTTCTACCCGTTAGTGGACCACCTAAGTAAATGTTGCATCCCTAGTGCTTTTATCTATCTTGCATACAATTTAGAATCGTAATTTTAGCATAACCTAGTTTTACAACTGTAGTTGATAAATTGTAGCTCTTAAACAAAAGAAAACCAAAAATGTTAGAAGATCAATTATGAGCTAAAACACAATCCTAGACCATACAAATACTCAACTCCAATTTGAAGTTCCCAGTGGAAAATCGACCCCGATATCGCTATTGGGTAAAGGTATTAGCGCCCATTCATCCTTAGGTTGAGTCTGCTGTGATCAAGGACGTTGTCACCTGCATTGTTAGTAATATTGTGAGTTATTCCTGGTGTTGGAGGGTCTGGTTGGTCGCTCTGTTTGTCTTCTTGTTGCATTGTGTGGGCTCTTTGCGGTCCCTGTAGTCTTGCATAGAGTAGGTGAGTTGAGCGTGCTTTCTAGCGTATCGGTCAATCATGCTTCGAGGAGCCTTTTCATGGCCAGTGTCGTCCCTTCTCCTATGAACGTGGAGGATCCTTTTCCATTTGGTTTTGTCGTCCCTTCTTGGTATTCTTCCATATGATCTCTGAGCGCTTTATTTTCATTCTCCATTTCTTTCATCCTCTTTAGAACAGCGGCGAGGACGCTGTCACCTGCATTGTTAGTAATATTGTGAGTTATACCTGGTATTGGAGGGTCTGGTTGGTCGCTCTGTTCGTCTGATTGTTGCACTGTGTGGGCTTATTGCGGTCCCTATAGTCATGCATGGAGTGGGCTAGGTGAGTGTTCTTACTAGCGTATTGGTCAACCACGCTTCGAGAAGCCTCTTCATAGACGGTGTCGTCCCTTCTCCTATAGACGTGGAGGATCCTTTTCCATTTGGTTTTGTCTTCACTTCTTGGTATTCTTCCATTGAACTCTGAGCACTTTATTTTCATTCTTCATTTCTTCCATCCTCTTTAGAACAGCGGCGAGGACGCTATCACCTGCATTGTTAGTAACATTGTGAGTTATACCTAGTGTTGGAGGGTCTGGTTGGTCGCTCTGTTCGTCTGTTTGTTGCCTTGTGTGGGCTATTGCAGACCCTGTAGTCATGCATGGAGTGGGCTAGTTGAGTGTGCTTACTAGCGTATCGGTCAACCACGCTTCGAGGAGCCTTTTCATGGCCTGTGTCGTCTCTTCTCCTATGGAAGTGGAGGCTCCTTTTCCATTTGGCTTTGTTATGCTCAATGGGGGGAGGCAACCCCTCGCGCCCGGGGAGGAAGTGGGTGTCACATCATTGCCTAATGTTTCACAGCTTTCATTGATAGCGTTCATGAGGTTGCTAAGTAAATCACCGATCACTTTAGTCCTCTCTCCTTGGCGACCAACCATGTAGTTTTCCGTACATGCAAAGAAAGAGAAAGATCTTGGGGTTTGTTAGGTTATTGACTCACATTAGTTGTAGATATAGAGGAAACTAAATAATTAACTAAGAAGTCCCTATAGACGGCGCCAAAATTAAATTTAAATAAAGAAGAGTCAATCTTAGCTAATAATAATCTCCAAAAGATAATGTTATCGGTTTTGTGACAGATAATCTGTATATGTGACCAAGTGGTAATGAACGTGAGCAATAATAACAATATTCAATGATCCAAAAAGATGGAAGATCGCATTAAATAATAATAAGTAGCAATGAATGACATTTAATTAAATAAAAATATATGAGTTACCTGAAAAGGGGTGAGATCTGTGGATATTCTTTCTAACAATGATGAATGATTGATGAGCCTTTGAATACTCATGTTGTTCTTGGATCATAAGGAAAAGCTACACAAGAATCTTACTAAAAAGGTTGTTTTTGTATGCTTATAATATGAAAAGTTTTTCTCTATAAAGTCAATGTGTTTTTTTACAAATGAATATCTCATGTCCCCTATTATTGTGTTTCTTTCTATTTATAGGGAAGATATTTGTCACGACCCATTTTCTAAACAAATCGGGACCGACACTCGATCACTAAACATGACCGAGCGAACCACCTCTGCTTATCAAATCTATTATAACTCCAAACTTTATATACAACAAGGCAATGCTCTAACCAAATACTTTTGATTAATTTAAATATTTAAATAAATCAACTCCAATACTTTATTCGTAGTAACTACTGAATTACTGCTAAGTTATTATCAAAACATCTGAATCTTAACCCAACGACTATGTCTATGAAGCCTCTACTGATAAACTGACGCACTGCTCAGGACATGAGATTTTCTGGTCAGTTCTCTTAGTAAACAAAGAAATAACTAAATAAAGATGATTCTAAGGAATACTCTACAAACAAAAGCGGAGCTCACCAATAGCACTGGAAGAGAAGAAAGTCCTAACCAGTAGCCCGCTCGCCTGCAAAACTGGTTCCTACGTTGTACCGCAGACCAACGTAGGTTCCCATAAGAGAACGTCAGTACCATTCATTGTACTCAGTGATGCTCAACAACAGGGGGCGAAACTTTAATAACATATACATTACGAGCAAAGGTTCTAAATGCATGTAAAACATAAAGCTTATAAGAATAATTCTAAAATAATTGCATAATAGCAGTTTATGAATATTCTAAAAGAAATTCTTTTCTTTTTCTTTCTTATAGAAAAAATATTTCACTTTATACTTTGGGAATTTCAACTATCCAGACTTAATTCTGTTTCAGTCACCGTGTGATCGGCACAGGTTTGATCCCAACCTAATAGAATAGGCCCAATCCACGAGGTGCCACTCGCTTCATGGTTCTCAGCGCTCATGTATCATACTTTAGCATGACTAAGTAAATTCTCAGCATCTAGACCCTCGGCTCTTGTGCTCCCTACTTTGGCACAAGTAGTTTCAGGAAGTCAATGCCTTGGTCAGGACCCTCGGCCTGGACGATGACCCCTTCTCAGAATAAAGGATATTCCCAAAAATCTTTTCTTTTTAAAACTCCTTCTTGTGACTTTTCAAGTCTAGATCTTTTCTTTATAGAACATCATGTACATGCTCATGCTGATATCCTTAAATGTAAAGTATGCCATAAGAATGAAATAAACATGTAAAAGTATTTCAAAAGATTCTTGCTTCTTCATAATTTTCAACATGAAAATAGCATATAAGAATAACATAAAAATTTAAAAATTTATACACGCATATCGTAATAAATCGTCTAAACTTTTGCTAGAACAATTCTAAGTTAATAGGTACTCACTTGCTCTAATTAACAAAATATAAACTCTTTTAAGCAATTCATCAAACACCTTGTATGCGTGTTTTTGTGAATTAAACCACTTTAGTAAAAGGTTATATCAACTCACCTCAAAACTTCTCGAGCCAACGTAGACCCTGGTCCAATTAATACCAGTCAAACAATCGATTCTATAACAACCAGTGCATTTTAATCAATTTTAAAGTTTCACACCTAAACATGAAATTTATTGTTGATATAGAGGAAGAAGGAAATTAACTATTCTATTCTTACCTACTACTACTTTAGGATAATTGAGAAAAGGAAATTCTATGTACCTGAGTTCAAGAATTAGTGATTGATAAGAACCCTAGAATTTCCTTGCTTGCGTGAGTATTTTCGCTAGGACGTGCGTTAGTTTCTTATACGCAGAAATCTGCTTGGAATTTCTTTTTCGTTCAAAGGCTTAAGGCTTTAAGCCTGCCTTACGCTTTTCAATAGCCCTTTTATGGGCTTAAGGGCTTTGTTTATTTTGTCCCTTTTTTTTGTTTTGTTTTGGTTTATTTTTGTTATAACTTAACTAATAATTAATGATACCCACTTTTAATAATTAATATTATTAAAATTATTAATATTCCCTAATTGTATAGCCACTTATTTATAAATATAGGTGTAACTCAAAATCACTCACAAGGATTTAAATTCGTAATAGAAGTATAATTTGAGGGGAGAAATTAAATTCTATATTTAACGTGTCTTGAAACTTTTATAGATTTGAGGAGTGTTACAATCTTCCCTCCTTAAAAACATTCGTTCTCGAATGTTGCTAGGACCTTATTCTTAAGCTAACAATCATTCCTTAAGTCCTTAAACCTCTTAAGGTTTCTTAGCACTACTCACTCTTCTAATGGACTCAAAATTTTGGCTAACTCCCTAAATTTTCAAAAATTTCGACAGAGTATCCCTTGTAAAATGGACTATCCAAAAAACTATCCCTGTCATAAATACCACAACTACACCAACAACAACCAAATATACCATAACAGGCTATTCTTAGGCACCATATACAACTCATAAATTAATTACTCACACTCCGACAAGGAGGTACCACAATAATCAACAAGAATCTAAAGCACAATACTTTAGCAAAAATAAATCACTTTAAGGAGTTAAATGTACTATAGCATGGCACTAAATTATTAAATAACTAAATATACTCTGATAAAACTAAATTACTTCCACAACTAAGTATAATCTAGCAAGGACATAAACACATGCTAACATATAAATGTCAATCCAAACCTAGGTTCGTATACCTTTTGTCTCAAATAAATATGGATATTTCTGTTCCCCATATCTTCCTCAACCTCCCACGTAGCCTCTTTTGAATCATGATTACTCCACAAAACTTTTACCGATGTTATATCTTTTGTTCTCAACTTTATTACTTGCCTATTGAGAATTTCTATAGGTACCTCTTCATAAGTCAGTCGTTCCTTAATTTCTATGGTATCGGTAGGTATTATATGCAACTCATCATGGATGTACTTTTTAAGCATAGACACATGAAAGACAAGATGAACAGAGGACAACTCAATGGCTAGCGTTAGCTCATAAGCCACATTTCCTTTCTTTTCTAGAACTTCATAAGGTCCGATAAATCTGGGGCTAAGTTTCCCTTTCTTACCAAACCTCATAACTCCTTTCATTGGTGAAACTTTCAAAAATACCTTATCACCAACCATGAAATCTAACTCACGATGTCTCTTATCAAAATAAGACTTTTGACGACTCTGAACCGCTTTCAGTCTTTCTCTGATTAGCTGAACTTTCTCTAAGGCCTCACAAACAAACTCTGGATCAATCAACGGTACCTCTGCTGGTTCAAACCAACCCATTGCAGACCTACATCTCCGCCATATAACGCTTCATAAGGAGTCATACCAATGCTAGCCTGATAGCTATTATTGTAAGTAAATTCTATAAGTGGCAAGTGATCATCCCAATTACCTCCAAAGTCTATAACAGATGCTCGCAACATATCTTCGAGAGTCTAAATGGACCTTTCTACCTGGTCATCGGTCTGTGGATGGAAAGCGGTGCTCAAATTTTAAGCCTTGAAACTTACGGGACTTTACATTCTTCCTCGCTTAGGAACATTCGTCCTCGAATGTTGTGTCACAGATATCGTTGAGTATATGAGTGATTTAGGTCTGTTCCGTTTTCACCTTTCTCTTAAGACCCCAACATTTGACTAACTTGTTAAATTATTAAAAATTTCGATAGAGTTTCCACCGCTGCTTCTATTAAGTCAAAATTTCAACCTGTCATTACTACGCAATAAAAACAGTTGCACATCCAACTACTCAATCTAGAAGAATAACATGATACTTCCACTATACAATATCAGATGTTATCATCTCACCATTTTGAACATATATGCACCTAGCTGCATTCCATCACTCAGAAGAATAAATAAATTATATACCGGTGGAATGAAGCCAATCTCCATAGTTTGTTCAGGTTTCTTTAGTCGAATGATTTCTCTATGATACCTTTACTGAAGCAACATTTCTAATTTGTAATGTCTGAACGTGTTTATCAAGTATAACAACTGGAACCTCTTCATAGGATAGCGTCTCATCAACTTGTACATTTTGAGAAGGAATTACATGACTTGAGTCGTACACATACTTCCTCAACATGGAGATATAAAAGACTGGATGTACGAAAGGCAACTCTGAGAGCAGGCAAGTTATGCTACTTCCTCATATCTCTAATAATTTCATATGGCCCAATAAACCTCGCTCAAGCTAGATTTTCCTTTATTCCTAAGTTTCCCGACACCCTTTCCTAGAGTTAATTTCAAAAACACAAGGTTTCTTGCTGTAGAATCATGTTTTCAATGCCTTTTTATTTGTATAAGACTGTTGATAATTTTGATCCGCGCGCTTTAATCCATCCTTTGATAAACTTCACTTCTTCTCTTTTTCTTAAATGGGTAAAATCATTATATATGTCTTAATCAATGAATAGAATAGTCAACTTCACAAAATGAAGCTTATCTTAGATTAACAAAACTTCTCCTGCAAGATTACCAGTTTTTTTTTTATTTTTTTTATTTTTTAGTTCTTGATCTCCATAAGCTTGGTTAAACTAGAAAAGGAGGTTACTCTAACTTTCTGTAATTACCTTTTGAATTAACAAGTTAATGCGAGGGTATGAATCCAACTGAGCTTTAGAGTTCCTTTTAAGTCATCGGAAGCTACTTATATTAAAGAGCTAGTAGGAAATACTCATCTCAAGCAAAATTGCTTGTCTTTTAATATTCTTTTACACTCCACTAATACTTGCAAGAAAGATATTTCCTATGCTTCTTTATACCTCATCACTCAAGAACCATTAACCACTTAACTTACTTGAAATAGAATAGGACCACTTTATACTAACTTTTTATTCTCATACCAAGGTAACCAACATTGTCTCATACGAAAGTGGAGATATCACCTCTCATATCTCACCAGAGGAAGAAACGACCCTCGACTATTTAGATCTCAACCTCCTTCCCATATTTTCATCACCTTAACTATGTGAGGAAGACAGTAGTAGGTACAAATCTATTCGATGGTAATGAGGCCAAATAATTGTTGCCTGTTTTTAGCAAATGATCTCATCTTGAATTGTGTGTAATTATTGTTCCTAGTAAAATTACTATGAAATATAGAATACAAAGAATTAAAAGGTATCAATAACATATTAATTTCTTAAGCACCTATTGGAAACTACAATTAATCGCATCAACAAACCTTTATATTAAACTTAAACTGGAAACACAGATCGAGTCATTTCTAGAGGAACTCAGTTTGACTCATCGCACAACATTTGTCCATTTTTTTTCTTTTGAAGTCATCAGAGATGTTATAAGAGTCTCATTTGACACTACACCATCAATTTATTACATAATTTGTTCATTATTGGCTCGCTGCATTAGTCCCTTCAAATAACTTTTTATTTCTATAGCTGCCATATATACATCCAAGCTTATCTTGGTTTTAATCCTTAAATCCAACTTAACCCGTCATATTATGACATTTAACCACCTGAGTACTAAGATCCAATAAGATCATGATACCCACATGTAAAAGTATCTAAATCTCTTTCGATGGTTGCTGGTTAATCAGTTATAAACATGCATTTCAACTTAATCTTTCCACTAAAAAGTCATCGCGTAATGTATTCCCTAAACATTGTAGCCCGTAAATTAAAAATCCAATTTTTACCGTCGTAAGAACTCAATATCCATCGTCTAAACAACAAGACAACTCCCAAGTGCTGGTCATGATACTATGCATCAATTACTAATCTTCTTACCATAGACAGATATTCACTTGTTCCATCCGCTTCTTATCGATCTATTTTGTCATGGCTCTCCGATGCTTATCCTGTTAAATTAATGCTTGAATAGACATGAGCGACTGAGGCTTATTCGGAAAACATGCATATCTCCGCACGAATCTATAAACATAGGTGGAATAAGCTATCTTTCATTTAATGCATACTTTCTCATATAATATATACTTAATGATCATTTGGAGATATTCATCTCGAATTCGAATTATTTGCATGTAGGCCTCTCGCCATTTATACCCCATTCACATGTCTTAAAATTCATTACATCTTGGACATTTATCAAACATGAGACATGAGCTGGGAAGAGCTTATCTAATACATATCTTATGACTGTGGGCCTTTAAAAGACTACTTTTCTAATTATACATGGAGCCCATAGGACCGAAAAACCATGTTTTTTCATACATCACTGTAATGGAGTAAGAAGACAATTTTTTGCGATCTCACCTCGAAGGCCTTACTTTATCATGTCACTAACGGACTATAGTATTATGTAAGTCGTCATCTTTGCATCATATAGTGAACTATAGATTAATTCTAGTTTGTACATGAGTGACCCGATCTAATAGTATAAAAATTCTAGTGGTTGTGATTACGACTTAGTGGATCTGATCAAGTATGTTCAATCCCTTCTAAATCTTAAGATTGCACCATCTGGTATGCTCTTTTTCCCTCCTCACAATTGATCATACTCATAATCGTATCTGTTACTGTTCCAATCATAACTTATTTCTATAAGTCGTAAGGTGCCTGTTGCACATTGGCTATTTTGCATATCCTTGACCAATTAAACCTTATTCATTCTAGGGGTTCCAAAGTAGAAACTTGAGATACGAACCTTCCTAGTTGGCTCTTAACCTTTTCATTTACTGGTCTCTCTTATTTAATCCATTCCATGGTACCGTCATAGTGACTTCCCATGGCATTGCAAATAACACTTAACTAGAACTTTAACTTGTGGTATGTTTTTTTTTTCAACATTTCCACATTACTTTCACTGTTATCAACTCCTCCAGAGTCCTGGTACAATTCTTAATTTCAATATTCGATGATGTCGTCAACTCATATTCCTCTACAACTTTTCCTTTTCATTTAACTGAAAATATAAGGATTACGATAACCTCTTTCTTGGCCGCATGTCTTTAATATAGTTCTCATTTTGAGGTATAGTGGACATCTCCTTAACTTAACTATACCTAAAGCAACTGAGGTTATTACTCGTGTATTGAACCTTGCATTCTGTAATCACATCGAGTATACCAATCATTCATGAGATTAGCAGAAGTGGGAACTAAATTCTCACTTTAAGCTTTAACGCACGATCTAAGATTCAAAGAAAGGAAATTTTCCTAATATGTCATGCAATGGTGCACAACATACCCATAAATAAGACTCTACTAGACACAACTTCATAGTCCCCTAGAACTCCATAAACCTGAGGCTCTGATACCAAGTTTGTCACGACCCATTTTCTGAACAAGCCGGGACCGGTACTCGATCACAAAACATGACCGAGCGAACCATCTCTGCTTATCAAATCTATTATAACTCCAAACTTTATATGCAACAAGGCAATACTCTAACTAAATACTTTTGATTAATTTAAATATTTAAATAAATCAACTCCAAAACTTTATTCGTAGTAACTACTGAATTACTGCTAAGTTATTATCAAAACATCTGAATCTTAACCCAACGACTATGTCTATGAAGCCTCTACTGATAAACTGACGCACTGCTCAGGACATGAGATTTCCTGGCCAGTTCTCTAAGTAAACAAAGAAATAACTAAATAAAGATGATTCTAAGGAATACTCCATGAACAAAAGCGGAGCTCACCAATAGCACTGGAAGAGAAGAAAGTCCTAACCAGTAGCCCGCTCGCCTGCAAAACTGGTTCCTACGTTGTACCGCAGACCAACGTAGGTTCCCATAAGAGAACGTCAGTACCATTCATTGTACTCAGTGATGCTCAACAACAGGGGGCGAAACTTTAATAACATATACATTACGAGCAACGGTTCTAAATGCATGTAAAACATAAAGCTTATAAGCATAATTCTAAAATAATTGCATAATAGCAGTTTATGAATATTCTAAAAGAAGTTCTTTTTTTTATTTCTTATAAAAAAAATACTTCACTTTATACTTTGGAAGTTCCAACTATACTGACTTAATTCTATTTCAGTCACCGTGTGATCGGCACATGTTCGATCCCAACTTGATCGAATAGGCCCAATCCACGAGGTGTCACTCGCTTCATGATTCTCAGCGCTCATGTATCATACCTTAGCATGGCTAAGTAAATTCTCAGCAACGAGACTCTTGACTCGTGTGCTCCATACTTTGGCACAAGTAGTTTCAAGAAGCCAACGCCTTGGTCAGGACCCTCGGCCTGGACGATGACCCCTTTTCAGAATAAAGGATACTCCCAAAAATCTTTTCTTTGTAAAACTCCTTCTTGTGACTTTTCAATTCTAGATCTTTTCTTTATAGAACATCATGTACATGCTCATGTTGGTATCCTTAAATGTAAAGCATGACATAAGAATGAAATAAACATGTAAAAGTATTTCGAAAGATTCTTGCTTCTTCATAATTTTCAACATGAAAATAGCATATAAGAATAACACAAAAATTTAAAAATTTGTGCACGTATATCGTAATAAATCGTCTGAACTTTTGCTAGAACAATTCTAAGTTAATAAGTACTCACTCGCTCCAATTAAGTAAATATAAACTCTTTTAAGCAATTCTTCAAACACTTTGTATGCGTGCTTTTGTGAGTTAAACCACTTTAGTAAAGGGTTCTATCAACTCACCTGAAAACTTCTCGAGCCAATACGTAGACCCCGGTCCAATTGACACCAGTCAAATAATCGATTCTACAACAACCAGTGCATTTTAATCAATTTTAAAGTTTCACACCTAAACATGAAATCTATTGTTGATATAGAGGAAGAAGGAAATTAACTATTCTATTCTTTCTACTACTACTTTAGGATAATTGAGAATAGAAAATTCTATGTACCTGAGTTCAAGAATTAGTGATTGATAAGAAGCCTAGAATTTTCCTTGCTTGCGTGAGTATTTTCGCGGGGACGTGCGTCTGTTTCTTATACGCAGAAGTCTGCTTGGCATTTCTTTTTCGTTCGAAGGCTTAAGTCTTTAAGCCTGCCTTACGCTTTTCAACAGCCCTTTTATGGGCTTAAGGGCTTTGGTTATTTTGTCCCTTTTTTTTTGTTCTGTTTTGGTTTATTTTTTTATTTTATAACTTAACTAATAATTAATGATACCCACTTTTAATAATTAATAATATTAAAATTATTAATATTCCCTAATTGTATAGCCACTTATTTATAAATATAGATGTAACTGAAAATCACTTACAAGGGTTTAAATCCGTAATAGAAGTATATTTAAGGGGAGAAATTAAATTCTATATTTAGTGTGTCTTGAAACTTTTATAGATTTGAGGATTGTTACAATATTCCTAGAAACCCTAATACTACAAGTGCAGAGAATATCCACTAGAATATTCTCTTTAGTTTCCTATCCTGAAACTAGCCATTATAACTCTGTATAGGATGCTCGGCCTCGACCTTGATCCACGACCACTTCTCGACTTTGATCCTTGCTGACTCTTCGACCGCGACCTTCTTCATTTCTAGAAACACTTCGAGAAGTCGTATTGGTGACACATGGCAGTCTGTGAATACCTCCTTAATGTTAACACAGTTTGATCATATTAGAGATAATTTTTAACCCATACAAATATGTTTTAACCAACCATAGGGTTAACTCTAACGGCCTAATATTGGAAATACTAGACCAGCGCCTCGCTAAAACCTTTTGGTTGGGCCAAAACCTTGATACCTCCATCACCCACCTTCCTAGAACACACTTAGACTATACTCCCTTACTTCTTAGCTTTACCAAGCCTAACCTCTGCCTAGAAAAAACCTTTTTAGGCTTGAAATATTCCGGAGCTAGCACCATGAATTTGATAGTATTGTTAAAAATTCTTGAAATTGGAAACAACTGCTTGAAGCCACTACGTGCTTCCAACATAATGCTCTGGAATGGGCCAAGGCAACCTTTGGTGACACTAATAGGAAAAAGAAAAAAATTCTTGCTAGAATCAATGAAATTCAATCCTCTCCACTATCCTACTAGCCATTTTCTCTACTTGTTGGAAAACGATCTTATTAATGACTATAATAACTTTTTGAAAATTGAGGAGTACTACTGGAAAATTTGCTCTCGTATTAATTGGCTTAACGACGGTGATGCTAATAATAAATTCTTCCACCTAAATATAGTAAATTGAAGAAGAAATAATAGTATATCTTTGTTCAAAGACAATGATGGTAACTGGATTAATGATCCAAGTATCCAACTCAAATTTTAAATCGTACATCAGAATTTTTTTTGAAAAGCTTTCAAAACTGACAACATAGAAACCCCTTGGAAAAATATTCTAGATTCTCCCACTTGTTTTGACAATATTGATCTCACATAACTTGACTGACCTCTACAAGATTTTGAAATTGTCCACGCGATTTTTTTCTTTAAGCCTTTTACATGTAGTCAATGATTTTGTTTTAACATTTTGCCACGATATCTTTCACAACCTTTTCGTTTCGAAATTCTCAACTCGACCTATATCTGTCTCATACCAAAATTTCATAATGCAAACAATTTTAATAATTTTCGCCCTATAGAACTTTATAACACTATCTATAAGGTTATTACCAAAATTATTGTCAGCAGGTTTAATCCCTTCCTTGGTAAACTAATTGGCCCTTATCAATCTAGCTTTCTCAAAAGCAGACGGGCAAGTAATAATGTCATAATTATCCAAGAGATTATTTACCACTTTCAAAAGATTAAAGGACGTCAGTGTAAAGTTTTCTTAATGATTGATCTTGAAAAGGTATTTGATAGACTCGAGCGGTCCTTCATCTATAAAGCCCTTCTATGCTTTAAATTCCCTCCACGAATCACCAAACTTATCATGAGTTATGTCAGTACTTCAAGAATTGCAATCTTGGTTAATGGATCCAAAACCAACTATTTTTTACCCATCTAGGTGCATTAGGCAAGGTGATCCGATGTCACCTTATCTCTTCATTATTTGTATGGAACTACTCTCCAAATACATCTGCCACCAAGTTAACATAGGCCTTTGGGATCCAATCAAGCTTAATCCTACTGGTCCTTTATTTTCTCACCTATTCTACGTGGATGACTTAACTCTATCGGCAAATGCCAATTTAAAATTAGTTCATAAATTAAATAGTGCCTCCTATGTTTCTCCCATATTTCAAGTTAAAAGATCAACATTACCAAATCCAAGATTATCTTTCAAAGAACTGTGACACACCAACCAAAAATCAGCTCGCGAATATCCTTAATATTAAGATTAGTGATAATTTTGGAAAATACTTAGGCTTTCCTATCCTCACTCACAGACCAAAAACTTCTGATCTTCATTTTATCATTGATAACATGAATTCTAAAATAGTTAACTGAAAATGAATTTCCTATCTATTGATGGGAGAACAACATGATTCATTATCAATATGATTCATCCCATAAGCCGCACTAGCATCAATCACTCTAGAGATATTCCAGTATGGCCACTTACTCCTTATGGAGTCTTCTATACCAAATTTGTCTACAAGCTAATCTCCCCCTCCACCTCCTAATAGTTATAATTTTTATTTGATTTGAACTCTAAATACTCTTAATAAAGTCAATTTCTTTCTCTGACAATGCTCCCATAGTCGACTGCCTCCAACACTACTTTCACCATATTGGCATGAATATAGACACTACCTGTTCAATTTGCAAAGGAGAGAAAGAGACTATTACTCATAGTTCCTTTGAATGCCTAACAACAATTTTTTTTTTGGAATAAAGTGCATCCCAACATTCTATTGTTTGATCTCTACTCTGACCACTGCCTATGCCTAAAATGACCAACATTAATATTGATCACTTGGACATTTCATTGCATGACTTCTTCCCATTTGCTATTTGGCATCTTTGGCTAAATAGAAACAACGAGATCTTTAATAATCTCTGCGATCAACTTTGACTTAATTAGTTATGCATTGCATGGAATATAAACATTGTTCCAACTCTTCACGCTACACTCCTTCCACTTCCCGCATCACAATCAAGTGGCACCCTCCCACTGCAACATCTCTTAAGATCAACATTGTGGTGTCTTTAAAAATAATAAATAAGGGGGTATTGGTGGAATCTTTCGAAACTTTCAGGGGGATCGGATTGGATTCTGGGCTACCATAGTTCAGCATTTGGTTACACTTCTGCTTACATGGAGGTACTTGCCCTAAAAACTGACCTACAATTAGCTTGTGATAACAATTTTCATAGTTTGAAAATTCAAACTGATGCCACGGAAGTACTCCACTTACTTGGCCGCAACAATTGCTTCCTTTATACTAACCTTATTAATAAGTGCAGGTCATTACTTAAGAGACTGGGGAATCCGCTGATCCGGCATAACTTATGTGAAGGAAATAAAGTTGCTCATTGGATACTGAAAGATCCAAGCAAGCAAGAAACAACCTTTTAACAACCTTGTCCTATCCTCTTGTTACCTTTTTGAAGCTGCTCCATAAAGATAAAAATGGATCTACTAGTTCTAGACTTGCTTCTACGAATGTACTTAATAGCTTGGCTGAGCTTGGGAATCTTAATGCTAATTGTTATCCTAGTACTAATAGCCTACTGGCCTAACTGCTGAAGATCCACATAGAACTTCTTCCTTATGTAATCATATTACTTAATGAATGAAAATTTCATCCTTGTACCAAAAAAAAAATATGAATTGGCTTGAGTTATGCTAGACACTATTTTAAGAAAATAATTTTAGCAATGTAAAATAATTTCCCCGAACTAAATATGCCTACCTCTATGTTTTAGAGCATACAAAAACAACAAAACTTTAAATACAAAATCTAGCTAATCAGTAAAGGAGAATAAGAGAAAAATAGAATAAATATTTGTTGAAGAAGAACAATGATCATGCCATATTTTAAGTGGTTAACTAATAAAGGAGTAGGAGCTAATTATAACCACGGAATAGTAACTAATAGTAATTGCTAAGAAAGATAGAAGTTTCGGATGGAATTGATCAGAACAATTAAATATTTAATGTGGAGAAGTGGGACAAATTCAGGAATATAGACATGGATAAGGAGGTTATTATGTTTTCCTGTTCTCATGAAGTGTATTTACTTCCTAAAAACCTGGCAACATTTACTTCGAGTGGTGTTTATATTAAAAACTATGACTTCTTTCGACGCTATGTATTTTCACCCCCTTCTTTTTTGATATGCATTCTTTCCTTTGGTTTTCTAGGCGAATGATTTCCTTAGGACAATTTAGCGATATGAAAGGTCTGTCGTTACTTCATAGTTAAATGAACTACTTATTAAAGTACAGTTTATTATTGATTAATATTTTACTATATGAAATTCATGATTAACTCTTGATGTAGTACGTCTTCACCCCTCTGTTTCAAAAGTTTGCATTTTTACTTAATTCAACGTAGTGACGCTCTTTCTTAGAATTTAATTTGACTTGTGATGTTGCAAAATTTTCTTATGGTCTTCTATATGCTATTATTTGGTTAGGCTACCATAATGGATGCTCTTGAAGGAAAAACATCGAAGCGAACAAATTGCGTGGATAATGATAAGGTTGCGGTGTTGCTGCATGGCATAGAGTGGATTGTCGAACAAGAGACGCACTTCGACGTAACTTTCTCCCTGAATTGGTTTGCCGCTATGAGGTATTATTCCTGGGAATTATTGAGCCCTTTGTCTTCAATTTGTTCTTCTGTATGCGTTGTTCTTATGCAAATGTTATTCTGCTATTGCATCTGTTATTGTTCTGAAGATGTTGCAGCAAACACCGACTTGATATGTATTAAGGTTCTGCTAGAAGTTTATGTTAGTAAACTATATTTGTAAACTAATTCCGGAAAAGATAAAACAACATAAACAGAAATATAAACAAAACAAAAATTAATTCGAGCCCACTGAATTCACAATGTTTCCTTAAGGAATTTAATCCTCTCCTAGTACCCAAGGTTATAGATTATTTCCTTCTAGGATAAACGAATTACACACTGGTGTAGTGGTACTTCAAACCCCAGTGTTTCAGCGAACACAAAATTCGGTAGCAAATCACACTTACTATTGCTTTCTTTGAGGTTAAAACAATGCAGAAGAAGGAGGAGAAACTCAGAAAATCGTATGGAAAATCTGAGAGAAAGGACTTGTATTTATAGCCAATATTAGGTTGAAATCTGAAGAGGTGCAACTCTTCAGATGGTTGTTTATGCAAAACGGCCACATCATAAATGTCATAACATAAATGACTATTTACTCAATAATAAAGAGGGTAGTTAATTTTCTGTTACCAAAACATAAAACGGAAAAATGAAAACGATTGGATTTTAATATTAATATTTACGGATTTGTTATTAAAATGGATATTTAATAACATTTCTGTTAATATTTACTATTAACAAATAAATTTGGTCCAAAAATTAATCAATCAATCGATTGACCAAATCCGAAGCCGAAGCCGAAGCCGAGCCGAGCGAGCGAGCGACGACGGCGCGAGGCTTGCCTTCTTCTCAACTCTTTAAGAGCTAGAAGAAGAGCAATTGCTTATATACCCATTAAAAACCTCTTCCTCTTCCAATATGAGACAATATTCTTTCATCGGAGGAGGGGGGGGGGAGCTTAAAATTTTACTTAAAAATCTCATTTTCCTCCATTTCTCATTCACCCTCTTTTAAGCCATATTATACTTAAAAACCCAACAATCCCCCACATGAATGGAGAATGGCTATATCACGAAAATATGCATGAAAAATTATGTGATTCGCAAGCAAGGATTAATTGCATCTGGATAAATAGGTTTCCATTTGAACTTTTCGTAGTGAACTTATGTTGGATATACTTGGTCAATCGGTAGATTTGATATCTTTGAACCGTCGAACTTTGGTGTATACTTAGACAACCATAAGTCACACAACCAACCCTTAACCGTCTTTGGTTCTCATTGTTGTGTTCGTTTCAGCCATGAACGCCGCCTGGTTTCATAAGTGCGTAGAGAACTGGCCTTACAAAGTTCTCCTTGAAGCGGCTAACACTTCACACTTACATAAGTGATTTTTAAATATGTCATCCCGTAGATACACTATTTGATATGCCCCGTATCAAATTTAGAAATCATTAAAAAAACCTTAATGCTTTATCCTTGGTACTGAACATTGTCTCATCACGAGAAGGGACCAAAATTTTAGTTGACAATGTTGAACCGTCATTAATGACTTTGTTTGATCTCCTTGAACCTAGATCTTGGGATCTCCAGTCTTCTAGGTAGAGTTATCGCCACAATGACTTGTTTTCGGTCATAGTCCCATTCCCCTTGATGATTTCTCAACTGCCTCTCTAGTTAGGACTTTTGTAAGTGGATCCAACACATTATCACTTGACTTTACATAGTCAATCATGATAATCCCTCTAAAGAGTAATTGCCTAAAGGTTTTATGTCATCGCCGTATATGACGAGATTTACCATTATACATAACGCTCCCAGCCTTTTCAATTGCCGTTTGACTATCGCAATGTATGCACATTGGTGCCAATGGTTTTGTTACGACCCGGCCAGTCGTCTCATAAGTTACTGCTTTGTTTTTCCCATTTCTGCTTCTTATTGCTTTATCTATCGGTTCTTTATGTGATCGGGTTGGTTGGCTCGAGTTCGGAGAGGATTTGGTAAGGTTTGAGACACTTAGTCTCTTTTGAAGAAGTTTAAGTTGGAAAAGTCAATTGGATATTGACTTATGGGTTAGAGGGCTCGGATGTAAATTTCGATGGTTCGGATAGATTCGGGAGGTGATTTGGGACTTAGGAGCGTGATCAGAATGAGTTTTGGAAGTCCGGAGTAGATTTAGGCTTGAATTGGCGAAATTGGATTTTTTGCGACTTCCGGTTGGTAGATGAGATTTTGATATAGGGGTCAGAATGACATTTCGAGAGTTGCAGTAGTTCCATTGTGTCATTTGGGATGTGTGTGCAAAATTTCAGGTCATTCGGACGTGGTTTGGTTGGGTTTTTGATCAAAAGTGGAATTCGGAAGATTTTGGAAACTTAGGCTTGAATCTAATGTGTTTTGGTTGAGTTGATGTTGTTTGAGGTGTTTTGACGATTGGTACAAGTTTGAATAAGGTTATGGGTTATGTTTGTGCTTTTGGTTGAGGTCCCGGGGACCTCGGGATGATTTCGGATGGTTGACGAGGAGTTGGAGTTTTTGGTGAGCTGCAGATCTTTTGCTGCTTCTGGTATTTCCGCACCTGCGGATTGGGGACCGCAGGTGCGACACCGCATATGCGGAAGAGTGGTCGCAGAAGCGAAAGCTGGTGAAGCTGGCTGGAACTGCAGAAGCGGTTGTGGGACCGCATCTGCGAGGGCGTAGGTGCGGTATATTTCATAGCATATGCGGAAAATGGGGACTTAAGTGAGGACCGCAGGTGCGGAGGTCTTGACCGCAGAAGCAGGAATATGGTCGTAGATGCGAAAATGCCTGGGCCAGAAGGTATAAATTGCTTCCTTCGCGATTTTTAAGCTATTTCACCATTTCTAAGTCGGCTTTGGAGATTTTTGGACGATTTTGAAAAGGGATTTCAAGGGAACTTCATTGAGGTAAGGATTTTGGACCTAAAACTCGTTCCTATGGTATTATTTCATGGATTAAAGCTATAATTAATGGAATTTAAAGGTTAAAATTGGGGAAACTAGGGCTTGGTATTGGAGACCTAGACTTGAGGATTTGAGGGACCTATTGTGGTCGGATTTTGGTACTTTTGATATGTATAAACTCGTGCGGAGATAAGGAACTTATTGATGTAAATTTTATCGAATTCTGAGATGTGGGCCCGAGGGTCGGATTTTGGCAATTTCGAAATTGTGTCGTATATTGATTATTTTTGCTTGGGCTTTGTTCCCTTAGCATATTTTGGCGCCGTGATTCTGCTTTTGGATAGATTCGACGCGAGTGGAGGCTGATTCGAGGGGCAAAAGCGTCGTGGGCTAGAGATTTGACTGGATTGAGGTGAGTAATGATTGTAAATGATGTTCTGAGGGTATGAAATCCCGGATTGCACATCGTTGTGCTATATTGAGGTGACGCACACGTTTGATGACGAGCGTGGGGTCGTGCACTTTTGGGGATTGTGACTTAGTCCATCCCGAATGACTATTTTACCGCGTATTTGACTGAAATCTATTTGCTATCATCATTATTTGGGCTGAATGCCATATTTTGGCCTCGTGCCAACTATTTGAATCCTTCGAGGATTTTTATTGATATTTTCTCACTGTTTTGACTTTATACTTGATCTCAGTCATGTTATATTCCACTGCTTTCATACTCAGCCATGCTTACTACATTTTAACACTTAAATGATATTTTAAATGATAATTGGGTTGAGAATCATGTTTTACTACTGCCGAGTGGCTTGTGAGGATTTTTGATTGAGTAAGGCTGAAGGCCTATGTTTTGAGGGAACACTGATCATAATTTGAGGCCGAGGGCCTGAGATATGTACGCCACGAGGTGGCTTATTGATATGAGGCCGAAGGCCTAGTGATGACGTCACGAGATGACTTGATATTGCGCTTGGGCCGTAAGGGGCTCCTCCAGGAGTCTGCACGCCCCCAGTGAGCGTGGGTACCCATTGTGATGTAAGCTATAGCCCGAGGGGCTGGTATTGTTCTGAGATATTGCCCGAGGGGCGGATTTGTTGATATTGTGCCCGAATGGTGAACTTTTATGTGTTTATCTTCCTTAATTGCTTGTCAATTACTTGCTTAATCGTTGAAAAAGGCTTTTCATGAAGTTTAATTTGAGTTAAATCACTTTCTTAAATGACTTTCACATATCTTTTACTGATTTACTATTTTTAATGGTTTTACTGCTTCATTATAGCATGTAATGTGCCTTACGTGATTTCCTGCTTTCAATCTTTATTTATGATTATTACTCACTGAGTTGGAATACTCACTTTACTCCCTGCACTCGTGTGCAGATTCAGGCATTGCTGATCCTGCCAGTGCGAGTTGAGAGCTCCCGACAAACTTCGGAGTCCACGAGGTAGCTGCTTGGTGTCCGCAACCCCGTGTTTCTCCCCCTTTACCATTTCTATCTCTTATCAAACATCTTGTAATAGCGTATAGGCTTTTCAGACTTGTATTAGGATTGATAAATGCTCATGACTAGTGACATCTCGGTATCAAGCTGTGTTGGGTGGTATTCTGCAAATTATGCTATTATCTGCTACTTTGAGATTCTATTTATTATACTTTAGACTTATTTATTATTGTTTAACTGTTAAAAACTGAAATGGGAAAGTGTCAGCTGGCCTTGTCTTCACGAGAGGCGCTATCACGATCGGGTCCGGGTTTCGGTTTGTGACAAGTTTGGGCCAAAATGGAATGCCTTCCAAGAAATTCCGGAGCCATTCAGCTTCTTCACCAGCTTTATCTAAGGCTATGAATTCAGCCTCCATTGTAGAGGGGGCAATACAAGTTTGTTTGGATGACTTCCAAGATACTGCTCCTCCACCAATAGTGAATACATATCCACTTGTGAACTTAGAATCAGTTGAACCGGTGATCCAATTTGCATTATAGTATCCCTCAATCACCGCAGGATATTTACTGTAGTACAAAGCAAAGCCCTGGGTATGTTCTAAATATCCCAAAACTCGTTTCATTGCCATCCAATGAGATTGACCTGGATTGCTCGTGTATCGACTCAATTTACTTACAGCACAAGCTTCTGGTCGTGTACAATTCATGATGTACATTAAGCATCCCAACACACGAGCATAATCCAATTGTGATATGCTTTGGCCTTTGTTCTTTGCTAATGCAAGATTCACGTCAATTGGAGTCTTTGCAACTTTAAACCCTAAGTGCTTGAATTTTTCAAGTACTGTCCTAATATAATGAAATTGTGACAATGCCAGACCTTGAGGAGTCTTATGGATTTTAATCCCCAGAATTAAATCAGCAACTCCCAAGTCTTTCATATCAAAATTGCTAGTTAGCATACGCTTAGTAGCATTTATGTTAGCGATGTCATTACTTATTATCAGCATATCATCCACATATAAGCAAACAATGACTATGTGATTTGGAACATTTTTAATGTACACACATTTATCACATTCATTTATCTTAAAATCATTTGACAACATTGTTTGGTCAAATTTCGCATGTCATTGTTTGGGTGTTTGTTTTAGTCCGTAAAGCGACTTAACAAGTCTACATACCTTCTTTTCTTTACCTGGAACCACAAACCCTTCAGGTTGTTCCATGTAGATTTCTTCCTCCAAATCTCCATTCAAGAAGGCCGTCTTAACATCCATTTGATGAATTTCAAGACCATACACTGCAACTAATGCTACTAACATTTGTATGGACGTAATTCTTGTAACTGGAGAGTATGTATCAAAGTAGTCAAGACCTTCTCGTTGTCTATACCCTTTGACTACAAGTCTTGCCTTAAATTTATCAATAGTGCCATCATCTTTCATTTTTCTCTTAAAAATCCATTTAGAACCCAATGGTTTATTTCTAGGAGGAAGATCAACCAATTTCCATGTATGGTTGTTCAATATGGATTCTATTTCACTATTGACTGCCTCTTTCCAAAATAATGATTCCGAAGAAGACATAGCTTCTTTAAAGGTTCGAGGCTCATTTTCCAATAAGAAAGTCACAAAATCTGGTCCAAATGAAGTAGACGTTCTTTGACGTTTACTACGTCTTGGATCATCCTGATTAAATGTACTTTCTTTTGTTTCTTCCCGAGGTCGTTTAGATCCTTCACCAATCGACTCACATTCCTTTTTATATGGATATATATTTTCAAAGAACTCAACATTATCTTATTCTATAACCGTATTATTATGAATGTCGGGATTTTCTGATTGATGAACCAGAAACCGATATGCTTTACTATTGGTCGCATACCCTATGAAAACACAGTCAACGGTTTTCGGTCCTATTTTTACCCTTTTTGGGTTTAAGAACTTGTACTTTTGCCAAACACCCACACACTTTAAATAATTCAAGTTAGGTTTCCTTCCTTTCCATTTTTTATATGGAATAGATTGTGTTTTGCTATAGGCTACTCTATTTAGTATTCAGTTAGCCGTAAGAATGGCTTCCCCCCACAAGTTCTGTGGCAAACCAGAACTTATCAACAATGCGTTCATCGTATCCTTTAATGAACGATTCTTTCTTTCCGCAATCCCATTGGATTGGGGAGTGTAAGGGGACATTGTTTGATGAATAATTCCATATTCTAAACATATTTGTTCAAAAAGAGATTCATATTCATCACCCCTATCACTTCTTATCATTTTGATTTTCTTGTTAAGTTGCATTTCAACTTTATTTTTGTATTGCTTGAATGCGTCTATTACTTCATCTTTACTATTAAGTAAGTAAACATAGCAATATCGATTACTATCGTCAATAAAAGTTATGAAATACTTCTTTCCAACGCGAGATGGTATTGACTTCATGTCGCAAATATCTGTGTGAATTAAGTCTAAAGGATTTGAATTCCTTTCAACTGACTTATAAGGATGTTTAATATACTTAGATTCCACACATATTTGACATTTTAATTTGTCGCATTCAAATTTAGGCAATACTTACAAGTTAATCATTTTCCGCAAGGTTTTATAATTGACATGACCCAAACGTATATGCCATAATTCATTTGACTCAATTAAGTAAGACGAAGCTGAAATTTTATTATTACTCTCGACAACCATTACATTCAGCTTAAAAAGGCCCTCAATGAGATAATCTTTTCCTACAAATATTTCGTTCTTACTTATTACAACTTTATCGGATACAAAAACACATTTAAAATCATTCTTAACAAGAAGTCCAACAGAGACTAAATTCTTCCTAATCTCGGGAACATGAAGGACGTTGTTCAAAGTCACCACCTTGCCAGAAGTCATCTTCAAAAAGATCTTCCCACATCCTTCAATCTTGGCGGTTGCAGCATTTCCCATAGAAAGAGTCTCTTCGGGTCTAACAAGAGCGTATGTTGCAAAGGCTTCTCTTAACATGGCGAGTGGCTCCAGAATCAATCCACTGCTCCTTAGGATTTCCCACCAAGTTGCATTCAGAAAGCATAACACACAAGTCATCAACATCTTCATGCTTTTCAACTGTGTTTGCTTGACCTTTCTTCTTGTCTTTCTTCGGAGCACGACACTCCGTAGATTTGTGCCCAGCTTTCCCATAATTGTAGCAATTTCTGTAGAACCGTTTCTTGCTTGGGTTGCTTTTCGGTTCAGAAGCCTGTTTCCTATTTCTCTTATTTTGAGAAGTATCCTCATTAATGTTTGCTCCCATTATTGTTGAGTTTCCACGGCCTCTCTTTTCAGCAGCTTTGTTGTCCTCTTCGATTCTCAGCCGAACAATGAGATCTTCAAGTGACATCTCCTTGCATTTGTGCTTCAAGTAGTTTTTTAAGTCCTTTCACAAAGGAGACAACTTCTCAATCGTCGCTGCTACTTGGAATGCTTCATTGATGACAAAACCTTCAATGAAAATTCTGTTAGTAAAAATACTAAGATTACTACTTTCAATATCAGTATTAATTTGATTTATACCTTCAGCAAGGAGATCATGAATAATCACTTGCAATTCCTGAACTTGGGTAATAATAGACTTGCTATCTACTATTTTGTAGTCCAAAAACTTGGCGGCAACGAATTTCTTCAACCCGTCATCTTCAGTTTTGTATTTCTTTGCAAGCGGAGTCCACAATTCTTTTGATGCCTCCACGCCACTGTAGACATTATACAAATCATCCCCCAATCCTCTAAGAACATAATTCTTGCATAGAAAATCAGAATGCTTCCACGCCTCAATCAAGAGAAAGCGTTCATTCTCTGGAGAGGCAGAACAAGAACATCTTCCTTGATGAACTTCTCCAGATTTAAAGTAGTCAAGTAGAAAAACATCTTCTGTTGCCACCACTTGAAATCTAACTAGAATTTTTTTTAGGGTTACTCCATCGGTGCCAACGCCAGTGTTCGGCTTGTTAATGCATTGGCATTCACCACTGGAATAGCCTGGTTCCCGTTATCATTAGTCATTTCTGTAAAAGAATGACACAAACAAGCGTTAAAATCACGTAGATTTTAATCTTTAACAAAGTAAAAAACCACAAAGGTTTTAAACTCCAAAATAGTGAATATAACACAAATACAGAATACAAATTAAATTCCTTAAGCTTGTTAGTAAACTCTATTTGTAAACTAATTGTAGAAAAGATAAAACAACATAAACAAAAATATAAATGAAACAAAAATTAATCCGAGCCCACTGAATTCACAGTGTTTTCTTAAGGAATTTAATACCCTCCTAGTACCCAAGGTTATGGATTATTTTCTCCCAGGATAGAACGAATTACACACTGGTGTAGTGGTACTTCAAACCCCAGTGTTTCAGCGAACACAGAGTTCGGTAGCAAATCACACTTACTGTTTCTTTCTTTGAAGTTAAAACAATGCAGAAGAAGGAGGAGAAACTCAGAAAATAGTATGGAAAGTTTGAGAGAATGAACTTGTATTTATAGTCAATGTTGGGCTGAAATATGAAGAGGTGCAACTCTCAGAATGGTTGTTTATGCAAAACGACCACAACATAAATGCCATAACATAAATGGCTATTTACTCAACAATAAAGAGGGAAAGGATATTTAATAACATTTCTGTTAATATTTACTATTAACAAACAAATTTGGTCCAAAAGATTAATCAATCAATCGATCATTTGACCAAATCTGAATCCGAAGCCGAAGACGAAGCCGAGCCGAGCCTAGCGAGCGACGATGACGAGGGCGCGAGGCTTGCCTTCTTCTCAACTCTTTTAGAGATAGAAGAAGAGCAATTGCTTATATACCTATTAAAAACCTCTTCCTCTTCCAATATGGGACAATGTTCCTTTATCAAGGGGGAAAAACATAAAATTTCACTTAAAAATTTCATTTCCCTCTCTTTCCCATTCACCCTCTTTTATGCCATATTATACTTAAAAACCCAACCGTTTAAGCTTGTTGAGTCTCCAAGGTATCAGGTGGCCAGTGATTGCTGAGTTGAAGTGACAACCTTGGGAACCCATATTCGAGTTCAAGTAGAGCCGACAACGAGCTCTTCTCATCTATCTAAGTTCATGGGGAGAGTTACCTCATACTTGTGTCGGTAGGAGGAAGAAGGTACCCCACGGATAGCCGAGGGCGCACGCTGGCCCGAAATACCATTATTATTAAAAAGGAAAATTTAAGCTTGTTCCGCGGGCTAATTGGTTTACCTTGGGTTTATTACTGGATCTGCAAAATAATCTACATGCTCATGTGAAACAACTTAGATGTCTGCTCATGTGGGATTAACTCTTAAATAACCTTACCCCCGGTGGTATTTCTTATAGTCCATAGGATTTTATTTTTACATTTTCATTGTTTTACGCTGCCTCTCCAACCATTTTCTCTTCCCTTCTTTTGTTTATGTTGTTAACAAGAGGTTTTGGATATTTACTGTAGCAATGTGTCCGAGCATTTGTGGAGACTGGTGATGGAGAGGTGCTTGTGCTACGGGTTCAAGACCCCCTTTCATCGTGTATACGGTCAAAATCAGGGAAGGCTGATTTTAAGGCTTCTATGGCGTTTCAAGCCCGGCCTCTGTAGACATGTGATTTTTGACCTTCCTCAATATTTTTTATATTTGAGCACGTAAATATTTAGTTTAGGCCTAATATCTTTATTTCAACTAATTTTGACTCTTTTACTTTATTTTGTCACAAGAAAAAAATGAAAATTACAAAAAAAAATAGTTCTAATGATGTGTCGTAGTCATACTATTTTACTAGAGCTTTTATTTTATTAAAAAATACCAAAAAAAATAGTTTCATTTTAGATTTGTCTTTAATAGTCTATTTCAATCAATTAGGAGTGATTTTACATTTTTATAGGTGTTTTATACTATTGTACAAGAAGAATTGGATTTGGGTCTATAGTTTATGAATTTTAAGTTTTAGGTCAGTTTTAATCCAATAACACATAGACCCAACCCAAAAGCCATTAATCTCAATACCCAATACCCATTAAGCTAACCCTAGGGACCCTTCTAGACTCTTCTTTGGGAACACAAATAAAGGAAAGACCCCTAGACCCCAAAAACTAACGCTTGAAATGAGCTGAAATACGCAAAAATAAGAGATATAGACCGACGCCTAAAGCTAGGACAGCTGAAGAAGGCAGCGCCGTTTTCAAGGAACCCCCTCCCAGCGTTTCTATCTCCTTCAACAGAAGCCCTCCGTCGTTCTTCAACCAAACACAAACGCCCCCTGATCGTCTTCTTAATCGGAAAAAAGCTCCGAGAGATATACACCTAAGGAAGCAGCCGTTACACCCAAACAACCACATCAGTTCTGCTTCTTCTTCAACCATATACGCAGATACAGTAGAGGGGAAATGGAGGAGGGAACGGAGAAGGGAAACGAAGGAAACCGGACATAGGGTGACGGAAAGTGAACGAAATCGAGGGGAAGGGTTTGGTTTCGATTCTGACTTGTCCTTTCCGATTTAGTATCCTAATTTAGATATAAAAATCAGTTCTATTAGATTTCTCAATCAATAATCCAAAAATACTTTGATCTTTTTCTGTGGATTTCAATTTCAATGATGGAGTCAGTTTGAATTATTTGATTCGGATTTCCATTTGAAGTTCAAGTCTGCCGATGATAACGTTTCTGTTCTTCATTTGATTCTGATTTTCGGTTCTTCGAGTATGGGAATGGAGTTAAATCGAGGTTGATTCGAGTTCGTCGACGGTGAAGTTCTCTGTGCCCGGTCCGGCTTGTTCGAGCTCTCTCGTCGAGCTTGTATCTTTGTATTCATCTCCATGTATATAAAAGGTTCGTCTTTTGTTCTAATTTACAGGTTGTTATCAATCCTTGGTTGCTTTACTTTATTTGTTGTTTGAGTTATGTATAATCTATCCTCCAGTCCTTTGTATTTTATCCCGTTTTCTTCACTGTTGGAACGATTTAGTTGCCTTAACTTTGAGTAGGTGAATATTGTCCCATGTTATTCTTGTCAATATATAAGAACTTGAAGCATCAATTGATATATTTGACATTCTAAAAGAGAATTGAATAAATTCCACGTGTCAGTAGGATAGTATTATGTATTTTGTTTGATATATAACTTGCATACATCAATCTTAATGATTCCATACCTTTGGTTTAAATTACCAAGCTTACTCAGTTCCTGATGTTTCTCTATGAAGGTATTCTGTGCAGTAGAATTGTAAAAGTAAATGGATTCATGTAAGTCAAACAAGGATAAATAAATCATCATGGCCCTGGGTACGGTTCCCGTGACATGGTCACAATACATAAATCTAAAATCTGGGTGTGCATTTCATGTGACCCGGTTCTAATTTCCAACAAGGTTAAATAGAACGTGTCGTGAATCAAGGTTCATTTCATGTAGCGTGGCTTGTGACGTGTTTAAATAACCTTGGATTAATTCTTTAAATAAATAAAAGCGGTTATAAGGTTTAAAAGATGCACGTAAGTTCTATATGTGTAATAAATCAAATAAATAGGACAATAATAATAGTTGAACGACCGTGATAGAACCACGGAACTCGGGAATGCCTAACACCTTCTCTCGGGTTAACAGAATTCCTTACCCGGATTTCTGTATTTCGCAGACTGTAAAACAGAGTCAAATCTTTCCTCGATTCGGGATTTTAACCGGTGACTTGGGACACCATAAATTATCCCAAGTGGCGACTCTGATTTTAAACAAATAATCTCGTTTCAATTGTCACTTAAATTGAAAAAAACTCCCTTATACCCTTCTGGGGTAAGAAAAAGGAGGTGTGATAGCCTCGATGGGCTCGGAGCACGTTCTGTGGCTCGTTCCCGAAACACTCGCCTCGGGGGAGGGGGGGTATATCGAAGACTCATCATAGCATACCTCGAGGAAGCATGAAAATCGACGAACGTCATGGAAAGACGAGAAATTCCCGAGGGCACGTGATTAGAACTAACAGAGTCTGCGAGAAATAGTACAAATCCGTACTAAGCCGTTATACAGCCGTACTAATAGCATTTCCTCATTATTATTATACATGTACTATGTTGGGATTCCCCCCTCCTATATAAAGGTAACCCTTATCATTTTGTAAGACACATATGAATATTGAATAATATACAACATTCTCTACTCTTTTTGCCTAAATGTGTTCAATAATTACTCTATAGATTTGTTGCTTGTTCATTTATTATTCTTCATTTATTGCCCATTATTAACCGCAGAAGGCTACCTTTGAGGCATTCATTATCATTGTTTCTTCATCAATTGTTCATTGCTAACTGCCCTAACTAGACCTCGAAGCCCATATTCCAGCCAGCTCGAGGCCCAGCCTTGTGACAGTATTGGTTTTCATATCTTATTCTCTTTACTTACATTTAGCATCTATTGCCTAACAACTAGTATTGAAATAAATCATATATTTTTAGAACCACAAAATCAAATATAATTGTCAATACCATTTTCAAGGTAAACAGTTTGGCGCACACCGTGGGGCTAAAAATAATAGTGATTCTTTTGGTGCTAGTTTTCTGAAAACATAAGTTATTCTTCATACTTTTCCTATCCAAGAATCTTTGATTTTAGGTAAAAAAATGTCTAACTCAGCAAATGCGCAGGAAAAAATGGTATTGGGCTTCATAGAAAGAACGGACCAGAAGAACCTCAGCACATCATTCACATGATCATTGGAGAAACTGACGTCCCATAGAGACCCATGTTCAAATGGGCCAAAGTGTCCATCGAAACGGAAAGGCAAACTCGAAGATATATAACCGAGGACGCCCTTATATTTAGAGAAGAAGACATCGAGGCCTTGTCCCAACCACATGATGATGCACTGGTAATTTCTTTTCTTTTGAATAACGTTCAAGTTAAATGTATGCTCGTGGATCCAGGTAGCTCGGCCAATGTAATTAGGTTGAAGGTGGTGGATCAGCTCGGACTGTTCGACCAGATCATACCCACCTCTCGAATCCTCAATGGATTCAACATGGCAAGCGAGACAATGAAGGGAGAAATCATCCTTGTAGTCACCGTGTCCGGTACAGTTCAAGACACCAAGTTTCATGACATCGAAGGCAACATGAGGTACAATGCCTTACTTGGAAGACCGTGGATACACAACATGAGGGCGGTACTATCAACTCTTCACCAGATGATGAAGTTCCCAACAAAAGATGGTATAAAACGGTGTACGGAGAACAACGTACAACAAAGGAGAGGTTCGTGGTAAATGACGTGGCACCAACATCGACTCTCCCCGTCTAGGATGAGTTAGGAAATAGGCTGACCCCCGAGGAATAGGTGGTCTGTGAGCATTCGAATGAAGATGACGAAGAAGACTTCCTCACTCCTCGGACCTTCATTGCCCCCTAGGAGTCGGATGCAACAAAATCAACGGTCAAATAACTCGAACATGTCGTCTTGATCAAGCATCTTCCAGAACGAAAGGTATACCTGTGAACAGGATTAACCCCCGAACTCAGAAAAAAACTCATACAATTTCTTATTAACAACGTTGATTGCTTTGCTTGGTCCCATTTAGACATGACAGGGATCCCGCCGGAAATAACCACCCATCAACTAAGTGTCAATCCTAGGTTCAAACTAGTAAAGCAAAAAAGGAGGCCTCAATCCGAGGTAAAACATGTGTTCATCAAAGACGAAGTAACAAAACTCCTCTAAATAGGATAAATTAGGGAGGTAAAATACCTCGAATGGTTGGCTAATGTAGTTGTGGTCCCCAAAAAGGAAATATATTGAGAATTTGCGTAGATTATAAAGACTTGAATAAAGTATGACCCAAAAACTCATTCCTATTGCCCAACATCGATCGCTTGATCGATGACACGACCGACCATGAGATCCCCACTTTTCTCGATGCCTATTCCAGTTATAATCAAATTCAAATGAACCCAAAGGACATGGAAAAAACTTTGTTCATCACGAAGCATGGTACATACTGTTATAAAGTAATGCCATTCGGGCTAAAAAACGCAGGAGCTACATACCAACACCTAGTTAATAAGATGTCCGAACATCAAATAGGTCAATCTATAGAAGTTTACATTGATGACATGCTAGTTAAGTCTCTGCGCGTAGAGGACCATTTGACTCTTTTGCAGGAAACATTCGATATCCTTAGAAGTTACAACATGAAGCTCAACCCCGAAAAATGTGCCTTCGGAGTAAGATCGGGAAAATTTTTAGGCTTCATGGTGTCAAATAGGGGGATCGAGATCAACCCCGAAAAAATCAAGGCCATTGAAGAAATCATAGTGGTGAACAATGTAAAGGCCGTACAACGACTGACCGGGCGGATAGTGGCCTTAGGCCGATTCATCTCGAGATCGTCAGATCGACATCATTATTTCTTCTCCTTGATCAAGAAGAAAAATAGCTTTGAGTGGACTCTGGAATGCCAACGTGCTTTAGAGGAATTAAAGTTGTATCTCTTGAGCCCGCCTTTGCTCCACACCCTGAAGGTAGATGAAATGTTGTACTTGTATCTGGCCGTATCCAAAGTAGCGGTAAGTGGTGTGTTGGTTCGCGAAGAACAAGGTATGTAATTCCCTATTTATTACGTAAGTCAGACTCTAGGAGATGCTGAAACCAGGTATCCACACTTAGAAAAATTAGCTCTTGCATTAATAAGTGCATCTCGAAAATTAAAACCTTATTTTCAATGTCATCGTATATGTGTTTTAACAACATACCCTCTTTGAAACATCTTGCAAAAGCGTGAATTATTGGGCAGATTGGCCAAATGGGCCATCGAGCTCGTAGGATATGACATCGTGTACCAACCTCGGACGGCTATCAAATCCCAAATTTTGGTGGAATTCGTGACTGATTTTACGCCTGCCCTCATGCCCGAGGTAAATAAAGAATTCTTGCTAGAAACGGGCACATCATCAGGGGTATGGACTCTATTCACCGACAGTGCCTCGAACGTAAAAAGGGTCCGGGCTCGGCATCGTTCTAAAACTGCCTACGTGCCGCATGATTAGGCAATCTATAAAAACTCCGAAATTCACTAACAATAAGGTTGAGTATGAGGCTATGATTGCAGGTCTCGAGCTGGCCAAAAGCCCAGGAGCAGAGGTAGTCGAAGCAAAATGCGACTCCCTTCTGGTAGTCAACCAAGTAAATGGGAGCTTCGAGGTTCGAGAATACAGGATGCAAAGATACTTAGACAAACTTCAGGTCATATTACATCGTTTCAAAGAATGGACTCTGGTCCACATTCCTTGAGATCAGAATAGTGAGGCCGATGCACTCGTGAACCTGGGGTTGTCTGTCGAAGAAGATGACATACTCCCGGGGGCTGTTATATAGTTATGCAAGTCAGTGATTGAAGAAGTCCACGCTGAGATCAAATCAATAAGTCTAACATGGGATTGGAGGAATAAATACATCGACTATTTGAAAAACGGGAAGCTGCCTACAAACCCAAAGGAATCGAGGGCCCTTCGATCCAAAGCAGCTCGATTTTCACTCGACGAGAACGGAACACTATATAAAAGGACCTTCGACGGACCTCTAGTAGTATGCTTGGGATCGGGGTACACCGATTATGTACTTCGAGAAATCCACGAGGACACTTGTGGAAATAATTCCGACGTCAATTCTTTGGTTCAAAAGGTGATCAGAGCATGCTACTATTGGGACAGCATGGAGAAGGACACCAAGGAATTCGTTCGAAGGTGTGACAAATGCCAAAGGTTCGCATCGATGATTCACCAACCCGATGAACAACTACATTCAGTCTTATCACCATGGCGGTTCATGAAATAGGGGATGGACATTTTCGTCCCCCTACCAGCGTCGCCAGGTAAAACAAGATTTATTTTGTTTATGACTGATTATTTATCGAAATGGGTAGAAGCACAGGCATTCGAGAAGATAAAAGAAAAAGAAGTCATTAAATTCATCTGGGACCACATCATATGCCGATTCGGGATCCGCTCCGAGATTACATGTCATAATGGAAAGCAGGTTATAGGCAACAAGGCGACGAAATTCCTCGAGGATCATAAAATCAAGAGGATTCCTATCAACGCCCTATCACCCATGTGCAAATGGACAGGTTGAGTCCACAAACAAGACCATCATCCAAAACTTGAAAAAGAGGTTAGAAAATGCAAAGGGAAAATGGAAAGAGGTGTTGCCCGAAGTATTATGGGCATACCGAACAACTTCGAATTCAAGCACATGAGAAACACCGTTCTTTTTGGTATACGGGTTCGAGGCTTTGATGTCGGCCGAGGTCGGAGAGCCAAGCGCCAGATTTCTACATGCCACCAAGGACTCGAACAACGAGGCCATGGCTACAGCCCTCGAGCTACTATATGAAAAGCGAGAGGTTGCACTAGTCCGAATGGCCGCCCAAAAATAGAGGATTGAGAGATATTATAACAGGAGAACAAACCTCCGATACTTCGGAGTCGGGGACTTAGTCCTAAGGAAATTCACCCTCAACACTCGAAACCCAAATGAAGGGAGGCTAGGCCCGAGCTGGGAAGGACTGTACCGTGTCCTTGGAGTAGTAGGCAAAGGGTCCTACAAACTTGACACCATGGAAGGCGAGCAACTTCCAAGCAATTGGAACATATCAATGCTCAAACACTATTATTGCTAAGGTATAACCTTCTCCCTTTTCGCTTTATGTCTCATACTAATTTTTTACAGGTGTTCGATGGGAGACGCCAGAGCGCCCTTCGATTCGAATACCTTGGGTTTTTAAAAGCATGTGTTGCATTCTTTTTCCCATCGATTCGGTTTTATCCCAAATGAGTTTTACCGGCGAGGTTTTTAACGAGACAACATCTATATGCTACCTAAGGAGAACTTAACAAGTATTCAAGGCTTCTTCTAAAAAATCCTCGAATACTGGGGGTCATCCCTCTCAGAGGTTATCTTTTTGAAAAATGATCTCGATAGGAAAATATTGTATTGGGCTAAACGGTCGAATGAACCATGTCCATGTAGAACAATCGAGCCTCCAAAGGCAAGAAAATGTACACATATATCAAGTAATCAAAGAAGCCTCTATGTCAAAGAAGTTTACTACTATCTCGCAAAACGACTCAAGGGCCAAAAATCCTCGAACACTCGGGGACTGTCATCGACAGTCAGCTCATCGAAGCCATCAAAAACCTGAGCTCGTAAGACCTCAGTGAGGCAGCATTGAATATGTAAGACCTTAACGAGGCATGCCCAAACTTATAAGACCTCAATAAGGCAATATCAAGCTTATAAGACCTCAATAAGGCGTACTCAAATTTATAAGACCTTAAAAAGGCATAACCCCAATATTAAGGCCAAGACTATATATTCGAACTTGTAAGACCCCTAAAAGGCATACCCTCGATATAGAAGCCAAGGTCACCGCACCCAGGGACTAAAGGCTACGGTCGAACTAAAAGGCTACAGCTGAATTAACGCGACTCGGAGACGTCCGGCTGCCGCCATAAAACTAAAGGCCTCCAAATACTTCGAAAATACTTCAAAAAGAACCAGTTAATCAGACTACCCTCGGCATAAGCAAAGGAGCTTCGATAATATCAGCTCCGAATAATAAAAAGGCTTCGAAAACAATCAGCCTTCGATCAAACCTCCCCAGGTACTCAACTATCGTCACATATGAACTCATAACCGAGGTTCTCGTTTGAGCCGTCGAAGAGTTGGACGAACATATAACATGCCAAGGCATAATCAAAACTTCAAAAGTCTTTAGCCAAAATAAGGAAAAACTATATCCAAATTAGAGGTCATTTCGACCCAATCTAAAAAGAGCCTAAGGGCCAATGCTTAAGAGCCTAAGGGCCAGCCTAAAGAGCCTAATGGACAATACGTAAGAGCCTAAGGGCCAATGCGTAAGAGACTAAGGGCCAACCTAAAGATCCTAAGGGTCAATGAGCCCGAGTCAAAACTTGATTCGAGGACCGAGCTCTAAATGGTCAACTATTATCAATTTTTCATCAAGCACAACCTAAGGGTTCTTATCTTAAAGTCCTCCATATCAGACTAATTATCGACAAACATCAAAATTTATTCCAAAAAAGCAAAGGGAAGGCAAGAAATGACGAAAAGCAAAGATCCTTATATATAATAAAGGTTCACAAAGTCATATTTGCAAGGCTCATGCCTGGAGCCCTTACACAAAAAAGGAACAAATAAAAACCTAATCTGCCGTTGGAGTCACTTGACCGGATGAAGCTCCCTTAGAAGTTTTGCTTTCAACGGCTTGGCCCTCGACCCTTGGAACATCAATGGCCTCCTCCCCCCGGGGACTTCACCTTCATCTTCATCATCCTCTGAGCCGCTAGACGAACCACTGGCTGAACCATCATCAGAAGAAAGCAGAGCTGCCGATTCTTCCTCTAGGGCCTTCACCCTCTTGATCTTATTAGACAAATCGATGCCCCTTGCACGTACATCCTCGAGAGCCTTTCTCCGAGATATAAATCGGGCATGTTCTAGGAATCGGGTCAGTTCAAGCTCGACCTCTTCAGATAACTTCTTGGCCCGAGCATTTGTAACAGCAACATCTTCTCGATACGAGGATATGAACGCATCGGCTTCGGACTTAGCTGTAGATAGCGCGACGACTGATTCAGTATGTAGATCCTTATACTTACTACTATCCACCCTCGCATCCTGAAGATGATGATCAACCGAGGCCAACTTTCCCTGGAGGGTATCTCTCTCGAAGGTTATCTCGTCCACACGCTGCTTGAGTCCTAGAATCTTAATATCCCTGGCTCTGAGCCCTTCCCTCATCAGGACATCTTTCTTCTCAAACTACAAAAATCAACCCAAAGGTGTTAAATGCTAAAGTCAGACAAGCACGATAAAAAAAACATATGAAGACTGTATTACCTGCTCAGCAAGATCGGTCCGCTCTCGAGACACCATTTCCAAACGAGCCCGAAGGTTATGAAGTTCTTCCTTCTTTTTGGTAAAAAGAGTTCTGAGCTCGCCAGCCTCTGATGAGAGCCCCCTACACTCTTGCTTATAGTGAGTCAACTTAACTTAGGACTTTGCAAAGGCCTGATTGAAAAGCATTATAGCCTGAAAGCATAATAGAACGAAATCAGGAAGATGAGGATCGAAGCTCAGAGTATAGTCGACGAAAATATTTCCTATTTGAGCGAAGCGTTAAGCTCCTAAAAAATGAGCGAAGCATTAAGTTCGGGGTTTCTTTTGACCCTAGTGAAGAATCCTTCAAACACGTCATTCTCCCCAAGGGATTCCCCCGCATCGGAAGTCTCTCTATTATGGGCATCCCGTATCTCCCTCGGAGAAAATGTCAGGCCCGACGGAGATTACCCACATCAACAACTCTGGCTGGATCGATCGAGGCCTTCTTTTGCCTCCGGAGAGCCTTAGAGCTGGGCTCACCTAAAGCATCTACCGAACGCCCCTTGAATCGGGAAATGTTTTGGTCGTCGACCGGCTTAGGGACATCATCTGACCTACCCTCGAGAGACTCTTTGGCCCGAGGTGGGACAATATCAGTAGTTTTTGGTTTGGAAGCCTTCAGCTCAACAACCATCAGCTCGGCAAGATCCGAAGCAGACACGTTTCCTCTTCCCCAAGGTGCTAGCAGGGAGTCATCTTTATCCTCGCCCCTAGCTCTGGGGCTCTCTGCTACTTCCGAAGTTAAGGCCGCTGAATCGAACTTAGGCTTTTGAGCTTTAGCCTTCTTCGTTTCGGGGACTTCGTCAGTGATTTTCTCTTTCTATTCTTCTCCTTGGTGAGTTTTAGGGTATCTACCTCCCCGGAGGGGGTTTCCCTCATCAAAGAGGCCTCTCCTATGCCTGCACAAACACAAAAGGAAGGTACAAAAATGAGAATACATTCAAGGGATATCTCATATAAAGAGCTCAAGTATGGCAGAAAGATGAAGAAGCTTTATCATCTTGGGGAATGGTTCTAAAAGTCTTCGCCATTTTTACTGAATGATTTCAGAGGAAAAGAGAAAACTGGATGAGAGACGAACACAAGAAAGAAGTAAGAAGATCTGTTGAAAGTTTGGAGATATGATGAGAGTAATGAGTGAAGAATTGGAGTATTTATGGGGGCCAGTAGTGCGCGTTGGAAAAAGCCAAAGGACGACCAACCGTCGTAATCAATTCAAGGTTTTTTAAGAGTCATGCGAACGTAACTTTTGAACATCCGTTTTTGTCACATCAACTGCTCACATGACATAACTAACATAATGATGAAGGCATTGAAGAGTTGAAGAATTCAAATCGTTCCTTGTTATTTCATTCCAAGGAACGCGAGGACTATCTGTATATGGTCAAAATCAGTGAAGGCCGATTTTAAGGCTTCTATGGCATTTCAAGCCCGACCTTGATGGGCTCGGAGAACTCTCTAAGACTCGTCCCCGAAGCACTCGCCTCGAGGGGGTATATCGAAGACTCATCATAGCGTACCTCGAGGCAGCATGAAAATTGACGACCGTCATGGAAAGGCGGGAAATTCCCGAGGGCACGTGATTAGAACTGATAGAGTCTTCGAGAAATAATACAAATCCGTACTAAGCCATTATACAGCTGTAACAATAGTATTTCCTCATTATTATTATACATGTACTATGTTGGGATTTCCTCCTCTTATATAAAGGGGACCCTTATCATTTTGTAAGGCACATATGAATATAGAATAATATACAATATACTCTACTCTTTTTGCCTAAACTTGTTCAATAATTACTCTACAGATTTGTTGCTTGTTCATTTATTTCCCATTATTAACCGCGGAAGGCTACATTTGAGGCATTCATTATCATTGTTTCTTCATCAATTGTTCATTGCTAACTACCCTTACTAGACCTCGAAGCCCCTGTTCCAGCCAGCTCGAGGCCCAGCCTTGCGACAGTATTGGTTTGCATATCTTATTCTCTTTACTTACATTTAGCATTTATTGCCTAACAACTAGTATTAAAATAAATCACATATTTTTAGAACCACAAAATTAAATATAATTGTCAATGCCATTTTCAAGGTAAACACATCGGTTATTGCTGCATGGTGTTTGTGAGGTATGCTTTGTGGAGCAATAATGTTTGTATTTCCTCATTGCAGCACTACATCATATATTATGTCATAATAACATTGAGCACTGCTTCGACTTCGGGTCTGACGTGAGCTTTGAACTTGGGAATTTGGAATGGCTGTAGAACAACGCCCCTAGATGTTCAGATTTATATTGTTAAGTAAGAAGAAAACAATCTGCATAGTCTCAGGATATGTTGCCTTTACGTTAAAAGAGAATGCACATATGACCAGAGGCGGATCCAAGATTTTAAGATTATGGGTGCACCACTAACTTTAAGCGTAAGGTTAAAACTTGTCATAGTGTCTATGGCTGGTCAATTTTGCTGTTATTTAGAGAGATTAACTCCATACTTGGTAAATCCAAATCTGCATTTTATATCATTAATACTATCAGTTATATAATTATTAAATAATATAATCATAAATCGTTTCGGTTCTTATTGTATTAGGTAAAAAGGAAAAGCAAATGCTAATGAAAAATTAATGCAGTCAATATTGAAGCTTGTGCACGTTTTAATTCAAAAAGAAGCACAAAAACATCGAAAAGCCCTTAAAGCATAGGACTAATATTATATATGTGAATTACTTACTAAAAATCAAACTATTTGTTTGTATTAAAAAATTTTGAACAAAAATATGATTAAGTCTTATCCTTTGGATCTTTTATTCATTTCGGTAAAATAAATTTAGATTAGTTTCTGATAGAAACAAATCTCAAACATGAAGTAATAGAGCAGAAAATTAGAGAGAAAAAAATAAGAAAATAAGAGGTAAAATGAAATAGAATATGTGGCCGAAGAATCTAAAATTAGGATCCAACACCAATTTTTGACCATGAACCCATTGCACTACACACCAAAATCTTTATAAAATTATATAGAAATACTAGCTTATGGCTCCAAACAGGATGGGTGCAAGTGCACCATCATTTGTTGTGGATCCACCACTGCATATGACAGCTAATCTGATATGTGATATATGTGGACTAATCTTTTATGGTCATCTTATGACTGCTTACTTGTGTTTTAATAGTTCTACAACCTGGCTTCCGTACCAACCTCGAAAACAAAAGGCAACAAGGTTGTGAAAATAACTAAGATAAAGAAGAAGAAGAATAAGAAGAAGAAGAAGGCGGGTTCAGCTGATGTTCCAAACATTAAACTCTGCAACTTTCTGAAGATGGCAAGAGAAGGGTTCTGGTGATTCATTTCGCCAGGATCTAGCCCTTGTATCATTACTATGTTGTGCATTATCTTAATTACTCATTAACATCAAATATGGTTGTTCCCTCGGCAATTCCGACGACTGTAATAATAAATTAATTACTTGAATTGTAGGTGCTTTGTGTTGGAAATGTCTTATTTCTAGGGCCACCTGTTAGGGATGATTGTAAGGGGAATCTAAATTGCTTTGTATATATTGCAGAAATAAACATACCTTGTAATTTATTACTGGATCTCAGATCTCAAGGGTGCTATGTTGTGGAGAGAAACAAAAGTTTCTGCATGGCCTAGTAGAAACCTATTACATAGTTTACTGTGGTGAACGACTTATAGAACATACATGTGTGGAACTTAGCAGAAACCACATATATCTTTGGCGTTTCAGTTCTGGAAAGAATAACATGGTGCATAGGGAAGTTATTCTCTTTAGTCGCCTCTTTCTCTTTTCGTGTGACAACAATAACAAGCCTAGCGTTATCTGGGGAGAGTAGTGTGTATGCGAATTTTACCCCTACCTTGAGAAAATAGAGGAAAGTAACAAGCAGTAATAACAATAAGATAATACGAAACAGAAATGAAAGAAACAAGTAGAGTAATAGAAATCTACGAATAAGAAAATACAAGATTAATATTAATACTACTCGAATTGAAAAGAAAAGAAAAATACTTGATAATCTTCTATCCTAATTCTCGACCACCACACCCGCCTATCAAGAATTATGCCTCGGTAAGCTGAAGCAGTATCATGTCCTGCCTAATCACCTCATCCTAATACTTCTTAGGACTGGCTCTACTTCTCCTTAGACCCACCAAGACCGATGATGTGTGTGTGCGTGCGCGCTTGAGGTGAATTCGTAGTGGGTTTTTTGTGTTTGGTAATAATAAAATTTTACGAACTGGCATTGGGAGGTTGTCATGGTTAATGTAAATTGAGTATTTTGTTAATTGGTTTATGCAATTAATTTTTTAATTTGCTACTTGGGATTATGAGGATTTCTTGAATTCTTGAACTTTTTTTTGCTTATTACATCAAAATAGCAGCAATTTTTATAACTTACACTTAATATATTTATTAATGAGACTTTCGGGGGTTAACTGTGTTCATCCTTGTATGAAGACAAATTCATTCAAATTTTAACATAAAAAGACCAATATTACCACTTTTACCAATGGTGTAATATTTCTTTTCAGTGAGTTGGAAACTCATTTCATTGACTACCGTATTGTTGCTAATTTAGCAATCATTCATTTAGTGATATTCGTGACCATGTGTGATTGTTTTGTGATAAATTGTATACTTGTGTTTTGTTCCTTGCGTAGATGCAGAAGAAGTTTATTTATGATAGGTTATGCAAATTATGTACTTATATTCATACAAAGAAAAGAAATGTTTTAATTAACACATCAAAATTAATATGATCTTTGTAACCTTAGGCTTAGCATATGATATATGTGTACTATTTTAGTACGGTTAATTTTTTGTCCTACTTCGAAAATAAAATATAGGTAGATAAACTTTCCTCCTTCATTGGCTATTTAAAATAGTCAATTACATTGAATTTTCTTTTTAATACAGAGATCAGAGTACAATATTTTCAAGGACTTAATAGTTGTTACTTCTAATTTATTCTAACCATGCAATCAGAAACTTTGAGAGATTCTTTTGAGAAAATTTACAAAGCATTAACTTATTCTATATATATCACTTTTATATTTCTAACAGCTTGACTTAATTCTATTAAAGTAACTTCAAGCTCTTTGCGCTTTTTCTTTTCTTTAGATCACTTTCATATACGGAGAGAGTAATATACTTTTTGATCGTCCATTCATGTTAGGAAACACTAATTACTTGATTTTATTTACTTTCACGTACTAGATTTCACTTTTTGACAAGGTGGATTGCTCTGATGGTAAGCACCTTCCACTTCCAATCAAGAGTTTGTGAGTTCGAGTCACCCCAAGAGCAAAGGTGAGGAGTTCTTGGAGGGAAGGATGTCGGGTTCCTATTGTTGTTGTTGTAGTACTAGATTGATGAATAATTGATTGGTCTTTATTATCTTTTCATGATTTGAGATTATTTTAAACATAAAATAAAAGGAAAAAATATGACTATATTATAATGAAAATTAAGTTAACATTGATTGACATTTTAGACCATTTAATTGAGATTTGTTTTTGTATTAACTGTTTTTGCTACCTTTCATAGCAAATTATGATTTAAATTATTAGTCATTTTCTTTTAATGCTTATTTTTATAACTCGAAACACAATTTTAAATATGTAGTTCTTTTTAAAGTTTTTTTTTTTGTAGGAATTAATATGGTATTTACGTGCAATAACTAGTGTCATTATTAATATAGAATCATGAGTAGATGATATTCTTAATTAAGGTCCACTGGTCTGTGTATAGTCAATGAAGAAAGAATAAAAAAAAAAGAAAGGTTGGCAAATGCAATTTGATCTTCGGTGCACCCTCTGTATAGTCAGTCAATGAAGAAGGAATAAAAAAAGAAAGGTTGGGAAATGCAATTTGATAAAATCCTCAATATCTGGTGCTTATAACAGACCACCAATTTCTTCCTTGAATAATCTTGTTTGGTTAGTACAATGGCCATGAAAGCCGTGAAGTACTGTGTGGTAAGTAATTTCTTGAATGGTATTTTCATTAATTGTTTCAATTTAAAAAGCCAAATGGTTGTTGAAATCAGGTGGATGCCTTCGCTGACGCAGCATTCAAAGGGAACCCAGCAGCCGTTTGCTTATTAGAGGAAGACAGAGATGATGAATGGTTACAGTCTGTTGCTACTGAGTTCAATTTATCTGAAACTTGTTATCTCACTCCACTTACCTTATCTAAGGCTAACCCCACATTTGGCCTTCGTTGGTTCACTCCAGTTCATGAGGTCAGTCTGTCTAGCTACATCCTCTTTCAATTTCAAAACAACTGTTACTCAATCAAACCTCCCAACACCTAATTTTTAACCTAATTTCTCCGATCCTTTGCTTTGATTTTATTGTGATGTCTTATTTAACACTAGGAAGGCAGTATGAATTACCCTCCGATCCTTTCTACTCGATCAATTTGGTTTAGTAAACAAATTTGGACCTCTTCCTGAAAATTTGAGGCAAAGCCCTTTTACTTGGTGGGTAAAATTTGTTAAATGGGAGAAATTGGAGAATGAAGTTTGGAGCTCATCTTTCTGAAAATTTGTTATTGGAAAAATGGGGAGAAATGAAAATCCAAAGTGTTTATTGAAATGAATAAAATAGCAGTAATATCTGTTTTGAAAAAGCTAAATCCAGTATCTGTTTCCTGCTTATTTTTCCTTCTGAGGGAGTGCAAGTAATTCACTTTTTAGCAAGGAATTTCATTTGTGCTTTGCAGGTCAATCTATGTGGACATGCAACGCTAGCAGCTGCACACTTTCTATTTTCCTATGGCTTAGTTAAAACTGATACGATTGAGTTTTCAACAAAGTCAGGAATTTTAACTGCCAAAAAAGTAGCAGAAGCCAAAGCTTCAAATTCTCAGGACGATTCACCAACAGGTTACTCAATTGAATTGGATTTTCCTGTTGTCCAAGTAGCCGAGACGAATTCTGCTGATGTTGCTGCAATTTCTGAAAGCTTCAATGGTGCACCTGTGGTTGAGATCCATGAGACATCTATGAGTGATCTTTTTGTACGTATTTCAATTTGATTTCCTTTTTGTATTTACACAAGTGCATAAGACAAAAATTCATGTAAAAGCAACTCGTGCAAGTCTCTCTTACAAAAGTACAAACATGAAGGGCAATCAAGAAAGCATTTTTGTTTCGTTCTTTTGAAAAAAAAAAACGTTTCTTTCAAACTCAGAGAGGAAGGGATGCTAGATAAAGTTAGTAAAAATTAGGGAAATGAAGATAATTCATGGTGCTTTTGCAGATTTTACTCCCGTCAGGGGAGGCAGTGGCCGAATGCCAACCTCAGTTTGATCAAATAAAGAATTGCCCTGGCAGAGGAATAATAATAACTGGACCTGCTCCACAGGGTTCTGGCTTTGATTTTTATAGTCGCTTCTTCTGCCCAAAGCTCGGAATCAATGAGGTATTGCTAGCACTTGAATCTAATGTGAGCACGTATATATTGTATTCGAGCAAATCATAGTCACTGAAAATGTGGTACTGAATTGAAGCCAGTTATATAGATAGTATTCATCATATCTTTATATAACGACAACTGCATATGTAAACATCTATATGTTTGTATAACTGATGTTTCTTAGATATCTCACCTGTTTCTCTTCTTGCACATATTTTTTTTAAACAAAACTTTTCAGGATCCTATTTGTGGAAGTGCTCATTGTGCCTTGGCTCCTTATTGGCGTAAAAAACTTGGCAAATGTGACTTTGTTGCTTTAGCGGTACTTACTCTCATCCTCCAACTTCCCATATCCCCCCTATCAGGAACCAAATGCACAGGCTGAAATTCTTATTCATGTGTGGACGTGCATTCTGGAACTACTTATACTAACAACATAGTTCTATTTACCCTATTGATTGGTGTTGTTTTGTGGTTCAGGCCTCACCTAGAGGTGGCGTCGTGAACGTGCATCTAGACGCGGAGAATCAAAGGGTATTTCTGAGAGGGAAAGCTGTTACTGTCATGGAAGGTTCTCTTCTAGTATAATGTAGCTAGGAGTGGACATCATAAATTTAATAAAGTGGTGGAAGTTTGTGTTTTCTTGAATGAAAAAACACCACCAACTTTCTAATAAATTGGTTATGTAGTTCACTGTGACTCTTGGAGCATTCTTCTCTTTTTGTAAGTTTCCAGTGTTTTTAAACATTTGTGTATTTCTGTGCTGTGCTTTCATTAATAACATCTCCATCTTTTCAAACCATTATCTGATTAGAGAGATGGAATCACATTACCTTAATTGTCTATAATGAACTTCGCATACCTACAAATACTGCACAGTTTGTACTATCATCAAAGTTGATGCAATAGATTATTTTACGTTAGGCCTCACTTTTTGGGTAAGCTACTGATAAAGAAGGAATTCAAGTCCTTTAATTACATAACAATATTTTTTTCATTTCGCAGTAAAATCGTATCGTTTCTTCTTTTTCAAATCCTTTTCTTTGTTTGGATACTTATTAAATGCAACAGAACAATTCATGTACTTGACATCGGATCTGTTGAACCATAAAACTAAGAACAATTTTATTTGATGCAACACCAAATATCCTTCAAACCATATTCTCGTCCTGCAATACAAGATCAATAACTGGAACATAGGGACCTACAACTGTGATATTTATTCCTTTAGCTTCATAACATAACTAATTTCTCACTAGGGTAAAGGATACATAACCATCAGTATGCACCTCATGGGATTTCCCTAGGGATCATGTGTAGTTAAGCTGTTGCAATCTGGAACTGTGGAATGCAAGGAATACAATTTTGGGCTCAAATTTCGAACTACTAATGGTATATAATTAGTTTTCCATTATTCCAAAAGAAAACATTTGCATCTTTGCTGAGTGCCATCTTTTTACTCAATTTGGTTCTAGGATAAAAAAGTGGTCATTTACTTTATAAAAAAAGATAAAAAGGTGACACTACTTTGTTTGTCTAGGACATCTCGTTGCCATATAAGCTCTATGCTTCCTTTGATGGGTTTGTTGCACGAAGGGAATGTGGTGGAGTTTGGTAGGCTGAACAGCAAAAGTTTATGTCACGACCCTAATCCGGACCCGGTCGTGATGACGCCTCTCGTGAAGACAAGGCCAGCCGACACTTCCCATTTTCCAATTATTAATAGTTAAGTATTTAAGAAACGGTCTAAACATGATAAAATAAATCCGAAAATAACAACGATAACATAAATACGCGGAAGAACACCCATACACAGCTCTAACCGGGGTGTCACTAGTCATGAGCATCTATAAGTCATAATACAATTATGCTAAATCCATAACTAGTACAACTGTCTGAAGGGAAATAGAAGCGATAAAAGGAGTAGAGACACGGGGCTGCGGACGTCAACAGCTACCTCGTAATCTCCGAAAGCCCGCCTGAAGCTGGAGGATTCAGCACTCGGGAGCGGAACCAGCTATGCCTGAATCTGTACACAGGGGTGCAGGGAGTAAAGTGAGTACTCCAACTCAGTGAGTAGCAAATGTAAAGAACGACTGAAAGTAAGAAAACACGTAAGGCACAAGGCATTCTATAATGAAGCAGTAAAACAGTGAAAAGCCAAGTAAGTCCCTCTTTCAACAAGTAAACAAGTAATTGACAAGTAATTAAGGTAAAGTAAACCAATAGAAGTTCGCCCCTCGGGCACAGTATCACCACATCTGCCCATCGGGCAACACTTCAGAACAATAACAGCCTCTCGAGCTCAATCTCACATCACAATGGGTACCCGCGCTCACTGGGGGTGTGCAGACTCTTGGAGGGGCCCCTTATGGCCAAGCGCAATAATAATCCATCTCGTGGCATCAAATCTAGACCCTCGGCCTCATATCAATCAAGCCACCTCGTGACGTATATATCTCAGGCCCTCAGCCTCAAATCAGTATCAGTGTTTCCTCATAACTAGGCCCTCGGCCTTACTCAGTAAAAAATACTCACAAGCTCCTCGGGCAATAGTAAAACAGTGTTTCTCAGCCCAAACATCAGTTAAAATATCATTTAGGTCTTAAAACTGAGTAAACATGGCTAAGTATGAAAAACACTAGAAAAATAACATGACTGAGTTCAAGTATAAAGTCAAAACAGTGAGGAAATATCAATAAAAAGCCCGGAAGGGTTCAAATAGTTGGCACTAAGCCCAAATATGGCATTCAGCCCAAGTAATGAGGATAACAAATAGTTTTCATTCAAATACGCGGTAAAATCATCAATTGGAACGGACCAAGTCACAATCCCCAATATTGCACGACTCCACGCTCGTCATCAAGCGTGTGCCTCGCCTCAATATAGCACTACGATGTGCAAATTTAGGGTTTCAAACCCTCCGAGCATCATTTACCATCATTACTCACCTCGAACCGGCTAAATCTCTAGCTCGCGACGACTTTGCCCCTGGAATCGGCCTCCACGCGCATCAAATCTATCCAAAACCAGAACGAGGACGTCAAAATATGCTAAGGGAACGAAGCCCAAGCGAAAACAATCAATAAACGGCACAAATCCGAAATTACCAAAACCCGTCACCCGGGCCCACGTCTCGAAAATCAGAAATTTTTACATCAATAGATTCCTCATCTCCCCACGAGTCTATGCATATCAAGAATACCAAAATCGGAGTTCAAATGACCCCTCAAATCCTCATTTTAAGGCCTCTTAAGCTCAAGCCATAATCCCCTGTTTTAACCTTTGATTTCCACAATTTCTAGCTCTAATCCATGAAATAATAATATAGGAAAGAGTTTTAGGTCCAAATTCCTTACCTCAATGAAGTTCCCTTGAAATCCCTCTTTCAAATCGCCCAAAAAGCTCCAAGGCCAAAGTAAAATATGGTGGAATAGCTCAATTTCGCGAAATGAAATAACTTATATGTTCTGCCCAGGCCTTTTCGCATCTGCGGTCCAAAACCCACTTATGTGGTACCGCATATGCGGTCTAATCCTCCGCTTCTGCGGAATTCACTTACCAGACCAAATACCGCATCTGCGGTCCACTTGCCGCATCTGCGACTCCGTAGGTGCGGTCCCTCTACCGCATCTGCGGTTCCTGACTCTACCTCACCATTCCGCATCTGCGAGCCTCCCTCCGCATCTGCGATTCCGCAGATGCGATCCCATTAGCCGCTTCTGCGGTTTCCTGTTCCTCAAGCCTCTTCCGCTTCTGTGGCCAAATCTCCGCTTATGCGGCGCCGCACCTGCGGCCCCCAAACCGCAGGTGCGAAAATACCAGAAGCAACAATATCAGCTGCTGCAATAAGAATTCAACCTCTCCGTTAACCATCCGAAATCACCCCGAGGCCCCTGGGACCTCCACCAAAAGCACAAACATAACCCAATGCCTTATACAAATTTATTCCAATCATCAAACACTTCAAACAACATCAAATCAACTAAAACACCTCGGATTCAAGCCAAACTTTCTAAAATCTTCCAAATTACGCTTTCGATAAAAAACCCAACCAAACCATGTCCGAATGACCTGAAATTTTGCACACACACCCCAAATCACACAACGGAACTACTGCAACTCTCGGAATCCCATTCCGACCCCTATATCAAAATCTCGCCTACCAACCGGAATCGCCAAAATATCAACTTCGCCAATTCATGCCTAAAACTTCTCCAACTCTCCAAAACCCATTCCGATCACACTTCTAAGCCAAAAATCACCTCCCGAAGCTATCCGAACCATAAGAACTCACATCCGAGCCCTCTAACACATAAGTCAACATCCGGTTGACTTTTCCAACTTAAACTCGTTCTAAAGAGACTAAGTGTCTCAAACCTTACCAAATCCTTCCCGAACTCGATCCGACCAACCCGATACCACATAACACGGATAAATAAAGCATAACAAAGCAGAAATGGGGAAAACAGAGTGGTAACTCATGAGACGACTGGCCGGGTTGTCACAGTTTACTACTCCTATACTTGCTTTTTTGGGTGTAAAGTCTCCAAGTAATCAACGCTATTAGTGTTCTAAACTTGTTGATTATGGAACTATGTAGTAGATGGTAATTTAATCTATAAGAATGTACGTACTATATAAAGATTCGTGTCTTGCTTTCTTTTTTTTAAGCTTGAAACAGTTCATATTCTTTTATTCTCTTTTTTCCTGCATCTTTAAATTTAGACATCTGGCTGTGGGATCAAACAAGATCTCCTTCTATGCAGCAGCTTCCTCGTCTCAGCTTCCATCTCTTCTTCGTAAGGAAGACCACCATAGGAATCCCACATATAGGAGAGATAACGGGGAAGGGAAAATGTTACTTGTGCTATTTATCTTTAGTTCTTGTCAGATCTTATATAAGAAATCTTCAGTTCTTGTCAGTCAAGGAATCTAGGGATGGGGTTGATAGCTTGATTAGTAATAATGTACTTCATTTCCCTTCGCTTATTGGCTTGCTCGAGAAAATTTCATCTAATTAATTTGGTCCTTGTTTCTCCTCTGACCTCCCCCCACCCTCATAAACTACTGCTCAACAGAAAAGAAGAAAAGTGAAGAAAAAAATTAGATGAAGGGTAAACTTTGGTTCGTGGTTTACACTGAAGGGTTTGGAAAAGGTTCGATGTTGATTGTTATATTTGTTAGCAAAGTGCTTTGGTTCTGGAGATCTTTAGATACTCAAGTGAAGTAAGATATTCCGACTGTATTCTGATATGGAATATTGTAATCTTTTCTGCTTCACCGCATCACAACTTTTCTAGATTGTCGATATAGGACGTACATATGATCTGACTGAATGTTATTGGCTCGGTCTTTTTTGGCCAAACAGGTTTTATGGGCTTGCTTTGACAGACTAGAGCTTGGGTTGTCTTCTTTCAAACGAGTGCTCCTTATTGGTTACTCTGATGGATTTCAAGTCCTGGATGTTGAAGATGCTTCAAATGTTTGTGAACTAGTTTCGAGGCGTGATGATCCAGTAACTTTTCTACAGATGCAACCCATCCGTGCAAAATCTGATGGTCGTGAAGAATATAAGAAATCACATCCCTTGCTCTTGGTTGTGGCATGTGATGATAGTGCAGATTCAGCTCCAGTTCAAACTGGGAAGGATGGTTTCATTGAGCCTCAGGGAGGAAGCATTATACACTCACCTACAGCTGTACACTTTTACTCTTTAAGGTCTTACAACTATGTTCATGTTTTGCGATTCCGCTCTACTGTGTATATGGTTAGATGCAGTCCGAAGGTAGTGGCTGTTGGTCTTGCAGCACAGGTAAACATCTTGTAATATTTATAGTGATGGTTTATGCCTTTATCCATAAATCTGAGAATTACACTGAAGATTTTGTGCTCTCTTGTATGTTTGATGTGTTGGCAGATCTATTGTACCAATGGTATTTTCATTAATTGTTTCAATTTAAAAAGCCAAATGGTTGTTGAAATCAGGTGGATGCCTTCGCTGACGCAGCATTCAAAGGGAACCCGGCAGCCGTTTGCTTATTAGAGGAAGACAGAGATGATGAATGGTTATAGTCTGTTGCTACTGAGTTCAATTTATCTGAAACTTGTTATCTCACTCCACTTACCTTATCTAAGGCTAACCCCACATTTGGCCTTCGTTGGTTCACTCCAGTTCATGAGGTCAGTCTGTCTAGCTACATCCTCTTTCAATTTCAAAACAACTGTTACTCAATCAAACCTCCCAACACCTAATTTTTAACCTAATTTCTCCGATCCTTTGCTTTGATTTTATTGTGATGTCTTATTTAACACTAGGAAGGCAGTATGAATTACCCTCCGATCCTTTCTACTCGATCAATTTGGTTTAGTAAACAAATTTGGACCTCTTCCTGAAAATTTGAGGCAAAGCCCTTTTACTTGGTGGGTAAAATTTGTTAAATGGGAGAAATTGGAGAATGAAGTTTGGAGCTCATATTTCTGAAAATTTGTTATTGGAAAAATGGGGAGAAATGAAAATCCAAACTGTTTATTGAAATGAATAAAATAGCAGTAATATCTGTTTTGAAAAAGCTAAACCCAGTATCTGTTTCCTGCTTATTTTTCCTTCTGAGGGAGTGCAAGTAATTCACTTTTTAGCAAGGAATTTCATTTGTGCTTTGCAGGTCAATCTATGTGGACATGCAACGCTAGCAGCTGCACACTTTCTATTTTCCTATGGCTTAGTTAAAACTGATACGATTGAGTTTTCAACAAAGTCAGGAATTTTAACTGCCAAAAAAGTAGCAGAAGCCAAAGCTTCAAATTCTCAGGACGATTCACCAACAGGTTACTCAATTGAATTGGATTTTCCTGTTGTCCAAGTAGCCGAGACGAATTCTGCTGATGTTGCTGCAATTTCTGAAAGCTTCAATGGTGCATCTGTGGTTGAGATCCATGAGACATCTATGAGTGATCTTTTTGTACGTATTTCAATTTGATTTCCTTTTTGTATTTACACAAGTGCATAAGATAAAAATTCATGTAAAAGCAACTCGTGCAAGTCTCTCTTACAAAGGTACAAACATGAAGGGCAATCAAGAAAGCATTTTTGTTTCGTTCTTTTGAAAAAAAAAACGTTTCTTTCAAACTCAGGAGGAAGGGATGCTAGATAAAGTTAGTAAAAATTAGGGAAATGAAGATAATTCATGGTGCTTTTGCAGATTTTACTCCCGTCAGGGGAGGCAGTGGCCGAATGCCAACCTCAGTTTGATCAAATAAAGAATTGCCCTGGCAGAGGAATAATAATAACTGGACCTGCTCCACAGGGTTCTGGCTTTGATTTTTATAGTCGCTTCTTCTGCCCAAAGCTCGGAATCGATGAGGTATTGCTAGCACTTGAATCTAATGTGAGCACGTATATATTGTATTCGAGCAAATCATAGTCACTGAAAATGTGGTACTGAATTGAAGCCAGTTATATAGATAGTATTCATCATATCTTTATATAACGACAACTGCATATGTAAACATCTATATGTTTGTATAACTGATGTTTCTTAGATATCTCACCCGTTTCTCTTCTTGCACATTTTTTTTTAAACAAAACTTTTCAGGATCCTATTTTGTGGAAGTGCTCATTGTGCCTTGGCTCCTTATTGGCGTAAAAAGCTTGGCAAATGTGACTTTGTTGCTTTAGCGGTACTTACTCTCATCCTCCAACTTCCCATATCCCCCTATCAGGAACCAAATGCACAGTCCGAAATTCTTATTCATGTGTGGACGTGCATTCTGGAACTACTTATACTTTAAACATCTACTCCAATAAATAAAACCATGGATGATAACACTAAAACTAATAGTACAAAACCGCAACAAATACCCATAAACAATGAGTCAATTACAGAAATTATTCACATTAAAATAAATAAAAAATTAAGGAAAGTAAGAAAGAAACTATACCCAGAATATGAATATTTAAGTATTACTAAAATAGCCAATGCTAGGCTATCTAAATTAATAGATACTATATCCAAAATAGAATACAAATATATTTACTATCTTAAAAATAAAAGATGAATAAAGAAGAATTCGCACTAGAAGAAAAAACATATGAAAATCCGGAAGGATTAAAAATAATAATAATATTTTCTAACTTAGGAAGAAGATACAAGAAAATAAGAAATAACCTAAACTTAATGTTAGAAAAAGAAACGGTAAAACTAGAAGATAGTTTAACTGCAATGATTAGAATAACAAAAGAAAACGAAAAAATAGATAGAAAACGAGAAATTAAGGAAATAAAACAGCAAGCTAAAGAAAAAAAACAACAGATAGAGGAAGTAAAGAACACTAAAATAACAGAATTAGAAAAAGAATTAGAAATGCTAAAACAACTATATGCAAGTAGACAAAAAGAAAAAGAAAAACGCAAAGAAGAAGAATAAGAGTTAAGACTGACAAATGAAATAGAAAAATTTAAATTACAGTTAGAAGAGGTACAAGATAATCCACCACCAGAAATAAGCATAAACGAAATAAATGATCAAAGTGATAATGATAGGGATCTAGGAGAAGGCTATTTAGAAACAAGTGAGACATATACAGAAATTATAGAAAAAATAGAAAAGACAAAAACAAATCCAGAAATAAATACAGGAGATATGACCGAGGATAAACCAAGCACATCAGGAATAAAAAATCCAAAACATCTAAACCTGAGTTATTACAGTATAAGTTATGATTCACATGACAGGAACAAAACATTATGGGATAAAAGGCTAAATAGGAAATGGACACCAAGACAAATAACTGAACAATGTAATTTTTTAGATCTAGATTGTGTAACAGATATAAATAAAACAATCCAATTATGGATAGGATATATCTCAAAACAATTAATAGATAATAAAATAGCAATAGCTGAAACACCAGGTTATATAGAAAGAACACTCATAGGAACAGTAAAACTATGGTTACAAAATTTAACAAATGAAAGCTTAGATACATTAAGAAGTAATAAAAAACATGATGGTACAGTTGCAACAACAGCTACAGAAATATTGTATAAATATGAAATAGCGATAAGAAATGAATTTAATAGTATGACAACAGAAATAGAAGAACAAAATAAAGAAAAAACTACAACTAGAAATTTAATGACAAAATTAGCAATATGTAATATGTGTTATATAGACGAATATACTTGTGCATTTAGAGACTATTATTATAAAGGAACATATAGTCCGGATGAAAGTAAAGAAATAAGAAAATTATATTTTACCAAATTACCAAAACCTTTCAGCTAAAAAATAATAAAAAATTGGAATGAAGCAGAACTAGCAAATACCCTAGGAGCTCGAATAAAATTTTTACAAAACTGGTTTATAGAATTATGTGAAAAATATAAAGAAAATATCAAAATGGATAAAATATTAGTAAAAAATTTGGCATGTTGCAAAAATAGAATAGCACCCCAATTCGGATGCACAGATAAATATTACAAAAAAGAAGGTAAGAGAACAAGAAGATATAAATCCAAATATAAGTATAAGAAACCAAGAAGAAGATATTATGTAAAAAATTACAAACATAAAAAACTATATAGAAAAAAGAAAAAACTAACAGAATGCACTTGTTACAATTATGGAAAACTAGGATACTTAGCTAAAGATTGCAAATTACCAAAAAATCCAAAGAAGAAACAAATTTCCGAAATAATAATAGACAATGATAAATATACACAAATGGAATATATAGATTATGAATTAGGAAGTGAAGACAATATATATGAATTATCAGAAAATGAATTATCAGAAAATGAAAAGGATATAAATAATAACATAATAGAAGGATCAGACAAAGAGAATTATGACTGAAAAAGATATACAAATCATACAACAAGAAGAACACCAAAATGAACAATCTTCAGAACAAAAAATAATATTTGACACCACTATATTTGAACAAATAAAAGGAAAAGAATTGGACCTAAGCATAGACAAAATACTAGAAGTACCAACAATAAAGAATTGTTTTAAAAGACAAAAGGAAGAATACTACGTAGTAAACCAAAGAGAACATATAATAGACTGTAAATACATTAAAGGTAAAGCCAGAATACCAATATTAAATAAAGAAATACAAGATATAAAAGCAAAAAACCCAATAAAATACGTACATTTAGGAGGAACAAAGATACTAATAAAAGCATATTTTAGAGAAGGAATAGATACCCCTATAGAAATATACTTAGCAGACGATAGAATTGTACAACCTATAGAAAAAAGTATAATAAGTACAGTAAAAGGTAACTTAATATACCAAAAGTTTAAATTCATAATAAGTGCAAACTATTCGGTTGCAATAGATGATAAAAATATAGAAAAATCATTAGTTCTATATTGGAAAATGTCGGGAATAGAACTAGCACCAGGAAGTAAGATATTCACAGCAAGATGTAAAAACCTATATGTCTTAACAAGAAAACATAAGATAACAGCTAAAAATAAAATAAATAGAATTAAAATAGAAAATCCGTTCGAAAGAATAGTATCAGTTATAGACAACAATGATTATAGTTATAAAGAAATAGACATAGAAGAAGACTTAGAAATAGTAAAAGAAAGATTAAGCACGTCAAAACGAACAAGTGATAAATACCAGAAACATCATCAAGAATGAGTACATCAAGAAGAATAGATTACACAACTCCACAAAAATTAATAGAACAAAAAATAGAAGAAATAAACCCACATCATTATTATATAACAGGAATAATGGACCAAAGAAAATATTTAATATTAATAAATACAGGACAAGAAGAAAATTATGTTATAAGAGAATTAATACCAGAAAAAGAAATAGTAACAAAAGAACAACAATGTTCAGAATTACCAAAAGCACTAAGAAAAAGTGAAGAAACGACTGAAAAAGAATTAATTATTGGGGGAATACCAATACTAATAAATTTCAAAATATATCAAGGAGATAAAAACATTACACTAGGAATAAAATGGTTAGAAAAAGTCAAACCATATAACTTAGAAGATAGGCAATTAACAATAAGTTATGAAAACAAAAAGATAATAATCAGAAGAACCTTAATATAATGCCAAAAATATATATACTTGCCAAGATAATAGTAGAAGGATATTATACACCTATGATGGATACAAGAGCAGAAGCTAACATGTGTAAACATAATTGTCTACCAGAAAATAAATGGGAAAAGTTAAGAACTCCCCTAGTAGTAACAGGATTTAACAATGAAGGAAGTATGATAACACACAAAGCAAGAAATCTAAAAATACAAATATGGGATAAAATATTAACCATAGAAGAAATATATAGTTATGAATTTGCAAATAAAGATATATTACTAGGAATGCCATTTTTAGATAAGTTATTCCCACATACTATAACAAAAACACATTGGTGGTTTACTACCCCATGTAAACAAAGAATAGGAGCAAAAAGAGTAAATAATAAATTGAGAAAAACAACACCCTGGATTAAAGGAAGTCAGAAAATCACCCAGAAATTAGAAAATATAACACTAAGCAACCATAATATAGAAATAATCATTTTCTCAATAGACAAGATAAAACTACTCCAAGATAAATTAAAACTACTATATAATGATAATCTCCTACAAGGATGTGAAAAACGTAAAACGAAAATAAAAATTAAACTAATAGATGAAAATAGTATAATAACACAAAAACCTTTAAAATACAATTTTAATGACCTAACAGAATTTAAAATACATATACAGGAATTATTAGACAATAAATACATACAAGAAAGTAATAGCAAACACACTAGCCCAGCATTTATAGTAAATAAACATAGTGAACAAAAACGAGGAAAAGGCTAATGGTTATAGATTATAGAAATTTAAATGCAAAAACAAAAACATATAATTATCCGATACCAAATAAAATACTAAAACTCAGACAAATACAAAGATATAACTATTTTAGTAAATTTGACTGTAAATCAAGATTTTACCATTTAAAACTAGAAGATGAATCTAAAAAGTTAACAGCATTTACGGTACCACAAGGATTTTACGAATGGAATGTATTACCCTTTGGATATAAAAATGCACCAGGTAGATACCAACATTTTATGGATAACTACTTCAACCAATTAGAAAACTGCATAATATATATAGATGATATACTATTATATTCTAGAACAGAGAATGAACATATAAAACTACTAGAAAAATTCATACACATTGTAGAAATATCAGAAATTAGTTTAAGTAAAAAGAAAGCAAAAGTAATGAAAAATCAAATAGAATTCTTGGGTATACAAATAGATAAAAATGGAATAAAAATGCCAACTCATATAGTACAAAAAATAATTAACTTAAACGAAACACTTGATACAAAAAAGAGGTTACAATCATTTTTAGGATTAGTTAACCAAGTAAGAGAATATATCCCTAAATTAGCAGAAAATTTAAAACCATTACAGAAAAAATTAAAGAAAGATGTGGAATACCATTTTGACGAAAAAAATAAAATACATATAAAAAAGATCAAAATTATGTGTCAAAAATTACCAAAACTATATTTTCCGGATGAAAAAATGCAGTTTACATACATAGTAGAAACTGATTCTAGTGATCACAGCTATGGAGGAGTTCTGAAATATAAATATGATAATAAAAAAACTGAACACCATTGTAGATATTATTCAGGATCATACACGGAACCACAATTAAAATGGGAGATAAATAGAAAAGAACTATTTGGATTATATAAATGTTTGTTAGCATTTGAGCCATACATCGTTTATAACAAATTTATTGTAAGAACAGATAATACACAAGTAAAATGGTGGATAACACGGAAAGTGCAAGATTCAGTAACAACGAAGGAAATAAGAAGGCTTGTATTAAATATACAAAATTTTACATTTACAATTGAGGTAATAAGGACTGAAAAAAATGTTATTGCAGACTACCTATCAAGAAAAAGGTCCCAAACTGATGACAGACAAGAAACAAAAGATTTATTTGCAATCCTTACTACTCTATCTTTACAGATGGATAGTATGGATAAAAGATTACAACAGCTAGAGGAAAGCAAGCCAAGTCAGCAGCATGACTATAAAGATGCGGAGCTAAGTCGATCGGAAGACTCAAAATTTCCAGAGTTAGAGGGAGACGTTGGGAAACTCCGTAAAACCCATAACAATGTTTGTTTACATACACCTGCAGGTACGAGTAAACAAGTTAATAAGAAACCATATACCAATGCCAATTTGAATAACATATTTGATAAACCAATTACTCCAAAAATACCAAAAGAAACAATGACTACAACACCACAAACCTCAACCTACGCAAACAGTCTACACCAAAATAAGAAAATATACAACCATATTACCCAGACCTATATTGAAAACATATACAAAATCCAAACATTTCTAAACCTTAACCCTAGAGCAACTACTATAACAAATCAAACACAAGACTACATAACACAAAAACTCCAAGGATATAATAGACTTATTGCCCAACCAAAGACCAGATCCAATCTAGTAAAAACATGTTACAATTACGCATTACTTAGCACAGTATATACCTATGATGGAGAAGAAATAAGTGGAATACCAGAGATATATAAAACATTTATTACATATAAAAGAATTACAAAAAGAAACCTATTTTTTATAAAATTCTATACAGCACCAGCTGAGATACTATACGATGAAATAAAACCTCTTATACAGGTTGTAAAAATAGGATTGACGCGAGATATGATAATACCAGAAGAGATAGAACAACAACCAGAGATACCAAAAATCGAGATACCGAGTTTTTACGCCAAAAAAAGAATAATTGGAATAACAACTATTATCCAAGAATTAGCCAACAATTATCTACAGGAAAATGTCATTTGGAGCTACTATTCAAGAGATCAACTAATGATATATGCAAATTCAAGGGAACTACGACAAGGAGATATGGATGAAGTCCAAAAATGGATTTTATCATTATTAAAACCAGAGACGCACCCAACTACAAGAGCACTAAAAAAAGGATTTATTTCCAACGAATTACTAACAAGATACTGCAAATTAGTAGGCCACAAGTACCCAGATCATATATGTTCAAAGTGCAATGGAGAAGATAATTATGTACCAGAAGTACAACTGGAATAAAGATACCAGCATGAAAACAAAGGAAGACAAAGACAGCAGACAGCTATGACAGACAGATAATCAACAGAAGAAAAAAATAATGTAAAAAGTCGTAAAGTAAATAGTACGAGTCATATTCATAAACAGTAAAGGTCGTTCATGAAGGGTCATTTGTAAATAGTACGAGTCATATTCATGAACAGTAAAGGTCGTTCATGAAGGGTCGTTTGTAAATAGTAAGAGTCATTTGAGTTTTCTATATATAGTCTGTATCCGAGAAGAACGAACTACACCCTAACCTTCTCTCTTATAAGAAAACCTTTCATAATAACAACTATGGAACATTCAAACGAGCTACAAGACCAGGTATGTTTATTCATAGTCATGTCTAACTAAACTTTTATATTCCTTATAATCTCTTGAATATCATAACTGTTTATCATGTTATAGTACTGTTATAAAGAACATCTTGAGAAAGCTTGCCATGTCTAATAATGCTGAGAGTAGTTAAGCCTAGACTATGCCATCCTAAGGTCGAAACCGGTAGGCAAGGAAGCCGTTTAGGGGAATAGACGGAGTTGAGGCGCTGTTAGGGTAAATGATTGAAGCAAGAAAAGCATGGTAGTGGCCAGAAAAGATTGTTCAGAATAACTTATTAAAGGATGATAAACCCTATGATAAACAAAGAGGTTAGAGGGAATATGTTTAGTAAACACATGATAAGAATAAATAAAAATAGATCTAATGAGCAACCACACATATCTACTAGATGACAATAATGATTACAAAATACTCATATTATATACTTTTAACCAACTTAATAACGATATTAGAAGAAAAATTTACGATATTTTGGTTACTTTTGAAATAATAAATATAATGGAACAAGGATATACAGAACTAATTCTACCAGGTGAGACCCTCTCAACGCAGCATAGGCTTTTGGTGATGGACATTTGTATTAGGATAAGGAGGAAGAAGATGTCAGTACAAGGACGCCCCAGGATTAGGTAGGGCGCCTTAACTAAGGATAAAGCTAAGGAGTTGGAAGGAAGGTTAGCGACAATGGGAGCTTGGAGAAGTAGTGGGGACGCAAACACAATGTGGTCGACGACGGCGGACTGTATAAGAAAGGCGGCGAGAGAGGTGTTTGGGATATCTACGGGCCACAATGGTGGCCACAAAGGGGATTGGTGGTGGAATGCAGTTGTCCAAGGTAAAGTGGAAGCAAAGAAGGCGGCTTACCTGCGGTTAGTAGGGAGCACTGACGAGGAGGAGAAGAGAGAGAACAGTCAAAGGTATAAGGTAGCTAGGAAGGAGGCGAAGATGGCAGTGACGGAGGCTAAGACGATAGCTTTTGCTCGTCTGTATGACGAACTAAGGAACAAAGGTGGGGAGAAGAAGTTATTCCGACTCGCTAAGGCGAGAGAGAGGACAACTCGGGATTTGGACCAAGTGAGGTGCATAAAAGATGATGACGGCAAAGTTTTGATGGGAGATGACTAGATTAAGAGGAGGTGGCAGACCTACTTTCATAAACTTCTAAGTGAAGAAGGGGATCAGGATATTATACTTGGGAAATCGAGGAATGCCGACAGTCACCATGAATTAAGTAATTGTAGGGACATTGGGATCGATGAAGTCATGGAGGCAATGCGTAAGATGAGAAGGGGCAGAGCTACCGGGCCAGACGAAATTTCGGTTGAACTGTGGAGGTGTGTGGGTAGAGCAGGCTTGGAATGGCTTACTGCATTGTTTAGTGTTATATTCAAGACTAATAGGATGCCTGAAGAGTGGAGGTGGAGTACAATGGTCCCGTTGTATAAGAACAAAGGTGATGTCCAGAGCTGTAACAACTATAGGGGCATCAAATTACTAAGTCATACCATGAAAGTTTGGGAGAGAGTGGTAGAAATGAGAGTGCGAAGGACGGTGTCTATTTCAGACAACCAGTTCGGGTTCATGCCGGGGCGATCTACCACAGAAGCTATCCACCTTATTAGGAGGATGGTGGAACAGTACAGGGATAGGAAGAAGGATCTCCACATGGTGTTTATTGATCTGGAGAAAGCGTACGATAGGGTTCCTAGGGAGGTCTTATGGAGCTGCTTAGAGGATAAAGGGGTCCCGGTTGACTATATTAGGGTGATTAAAGACATGTATGATGGAGCTAAGACTCGGGTTAGGACAGTAGGAGGCGACTCTGAACACTTTCCAGTTATTACGGGGTTGCACCAAGGGTCTGCGCTCAGCCCATTCCTATTTGCCCTGGTGATGGATGCACTGACTCATCATATTCAAGGGGAGGTGCCATGGTGCATGCTATTTGCTGATGACATTATTCTAATTGACGAGACACGAGGCGGCGTCAACGAGAGGCTAGAGATTTGGAGACATGCTCTTGAGTCTAAAGGTTTCAAGTTGAGCAGGACGAAGACGGAATACCTCGAGTGCAAATTTGGAGTTGAGCCGACGGAAGCGGGAGTTGAAGTGAGGCTTGACTCTCAAGTCATTCCCAAGAGGGGTAGTTTCAAGTACCTTGGATCGGTTATTCAGGGGATCGGGGAGATTGACGAGGATGTCACACACCGTATAGGGGTGGGGTGGATGAAGTGGAGGTTAGCGTCGGGAGTCTTGTGTGACAAGAAAGTGCCACCGTTACTAAAAGGTAAGTTTTATAGAGCAGTGGTTAGGCCTGCCATGTTATATGGAACTGAATGTTGGTCGGTAAAGAACTCACACATCCAGAAGATGAAAGTAGCAGAGATGAGGATGTTGAGGTGGATGTGCGGGCATACAAGGATGGATAAGATTAGGAATGAAGATATTCGAGAGAAGGTGGGCGTGGCCCCCATGGAGGACAAGATGCGGGAAGTAAGACTCAGATGGTTCGGGCACATTCAGAGGAGGAGCACTGATGCACCGGTGAGGAGGTGTGAGCGACTGGCTGTAGTGGGCACGCGGAGAGGTAGAGGGCGACCTAAGAAGTATTGGGGAGAGGTGATCAGACAGGACATGACGCGACTTAGGATTACTGAGGACATGGCCCTTGACAGGGAATTATGGAGGTCGAGCATTAAGGTTGTAGGTTAGGGGAAAGTTGTGAATATTTCTATAGCACAATAGAGTGAGACTAGCTAGTTAGGAGTTAGACTAAGAATGTCATTGGTCGTCTATTTATGCAGGGCTTTACCTGCTAGTTTTACTATACCAGCCATCTATTTCGTATTTCGTATTCTGTACTTCATATCTCTTATATTGCTGTTATTTTATTATGCATTTTTATGGTACTAACATATCGGCTCCTATTACCTTTTTGAGCTGAGGGTCTCCTGGAAACAGTCTCTCTACCCTTCGAGGTGGGGGTAAGGTCTGCGTACATATTACCCTCCCCAGACCCCACTTGTGGGATTATACTGGGTCGTTGTTGTTGTTGTTGTTGTAGATTTATATTCAGTTTAATGATCAGCTACGAATATCTCCAGTACTGGTTACGAACTTTAGAAAATATAAATTTATTAGAAAAATTATTAAGAGAAAATGTAGAAGAATATCAAAAAACCCAAGATATCCAATACTTAGAATACACGGGAGAAAATATAAAAGAAATTTCAAGGTTAATTCCACTAGCCGCAAAATATTATGAAAACACTTTTAGCTTATAATACTTATGAAACCCTTAGTTTATTATAAGTATTATAAGCTAAAGGTTTTTTCATAATATTTTGCGGCTAGTGGAATTAACTTTGAAATTTCTTTTATATTTTCTCCCGTGTATTCTAAGTATTGGATATCTTGGGTTTTTTGATATTCTTCTGCATTTTCTCTTAATAATTTTTCTAATAAATTTATATTTTCTAAAGTTCGTAACCAGTACTGGAGATATTCGTAGCTGATCATTAAACTGAATATAAATCTAGTTTATATAAATCTAATTCGTCTATTTCCTCTGATAGAATTAGTTCTGTATATCCTTGTTCCATTATATTTATTATTTCAAAAGTAACCAAAATATCGTAAATTTTTCTTCTAATATCGTTATTAAGTTGGTTAAAAGTATATAATATGAGTATTTTGTAATAATTATTGTCATCTAGTAGACATGTGTGGTTGCTCATTAGATCTATTTTTATTTATTCTTATCATGTGTTTACTAAACATATTCCCTCTAACCTCTTTGTTTATCATAGGGTTTATCATCCTTTAATAAGTTATTCTGAACAATTTTTTCTGGCCACTACCATGCTTTTTTTGCTTCAATCATTTACCCTAACAGCGGCTCAACTCTGTCTACTTCCCTAAACGGCTTCCTTGCCTACCGGTTTCGACCTTAGGATGACATAGTCTGGGCTTAACTACTCTCAGCATTATTAGACATGACAAGCTTTCTCAAGATGTTCTTTATAACAGTACTATAACATGATAAACAATTATGATATTCAAGAGATTATAAGGAATATAAAAGTTTAGTTAGACATGACTATGAATAAACATACCTGGTCTTGTAGCTCGTTTGAATGTTCCATAGTTGTTATTGTGAAGGTTTTCTTATAAGAGAGAAGGTGAGAGTGTAGTTTCTTTTTCTCGGATACAGACTATATATAGAAAACTCAAATGACTCTTACTATTTACAAACGACCCTTCATGAACGACCTTTACTGTTCATGAATATGACTCGTACTATTTACAAATGACCCTTCATGAACGACCTTTACTGTTTATGAATATGACTCGTACTATTTACTTTACGACTTTTTACATTATTTTTTTCTTCTGTTGATTATCTGTCTGCCATAACTGTCTGCTGTCTTTGTCTTCCTTTGTTTTCATGCTGGTATCTTTATTCCAGTTGTACTTCTGGTACATAATTATCTTCTCCATTGCACTTTGAACATATATGATCTGGGTACTTGTGGCCTACTAATTTGCAGTATCTTGTTAGTAATTCGTTGGAAATAAATCCTTTTTTTAGTGCTCTTGTAGTTGGTTGCGTCTCTGGTTTTAATAATGATAAAATCCATTTTTGGACTTCATCCATATCTCCTTGTCGTAGTTCCCTTGAATTTGCATATATCATTAGTTGATCTCTTGAGTAGTAGCTCCATATGACATTTTCCTGTAGATAATTGTTGGCTAATTCTTGAATAATAGTTGCTATTCCAATTATTCTTTTGTTGGCGTAAAAACTCGGTATCTCGATTTTTGGTATCTCTGGTTGTTGTTCTATCTCTTCTAGTATTATCATATCTCGTGTCAATCCTATTTTTACAACCTGTATAAGAGGTTTTATTTTATCTTATAGTATCTCAGCTGGTGCTGTATAGAATTTTATAAAAAATAGGTTTCCTTTTGTAATTCTTTTATATGTAATAAATGTTTTATATATCTCTGGTATTCCACTTATTTCTTCTCCATCATAGGTATATACTGTGCTAAGTAATGCGTAATTGTAACATGTTTTTACTAGATTGGATCTGGTCTTTGGTTGGGCAATAAGTCTATTATATCCTTGGAGTTTTTGGGTTGTGTAGTCTTGTGTTTGATTTGTTGTAGTAGTTGCTCTGGGGTTAAGGTTTAGAAATGTTTGGATTTTGTATATGTTTTCAATATAGGTATGGGTAATATGGTTGTATATTTTCTTATTTTGGTGTAGACTGTTTGCGTAGGTTGAGGTTTGTGGTGTTGTAGTCATTGTTTCTTTTGGTATTTTTGGAGTAATTGGTTTATCAAATATGTTATTCAAATTGACATTGGTATATGGTTTCTTATTAACTTGTTTACTCGTACCTGCAGGTGTATGTAAACGAACATTGTTATGGGTTTTACGGAGTTTCCCAACGTCTCCCTCTAACTCTGGAAATTTTGAGTCTTCCGATCGACTTAGCTCCGCATCTTTATAGTCATGCTGCTGACTTGGCTTGCTTTCCTCTAGCTGTTGTAATCTTTTATCCATACTATCCATCTGTAAAGATAGAGTAGTAAGGATTGCAAATAAATATTTTGTTTCTTGTGTGTCATCAGTTTGGGTACCTTTTTCTTGATAGGTAGTCTGCAATAACATTTTTTTCAGTCCTTATTACCTCAATTGTAAATGTAAAATTTTGTATATTTAATACAAGCCTTCTTATTTCCTTCGTTGTTACTGAATCTTGCACTTTCCGTGTTATCCACCATTTTACTTGTGTATTATCTGTTCTTACAATAAATTTGTTATAAACGATGTATGGCTCAAATGCTAACAAACATTTATATAATCCAAATAGTTCTTTTCTATTTATCTCCCATTTTAATTGTGGTTCCGTGTATGATCCTGAATAATATCTACAATGGTGTTCAGTTTTTTCATTATCATATTTATATTTGAGAACTCCTCCATAGATGTGATCACTAGAATCAGTTTCTACTATGTATGTAAACTGCCTTTTTTCATCCGAAAAATATAGTTTTGGTAATTTTTGACACATAATTTTAATCTTTTTTATATTTATTTTATCTTTTTCGTCAAAATGGTACTCTACATCTTTCTTTAATTTTTTCTGTAATGGTTTAAATTTTCTGCTAATTTAGGGATATATTCTCTTACTTGGTTAACTAATCCTAAAAATGATTGTAACTTCTTTTTTGTATCAAGTGTTTTGTTTAAGTTAATTATTTTTTGTACTATATGAGTTGACATTTTTATTCCATTTTTATCTATTTGTATACCCAAGAATTCTATTTGATTTTTCATTACTTCTGCTTTTTTTTACTTAAACTAATTCCTGATATTTCTACAATGTGTATGAATTTTTCTAGTATTTTATATGTTCATTCTCTGTTCTAGAATATAATAGTATATCATCTAGATATATTATGCAGTTTTCTAATTGGTTGAAGTAGTTATCCATAAAATGTTGGTATCTACCTGGTGCATTTTTATATCCAAAGGGTAATACATTCCATTCGTAAAATCCTTGTGGTACCGTAAATGCTGTTAACTTTTTAGATTCATCTTCTAGTTTTAAATGGTAAATTCTTGATTTACAGTCAAATTTACTAAAATAGTTATATCTTTGTATTTGTCTGAGTTTTAGTATTTTATTTGGTATCAGATAATTATATGTTTTTGTTTTTGCATTTAAATTTCTATAATCTATAACCATTCGACTTTTTCCTCGTTTTTGTTCACTATGTTTATTTACTATAAATGCTGGGCTAGTGTGTTTGCTATTACTTTCTTGTATGTATTTATTGTCTAATAATTCCTGTATATGTATTTTAAATTCTGTTAGGTCATTAAAATTGTATTTTAAAGGTTTTTGTGTTATTATACTATTTTCATCTATTAGTTCAATTTTTATTTTCGTTTTACGTTTTTCACATCCTTGTAGGAGATTATCATTATATAGTAGTTTTAATTTATCTTGGAGTAGTTTTATCTTGTCTATTGAGAAAATGATTATTTCTATATTATGGTTGCTTAGTGTTATATTTTCTAATTTTTGGGTGATTTTCTCACTTCCTTTAATCCAGGGTGTTGTTTTTCTCAATTTATTATTTACTCTTTTTGCTCCTATTCTTTGTTTACATGGGGTAGTAAACCACCAATGTGTTTTTGTTATAGTATGTGGGAATAACTTATCTAAAAATGGCATTCCTAGTAATATATCTTTATTTGCAAATTCATAACTATATATTTCTTCTATGGTTAATATTTTATCCCATATTTGTATTTTTAGATTTCTTGCTTTGTGTGTTATCATACTTCCTTCATTGTTAAATCCTGTTACTACTAGGGGAGTTCTTAACTTTTCCCATTTATTTTCTGGTAGACAATTATGTTTACACATGTTAGCTTCTGCTCTTGTATCCATCATAGGTGTATAATATCCTTCTACTATTATCTTGGCAAGTATATATATTTTTGGCATTATATTAAGGTTCTTCTGATTATTATCTTTTTGTTTTCATAACTTATTGTTAATTGCCTATCTTCTAAGTTATATGGTTTGACTTTTTCTAACCATTTTATTCCTAGTGTAATGTTTTTATCTCCTTGATATATTTTGAAATTTATTAGTATTGGTATTCCCCCAATAATTAATTCTTTTTCAGTCGTTTCTTCACTTTTTCTTAGTGCTTTTGGTAATTCTGAACATTGTTGTTCTTTTGTTACTATTTCTTTTTCTGGTATTAATTCTCTTATAACATAATTTTCTTCTTGTCCTGTATTTATTAATATTAAATATTTTCTTTGGTCCATTATTCCTGTTATATAATAATGATGTGGGTTTATTTCTTCTATTTTTTGTTCTATTAATTTTTGTGGAGTTGTGTAATCTATTCTTCTTGATGTACTCATTCTTGATGATGTTTCTGGTATTTATCACTTGTTCGTTTTGACGTGCTTAATCTTTCTTTTACTATTTCTAAGTCTTCTTCTATGTCTATTTCTTTATAACTATAATCATTGTTGTCTATAACTGATACTATTCTTTCGAACGGATTTTCTATTTTAATTCTATTTATTTTATTTTTAGCTGTTATCTTATGTTTTCTTGTTAAGACATATAGGTTTTTACATCTTGCTGTGAATATCTTACTTCCCGGTGCTAGTTCTATTCCCGACATTTTCCAATATAGAACTAATGATTTTTCTATATTTTTATCATCTATTGCAACCGAATAGTTTGCACTTATTATGAATTTAAACTTTTGGTATATTAAGTTACCTTTTACTGTACTTATTATACTTTTTTCTATAGGTTGTACAATTCTATCGTCTGCTAAGTATATTTCTATAGGGGTATCTATTCCTTCTCTAAAATATGCTTTTATTAGTATCTTTGTTCCTCCTAAATGTACGTATTTTATTGGGTTTTTTGCTTTTATATCTTGTATTTCTTTATTTAATATTGGTATTCTGGCTTTACCTTTAATGTATTTACAGTCTATTATATGTTCTCTTTGGTTTACTACGTAGTATTCTTCCTTTTGTCTTTTAAAACAATTCTTTATTGTTGGTACTTCTAGTATTTTGTCTATGCTTAGGTCCAATTCTTTTCCTTTTATTTGTTCAAATATAGTGGTGTCAAATATTATTTTTTGTTCTGAAGATTGTTCATTTTGGTGTTCTTCTTGTTGTATGATTTGTATATCTTTTTCAGTCATAATTCTCTTTGTCTGATCCTTCTATTATGTTATTATTTATATCCTTTTCATTTTCTGATAATTCATTTTCTGATAATTCATATATATTGTCTTCACTTCCTAATTCATAATCTATATATTCCATTTGTGTATATTTATCATTGTCTATTATTATTTCGGAAATTTGTTTCTTCTTTGGATTTTTTTGTAATTTGCAATCTTTAGCTAAGTGTCCTAGTTTTACACAATTGTAACAAAGTGCATTCTGTTAGTTTTTTCTTTTTTCTATATAGTTTTTTATGTTTGTAATTTTTTACATAATATCTTCTTTATAACACATATTACATATTGCTAATTTTGTCATTAAATTTCTATTTGTAGTTTTTTCTTTATTTTGTTCTTCTATTTCTGTTGTCATACTACTAAATTCATTTCTTATCGCTATTTCATATTTATACAATATTTCTATAGCTGTTGTTGCAACTGTACCATCATGTTTTTTATTACAATATCAATATTTCTGGATTTGTTTTTGTCTTTTCTATTTTTTTTATAATTTCTGTATATGTCTCACTTGTTTCTGAATAGCCTTCTCCTAGATCCCTATCATTATCACTTTGATCATTTATTTCGTTTATGCTTATTTTTGGTGGTGGATTATCTTGTACCTCTTCTAACTATAATTTAAATTTTTCTATTTCATTTGTCAGTCTTAACTCTTATTCTTCTTCTTTGCGTTTTTCTTTTTCTTTTTGTCTACTTGCATATAGCTGTTTTAGCATTTCTAATTCTTTTTCTAATTCTGTTATTTTAGTGTTCTTTACTTCCTCTATCTGTTGTATTTTTTCTTTAGCTTGCTGTTGTATTTCCTTAATTTCTCGTTTTCTATCTATTTCTTCGTTTTCTTTTGTTATTCTAATCATTGCAGTTAAACTATCTTCTAGTTTTACCGTTTCTTTTTCTAACATTAAGTTTAGGTTATTTCCTATTTTCTTGTATCTTCTTCCTAAGTTAGAAAATATTATTATTATTTTTAATCCTTCCGGATTTTCATATATTTTTTCTTCTAGTGCGAATTCTTCTTTATTCATCTTTTATTTTTAAGATAGTAAATATATTTGTATTCTATTTTGGATATAGTATCTATTAATTTAGATAGCCTAGCATTGACTATTTTAGTAATACTTAAATATTCATATTCTGGGTATAGTTTCTTTAGTTTCTTTCTTACTTTCCTTAATTTTTTATTTATTTTAATGTGCCTAATTTCTGTAATTGACTCATTGTTTATGGGTATTTGTTGCGGTTTTGTACTATTAGTTTTAGTGTTATCGTCCATGGTTTTATTTATTGGAGTAGATGTTTAATATTTATCTTACTTTTGTTGTGGTTGAGTTTGGTAGGCTAAACATCAAAAGTTTATGTCACGACCCTAACCCGAACCCGGTCGTGATGGCGCCTCTCGTGAAGACAAGGCCAGCCGACACTTCCCATTTTCCAATTATTAATAGTTAAGTATTTAAGAAACGGTCTAAACATGATAAAATAAATCCGAAAATAACAACGATAACATAAATACGCGGAAGAACACCCATACACAGTTCTAACCGGGGTGTCACTAGTCATGAGCATCTATAAGTCATAATACAATTATGCTAAATCCATAACTAGTACAACTGTCTGAAGGGAAATAGAAGCGATAAAGGAGTAGAGACACGGGGCTGCGGACGTCAACAACTACCTCGTAATCTCCGAAAGCCCGCCTGAAGCTGGAGGAATCAACACTCGGGAGCGGAACCAGCTATGCCTGAATCTGTACACCGGGGTGCAGGGAGTAAAGTGAGTACTCTAACTCAGTGAGTAACAAATGTAAAGAACGACTGAAAGTAAGAAAACACGTAAGGCACAAGACATTCTATAATGAAGCAGTAAAACAGTGAAAAGCCAAGTAAGTCCCTCTTTCAACAAGTAAACAAGTAATTGACAGGTAATTAAGGTAAAGTAAACAAATAGAAGTTCGCCCCTCGGGCACAGTATCACCACATCCGCCCATCGGGCAACACTTCAGAACAATAACAACCTCTCGAGCTCAATCTCACATCACAATGGGTACCCACGCTCACTGGGGGTGTGCAGATTCCTAGAGGGGCCCCTTACTGCCCAAGCACAATAACAAGCCATCTCGTGGCATCAAATCCCTCGGCCTCATATCAATCAAGCCACCTCGTGGCGTATATAGCTCAGGCCCTCGGCCTCAAATCAGTACCAGTGTTTCCTCACAACTAGACCCTCGGCCTTACTCAGCCAAAAATACTCACAAGCCCCTCGGGCAATAGCAAAACAGTGTTTCTTAACCCTAACATCATTTAAAATATCATTTTAAGTCTTAAAACGGAGTAAACATGGCTGAGTATGAAAAACACTGGAAAAATAACATGAATGAGTTCAAGTATAAAGTTAAAACAGTGAGAAAATATCAATAAAAAGCCCCGAAGGGTTCAAATAGTTGGCACTAAGGCCAAATATGGCATTCAGCCCAAGTAATGAGGATAACAAATAGTTTTCATTCAAATACGCGGTAAAATCATCAATTGGGACAGATCAAGTCACAATCCCCAATAGTGCACGACCCCACGCTCGTCATCAAGCATGTGCCTCACCTCAATATAGCACTACGATGTGCAAATCCGGGGTTTCAAACACTTAGAGCATCATTTGCTATCATTACTCACCTCGAACCGGCTAAATCTTTAGCTCGTGACGACTTTGCCCCTCGAATCGGCCTCCACGCGCATCGAATCTATCCAAAACCAGAATGAGGACGTCAAAATATACTAAGGGAACGAAGCCCAAGCGAAAACAATCAATAAAGGGCACAAATCCCGAAATTACCAAAACCCGACCCCCAGGCCCATGTCTCGACAATCAGAAATTTTTATATCAATAGATTCCTCATCTCCCCACGAGTCTATGCATATCAAGAATACCAAAATCGGAGTTCAAATGACCCCTCAAATCCTCATTTTAAAGCCTCTTAAGCTCAAGCCCTAATACCCCATTTTAACCTTTGATTTCCACAATTTCTAGCTCTAATCCATGAAATAATAGCATAGGAACGAGTTTTAGGTCCAAATTCCTTACCTCAATGAAGTTCCCTTGAAATCCCTCTTTCAAATCGCCCAAAAAGCTCCAAGGCCAAAGTCAAAAATGGTGGAATAGCTCAATTTCACGAAATGAAATAACTTATATGTTCTGCCCAGGCCTTTCCGCATCTGCGGTCCAAAACCCGCTTCTGCGGTACCGAATATGCGGTCTAATCCTCCGCTTTTGCAGAATTCACTTACCGGACCAAATACCACATCTGCGGCCCACTTGCCGCATCTGCGACTCCGCAGGTGCGGTCCCTCTACCGCATCTGCGGGTCCTGACTCTACCTCATCATTCTGCATTTGCGAGCCTCCCTCATCTGCGATTCCGCAGATGCGATCCCATTAGCCGCTTCTGTGGTTTCCTGTTCCTCAAGACTCTTCCGCTTTCGGTCAAATCTTCGCTTATGCGGGGCCTCACCTGCGGCCCCCAAACCGCAGGTGCGAAAATACCAGAAACAGCAATATCAGCTGCTGCAACAAGAATTCAACCTCTCCATTAATCATCCGAAATCACCCTAAGGCCCCCGGGACCTCAACTAAAAGCACAAACATAACCCAATACCTTATACAAACTTGTTCCAATCATCAAAGAACATCAAATCAACTAAAACACCTCGGATTCAAGCCAAACTTTCTAGAATCTTTCAAATTACGCTTTCGATCAAAAACCCAACCAAACCATGTCCGAATGACCTGAAATTTTGCGCACACATCCCAAATCACACAACGGAACTACTGCAACTCTCGGAATCCCATTCCGACCCCTATATCAAAATCTCGCCTACCAACCGGAATCGCCAAAATATCAACTTCGCCAATTCAAGCCTAAAACTACTCCAACCCTCCAAAACCCACTCCGATCACACTCCTAGGCCATAAATCACCTCCCGAAGCTCTCCGAACCATCGGAACTCACATCCGAGCCCTCTAACACATAAGTCAACATCCGATTGACTTTTCCAACTTAAACTCACTCTAAAGAGACTAATGGGTCGTTTGATAGGGCGTATAAGAATAATGCTAAATAAGGTGCATTAGTAATGCAAGCATTAGTTATACAGAGATTATTTCTTATTCATTGTTTGGTGTGGTGTATTAAAAATTAAAATGCATTGCATAATTTTTAAGAAATTTAATTGTTTACAAAAATGCCCTCCATATTCTTTAACTTAAGGGACTTTAAGGATAATTTTGTCTTTAACCATGCTAATGCATGCATTAATAGCCTTTGTATAGCTAATGCCATGGTTTTCTATGCATTAGCTATACATAGGATAATACCAAATAGAGTATATAGTTAATGTTTGTATTAGTTATACATAGGTTGAAAAAGTGTACCAAACAAAGCATTACTAATACACAAAGCTAATGCATGCATTATTTTCTCTAACACATTCTACCAAACGACCTCTAAGTGTCTCAAACTTTACCAAATCCTTCCCTAGCTGGCTGGGCGGGTGGCGGTGAAAAAACTGGCACTGAACCGACGACTGACCCCTCTGCTGGGACGAACTAGCAACACGACGAGGACACTACCTCCACATGTGACCCATCTCACCACACTTATAACAACTCCCAGGTGCTGGAAAAGGGGACTGAAGGGAACCCTCGCACCAGAGTGACTAGCAGATGCACTCGGCATAGAAGAGCCCTGAGCTGATGGAGCACAAGATGAACTCTGAGCTGGAAGGGCACTAAGTGATGACTGGCCCTGCTGAGAACCATGATAATCATGACCCGAAGATGCCCCACGATAACCTGGGCGAGTTGACTGAACAGGCCTGAATGGACGGCCTCTACCATGCTGAAACTGGCCCCTCGAAGGAGCACCACTATAGCTGCCAGATCCTCGAGGCCTCTTGGCCTCCTCTCCTCTCGCTCCTGGCGACGAACAGACTCAATCTCACGGGCAATATCCACAACCTCCTCGAAAGTAGCACCAGTCACCCTCTCTAGTCATGAGAATACGGAGCTGATAAGTAAGACCATCAACAAACCTCCTGATCCTCTCTCGATCTGTCGGGACCAACCAGATGGCATGACGAGCCAACTCAAAGAACCTCAAGTCATACTGCGACACGATCATCTCCCCCTAATGCAACCACTCAAACTGCCTACGCAGCTCCTATCTGTGAGACTGCAGTACATACTTCTCCAGAAAGAGAACAGAGAACTGCTGCCAGGAAAGAGGTGTTGCACCAACAGGCCTACACCTCTCAAAATCCTCCCACCAAGTGAAAGCAGCTCTTGAAAACTGATAGGTGGTAAAAGCGACCCCGCTGGTCTCCAGAATACCTGCAGTACGAAGCATCCTCTGACAATTATCCAAAAAGCCCTGGGCATCCTCGCCTCTGCGCCACTAAAGGTTGGAGGCTGCAATCTACCAAATCTCTCCAACCTACGCTGCTCATCCTTCGGCATGACAGGAACCACATAGTCCTGGGCAGCTGCAACCGGCTGGGCTGGATGTGCCCCCAACGTTTGTAGTCCCTGCACGACCTGCTCAGGTGTGCGAGCGGCGGGAGTCTGATTGCCTCCCCCGACCTGTGAAGTAGCTACGGCTGTAGTGGCAAAAACCGCCTTAGCCCGGCCAGTGCAAACTGATAATATCTATACCAAGGCCTCCTAAAGACCCGGAATCACGATGGGCACAACTGGTGCCTGAACTAGTACTGCTGAAGCATCCATAGCTGGAGCCTGATCCTGAGCTGGGGCACCTGGTGGATCTACAGGTGCTGCAATCGCTGCTCTGCCTCTACCACGACCACGGCCGTGTCCTCGACCTCTGGTGGCCATAATTGGTGGCATTGGTGGTCGTCCACCCTATCTGGTAGCGCGTGTCCTCACCATCTGTGAGAGAATAGAATAACGAAGGTTTAGTACTCGGATCAACAAGTTCGCACGACAAGAATTTCAAGAATATGAAGTTTTTCCTAAAGGTTCTGCAGCCTCTCGAGGATAAATACAGACGTCTCCGTACCGATCCGCGAGACTCTACTAAACCTGCTCATGACTCGTGAGACCTATGTAACCTAGGCTCTGATACCAACTTGTCACGACCCTAAACCCGGAACCGGTCGTGATGGCGCCTATCGTGAAGACAAGGCCAACCGACACTTCCCATTTTCCAATTATTAATAGTTAAGCATTTAAGAAACGGTCTAAACATGATAAAATAAATCCGAAAATAACAACGATAACATAAATACGCGGAAGAACACCCATACACAGCCCTAACCGGGGTGTCACTAGTCATGAGCATCTATAAGTCATAATATAATTCTGCTAAATCCATAACTAGTACAACTGTCTGTAGGGAAATATGTCACGATCCGGATTTCTCACCCTCGGGAGTAGTGATGACGCCTATTCGTAGAAGCTAGGCAAGCCACGAAATTAGAAATCCTTAACTCTTTTGTCGTAATCCTTTTTATAACATACATTAACAACGATACATAGTTAAATAACAGTGGAATATGAGATTAAGCGGAAGACTTAGATAAAATGAACCAAAATGATAAGAACTCCACCTATGCATCTACCCAGAAACTGGTGTCACAACATCCACGGACTACCTATGATTACTACATACAAGCGTGTTAGCGGAAACGTAAAAGAAAGAACACAAGATTTAACGTGGTTCGGATCAAAATAATCCTACGTCCACCAGAGAACAATTGCCCTTTTAATATTAACAAAGGAAGGGGAGATTTCCCAATTACACTTAAGAGAATTTCTCTCTTAACTCTCTACTCACTACAATGTATTGTATTATTTTGGGATGATTTCTACAAGTGAAGGAGTGCATCTATTTATAGAGGTAAAGACCTCCTCTTGATGTCATTGGTGACATCAAACTACCTCCTCTTGATGTCATGGGTGACAATCAAAGGAGGAAGCTTCCTCCTAGCATCCACACCAACACTTTCCACCAACTCTTCCAATTGGCATGCCATTGTTGACTAAACATAAACCAACATTTTCAGCATGCCATTGTTGACTAAACATAAACCAACATTTTCAATTGAAAGAAGGAACAATGTCTGTCTTGGATACAATGATAATAGAACAAAATAACTGATAGAAGAGACGTCGGGCCTGCGGACGCCTCCAGGGCTACCTCGGAGTCTCGGTGGACTGAAGGCTGGCTCCCCTACTGCTGCTGACCAAGTGCTGTTCTGGTATCTGCACAGAGTGCAGAGTGTAGCATCAGTACAACCGACCCCATGTGTTGGTAAGTGCCTGGCCTAACCCCGGCGAGGTAGTGACAAGGCTAGGACCAGACTCTAGATAAACCTGTGCAATTATATATATATACGGCGGGAAAGAAATACAGAAATAAACAAATAAAGATAGGAGGGGGAAACATGCTTCGGGGAATAACAGGTAAAACAGAACATCAAGGGAATTATGAAGGAATCAAAATCAACCACTAACAAGAATGAGGAAAAAGCAAAGGCAGATTTCATTTTCTTTTCACATTTTGTTGCAGGCGTGCAACCCGATCCCGATTCCTGTATCTCGTGGCAGGCGTGCCACCCGCTCCCATTTCATTTTATCTCGTGGTAGGAGTACCACCCGCTCCCATTACATTATATCTTGTGATAGGCGTACCACCCGCTCCCATTTTATTATATCTTGTGGTAGGCGTACCACCCGCTCCCATTTTATTATATTTTGTGGTAGGCGTACCACCCGCTCCCATTTCATCATATCTTGTGGTAGGCATACCACCCGCTCCTATTTTATTATATCTTGTGGTAGGCGTACTACCCGCTCCCATTTCATCATATCTTGTGGTAGGCGTACCACCCGCTCCCATTTACAAGCCAACAATAATCACAGGGAATCTCAGCAAGGGAACAAGAGGAATATAACAACTTTCCGGCAAGAGAACAATACTGTCAAAACAAATATCCCGGCAAGGGAGCAATGGTGATAATAACATATGAAGCGCAATAAACCACAACGGAGTCATAATAATTATAATACAAGACTCACAGGCATGCTTGACACCAACGTATAGATACTCGTCACCATGCCTATACATCGTACTCCACAATTAGCATATAGCAAATAAGACACAACTCCTAATCCCTCAAGCTATGGTTAGACCAAATACTTACCTCGATGCCTTGAACACAACTCAAGGTTCAATTATAGTTTCACCCCTCGATTCCACCGCCAATTCGCTCGCATCTAGCCACAAGTTACTCAATTATATCAATAAACGCTAAATGAATCAATTTGAATGCATGAAAAATGAATTTTCCAAAGTTTTTACCCAAAAAGTCAAAATTGCCCCAGGCCCACGTGGTCAAAACCCGAGGTTCGAACCAAAATCTGATTACTCATTCTCCCACGAGCTCAAATATGTAATTTGTTTTGAAATCGGGCCACAAATCAAGGTCCAAATCCCTAATTTTTGAAATACCTAGGTTCTACCCAAAACACCCCAATTTCCCCCATGAAAATCATTGATTTGAAGTTGAAATCATGTTAAAAGATGTTAATGATTGAAGAAAACTAGTTAAAAATGACTTACAATTGATTTGGAGAAGAATGATTGTTTGAAAAATCGCTTCTTATGTTTTTTTGGGTTTTGAAAAATGCACAATGACTGAAAATCTCGTCTATTTATACACCTCTCAGACCCCTTGTGCGGACTGCACAAAATGGACTGCGGCCACACAGGCCTTCCTGAGGTACTGCGGTCACGTGCCCTGTGCGGACCGCACGAAATGGACTGCGGCCGCACAGGCCTCCACCGCGGACCGCATAGGCCTCCACCGCGCCCCGCACGAAACCGATCGCGGACCGCACAGCCTCCACCGTGCCCCGCACGAAACTGACCGCGGACCGCACTGGCGGGTTCAGAGACCTGCAACTTCTGGTTTTAAGTCTAAAACATCCCGAAACCTACCCGAGACCTCGGAACTCCAAACCAAGTGTGCATACTAACTCAAAAACATCATATGGACCTACTTGTGCGATCACATCTTCAAACTAACATGTAAAATCATGAATTAAACCTCAAAACTCAACATTTTCATCAAGAACTCTCAAAGTTGATAACTCCTCCACCGGAAGTCCAATTCACATCAAATAAACTCTGTTTTCACCGAATTTCACAGAAACGTCTTAAATCATATATAAGACCTGCCGGAACCAAAATACAGGCCTGATACCATCATGTTCTAAGCAAATTTCATTTCAATTTTCCTTAAATAGTTTCAGAAAATAATTTCCTTTAAAAATTCATTTCTCAGGCTTGGGACCTCGGAATTCGATTCCGGGCATACGCCCAAGTCCCATATTTTCCTACGGACCCTTCGGGACCGTCAAATCACGTGTCTGTTTACCTAAAGCATTGACCGAAGTAAAATTTATTCATTTTACAATCAAAACTTATCATTTTTCACAGATTTTCACATTTAAGCTTTCCGGCTACGCGCCTGGACTGCGCACGCTAATCGAGGTAGTTCTAAGGGAGGTTTTAAGGCCTCGAAATGTAGAATTTTATTGCAACACAAGTGATGGCCTTTTGGGTCATCACAAAATAGAAGCGATAAAGGAGTAGAGACATGGGGATGCGGACGTCAACAACTACCTCGTAATCTCCGAAAGCCAGCCTGAAACTGGAGGAATCAGCACTCGGGAGCGAAACTAGCTACGCTTGAATCTGCACACAGGGGTGTAGGGAGTAAAGTGAGTACTCCAACTCAGTGAGTAACAAATGTAAATAACGACTGAAAGTGAGAAAACACTGAAGGCACAAGACATTCTATAATGAAGCAGTAAAACAGTGAAAAGTCAAGTAAAATCCTCTTTCAACAAGTAAACAAGTAATTGACAGGTAATTAAGGTAAAGTAAACAAATAGAAGTTCACCCCTTGGGCACAGTATCACCACATCCGCCCCTCGGGCAATATCTCAGAACAATAACAGCCCCTCGGGCTCAATCTCACATCACAATGGGTACCCGCGCTCACTGGGGGTGTGCAGACTCCTGGAGGGTCCCCTTACAGCCCAAGCGCAATAACAAGCCATCTCGTGGCATCAAATCTAGGCCCTCGACCTCATATCAATCAAACCACCTCGTAGCGTATATATCTCAGCCCTCAGCCTCAAATCAGTATCAGTGTTTCCTCACAACTAGGCCCTCGGCCTTACTCAGTCAAAAATACTCACAAGCCCCTCGGACAATAGTAAAACAGTGTTTCTCAGCCCAAACATCATTTAAAATATCATTTAAGTCTTAAAACTGAGTAAACATGGCTGAGTATGAAAACAATGGAAAAATAACATGATTAAGTTCAAGTATAAAGTCAAAACAGTGAAAAAATATCAATAAAAAGCCACGATGGGTTCAAATAGTTGGCACTAAGCCCAAATATGACATTCAACCCAAGTAATGAGGATAGCAAATAGTTTTCATTTAAATGCGCGGTAAAATCATCAATCGGGACGGACTAAGTCACAATCCCCAATAGTGCAATACCCCACACTCGTCATCAAGCGTGTACCTCACCTCAATATAGAACTACGATGTGCAAATCTGGGGTTTCAAACCCTCAGAGCATCATTTACCATCATTACTCACCTCGAACCGGCTAAATCTCTAGCTCGCAACGCCTTTGCCCCTCGAATCGGCCTCCACGCGCATCGAATCTATCCAAAACCAGAACGAAGACGTCAAAATATGCTAAGGGAACGAAGCCCAAGCGAAAACAATCAATAAAGGGCATAAATTCCGAAATTACCAAACCCGACCCCCGGGCCTACGTCTCGAAAATTAGAACTTTTTACATCCATAGATTCCTCATCTCCCCACGAGTTTATGCATATCAAGAATACCAAAATCGGAGTTCAAATGTCCCCTCAAATCCTCATTTTAAGACCTCTTAAGCTCAAGCCCTAATCCCCTATTTTAACCTTTGATTTCCACAATTTCTAGCTCTAATCCATGAAAGAATAGCATAGGAAAGAGTTTTAGGTCCAAATTCCCTTACCTCAATGAAGTTCCCTTGAAATCCCTCTTTCAAATCGCCAAAAAAGTTCCAAGGCCGAAGTAAAAAATGGTGGAATAGCTAAATTTCGCGAAATAAAATAACTTATATGTTCAGCCCAGGCCTTTCCGCATCTGCGGTCCAAAACCTGCTTCTGCGGTACCGCATATGCGGTCTAATCCTCCGCTTCTGCGGAATTCACTTACCGGACCAAATATCGCATTTGCGGTCCACTTGCCGCATCTGCGACTCCGCAGGTGCGGTCCCTCTACCGCATCTGCGGTTCCTGACTCTACCTCACCATTCCGCATCTGCGAGCCTCCCCCGCATCTGCGATTCCGCAGATGCGATCCCACTAGCCGCTTCTGCGGTTTCCTGTTCCTCAAGGCTCTTCCGCTTCTGCGGCCAAATCTTCGCTTATGCGGCGCCGCACCTGCGGCCTCCAAACCGCAGGTGCGAAAATACCAGAATCAGCAATATCAGCTGCTGCAATAAGAATTCAACCTCTACGTTAACCATCCGAAATCACCCCGAGGCCCCCGGGACCTCAACCAAAAGCAAAACATAACCCAATACCTTATACAAATTTGTTCCAATCATCAAACACTTCAAACAACATCAAATCAACTGAAACACCTCGGATTCAAGCCAAACTTTCTAAAATCTTCCAAATTACGCTTTCGATAAAAAACCCAACCAAACCATGTCCGAATGACCTGAACCTTTGCACACACACCCCAAATCACACAACGAAACTACTGCAACTCTCGGAATCCCATTCCGACCCCTATATCAAAATCTCGCCTACCAACCGGAATCGCCAAAATATCAACTTTGCCAATTCAAGCCTAAAACTTCTCCAACTCTCCAAAACCCATACCGATCACACTCCTAAGCCATAAATCACCTCCCGAATCTATCCGAACCATCAGAACTCACATCCGAGCCCTCTAACACATAAGTCAACATCGGTTGACTTTTCCAACTTAAACTCATTCTAAAGACACTAAGTGTCTCAAACCTTACCAAATCCTTCCCGAACTCGATCCGACCAACCCGATACCACATAACACGGATAAATAAAGCATAACGAAGCAGAAATGGGGAAAATGGAGCGGTAACTCATGAGACGACTAGCCGGGTTGTCATAGTTTACTACTCCTATATTTGCTTTTTTGGGTGTAAAGTCTCCAAGTAATCAGCGCTATTAGTGTTCTAAACTTGTTGATTATGGAACTATGTAGTAGATGGTAATTTAATCTATAAGAATGTACGTACTATATAAAGATTTGTGTCTTGCTTTCTTTTTTTTAAGCTTGAAACAGTTCATATTCTTTTATTCTCTTTTTTTCTGTATCTTTAAATTTAGACATCTGGCTGTGGGATCAAACAAGATCTCCTTCTATGCAGCAGCTTCCTCGTCTCAGCTTCCATCTCTTCTTCGTAAGGAAGACCACCATAGGAATCCCACATATAGGAGAGATAACGGGGAAGGGAAAAATGTTACTTGTGCTATTTATCTTTAGTTCTTGTCAGATCTTATATAAGAAATCTTCAGTTCTTGTCAGTCAAGGAATCTAGGGATGGGGTTGATAGCTTGATTAGTAATAATGTACTTCATTTCCCTTCGCTTATTGGCTTGCTCGAAAAAATTTCATCTAATTAATTTGGTCCTTGTTTCTCCTCTGACCTCCCCCCACCCTCGTAAACTACTGCTCAACAGAAAAGAAGAAAAGTGAAGAAAAAAAATTAGATGAAGGGTAAACTTTGGTTCGTGGTTTAGACTGCAGGGTTTGGAAAAGGTTCGATGTTGATTGTTATATTTGTTAGCAAAGTGCTTTGGTTCTGGAGATCTTTAGATACTCAAGTGAAGTAAGATATTCCGACTGTATTCTGATATGGAATATTGTAATCTTTTCTGCTTCACCGCATCACAACTTTTCTAGATTGTCGATATAGGACGTACATATGATCTGACTGAATGTTATTGGCTCGGTCATTTTTGGCCAAACAGGTTTTATGGGCTTGCTTTGACAGACTAGAGCTTGGGTTGTCTTCTTTCAAACGAGTGCTCCTTATTGGTTACTCTGATGGATTTCAAGTCCTGGATGTTGAAGATGCTTCAAATGTTTGTGAACTAGTTTCGAGGCGTGATGATCCAGTAGCTTTTCTACAGATGCAACCCATCCCTGCAAAATCTGATGGTCGTGAAGAATATAAGAAATCACATCCCTTGCTCTTGGTTGTGGCATGTGGTGATAGTGCAGATTCAGCTCCAGTTCAAACTGGGAAGGATGGTTTCATTGAGCCTCAGGGAGGAAGCATTATACACTCACCTACAGCTGTACGCTTTTACTCTTTAAGGTCTCACAACTATGTTCATGTTTTGCGATTCCGCTCTACTGTGTTTATGGTTAGATGCAGTCCGAAGGTAGTGGCTGTTGGTCTTGCAGCACAGGTAAACATCTTGTAATATTTATAGTGATGGTTTATGCCTTTATCCATAAATCTGAGAATTTCACTGAAGATTTTGTGCTCTCTTGTATGTTTCATGTGTTGGCAGATCTATTGTTTTGATGCTCTTACCTTAGAGAACAATTTTAGCGTGCTCACATATCTTGTGCCGCAGTTGGGTGGCCAAGGTGTGACCGGGGTCAACATTGGCTACGGTCCCATGGCTGTAGGACCGAGATGGTTAGCGTATGCTTCAAATAATCTGCTGTTGTCAAACACAGGGCATTTGAGTCCCCAAAGTCTTAGTCCTTCTCCAGGTGTTAGCCCTTCTACATCACCTGGTAATGGAAATCTGGTAGCTAGGTATGCCATGGAATCAAGCAAACATTTAGCTGCTGGATTGATCAATCTTGGAGACATGGGATACAAAACTTTGTCAAAATACTGTCATGAACTTCTTCCTGACGGGAGTAATTCACCAGTGTCAACAAGTGCTAGCTGGAAAGTTGGGAGGGTTCCAGCACATTCACCTGAAACAGATGCCGCGGGCATGGTATATTCTACTTAATGCTTGTTTGTATTATCAAGATGCTTATGAAAACTCACATAATTGAGAAGTTCTGTTGAAAATGAAACCAAGCTTTATATAGCTATTTTTCGCTGTTCTGCTGATTTTGACATTGTGATGGCCATATCTCCCAAAGATTAAATTGTGTACAGTTGAGGACAGGATATCTGCTATTCGTGCATGTTTACAGCTCATCGAAACTTTTCATTTGCTGGTCCTATCTCACACTTTATGATTTCTTTTGTTGCTGGTGCATCAGATATTCCTTGTTCAGCATGATGCCAGGCATAAATATTCAGTGAATTTTCTTCATCGTTAGTTTGGCGTTATACTTGAGCTCTTGAACCTGTTGGATCCTCTCTGTAATTGGCAATTAAATTGAATGAAGCATAATAAGTGCAATATTATTCCTACTTTGTTCCCTCCTAACCCCAGAGCTTTGGTTCAATGGTAAAAGTTGTATACGAGAATATGTGGTAAGTACACGTCACAAGGTTGAAACCTAACTGGTGAATAAAGTCTGTAAGTGGAGAAGGGTAGGGGGCTGGTCATATAGCAAGTTTCTAAGCTGGAATCAACGTTTTTCTCGTTTATTAAGCAAATTATTACTGTCATAAGACAAGTTGAATGTTAAATTTTACTTTTTCGACTATCCAGAATTAAGCTCTATTATCCTAAGTAGCATTCTACAACCCGATATTAGAGTACAACTAGAGCAAAACAAGATATCTCTCTCTCTCTGTCTTAAATGAGAGTAGTTTGTCGTCCAGATGTTCCATACTAAGCATTAACCAACTGTTTATAGCTCCTAAGTTGATGATTGTGCTACATACAATTTTGACAGAGTAACTGTGGCAGAGCAGTTGTGGTGATGATGAGAACTGAATTTTCTTGCCAACTTTTCTGCTGAAGGTTGTCAGTAAAGATTTTGTTTCTAGAGCAGTTATTTCACAATTCAGGGCACATTCCAGTCCTATATCTGCTCTGTGTTTTGACCCTAGTGGCACTCTTCTTGTTACTGCCTCTACACGTGAGAATAATATAAACATATTTCGCATTTTACCTTTTTGCTCACCAAATGGAGCAGGCAACCAAAGTAGCGATTGGAAAGCTTTGCATGTCCAACTCTACAAGCTTCATCGGGGTGTGACTCCAGCTGTGCGTATCTGTTTGCAGTGTTTTTCTTTGATATTCAATATTGAGGTTTCAGTCTTTATAATAATTCTGATAATAAAATTCTCTTAAATCCTGAATTTGAATAGGTGATACAAGACATTTGTTTGTCACTACAGTCAGTGGGTAGCTATTATTTCTTCCAGGGGAACTTGCCATCTTTTTGTCCTATCCCCTTTTGGTGGTGAGACTGGTCTTCAACTACAAAATTCTCATGTTGATGGACCCATACTTCTACCTATTCTTTCGGGACCCTGGTGGTCTATATCATCTTTCATAGTCAATCAGCAGTCAATTGCGCCAGCGCCAGCACCTATCACGCTCTCTGTGGTCAACAGGATAAAGAATGTGAATTCAGGTTGGCTTAATACAGTGAGCAATGCCGCATCTTCTGCAGCAGGAAAGGTTTCTGTGCCTTCTGGTGTTCTTGCTGCTGTTTTTCACAGTTCTGTACGCCGGGAACAACCTGCTCCGCAAAACTTCAATCCGTTGGAGCATCTTTTGGCTTATACTCCATCTGGTCACTTAATTCAATATGAGTTGATGCCCTCATTTAGTGGAGAACAGGGTGACTCTTGTCTGAGAACCGGGACTGCTTCAGTAGTTCAAATGCAAGAGGATGACGCTGGGGTGAAAGTTGACTCCATTCAGTGGTGGGATGTTTGTCGAAGAGCTGATTGGCCTGAAAGAGTTACCCATGATGCAGAGTTGAGGCCTACCACTTTAGGATTGAGTAAATATTGTTTTCAGTTTTCGATGGCATTGTATGTGTTCTTTAACAATGATAGATAGGTCTTGAAAGTGATAATGGTTGTATCTTGCTATTCCACTGAGTTCCTGCTCTCACCAGCACAAGTATCGGGTAACTCTTCCCACCAAAGCTTAGACATATCGGAAGAAATCATTTAGTGTTCTTTGTCCTTGTGTGATTTGAACCCTGACCTTTAAGGTTTTCCCCCCACTAGGCCATACTGTAGGTCTGGAAACTAGTTTTAATGTTAAAAAGCAAAAATTCTCTACGGTCTGCTGGGACTTTAAGCGCAAATAAAGCGTGGCCTTTAACGAAGAGAGGTGCAAATATGGACAAATAATGTGTAGTCCAAGACTAATATCGATAAGCATGTCAATTCCTTTAGCTTCATAACATTCCTGCTGGAGTCCAGCAACACCAGCAGGAAGTTCGCGAAGTAATTTGTATGAGCACATGAAAAAAATGATTCGATAGAATGCTAAGTGGACCGTTAGCGGTAGTTAAAGTTAGCGAATCAATAAAGATTCCGGCCATGTCGACATTTCGAGTAACAGGGTTCTCAGGGAAGTATGCATAAGAGTTTTCTGTACAACCAGGACCAGGTTTTTTGAAGCAATTTGTGGAAACAAATGTTTGTAGAGAATCACAGAGAGGAGTATTTTGAAGGACATGTTTATACAGAGGCGGATTCAGTTCATTAGCTACGGGTTCCCGTGATCTCAGTAGCTTTTGTCCCGAATATGCTTTTGTATTGAAAAATTCATTAAATTTATAAGAATATTTAACTTGGAACCCAGTTCGTTCATCCGGTTAATATTGTATATTAACTTAATTTTTGTTGGAACCCATAAACCTAAAATCCTAGATCCGCTTCTGTGTTTATAGGTAGAGGACCTGTAACGACGACAACAGTCGATCCAAATCCCTTTCATGTAAACGAATAACCGATATGCTAAATCGATAATATTCATAACCGAAACGAACCGACCGATGCTCACCCCTAACTCAAATCCCTTTCATGTTTTGTGCCTACTTTATTTTTTGTTTGCATAAATTGCAACAAGAATTAGAAAAGGAAACAAACCCGTAAAGATAGCAGCATCGTTTAATATAACTGTCTTTGCAATCAAATCAAATTATTTTCCTTGTAGTATATCTTTTGCCGTTTTCATTATTTTATTTTATAGTTTATTTTCTTTACATAAATTCAATAGAAATTATATTGAAGTTTATTTTACCCCAGAGGGTAATTTTAGTTCTCCCTTTCATAAAATTTGCCAAGACTTGCAAATATATTTGTTGAAATTATTTTTCATTTGTTAATTTAATTTAATTTAGTTTATGGTGGAATTCTTTTCATTTTCTTATATTTAATTTTTTAGTGTATAAACTCTCTTTCTTTGATTATTGGTGTTAATTTAGTTTAGTTTGTAACTCTTTTCTTATTGTCTTCTTTTGCAAATAATAACCTGCTACTTATAAATGCTAAAAAGATTTTATAATCGATCAAATTTTTTAGAGTTAATAAATTCTAAAATTGGTCAAAATATATTTTTGTTAAAGTTGAATAAATTAGCTAAGATTAGATTTTAAAATTTGCATAAGCAAAATTTTGTTTAAAATATAGAGCACCGACTTTAAGAGGACTTTATTACGAGATCACGTTGTAAGCAGACAAAAAAACTTGCTTCTCGTGTCTTATACAACTTATGTTAGTTATGAACTTTTCCGATTGAACCCGCATCCATAAAATCCTGGTCTGCCACTGACCCCACCGGTTTTCCATGTGTGCTTTTGTCTGAAGAGCTTATGTGGTGAATTGATATTAATGGTCCAGCACATGTGACTTTATGGCACAACACATGTGACTTTATTTGCACAGGTGGAACTATAATAGATATTTATATTGTCTATGTGCCAGTTTTATCCTTGAAAAAAGATAAGAAACACTTTATGATGAGGACTTACTAAGACATTTCTCACCAACGAAATGGTGGCTTTGTATTCTTATCTTCATGCAATTTAACATGAAACTTTCATCTGCATTTTTTCTCGGAAACTTTCTTTCAATCTTCTTTCTGCGTCTATGTCCTTCGATTCACTTTCAGTTTTAGTTGTTGTGCCTCTGTGACCTTTTTCCCTTTTGGTGAGCACAGTTGTTCTCTGGTTGATGCACTTATTTTCCCCTCTTTATTTCTCTGCTCTGCTTGATTACTATACTCACGTTCTGTCATCATGTTCCACTCTTATTCCCCTCTTGTTTGCATTTGAACTTATTTCGGGGTATTTGGTCTTCTTTTGCGTTTCACCAAACAATACCTCTTTGAAAATTTCAATTGCGAGGCATGCTCTGTAATTTCAAAATTTTGCTACGGATTTGGGTCAATTTGTAATAGGTACTAATTTTGCTCCAACAACATTGATTTAGGAAGATAGAATTATTGATGTCTCCATTTTACTGTTGTTATTTCCTTATTTTGGTACTTTAGAATATTTACTCTATCTTTTCCATGTGGTGGATATTGATTCTTATCAAACTTGGCCTCAACTACAGATAATTGGAGATAGAAACTACATTGAAGCAGATGCATTCTCAGAACAAAAACAGTTCTTCCTATTTGGCAGAACGAAACGCATAAATGAATTTCAGATAGCATGAGACGTATAAGCAAATAGAATCCACTAAAAAACATGCTCTACTACCAAAACACCGACTACGAGCAAAAAATCCACTGCATCTGCATTGTCATCTGAAATAGGTTAGAATACTAAGCATATGTGTTTTCTGCCTTTGTGTAGAATTTTCTACATGTTCATATATATCTTCTGATAAATACGCTTACTTTTTCAAGCTTATTTGGTTATACTTTGACATTAGCCACATTTTGTATTGCAATTATTAGCTAATATGCATCGCGCCACTATGTTGGCAGCCTACTATGATAGGGCAAAAAATTCTGCCCACCCATCCTCAATATTTGAAGTAGGCAAGTACAATCCTCTATGCAAAAAGTTTTTACCATTGTTTAATTAAGAAAATATTTAATTATATTTATCCTAAAATTATATGCTACTAGGGTCAACGTCTGGTACGGCTAATGAACAAAATAAGAGTTCTTACACTATTCTGAATAAAGGTTGTTGTATGTTGCAATATTATTTCTTACCAATCTAGCTTTCCTTCCTTTATTCATTCTGACATTTTGGAAGTTGCAGGTCCAAATATAAATAAAACAGGCAACATAACCATTAGCCAAATGCGATCAGAATACATCCCACTAAAACTAATTTCACGTTGCAAGTTTTGTCGAGCTAAGAAATTTCAGTTTGAACCTAATATATTTTGTTGTAGCAATGGTCCAGTTATCTTAACTACACACAAAATACCCATAGAATTGCGTAATTTATATTAGCAAATACTGAGGAATCTTAACTCTTTCGCACATACATTAGAACATACAATAATATCTTTGCATTTACATCACTTGGCATGAGCTACGACAAAGATTTAGCGAGAAGAAATCATGGTAGTTATACCTTTAGAGTTCAAAGACAAATGTATCATTTCATAGATGATCTATTTTCTGTGAACCAAAAAGCAAAAAATCTGTGATTATACTTCTATGACAATGATAATGAACTAAAAACAGAATGACTTATTGCGATAGGATTGATGAAAGTATAGTTATAAATCTCGGTATCTCGATTTTTGGTATCTCTGGTTGTTGTTCTATCTCTTCTGGTATTATCATATCTCGTGTCAATCCTATTTTTACAACCTGTATAAGAGGTTTTATTTCATCGTATAGTATCTCAGCTGGTGCTGTATAGAATTTTATAAAAAATAGGTTTCCTTTTGTAATTCTTTTATATGTAATAAATGTTTTATATATCTCTGGTATTCCACTTATTTCTTCTCCATCATAGGTATATACTGTGCTAAGTAATGCGTAATTGTAGCATGTTTTTACTAGATTGGATCTGGTTTTTGGTTGGGCAATAAGTCTATTATATCCTTGGAGTTTTTGGGTTGTGTAGTCTTGTGTTTGATTTGTTGTAGTAGTTGCTCTGGGGTTAAAGTTTAGAAATGTTTGGATTTTGTATATGTTTTCAATATAGGTCTGGGTAATATGGTTGTATATTTTCTTATTTTGGTGTAGATTGTTTGCGTAGGTTGAGGTTTGTGGTGTTGTAGTCATTATTTCTTTTGGTATTTTTGGAGTAATTGGTTTATCAAATATGTTATTCAAATTGGCATTGGTATATGGTTTCTTATTAACTTGTTTACTCATACCTGCAGGTGTATGTAAACAAACATTGTTATGGGTTTTACGGAGTTTCCCAACGTCTCCCTCTAACTCTGGAAATTTTGAGTCTTCCGATCGACTTAGCTCCGCATCTTTATAGTCATGCTGCTGACTTGGCTTGCTTTCCTCTAGCTGTTGTAATCTTTTATCCATACTATCCATCTGTAAAGATAGAGTAGTAAGGATTGCAAATAAATATTTTGTTTCTTGTCTGTCATCAGTTTGGGTACCTTTTTCTTGATAGGTAGTCTGCAATAATATTTTTTTCAGTCCTTATTACCTCAATTGTAAATGTAAAATTTTGTATATTTAATACAAGCCTTCTTATTTCCTTCGTTGTTACTGAATCTTGCACTTTCCGTGTTATCCACCATTTTACTTGTGTATTATCTGTTCTTACAATAAATTTGTTATAAACGATGTATGACTCAAATGCTAACAAACATTTATATAATCCAAATAGTTCTTTTCTATTTATCTCCCATTTTAATTGTGGTTCCGTGTATGATCCTGACTAATATCTACAATGGTGTTCAGTTTTTTCATTATCATATTTATATTTGAGAACTCCTCCATAGATGTGATCACTAGAATCAGTTTCTACTATGTATGTAAACTGCCTTTCTTCATCCGGAAAATATAGTTTTGGTAATTTTTGACACATAATTTTAATCTTTTTTATATGTATTTTATCTTTTTCGTCAAAATGGTATTCTACAACTTTCTTTAATTTTTTCTGTAATGGTTTAAATTTTCTGCTAATTTAGGGATATATTCTCTTACTTGGTTAACTAATCCTAAAAATGATTGTAACTTCTTTTTTGTATCAAGTGTTTCGTTTAAGTTAATTATTTTTTGTACTATATGAGTTGGCATTTTTATTCCATTTTTATCTATTTGTATACCCAAGAATTCTATTTGATTTTTCATTACTTCTGCTTTTTTTTACTTAAACTAATTCCTGATATTTCTACAATGTGTATGAATTTTTCTAGTAGTTTTATATGTTCATTCTCTATTCTAGAATATAATAGTATATCATCTATATATATTATGCAGTTTTCTAATTGGTTGAAGTAGTTATCCACAAAATGTTGGTATCTACCTGGTGCATTTTTATATCCAAAGGGTAATACATTCCATTCGTAAAATCCTTGTGGTACCGTAAATGCTGTTAACTTTTTAGATTCATCTTCTAGTTTTAAATGGTAAAATCTTGATTTACAGTCAAATTTACTAAAATAGTTATATCTTTGTATTTGTCTGATTTTTAGTATTTTATTTGGTATCGGATAATTATATATTTTTGTTTTTGCTTTTAAATTTCTATAATCTATAACCATTCGACTTTTTCCTCGTTTTTGTTCACTATGTTTATTTACTATAAATGCTGGGCTAGTGTGTTTGCTATTACTTTCTTGTATGTATTTATTGTCTAATAATTCCTGTATATGTATTTTAAATTCTGTTAGGTCATTAAAATTGTATTTTAAAGAGTTTTGTGTTATTATACTATTTTCATCTATTAGTTCAATTTTTATTTTCGTTTTACGTTTTTCACATCCTTGTAGGGGATTATCATTATATAGTAGTTTTAATTTATCTTGGAGTAGTTTTAACTTGTCTATTGAGAAAATGATTATTTCTATATTATGGTTGCTTAGTATTATATTTTCTAATTTCTGGGTGATTTTCTCACTTCCTTTAATCCAGGGTGTTGTTTTTCTCAATTTATTATTTACTCTTTTTGCTCCTATTCTTTGTTTACATGGGGTAGTAAACCACCAATGTGTTTTTGTTATAGTATGTGGGAATAACTTATCTAAAAATGGCATTCCTAGTAATATATCTTTATTTGCAAATTCATAACTATATATTTCTTCTATGGTTAATATTTTATCCCATATTTGTATTTTTAGATTCCTTGCTTTGTGTGTTATCATACTTCCTTCATTGTTAAATCCTGTTACTACTAGGGGAGTTCTTAACTTTTCCCATTTATTTTCTGGTAGACAATTATGTTTACACATGTTAGCTTCTGCTCCTGTATCCATCATAGGTGTATAATATCTATTATAATATCCTTCTACTATTATCTTGGCAAGTATATATATTTTTTGCATTATATTAAGGTTCTTCTGATTATTATCTTTTTGTTTTCATAACTTATTGTTAATTGCCTATCTTCTAAGTTATATGGTTTGACTTTTTCTAACCATTTTATTCCTAGTGTAATGTTTTTATCTCCTTGATATATTTTGAAATTTATTAGTATTGGTATTCCCCCAATAATTAATTCTTTTTCAGTCGTTTCTTCACTTTTTCTTAGTGCTTTTGGTAATTCTGAACATTGTTGTTCTTTTGTTACTATTTCTTTTTCTGGTATTAATTCTCTTATAACATAATTTTCTTCTTGTCATGTATTTATTAATATTAAATATTTTCTTTGGTCCATTATTCCTGTTATATAATAATGATGTGGGTTTATTTCCTATTTTTTGTTCTATTAATTTTTGTGGAGTTGTGTAATCTATTCTTCTTGATGTACTCATTCTTGATGATGTTTCTGGTATTTCATCACTTGTTTGTTTTGACGTGCTTAATCTTTCTTTTACTATTTCTAAGTCTTCTTCTATGTCTATTTCTTTATAACTATAATCATTGTTGTCTATAACTGATACTATTCTTTCGAACGGATTTTCTATTTTAATTCTATTTGTTTTATTTTTAGCTGTTATCTTATGTTTTGTTGTAAAGACATATAGGTTTTTACATCTTGCTATGAATATCTTACTTCCTGGTGCTAGTTCTATTCCCGACATTTTCCAATATAGAACTAATGATTTTTCTATATTTTTATCATCTATTGCAACCGAATAGTTTGCACTTATTATGAATTTAAATTTTTGGTATATTAAGTTACCTTTTACTGCACTTATTATACTTTTTTCTATAGGTTGTACAATTCTATCGTCTGCTAAGTATATTTTTATAGGGGTATCTATTCCTTCTCTAAAACATGCTTTTATTAGTATCTCTGTTCCTCCTAAATGTACGTATTTTATTGGGTTTTTTGTTTTTATATCTTGTATTTCTTTATTTAATATTGGTATTCTGGCTTTACCTTTAATGTATTTACAGTCTATTATATGTTCTCTTTGGCTTACTACGTAGTATTCTTCCTTTTGTCTTTTAAACCAATTCTTTATTGTTAGTACTTCTAGTATTTTGTCTATGCTTAGGTCCAATTCTTTTCCTTTTATTTGTTCAAATATAGTGGTGTCAAATATTATTTTTTGTTCTGAAGATTGTTCATTTTGGTGTTCTTCTTGTTGTATGATTTGTATATCTTCTGACTATGTCGATGAAATGGGACCGCGAAGACAACCCACCACTAGAGCTTGCTTTGCTCTCGCTCCGCTCGCTCCCATCTGTCTTCTTCCCATAATTCTCTTCGTCTGATCCTTCTATTATGTTATTATTTATATCCTTTTCATTTTCTGATAATTCATTTTCTGATAATTCATATATACTGTCTTCAATTCCTAATTCATAATCTATATATTCCATTTGTGTATCTTTATCATTGTCTATTATTATTTCGGAAATTTGTTTCTTCTTTGGATTTTTTTGTAATTTGCAATCTTTAGCTAAGTGTCCTAGTTTTCCACAATTGTAACAAGTGCGTTCTGTTAGTTTTTTCTTTTTTCTATATAGTTTTTTATGTTTGTAATTTTTTACTAATATCTTCTTTATAACACATATTACATATTGCTAATTTTGTCATTAAATTTCTATTTGTAGTTTTATCTTTATTTTGTTCTTCTATTTTTGTTGTCATACTACTAAATTCATTTCTTATCGCTATTTCATATTTATACAATATTTCTATAGATATTGTTGCAACTGTACCATCATGTTTTTTTATTACAATCTCAATATTTCTGGATTTGTTTTTGTCTTTTCTATTTTTTCTATAATTTTTGTATATGTCTCACTTGTTTCTGAATAGCCTTCTCCTAGATCCCTATCATTATCACTTTGATCATTTATTTCGTTTATGCTTATTTTTGGTGGTGGATTATCGTGTACCTCTTCTAACTATAATTTAAATTTTTCTATTTCATTTGTCAGTCTTAACTCTTATTCTTCTTCTTTGCGTTTTTCTTTTTCTTTTTGTCTACTTGCATATAGCTGTTTTAACATTTCTAATTCTTTTTCTAATTCTGTTATTTTAGTGTTCTTTACTTCCTCTATATGTTGTATTTTTTCTTTAGCTTGCTGTTGTATTTCCTTAATTTCTCGTTTTCTATCTATTTCTTCGTTTTCTTTTGTTATTCTAATCATTGCAGTTAAACTATCTTCTAGTTTTACCGTTTCTTTTTCTAACATTAAGTTTAGGTTATTTCCTATTTTCTTGTATCTTCTTCCTAAGTTAGAAAATATTATTATTATTTTTAATCCTTCCGGATTTTCATATGTTTTTTCTTCTAGTGCGAATTCTTCTTTATTCATCTTTTATTTTTAAGATAGTAAATATATTTGTATTATATTTTGGATATAGTATCTATTAATTTAGATAGCCTAGCATTGACTATTTTAGTAATACTTAAATATTCATATTTTGGGTATAGTTTCTTTAGTTTCTTTCTTACTTTCCTTAATTTTTTATTTATTTTAATGTGCCTAATTTCTGTAATTGACTCATTGTTTATGGGTATTTGTTGCGGTTTTGTACTATTAGTTTTAGTGTTATCGTCCATGGTTTTATTTATTGGAGTAGATGTTTAATATTTATCTTACTTTTGTTGTGGTGGAGTTTGGTAGGCTGAACATCAAAAGTTTATGTCACGACCCTAACCCGAACCCGGTCATGATGACGCCTCTCGTGAAGACAAGGCCAGCCGACACTTCCCATTTTCCAATTAATAATAGTTAAGCATTTAAGAAACTGTCTAAACATGATAAAAAATATCCGAAAATAACAACAATAACATAAATACGCGGAAGAACACCCAGACACAACTCTAACCGGGGTGTCACTAGTCATGAGCATCTACACCTGAAGCTGGAGGAATCAGCACTCGGGAGCGGAACCAGCTACACCTGAATCTGCACACAGGGGTGCATGGAGTAAAGTGAGTACTCCAACTCAGTGAGTAACAAATGTAAATAACGACTGAATGTAAGAAAACACGTAAGACACAAGACATTCTATAATGAAGCAGTAAAACAGTGAAAAGCCAAGTAAAATCCTCTTTCAACAAGTAAACAAGTAATTGACAGGTAATTAAGGTAAAGTAAACAAATAGAAGTTCGCCCCTCGGGCACAGTATCACCACATCTGCCCATCGGGCAACACTTCAGAACAATAACAGCCTCTCGAGCTCAATCTCACATCACAATGGGTACCCGCGCTCACTGGTGGTGTGCAGATTCCTAGAGGGCCCCCTTACGGCCCAAGCTCAATAACAAGCCATCTAGTGACATCAAAGCCCTCGGCCTCATATCAATCAAGCCACCTCGTGGCGTATATAGCTCAGGCCCTCGGCCTCAAATCAGTACCAGTGTTTCCTCACAACTAGACCCTCGGCCTTACTCAGCCAAAAATACTCACAAGCCCCTCGGGCAATAGCAAAACAGTGTTTCTTAGCCCAAACATTATTTAAAATATCATTTAAGTCTTAAAACGGAGTAAACATGACTGAGTATGAAAAACACTGGAAAAATAACATGAATGAGTTCAAGTATAAAGTTAAAACAGTGAGAAAATATCAATAAAAAGCCCCGAAGGGTTCAAATAGTTGGCACTAAGGCCAAATATGGCATTCAGCCCAAGTAATTAGGATAACAAATAGTTTTCATTCAAATACGTGGTAAAATCATCAATTGGGACAGATCAAGTCACAATCCCCAATAGTGCACGACCCCACGCTCGTCATCAAGCATGTGCCTCACCTCAATATAGCACTACGATGTGCAAATCCGGGGTTTCAAACACTTAGAGCATCATTTGCTATCATTACTCACCTCGAACCGGCTAAATCTTTAGCTCGCGACGACTTTGCCCCTCGAATCGGCCTCCACGCGCATCGAATATATCCAAAACCAGAATGAGGACGTCAAAATATACTAAGGGAACGAAGCCCAAGCAAAAACAATCAATAAAGGGCACAAATCCCGAAATTACCAAAACCCGACCCCCAGGCCCACGTCTCGACAATCAGAAATTTTTATATCAATAGATTACTCATCTCCCCACGAGTCTATGCATATCAAGAATACCAAAATCGGAGTTCAAATGACCCCTCAAATCCTCATTTTAAGGCCTCTTAAGCTCAAGCCCTAATACCCCATTTTAACCTTTGATTTCCACAATTTCTAGCTCTAATCCATGAAATAATAGCATAGGAACGAGTTTTAGGTCCAAATTCCTTACCTCAATGAAGTTCCCTTGAAATCCCTCTTTCAAATCGCCCAAAAAGCTCCAAGGCCAAAGTCAAAAATGGTGGAATAGCTCAATTTCACGAAATGAAATAACTTATATGTTCTGCCCAGGCCTTTCCGCATCTGCGGTCCAAAACCCGCTTCTGCGGTACCGAATATGCGGTCTAATCCTCCGCTTTTGGGGAATTCACTTATCGGACCAAATACCACATCTGCGACCCACTTGCCGCATCTGCGACTCCGCAGGTGCGGTCCCTCTACCGCATCTGCGGTTCCTGACTCTACCTCATCATTCCGCATCTGCGAGCCTCCCTCATCTGCGATTTCACAGATGCGATCCCATTAGCTGCTTCTGTGGTTTCCTGTTCCTCAAGACTCTTCCACTTTCGGTCAAATCTTCGCTTATGCGGGGCCTCACCTGCGGCCCAAACCGCAGGTGCGAAAAGACCAGAAGCAGCAATATCAGCTGCTACAAGAATTCAACCTCTCCATTAATCATCCGAAATCACCCTAAGGCCCCCGGGACCTCAACCAAAAGCACAAACATAACCCAATACCTTATACAAACTTGTTCCAATCATCAAAGAACATCAAATCAACTAAAACACCTCGGATTCAAGCCAAACTTTCTAGAATCTTTCAAATTATGCTTTCGATCAAAAACCCAACCAAACCATGTTCGAATGACCTAAAATTTTGCACACACATCCCAAATCTCACAACGGAACTACTGCAACTCTCGGAATCCCATTCCGACCCCTATATCAAAATCTCGCCTACCAACCGGAATCGCCAAAATATCAACTTCGCCAATTCAAGCCTAAAACTACTCCAACCCTCCAAAACCCACTCCGATCACACTCCTAAGCCATAAATCACCTCCCGAAGCTCTCCGAACCATCGGAACTCACATCCGAGCCCTCTAACACATAAGTCAACATCCGATTGACATTTCCAACTTAAACTCACTCTAAAGAGACTAATGGGTCGTTTGATAGGGCGTATAAGAATAATGCTAAATAAGGTGCATTAGTAATGCAAGCATTAGTTATACAGAGATTATTTCTTATTCATTGTTTGGTGTGGTGTATTAAAAACTAAAATGCATTGCATAATTTTTAAGAAATTTAATTGTTTACAAAAATGCCCTCCATATTCTTTAACTTAAGGGACTTTAAGGATAATTTTGTCTTTAACCATGCTAATGCATGCATTAATAGCCTTTGTATAGCTAATGCCATGGTTTTCTATGCATTAGCTATACATAGGATAATACCAAATAGAGTGTATAATTAATGTTTGTATTAGTTATACATAGGTTGAAAAAGTGTACCAAACAAAGCATTACTAATACACAAAGCTAATGCATGCATTATTTTCTCTAACACATTCTACCAAACGACCTCTAAGTGTCTCAAACCTTACCAAATCCTTCCCTAGCTGGCTGGGCGGGTGGCGGTGAAAAAAATGGCGCTGAACCGACGACTGACCCCTCTGCTGGGACGAACTAGCAACACGACGAGGACACTACCTCCACATGTGACCCATCTCACCACACTCATAACAACTCCCAGGTGCTGGAGAAGGGGACTGAAGGGAACCCCTCGCACCAGAGTGACTAGCAGATGCACTCGGCATAGAAGAGCCCTGAGCTGATGGAGCACAAGATGAACTCTGAGCTGGAAGGGCACTAAGTGATGACTGGCCCTGCTGAGAACCATGATAATCATGACCCGAAGATGCCCCACGATAACCTGGGCGAGCTGACTGAACAGGCCTGAATGGACGGCCTCTACCATGCTGAAACTGGCCCCTCGAAGGAGCACCACTATAGCTTCCAGATCCTCGAGGCCTCTTGGCCTCCCTCTCCTCTCGCTCCTAGCGACGAACAGACTCAATCTCACGGGCAATATCCATAACCTTCTCGAAAGTAGCACCAGTCACCCTCTCTAGTCATGAGAATACGGAGCTGATAAGTAAGACCATCAACAAACCTCCTGATCCTCTATCGATCTGTCGGGACCAACCAGATGGCATGACGAGCCAACTCAAAGAACCTCAAGTCATACTGCGACACGGTCATCTCCCCCTAATGCAACCACTCAAACTGCCTACGCAGCTCCTATCTGCGAGACTGCAGTACATACTTCTCCAGAAAGAGAACAGAGAACTGCTGCCAGGAAAGGGGTGTTGCACCAACAGGCCTACACCTCTCAAAATCCTCCCACCAAGTGAAAGCAGCTCTTGAAAATTGATAGGTGGTAAAAGCGACCCCGCTGGTCTCCAGAATACCTGCATTACGAAGCATCCTCTGACAATTATCCAAAAAGCCCTGGCATCCTCGCCTCTGCGCCACTAAAGGTTGGAGGCTGTAATCTACCAAATCTCTCCAACCTACGCTGCTCATCCTCCGGCATGACAGGAACCACATAGTCCTGGGTAGCTGCAACCGGCTGGGCTGGATGCGCCCCCAACGTTTGAAGTCCCTGCACGACCTGCTCAGGTGTGCGAGCGGCGGGAGTCTGATTGCCTCCCCCAACCTGTGAAGTAGCTGCGGCTGTAGTGGCAAAAATCGCCTTAGCCCGGCTAGTGCAAACTGATAATATCTATACCAAGGCCTTCTGAAGACCCGGAATCACGATGGGCACAACTGGTGCCTGAACTGGTGCTGCTGAAGCATCCATAGCTGGAGCGTGATCCTGAGCTAGGGCACCTGGTGGATCTACAGGTGCTGCAATCGCTGCTCTGCCTCTACCACGACCACGGCCGTGTCCTCGACCTCTGCTGGCCATAATTGGTGGCATTGGTGGTCGTCCACCCTATCTGGTAGCGCGTGTCCTCACCATCTGTGAGAGAATAGAATAACGAAGGTTTAGTACTCGGATCAACAAGTTCGCACGACAAGAATTTCAAGAATATGAAGTTTTTCCTAAAGGTTCTGCAGCCTCTCAAGGATAAATACAGACGTCTCCGTACCGATCCGCGAGACTCTACTAAACCTGCTCATGACTCGTGAGACCTATGTAACCTAGGCTCTGATACTAAGTTGTCACGACCCTAACCCGGAACCGGTCGTGATGGCGCCTATCGTGAAGACAAGGCCAACCGACACTTCCCATTTTCCAATTATTAATAGTTAAGCATTTAAGAAACGGTCTAAACATGATAAAATAAATCCGAAAATAACAACGATAACATAAATACGCGGAAGAACACCCATACACAGCCCTAACCGGGGTGTCACTAGTCATGAGCATCTATAAGTCATAATATAATTCTGCTAAATCCATAACTAGTACAACTGTCTGTAGGGAAATATGTCACGATCCGGATTTCTCACCCTTGGGAGTAGTGATGACGCCTATTCGTAGAAGCTAGGCAAGCCACGAAATTAGAAATCCTTAACTCTTTTGTCGTAATCCTTTTTATAACATACATTAACAACGATACATAGTTAAATAACAGTGGAATATGAGATTAAGCGGAAGACTTAGATAAAATGAACCAAAATGATAAGAACTCCACCTATGCATCTACCCAGAAACTGGTGTCACAACATCCACGGACTACCTATGATTACTACATACAAGCGTTTGAAAGAAGGAACAATGTCTGTCTTGGATACAATGATAATAGAACACAATAACTGATAGAAGAGACGTCGGGCCTGCGGACGCCTCCAGGGCTACCTCAGAGTCTCGGTGGACTGAAGGCTGGCTCCCCTACTGCTGCTGACCAAGTGCTGTTCTGGTATCTGCACAGAGTGCAGAGTGTAGCATCAGTACAACCGACCCCATGTGCTGGTAAGTGCCTGGCCTAACCCCGGCGAGGTAGTGACGAGGCTAGGACCAGACTCTAGATAAACCTGTGCAATTATATATATATATACAGCGGAAAAGAAATACAGAAATAAACAAATAAAGATAGGAGGGGGAAACATGCTTCGGGGAATAACAGGTAAAACAGAACATCAAGGGAATTATGAAGGAATCAAAATCAACCACTAACAAGAATGAGGAAAAAGCAAAGGCAGATTTCATTTTCTTTTCACATCTTGTTGCAGGCGTGCAACCCGATCCCGATTCCTGTATCTCGTGGCAGGCGTGCCACCCGCTCCCATTTCATTTTATCTCGTGGTAGGAGTACCACCCGCTCCCATTACATTATATCTTGTGATAGGCGTACCACCCGCTCCTATTTTATTATATCTTGTGGTAGGCGTACCACCCGCTCCCATTTTATTATATTTTGTGGTAGGCGTACCACCCGCTCCCATTTCATCATATCTTGTGGTAGGCATACCACCCGATCCCATTTTATTATATCTTGTGGTAGGCGTACTACCCACTCCCATTTCATCATATCTTGTGGTAGGCGTACCACCCGCTCCCATTTACAAGCCAACAATAATCACAGGGAATCTCAGCAAGGGAACAAGAGCAATATAACAACTTTCCGGCAAGAGAACAATATTGTCAAAACAAATATCCCGGCAAGGGAGCAATGGTGATAATAACATATGAAGCGCAATAAACCACAACGGAGTCATAATAATTATAATACAAGACTCACGGGCATGCTTGACACCAACGTATAGATACTCGTCACCATGCCTATACATCGTACTCCACAATTAGCATATAGCAAATAAAACACAACTCCTAATCCCTCAAGCTAGGGTTAGACCAAATACTTACCTCGATGCCTCAAACACAACTCAAGGTTCAATTATAGTTTTACCCCTCGATTCCGCCGCCAATTCACTCGCATCTAGCCACAAGTTACTTAATTATATCAATAAACGCTAAATGAATCAATTTGAATGCATGAAAAATGAATTTTCCAAAGTTTTTACCCAAAAAGTCAAAATTGCCCCAGGCCCACGTGGTCAAAACTCGAGGTTCGAACCAAAATCTGGTTACTCATTCCCCCACGAGCTCAAATATGTAATTTGTTTTGAAATCGGGCCACAAATCGAGGTCCAAATCCCTAATTTTTGAAATACCTAGGTTCTACCCAAAACACCCCAATTCCCCCATGAAAATCATTGATTTGAAGTTGAAATCATGTTAAAAGATGTTAATGATTGAAGAAAACTAGTTAAAAATGACTTACAATTGATTTGGAGAAGAATGGTTGTTTGAAAAATTGCTTCTTATGTTTTTTTGGGTTTTGAAAAATGCACAATGACTGAAAATCTCGTCTATTTATACACCTCTCAGACCCCTTGTGTGGACTGCACAAAATGGACTGCGGCCACACAGGCCTTCCTGAGGTACTGCGGTCCAGTGCCCTGTGCGGACCGCACGAAATGGACTGCGGCCGCACAGGCCTCCACCGCGGACCGCATAGGCCTCCACCGCGCCCCGCACGAAACTGACCGCGGACCGCACTGGCGGGTTCAGAGACCTGCAACTTCTGGTTTTAAGTCTAAAACATCCCGAAACCTACCCGAGACCTCGGAACTCCAAACCAAGTGTGCATACTAACTCAAAAACATCATATGGACCTACTTGTGCGATCACATCTTCAAACTAACATGTAAAATCATGAATTAAACCTCAAAACTCAACATTTTCATCAAGAACTCTCAAAGTTGATAACTCCTCCACCGGAAGTCCAATTCACATCAAATAAACTCTGTTTTCACCGAATTTCACAGAAACGTCTTAAATCATATATAAGACCTGCCGGAACCAAAATACAGGCCTGATACCATCATGTTCTAAGAAAATTTCATTTCAATTTTCCTTAAACAATTTCAGAAAATAATTTCCTTTAAAAATTCATTTCTCAGGCTTGGGACCTCGGAATTCGATTCCGGGCATACGCCCAAGTCCCATATTTTCCTACGGACCCTTCGGAACCGTCAAATCACATGTCCGTTTACCTAAAGCATTGACTGAAGTAAAATTTATTCATTTTACAATCAAAACTTATCATTTTTCACAGATTTTCACATTTAAGCTTTCCGGCTACGCGCCTGGACTGCGCACGCTAATCGAGGTAGTTCTAAGGGAGGTTTTAAGGCCTCGAAATGTAGAATTTTATTGCAACACAAGTGATGACCTTTTGGGTCATCACAAAATAGAAGCGATAAAGGAGTAGAGACACGGGGATGCGGATGTCAACAACTACCTCGTAATCTCCGAAAGCCAGCCTGAAACTGGAGGAATCAACACTCGGGAGCGAAACTAGCTACGCTTGAATCTGTACACAGGGGTGTAGGGAGTAAAGTGAGTACTCCAACTCAGTGAGTAACAAATGTAAATAACGACTGAAAGTGAGAAAACACTGAAGGCACAAGACATTCTATAATGAAGCAGTAAAACAGTGAAAAGTCAAGTAAAATCCTCTTTCAACAAGTAAACAAGTAATTGACAGGTAATTAAGGTAAAGTAAACAAATAGAAGTTCACCCCTCGGGCACAGTATCACCACATCCGCCCCTTGGGCAATATCTCAGAACAATAACAGCCCCTCTGGCTCAATCTCACATCACAATGGCTACCCGCGCTCACTGGGGGTGTGCAGACTCCTGGAGGATCCCCTTACAGCCCAAGCGCAATAACAAGCCATCTCGTGGCATCAAATCTATGCCCTCGACCTCATATCAATCAAACCACCTCGTAGCGTATATATCTCAGGCCCTCAGCCTCAAATCAGTATCAGTGTTTCCTCACAACTAGGCCCTCGGCCTTACTCAGTCAAAAATACTCACAAGCCCCTCGGACAATAGTAAACAGTGTTTCTCAGCCCAAACATCATTTAAAATATCATTTAAGTCTTAAAACTGAGTAAACATGGCTGAGTATGAAAACAATGGAAAAATAACATGATTAAGTTCAAGTATAAAGTCAAAACAGTGAAAACATATCAATAAAAAGCCACGAAGGGTTCAAATAGTTGGCACTAAGCCCAAATATGACATTCAACCCAAGTAATGAGGATAACAAATAGTTTTCATTTAAATGCGCGGTAAAATCATCAATTGGGACGGACCAAGTCACAATCCCCAATAGTGCACGACCCCACGCTCGTAATCAAGCGTGTACCTCACCTCAATATAGCACTACGATGTGCAAATCCAGGGTTTCAAACCCTCAGAGCATCATTTACCATCATTACTCACCTCGAACCGGCTAAATCTCTAGCTCGCAATGCCTTTGCCCCTCGAATCGTCCTCCACGCACATCGAATCTATCCAAAACCAGAACGAGGATGTCAAAATATGCTAAGGGAATGAAGCCCAAGCGAAAACAATCAATAAATGGCACAAATCCCGAAATTACCAAAACCCGACCCCCGGGCCTACGTCTCAAAAATTAGAAATTTTTACATCCATAGATTCCTCATCTCCCCACGAGTTTATGCATATCAAGAATACCAAAATCGGAGTTCAAATGTCCCCTCAAATCCTCATTTTAAGACTTCTTAAGCTCAAGCCCTAATCCCGCATTTTAACCTTTGATTTCCACAATTTCTAGCTCTAATCCATGAAATAATAGCATAGGAACGAGTTTTAGGTCCAAATTCCTTACCTCAATGAAGTTCCCTTGAAATCCCTCTTTCAAATCGCCCAAAAAGCTCCAAGGCCGAAGTAAAAAATGGTGGAATAGCTCAATTTCGCGAAATGAAATAACTTATATGTTCAGCCCAGGCCTTTCCGCATCTGCGGTCCAAAACCCGCTTCTGCGGTACCGCATATGCGGTCTAATCCTCTGCTTCTGCGGAATTAACTTACCGGACCAAATACCGCATCTGCGGCCCATTTGCCGCATCTGTGACCCCGCAGGTGCGGTCCCTCTATCGCATCTGCGACTCTGTAGGTGCTGTTCCTCTACCGCATCTGCGAGCCTCCCTCCGCATCTGCGATTCCGCAGATGCGATCCCATTAGACGCTTCTGCGGTTTCCTGTTCCTCAAGCCTCTTCCGCTTCTGCGGCCAAATCTCCACTTATGCGGCGCCGCACCTGCGGCCCCCAAACCGCAGTTGCGAAAATACCAGAAGCAGCAATATCAACTGCTGCAACAAGAATTCAACCTCTCTGTTAACCATCCGAAATCACCCTGAGGCTCCCGGGACCTCAACCTAAAGCACAAACATAACCCAATACCTTATACAAACTTGTTCCAATCATCAAACACTTCAAACAACATCAAATCAACTAAAACACCTTGAATTCAAGCAAAACTTTCTAAAATCTTCCAAATTACGCTTTCGATCAAAAACCCAACCAAACCATGTGCGAATGACCTGAAATTTTGCACACACATCCCAAATCACACAACAGAACTATTCAAATCTCGGAATCTTATTCCGATCCCTATATCAAAATCTCGCCTACCAACCGGAATCGCCAAAATATCAATTTCGCCAATTTAAGCCTAAAACTACTCCAAACCTCCAAAACCCATTCCGATCACACTCCTAAGCCATAAATCACCTTCCGAAGCTATCCGAACTATCAGAACTCACATCCGATCCCTCTAACACATAAGTCAACATCCGGTTAACTTTTCCAACTTAAACTCACTCTAAAGAGACTAGGGGTCGTTTGGTAGGGCGTATAAGAATAATGCTAAATAAGGTGCATTAGTAATGCAAGGGTTTGTAATTCATGGATTAGTAATGCAAGCATTAGTTATACAGAGATTATTTCTTATTCATTGTTTGGTGTGATGTATTAAAAATTAAAATGCATTGCATAATTTTTATGAAATTTAATTGTTTACAAAAATGCCCTCCATATTCTTTAACTTAGGAGACTTTAAGGTTAATTTTGTCTTTAACCATGCTACTTGCATGCATTAATAGCCTTTCTATAGCTAATGCCATGGTTTTCTATGCATTAGCTATACATAGGATAATACCAAATAGAGTGTATAACTAATGCTTGTATTAGTTATACATAGGTTGAAAAAGTGTACCAAACAAAGCATTACTAATACACAAAGTTAATGCATGCATTATTTTCTCTAACACACTCTATCAAACGACCGCTAAGTGTCTTAAACCTTACCAAATCCTTCCCTAGCTGGTTGAGCGGGTGGCGGTGAAGAAACTGGCGCTGAAGCCGACGACTGACCCCTCTGGTGGGACGAACTAGCAACACGACGAGGACACTGCCTCCACATGTGACCCATCTCACCACACTCATAACAACTCCCAGGTGCTGGAGAAGGGGACTGAAGGGAACCCCTCGCACCGGAGTGACTAGCAGATGCACTCGGCATAGAAGAGCCCTGAGCTGATGGAGCACAAGATGAACTCTGAGTTAGAAGGGCACTAAGTGATGACTAGCCCTGCTTAGAACCATGATAACCATGACCCGAAGATACCCCACGATAACCTGGGCGAGCTGACTGAACATGCCTGAATGGACGGCCTCTACCATGCTGAAACTGACCCCTCGAAGGAGCACCACTATAGCTGCCAGATCCTCGAGGCCTCTTGGCCTCCCTCTCCTCTCGCTCCTGGCGATGAACAAACTCAATCTCACAGGCAATATCCACAACCTCCTCGAAAGTAGCACCAATCACCCTCTCCCTGGTCATGAGAATACGGAGAATACGGAGCTGATAAGTAAGACCATCAACAAACCTCCTGATCCTCTCTCGATCTGTCGGGACCAACCAGATGGCATGACGAGCCAACTCAGAGAACCTCAACTCATACTGCGACACGATCATCTCCCCCTGCGACACGATCATCTCTTCTATCAATTATTTTGTTCTGTTATCATTGTATCCAAGACAGACATTGTTCCTTCTTTCAAACGTTCGTATGTAGTAATCATAGGTAGTCCTTCTCAGTCATAAATACTCAGAAGCCCCTCGGGCAATAGTAAATCAGTATTTTTCAGCCCAAACATCATTTAAAATATCATTTAAGTCTTAAAACTGAGGAAACATGGCTGAGTATGAAAATTAATGGAAAAATAACATGACCGAGTTCAAGTATAAAGTCAAAACAGTGAGGAAATATCAATAAAAAGCCCCGAAGGGTTTAAATAGTTGGCACTAAGCCCAAATATGGCATTGAACCCAAGTAATGAGGATAACAAATAGTTTTCATTCAAATGCGCGGTAAAATCATCAATCGGGACGGACTAAGTCACAATCCCCAATAGTGCAATACCCCACACTCGTCATCAAGCGTGTGTCTCACCTCAATATAGTACTACGATGTGCAAATCTGGGGTTTCAAACCCTCAGAGCATTATTTACCATCATTACTCACCTCGAACCGGCTAAATCTCTAGCTCGCAACGCCTTTGCCCCTCGAATCGGCCTCCACGCGCATCGAATCTATCCAAAACCAGAACGAGGACGTCAAAATATACTAAGGGAACGAAGCCCAAGCGAAAACAATCAATAAAGGGCATAAATCCCGAAATTACCAAACCCGACCCCCGGGCCCACGTCTCGAAAATTAGAAATTTTTACATCAATAGATTCTTCATCTCCCCACGAGTCTATGCATATCAAGAATAGAAAAATCGGAGTTCAAATGTCCCCTCAAATCCTCATTTTAAGACCTCTTAAGCTCAAGCCCTAATCCCCTATTTTAACCTTTGATTTCCACAATTTCTAGCTCTAATCTATGAAAGAATAGCATAGGAAAGAGTTTTAGGTCCAAATTCCCTTACCTCAATGAAGTTCCCTTGAAATCCCTCTTTCAAATCGCCTAAAAAGCTCCAAGGCCGAAGTAAAAAAATGGTGGAATAGCTAAATTTCGCGAAATAAAATAACTTATATGTTCAGCCCAGGCCTTTCCGCATCTGTGGTCCAAAACCTGCTTCTGCGGTACCGCATATGCGTTCTAATCCTCCGCTTCTGCGGAATTCACTTACCGGACCAAATACCGCATTTGCGGTCCACCTGCCGCATGTGCGACTCCGCAGGTGCGGTCCCTCTACCGCATCTGCGGTTCCTGACTCTACCTCACCATTCCGCATCTGCGAGCCTCCCCCGCATCTGCGATTCCGCAGATGCGATCCCACTAGCCGCTTCTGCGGTTTCCTGTTCCTCAAGCCTCTTCCGCTTCTGCGGCCAAATCTTCGCTTATGCGGCGCTGCACCTGCGGCCCCCAAACCGCAGGTGCGAAAATACCAGAAGCAGCAATATCAGTTGCTGCAATAAGAATTCAACCTCTACGTTAACCATCCGAAATCACCCCAAGGCCCCCGGGACCTCAACCAAAAGCAAAACATAACCCAATACCTTATACAAATTTGTTCCAATCATCAAACACTTCAAACAACATCAAATCAACTGAAACACCTCGGATTCAAGCCAAACTTTCTAAAATCTTCCAAATTACGCTTTCGATAAAAAATCCAACCAAACCATGTACGAATGACCTGAAATTTTGCACACACACCCCAAATCACACAACGGAACTACTGCAACTCTCGGAATCCCATTCCGACCCCTATATCAAAATCTCGCCTACCAACCGGAATCGCCAAAATATCAACTTTGCCAATTCAAGCCTAAAACTTCTTCAACTCTCCAAAACCCATTCCGATCACACTCCTAAGCCATAAATCATCTCCCGAATCTATCCGAACCATCAGAACTCACATCCGAGCCTTCTAACACATAAGTCAACATCGGTTGACTTTTCCAACTTAAACTCATTCTAAAGACACTAAGTGTCTCAAACCTTACCAAATCCTTCCCGAACTCGATCCGACCAACCCGATACCACATAACACGGATAAATAAAGCATAACGAAGCAGAAATGGGGAAAATGGAGCGGTAACTCATGAGACGACTAGCCGGGTTGTCATAGTTTACTACTCCTATATTTGCTTTTTTGGGTGTAAAGTCTCCAAGTAATCAGCGCTATTAGTGTTCTAAACTTGTTGATTATGGAACTATGTAGTAGATGGTAATTTAATCTATAAGAATGTACGTACTATATAAAGATTTGTGTCTTGCTTTCTTTTTTTTAAGCTTGAAACAGTTCATATTCTTTTATTCTCTTTTTTTCTGCATCTTTAAATTTAGACATCTGGCTGTGGGATCAAACAAGATCTCCTTATATGCAGCAGCTTCCTCGTCTCAGCTTCCATCTCTTCTTCGTAAGGAAGACCACCATAGGAATCCCACATATAGGAGAGATAACGGGGAAGGGAAAAATGTTACTTGTGCTATTTATCTTTAGTTCTTGTCAGATCTTATATAAGAAATCTTCAGTTCTTGTCAGTCAAGGAATCTAGGGATGGGGTTGATAGCTTGATTAGTAATAATGTACTTCATTTCCCTTCGCTTATTGGCTTGCTCGAGAAAATTTCATCTAATTAATTTGGTCCTTGTTTCTCCTCTGACCTCCCCCCACCCTCGTAAACTACTGCTCAACAGAAAAGAAGAAAAGTGAAGAAAAAAAATTAGATGAAGGGTAAACTTTGGTTCGTGGTTTAGACTGCAGGGTTTGGAAAAGGTTCGATGTTGATTGTTATATTTGTTAGCAAAGTGCTTTGGTTCTGGAGATCTTTAGATACTCAAGTGAAGTAAGATATTCCGACTGTATTCTGATATGGAATATTGTAATCTTTTCTGCTTCACCGCATCACAACTTTTCTAGATTGTCGATATAGGACGTACATATGATCTGACTGAATGTTATTGGCTCGGTCTTTTTTGGCCAAACAGGTTTTATGGGCTTGCTTTGACAGACTAGAGCTTGGGTTGTCTTCTTTCAAACGAGTGCTCCTTATTGGTTACTCTGATGGATTTCAAGTCCTGGATGTTGAAGATGCTTCAAATGTTTGTGAACTAGTTTCGAGGCGTGATGATCCAGTAGCTTTTCTACAGATGCAACCCATCCCTGCAAAATCTGATGGTCGTGAAGAATATAAGAAATCACATCCCTTGCTCTTGGTTGTGGCATGTGATGATAGTGCAGATTCAGCTCCAGTTCAAACTGGGAAGGATGGTTTCATTGAGCCTCAGGGAGGAAGCATTATACACTCACCTACAGCTGTACGCTTTTACTCTTTAAGGTCTCACAACTATGTTCATGTTTTGCGATTCCGCTCTACTGTGTTTATGGTTAGATGCAGTCCGAAGGTAGTGGCTGTTGGTCTTGCAGCACAGGTAAACATCTTGTAATATTTATAGTGATGGTTTATGCCTTTATCCATAAATCTGAGAATTTCACTGAAGATTTTGTGCTCTCTTGTATGTTTCATATGTTGGCAGATCTATTGTTTTGATGCTCTTACCTTAGAGAACAAGTTTAGCGTGCTCACATATCTTGTGCCGCAGTTGGGTGGCCAAGGTGTGACCGGGGTCAACATTGGCTACGGTCCCATGGCTGTAGGACCGAGATGGTTAGCATATGCTTCAAATAATCCGCTGTTGTCAAACACAGGGCGCTTGAGTCCCCAAAGTCTTAGTCCTTCTCCAGGTGTTAGCCCTTCTACATCACCTGGTAATGGAAATCTGGTAGCTAGGTATGCCATGGAATCAAGCAAACATTTAGCTGCTGGATTGATCAATCTTGGAGACATGGGATACAAAACTTTGTCAAAATACTGTCATGAACTTCTTCCTGACGGGAGTAATTCACCAGTGTCAACAAGTTCTAGCTGGAAAGTTGGGAGGGTTCCAGCACATTCACCTGAAACAGATGCCACGGGCATGGTATATTCTACTTAATGCTTGTTTGTATTATCAAGATGCTTATGAAAACTAACTTAATTGAGAAGTTCTGTTGAAAATGAAACCAAGCTTCATAAGGAAAGGGAAGGAAGGGCTTCATGTTTAAAGTTTGTTGACTGTTATATAGCTATTTTTCGCTGTTCTGCTGATTTTGACATTGTGATGGCCATATCTCCCAAAGATTAAATTGTGTACAGTTGAGGACTGGATATCTGCTATTCGTGCATGTTTACAGCTCATCGAAACTTTTCATTTGCTGGTCCTATCTCACACTTTATGATTTCTTTTGTTGCTGGTGCATCAGATATTCCTTCTTTAGCATGATGCCAGGCATAAATATTCAGTGAATTATCTTCATCGTTAGTTTGGCGTTATACTTGAGCTCTTGAACCTGTTGGATCCTCTCTGTAATTGGCAATTAAATTGAATGAAGCATAATAAGTGCAATACTATTCCTACTTTGTTCCCTCCTAACCCCAGAGCTTTGGTTCAATGGTAAAAGTTGTATACGAGAATATGTGGTAAGTACACGTCACGAGGTTGAAACCTAACTGGTGAATAAAGTCTGTAAGTGGAGAAGGGTAGGGGGGCTGGTCATATAGCAAGTTTCTAAGCTGGAATCAACGTCTTTCTCGTTTATTAAGCAAATTATTACTGTCATAAGACAAGTTGAATGTTAAATTTTACTTTTTCGACTATCCAGAATTAAGCTCTATTATCCTAAGTAGCATTCTACAACCCGATATTAGAGGACAACTAGAGCAAAACAAGATCTCTCTCTCTCTCTCTGTCTTAAATGAGAGTAGTTTGTCGTCCAGATGTTCCATACTAAGCATTAACCAACTGTTTATAGCTCCTAAGTTGATGATTGTGCTACATGCAATTTTGACAGAGTAACTGTGGCAGAGCAGTTGTGGTGATGATGAGAACTGAATTTTCTTGCCAACTTTTCTGCTGAAGGTTGTCAGTAAAGATTTTGTTTCTAGAGCAGTTATTTCACAATTCAGGGCACATTCCAGTCCTATATCTGCTCTTTGTTTTGACCCTAGTGGCACTCTTCTTGTTACTGCCTCTACACGTGGGAATAATATAAACATATTTCGCATTTTACCTTCTTGCTCACCAAATGGAGCAGGCAACCAAAGTAGCGATTGGAAAGCTTTGCATGTCCAACTCTACAAGCTTCATCGGGGTGTGACTCCAGCTGTGCGTATCTGTTTGCAGTGTTTTTCTTTGATATTCAATATTGAGGTTTCAGTCTTTATAATAATTCTGATAATAAAATTCTCTTAAATCCTGAATTTGAATAGGTGATACAAGACATTTGTTTGTCACTACAGTCAGTGGGTAGCTACTATTTCTTCCAGGGGAACTTGCCATCTTTTTGTCCTATCCCCTTTTGGTGGTGAGACTGGTCTTCAACTACAAAATTCTCATGTTGATGGACCCATACTTCTACCTATTCTTTCGGGACCCTGGTGGTCTATATCATCTTTCATAGTCAATCAGCAGTCAATTGCGCCAGCGCCAGCACCTATCACGCTCTCTGTGGTCAACAGGATAAAGAATGTGAATTCAGGTTGGCTTAATACAGTGAGCAATGCCGCATCTTCTGCAGCAGGAAAGGTTTCTGTGCCTTCTGGTGTTCTTGCTGCTGTTTTTCACAGTTCTGTACGCCGGGAACAACCTGCTCCGCAAAACTTCAATCCGTTGGAGCATCTTTTGGCTTATACTCCATCTGGTCACTTAATTCAATATGAGTTGATGCCCTCATTTGGTGGAGAACAGGGTGACTCTTGTCTGAGAACCGGGACTGCTTCAGTAGTTCAAATGCAAGAGGATGACGCTGGGGTGAAAGTTGACTCCATTCAGTGGTGGGATGTTTGTCGAAGAGCTGATTGGACTGAAAGAGTTACCCATGATGCAGAGTTGAGGCCTACCACTTTAGGATTGAGTAAATATTGTTTTCAGTTTTCGATGGCATTGTATGTGTTCTTTAACAATGATAGATAGGTCTTGAAAGTGATAATGGTTGTATCTTGCTATTCCACTGAGTTCCTTCTCTCACCAGCACAAGTATCGGATAACTCTTCCCACCAAAGCTTAGACATATCGAAAGAAATCATTTAGTGTTCTTTGTCCTTGTGTGATTTGAACCCTGACCTTTAAGGTTTTCCCCCCACTAGGCCATACTGTAGGTCTGGAAACTAGTTTTAATGTTAAAAAGCAAAAATTCTCTACGGTCTGCTGGGACTTTAAGCGCAAATAAAGCGTGGCCTTTAACGAAGAGAGGTGCAAATATGGACAAATAATGTGTAGTCCAAGACTAATATTGATAAGCATGTCAATTCCTTTAGCTTCATAACATTCCTGCTGGAGTCCAGCAACACCAGCAGGAAGTTCGCGAAGTAATTTGGTATGAGCACATGAAAAAAATGATTCGATAGAATGCTAAGTGGACCGTTAGCGGTAGTTAAAGTTAGCGAATCAATAAAGATTCCGGCCATGTCGACATTTCGAGTAACAGGGTTCTCAGGGAAGTATGCATAAGAGTTTTCTGTACAACCAGGACCAGGTTTTTTGAAGCAATTTGTGGAAACAAATGTTTGTAGAGAATCACAGAGAGGAGTATTTTGAAGGACATGTTTATACAGAGGTGGATTCAGTTCATTAGCTACGGGTTTCCGTGATCCCAGTAGCTTTTGTCCCGAATATGCTTTTGTATTGAAAAATTCATTAAATTTATAAGAATATTTAACTTGGAACCCAGTTCGTTCATCCGGTTAATATTGTATATTAACTTAATTTTTGTAGGAACCCATAAACCTAAAATCCTAGATCCGCCTCTATGTTTATAGATAGAGGACCTGTAACGACGACAACAGTCGATCCAAGATAAAGTTGAAATGGGGTTTTAAGGTAAACAGAGGAAGGTGCGTATGAATTGGTGGTGTTGACTTTATTAATGGGGACAACAAATGATGTGTGTGAAGAGACGGTATAAATCCATGAATGGAGAACGAGGAAGAAAATGCTTATGAATGGGAGAGAGAGACTTGGACAGTTGGACCTTGTAGCTGTTACTTAGAATTGGGGCAAGCTGATCCCAACTTATTTAGTACAAGTTGGAATTGGGACTCCCGTGGTTGTCATCTAACAAATCTATCTATGCACAATTCAAAGCAAATAAAATAGTGTTGAGAGAGCACAGTACATCATCCATTTCAAGATATAAAAATATACTGCAAGGGCTAATGAATTTTTTGTTCTTTCCAAATTTTTTGGGTGTTAGTCTTAATTCCTACTATACATAAAGGAAAGCCAAGCAGCTTCCCGTCGTTGTGTGTGCTTGCGTTTAACGGGATCTAAAATTCAATTATTAGTTTTCCACAGGGACGGACCAACGTAGTGAAGAGTAGATTCAATTGAACGCGCTCCGTCAAAAAATAATATTGTGTATATGTATAAATTATGTCTAAAAAAAGTAAATTTTGTATAGAAATTATTTTTGAACCCACTTAACAGAAGTTTTGCTCTTGCAAAAGTGGTCAAGCTGGTTCAAAGTATCGGTGAGGTCGTGTGTTCAAATTAGGGTTGGGCATATATCGGGTAAAACCGATAACCCGAACCGTTAATTGTTTATTGAGTTATCGGTATCAGGTTATTGTGTTAACGGTTCGGTAACAATTTAGAATTTTTTCACTATTGGATTATCGGTTCGGGCCTCGAGTTGCCAATTTTGTTAATGGGTTAACCGATAATCCAATAAGAATTAATAAAATTACGACTTTACCCTTAAGTATATACATATGCTAGGGCTTCAGTTCATTCTCTCCTATTCTTTCTCAGTCGCACTCTTCAGTTGTTTCATCTTCATTCTTCGTAGACCTTACTAGTTACTCCTAACGTAAGTCTTTAGTCTTATATATTAGGCTTTTAATTTCTATAACAAAATTCATCTTCATATTGGTATTTTTAACTGTTAATGATTCTTTATTTTTTTATTTTCGTTTCTTAATTTTGTGAGCACACGTTGTGCAGCCTATAACTACTACAAATTTCTCTTCGCACTTGTCAATTCTCAATCGAGAATGAATTGTCTTCTCTTTTTTGCTTAACTCTAGATTGAGTTATCTTATCGGGTAAACCGATAACCGAACTGATAATGAATAATAACCGATTAACCGATAACCGATATCTTATCGGTTAATCAAATTCGTAAACGGATAACCGATATGCTAAACCGATAATATTCATAACCGAAACGAACCGACTGAAGCTCACCCCTAACTCAAATCCCTTTCATGTTTTGTGCCTACTTTATTTTTTGTTTGCATAAATTGCAACAAGAATTAGAAAAGGAAAGAAACCCATAAAGATAGCAGCATCGTTTAATATAACTGTCTTTGCAATCAAATCAAATTATTTTCCTTGTAGTATATCTTTTGCCGTTTTCATTATTTTATTTTATAGTTTATTTTCTTTACATAAATTCAATAGAAATTATATTGAAGTTTATTTTACCCCAGAAGGTAATTTTAGTTCTCCCTTTCATAAAATTTGCCAAGACTTGCAAATATATTTGTTGAAATTATTTTTCATTTGTTAATTTAATTTATTTTAGTTTATGGTGGAATTCTTTTCATTTTCTTATATTTAATTTTTAGTGTATAAACTCTCTTTCTTTGATTATTGGTGTTAATTTAGTTTAGTTTGTAACTCTTTTTTTATTGTCTTCTTTTGCAAATAATAACCTGCTACTTATAAATGCTAAAAAGATTTTATAATCGATCAAATTTTTTAGAGTTAATAAATTCTAAAATTGGTCAAAAAATATTTATGTTAAAGTTTAATAAATTAGCTAAGACTAGATTTTAAAATTTGCATAAGCAAAATTTTGTTTAAAATATAGAGCACCGACTTTAAGAGGACTTTATTACGAGATCACGCTGTGAGCAGACAGAAAAACTTGCTTCTCGTGCCTTATACAACTTATGTTAGTTATGAACTTTTCCGATTGAACCCGCATGAATAAAATCCTGGGTCTGCCACTGACCCCACCGATTTTCCATGTGTGCTTCTGTCTGAAGAGCTTATGTGGTGAATTGAGATTAATGGTCCAGCACATGTGACTTTATGGCACAACACATGTGACTTTATTTGCACAGGTGGAACTATAATAGATATTTATATTGTCTATGTGCCAGTTTTGTCCTTGAAAAAAGATAAGAAACACTTTATGATGAGGACTTACTAAGACATTTCTCACCAACGAAACGGTGGCTTTGTATTCTTATCTTCATGCAATTTAACATGAAACTTTCATCTGCATTTTTTCTCGGAAACTTTCTTTCATTCTTCTTTCTACGTCTATGTCCTTCGATTCACTTTCAGTTTTAGTTGTTGTGCCTCTGTGACCTTTTTCCCTTTTGGTGAGCACAATTGTTCTCTGATTGTTGCACTTATTTTCCCCTCTTTATTTCTCTGCTCTGCTTGATTACTATACTCACGTTCTGTCATCATGTTCCACTCTTATTCCCCTCTTGTTTGCATTTGAATTTATTTCGGGGTATTTGGTCTTCTTTTGCGCTTCACCAAACAATACCTCTTTAAAAATTTCAATTGCGAGGCATGCTCTGTAATTTCAAAATTTTTCTACGGATTTGGGTCAATTTGTTATAGGTACTAATTTTGCTCCAACAACATTGATTTAGGAAGATAGGATTATTGATATCTCCATTTTACTGTTGTTATTTCCTTATTTTTGTACTTTAGAATATTTACTCTCTCTTCTCCATGTGGTGGATATTGATTCTTATCAAACTTGGCCTCAACTACAGATAATTGGAGATAGAAACTACATTGAAACAGATGCATTCTCAGAACAAAAACAGTTCTTCCTACTTGGCAGAATGAAACGCAGAAATGAATTTCAGACAGCGTGAGAAGTATAAGCAAAATGGAATCCACTAAAAAACATGCTCTACTACCAAAACACCGACTACGAGCAAAAAATCCACTGCATCTGCATTGTCATCTGAAATAGGTTAGAATATTAAGCATATGTGTTTTCTGCCTTTGTGTAGAATTTTCTACATGTTCATATATATCTTCTGATAAATACGCTTACTTTGTCAAGCTTATTTGGTTATACTTTGACATTAGCCACATTTTGTATTGCAATTATTAGCTAATATGCATCACGCCACTATGTTGACAGCCTACTATGATAGGGCAAAAAATTCTGCCCACCCATCCTCAATATTTGAAGTAGGCAAGTACAATCCTCTATGCAAAAAGTTTTTACCATTGTTTAATTAAGAAAATATTTACTTATATTTATCCTAAAATTATATGCTACTAGGGTCAACGTCTGGTACGACTAATGAACAAAATCAGAGTTCTTACACTATTCAGAATAAAGGTTGGTGTATTTTGCAATATTATTTCTTACCAATCTAGCTTTCCTTCCTTTATTCATTCTGACATTTTGGAAGTTGCAGGTCCAAATATAAATAAAACAGGCAACATAACCATTAGCCAGATGCGATCAGAATACGTCCCACTAAAACTAATTTCACGTTGCAAGTTCTGTCGAGCTAAGAAATTTCAGTTTGAACCTCATATATTTTGTTGTAGCAATGGTTCAGTTATCTTAACTACACACAAAATACCCATAGAGGTAATTTATATTAGCAAATACTGAGGAATCTTAACGCTTTCGCACATACATTAGAACATACAATAATATCTTTGCATTTACATCACTTGGCATGAGCTACGACAAAGATTTAGCGAGAAGAAATCATGGTAGTTATACCTTTAGAGTTCAAGGACAAATGTATCATTTCATAGATGATCTTTTTTCTGTGAACCAAAAAGCAAAAAATCTGTGATTATACTTCTATGACAATGATAATGAACTAAAAACAGAATGACTTATTGCGATAGGATTGATGAAAGTATAGTTATAAATCTGATGGACTTGCTGGGAAATAATCCATATTCTATTTTTTTTAAGTTCGTTGACTGATGTTCCAAACCCGCCAAACTTGTATATTGCACTTAAATATGATGCAAGCTTGGATCAACGACTATATAATCTCTCTACTGCATCAGAAGTTGCTGCAATATGGGTTGAAGAAAATAGTAGTAGTGTTGTTCGAGCACCTTATATTCAAATTTACACTAGCAGTAACAGATCACAATTAGTAAATTATTATTATGGATGTTATGATCATTTACAGTATCCATTACTATTTCCATATGGTCAATGGGTGTCACGACCCAGATTTCTCGCCCTCGGGAGTCGTGATGGCGCCTACTTGTAGAAACTAGGCAAGCCACAAACCTAGAAATTCTTAACTCTTTTGTTTTCATCCTTTTTATAACATACATTAACAAGCGATAAACAACTAATAACAGCGGAATATGAGATTTAAGCGGAAGACTTAGATAAAACGAACCAAAATGATAAGAAACCCCACATATGCCTCTACCCAGAAACTGGTATCACAACATTCATGGACTATCTATGATTACTACAAATAAGTGTTTGAAAGAAAAGAACATAGTCAGTCTCGAGTACAAATGATAATAGAACATAAAAACTGATAGAAGAGATGTCGGGCCTACGGACGCCTGCAGGGCTACTTCGGAGTCTCGGTGGACTGAAGGCTGGCTCCCGATCTACTGCTGCTGGCCAAACGCTGCTCCGGTATCTGCACATAAGTGCAGAGTGTAGCATCAACACAACCGACCCCATGTGCTGGTAAGTGTCTAGCCTAACCCCGGCGAGGTAGTGATGAGGCTAGGACCAGACTCTAGATAAACCTGTGTAGTTATATATACATGGCGGGAAATAAACTGATACAAGCAATAAAAGCTGGGAAGGGGGAAACATGCTTCGGGAAAATAACAGATAAGGTAGAATCTCAAGAGAATTATAAAGAAGCCGAAATTTACTTCTAACAAGAATAAAGAAAATAATGGCAGGCTTCATTTTCGGTTCACATCTTGTTACAGGCGTGCAACTCGATCCCATTTCTCAAATCTCGTGGTAGGCGTACCACCCGCTCCCACTTCATTAAATCTCGTGGTAGGCGTACCACCCGCTCCCATTTCATCAAATCCTGTAGTAGGCGTACCAATCGCTCCCATTTCATCAAATCCTGTGGTAGGCATACCACCCACTCCTATTTCATTACAACTTATGGTAGGCGTACCACCCACTCCCATCTCAAGCCAATACAAAAGCACAAGGAAATCCCGGCAAGGGCAAAGCAATATAATAACTTCCCCGCAAGGAAACAACAATATCGAAACAAACATCCCGACAAGGGAGAATCAGCTATAGCCAAACTTAACTCAACTTCTACTCAACTCAATTAATACGATACTCAGTCATAAATAAATTCCACGAAAATAAATTAAAACCTTGCCCAATATCGAGAATCATCAATTAAAGCATCCGTAGAATCATTTAGGATCACAACAAATATCAATTTAAGACTCACGGTCATGCTCGACACCAACGTATAGATACTTGTCACCATGCATATACATCGTACTCAACAAGAAGCAATTAGAAAATAGGACACAACTCCTAATCCCTCAAGCTAGGGTTAGACCGGACACTTACCTCGATGCCACGAACACAACTCAAGGTTCAATTATAGCTTTACCCCTTGATTTCACGGCCAATTCACTCGTATCTAGTCACAAATTACTTAATTACATCAATAAACGCTAAATGAATCAACTCCAATGCATAAAAATGAGTTTTCCAAAGTTTTACCCAAAAAGTCAAAAATTGCCCCCGGGCCCACATGGTCAAAACCCGAGGTTCGGACCAAAACTCGATTACCCTTTCCCCTACGAGCTCAAATATGTAATTTGTTTTGAAATCGGACCTCAAATCAAGGTCCAAATCCCCAATTGTTTTGAAAAAACTAGGTTCTACCCAAAACACCCAATTTCCCCCATGAAAATCATTGATTCGAAGTTGGAATTATGTTAAAAGATGTTAATGATTGAAGAAAACTAGTTAAAAATGACTCACAATTGATTTGGAGAAGAAAGGTTGTTTGAAAAATCGCCTCTTATGTTTTTGGGGTTTTGAAAATTGAAAAATAACTGAAAATCTCGTCTATTTATACCCCTCTCAGACCCCCTGTGCAGACCGCACAAAATGGACTGCGGCCGCACAAGCCTTCCTGAGGTACTGCAGTTCAGTTCCCTGTAGGGACTGCACGAAATGGACTGCGGCTGCACATGCCTCCACCGCGGACCGCACAAGCCTCCATCGCGCCCCGCACGAAACCTACCGCGGACCGCACTGGCGGGTTCAGAGACCTGCAACTTCTGGTTTTAAGTCTAAAACATCCCGAAACCTACCCGAAACTCACCCGATGCCTCGGAACTCCAAACAAAGTGAGCATACTAACTCAAAAATATCATATGGACCTACTCGTGCGATCACATCATCAAAATAACATGTAAAGTCATGAATTAAACCTCAAAACTCAACATTTCATCAAGAACTCTCAAAGTTCATAACTCCTCAACCGGAAGTCCAATTCACGTCAAATAAACTCTGTTTTCACCAAATTTCACAGAAACGTCTTAAATCATATATAAGACCTGTACCAGGTGCCGGAACCAAAATACAGGCTCGATACCATCATGTTCTAATCAAATTTCATTTCAATTTTTCCTTAAACAATTTCAGAAAACAATTTCCTTTAAAAATTCATTTCTCGGGCTTGGGATCTCGGAATTCGATTCCGGGTATACGCCCAAGTCCCATATTTTCCTACGGACCCTCCGGGATCGTCAAATCACGGGTATGGGTCTGTTTACCCAAAAGGTTGACCAAAGTCAAATTTATTCATTTTATAGTCAAAACTTATCATTTTTCACATTTAAGCTTTCCGGCTACGTGCCTGGACTGCGCACACAAATCAAGGTGGTGCTAAGGGGGGGTTTTAAGGCCTTGAAACGTAGAATTTCATTTCAACACAAGTGGTCATCACATTCTCCACCTCTAAAACAACCGTTCGTCCTCGAACGGACAGAATAAGGAAGCACCTGAGTCAAGGAAAAGATGGGGTAACGACTCCACATATCAGACTCGGACTCTCCGGTTGATGCCTCAGGAGGCTGACCTCTCCACTAAACACGAACAGAAGGAAAACTATTCGATCTCAAATGATGAACCGACCAGTCTAGAATATCCACCGGCTCCTCCTCATAAGATAAGTCCTTATCCAATTGGACAGTGCTGAAATCCAACACGTGGGATGGATCGCCGTGATATTTTCGAAGCATGGACACATGAAACACTGGATGCACGGCTGATAAGCTCGGCGGCAAAGCAAGTCTATAAGCCACCTCTCCCACTCAGTCGAGAATCTCAAACAGACCAATGCACCTAGGGCTAAGCTTTCCCTTCTTCCCAAATCTCATCACGCCCTTCATAGGCGACACTTGGAGCAATACCCGCTCACCGACCATAAAAGCCACATCTCGAACCTTGCGATCTGCATAACTCTTTTTCCTGGACTGAGCTGTACGAAGCCTATCCTGAATAATCCTGACCTTGTCTAAGGCCTCCTAAACCAGATCCGTACCCAACAACCGAGCCTCCCCGGCTCAAACCATCCAACCGGAGATCGACACCGCCTACCATATAAAGCCTCATAAGGAGCTATCTAAATACTCGACTGGTAGCTGTTGTTGAAGCCAAACTCTGCTAAAGGCAAAAACTGATCCCACGAGCCTCCAAAGTCAATAACACAAGCTTGGAGCATATCCTTAAGAATCTGAATAGTCCGCTCGGACTGCCCGTCCGTCTGAGGATGAAATGCTGTGCTCAACTCAACCTGAGTGCCCAACTCTCTCTGAACTACTCTCCAAAAACGCGAGGTAAACTGCGTACCTCGGTCAGAAATGATAGACACAGGCATACCATGAAGGCAAACAATCTCCCAAATATAGATCTCAGCTAACCTCTTAGAAGAATAGGAGACTGCCACAGGAATGAAATGTGCTGACTTGGTTAGCCTATCAATAATGACCCATACTGCATCGAACTTCTTCTGAGTCTGCGGGAGTCCAACAACAAAGTCCATAGTGATCCGCTCCCTCTTCCACTCGGGAAGCTCAATCCTCTGAAATAATCCACCAGGCCTCTGATTCTCGTACTTAACCTATTGACAATTAAAACACCAAGCTACATATGAAACGATATCCTTCTTCATTCTCTGCCACCAATAATGCTGCTGCAAATCCTGATACATCTTTGCGGCGCCCAAATAAATAGAGTACCAGGAGCTATGGGCCTCCTATAAAATCAACGCTCGAAGCCCATCCACATTAGGCACACAAACTCAACCCTGCAATCTTAAAACTCCACCATCATCTAAGGTAACCTGCTTGGCACCTCTGCGCTGCACCGTGTCTCTAAGGACACACAAATGGGGATCATCATGCTGCCGATCATGGATACACGCCAATAAGGAAGAACGAACGACCATGCAAGCTAATACTCGACTAGGCTCAGAGATATCCAACCTCACAAACCGATTGGCCAAAGCCTGAACATCCAAAGCAAATGGTCTCTCACCAATCGAAATATAAGCGAGACTGCCTATACTGTCTGACTTCCTACTCAAAGCATCGGCCACCACATTGGCCTTTTTCGGATGATATAAGATAGTGATATCATAATCCTTCAACAACTCCAACCACCTCCTCTGCCTCAAATTCAACTCCTTTTGCTTGAATAAATACTGAAGACTCCTATGATCCGTGAATACCTCACATGCCACGCCATACAGATAATGCCTCCAAAACTTCAATGCATGAACAATGGCTGGCAACTCTAAATCATGAACTGGATAGTTCTTCTCATGAATCTTCAACTGCCGCAAAACATAGGCAATGACTTTTCCATCCTGCACCAACACTACACCAAGCCCAATATGAGATGCATCAAAATAAACTGTATAAGGCCTTGAACCTGTGGGCAAAACCTACACTGGTGCCGTAGTCAGAGCTATCTTGAGCTTCTGAAAGCTCGCCTCACACTCGTCCGACCATCGGAACTGGGCACCCTTCTGGGTCAACCTGGTCATCGGGGCTGTGACAGATGAGAACCCCTTCATGAACCGACGATAGTAGCCTGCCAATCCCAAGAAACTCCGAATCTCTGTAGCTGATGCTGGTCTAGGCCAGTTCTTGACTGCCTCAATATTCTTCGGATCAACCTGAATACCCTCTGTTGATACAACATGACCCAGGAATTCAACTGAACTCAACCAGAACTCACACTTCGAAAACTTAGCATATAATTGTCTATCCCTCAGAGTCTAAAGAACCACTCTGAGATGCTGCTCGTGCTCCTCCCGGCTGCGGGAATATATCAAAATATCATCAATGAAGACTATCATGAACGAGTCCAAATAAGTCCTGAACACTCGGTTCATCAAATCTATAAAAGCTGTTTGGGCATTGGTCAACTCAAATGACATGACCAAGAACTCATAATGCCCGTACCGAGTGCAGAAAGCTGTCTTAGGGACATCGGATGCCCTAATCCTCAACTGATGGTAGCCAGATCTCAAGTCGATCTTTGAAAATACCTTGGCACCCTGAAGCTGATCAAACAAATCATCAATCCTCGGCAATGGATACTTATTATTGATTTTAACCCTATTCAACTGCTGGTAATCAATACACATTCTCATCGAACCATCCTTTTTCTTAACAAATAACACCGGCGCACCCCAAGGCGAAACACTGGGTCTAATGAAACCCTTCTCAAGAAAGTCTTGCAACTGTTCCTTCAACTCTTTCAACTCAGGCGGGGCTATACGATACGGCAGAATAGAAATAGGCTTAGTGCCCGGAGCCAAATCAATGCAAAAGTCAATATCCCTGTCAGGCGGCACACCAGCAGGTCTGAAGGGAAAACATTAGGAAACTCACAAATAACGGGCACAAAATCAATAGAAGGAACCTCAGCGTTCGAATCACGAACATATGCTAAGTAGGCCAAACACCCCTTCTCGACCATACGCCAAGCCTTCACATAAGAGATAATACTACAAGTAGAATAAACAGGAGTCCCTTTCCACTCTAAACGAGGCATACCCGGTAAAGATAAGGTCACAGTCTTGGCATGATAGTCCAAGATAGCGTGGTAAGGTGATAACCAGTCCATCCCCAATATTACATCGAAATCGACCATGTCTAGAAGCAACAAATCCACACAAGTCTCAAGACCCCCAATCACCACAATACAAGAACGATGGACTCGATCTACCACAATAGAATCACCCACTGGTATAGACACATAGATAAGAATACTCAATGAATCATTAGGCATAACCAGATACGGTGCAAAATAAGATGACACATATGAGTATGTAGACCTTGGATCAAATAACATTGAAGCATCTCTATCACAAACCAGAACCGTACCTGTAATAACTGCATTTGAAGCCTCAGCCTCAGGCCTGGTTGGAAGAGCATAACATCAAGGCTGGGCCCCACCGCCCTGAACTACCTCTCTAGGATGGCCTGTTGCTGACAGGCCTCCACCTCTAGCGGCCTGAGCTCCACCTCTAGAACCTCTACCTCCACCTCTAGCACCTCTACCCCTACCTCCAGCTGGCTGGGCGGCCTGTGGGACACCTGGTGCCTGATCCATAGCCCAGGAACCCTGATGCGGAGAACTGCTCGAAGCTCGAGGGCAATACCTAGTAATGTGCCTCGTGTCGCCACAAGTGAAACAAGCCCTCGGCTGCTGGGGCTGACAACCTTAGAAACTCTAAAGCGGTGGTGCACTGATAGGTTCTGGCGGTGCACTGTAGGATTGCTGATCAGAGTACTACATCTGAGGACCACGGCTACTTGAAGCACCGTGAGAAACTTGAAGATCTAACTGAAAGGGCCTAGGAGGATGACCTCTACCATATGAATCTCTGCCTCCAGACGAGACACCGCTGAATCAGACTGAATGACGAGGCCTTTTGTCCGACCCATGACCACCTTCCTATGACAGAACCATCTCCGCTCTCTTGGCCACATTGGCCGCTTCCTGGAAAGATATCTCACTCCCAATCTCCCTAGCCATCTGAAGACAAATCGGCTGAATAAGGCTATCAATAAACCTCCCCACCCTCTCTCTCTCGATAGGAAGTATAACAAGAGCATGGCGAGCCAAGTCGATGAATCTGACCTCATACTGGGTAACCGTCATGGAACCCTGATGGAGGCACTCAAACTGCCTCCGATAAGCCTCTCTCTGAGTAATGGGGAGAAACTTCTCTAGAAACAACACTATAAACTGCTCCCAGGTCAAAGATGGTGATCCGGCTGGTCTGGCCAAACAGAAATCCCTCTACCAAGTCTTGGCGGATCCAGACAAGTGAAATGTAGCAAAATGAACCCCGTTGGTCTCAACAATACCCATGTTCCTAAGAACCTCGTGGCAGTTGTCTAGATAATCCTAGGGATCCTCAGTAGATACACCGCTGAACGTAGTAGTAAAGAGCTTGGTGAACCTATCCAGACTCCACAAAACATCGACAGACATAGCTGCTACATCATCGATTTGAGCTACCACACCCGGTTGAACTGCTCCAACTGGATGAATTGCTGGAGTCTGAATCTGGGGAGCTACTTGCTCCGGAGTGCGAGTAGCAGGAGTCTGGGCCCCTCCTCCTGCCTGAGAGACGGATGGTGCTACAGGAAGCAAGCCTGCTCGGGTGACACTCACCATGAGGCCCACTAATCAGACTAGAGCGTCCTGAAGAACTGGGGCAGCAATAAACCCCTATGGGACCTAAGCTGGGCCCATCAGAACTGCTGGGCCGGAACCTCCTCATCAAAATCAACTTGAGGCTCCGCCACTGGTGCTGCTGCTCGAGGCTGAGCTTTGCCCCTACCTCGGCCTCTAGCACGGCCTCAGCCTCGCTCTCTGCCCCTCGTGGGAGCTGCTGCTGGGGGTTCGGGCTGCTGAACGGTGGATGAGGAAGCGCGTGTTCTCACCATCTGCAAAAGAATAGAGTAGAAGTTCAATTAGCATTGAGAAACAGAACCGCACGACAAGAAAGAACAATTGTGAAGTTTTTCCTAACTTTGTAGCCTCTAGGGATAAATACAGACGTCTCCGTACCGATCCCTCAGATTATACTGAGCTTGTCCATAAATTGTGAGACCTATGTAACCTAGAGCTCTGATACCAACTTGTCACGACCCGGATTTCTCACCCTCGGGAGTCGTGATGGCGCATACTCATAGAAACTAGGCAAGCCATGAACTTAGGAATTCTTAACTCTTTTGTTTTCATCCTTTTTATAACATACATTAACAAGCGATAAACAGTTAATAACAACGATATATGAGATTCAAGTGGAAGACTTAGTTAAAATGAACCAAAATGATAAGAAACCCCACATATGCCTTTACCCAGAAACTTGTGTCAACATTCACGGACTATCTATGATTACTACAAATAAGTGGCTAAAAGAAAAAAACATAGTCTGTCTCGAGTACAAATGATAACAGAACATAAAAATTGATAGAAGAGACGTCGAGCCTGCGGACGCCTGCAGGGCTACCTCGGAGTCTCGGTGGACTAAAGGTTGGCTCCCAATCTACTGTTGCTGGCCAAACGCTGCTCCGGTATCTGCACATAAGTGCAGAGTGTAGCATCAGCACAACTGACCCCATGTGTTGGTAAGTGTCTGGCCTAATCCTGGCGAGGTAGTGGCGAGGCTAGGACTATAGTCACGACCCTAACCCCGAACCCGGTCATGATGATGCCTCTCGTGAAGACAAGGCTAGCCAATTAAACCCAATTCACTTTTTAAAACAGTTAAACAATATAAAAGCAGTCTAAACATGATTTAATGATAATAAGTAGCGGTTATACAAACCGACACAGCCCTAACCGGGGTGTCACAAGTCACGAGCATCTACTAGGGTATAAATACAACTGAAAGCCTGGAGTGTACAAATGTAGTCTAATGAAATGAAGAGAGAGAAAAGTAGTGTTGCGAACGTCGGCAACTACCTTGCTAAACTCTGATGACTCTGCCTCCGATCAACCAAAACATACCTGAATCTGCACACAAGGTGTAGGGAGTAATGTGAGTACTCCAGCTCAGTGAGTAATAATAATAAATAAAGATTGAAGGCAAGGAATCATGTAAAACATATCAAGATGCTGTATAGAAGCAGTCCAAAACCAGTAAGAAAGCAGTGAAGTTGTAGAAATCTCTTAAAATATCTTAGCTCAGTTTAAACTTCTTTGAAAATGGTTTTTTCAATGGTTACGCAAATGAATGCAAAATAGTTAGTGCAGAGAAGCATAGAAATTTGCCGCTCGGGCACAAATACCATAGTTTAACAGATAAAATAACAAGTAAATATGAAAGATAAACAAATAAAGGATCGCCCCACGGGCACAATGTCAACAACTCTCCCCCTTGGGCAATATCTCAGAACAATACCAGGCCCTCGGGAAATCACATATAACGGTACCAGGCCCTCGGGCAATCACATAGAACAATACCCCTAGCCCCTCGGGCTATCACATAGAACAATATCAGCCCCTCGGGCTATCTCTCACATCGCAATGGGTACCCGTGCTCACTGGGGGTGTACAGACTCCGGGAGGGGCCCCTTACGGCCCAAGCGCAATATCAAGCCATCTCGTGACATCAAATCTACGCCCTCGGCCTCATATCAATCAAGCCACCTCGTGGCGTATATATCTCAGGCCCTCGGCCTCATAAACAATATCAACAAGCCACCTCGTGGTGTACATATCTCAAGCCCTCGGCCTCAATCAGTATCAGTGCTTCCTCACAACTAGGCCCTCGGCCTTACTCAGTCAAAATACTCACAAGCCCCTCGGGCATTAGAAAAACAGTATTTCTCAGCCGAAAACATCATTTAAAATATCATTTAAGTCTCAAAATGGAGTAAAAAATGGCTGAGTAGTAAAATAGTGAAAAATAACATGACTGAATTCAATTAATAAGTCAAAGCAGTGAGGAAATAGTAATAAAAATCCCCGAAGAGTTAAAATAGTTGGCACGAAGCCCAAATATGGCAATCAGCCCAAAACATGATGATAACAAATAAGGTTCAGTCAAATACGCGTCAAAATCATCAATCGGGACGGTCCAAGTCACCATCCCCAATAGTACACGACTCTACGCTCGTCGTCAAGCATGTGCCTCACCTTGATATAACACTACAATGTGCAATCCGGGGTTTCAAACCCTCAGAACATCATTTACAATCATTACTCACCTCTATCCAGTCCGAACTCTAGCCTACGATGCCTCTGCCTCTCGAATTTGCCTCTGAATGCTCCAAATCTAGCCGAAATCAATACCAAACCATCAAAATATGCTAAGGGAACAAAGCCCACTTGAAAATAATCAAATCACCACAAAATTCCCGAAATTGGTCAAACCCGACCCGGGCCAACATCTCGAAATTTGACAAAATTCACAAAACTAGAATCCTTATACTCTCACGAGTCTAACCATACAAAAATTATCCAATTCCGATACCATTTGGTCTTTCAAATCATCATTTTATATTTTTGAAAGATTTCTCAATTTTCTTCCCAAATTCCATCCCAAATCATGAATTAAATGATTAATTCAATGATAGATTCATGTACTCTAGCCAAATCTAAGTTAGAATCACTTACCCCGATGAATTTCTTGAAAAACCTTCGAAAAATCGCCAAAATCCGAGCTCTCTAGGTCAAAATATCAAATAAAACCCAAAATCTCATATTTATAGAGTACCCCATATATTTCTACCTCCGCGGGCCGCACAAAATCTATCGCAATCCGCACAAAATCTATCGTGGTCCGCACAAAACCTGTGCGGTCCGCACAAAAACGACCGCGGTCGTACATGCTTTTTTCTGCAGTGATAGTCTTTAATATTTTTGCCATAACTTTCACTACAGATATCCAAATTCTAGTATCTTTATTTTTCTAGAAATTAGACACAAAGGTCTACAACTTTTGTTTTTGATTCATCTCAAAATTCCTTGTAGATCAAAAGATATGAGCTTCCAAAGTAGGACTAGTGAAATGTCCCCCACCGCGCCGCACTGCATTTTGTGCGGTCCGCACTGCACTTACCGCGGCCGCACTTCATTTTGTGCGGTTCGTATAGCACATACCGCGGACGCACTTCATTTTGTGCAGACCGCGTAGGTGAGTTCCGAGGCCTGCAACCCTTTTGGACTTGCTACAACTATGATTTTCGGCCTAAAACATCCCGGAACCTACCCGGAACTCTCGAAACTTCAAACCAATTGTACCAACACATCCCATGACATCGTTCAAACCTGTTCAAAACTTCGGAATGCTCACAACAACGTCAAATTACCAAATTAACATAGGATTCAAGCCTAAGAACTCCAAAAACTCTTAAATTATGCTTTCGATCAAAAAGTCTATCAAACCTCGTCGGAATGACCTGAAATTTTGCACACATATCCCAAATGACACAACGAAGCTACTGCAACTCTCGGAATTTCATTCCGACCTTTATATCAAAATCTCACCTATCAACCGGAAAATGCTGAGATCTCAATTTCGCCAATTCAAGCCTAAACCTTCCACGGACTTCCAACATGCATTCCTATCATGCTCCTAAGTCCCAAATCACCTAACGGAGCTAACCAAATCATAAAAATTCCAATCCGAGATCAAATACAAACAAGTCAATTCTTGGTCAAACCTTTCAAATTTTAAGCTTTCAACTGAGACTGTTTTCCAAATTCATTATGATTAACCTGAAACCCTACACCAACGATTTACATAAGTCATAATACGCCACACGGGGCAAGTCATGCCCAAGAACTGGAGAGTAAAGTGCAAAAGCCCAAAACGACCGGTCAGGTCGTTACATCCTCCCCCACTTCAACATACGTTCGTCCTCGAACATACCTAGAGTGGTTCCAAAAGCCAACCAATTGCCGAATAACCTCACCATGCACATACCTAGGGGTGATCCCACGTCACCCTATCTCACATAGGTCCGATAACACACAGTAACTGAAATTTCACAACCCAATCTAACCCATAAGCCTTGGGACCACATTTCCATATTTGAAATTATTCACAAGATCAGAATCTCACATCTATATTTAGAATAAGCCCGAACAAGCTGTAATCACCCATACTTGCAATCTCAGGTGCAATCACTTGATATACCGCATGACTTAAACACTCGTAGTGATAACTTCTAATTACAGCAGCTGCACACAACACCCGAATACCAATAGAAAAACTCTTATCAACTAAAGTCTCACCCAACACTTTCATATACTGCCAATGATCACCAAAACATGCGATAAGACATAACCATTTCCCAGATCAACCATTCAAGAAGCCACTCCCCCTTTGGCAAATACCCTAACAAATTTCTGAGTCAAAACTCGATATTATCCTTCCAACATGCTGAAATCGAATCCGTTCGTATTCATTAATGATCCCAACGATCTCCTCTAATCCAACACACTACTCTGGTGACATGACATATCAGTATAGACCTAAGCCACCACTTGCATAATACACGCACCAATAAGCAACAGTCAGAACATACCTCCAATCATGAAAATGACTCAAATGAAAGAGCTGCACCTCAAGCTCACCAGTGCCACCACAACACAAGGCTGAGAACCCGTCTCGCATCATAGGAACAGGACACACGAATCTAACCTTCAAGGTCATACCTCCACATAACTTTGTTGCGATGCACGATCTTATCCAACACTGCTCTACATGAACCACCTCAAGTCACTATGCTCGAAATCGACAACCGCGCACAATTTGATATCTGGAACCAAAGAAAGTCATCATACCCATGGTAGAGCAACCTACACCACACAAACCCGAAAGGACATAACCTATACACCATTCACCGAGTAACACCCAATTTCTCTTCCCGCTCGACTTCCACTATGAAACCCCAATAGAACCGCACCCTTGGTGCCTATAACCGACAAATCACAACACCTCTCTCAACAATACAATTCGGAGCCACCCAAGCCGACTCAAGTTAGAACACGCATCCACATTGGCCTGCAAATGAATTCCTCATCAAGGAAATCCTGAGGCTGTTCCTTCAACTCACTCTGTCGGTGCCATACGATATGGTGCCCGACATTAAATCAATACCAAAATCAACTACCTGCCCGACGACATGCCCGACCACAAGAAACACATTCGAAAAGTCTATCACCACCGGAACCGAATCAATGGTAGGAGCCTCTGCACTGACATTTATCACGAAAGCCCACATAAGAAAAACAATTCTTCCCAGCTGTCCGCTGGGTCTTCAAAATATAAAACCACTTCAATAGGACATAATCCGTCGAACCTCGCCACTCAATCTGTGGCATTTCTGGCATAGCCAACAATGTCGCCTTAGTGCAATAGTCCAAAATGGCACAACACGGAGACAACCAGTTTGAACCCAATATCACATCCAAAATCTAACATACCAAGCAACGAAAGATCCGCTCGGGTCACCAAACCCCGATAGTTACTAAACAGTGCCGATACATATGACTCACAATTACAACATAGCCTGAATGTGAGAACTTCCCTGTCTCCAAAACCATATGGCACATGAATCAACATACTTGATCCCAATTCCGCCGCCCTCCGAATGCATACCGTACCTCAAACACCCAATCATTCCACGAAAGATACTCTAAAATTCCCCTGTGTCACCAATCAAACTAGAATATCAGCAGTTGATCTAACAAGAAAGCGTCACAATTCTACCGAAGTACCATCAACTTAATCACGTTGCCTTTTTTGAAACATATACCCTCATCAAATCAATCCCATTTAGCAATACCATTTACTTAATCATCTGGAGATTATCCCCCTAATCATCTGAAGCTCATTTTTCTAATCATCTAAAACTCCCCGTGCTGCCTAAGAATTTTATGGCCTTCTGTTCAGAACTGAACCGTAACCTTACACATGCAAATATTATTACTCCACAACATACTGCATATACCATACCATCCTAGGATAACATGAGAACTTCATCTCCCTTCTGAGCCACAAACATCTACGTATTCCACTAGTCAAGAACTTTCCATTGGTCCCATCTATAAGAAAATCAATATGCATCCCATGCTCCTCATGCCCATCGAAAATATACACCTCCAACTGAGGTAGAAACCATCAAGAATTCTCTGAGTTCCCCTTGCACAAACCAAACCTGCCAGGACTGAATCCTTCGAACTCCACCAAGCTACGCAAGCCATCAAAACCTAAGAGCATTGCCGCAAAATACCTATAGGAACTCATTACCCCGGACACACCCAAGGAACTAATCATATCCTTACCATACCGATCCGGCCTACTACCCATCTATCCTAACTATCCGAGTTTCCTTCTGATTTACCTTCAACTTGATATCCCCTCTTGCTGTAGCGCCACAATTCCTCAACCCAGACTTACCACACGAGACCCAAGCATAAAATTATACTGTCTAAGGCTCACAAGCCGCTGAATACTCTCTCAAATACAAAAGCACCACATTCAAAATGCTTTACTCTAAGAAAACTTCCTGCGCATCTAAATCCGTTACCTTTACCTTCCTGATACTGATATATAGAATCCCATAGTTAATGTAGAAAGTACCACAAGTCTTGACATCTTCCAAATGAAAACTCAGTTCTTAACCACATATACGACTTTAAAATACTCCATTGTTACATGTAGAATCTTGAACACATTGGAACCATTCTCGAGAGTCATTCACTTTATTCAAACCACAATTAGCTTGATCAAGCGAACCAAATAACTCGTGCCTCATTGGCACTCTGACACCGTAGAATGTGACATCATTACATTACAACCAAGCTACTTCTTGCTTTATGCACCAAACATCATTTACTAACAACAACTAAAGATATTTTGTGATTCTCACTCGCCCGTGAAGTATCTTATAACCTTTGTTAAAAAGTTTCTTTTACTCTAGCCATCCTCGATTTCAATTTTTGCAAGCCATAACTGATTCACCAGCACACCTTAAACTGGAATCAACATAGCACATAACCGTGCAATCAACTAATCAACAACAGACTCCCCCACTTGGCTCGAAGCCATAGATCATCACACACCCAATAACTCATAACGCATATACACTCTTGCTGCCATAATACCATAGTGAGATTAAACTCAAATCCCTTTGTAAGCTTGAGAAAACACAGACCATCTAGTACTTTAAATCTTCAGCAAATCTCGCTTTCATCCTTGCAACAGTCAAGCCCACTCTCTTAAGCGACTTAAAATTCAAATTTCAACACTTATATTTCACTTGTAAATGAGACCTTCTAAAAGACACATAAGGATCACACAACCTCGGAACACTTCGCATGAGATAACCCACATGCCTTGTCTTCAACTAACATTTCTGTATACCTTCCACCGTCACAAACATTACGCAGTCACTTAGCCTTCCTGAGTCTGAACTCATACCGCAACATGAAATTTACTTCACTCCCAACTAGGACCCATGAAAAGACTCTTCGCACACCCATAAATTGGGGCTATACCTTAAATCAAAAATGAAAATCAAGCACCTAATAGTTCTTCTATCCTCCAGCAGACCCTTCTCGTCGCTTCCAAATCATATGGATACATCTCGCAGTACTAACATACTCATCACATAATTATGCAGTCGTCACTTCCACTAATAGGGACACTACCGAACATATCAGCTCGAAGACACTTGCTTACACAATCAACACCTCGGTGCTCAAGCTATAGGCAAAGATCCGACCTCAAGTCCTCCAGACTGGCCTAACATCAACTCACAGAGTTCACGTCTCGCCCCTCGATTGGGGAATCACAAACCATCGATGCACATCTGATACTGAGCACTCATGCGTGCACACGAATGCGTGGAAGGAATTCAAAGAGTTACATTTCAAGCTGAATCAAAGGACGCACGATAAGAATTCAAGAATGTGAAGTTTTCCTAAAGGTTCTGCAGCCTCTCGAGGATAAATATAGACGTCTCTGTACTGATCCGCGAGACTCTACTAAACCTGCTCATGACTCTTAAGACCTATGTAACCTAGGCTCTAATACCAACTTGTCATGACCCTAACCCCGAACCCGATCATAATGGCGCCTCTCGTGAAGCCAAGGCCAGCCAATTAAACCCAATTCACTTTTTAAAATAGTTAAACAATATAAAAATAGTCTAAAGATGATTTAATGATAATAAGTAGCGGCTATACAAGCCGACACAGCCCTAACCGGGGTGTCACAAGTCACGAGCAACTACTAGGGTATAAATACAGCTGAAAGCCTGGAGTGTACAAATATAGTCTAATGAAATGAAGAGAGAGAAAAGCATTGTTGCGAACGCCGACAGCTACATTGCTAAACTCTAATGACTCTGCCTCGGATCAACCAAAACATACCTGAATCTGCACACAAGGTGCATGGAGTAATGTAAATACTCTGACAGTGAGTAGTAATAATAAATAAAGACTGAAGGCAAGAAATCACATAAAACATATGAAGATGCTGTATAGAAGCAGTCCAAAACCAGTAAGAAAGCAGTGAAGTTGTAAAAATCTCTTAAAATATCTTAGCTCAGTTTAAACTTCTTTGAAAATGGCTTTTTCAACGGTTACACAAATGAATGCAAAATAGTTAGTGCAGAGAAGCACATAAATTTGCCCCTCGGGCACAAATACCATAGTTTAACAGGTAAAATGACAAGTAAATATGAATGATAAACAAATAAAGGTTCGCCCCTCGGGCACAATGTCAACAACTCCGCCCCTCGAGCAATATCTCAAACAATACTAGCCCCTCGGGCAATCACATAGAACAGTACCAGCCCCTCGGGCAATCACATAGAATAATACTAGCCCTTCGGGCTATCACATAGAACAATATCAACCCCTCGGGCTATCTCTCACATCGCAATGGGTACCCGTGCTCACTGGGGGTGTATAGACTCTGGGAGGGTCCCCTTACGACCCAAGCGCAATATCAAGCCATCTCGTGGCATCAAATCTACGCCCTCGACCTCATATCAATCAAGCCACCTTGTGGAATATATATCTCAGGCCCTCGGCCTCATAAACAATATCAACAAGCCACCTCGTGACGTATATATCTCAGGCCCTCGGCCTTATAAACAATATCAACAAGCCACCTCGTGGCGTACATATCTCAGGCCCTCGGCCTCAATCAGTATCAGTGTTTCCTTACAACTAGGCCCTCGACCTTACTCAGTCAAAATACTCACAAGCCCCTCGGACATTAGTAAAATAGTGTTTCTCAGCCGAAAACATCATTTAAAATATCATTTAAGTCTCAAAATGGAGTAAAAAAATGGCTGAGTAGTAAAACAGTGGAAAATAACATGGCTGAGTTCAATTAATAAGTCAAAGTAGTAAAGAAATAGTAATAAAAATCCCCGAAGGGTTCAAATAGTTGGCACGAAGCCCAAATATGACAATCAGCCCAAAACATGATGATAAAAAATAAGTTTCAGTCAAATACGTGGTAAAATCATCAATCGGGAAGGACCAAGTCACCATCACCAATAGTACACGACCCCACGTTCGTCATCAAGCGTGTGACTCACCTTGATATAGCATTACAATGTGCAATCCGGGGTTTAAAACCCTCAGAACATCATTTACAATCATTACTCACCTCTATCCGGTCCGAACTCTAGCCCGCGATGCCTTTGCCTCTCGAATCGGCCTCCGAATGCTCCAAATCTAGCCGAAATTAGTACCAAACCATCAAAATATGCTAAGGGAACAAAGCCCACTTGAAAATAATCAAATTACCACGAAATTCCCGAAATTGGTCAAACCCGACCCGGGGACTACATCTCGGAATTTGACAAAATTCACAAAACTAGAATTCTTATACTCTCACGAGTCTAACCATACAAAAATTATCCAATTCCGATACCATTTGGTCCTTCAAATCATCATTTTATATTTTTGAAAGATTTCTCAATTTTCTTCCCAAATTCCATCCCAAATCACGAATTAAATGATGAATTCAATGATAGATTCATGTACTCTAGCCAAATCTGAGTTAGAATCACTTACCCCGATGAATTTCTTGAAAAACCTTCAAATAATCGCCAAAATCCGAGCTCTCTAAGTCAAAATATCAAATAAAACCCGAAACCTCGTCTTTATAGAGTACCCCACAGATTTCCACCTCCGCGGTCCGCACAAAACCAGTGTGGTCCGCACAAAAATGACCGCGGCCGCACACGCTTTCCTCTGCAGTGATAGGATTTAGTATTTTGGCCATAATATTCACTACATATTTCTAAATTGCGATATCTTTACCTTTCTGGAAACTAGACACAAAGGTCTACAACTTGCATTTTTGAATTATTTCAAAATTCCTTGTAGATAAAAAGATATGAGCTTCCGAAGTAGGACCAGTGAAATATCACCCACAGCGGCCGCACTGCATTTTGTGCGGTCCGCACATCACCTACCGGGGCCGCACTTCATTTTGTGCGGTCCGCACAGCACATACCGCGGACGCACTTCATTTTGTGTGAATCGCGTGGGTGAGTTCCGAGGCCTGCAACCCTTTTGAACCTGCTACAACTATGATTTTTGGCCTAGAACATCCCGGAACTTCAAACTAATTGTACCAACACATCCCGTGACATCGTTCAAAACTTCGGAACGCTCACAACAACATCAAAACACCAAATTAACATAGGATTCAAGCCTAAGAACTCCAAGAACTCTTAAATTATGCTTTCGATCAAAAAGTCTATCAAACCTCGTCGGAATGACCTAAAATTTTGCACACACATCCCAAATGACACAACGAAGCTACTTCAACTCTTGGAATTTCATTCTGACCTTTATATCAAAATCTCACCAATCAACCGGAAAATGCCGAAATCTCAATTTCACCAATTCAAGTCTAAACTTTCCACGGACGTCCAACATGCATTCCGATCATACTCCTAAGTCCCAAATAACCTAACGGGGCTAACCAAATCATAAAAATTCCAATCCTAGATCAAATACAAACAAGTCACATCTTGGTCAAACCTTTCAAATTTTAAGCTTTCAATCGAGACTGTTCTTCCAAATTCATTCTGATTAACCTGAAACCCAACACCAACGATTTACATAAGTCATAATATACCACACGGGGCAAGTCATGCCCGAGAACTGGAGAGCAAAGTGCAAAAGCCTAAAATGACTGGTCGGGTCATTACAACTAGACTCGAGATAAACCTGTGCAGTTATATATATTCATGGCGGGAAATAAACTGATACAAGCAATAAAAGCTAGGAAGGGGGAAATATGCTTCGGGAAAATAACAGATAAGACAGAATCTCAAGAGAATTATAAAGAAGCCAAAATTTACTTCTAACAAGAATAAAGAAAACAATGGCAGACTTCATTTTCGGTTCACATCTTGTTGCAGACGTGCAGCCCGATCCCATTTCTCAAATCTCGTGGTAGGCGTACCACCCGCTCCCATTTCAGTAAATCTTGTGGTAGGTGTACCACCCGCTCCCATCTCATTAAATCTCGTGGTAGGCATACCACCCGCTCCCATTTCATTAAATCTTGTGGTAGGCGTACCACCCGCTCCCATTTCCTCAAATCTTGTGATAGGCATACCACCCGCTCCCATTTCATCAAATCATGTGGTAGGCGTGCCACCCACCCCCATTTCATCAAATCCTATGGTAGGCGTACCACCCACTCCCATTCAAGCCAATACAAAAGCATAGGGAAATCCCGACAAGGGAACAAAGCAATATAATGACTTCCCGGTAAAGGAGAATCAGCTATAAAAAATCTTAACTCAACTTCTACTCACTCAATTAATATGATACTCAATCATAAATAAATTCCACGAAAATAAATTAAAACCTTGACCAATATCGAGAATCATCAATTAAAGCATTCGTAGAATCATTTAGGAACACAACAAATATCAATTTAAGACTCACGGTCATGCTCGACATCAACGTATAGATACTCGTCATCATGCCTATACGTCGTACTCAACAAGAAGCAATTAGCAAATAGGACACAACTCTTAATCTCTCAAGCTAGGGTTAGACCAGACACTTACCTCGATGCCACGAACACAACTCAAGGTTCAATTATAGCTTTACCCCTTGATTCTTCCGCCAATTTGCTCGTATCTAGTCACAGATTACTTAATTACATCAATAAACGCTAAATGAATCAACCCCAATGCATAAAAATGAGTTTTCCAAAGTTTTACCCAAAAAGTCAAAAATTGCCCCGGGCCCACATGGTCAAAACCCGAGGTTTGGACTAAAACGCGATTACCCTTTCCCCCACGAGCTCAAATATGTAATTTGTTTTGAAATCGGACCTCAAATCGAGGTCCAAATCCCCAATTTTTTTGAAAAACCTAGGTTCTACCCAAAACACCCAATTTCCTCCATGAAAATCATTGATTTGAAGTTGAAATTATGTTAAAAGATATTAATGTTTGAAGAAAACTAGTTAAAAATGACTTACAATTGTTTTGGAGAAGAAAGGTTGTTTGAAAAATCGCCTCTTATGTTTTTGGGGTTTTGAAAAATGAAAAATAACTGAAAATCTCGTCTATTTATACCACTCTCAGCCCCCCTGTGCGGACCGCACAAAATGGACTGCGGCCGCACAAGCCTTCCTGAGGTACTGCGGTCTAGTGCCCTGTGCGGACCGCACGAAATGGACTGCGGCTGCACATGCCTCCACCGCGGACCGCACGAAACTGACCGCGGGCTACACATGCCTCCACCGCGCCCCCCACGATACCGACCGCAGACCGCACTGGCGGGTTCAGAGACCTACAACTTCTGGTTTTAAGTCTAAAACATCCCGAAACCTACCCGAAACTCACCCGAGCCCTCAGAACTCCAAACCAAGTGTGCATACTAACTCAAAAACATCATATGGACCTACTCGTGCGATTACATCATCAAAATAACATGTAAAATCATGAATTAAACCTCAAAACTCAACATTTTCATCAAGAACTCTTAAAGTTCATAACTCCTCAACCGGAAGTCCAATTCACGTCAAATAAACTCCGTTTTCACCAAATTTCACAGAAATGTCTTAAATCATATATAAGACTTGTACCGGGCGCCAGAACCAAACTACAAGCCCGATACCATCATGTTTTAAGCAAATTTAATTTCAATTTTTCCTTAAACAATTTCAGAAATCAATTTCCTTTAAAAATTCATTTCTCGGGCTTGGGAGCTCGGAATTCGATTCCAGGCATACGCCCAAGTCCCATATTTTTCTACGGACCCTCTGAGGCCGTCAAATCATGGGTCCGGGTCCATTTACCCAAAACTTTAACCGAAGTCAAATTTATTCATTTTACAGTCAAAAGTTATCATTTTTCACAGAATTTTCACATTTAAGCTTTCCAACTGTTGATACCCAATTTTTTCCTATGTATTTTTATATATAAAATACTTTCAAAATAGCATGTACATACATATATAAGCATGCCCAAGAGTTTTGGTATTTTTCCTAATTTTTAAGATTTTAAAATCAATTTATTGTCTATTTTTAGCAGTACAAAATCCAATAATTATTCCCAAGATATTTATTTTTGTGAATAATTTATTTTATTCCCATATTTATACTAAAATATAGTTAACTTAATTTTTGTATATATTTACAAATTTATTTGGTATTTAAAAGACTAAATTGCATATAATTGCAATTATAGCCTACTTTAAGATTAATAACATTTTATAATTGTAAAATTGGGTCCAGTATTTTTAAATCAATATTTATATACTATTAATTGTTTCAGTAATTTTAATTTGCTTTTTAAAATCATCTTCGCTATTTTTATGAAATAAAAAGGGAAATTGGCTATTTAATATTTAGCCCCATTTTTATTTCAATAACAGCCCCATTACATTTCAATTGTAGCCCTTAATTTGACTCAATTAAACCAGCCCAATTCCATTTGGACCCAACCCACGACCCAATTCTAAATGACCCGCCCGGTTCCTGCTATTGATCCAGACCGTTGATCATTTTGATCAACGACCATAAACCACCCTTACCTTTTTTAACCCCAAACGACTACCCTAATCCCTCATTTCCTATCTCTCAGCCGCCTTTGAAACCTCTCGTCTCTCAAACTCTCCCAAACTCTCCGAAACCCTAGCCTCCTTCTACCCCCCTTCAACCACCACTCCACCGGAATCCATGGCTTCTCAGGCCATGGATGGTTGGTACTCACTCCCCTCCATCAGTAAACCATGGCTGTTCAAAGCTTCGAGTCCTGACCTCGATGGTTCTCCTTCAGATCCTTCTCAGATCTGTAGATCTATGGCTTCTCCTGCCATTACTCCGGCATATTCAAACATTATGAGCCTTTTCGACTCAGGATCTGACTTTCCTCAAGACCTTTCTCATTTCTAGGGTTTTCTCTGAAACCCTAAGCTGTCTGAGGTTCTTTACTTGCTTATTTTCTTAGATCTGGAAAATGTCTGTGTTCTGTTGAACTTTTTAAAGGATTTCCCCAAATTCTCTTTTCAAAATCGTTTAATTTCAATTTTAGGGTTTCTGAAAAAGTTTCTTCAAATATCTTTCCGATTCTTTCTTTTCTTTCTTCATGTGTGTTTACCTATGTTATACTCGTATGATTTCTTTTCTACTACACTTGAGTTTGCTCTCTTGTTTCCTTTCTATTATGCAAGATTCTTCTACTTTTGTTGTTATTCTTGTACTCACATGTTAATCCGTGTTGTTAATCCTTATTCTTTGCTATACTTGTTTATGGTTGAGTTCTTTGATTTTGTTCACTTTATTTAGCTCTGTTTGTGTTCTTGCTAAGCATATTTCACCTACTTTTGATAAGCTGGTATCATCTCTTTCTTCTGAACTTGGTTAAACTTCGAGTTTTCTCAAACATGTTCTCATGACCTTGAATCAGGTCTTTCTATCATGTATGTTTGTTTCTCATAAAGTCTTTGGAAGAGACTTCTGAGCCTCTTTCAATGACTTGCTCTCTCACCTCTATGTCTGACTCAATTCGAAACCCTAGGATTTGCGGGTTTCTTTGGCAAGTGATATTAGGGTTCCACTTTGGGACCCTAGGCTTTCAGACTCACTATGAGTCTGTAATTGAACTCGATTCCCTTTTGTTTGTGACTCTAAGGCTTTCAATGTTAGACTCTTTTTCTGGGTAACCTGACGATTCCTTTCGTTTGATTGGTATGCTTTATATATGTGAAATTTCTCTTTCAAAAGGTTTTTACCAACTGATTGATTTATTCTGAAATCCTTTTAATAAGGCTGACAAATTGTCACTGATTTTTCTTTGATTGAACCTCCTTTACCTTTCTTGACTTGGTTCATTCGAATTGAACCTGTAATTTTGGTTTCATGTTTGTTTGATTGATTCCCTTGCCATATTTGGCACAAACCGTGTAACATTGATGGTTTTCCTTAAATAACTTCTATGTATTTACCCTTGTAGTGCTACCTTGAAAGGTTTCAATTAAAATTTATTTCCCTAACTGGCTTTTACCCGTTGGAATCAGAATCTCTTGACCAAAGGGAGATTGATTTCAATGATATTTCCTTGCCTTTCTTACTTGTTTCTTTGCACTATAAAAAGGACTACCCTTCTGCACTTTTAAGACGACTTCGAGTTCAATACCTTGAACTTTTAGATCAATACTTTCAACTTACTTAACACTTTATTTCTTTGAGTTCAATACTCTTACAACATTCTGCTCTTTTCTGGGATTTTTTGGAACGTTTGCTTGCAACTTGTCTTTTTCAAGACTACTTTTACTTGTTTGTTTTCCCTGAAACTGGTATGTTCTAATTTAGCTTTCCTGCCTCACCCCTATGTGTTTATTTATAGTTTTCTGCAATCCTGTTTACTTTATTGTTCATGATTAATGTTAACTATGTGTGTTCTTTCCTTGCATCTGTTTTCTGTTATGAATCCCTACCCATATTCCCTTCTATGTGTTTGAGTTAAGGTTCATAGCCTGACAGTATCCAAATTACTGCCCAGGTCCAAACCTGATCCCCAATGGATCCTAACTCCAAATTTTGGCTGACAGGCTGGTCAGGGGTGTGCCAGCACTCTTAAATTGCTGAGCATGACCACCAGCCTGCCATGGCCTTCCCTAATCCCCCTCTATGCACATACACTTACTCTTAGATTCTAAGTTATGTCCCCCCTCTTATGAGCCATGCTTTGGGACCCTTAGTTCCCTCTGAACTTGGACATTTGAGGGCTGACTCTTCCACAATGCACTATAATCTAATTCTGCAATGTGTTTGGGGTGTAAGCACTACCCTGAGTCCCTTTGAGACTCTTGGGAACTTTGACACATCCCAAATAAGAGAAAGGCTTTTGGAAAACGGATCCTGGAAGTTGGTTTATCTCATATTGCTAGGCCTTGAGTCTGAATTAGGTTGTTTGGTTGCAGCTGGAAGTTCTGATGTATTTGTTTTTGATTCATTCGGGTCTGTAATAATTTGTAATAACTATGGGGCTCTAGTGAAAAAGGGGAGGGTCATTTGTGTATGCATATGGGTAGACAACATGCTCATAGGGATTACTGTTTACAAATTCTACATTTATGCATATCATATAGTACTCCTGCCTATAAGTCGTCTCATTATTACATTAAAAACCATGCCTATAAGTTTCTGCATATAGAAATCATGTATAAGTTTCTACACTTATGCATTTAGAAATCCTGCCTATAATTTATGCATTACACGTAGAAATCTTGCCTATAAGTTGTTTCATTACTGCATTAGAAACCATGCCTATAAGCTTCTGCATATAGAAATCATGACTATAGTTTTGTTTCTGCATTTCTGCATATTCATTTGTCGTTAGGAAAACAATCCTAGGTTTAATAATAATCAACTTCATTCTAGATACCATGCCTATAGGGCTCCTGCACTTACATAATTGTTTTAAAAATCAATAACGCTTAGAAATCATGCCTATAAGAGCAACCGTCTGAATCTGATTCATCTATTTTATCTATAAGTATAAAATCATTAGTAATGTTTGTTTAATATTTGCAGAATTTAATTGGTTCTAAAATCAGTAACCCTTCTTTAAAATCAATATACTTCCACCTAGGCAAGCAGTAGGTAATTGATTAACTGTGTCAGTTTTAATAAACTACAACCAGACAAGGCCTAATTCGGACTCCTTATCTGAGAAATATGTGATGAAGCAGCATGTCCTAACGCTTTAAATTTAATTCAGACTATAACCAGTATTTGAAGTCATGTTAAATAATTTTCTCCTTTAAGTAAGGAGGCCTGTTTGAGCCCTTAAACTGCTATTTGTTTCCCCCTACTTGCTTATGTGTTTTGTTTGTTGCATTAGAATTTTGTCCTTTTAAAACTCTGAAAAGCCCCAACCTCCCTCCCTTTAGGACTAGTAGTCCCAAATGCCTCCGGGACTAATAGGATCGGGGTGGGTAATAGCATGCAATAAGTAAAGACACTATTCCGCGTTTAATACCTTAACGGGGTAGGAAAGGGTAGATATGGACATGATGATTGGTGCGCTAATACCACGTGTGACCCCTCTTCTGAGGAGTGATTGCCGGGTATTGCATTGATGTGATCCATATTGTTTGTAAACCTAGGACCCCTTCCCTTTACTTGTTATCACTTTTTTAATTGTCCAAACTATTTGCTTAAGATTTCTGTTTTCTTTATCTTTCTTCAAACTTTCAATTCACTTGCAACATTATGTGTAAATCCCCTTCTATTTGAAACCTTTATTTGCTTACTTGTTAGTTAAAGTCACTATTGTAACATGGCCGGGAACCACACTAGTGGATCTTGGGGGGTGCCTAACACCTTCCCCTCGAGATAATTTCTAGCCCTTACCCGGACTCTAGTTTTCCAACTCGAACTCTTCTTTAGTGTCCTAATGCACTTTAATCATTAGGTGGCGACTCTTCAACCCAAAAAAACCCAATTCCCAAGAGGGAACGAGTTGTCCTCCCAAATGTCATGAACCCGATTTCACTTTTAGAAAAAGGGGGCACGACAGCATGGCGACTCTGCTGGGGACTTCTTTAAGATTTTACCATCTCATGTTACTTGTGACTTCACTATTTCTTTATTACCTTTATTTAATGTCTTTACCTCTTTTCTGCTTTGAAACTGACTTGGTTCTTTGTTTCTTTTCTTTAATGCTTTCTTTTGCCGCTTTCCTTTAATGTCGTTGTAATTATGAGCAATTATTGTAATCATTACTTTATGAACGTGCAAATACGTGGCAACTTGTTTCATTCTTGTAATTGCATATTCAACATCATATTCCACTCGTGCCAAACAAAATACCATAGCAACACTTATAATGAGTGGTTTCGCCCTTCCAATATTATCACCCCTAAATTTGGCAAAGGCGTATTTGTGGTAAAACCAGTCGATCAGCGGTGCAGTCGACTGTTTCGTGCCTTTCCCTCTTGAGTTGTCCGCTCGAGGGTACAGGTATAATACCCCATAGAAACCTTACTCTGTTCAATTGTGCATGTATCACTGTTAAACCTAGCCGAGTCAGTTATGATGTCCGCATAATTACTCTTTATGATAGCCTTGTCCAAAGTCCACTAGGTTCCCTTGGAACCCAAACGGACATTACCACGTATGTGCATTTATTTGGAGAACTAAATGCTGCTTATGCCAATTATTGATATTTAAATAGTCGATTCTGGTGGGGGGTAAGGGTCTAACACTTTATTTTGCAGAAAATGAGGCACGAAGTCCCCAGATTCGGCATGGTAACCAACATTCACCCAAGGTTGCTAAGTTGGTAGGAAGACCTTCACTCAAGTGATCAGACCCTCGTCCGCAAATATTTGGGAAATTTGCCTTCTCTTTTGGAGATCCAACTCGACAAAAAAATCATAGAGGCTGCAACTCTATTCTGGGATGGCGATAGATCGATGTTCCGCTTCGGGGACCTTGAAATGACACCTCTGCTCGAGGAAATAGGAGGATTAGCTGGTATTCCATGGGAGACTCCGGGTTTAATTATGTCGGAAAATCGCAAGGGTAGGGGCTTTTTCAAAATGATGGGACTAAGGAAGAACACAAACTTGACCTACTTGAAGGATTCCTACATTCCTTTTGACTATCTGTACGAGAGGTACGACCATAGCAAGTCCTACCGCACTTACCCAGATGAATTCGCCCTCACATCATTAGGGCATATCCACAGAAGAGTCTTCGTCTTTATGTTCTGCTTTTTTGGGATGATAGTATTTCCTATAAAGAAGGCTAGGATCCATACCAGACTGGCCATGGTCACCAAGACTTTGATGGAAGGAATTGGCGGGCAGCCTTTTAGTATAGTACCTATGATCGTTATGGAGATATACCGAGCCCTAGAAAACTGTCAACGAGGGGCCAAACACTTTGAGGGTTGTAACTTACTGCTCCAACTCTGGCTCATGGAGCACCTCCAAAAGGGTGAATATCGGCAAGAGATTCTGCGTAGAGACTGGGATAATCATATCGCCTTCCATCAGCCAAGGCGAATGAACTATATGCCTAACATGTTTTCCCAACCAGGAGATGCTAAAGGGTGGGTAGAGTTGTTCGGAAATCTAAAAGAGGACCAAGTGCAATGGATGTTTGAATGGTTCACTATTGAAGATTTCATTGTCCGATCTCGGGATGCACCATTTCTTATATTCATTGGTCTGAGAGGAACTTATCCTTATGTCCCTCTCCGAGTCATGAGGTAGGCAGGAAGGAAGCAGGTTATACCAAGGGTCGACAAAATAAGTCACTTCAGGGACAATTTTCAAGATGACGATAGTCCATACAAGTGTCAAGATCAGCATATGTGGCACTGCAAAATCATCCTGGGAAAGGATTCCATAGAACCAGACAGGTACCATGCTGGTTATACTCCATACTATCCAAGTTGGTTAGAAGACGATCACAGTGGGTTAGGACAACTCGGGCTTGTTCGAGTTCACAGAATCATCAACGAAAAGGTTGAAGTACAGGTTAAGTACAACCAATTGCGCAAGAGGATTCGGGAATGCGAAAGTGAGCACTGGGGAATTCAGGAAGCACATCAAAAGCTGATTGAAGAATGGAAAGACATGGTTGTCAGCGCCAACAAGTGGCTGGGATATTTGGAGCGGGGTTTAGTGGAGCTAGAAAGGAAGTTCATCTAGAGGATCGAAAATTGCCAGAATGCCGAGGGAAATGAAGGAGGACACCTGGCTAGAGCCTAGTTATTGATGGGACTGCGTGAGCTGGTGAAGCTGTTCAATGGAGCTAAAGATGCCGAGTCTGGGGAAGGTCCTTCTGGGACCAAGTAGTTAGGATCTTTTCATTTAAATGTAATAAGGCCAATGACCATTAGTGACATTTTATTTTCTGCTATTTTAGTGTTGTTTTAGGATTCGTCTTATTTTTATCAATAAAATGAGGCATTTAGCATTGTAAGTTCTCCAAATCAACTTATCGCTAGGCCTACCTCAGGCACAACGAGGCTCCCAAATTAGGACACGAATTATATTCTCGCACTATGTGTTTAAATATCGCAACCTCTTTTTCTTACAACCCACACTAACTTGCTACCTTTGTTTTTATTTTTTTGTTTTATTCCCCTCCCCAAAGGTTAGTTCGTGCACTCTGGCATTATCATCATACTCCACAAGATCTAAGGGCCCTCCTCCTCCGAGTCCTATCAGAAACAAGAACAAGGGAAAAATGGAAGATTTGAGCAACATCAAAAAAGAGAACTCAGTTGAAAGGGTAGAGGTTCCTCAGGGTATTCATGTTTCCAAGGAAAGTGCCTCTCAGCTCGAGCAAACGTTGTTGAAATTTCAGGAAGAACTGGACCAAGTTCGGAACTTGGCAAGTTTGTCGTTTTCCCTCACCACCCTAGATGTCAACTTTCCCAACACTCAAAACCCCACATCTCCACAAAACATCCCGAAACCACAAAACCAACCCACTCCCCATCACCACTGCAACACATGCCACACTTCAAACAATACCCCACTGCTCATCCCTGAACCACTAAACTCCACAAATGATCATCTCCACAACACCCCCATCTATGTGGAAACCATACCACACTATACTCAACCTATTTCAAGCACACCTGAGTCTGATGACAAAGACTCTCTTATCAGGAATCTGGCTGCAGACTCAAGAAGCCGACTAGCTGAGTTCAGGGTGTTGAAGGAAGCAAGGGGATCGTGGGATTGAATTACGAAGACCTTTGCATTCAGCCAGATGTCGAACTGCCCGAGGGGTACAAACCTCCCAAGTTCGAGATGTTTGATGGCACATGGGATCCCAAAGTCCATTTGAGGACCTACTGCAACAAGCTGGTCGGAGTAGGGAAGGATGAAAAGATTCGCATGAAGCTCTTTATGAGAAGCCTGAAAAGGGATGTTCTATCTTGGTACATTAGCCAAGACCCAAAGAAGTGGTCGAATTGGGTAAGTATGGCATCCGATTTCATGACAGATTCAGATTCAACACGGAGAATGCGCCAGATGTGTTCTACATCCAGAACTTAAAGAAGAAAATTACGGAGACATTCCGCGAGTATGCTACTCGTTGGATATCAGAAGCTGCTAAGGTCAGGCCGGCTTTAGAAGAAGAACAGATGAACAGGTTTTTTGTCCGGGCTCAAGACCCACAATATTATGAGAGGTTGATGTTGATTGAAGGCCATAAATTTCCCGACATCATTAAGCTAGGGGAAAGGATCGAGGAAGGTATTAAAAGTGGTGTCACACCTCCTTTTTCCGCCCCCGCGAGGGGTGAAGGAGTTTTCTCCAATTGAAGGACAGTCGAAACGGGATTTGTTTATTTATTTCAGAGTCGCCACCTGGGAATTTTATGGCGTCCCAAGTCACCGGTTTTAATCCCGAATCGAGGAAAATATGACTCTGTTTGTCTTTCTGCGAACTAGAAATCTGAGTAAGGAATTCTGTTAATTCGGGAGAAGGTGTTAGGCATTCCCGAATTCCGTGGTTCTAGCACGGTCGCTTAACCATTTTTATACTTGGATTAATTATCTCTAAATACATTTTTTTTTCTGTTTCCTGATTTTATTACCGCTTTTGTTTAGATTGTTTACAATTATAGACCTTTCTTGAAACGAATCACGCGTACGTATATTCGTATTATATATCTTTTATAAATGTAAAGAATCGTGTCACGCATACGTGTACCCAATAAGATTGATAATATTTTTTATATTTTATTATAAAAAAATTGATGTTCGAAATTGTGCTTAAAATAAAATTAAGAACATTCGTCACTCTTGTATGATTAAATAGTGAAATGCACATCTCGGGTTATATGAAATTAATTTAATATCCTCCGACGAATCTCCTTTTATTAAAAGTTTGGCTCAAAGTTGCGCGAACGCATAATCCGAACTGCCTTTAGAAAATGTAATTAGGTCACGCGAACGTATCCCTAATTTCACAAAATACTCTTGATGGTAATATAAAATTTCTACAAATGTTTATTATATCCCTCTATTTTTAAATATGAAAGTCATGGGAAATCACTGATTTGGACGCCTCCAAATTTCTTGAAAAGAATTCAAAATTTATTAGGTGTGGACCACAGGTTATATTTTTAAAAGTATGAATTATATACCTCAAAACTATTTAAATTTAATGATATGGAAAATAAATAACGTGCAACTAAATTTACCATTTTATTCGTGATTACAGTATCCGTATTTTGTTTATGTATTTTTAGTACTTGGTAATTATATGCACAATTTATTTGTTATTTTCCTAGGCTTAAGACTAAGTGTATATGTTTGAAAATTTACCAAAAAAAGCGAATTAAGTGCAAAACTAGGAGAGAATTAATTGATAAACAAACTAATAGTTTTTGAAGAATTTTCATTATTCTATTCAGAGCGGACTCTATTTTGTATATCTTTGACTTAAAATGTTGCAATTCGTATTTATAAATCCCACCTCCTTCTCATCAACTTGTTTTTAGTCCATAGTTATAATTATTTGGTTAATTTGCTTACGATGATTGAATTTGGGATAGATGAAATCAAACCAATTTTTATTCTCGGCCTATGCAAGCTATTTACAGACACTAAATATACACTTATTAAGAATCATTGACATTATTTTTTATATACTATTTTTAAGAAGTGAGTTAAAATAAATGGACAATTTGTTGATAAGAAAGAGAACTAATCTACAAGTTGATTCAATAAAATGACATTACATGTAACGTAGTTATACATCTGAACCATTCGTAATATTCCAACATCGTAAACGTAACAGATTATATCAATTCATATTTCACCTATGGTTATACACATAACCGTTATCATGCCATATACGAACAAAATACAACTTACATGAATCTAGCTTTAAACAAAAATCGGATATTTGACAAGATATGCTAGTAATGTAGTTTCTTGATATTTCCATACTATTCTATACTTAGCCAACAATATCACAAGATTTAATTAATGGCCAGCTTTCTGCCATGTTCTCTATCTTATAATTCGAATAAAGCTGTACTTATTGAGATTCTGAAATAGATAATATTATTACAAAGCTTAGGCGAATTTCAAAAGAGGATGATTAACTAACAGTTCTCACGTCAAGTGCAAGCTAATAGTTAATTTAAAAAAAAAAAACTCAACTAATGCCTTAAGATGAACAGAAAACATATTTGAAATTCCAGATTTCATTTACTTGCAATATTGAAGCTTTTCATGACATGAGTCTATAGATATGTACCTGGAAATGAGGGTAAAAGAGGTAAAGTTCAGCAGTAGCAGCAGCAACAAAAACCAGCAGGAAAATGCCAATGATTCAACAGATTTGAGCAAAACAGCAAGACCCGTGAAACCCAGACGCACAGTAGCAGGAATCTTAGGAAATTTTAGATTTAAACCAAACAATATCAACAAACAAACCCGGACAGATTCAAGGAAACAATGTTTCTGATTTTCTTTCTTTCTTCTCTATTTTCTGTTATGTTTTCTCCCTCCTGTGTGTGTGTGTGTGTGCTTTTTTCTGTTTTCTGTATATCTCTCTCTGTCTTCTTTCTATCCCTTTCTCTGTCAGTCCTCTCTATCTCCTCTGTTCTTTTTTTTCCAGATCTCTTCCCTTTTTTTTTAAATCAATCCCTAACACCTCTTCTTATATAACTTATTTTCCTCCTTTTTTAGCCTACTGCCTGGACCCCTTTTTTCTTATCTAAAGCATATTTTTCCCTTAAAATCTGCCACTAAAACTGCTTTTTCTAGTTAATCAGCACTTTCCCTTAATTTCAGCCTCTCCACTTCCTTTGGTTCCCCATTAGGATTAATTAATACCCTCACTGATAAAGCACTAGCACTAAAGTATTATACTAACTGTTTTGTTCCCCCAAACACCCCTAGAATGCCCTTACTATTACTGCCCTAACCAAACTGCCCACATTTAACATTTATCTAAACTAATATGCCTAACAGCTAACAATCAATTCCTAAAATAAATCAAACAACTATTATATCCTCACAGATTGTGCCAAACAGGGAACTGCAATGGCTATGATCGATACAGCATACCAAATGTCTAATAGCTAATTGACAAAGGCTAAATTCAAACTGGAACTAACAGACTGAACATTGAACTTGAACAAAAACATATTAACACCACACAGAACTCAGCAGAACCATTTAAACTGAAATTCAGACTTGAATCAATATGCATATGAAGGTGATGTGAATGCAAGTTCATTGCCAACTTAATGACAATGTCCTGAAATTAGGTGGTCATAGATCAAACATACACAACAACAATTGACGAACTTAACTGACTTATCAAACAAGAACAAATTAATTGGCAAGAACTAATTAACTGATTACCAACAACAAATGATAACAATCAATCCAAAATAGATAAACAGGTTGTTTCAATCAGCATTAACAGAAACAGGAATTTATAAAACAACTAATCGACAAACTTAATCGAGTCGATTACACATCCTATAACTATTCACAATAAAGAACATAAACAAGTTCAACCAAATAAAAAGGATACTGGGAATGAAAAGGTGACTTGAAAGAATGTGGAAAATTAATCAAAACTAAACTACACAAATACATGGATAAACAAAAACCATAGACACAGGAAAATAAAAAGGAAAAATACCTCCAACCTTCAGAACTCATACGGACACAGGCTTAACTTGGATTCGGACCTTTTGAGGTTGAACAAACTTTATTCAAAGTATTCTCAATTGAGAATACCTCGATTAAAGTCTCTTAGACCTCAATCCCTCATTTAATCGGACAAATTCCACGATTTGGCATTTTAGGGTTTCACTTTTTCTTAGATTTAGGGTTTGACCAATTCTGGGCAGATTTGAAGGGAACTAAGGACGACTTAGGGGTGAAGGAGGCTTAGGGGTCATTTGGTATGAATTTGAAAAGGATCTGGGCAGTTCCTGTTTGGCTCGAATCTTCGAATGAAGATTTGAGCAGTTCTAGGAGGATTCGACCTAAGCCATTACCGGATCTATGACGAGGGTAGTCAGGAGAAGCTATGGTGTTGATTTGGAAGCCATCAGAGATGGTTGGGTTTTCAGGCCAACCTTCGATCGAAGATTCGAGACGTTGGGGCCTGATTCGAGGGATATGGGTTATGGATTTGGAACGGGGAGGTTAAGAGGAGTCGAGGGTGTTAAGATGGGGTCGTTTGGACCACCGGAACCGCCGTGAGGCGATTTTCGGTGGGTGGTTGACGGTGGTTACAGGCGGGGGTTCATCTGGTCTCTGAATACCAGAGACGAAGGGGAAATGGGGGGGGGGGTATGGCCTAAGGAGCGTGGGGTATGGTTTATGACTTATATACGGGTGGGGTGGATAGACCATGGCCATTGGATCAACTGAGATCAACGGCCTGGATCAATTCCTATGAGGGGAACAGTGTCGTTTGGTTGTAATTGGGTGCTGGTTTGAACCGGGCAACGGGTCGGACCAGGGAATGGGTAAAGGAGATGGCCTTTGAGCCGTTGGATCATGCAGGATCAATGGCCGTGATTGATCGCCTGCTGAAACGACGTCACTCAGATGTCTTATGAGATTTGGAACAGGCAAAAGGGTGTTTGGATTGGGCTGTGAGGGGGTTAATTTGGTTTGGACCTGGATTTCGGTCCAGGTCTGATTTATGACTCATTTCCTATTTTCCTTTTAAAAAAAATAAAAAAAAGTAAAATTAAACACATATTATTTAACACCCATAATAATTAATGCTCAAATTAGAAAATTTAAATAAAATTAATACAATGGCAAGAAACACATATGCATATTTTTTGTGATTTTTCCCTCTTTTAAAACCAACTATGGTTTATTTAATTCCTAAATATATTATTTTTTATTTTATTTTATCCTTTTATAAAAACCTAGGATTAATTAATTATAAAAATTCAACATTAATTCCTAAATGCATATGTACCTATATTACTATTTTTCTATATTTTTCCTTATTAAAAATAAAATAATCATGCACAAATAAAATGCCACGAAAAATTCAAAATTGCATACAAAGAAAAAATTATTTGTGATTTCTTTTGGAGTAATTCTTGTGAGGCAAAAATCACGTGCTCACAGCTGCCCCTCTTTGTCCGAAAATTCGAAGAGTTTTCGTGCAAAGATAAAGTGAGCGGATACGAGTGATTTTTGCCTGTTTGAATACTCCGTGGGAAGCGTTTTTGAAAGATTTGACCGAACTTTGCTTCAAAGGTTTCCTACATATCCCTGGCTAAAAGGGAATCAGGTCAATGTAGTTCGGGAAGTTTTGGTAGCTGGGACTACCATGGGACTGTAATGTTACTGTTGTTGCGTGCTGCTTTTACTGCTTGCTGACCTCCTTATTACACCCTGCCTAAAGAAAACAAAAAGCTAGACTAGACCATGGTATATGAATTACAAAATCTTATCTAGATCATGCCCTTGCGTTTCTTATTGCTTTGATGTCTTGGTGACTCCTTTGGTATCTTTTTGCTTCCGATTTGTCTTGTATTCTCCTTTGACCACCGATCTCGAACTACTTATTTCTTTTCGCATTGTTTTTCATTGCGTCTTGTACTTCCTTCATCTGTTTGGGACTCTTGTTGTTTTCTGCTGGGGATTTGGTTGGATTCCTCTGCTTTATTGACTCTAAGTGTATTCCTCTATTATATGGGCGGGCTCTTGACTTCAACCAGCAATGTCAAAAATAAATTGCCATTCTGTTCTTCAGGGGGCTCCTGACCTCGATTACTTTGAAAATTAGTCGCCTTTCCGTTCTTCATGAGGCTCCTGACCTTGATTACTTCAAATGTCCTTCCTTGTTTTCCAGGTGGACGCCTGATTGCTGATATTTCAACTGTTCTTCCTTGTTCTCCAGGTGGACGCCTGATTGCTGATATTTCAACTGTTCTTCCTTGTTCTCCAGGTGGACGCCTGATTGCTGATATTTCAATTGCTCTTCCTTGTTCTCCAGGTGGACGCCTGATTGCCGATACTTCAATTGCTCTTCCTTGTTCTCCAGGTGGACGCCTGATTGTTAATACTTCCGTTGCTCTTCCTTGTTCTTCAGGTGGACGCCTGACTTCTTCCCTCACCGGGTGTTTCCTGAAACAAATATTGTTTTTGCCCCTGTTTTAAATCAAAGAAAATTTTGTTAGTTTAAGGCATGGTGGTTAGTTGTGGCATTCTTGCTGGGGTGGAGTTTCTCTTTGTCCTGTTTTACCGCCTTGGAGTGGTTGAAAAAAAACTGTTTTGTCCTCATAATTGATCCTTAACCGTAGGATCCCCACTGTTGTTTTCACTTCAAACTCTTTCAATCGTAATCATATGTCTCTCCTGACATTACTGAACCACCTTTCTGATTCAACTTTTCTCATACCCATATCTTATTTTCATCCTATTAATTCCCGTCCATCATGGCCGTATTTTGCGTTGTGCAATCTTGAATCTTGGTAGTATACCTTGACATTCCTTTTTATTTTCTTGGAACGAAACTTACCTCAAAACTTTAGAAGAGTAAGATTATTAGTGACGAAACATGACAATTTCGTCAATATAGAATGAAAAGAAAAATCCAAATTTGGATGACTGTTGGAGATAGGAATAAGGAACTTATCTGATTGGAGTTACTGGCACCAATGATCAGGGTATGCATTTTGGATTAATCAACCCAATCTATTTAACCAAACCTTTTCAATCTTTCTAAAACTTCCAGATCCCAATTTTACTTTTTGCCGACTTACGAACCTTGTTTGACTTGCAGTGTCTTAAAGAGTTTTCACCGACAAACCTTCCTCATTTGTTTATTTCTCAATTCCTTTTCGCCTTATGGTGCCTGCGAAGGTTTTCACCAATAAGACTCTCTCATGTTACTTTATCTCAGCTTCCGTCATCTCATGGTGCCCGTGCGGGTTTTCACCTATAAGACTCTCTCATTTTCATCGCTTTTTCTTGTTTGGACCAGAGTGTTATGAACCATCTCCATTTGCTTGACTTCACATTTTTCTAAGATTGATCGAAAGGTCTTTTGGTATGTGGTTGGAATGAAAGGGTATCAAGAGTTAAACAATTTTGATAGGGGTTTAAAATTACAACTCTTGGAATCATTTTTCTTATTGCCAATACAATTCCTGCCCCAGTTTCTTGATTGGGGGTCTCTTGATGTTTCATTTTATGCACATTATGCATATTATGCACCCTATGACCGAGCCATGAGGCGCCTACGTATCCTCTTTGAGGAATCAGGTCAAACGTAGTTCACTTCTATAATTTTTCTTTTCTCCCTTTTTTTTTATTTTTTTTATTAATGATTCCAAAAGAGGGATAGGAAAGAAACAAAATATGGCTCAAAAGGGGGAATAAAGGATACAGTGTTTGGATAACAGAATAAATTGCCTTTGTCATTCCAATCTTCGAAATAATGGCAAATACAAACATTCAATAATTATACCAAAGAAAAATCATGCATAATATCTCTTTACCGCATCAGAATTGATAGCCATGTCTATGAATTTTCCTTCAACATCTGTTAAACATAATGCACCATTGGACAATACTCTGGTCACAATGAACGGTCCTTGCCAATTCGGGGCAAATTTGCCCTTTGCTTCAACCTGATGTGGAAGAATATGTTTCAGCACATGTTGACCCACTTCAAACTTTCGGGGACGCACCTTTTTGTTGTATGCTCTTGCTATTCTTCTTTGATACAATTGGCCATGACATACTGCTGCCAATCATTTTTCATCAATCAAGTTTAACTGTTCCAAACGGGTTTTGACCCATTCATCATCATCAATCTTAGCTTCGGCGACGATCCGAAGGGAAGGAATTTCAATTTCAGCAGGAATTACCACCTCAGTGCCATATACCAACAAATAAGGAGTTGCTCCTACTGAAGTGCGAACAGTAGTGCGATATCCCAACAACGCAAATGGTAATTTTTCGTGCCATTGTCTTGAACCTTCTACCATTTTCCGAAGTATCTTCTTTATGTTTTTGTTGGCTGCCTCGACTGCTCCATTCGCCTTGGGCCGATATGGGGTAGAGTTGCGATGTGTAATCTTAAACTGTTGACATACTTCCTTCATTAAGTTACTGTTAAGATTAGCACCGTTATCTGTGATGATCACCTTTGGGATTCCGAATCGACATATGATATTTGAGTGAACAAAATCGACCACAGCTTTCTTGGTCACTGATTTGAATGTTTTGGCCTCAACCCATTTGGTGAAATAATCAATGGCTACCAGAATGAACCTGTGCCCATTGGATGCTGCCGGCTCAATTGGTCCAATAATATCCATGCCCCAAGCGACGAAGGGCCATGGTGCCGACATTGTGTGCAACTCAGATGGTGGAGAATGAATCAAATCCCCGTGTATCTGGCATTGATGACACTTGCGCACAAAACTGATACAATCTCGCTCCATGGTAAGCCAATAGTAACCAGCTCGGAGAATTTTCTTTGCCAACACATATCCGCTCATGTGGGGTCCACAAACTCCCGAATGCACTTCAGACATGACAGCCGTGGCTTGTTTAGCATCTATGCTCGTAATAATCCAAGGTCTGGTGTTCTTTTATACAAAACTCCTCCACTTAAGAAGAATCCATTCGCCAACCGTCTAATGGTTCTCTTTTGATCCCCTGTGGCTTGCACTGGATATATCCCCATTATGATATACTCCTTGATGTCGTGGAACCATGGTTCACCATCAAACTCTTCTTCAACCATGTTGCAGTAAGCGTGCTGATCGTGGACTTGAATATACAGTGGATCCACATAAGCTTTGTCCGGATGGTGCAACATTGATGCCAGGGTAGCCAATATATCGACAACCTCATTATGGATCCTTGGAATATGCCTGAACTCCACTGATCGAAACCGTTGACAGAGATCATGTAAACATTGTCGGTACGGTATGAGCTTCAGGTCTCGTGTTTCCCATTCTCCTTGAATTTGATGTACCAGAAGATCCGAATCTCCCAAGACCAAAAATTCCTGGATACCCATGTCTGCAGCTAGCCTTAACCCCAAAATACAGGCTTCATACTCCGCCATATTATTGGTGCAATAAAACCGAAGTTGAGCCGTAACAGGATAATGATGCCCGGTTTCAGAAATAATTACAGCTCCTATCCCGACTCCTTTCATGTTAGCAGCCCCATCAAAGAAAAGTTTCCAGCCAGGTTTTTCAATTTGCTCCATCTCACCGATATGCATTATTTCTTCATCGGGAAAATAAGTTCTCAAGGGCTCGTACTCTTCGTCGACCGGATTTTCGGCCAAATGATCGGCCAATGCTTGGGCTTTTATTGCAGTCCGAGTCACATAGATGATGTCAAATTCTGTGAGCAATATCTGCCACTTTGCAAGTCTCCCTGTTGGCATAGGCTTTTGAAAAATATATTTCAACGGATCCAGACGCGAAATGAGGTAAGTAGTGTAGGATGACAAATAGTGTTTCAATTTCTGAGCTACCCAAGTTAGGGCGCAACATGTCCTTTCCAGATGAGTGTACTTAACCTCATAAGCTGTGAACTTCTTGCTAAGGTAGTAGATGGCCTGTTCCTTTCTGCCGGTGATGTCGTGTTGCCCCAGTACACTACCAAATGAGTTTTCTAAGACTGTCAAGTAAAGAATCAAAGGTCTTCCTAGTTCTGGCGAAACCAGCACGGGTGGGTTTGACAAGTATCCTTTTATCTTATCAAATGCTTCTTGATACTCATCAGTCCACTTGACCGCAACATCCTTCTTCAACAATTTGAAAATAGGCTCACAGGTTGTCGTGAGCTGAGCAATAAATCTGCTGATGTAATTCAACCTCCCTAACAAACTCATTACTTCAGTTTTGTTCCTTGGAGGTGGCAATTATTGGATGGCTTTGATCTTTGATGGGTCTAGCTCGATGCCTCATCGACTGACTATGAATCCCAACATCTTTCCAGATGGAACACCAAATGCACACTTGGCAGGGTTAAGCTTGAGGTTGTACCTGCAAAGTCTCAGGAAGAATTTCCTCAAATCCCCAACGTGGTCGGCCTGATGCTTTGATTTTATGATCACATTGTCCACGTATACCTCAATCTCCTTATGTATCATATCATGAAACACCGTGGTCATTGCTCTCATGTAAGTTGCCCCGGCGTTCTTCAAACCAAATGGCATTACCCAGTAGCAATAAGTTCCCCATGGGGTGATGAACGCCGTCTTTTCTGCATTTTCTTCATCCATCAGAATTTGATGATACCCGACATAACAATCCACAAAAAATCCTATCTCATGCTTGGTACAATTATCGATCAAAATATGGATATTGGGCAATGGGAAGTTATCCTTTGGACTTGCTTTGTTGAGATTGCGGTATTCGACGCATACTCTAATCTTGCCGTCTTTCTTTGGCACAAGAACGACATTAGCCAACCAATCAGGATATCGAGTGACTCGAATGACCTTTGCCTCCAACTGTTTGGTGATTTCTTCTTTAATTCTCACACTCATATCAGGTTTGAACTTTCTCAATTTTTTCTTGACAGGAGGCACCATTGGATCAGTGGGCAATTTGTGAACCACTAAATCAGTGCTCAAGCTTGGAATATCGTCATATGACCATGCAAAAACATTTTTGAATTCGATGAGTGCTTTAATTAACTCTTCCCGGATCTTTGGTTCAAGGTGGACACTTATTTTAGTTTCTCGGATATTATTCGTGTCTCCTATGTTGATGTCTTCGGTATCACTCAGGTTAGGTTTGGTTTTTTCTTCAAAATGAATTAACTCTTTACTAATCTCTTCGAAAGCCTCATCCTCATCATATTCTGATTCATAATCACAATATACTTCTTGAATTATTATTTCGGAACCAGATTGATTTTTAAGACTGGGCTGAGGATTCCTTATGCATGCCATATCACTAGAGCCAGCGTAAAAAGGACTGTACATAAAAAGAAGAAAAAGAAAAGAAAAACTATCAGGAATGATAATGAAAAGGAAACTGTATTTCATTGGATGATGAAAGATAACAAGGTTTGCATACTTCAAACAAACTGTAAGATAAACATTGGGATTACAACCCTGAAGTAACCCAAACAAACTGAAGGAAAATCAAAATAAACTACCAAGACTCCTTTCGAATGGGGAGAGAAGTGGCTTTCCAATTATTAAGCTTTGTCTCTGGCCCAACGAATTGAACTTCCGCGTTGCTAGAACCTTCACCACTTTCCACCATGTTCACATCGTCAAACAGCTTTTCAACTCTTTCTATTAATTCCTCCTCAGGATTAATCCTGGATTTAGGAATTGTTGTTATCGGGTGATTTCTGGTACCGAACTTGACAAAAGACTTTGATAGATGTGGAACTAGCTTTGGAAGGACCCATGCCTTCTGTTTTGGCTTTCTGGCCTTTCTCGCGTTTCTGACAGTGGGTATGAATCTCAATCCAAATGTTCCCCAGTTCTCAGGAAGAGATACTGGTTGTATAATGCCTTGCAAAGATGAACCCAAACCTTTTCCGGGTACAAAACCATTCTTTAACATTTCATAGGCTACCATGACTGATGCGGCGGTTATCTTTGGATTCGGAATGTATTTCCCCTCCGGAATTTTCTCTACCAACATTGTGTCGGAAACCTGGTAAACCCATGGTCCCTGGTCATTTTCTATTCCTTCGACCGGTACAATGGCACTGCTGTGAGCATTTAAACTGTCTTGCCTATGCACAACTATTTCCTGTTTATCCCATTCAAACTTAACCACCTGGTGTAGTGTTGATGGGACTGCTTTAGCAGCATGGATCCATGGTCGACCCAACAGTAAATTATAAGAAACAGCTATATCCAACACCTGAAACTCCATTGTGAATTCAACTGGCCCTATTGTCAGTTCCAGTACTATGTCGCCAAATGAATCTCTGCTTCCACCGTCAAATCCCCGTACGCAAATACTATTCTTTTGGATCCTATCCTCTTTTATTTTCAACTTGCTTAGAGTGGAGAGAGGGCAGATGTTTGCGCTTGACCCGTTGTCAACCAACACCCGGGTCACTATGGAGTTTTCACATTTTAAGGTGAGGTAAAGATCTCTGTTGTGCTCAGTACCTTCCATAGGCAATTCGTCATCAGAAAATGTGATTCTGTTTGCCTCAAAGATTTTGTTGGCTATTTTTTCAAAGTGATTCACGGAGATTTTATCAGGAACGTGTGCCTCGTTCAAGATCTTCATTAAAGCTCGACGGTGCTCGTCTGAATGGATCAGCAATGATAATAACGAAATTTCAGCGGGCGTCTTTTTCAATTGTTCCACGATAGAATAATCGTGGAGCTTCATCTTTCTCAAGAATTCTTCCGCTTCTTCTTCCGTCACAACTTTCTTCATTGGTGTTGGATTATTTTTAGTTTTTCTTAACTCTTCGGGAATAAAACATCTTCCTGAGCGAGTCAAGCCTTGCACCTCACAGACTTCTTCCTTGACTTCTTTTCCTTTGTACATTACCGTCACCCGTTCGTAGTTCCATGGAATGGCCTTGTTGTTGATCACTGGTAACTGGGTTACTGGCTTGATAATAACCCGATCTACATGGGCTCCTTCCACGACTATGATGGGTTTGTTGGCGACCCCTGGTACAATCACTTTTGATCCTTCCTGCTTTGTAGCAACTTTGCTCGAAGATCCCTTCTTAACTACCATAGATGGCTCATCACCATTTTTGTTCTGCTTAGGTACCGACTTCTCCTCTGTTAACTGTTCATCTGTCTTGGCTTCATGAGACCGAATCATCATGATGGTTTGTGATGGCTTCTTTGTTTCTCCATCAGCCCGTACTATTTCTATCATATTGGCCTCCTGATGAGCTAGCATTGGATTTCTATTGATATTGGGAGCTTCGGGGGGTTTGAACTTCAATTTTATTAGTATCAATCAGCTCTTGTATTGCATTCTTTAAATGCCAGCACTTTTCTGTATCATGGCCTGGTGTACCAGAACAATACTCACAGCTAACGGTGTAGTCCAGATTCTTTGGAGGAGGGTTGGGTAGCTTGGATTGTATCGGCCTTAGCATGTCTAGCTGTCTCAACCTGTGGAACAAATTAGTGTAGGATTCTCCCAATGGAGTGAAGGTTTTCTTTTTCTGTCCCCTTTCACCCCTGAATACTTGATTAGGCCTGAAACCTGGTCCGGGGTAGGTTCGCGGATAATGATAGGTACTTGGTATGACAGGAGCACACCAATGAGCGTGGGCAGGTGGCTAATTGTATGCTTGCGCATGGTTGACGAAAAAATGAGGTTCCGACGGGTGATAGTAGTGTTGGGGTGAATTGTGGTGGTAAGTTGATTGGTGGGGTCGATGCTGATTGTAGTAATGAGGTGAACCTCTGGATCCCGACCAAGTTCCTGAATCAACCACCGCCGCTTCCTCCCTTTTCTTCTTTCCAATCCCTCCTACTCCGCCTTGAATAGCTTGAGTAGTTGCCTTAATAGCCGAATAACTCATGATTTTATTCATCTTGAGGCCTTCTTCCACCATACCTCCCATCTTCACTACTTCGTTGAATGATTTTCCTATCGCTGAAACCAAATGGGCATAGTAAGTTGGCTCCAAGGCTTGTAGGAAGTAGTCTACCATTTCACTTTCCTTCATAGGAGGATCCATCCTTGCTGCTTGTTCCCTCCACCAGAAACCATACTCTCTAAAGCTTTCATTGTGCTTTTTCTCAAATTTTGTCAGGGATAGTCGATCTGGGATGATTTCCAGATTGTATTGGAAGTGACACGTAAATGCCTGTGCCAGGTCATCCCAGGTGTACCATCTCCCATGGTCCTGGCGGGTATACCACTCCAAAGCTGATCCGCTCAAACTTTGACTAAAGTAAGCCATTAGTAATTCGTCTCTTCCCCCAGCTCCTCTCATCTTTCTGCAGAAACCCCTCAAGTGGGCTACTGGATCGCCGTGCCCGTTGTATAGGTCAAATTTGGGCATCTTGAAACCAACTGGTAATTGCACATTTGGGAACAAGCATAAGTCCTTGTAGGCCACACTGACATGCCCTCCTAACCCTCGCATATCTCAGAACGATTGTTCTAGGCTTTTGACCTTCCTGAACATCTCTTCTTGTTCGGTATTTTTGACGGGCTTGTCAATTTCTGTTGGGAGGTCAAAACGAGGAGTAAATGAATGGATTTTGGAGGCTTTGAAAGTAGGCTCTGGGGGGTAGTATTGGTTATCCTGGGCCTGGAATATAGGCTCACTAGGAGATTTGTGGAATGTAGCTGTGGGAGGTGCCACGAAGATAGGAGCTACTGGTGGAGGAGGGTATGGAACATGTTTAGGAGGTGGAAACTGCGGTGTATGAGAGGTGGTGCCTCGATAGTGCTGGTAGATGGGGAAACTCGGGGATAGTTCAGTGGTAGAACTATCCTAAGTTTGGGCTAGTGATGGGGTGGAGGCAGGGTTAGCTGGGTAAGATGGGGGTGATTGCCCTGTAGACCAGGCCCGATACATCTCGGCCATTTGCTGCTTAAGTTTAATCATCTCTTCTTTCATTTTACCGATGTCCATCTCCTCTATCTCAATACTTGTGCCGACTTCTGGGATAGACATGCTTTCGGGTATTGGTACTTTTGATCTGGTGTGATAATGATAATATGCCAGTATACTCTTAGAAAAACTAACTGCTTGAATTCTGGAAATGAACAAACTTGTTAGTCTTGAGAGTTTAACACATATATAATTACACGTTGAGATGCAATGTTCCTAGACAAATAACCCTTTTCTATCATGCATTTGCTCGGCTGCTTGTGTCATCCCAGCTTTTCTTGACCTTTCTTTTTTATTGTTACTCACTCTTTATTTTATTCTTTTATGATTGTGGTCGAATCTTATAGAGATTGCCTACGTATCATGCCCCCGCATGAATCAGACCTTGCATAGTTCGGACGTAAGGCAATTGTCAACACTTTTATTTATTCTTGAAATAATACAAAGATGGAACAGACACTACATTTGGAAAACATTATAAGAAAATGGTTTAAAAAACTCGACACAAACCCAAATCAAACAAAAGACACAACTCTTAACAGCTCTGAACATGCTCCACTTCCCACTTTTGTTTTCAATTATTGGATCATCTGCTCACGGTGGGGCTTGACCCGGCTGACCTCCTAGTGTGCGATACATTCTTTATAACTCCATTGCCAGATAACGGGCAAAAATAGGTGCATGCTCTATAAACCTTTCATAATCCATCCCTTGGCAGTTTACATAACTTTGAGAGGCGTAAACCACTAAATCATGGATTTGTGCCCTGAAATCTTGGAGACGTTGGTCTTGGTTTTGCAGTTGCTGTTGGCGAGTGGTGGCTATATCTTTGATACAGTCTTCACGATCTAAAGCTGACTCTAATTAAGCTCGGAGTCTGGCCTGATCGAGTCTTGCCTGTGCTCTTTCTCTGTTGATGTCGGCGTGCTGATGTTCTCTATTGTATCTTCTTGCTTCTTTCAATTGTGCATGGAGTTGAATTTCTGAATGCATCCAACGGTCTTTCTCTTTCTTGAATTGTGCCCTGTCTTCTACGGATTGCCTTACTTGGCGTTCCTTATTAGATCTGGCCTCCTCGTTTAATTGTTGTATTCTTTCTTTAGCTTTGCTCAACGCCTTTTCGGTTTTTGCCAAAATGGAATCACAATCTTTCATTTTTTCCAAAAGATTGGCGATGATTTTTTGATCTTTCCAACTCCTCATTGGTGTTTCAGAAGCTTTCTTCTTTTTTTGAAATTGAGCGTGAAGATTTTTATTCTCACAAGCCTGACTCTTCTTCTCGCCTTCTGCTTCTTGTGCTTGTAAGTCTTTCTCCAAATTGAGGTTCATCAGATTTTCCTTTAAGGCATGGATAGTCGCTTTGTATCCCTTTTCCTTTCCTCCCCAAATCAATCGCTCTTGGATTTTATCGTTGAAGGTTTGAACATGGGGTTTTTTTATTGGCCTTCTTAGATCGGGTTCTGGTGCATCATCCATGCGGGATCGTTTCTCAAACCATCTTGCATATCCTGGATTTATCTCGCCTTTTGTTGTGTCTGGAACTTGAGTATCATCTTTCAAGTATCGACATCCATTCCACATCTGCTGAACTAAAGCCTCGGGAAGAGTGGCTTCGGGATGTAACTCGATTACTTGCATACTCAAATCCTCATCATCAGGCACCACTTGGTATCTCCCTAGTTGTCTTAGAACTCGCTGTGGTGCATATGGCTGGACGCTTCTCAATCCCAATAGCAGCAAATAACTATTCAAGGTTGACATGTGTATTACTTCCCTTACCGGGAGCCATCCCAAAGTCCACTCAATTTGATTTGCCGTTAAAGATCTTAGATGAGATACCCAGGCTTCCATCCCTTCTGGAGACTTATAATCTTTTATTCTTTCTTCATAACTCTTGATAAAATTATCATTGCTTGGACCATACTGCATGAACTTGGGCTGATGTTGGAGATGTTCAATCATCCACATTTGCAACAAAATTTTGCACCCTTCGAAGACCTTTGCCCCTGATTTACATAAAGTCAACGCCCGATAAATGTCGGAGAGAATGATCGGGGCAAGGGTGTGATTTTCCTTGGTAGTGAGGACCTGTACGACTTTTGCTGTGCGAATATTAATTGTTAGTTCTTTGTTTGGGAAGACCATGATTCCCAGAAAAGCCACCATGAAAGCGAAGCGTCGGTGAATCTCCCAGGTGTCTTTGTTCTGTTTGTTAGTAAGTCCCTTTTCATGAATTTCAAATCCGTCTGACTTTCCGAACCTTGAATATAGGAAGTTGAAAGAACAACACCCGTTGACAACATTGTATTTTCTGATTTGATTACTGATGTTTAGAAGACCAAAGAATCGATGCACCGAGGGAGCCTTTGGGAATATCAGATTTTGATTTCTTAAATCTCCGTCAAAACCAGCATATCCAGCTATCTCTTGAAATGTAGGAGTAAGCTCGAAATCAGAGAAACGAAAGACGTTGTGAACAGGGTCCCAAAAAGTTACTAACGCCGCAATCAAATCATCACGTGGTTTAACTTTCATAATATCTGTAAGAGTTCCCAAATGCTTAACGACCCATTTCTGACCATCTTCTCCTAACTCATGCCACCACATCTGAAGCCGAAATAGAAACTCATCTACATCTGCGAATTGTGGGTTTTGGGTGGTGCTCATTTTGTATCTGCGATTAATTTTAACAAAATCAAAACTCGTTTTGAAAACCAACACTCATAAAAAGAAAAATCATTTTTTTTATTTAACACTTCTTCTTTTTTTTTTTAAAAAAAAATGTAAAACTATTTTGGGAATTCTCTAAAACAGCCCATTTTATTTCTCACTCTCACAATGATTTTTTTTTCAATTAAGCTGGTCAACATGCAAATCCGAGGCAAATGAATGCGCAAGTAGCAAGTAGGATGTATTAGGATGGTCTTTTCATTTCGGGTTCACCTGTCCTAGACAGACCCAACCCCTGTGTTGAGTCTTCAAGGTCAAATGTATATGATGCAAATAGACGTTCCTACTAGGGATCCGGTACGAGGCTGAGTTATTCTAAGTGAAAAACCTGAGGCAGATTGTTCTAGACCTGGCTTACCCAAACGGACAGTTTGAGCCGAAGTGGGAGCAACATACCGGGAGCACGAAAGTCTACCCGGCCTAGTTACTTGTCCCAACTTCGTCTTATTTGGTATGACTTTTAACAGAAAGGTGGGCCACGCGCACGTGTGCACCATAAATTTAGAAGACTCAGAAAGAAGGAGGGTTTCGTAGCAGTTTTATATACACAATTCAGATAATATTAGAGCGGTAAAAAACAACATTTAGCACATTAAGCATAAACATGTAAAAATCAGATAAAAGCCAACTATAACAGTTATTTTAAGCTCGAATTCTTAAACCCTGAACCAGTGGTTCTGGGTTCGAGTCCTCAGCAGAGTCACCAGAGCTGTCACACCTCATTTTTCCGCCCCCGCGAGGGGTGAAGGAGTTTTCTCCAATTGAAGGACAGTCGAAACGGGATTTGTTTATTTATTTCAGAGTCGCCACCTGGGAATTTTATGGCGTCCCAAGTCACCGATTTTAATCCCGAATCGAGGAGAATATGACTCTGTTTGTCATTCTGCGAACCAGAAATCTGAGTAAGGAATTCTGTTAATTCGGGAGAAGATGTTAGGCATTCCCGAATTCCGTGGTTCTAGCACGGTCGCTTAACCATTTTTATACTTGGCATAATTATCTCTAAATACATTTTTTTCTGTTGCCTGATTTTATTACCGCTTTTGTTTAGATTGTTTACAATTATAGACCTTTCTTGAAACGAATCACGTGTACGTATATTCGTATTATATATCTTCTATAAATGTAAAGAATCGTGTCACGCATATGTGTACCCAATAAGATTGATAATATTTTTTATATTTTATTATAAAAAAATTGATGTTCGAAATTGTGCTTAAAATAAAATTAAGAACATTCGTCACTCTTGTATGATTAAATAGTTAAATGCACATCTCGGGTTATATGAAATTAATTTAATATCCTCCGACGAATCTCCTTTTATTAAAAGTTTGGCTCAAAGTTGCGCGAACGCATAATCCGAACTGCCTTTAGAAAATGTAATTAGGTCACGCGAACGTATCCCTAATTTCAGAAAATACTCTTGATGGTAATATAAAATTTCTACAAATGTTGATTATATTCCTCTATTTTTAAATATGAAATTCATGGGAAATCATTGATTTGGACGCCTCCAAATTTCTTGAAAAGAATTCAAAATTTATTAGGTGTGGACCACAGGTTATATTTTTAAAAGTATGAATTATATACCTCAAAATTATTTAAATTTAATGATATGGAAAATAAATAACGTGCAACTAAATTTACCATTTTATTCGTGATTACAGTATCCGTATTTTGTTTATGTATTTTTAGTACTTGGTAATTATATGCACAATTTATTTGTTATTTTCCTAGGCTTAAGACTAAGTGTATATGTTTGAAAATTTACCAAAAAAAAAAAAAGCGAATTACGTGCAAAACTAGGAGAGAATTAATTGATAAACAAACTAATAGTTTTCGAAGAATTTTCATTATTCTATTCAGAGTGGACTCTATTTTGTATATCTTTGACTTAAAATGTTGCAATTTGTATTTATAAATCCCACCTCCTTCTCATCAACTTGTTTTTAGTCCAAAGTTATAATTATTTGGTTAATTTGCTTACGATGATTGAATTTGGGATAGATGAAATCAAACCAATTTTTATTCTCGGCCTATGCAAGCTATTTACAGACACTAAATATACACTTTGTAAGAATCATTGACATTATTTTTTATATACTATTTTTAAGAAGTGAGTTAAAATAAATGGACCATTTGTTGATAAGAAAGAGAACTAATCTACAAGTTGATTCAATAAAATGACATTACATGTAACGTAGTTATACATCTGAACCATTCGTAATATTCCAACATCGTAAACGTAACAGATTATATCAATTCACCTTTCACCTATGGTTATACACATAACCGTTATCGCGCCATATACGAACAACATAACCGTTATCACGTCAAGTGCAAGATAATAGTTAATTTTAAAAAAAAATAAACTCAACTAATGCCTTAAGATGAACAACAAACATATTTGAAATTCCAGATTTCATTTACTTGCAATATTGAAGCTTTTCATGACATGAGTCTATAGATATGTACCTGGAAATGAGGGTAAAAGAGGTAAAGTTCAGCAGTAGCAACAGCAACAAAAACCAGCAGAAAAATGCCAATGATTCAACAGATTTGAGCAAAACAGCAAGACCCGTGAAACCCAGACGCACAGTAGCAGGAATCTTAGGAAATTTCAGATTTAAACCAAACAATATCAACAAACAAACCCGGACAGATTCAAGGAAACAATGTTTCTGATTTTCTTTCTTTCGTCTCTATTTTTCTGTTATGTTTTCTCCCTCCCGTGTGTGTGTGTGTGTGTGTGCTTTTTTCTGTTTTTCTGTATATCTCTCTCTCTGTCTTCTTTCTATCCCTTTCTCTGTCAGTCCTCTCTATCTCCTCTGTTCTTTTTTTTTCGATCTCTTCCTCTTTTTTTAAATCAGTCCCTAACACCTCTTCTTATATAACTTATTTTCCTCCTTTTTCAGCCTACTGCCTGGACCCCTTTTTTCTGATCTAAAGCAGATTTTTCCCTTAAAATCTGCCACTAAAATTGCTTTTTCTAGTTAATCAGCACTTTCCCTTAATTTTAGCCTCTCCACTTCCTTTGGTTCCCCATTAGGATTAATTAATACCCTCACTGATAAAGCACTAGCACTAAAGTATTATACTAACTGTTTTGTTCCTCAAACACCCCTGAAATGCCCTTACTATTACTGCCCTAACCAAACTGCCCACATTTAACATTTATCTAAACTAATCTGCCTAACAGCTAACAACCAATTCCTAAAATAAATCAAACAGTTATTATATCCTCACAGATTGTGCCAAACAGGGAACTGCAATGGCTATGATCGATACAGCATACCAAATGTCTAATAGCTAATTGATAAAGGCTAAATTCAAACTGGAACTAACAGACTGAACACTGAACTTGAACAAAAACATATTAACACCACACAGAACTCAGCAGAACCATTTAAACTGAAATTCAGACTTGAATCAATATGCATATGAAGGTGATGTGAATGCAAGTTCATTGTCAACTTAATGACAATGTCCTGAAATTAGGTGGCCATAGATCAAACATACACAACAACAATTGACGAACTTAACTGACTTATCAAACAAGAACAAATTAATTGGCAAGAACTAATTAACTGATTACCTACAACAAATGATAACAATCAATCCAAAATAGATAAACAGGTTGTTTCAATCAGCATTAACAGAAATAGGAATTTATAAAACAACTAATCGACGAACTTAATCGAGTCGATTACACATCCTATAACTATTCACAACAAAGAACATAAACAAGTTCAACCAAATAAAAGGGATACTGGGAATGAAAAGGTGACTTGAAAGAATGTGGAAAATTAATCAAAACTAAACTACACAAATACATGGATAAACAAAAACCATAGACACAGGAAAAGAAAAAGGAAAAATACCTCCAACCTTCAGAACTCATACGAACACAGGCTTAACTTGGATTCGGACCTTTTGAGGTTGAACAAACTTTATTCGAAGTATTCTCAATTGAGAATACCTCGATTAAAGTCTCTTAGACCTCAATCTCTCATTTAATCGGACAAATTCCACGATTTGGCATTTTAGGGTTTCACTTTTTCTCATATTTAGGGTTTGCCAATTCTGGGCAGATTTGAAGGGAACTAAGGACGACTTAGGGGTGAGGGAGGCTTAGGGCTCATTTGGTATGAATTTGAAAAGGATCTGGGCAGTTCCTGTTTGGCTCGAATCTTCGAATGAAGATTCGAGCAGTTTTAGGAGGATTCGACCTAAGCCATTACCGGATCTATGACGAGGGTAGTCAGGAGAAGCTATGGTGTTGATTTGGAAGCCATCAGAGATGGTTGGGTTTTCAGGCCAACCTTCGATCGAAGATTCGAGACGTTGGGGCCTGATTCGAGGGATATAGGTTATGGATTTGGAACGGGGAGGTTAAGAGGAGTCGAGGGTGTTAAGATGGGGTCGTTTGGACCATCGGAACCGCCGTGAGGCGATTTCCGGTGGGTGGTTGACGGTGGTTACATGCGGGGGTTCATCTGGTCTCTGAATATCAGAGACGAAGGAGAAATGGGGGGTATGGCCTAGGGGGCGTGGGGTATGGTTTATGACTTATATACGGGTGGGGTGGATGGACCATGTCCGTTGGATCAACTGAGATCAACAGCCTGGATCAATTCCTATGAGGGGAACGGTGTCGTTTGGTTGCAATTGGGTGCTGGTTTGAACCGGACAACGGGTCGGGCCAAGGAATGGGTAAAGGAGATGGCCTTTGAGCCGTTGGATCATGCAAGATCAATGGCCATGATTGATCTCCTGCTGAAACGACGTCGCTCGGATGTCTTATGAGATTTGGACCGGGCAAAAGGGTGTTTGGATTGGGCTGTGAGGGGGGTTAATTTGGTTTGGGCCTGGATTTCGGTCCAGGTCTGATTTATGACTCATTTCCTATTTTCCTTTTAAAAAAATAAAAATAAAGTAAAATTAAACACATATTATTTAACACCCATAATAATTAATGCTCAAATTAAAAAATTTAAATAAAATTAATACAATGGCAAGAAACACATATGCATATTTTTTGTGATTTTTCCCTCTTTTAAAACCAACTATGGTTTATTTAATTCCTAAATATATTATTTTTTATTTTATTTTATCCTTTTATAAAAACCTAGGATTAATTAATTATAAAAATGCAACATTAATTCCTAAATGCATATGTACCTATTTTACTATTTTTCTATATTTTTCCCTATTAAAAATAAAATAATCATGCACAAATAAAATGCCACGAAAAATTCAAAATTGCATACAAAAAAAAATTATTTGTGATTTCTTTTGGAGTAATTCTTGTGAGGCAAAAATCACGTGCTCACAAGTGGTATGGTCACAAACTTTGAAGCATTACAGGCCACAAACAAGGATCTACAGTTTGGTGGCACGTCCAAGAAAAGGGATGTGAGTGCCGTGATGGTTGCACAGAGAACAAAGTCCCCAATCAAATACCAAACCTACCCATTACCTCCACTCACATATCAGCCTACCCCAAATTACCAAGCACCCTTGCCCTCTTACCAAGCTCCACCGCCTACTTACCAATCATCTCCACTTCCCATATATCATCCCACTTCACCCAGATACGCTCAACCCGCACCTGTCTACCAAGCCTACAACACCCAACAAGCCCACTATCAATCACCTCCTCCTCGCTAAAATTTCCCTAGACCCCGACCAAACTTCGACCGTAGACCCCCCAAACAGTATATCGCCATTGCTGAACCTATCAACCAGTTGTATGAAAGGCTCAAAGCTGCTGGTTATGTCACCCCTATCCCTTCCAAAAACCCCGAAAAACCCTTCCAATGGGTCAACCCAAACAAAACCTAGGCATACCATTCCGGTATGGAGGGGCATACTATTAATGAGTGCTGCTCTCTGAAGGATAAGATCCAAGCTTTAATTGACAACAAGATCATTGTGGCAAAGGATCCTACTCCGAATGTCCGTAACAACCCTCTACCAGGCCACAAGGGTGGAGGTGTTCACATGATTGAGATAGAAGATGATTGGGACCCCAAAGGGTCGATTGGGACCCGTCATCGGCAGGGTTTATACTCTAGAACATCTAGCTGAGTCCAGTAAGCAGGCCTCTGGATGACCAACTGTCACTGAAATTGGGCCTGATGATCTCTGGAGGAAGATACAAGCCAAATAGTATTCGGTCATTGATCAGTTGAACAAAATGCCAGCCTAGATCTCTATCTTCGCTCTGCTACAAAGCTCTGACGCACATAAGACTGCCTTATTGAAAGTGCTGAGCGAGGCATATGTGCCTAACAACATAACTGGAGGAGAAATGGCAAACATGGAAGGGTAAGTATTGTAGAGTCACAAAATCACTTTCCACGAAGATGAGCTGCCACCTAAAGGGCTAAGCCACAACAAGGCATTGCACATCACTATGCAGTGCGAAGATTATTTCATCACCAGAATCCTGATTGATGGAGGGTCCAGCCTCAATATTTGTCCATTGGTGATTCTCAGAACATTGGGAAAGAGCCTGCATGAGATCAAGGATGGAGCCATCAATGTCAAAGCTTTCGATGGGTCCCAAAGGTCCACTATTGGGGAAATCAATTTGTGTGTACAAATAGGACCGACTTGGGTCGACGTTGATTTTCAAGTGATAGACTTCCCAACATCTTACAACTTTCTATTGGGACGGCCCTGGATCTATGCCGTTGGGGCTGTAGCATCAACCCTACATCAAGCAGTGAAATTCGAGTGGAATCACCAAGAGGTAATTATTCACGGAGACAGTAGCAATCCCATATACAGTCGCCAGACCATCCCAGCAATCGGAGGAAGAAGGAATATAGGCGGAGAAACCTACCATCACATTGAGCGAGTCAACACCGTGGACAAGGATAAATGGTGGGATAACAAAATTGAAAGTATACTGAATTGGTGTGGATACGAACCTGGCAAGGTACTTGGCAAGAATCTCCAAGGAATAGCTAAGCCTATCAAGTTAAAGAAACACGGTACCACTTTCGGTTTGGGATATGAATACACTTGGGAGGAGTTAAACCACTGGTCGCCACCATGGCGCAGTCCTTACTACCCGCTGGAGCATCTGATACCTCGCTTAGAGCAGACCTTCTAGCCAGCCGATGTCATATATGGGTCGGAAGAAGAGAAAGCACTGGAAACGATGAGGAATTTGTTTTTGAAAGATGACAATATGGACTGTTGTGTCATTTTCGAGGAGGAGGGGGAGGAAGGCCCTTCTATACAAGCTGTGAGCTGAGGAGCACGCCTTAACAATTGGTCCATAAGAACCACCAGGCCTCGGAAAGCTTCGGGGTAGCAAGGTTAAACAAAGCACCATGCATTATCTTTATTTTTCGCTAGTTGACTTTCTTTCCGCATTTTTAATACTGAAATAAGAGCTCCAATGTTCAAAACAATTATAAAATTTATTAAAGCATTTCAGTTTCTTATAAATCTTGCTCTTATTACTTTTTATCGTTTACTTTATTTACACAGTATTACTATTACTTATCTTGATGAACCGACGATTGTGACATGCAACAAACGGATATAGACTCAGAAGAAGATGATATACTAAAAGAGATTGGTAATGAGGTTGAGGATTTTGAGAACAGACCTAAGTCTAACCTGGACGAAACTGAGGTTGTCACCCTGGGAGATGCAGAAAATGTCAAAGAAACGCGCATCAGTGTTCATCTGTCACCATCAGAAAAGAAAGAGTACACGGAATTTCTAAGGGAATATGAGGACATATTCGCCTAGTCTTATGATGACATGACTGGTGTCAGTACATCCATTGTAGCTTACAAACTGCCAATCGATCCGTCATGTCCACCAGTAAAATAGAAGCTCAGGAAGTTCAAACCTGACATGAGTTTGAAAATCAAGGAAGAAGTCACCAAGCAAGTCAAAGCCAAGGTTCTCAGGGTAGTAGAGTATCCAACATGGTTAGCCAATATATTGCTAGTGCCGAAAAAGGACGGGAAGGTTAGAGTCTATGTCGACTACCGGGATATCAATCGGGCCAGTCCGAAAGACGACTTCCCCTTGCCAAACATACACATTCTAATTTACAACTGCGCTAAGCATGAACTGCAGTCATTCGTTGATTGTTTTGCTGGGTATCATCAGATATGGATGGATGAGGAGGACGCGGAGAAAATGACTTTCATTATGCCGTGTGGGATGTATTGTTACAAGATGGTGCCGTTTGGGTTAAAGAATGATGGGGCCACCTACATGAGGGCCATGACTACTATTTTCTATGACATGATACACAAAGAGATCGAGGTGTATGTACACGACGTCATCATCAAATCCAAGAGAGCCACTGACCACATGGAAGATTTGAGGAAGTTCTTCAACAGACTAAGAAGGTACAACTTGAAGTTGAATCCCGCCAAGTGTGCATTTGGGGTTCCTGCTGGAAAACTACTTGGGTTCATTGTGAGTCGCCGAGTAATAGAACTAGATCCATCAAAGATCAAAGCCATCCAAAAATTGCCACCACTGAAGAACAATAAAGAGGTTATGAGTTTCTTGGGAAGACTTAACTACATCAGCCGGTTCATAGCTCAATCCACTGTCATTTGTGAGCCAATCTTTAAGATGTTGAAGAAGGACGCCGCTACCAAATGGACTGATGATTGTCAAAAAGCCTTTGACAAAATCAAGGAATATATTTCAACGCCGCCAGTTTTGGTCCCGCCCGAGCCGGGTAGACCTCTATTACTCTACCTTGCAGTATTGGATGGAGCTTTCGGTCGTGTTCTGGGGCAACATGATGAAATGGGAAGAAAGGAACAGGCCATCTATTATCTCAGCAAGAAGTTTACCCCGTACGAGGCCCGGTATTCTCTATTGGAACGCACCTGTTGTGCTCTGACTTGGGTAGCTCAGAAGTTGAGGCACTATTTCTGTGCCTATACTACTTATCTCATATCAAGAATGGATCCTTTGAAATACATCTTTCAGAAGTCCATGCCCACTGGAAAGCTAGCCAAGTGGCAGATCCTGCTGAGTGAATTCGACATTGTTTATGTGACTCAGAAGGCAATCAAAGGACAAGCACTGGCAGATCATCTTGCTGAAAATCCCGTGGATGGAGAATACAAGCCTCTAAAGACGTATTCTCCTGATGAAGAGGTATCTTTCGTAGGGGAAGATATTGTAGAATCCTATGATGGTTGGAGAATGTTTTTCGATGGAGCAGCAAACTTCAAATGAGTTGGCATAGGAGCGTTCTTAGTATCAGAAACCGGCTAGCATTATCCGGTGTCTGGCAAGCTCAGGTTCTCGTGCACCAACAACATGACCGAGTACGAAGCCTGTATCTTAGGGCTCAAGCTGGCCATTGACATGAACATTCAGGAATTACTAGTGATCGGAGATTCAGACCTGCTTATACATCAGTTCCAAGAAGAATGGGCAACCAAGAACTCCAAGATACTCTCTTATCTGCATCATGTACAAGAGTTGAGGAAGAGGTTCACAAGGACAGAGTTCCAACATGTTCCCAGAGTTCAGAATGAGTTTGTTGATGCATTGGCTACCCTATCGTCCATGATACAACACCCAGACAAGAACTTCATTGATCCTACTCCGGTAAAGATCTATGATCCGCTAGCTTATTGTGCTTATGTAGAAGAAGAAGCAGACGGAAAACCTTGGTTTCATGATATAAAGGAATATTTGACGAAGGGAGAATATCCAAAACTCGCAAATCCTACTCAGAAGCTCATACTTTGGAGATTATCTAACTTCTTTCATAGCGGAGGATCCTGTATAGGAGGACTCCTGATTTGGGATTACTAAGGTGTGTCGACGCAAATGAAGCATCCAGATTATTGGAGGAAATCCATGCGGGGACCTGCGGACCACATATGAACGACTTTGTCTTAGCCAAGAAAATACTCCGAGCTGGTTATTTTTGGATGACTATGGAAACGGACGACATCCAGTATGTCCGAAAATGACATCGATGTCAGATACATGCAGATATGATAAAGGTGCCTCCAAACGAGCTTACTACAACAAGCCCGCCATAGCCGTTCGCCGCTTGGGGAATGGATGTTATCGGACCTATCGAGCCTGTCACATCAAACGGGCACAGGTTCATTCTAGTGGAAATTGATTATTTCACCAAATGGATTAAAGCAGCATAGTACAAAGCAGTGACTAAGAAAGTGGTAGCAGATTTTGTTCGCGACCGTATTGTTTGTAGGTTCAGAATTTCGGAGTCAATCATCACTGATAATGGTTCCAATCTCAACAGTGACCAGATGAAAGCCATGTGTGAAACCTTCAAGATCAAACACAAGAATTCTACAGCTTACAGACCTCAGATGAACGGAGCTGTAGAATCCGCCAATAATAATATCAAGAAGATACTAAGGAAGATGATAGAGAAACATAAGCAGTGGCCTGAGAAGTTATCATTTTCTTTATTGGGATACCGCACCACAGTACGCACATCAACTGGGGCAACTCCATATATGTTGGTTTATGGTACAGAAGCAGTCATTCCCGCCGAGGTAGAAATTCCCTCCTTGAGAATCATACAAGAAGCAGAACTTGACGATGCAGAATGGGTAAGGAGTCGCTACGAGCAGTTAGCTCTTATAGATGGGAAAAGAATGAATGTAATTTGCCATGGTCAACTTTATCAGAACAGAATGTCCAGAGCCTTTGACAAAAGAGTTAAGCCGAGACAGTTTACACCAGGGCAGATGGTGTTAAAGAAGATTTTTCCGCATCAATATGAAGCCAAAGGGAAGTTCTCTCCCAACTAGCAGGGTCCATACTTGGTTTACCGAGTTCTAACCAGAGGAGCCCTCATACTTGCAGAAATGGACGAAGAAGTTTGGCCGAGGCCGATCAATTCAGATGAAGTGAAGCGATACTATGTGTAACTCTTACGATTTCCTGTATAATGTATTTGAACTACGCCTGACCCGATTCCCATTTAAGAGGGGATACGTAGGCAGCCCTATGGGTTTGGTCACAATTCAATAAAAATTTTCATTTCCCCCCGCTATTGGAAACTGGGGCAGAATTATGAGGAGGAACCTCAAAATTCCGAAGTTGATTTCAGCCATTTATTACACGCAGCCGTCAGAAGCACCAGCCTAGTAAACTGGGGCAGAATTTTAAGGAGGACCCTCAAAATTCTGGAGCGACAGAGGTTGCAATGTCTTGAAGCGCGTCGCATTCGTCGGTTCATCTGAAGAAAACTATTTTAAATTATGTATTTATGTTACATTTTTTCTAAATCATGCATGTTTGGTATCAAAATTGCTTTGTTTAGCAATGCTACCTCAATGATACACAACGCCAAGCAGGACAAGCGAAGCTCATGGGGGAACGGACTAACCTTCCCCCCTTTACAAAACTCACAATTTTTCTTTGGATGCAGGCACTCAAGTCATAAAATCATCAGATATATCTATACACTCATACTTCCCGGGAATACAACTCTCGGAATCATCACCTATTTACAGTTGCTATCCATACACGACATCCATAACAACCACAATATAGCAATCAGCTATCAGCTATCAGCTATCAGCTAAGAGATTTCATTACTATTCGCCTTTTATTTTCTACATTGCATAAGGCTACCTTTCTGCCTTCCGAGGTTAAGCTCTGCCTCCATCTGCATTTCTCTGCATTGCATAAGGCTACCTTTCTACCTTTAGAGACTAAGCTATGTCTCCATCTGCATCTTCTGCATTGCATAAGGCTACCTTTCTGCCTTCTGAGACTAAGCTCTGCCTCCATCTGCATTTCTCTGCATTGTATAAGGCTACCTTTCTGCCTTTCGAGACTAAGCTCTGTCTCCATCTGTATTTTCTGCATTGCATAAGGCTGCCTTTTTGCCTTCTAAGACTAAGCTCTATCTCCATCTGCATCTTCTGCATTGCATAAGGCTACCTTTCTGCCTTCCGAGGTTAAGCTTTACCTCCATCTGCATCTCTTGCATTGCATAAGGCTACCTTTGTGCCTTCCGAGGTTAAGCTCCACCTCCATCTGCATGGCTGAAATACCGCCACCTTATTTCTCTTGCATGGCTAAAATATCGCCACTCTATTTCTCTTGCATGACTGAAATACCGCCATATTATTTCTCTTGCATGGCTGAAATACCGCCACCCTTTATTTACGTCTTGCATCGGCTGAAAGATTGCCACCTTTTGCATTTTCATGGGCTGAAAGATCGCCAAATTGTCCAAAGGTATCATTGTTCAGAGGCACCATTTTCATAGCCCGAGAACGCCAAGCCATGGCCCGAGGACCCCATTTTATCTTTTGCATATCATTATTCAAAGGCATCATGGTTCGGAGGCATCATCCTCATAGCCCGAGAACATCATTTCATAGCCTGTGTATCCTTTATCATACGCTTCATGGCCCAGGATATCATGGTCCGAGGATGTCATCCTAACCGTCCAAAGACAACATTCACGGTCCAACGGGAACTTGCATCACGTTTAAATTTATGCACAATATATATATGCTGGTATTGTTCATTCGCAAGTACACCGGCTAGCAACAGCCATCTCAGCAGGAGCGATCCCGCTCCAGTTCCCGCAGCCTATCAGACTCTGACCATCCTTTCTTAACCTTAACATCGCGTCCGCTTTTCGAAAATCTCCATCGACACACTCCGCCGATGGATCCCGAACTACATATGGCCTGATTCCTGTAATACCAGGGATATGTAGGCAACTCAGAAACAAGAGCTCGGTCAAAATTCTTCAAAATCATTTCATTCGGTCAAAATTGGCCATCATATCTTTATCCGACAACTCTTTCATCCTTTCCGGGTAAAGAGGGGAAGCTGTGGATACTTAATTTTTCCTATGTATTTTTTATACAAAATACTTTCAAAATAACATGTACATACATATATAAGCATGCCCAAGAGTTTTGGTATTTTTTCCTAATTTTTAAGATTTTAAAATCAATTTATTGTCTATTTTTAGCAGTACAAAATCCAATAATTATTCCCAAGATTGTCATTTTGGTGATTAATTTATTTTATTCCCATATTTATACTAAAATATAGTTAAGGTTATTTTTGTATATTTTTACAAATTTATTTGGTATTTAAAAGACTAAATTGCATATAATTGCAATTATAACCTACTTTAAGATTAATAGCATTTTATAATTATAAAATTGGGTCCAGTATTTTTAAATCAATATTTATATACTATTAATTGTTTTAGTACTTTTAATTTGCTTTTTAAATCATCTTCACTATTTTTATGAAATAAAAAGGGAAATTGGCTATTTAATATTTAGCCCCATTTTTATTTCAATAACATCCCCATTACATTTCAATTGTAGCCCTTAATTTGACTCAATTAAACCAGCCCAATTCCATTTGGACCCAACCCACGACCCAATTCCAAATGACCCGCCCGGTTCCTACTATTGATCCAGGTCGTTGATCATTTTGATCAACGGCCATAAACCACCCTTACCTTTTTTAAGCCCAAACGACTACCCTAATCCCTCATTTCCTATCTCTCAGCCACCTTTGAAACCTCTAGTCTCTCAAACTCTCTGAAACCCTAGCCTCCTTCTACCCCTCTTCAACCACCACTCCACCGGATTCCATGGCTTCTCAGGCCATGGATGGTTGGTACTCACTCCCCTCCATCAGTAAACCATGGTTGTTCAAAGCTTCGAGGCCTGACCTGGATGGTTCTTCGTTAAATCCTTTTCAGATCTGTAGATCTATGGCTTCTCCGGCCATTACTTCGGCATATTCAAGCATTATGAGCCTTTTCGACTAAGGATCTGACTTTCCTCAAAACCTTTCTCATTTCTAGGGTTTTCTCTGAAACCCTAAGCTGTCCGAGGTTCTTTACTTGCTTATTTTATTAGATTTGGAAAATGTTTGTGTTCTATTGAACTTTTTAAAGGTTTTCCCCAAATTCTCTTTTTAAAATCGTTTAATTTCAATTTTAAGGTTTCTGAAAAAGTTTCTTCAAATATCTTTCCGATTATTTCTATTCTTTCTTCATGTGTGTCTACCTATGTTATACTCGTATGCTTTCTTTTCTACTACGCTTGAGTTTGCTCTCTTGTTTCCTTTCTATTATGTAAGATTCTTCTACTTTTGTTGTTATTCTTGTACTCATATGTTAATCCGTGTTTTTAATCCTTATTCTTTGCTATACGTGTTTATGGTTGAGTTCTTTGATTTTGTTCACTTTATTTAGCTCTGTTTGTGTTCTTGCTAAGCATATTTCACCTGTTTTTGTTAAGCTGGTATCATCTCTTTCTTCTAAACTTGTTTAAACTCCGAGTTTTCTCAAACATGTTCTCATGACCTTGAATCATTTCTTTCTATCATGTATGTTTGTTTCTCATAAAGTCTTTGGAAGAGACTTCTGAGCCTCTTTCAATGACCTGCTCTCTCACCTCTATGTCTGACTCAATTCGAAACCCTAGGATTTGGGGGTTTCTTTGGCAAGTGATATTAGGGTTCCACTTTGGGACCCTAGGCTTTCAGACTCACTATGAGTCTGTAACTGAACTCGATTCCCTTTTGTTTGTGACTCTAAGGCTTTCAATGTTAGACTCTTTTTCTAGGTAACCTGACAATTCCTTTCGTTTGATTGGTATGCTTTATATATGTGAAATTTCACTTTCAAAAGGTTTTTACCAACTGATTGATTGATTCTGAAATCCTTTTAATAAGGCTGACGAATTGTCACTGATTTTTCTTTGATTGAACCTCCTTTACCTTTCTTGACTTGGTTCACTCGAATTGAACCTGTAATTTTGGTTTCATGGCTGTTTGATTGATTCCCTTGCCATATTTGGCACAAACCGTGTACCATTGATGGTTTTCCTTAAATAACTTCTATGTATTTACCCCTGTTGGGCTACCTTGAAAGGTTTTAATTAAAATTTATTTCCTTAACTGGCTTTTACCCGTTGGAATCAGAATCCCTTAACCAAAGGGAGATTGATTTCAATGATATTTCCTCGCCTTTCTTACTTGTTTCTCTGCACTATAAAAGAGACTACCCTTATGCACTTTTAAGGCGACTTCGAGTTCAATACCTCGAACTTTTAGATCAATACTTTCAACTTACTTACACACTTTATTACTTTGAGTTCAATACTCTTACAACATTCTGCTCTTTTCTGGGATCTTTTGGAATGTTTTCTTGCAACTTGGCTTTTTCAAGACTACTTTTACTTGTTTGTTTTCCCTGAAACTGGTATGTTCTAATTTAGCTTTCATGCCTCACCCCTATGTGTTTATTTAAAGTTTTCTGCAATCCTGTTTACTTTGTTGTTCATTATTAATGTTAACTATGTGTGTTCTTTCCTTGCATCTGTTTTCTATTATGAATCCCTACCCCTATTCCCTTCTATGTGTTTGAGTTAAGGTTCATAGCCTGGCAGTATCCAAATTACTGCCTAGGTCCAAACCTAATCCTCAATGGATCCTAACTCCCAAGTTTGGTTGGCAGGCTGGTCAGGGGTGTGCCAGCACTCTTAAATTGCTGGGCATGACCACCAGCCCGCCATGGCCTTCCCTAATCCCCCTATATGCACATACACTTACTCTTAGATTCTAAGTAATATCCCCCTCTTATGAGCCATGCTTTGGGACCTTGAGTTCCCTCTGAACTTGGACATTTGAGGGCTGACTCTTCCACACTGCACTATAATCTAATTCTGCAATGTGTTTGGGGTGTAAGCATTGCCCTGAGTCCCTTTGAGACTCTTGGGAACTTTGACACATCCCAAATAAGAGAAAGGCTTTTGGAAAACGGATCCTGGAAGTTGGTTTATCTCATATTGCTAGGCCTTGAGCCTGAATTAGGTTGTTTAGTTGCAGCTGGAAGTTCTGATGTATTTTTTTTATTCATTCGGGTCTGTAATAATTTGTAATAGCTATGGGGCTCTAGTGAAAAAGGGGAGGGTCATTTGTGTATGCATATGGGTAGACAACATGCTCATAGGTATTACTATTTACAAATTATGCATTTATGCATATCATATAATACTCATGCCTATAAGTCGTCTCATTATTACATTAAAAACCATGCCTATAGGTTTCTGCATATAGAAATCATGTATAAGTTTCTACACTTATGCATTTAGAAATCCTACCTATAAGTTATGCATTACACGTAGAAATCTTGCCCATAAGTTGTTTCATTACTGCATTAGAAACCATGCCTATAAGTTTCTGCATATAGAAATCATGACTATAGTTTTGTTTCTGCATTTTTGCATACTCATATGTCGTTAGGCAAACAATCCTAGGTTTAATAATAATCAACTTAATTCTAGATACCATGCCTATAGGGCTCCTACACTTACATAATCATTTTAAAATCAATAACGCTTAGAAATCATGCCTATAGGAGCAGCCGTCTGAATCTGATTCGTCTATTTTATCTATAAGTCTAAAATCAGTACTAATGTTTGTTTAATATCTACAAAATTTAATTGGTTCTAAAATCAGTAACCCTTCTTTAAAATCAGTATACTTCCACCTAGGCAAGCAATAGGTAATTGTTTAACTGTGTCAGTTTTAATAAACTGCAACCAGACAAGGCCTAATTCGAACTCCTCATCTGAGAAATAAGTGATGAAGCAACATGTCCTAACGCTTTAAATTTAATTCAGGCTATAACCAGTATTTGAAGTCATGCTAAATAATTTGCTCCTTTAAGTGAGGAGGCCTGTTTGAGCCCTTAAACTGCTATTTGTTTCCCCCTACTTGCTTATGTGTTTTGTTTGTCGCATTAGAATTTTGTCCTTTTAAAACTCTGAAAAGCCCCAACCTCCCTCCCTTTAGGACTAGTAGTCCCAAATGCCTCCGGGACTTATAGGATCATGACGGGTAATAGCATGCAATAAGTAACGACACTATTCCGCGTTTAATACCTTAACGGGGTGGGAAAGGGTAGATATGGACATGATGACCGGTATGCTAATACCACGTGCGACCCCTCTTCTGAGGAGTGATTGCCGGGCATTGCATTGATGTGATCCATATTGTTTGTAAACCTAGGACCCCTTCCCCTTTACTTGTTATCCCTTTTTTAACTGTACAAACTATTTGCTTAAGATTTTTGTTTTGTTTATCTTTCTTCAAACTTTCAATTCACTTGCAACATTATTTGTAAATCCCCTTCTATTTGAGACCTTTATTTGCTTACTTGTTAGTTAAAGTCACAATTGTAACATGGCTAGGAACCACACTAGTAGATCTTGGGGGGTGCCTAACACCTTCCCCTCGAGATAATTTCTAGCCCTTACCCGAACTCTGGTTTTCCAACTCAAACTCTTCTTTAGTGTCCTAATGCACTTTAATCATTAGGTGGTGACTCTCAACCCAAAAAACCCAATTCCCAAGAGGGATCGAGTTGTCCTCCCAAATGTCATGAACCCGATTTTGCTTTTAGAAAAAGGGGGCACGACAGCATGGCGACTCTACTGGGGACTTCTTTAGGCTTTTATCATCTCATGTTACTTGTGACTTCACTGCTTCTTTATTACCTTTATTTAATGTCTTTACCTCTTTTCTGCTATGAAACTAACTTGGCTCTTTGTTTCTTTTCTTTAATGCTTTCTTTTGTCATTTTCCTTCAATGCCGTTGTAATTATGAGCAATTATTGTAATCATTACTTTATGAACGTGCAAATACATGACAACTTGTTTTATTCTTGTAATTGCATATTCAACATCATATTCCACTCGTGCCAAACAAAATACCATAGCAACGCTTATAATGAGTGGTTGCGCCCTTCCAATATTATCACCCCTAAATTTGGCAAAGGCATATTTGCGGTAAAACCAGTCGATCAGCGGTGCAGTCAACGGTTCCGTGCCTTTCCCTCTTGAGTTGTTCGCTCAAGGGTACCGGTCTAATACCCCATAGAAACCTTACTCTGTTCAATTGTGCATGCATCACTGTCAAACCTAGCCGAGTCAGTTATGCTGTCCGTATAATGACTCTTTAAGATAGCCTTGTCCAAAGTCCATTGGGTTCCCTTGGAACCCAAACGGACATTACCACGTCTGTGACTTTATTTGGAGAACTAAATGCTGCTTATGCCAATTATTGATATTTAAATAGTCGAGTCTGGCGGGGGTAAGGGTATAACACTTTATTTTGCAGAAAATGAGGCACGAAGTCCCCAGATTCGGCATGGTAACCAACATTCACCTAAGGTTGCTAAGTTGGTGGGAAGACCTTCACTCCGGTGATCAGACCCTCGTCCGCAAATATTTGGGAAATTTGCCTTCTCTTTTGGAGATCCAACCCGACAATAAAATCATAGAGGCTGCAACTCTATTCTGGGATGGCGATAGATCGGTGTTCCGTTTCGGGGACCTTGTAATGACACCTTTGCTCGAGGAAATAGGAGGATTAGATGGTATTCCATGGGAGACTCCGGGTTTACTTATGCCGGAAAATCGCAAGGGTAGGGGCTTTCTCAAAATGATGGGACTAAAGAAGAACACAGACTTGACCTGCTTGAAGGATTCCTATATTCCTTTCGACTATCTGTACGAGAGGTACGACCATAGCAAGTCCTACCGCACTTACCCAGATGACTTCACCCTCACATCATTAGGGCATATCCACAGAAGAGTCTTCGTCTTTATGTTATGCTTTTTGGGGATGATAGTATTCCCTATGAAGAAGGCTAGGATCCATACCAAACTGGCCATGTTCACCAAGACTTTGATGGAAGGAATTGGCGGGTAGCCTTTTAGCATAGTACCTATGATCGTTGCAGAGATATACCGAGCCTTGGAAAACTGTGAACGAAGGGCCAAACACTTTGAGGGTTGTAACTTACTGCTCCAACTCTGGCTCATGAAGCACCTCCAGAAGGGTGAATATCGGCAAGAGATTCTGCGCAGAGACTGGGGTGATCATATCGCCTTCCATCAGCCAAGGCGAATGAACTATATGCCTAACATGTTTGCCCAACTAGGAGATGCTAAAGGGTGGGTAGAGTTGTTCGGAAATCTAAAAGAGGACCAAGTGCAATGGATGTTCGAATGGTTCCATACTGAAGAGTTCATTGTCCGATCTCGGGATGCACCATTTCTTATACTCCATGATGGTTATACTTCATACTATCCAAGTTGGTTGGAAGACGATCATAGTGGGTTAGGACAACCCGGGCTTGTTCGAGGTCACATAATCATCGACGAAAAGGCTGAAGTACAGGCTAAGTACAACCAATTGTGCAAGAGGATTCGGGAATGCGAAAGTGAGAACCGGGGAATTCAGGAAGCACATCAAAAGCTGATTGAAGAATGGAAAGACATGGCTGTCAGCGCCAACAAGTGGTTGGGATATTTGGAGCGGGGTTTAGTGGAGCTAGAAAGGAAGTTCATCCAGAGGATTGAAAACTGCCAGAATGCTGAGGGAAACGAAGGAGGACACCTGGCTAGAGCCTACTTGCTGCTGGGACTGCGTGAGCTGGTGAAGCTGTTCAATGGAGCTAAAGATGTCGAGTCTGGGGAATGTCCTTCTGGGACCAAGTAGTTAGGATCTTTTCATTTAAATGTAATAAGGTCAATGGTCATTAGTGACATTTTATTTTCTGCTATTTTAGTGTCGTTTTAGGATCTGTCTTATTTTTATCAATAAAATGAGGCATTTAGCATTGTAAGTTCTCCAAATCAACTTGTTGCTAGGCCTACCTCGGGCACAACGAGGCTCCAAAATTAGGACACGAATTATATTCACGCACTATGTGTTTAAATATCGCAACCTCTTTTTCTTACAACCCACACTAACTTGCTACCTTTGTTTTTATTTTTGTTGTTTTATTCCCCTCCCCAAAAGTTAGTTCGTGCACTCTGGCATCGTCATCATACTCCACAAGATCTAAGGACCCTCCGCCTCCTCCTCCTCCGAGTCCTATCAGAAACAAGAACAAGGGAAAAATGGAAGATTTGAGCAACATCAGAAAGGAGAACTCAGTTGAAAGGGTAGAGGCTCCTCAGGGCATTCAGGTTTCCAAGGAAAGTACCTCCCAGCTCGAGCAAAAGTTGTTGAAATTTTTGGAAGGACTGGACCAAGTTCGGAACTTGGCAAGCTTGTCGTTTTCCCTCACCACCCCAGATGTCAACTTTTCCAACACTCAAAACACCACACATCCACAAAACATCCCGAAACCACAAAACCAACCCACTCCCCATCACCACTGCAACACATGCCACACTTCAAAAAACACCCCACTGCTCATTCCTGAACCACTAAACTCCACAAATGATCATCTCCACAATACCCCCATCTATGTGGAAACCATACCACACTATACTCAACCTATTTCAAGCACACCTGAGTCTGATGACAAAGACTCTTTTATCAGGAATTTGGCCGCAGAACTCAAGAAGCTGACTATCCGAGTTCAGGGTGTTGAAGGAAGCAAAGGGATCGAGGGATTGAATTACGAAGACCTTTACATTCAGCCAGATGTCGAACTGCCTGAGGGGTACAAACCTCCCAAGTTCAAGATGTTTGATGGCACAGGGGATTCCAGAGTCCATTTGAGGACCTACTGCGACAAGCTGGTCGGAGTAGGGAAGGATGAAAAGATTCGCATGAATCTCTTTATGAGAAGCCTGAAAGGGGATGCTCTATCTTGGTACATTAGCCAAGACCCGAAGAAGTGGTCGAATTAGGTAAGTATGGCGTCCGATTTCATGGATAGATTCAGATTCAACACGGAGAATGTGCCAGATGTGTTCTACATCCAGAACTTAAAGAAGAAAACTACGAAGACATTCCGCGAGTATGCTACTCGTTAGAGATCAGAAGCTGCTAAGGTCAGGCCGGCTTTAGAAGAAGAACAGATGAACATGTTTTTCGTCCGGGCTCAAGACCCACAATATTATGAGAGGTTGATGTTGATTGAAGGCCAAAAATTTTCCGACATCATTAAGCTAGGGGAAAGGATCGAGGAAGGTATTAAAAGTGGTATGGTCACAAACTTTGAAGCATTACAGGCCACCAACAAGGCTCTACAGTCTGGTGGCATGTCCAAGAAAAGGGATGTAAGTTCCGTAATGGTTGCACAGAGAACAAAGTCCCCAATCAAATACCAAGCCTACCCATTACCTCCACTCACATATCAGCCTACCCCAAATTACCAAGCATTCTTGCCCTCTTACCAAGCTCCACCGCCTACTTACCAATCATCTCCACTTCCCACATATCAGCCCACTTCACCCAGATACTCTCAACCCGCACCTGTCTACCAAGCCTATAACACCCAACAAGCCCACTATCAATCACCTCCCCCTCGCCAAAATTTCCCTAGACCCCGGCCAACTTCGACCGCAAACCCCCCAAACAGTATACCGCCATTGCTGAACCTATCGACCAGTTGTATGAAAGGCTCAAAACTGCTGGTTATGTCACCCCTATCCCTGCCATAAACCCCGAAACACCTCCCAATGGGTCAACCCAAACAAAACCTAGGCATACCATTCCGGTATGGAGGGGTATACCATTTATGAGTGCCGCTCTCTGAAGGATAAGATCCAAGCTTTAATTGACAACAAGATCATTGTGGCAAAGGAGCCTACTCTGAATGTCCGTAACAACCCTCTACAAGACCACAAGGGTGGAGGTGTTCACATGATTGAGATAGAAGATGATTGGGACCCCAAAGGGTCGATTGGATTGATCGTTGAAGGTGACGAGCCAAAGAAACCAACAGTCACCCTTAACCCTATTGTGGTCCAGATGCAACCTTCTGGAGATACCGAAGTGAATATGTCCATACCACTTAAGTTTGAAGCACCTTCTTCTACAAAGACGCCAGGGCATATTGAGGTCGAGTTTGGGTCCCCAAAGGCACCTGTACCATTTGAGGTTACTGTATTACCTCCCAAAGCAAGGGTGCCCATTCCGGTGGCCATGATAGCCGTAACATCGTTCCACCCAAAGGCCATACCGTGGGATTACACTGCCAAGGCGAGAAGGAAAGGGAAAACCAAATCTGGAAAAGCAATTGCAGCACAGGGTATGACAAGAACCGGCAGGGTTTATACTCTAGAACATCTAGTTGAGTCCAGTAAACAGGCCTCTGGATGACCAACTGTCACTGATACTAGGCCTGATGATCTCTAGATGAAAATACAAGCCAAAAAGTATTCGGTCATTGATCAGTTGAACAAAACGCCAGCCCAGATCTCTATCTTGGCTCTGCTACAAAGCTTTAACGCACATAAGAATGCCTTATTGAAAGTGTTGAGCGAGGCATATATGCCCAGCAACATAACTGGAGGAGAGATGGAAAACATGGTAGGGCAAGTATTGGAGAGTCAAAAAATCACTTTCCACGAAGATGAGCTGCCACCTGAAGGGCTAAGCCACAACAAGGCATTGCATATTACTGTGCAGTACGAAGATTATTTCATCACCAGAATCCTGATTGACGGAGGGTCCAACCTCAATATTTGTCCATTGGTGACAATCAGAACATTGGGAAAGAGCCTGCATGAGATCAAGGATGGAGCTATCAATGTCAAAGCTTTTGATGGGTCCCAAAGCTCCACTATTGGGGAAATCAATTTGTGTCTGCAAATGGGACCGACTTGGGTCGACGTTGATTTTCAAGTGATAGACGTCCCAACGTCTTACAACTTTCTATTGGGACGGCTCTAGATCCATGCTGCTGGGGCTATATCATCAACCCTACATCAAGCAATGAAATTCAAATAGAATCACCAAGAGGTAATTATTCACGACGACAGTAGCAATCCCATATACAGTCGCCAGACCATCCCAGCAATCGGAGGAAGAAGGAAGATAGGCGGAGAAACCTACCATCACATTGAGCGAGTCAACGCCATGGACAAGGATAAATGGTGGGATAACAAAATTGAAAGTATACTGAATTGGTGTGGATACGAACCTGACAAGGGACTTGGCAAGAATCTCCAAAGAATCGCTAAGCCTATCAAGTTGACGAAACACGGTACCACTTTCAGTTTGGGATATGAATACACTTGGGAGGAGTTCAACCACTGGTCACCACCATGGCGCAGTCCCTACTACCCACTGGAGCATCCGATACCTCGCTTAGAGTAGACCTTCCAGCCAGCCGATGTCATATATGGGTTGGAAGAAGAGGAAGCACTGGCGGCGATGAGGAATTTGTTTTTGGAAGATGACAATATGGACTGTTGTGTCATTTTCGAGGAAGAGGGGGAGGAAGGCCCTTCTATACAAGTTGTGAGCCGAGGAGCACGCCTCAACAATTGGTCCATCAGAATCACCAGGGCCCGAAAAGCTTCGGGGTAGCAAGGCTGAACAAAGCACCATGCATTATCTTTATTTTTTGCTAGTTGATTTTATTTCCGCATTTTTAATATTGAAATAAGAGCTCCAGTTTTCAAAACAATTGTGAAATTTATCAAAGCATTTCAGTTTCTTATAAATCTTGCTCTTATTACTTTTTATTGTTTGCTTTATTTACATAGCATTATTATCACTTATCTTGATGAACCGATGATTGTGACATGCAACGAGACAATGCAACAAACGGATATAGACTCAGAAGAAGATGATATACCAGAAGAGGTTGTTAAAGAGGTTGAGGATTTTGAGAACAGACCTAAGTCTAACCTGGACAAAACTGAGGTTGTCAACCTGGGAGATGTAGAAAATGTCAAAGAAACGCGCATCAGTGTTCATCTGTCACCATCAGAAAAGAAAGAGTACACGAAATTTCTAAGGGAATATGAGGACATATTCGCCTGGTCTTATGATGACATGACTGGTCTCAGTACATCTATTATAGCTCACAAACTTCCAATCGATCCGACATGTCCACCAGTAAAACAGAAGCTCAGGAAGTTCAAACCTGATATGAGTTTGAAAATCAAGGAAGAAGTCACCAAGCAAGTCAAAGCCAAGGTTCTCAGGGTAGTAGAGTATCCAACATGGTTAGCCAATATTGTGCCAGTGCTGAAAAATGACGGAAAGCTTAGAGTCTATGTCGACTACGGGGATCTCAACCGGTCCAATCTGAAAGACTACTTTCCCTTGTCGAACATACACATTCTAATTGACAACTGCGCCAAGCATGAACTACAGTCATTCGTTGATTGTTTTGCTGGGTATCATCAGATATGGATGGATGAGAAGGATGCGGAGAAAACAGCTTTCATTACGTCGTGAGGGATGTATTGTTACAAGATGGTGCCGTTTGGTTTAAAGAATGCTGGGGCCACCTACATGAGGGCCATGACTATTATTTTCCATGACATGATACACAAAGAGATCGAGGTGTATGTAGACAACGTCATCATCAAATCCAAGAGAGCCACTGACCACATGGAAGATCTGAGGACTTCAACAGACTAAGAAGGTACAACTTGAAGCTGAATCCCACCAAGTGTGCATTCGGGGTTCCTGCTGGAAAACTACTTGGGTTCATTTTGAGTCGCCGAGGAATAGAACTGGATTCATCAAAGGTCAAAGCCATCCACGAATTGCCACCACTAAAGAACAAGAAAGAGGTTATGAGTTTCTTGGGAAGACTTAAATACATTAGCCGGTTCATAGCTCAATCCACTGTCATTTGTGAGCCAATCTTTAAGATGTTGAAGAAGGACGCCGCTACCAAATGGACTAATGATTGTCAAAAAGCCTTTGACAGAATCAAGGAATACATGTCAACGCCGCCAGTTTTGGTCCAGCCCGAGCCGGGTAGACCTCTATTACTCTACCTTGCAGTATTGGATAGAGCTTTCGGTTGTGTTCTGGGGCAGCATGATGAAACGGGAAGAAAGGAGCAGGCCATCTATTATCTCAACAAGAAGTTCACCCCGTACGAGGCTCGGTATTCTCTATTGGAATGCACCTGTTGTGCTCTAACTTGGGTAGCTCAAAAGTTGAGGCACTATTTATGTGCCTATACTACTTATCTCATATCAAGAATGGATCCTTTGAAGTACATTTTTGAGAAGCCCATGCCCAATGGCAAGCTAGCCAAGTGGCAAATCCTGTTGAGTGAATTCAACATTTTTTACATGACTCAGAAGGAAATCAAAGGACAAGCACTAGCAGATCATCTTGCTGAAAATCCCGTGGATGGAGAATACGAGCCTCTAAAGATGTATTTTCCTGATGAAGAGGTATCTTTCATAGGGGAAGATATTGCATAATCCTATGATGGTTGGAGAATGTTTTTCGACGGAGAAGCAAACTTCAAAGGAGTTCCCATCCAAGCTTAGGTTCCCGTGCACCAACAACATGGCCAAGTACGAAGCCTGCATCTTAGGGCTCAAGCTGGCCATTGACATGAACATTCAGGAATTACTAGTGATCGGAGATTCAGACCTGCTTATACATCAGGTCCGAGAAGAATGAGCAACCAAGAACTCCAAGATACTCCATTATCTGCATCATGTACAGGAGTTGAGGAAGAGGTTCACAAGGACAGAGTTCCAACATGTTCCCAGAGTTCAGAATGAGTTTGCCGATGCATTGGCTACCCTATCATCCATGATACAGCACCCAGACAAGAACTTTATTGATCCTATTCCGGTACAGATCTATGATCAGCTAGCTTACTATGCTCATGTAGAAGAAGAAGCAGACGGAAAACCTTGGTTTCATGATATCAAGGAATATTTGACGAAGGGAGAACATCGAAAACTCGCAAATCCTACTCAGAAGCACACACTTCGGAGATTATCTAACAACTTCTTTCATAGCGGAGGAATCCTGTATAGGAGGACTCCTGATTTGGGATTACTAAGGTGTGTCGATGCAAAGGAAGCATCCAGATTATTGGAGGAAATTCATGCGAGGACCTGCGGACCACATATGAACGGCTTTGTCTTAGCCAAGAAAATACTCCGAGCTGGTTATTTTTGGATGACTATGGAAATGGACTGCATCTAGTATGTCCGAAAATGCCATCGCTATCAGATACAAGCAGACATGATAAAGGTGCCTCAAAACAAGCTTACTGCAACAAGCTCACCATGGTCGTTCGCCGCTTAGGTAATGGATGTTATCGGACCTATCGAGCCTGCTGCATCAAACGGGCACATATTCATTCTAGTGGAAATTGATTATTTCACCAAATGGGTTAAAGCAGTATCGTACAAAGCAGTGACTAAGAAAGTGGTAGCAGATTTTGTCCGTGACCATATTGTTTGTCAGTTCAGAATTCCAGAGTCAATCATCACTGATAATGGTTCCAATCTCAACAACGGCCTGATGAAAGCCAAGTGTGAAACCTTCAAGATCAAACACAAGAATTATACAGCTTACAGACCTCAGATGAACGGAGCTGTAGAAGCCGCCAATAAGAATATCAAGAAGATACTAAGGAAGATGATAGAGAAACATAAGCAGTGGCCTAAGAAGTTATCATTTGCTTTATTGGGATACCGCACCACAGTTCGCACATCAATCAGGGCAACTCCCTATATGTTGGTTTATGGTACAGAAGCAGTCATTCCCGCCGAGGTAGAAATTCCCTCTTTGAGAATCATACAGAAAGTAGAACTTGACGATGCAGAATCGGTAAGGAGTCGCTACGAGGAGTTAGCTCTTATAGATGGGAAAAGAATGAATGCAGTTTGCCATGGTCAACTTTATCAGAATAGAATGTCCAGAGCCTTCAACAAAAGAGTCAAGCCAAGACAGTTTACACCGGGGCAGCTGGTGTTAAAGAAGATTTTTCCATATCAAGGTGAAGCAAAAGGGAAGTTCTCTCCCAACTGGCAGGGTCCATACATGGTTCACCCGGTTCTAACTGGAGGAGCCCTCATACTTGAAGAAATGGACGGTGAAGTTTGGTCGGGGCCGATCAATTCAGATGCAGTGAAGCGATACTATGTGTAGCTCTTACGATTTCCTGTATAATTTATTTGAACTATGCCTAACCTGATTCCCGTTTAAGAGGGGATACGTAGGCACCCCTATGGGTTCGGTCACAATTCAATAAAATTTTCATATTCCCCCGCTATTGGAAACTGGGGCAGAATTTTGAGGAGGACCCTCAAAATTTCGAAGTTGATTTCAGCCATTTATCGCACGCAGCCGTCAGAAGCACCAGCCCAATAAACTGGGGCAGGATTTTAAAGAGGACCCTCAAAATTCCGAAGCGAGAGAGGTTGCAATGTCTTAAACTGCGTCGCATTCGTCGGTTCATCTAAAGAAAACTATTTAAAATTATGTATTTATGTTACATTTTTTCTAAATCATGCATGTCTGCTATCAAAATTGCTTTGTTTAGCAACACTACCTCAATAATACACAACGCCAAGCAGGACAAGCAAAGCTCATGGGGAAATGAACTAACCTTTCCCCCTTTACAAAACTCACGATTTTTCTTTGGATGCAGGCACTCAAGTCGTAAAATCATTAGATATATCTATACACTCATACTTCCCGGGAATACAACTCTCGGAATCATCACCTATTTACAGTATACTTCCACCTAGGCAAGCAGTAGGTAATTGTTTAACTGTGTCAGTTTTAATAAACTGCAACCAGACAAGGCCTAATTCGGACTCCTCATTTAAGAAATATGTGATGAAGCAGCATGTCCTAACGCTTTAAATTTAATTCAGACTATAACCAGTATTTGAAGTCATGCTAAATAATTTGCTCCTTTAAGTGATGAGGTCTGTTTGTGCCCTTAAACTGCTATTTGTTTCACCCTACTTGCTTATGTGTTTTGTTTGTCGCATTAGAATTTTGTCCTTTTAAAACTCTGAAAGCCCCAACCTCCCTCCCTTTAGGACTAGTAGTCCCAAATGCCTCCGGGACTGATAGGATCAGGACGGGTAACTGCATGCAATAAGTAACGACACTATTCCGCATTTAATACCTTAATGTGGTGGGAAAGGGTAGATATGGACATGATAACTGGTGTGCTAATACCACGTGCAACCCCTCTTCTGAGGAGTGATTGTTGGGTATTGCATTGATGTGATCCATATTGTTTGTAAGCCTAGGACCCCTTCCCCTTTACTTTGATGTTGTTTGAGGTGTTTTGATGATTGGAACAAGTTTGAATAAGGTATTGGGTCATGTTTGTGCTTTTGGTTGAGGTCCCGGGAGCCTCGGGGTGATTTCGGATGGTTAACGAGAAGAATTGGGACTTAAGAGATTTCAGAAAATTGCTGCTTCTGGTGTTTTTGCACCTGCGGCTTGGGGACCGCAGGTGCGGTGCCGCACGTGCGAGGGTGAAGGCCACATATGCGAGATTTAGGCTGAGGGTCAGGAACCACAGAAGTAGAGTTTTGGGCCGCATCTGCGGAATCGCAGATGAGAAAATGTGATCGCAGGAGCAGATTTGGGATGGTTAAGTGAGTTCCGCAGAAGCGGACTTGTGACCGCAAATGCGGTACTGCAGAAGCGGTGGAGGGGTATATCCCAAGAGGGATTATGCAGAATATATATATATATATATATATATATATATATATATATATATATATATATATATATATATATATTCTTTCTTCGTAATTTTTGATAGGGTTTAACCATTTTAACTTCGGATTGAGAGCTTTTGGGCGATTTTGAAGGGAGATTTCAAGAGAACTTCATTGAGGTAAGTATTTTGGACCTAAAACACACTTCTATGGTAATATTTCATGGATTGGGACTGAAATTTAAGGAATTAAAGGACTAAAAATGGAGGTTTAGGGCTTGAGTTTAAGAGGGCTTAAATTGAGGAGAAATACCACAAGTTAGTCAAATTTTTTGTAACTAGGATAGTTATAGAGTGGTTTGTGATGAGAGCATCACAAGTTAGTTAAAGTCTTTGCAATAGGATTATTGTAAAGTGGCTTGTAATAGGGAGATTGCAAGTTAGTAAAGTTAAAAGCCTATAGGTGTAGGCCGTGGTTTTTGATCCCCTTGTGTGGAATTTTTCTACATAAAAATCCTTGGCCTTATTTACATACATCTTTACTAACATTCACAGTAGAACCCCACAAAGGACCAGGTACTCTGCTATTTGGTGGGCTCGCACAAACTTAGCACTGTACTAAACTGATAAAGGACCAGATCCCTATACAGTTTGGTTTATCAGTATTTTTATAGGAAACACATAGAGAACCCTATTCTTTATACAGTCTGGTGGACACACAGTCTCTAACAAGTGGTATCAGAGTAGGTTCTTCCTATCAGGCTAATACCTAGGAAGGATCCTCATGGCTGCTCCACCAACTTTTGAAAGGAGAGAACCAAAGAAGGAAAAGTACCTGGTACTTAAAGCTGCTAACAATGATTCGATTAAGGAAGACAGTTAAATGACTTACTTAACAAAAGGTTTCAGAAGATGGTCAGAAGAAATAGAGAAGTGCTAAAAAGGGACAGCTCTAACAGATCAAAGAACAATGATCTTTATTACAAGTGCGGAAAGGATGGACACTTCATGATAAATTGTCCTCTCTTGAAGCAAGAATTCTCCAAGAACTTCAAGAGAAAAAGATCAGCTGAATATGACTCAACTTTTGCTTTAATGGCTCTATCAGATGATGATGAAGACGATCACAACAAAGAGGTAAATTTTAGGGATGTTCAGAGAAATCTGAAATCCTATTCTCCAAGAAAACTCATGCCTTTAGCTAATGTATTAATCAATGCATTTCATAGTCTTGTGGAGGATAGGGATTCTTTGACCTTAGAATTAGCAAAATCTGAACAAACTAGATACGACTTAGTAGCTGTAGTTACTGACCATAAGAAAACCATTGAAATTTTCATAAAAGAAAAGAATGATCTTTTGGCAGAAATTATAGACCTAAGCGAAACAATAGTGAAACTCTGGACTAAGTTAAAACCTGAAAAATCTAGAAAAGGAAAGGAGATAGCCAGTGGGGAACACATTAGGCTTTAAAAGGAGTTGAAAGCTACTAGAACTAGAATATGCGGTGAACTCGAGAAAAATAGGCAGCTTCAAGCTGAATTGAAGAGAGTAAAAAGGGATCTTGAGAAATCTCTCAAGTGGACCTGGTCCTCAGATGTTGTCACTGCCATGTACTTCAACAATAGTGGAAACAAGCAGGGTATTGGGTTCCAAAAGGAGAAAACTCCATACAACCCTCACAGCAAGTACGTCACAGTTTCTGATAACTAGCTATGTAACCACTGTGGGAATAATGGGCACTTCAAAGAAAATTGTCAGGCCAGGGCTCAATCTATTCAAAAAAATAAAGTGTTTGCTGACAAAGTGACTACTAACAGGGGATCAGGTACCGCTCGCAAGAAACCAATGTTGCCTGCATGGACTAGAAAAGCCCTTATCTATCCCTTTCATCATAACAAGGGACCCAAACTAGTTTGGGTTCCTAAATCTAACCCATAATTTAGATGTGTAGGGAAACAATGGGAGGAAGCGAACTGCAATAGATCATGGATAGTAGATGCTCAAAGCACATGACTGGAAATACTATGGATTTTCTCTCACTGAAAGCCATGCAAGGAAGGGATATATCTTTTGGAAAATGGAAAGAAGGGGTACATTCTAGGTATGGGGAAGAAAAAAAGGTAGAAGTTCGTGTCTGAGCTGGTGAGAAGAGCTGCTTGAATGCAGTTGATAATGATTCGAAGACATGGCACAAAGGATTGGGGGTACAAGTTTCTCACTTATGGATATATTGATAAAGAAGGACCTGGTCCATGGTCTGTCAAATTCAAAGTTCAAAGAACACGGAGCATACAATTCCTATGGGAATACTGAGCAGGAGAGAAAAACAAAAGTGCATGATCAGACCTCTCCTGAAAAAACAACCCCTATGAGTTGCTCAATGGAAGAAAACCAAAGATAACTCATTTGAGAACCTTTGGATGAAAATGCTATGTTCTCAACAACGGGAAGGACCAGCTTAGGAAGTTTGATACAAAAAGCGATGAAGGAATCCTTCTGGTATACTCCCCTCAAAGCAAAGCCCACAAAGTCTACAACAAAATGGCACACTGTGTGGAAGGAAGTGTTCATGTGCTATTCAATGAGACATCCTCCTCTAAAAACAAGAAAACAGTGATGATTAAGATAATGAACCACTTTTGGTCCCTATGAAATATCTGGAGTTTCAAATGGGAAGGCTGATTTGATGATTAAGATGAAGGAGACAGGTGAGAGAAAATGCAACATCCTCTTCTACTTCTCAAGAGGAACCTGATACTTCCATCATTACCCCTGAAGCAGAAGAAAGAGTTGGAGATGCAGTGCAAGGCACTCCCCAAGTAACAGAACAAGAAGTGCAGGGAAATCCATTTAACTTACCTAGGTTCTCTATAAATCAAACTTCAGTCCTAAATTGGAAGCACAAAAGCTCTCATTCACTTGATAATATAATCACCCCTTGATTCTGGAGTTCAGACAAGATCAAAAACCAAAAATTCCCTAGCCTTCTCAGCATTTCTATCCCAAATAGAACCCAAAAAAATAAAAATAAAAATAAAAATCAAGGAAGCCTTGTAGGATGCAGACTGGATTACTGAAATACAAGAGGAACTACATCAACTTGAAAGAAACAAGGTATGGCACCTGGTACCTAGACCCTCAGACAGAACCATCATAGGGACTAGGTAGGTATTCAGGAATGAGCTGGATGAACATGGAAATGCTACAAGGAACAAAGAAAGTCTTGTTGTCCAAGGATTCAATCAAGAGGAAGGGATCGATAGACTTTTGGCCCAGTAGCTCGCATGGAAGCTATTAGGATCCACATTGCCTTTGCTTTACATATGGAATTTACCTTATTCCAAATGGATGTGAAGAGTGTCTTCCTGAATGGTTTTCTCAAAGAAGAAGTCTATATCAAGCTACCTCCAGGCTTTTGAACGTCATGTACATCCTGAACATATATTCAAATTGGATAAGGCACTGTACGGATTGAAGCATCCCCCTAGAGCATGGTACGAGAGACTATCCAGTTTCTCGTGGAAAATGGCTTCACAAGAGGAAAGATTGACAATACATTGTCTTTGAAGAAACAGGGAAGGAACCTGCTCATTGATCAGATTTGTTTGGATGTCATCATATTTGGAGCTACAACTAACTCATTATGTGAAGAATTTGCCAAACTCATGGGAAGTGAGTTTGAAATAAGTATGATGGGGGAACTGAATGTCTTCTTCGGTCTTCAAGTGAAGCATTCCATAAAGGGAACATGTATCAGTCAGCAGAAATGCATCAAAGAACTCTTGAAAAGGTGTGATATGGAAGCATGGGAATCATTGGATCTCTACTCTACCTTACTGCCAGCAGACTAGGCATTGTATTTAGTATGAGATTATGTGCAAGGTTCCAATCAAATTCTAAGGAATCTCATCTGAAGGCTGCTAAGAGAATTCTGATATTTTAAGGGCACACAGAACCTGGTTCTGTACTATCCTTCAGCTGAAGCAGAATATGTTGTAGTTGCCTCGTGATGTGCTCATTCACTGTGGATCAAGCAAAAATTAGAAGATTTTGTTTCACAGAAGATCAAATTGTACATATCTTCACCAAAGCTCTGAGCAGGGAATACTTTGAGAAACAAGATGGCGCTGGGATTACTTAAACCTAATTGAGAACCTGGTTCTGTTGATATGGCTATGATTGTCACACTAAGGTAAAATTGGCTAAAGTTTTTTCTGACTAGGCCTAACACACATCTATACCATTGAAGGTAAACACGCATGATGATCATAGAAGCTAAAGGTACAGTGTTGAACTTCGAAGGAGAGTTGCAAAAACCCTTTTACAAAAATAGGTCAGGAACCTGGTTCCTGCACCACAGGTTAGTAGTAATGTGTTTTTCGCATGCTTGTTCAAAAAAAAGGATAGCAAAATTAATTCAACTGCCACATCATCCGACTTTTCAGACCAATAGTTCTAAACCATTATCTCCATTTGCATTTTTTAATTTTTCCTTCAGAACTCCCTACCACTTCTCTCACCATGGCCAATGAATAATCGTCTTTTTCTCTTGCCATCAACATCTCCTACATCTCCTCCTCCCTTAACACCATCACCAGAAACCCACTTCTTTACTATCACTGATACTATTGTACCCATACAGGTTGCCTCCTCATCTCCAGTCACCTCTACTCATCCATCAAACCCTGTCTCACTTCCATGTTTTGCAAAACCTACTTCTTATCTGTTCCTGAATCTTAGGGTGAAGAAACTCCATTCTTAGGGAATGAAAGGACTCTAGTGCTTTTTGAGTCTCTGGTTCATGACACCGTCACAAAAGAACTGTTGAAGAACCTGATTCTCTTTTAACTGAAACAAACCAGGTGGTTGTCGAAGAAAGAAGCTTTTGATTTTGCCTTGTAGAAGAGTAAGCAGAGTATTAATAAAAGAAGAAGAAGAAGAAGATGATGAGGTTGATGAAATAAGGGAAGTTGTGGTTGATAAACACATTCCAGTGGTTGAGGTTGATAAAGATGTTATGGAGGAACCTAGTTCCTTAGTGAAAAGATCTACAAAAGGTTGTGGCTGAGAAGGATTTGTTTGAGGGTGACATTATGGCTGTTGCAAGCAAGAATGGAAAGTTAACTGAAATATCTAGAAAACAAAAGTGGAAAACTGTGGGAGGACCTGGTTCAATGAAGACCTTTCTAAGTGACAGTGGCCTTAGGCAGGAGAGTTAACTCAGAAAAAGTCTTGTGGGGTCGCACGCTTTCCAGATAAATCTAGGAGATGGCAGGTATGAGGCAAGTTCTGGACTTAGGCAACTAGTGGAGAACCTGCAGGAGAAACTGCTTGACTACAGTTGTCTGCAACTACCCGCATGGACATAGCTCTCAAAACCATTGCTGCCTCATCTTCCAAGCCTCCCTCTTCTAGTGCCCCCTAGGATCCTTTCAGTGGCCAGTTATCTTTTGCTCTGATGATTTTATGGCTGTTGTTTTTCTTTTTGTTTGTCTTTTTGTGATGGCATGTTGGATTTCATCGTTGCTGCTCATGTTGAAATAGACAAATTTCTTATCAATAAAACAGCTCTTCTTTTGCTTGTACAATGCTTGTTTTCCCTTTTGCTTCTCTTTTCTATCATGATTGTGTGCACATATGTGGCATGAGTTAGCTTTGTTGGACTTCTTTATACCTTTTTGTCTGACTGTGTCTTTTTGTTGATGCCAAAAGAGGGGAAAATAGAGTCAGGGGAACATATAACATATGTCGGGGGGAAGAATAGAGTCAGGGGGAACATATGCAGTAGCGGGTACCTTATCTGGTTAAGTCAAATAGTCAACAATGTTAAAAGTTTGTCATCATCAAAAAGGGAAAAATTGATGGGCTTAAGGTCTTTTAATCTATGTTTTGATGATCTAACAAACATTCTGTCTGGAACCAAATAAAAGACCAAGAATGATAGTAAAAAGTCAGGGGGGAACATATGGGGAAACATGTGTAAGTAAGGTCATAAAGTCAGGGGGAACTTGTGGTCTCTTGTTATTCAATCTGGTTCTCTGAACTCTAACTCCTCATTTTCAATGCTAAGTTTATCATCATCAAAAAGGGGGAATTGATAGGTTTTTAATATCTTTGCCTTGTGTTTTGATGATCTAACAAACTTAATATCAAGAACCAGATAGGGAACTTGACTCACTTGGATTACACTGCATCTAACGGATTCCAGCCAAATGTGAACTTGCTACAGCTTTAGGAGGTAGGAACCCAGACAAGGACCTAATACTTTTGTGGGTTCCTCACAGCAGAACAAAGTCAATTAGACACAGTTGGAAATGAAGATTTTTTCGCACTGCACTGTTTCCAGCGCCCACTCATTCTCTGATCAACTAAAGTACAATGATTCAAGTTACTCAACTCAAGACAATCTAAGTAGTGTGCATAAGTACCAGATCAGGAACCTGATCCCTTGGTGCTCCCCTGACAGAAGTACAAGTCAACTATACAGCTGGGTCGCAACTGCAGAAAGTGACTGTCCACAACTATATAAAGAGGAACACAACAGGGACCTGATCCGTTAGGGTTCTCTGACAGAAGTACAAGTCAACAATATAGCTGGAACACAACTGAGTCACTGTCCGCAACTGTACAAAGAGGAACACAACAGGGACCTGGTCCCTTAGGGTTCTCTAACAGAAGTACAAAGTCAACTACAGCTGGAAAGCAACTGCATAAAGTGACTTCCTGCAACAGTACAGCAGACAGAGCAATAGATAGTGCAACAATCACTTTCCATTGAGATTGGACATCATCATTGTGAATTGACATCACTAATGTAATGTCTTGTGTAGTATAAACCTCATGCAAGGTACAAGATTCTGGTTCAACACTTGCAAATACAAAAACAAAAATTCTCTCACGTGCTCAAGAACCTCTCTCAAGAACAAAGCTGTTTTAACCTCAAGGACCTGATCCAAGATCGAAGACATCTTAAGTCCTTAGGCTGTTGAGTCTTTGTTATGTGTTCTTCATTGTAATTCCTAGTGAGCTTTCTTAGAAGCGTTCTCTTAGGAATAAACCAAAATTCGTAAACTTCTGAGTTTATGTTGTGACTAGGGATAGTCATAAGCAAAAGCCTTTGTAACCGTAGTGCGACAAAGTGGCTTGTGGTAGAAACATCACAAGTTAGTCAAAGCCTTTGTAACCGTAGTGGAATCTAATGATGTGAAAAATTTTGAGTTTCGAGAAGTGGGTCTGGAGTTCGGTTTTTTGCTAATTTCGGAATTTTTGGTATTTTCGATTGTTTTCGCTTGGGCTTTGTTCCCTTAGCATATTATGAAGTATTCGTTCTGATTTTGAATAGATTCGACGCGCGTGGAGGCCGATTCGAGAGGCAAAGGCTTCGCGAGCTAGAGAGTTAGCCGGTTCGAGGTGAGTAATGATTGTGAGCACGTGATTTTTGTTTTACGCGACAATCACTCCAAAAGAAATAAAAATAATAACAAATGGTCTTGTTGTACAATTTTTGGATTTTTACGTGGCATTTTGTTAGTTATTTGTGATCTTGCCCGTGTTTATTTTATTCAAACAAAATATAAAAAATATATGTCGTGTGGACCGTAATCCGTTTATTAAAAGAAAAATAAAAAAATGCATCTTTTATTCTATTTTTGTCATTAAGTGATGTTAGTGTAATTAAATGTTAATTGTGTGATAATTGTTGTTCAATGTTTTATATAGTATTATTTGGCAAATTAATTTAAGAAATTAAAAAAAAGGAGAAGGATTTTCGGATCAGGCCAGTCCAAGTCAAAACAAAACAGGCCCAAAACTGAACCAAATCAAGCCCAAAACCTGTGTTTTGCCCGGTCCAAACTAGCTGACCCTAGGGGCGTCCAAACGACGTAGTTTTGATCTGGTCTGATCTGGGTCGTTGATCTCAGAATGATCAACAGCCAAGATCACATCCCCATACCCGCATACAGACTCGACCCGTTCAACCTCCAACCCAACCCAACCCGTGGCGTTTGAAACGACACCGTTCCCCACTAATTGAAAGATCCTGGCCTTTCATCTCACCTCATCCGATGGCCAGGATCTATTCAATCTTTAACTATATAAATCCAAACTCATACCCCACCCCCTATCCAAACACCCCTGCCTTTAGTTCATCCCCACCACAGGCCATAACCCACGGAACCCTAGCCGCCCCCTTTCCCTTCACCATTAATCCCGGCGGCATGGACGCCGGTGACCCCCACCTTAACACCATAGATGCACCTCACCATCCTGAACCCAAATCCACCAACCACTTAGCTCGAATCCCCTCCCACCTTCTCGAATCTTCATTTGAAGATTCGAGTCGGACCTTGACTTACACCGATCTACCCCAGCTTCACACCAGACAGTCCCCGGACCTCCTCGTGACCAAACCATGCTTGGTTTGGTCCGAATCTAACCAAGGAAACCCAAATCTGCCCTCTAAGAACCCTAGGAATCCTCATGCCCGGTCTGTGTCCGTTTGAGCCGAGTGATTAGGGTCTAATGGACCTTAATCGAAGTGTTCTCAGTTGAGAACACTTCGATTAAAGTCCGTTCAACCCCAAGAAAGATCTATTCAAATCCAAGCTAAGGTTTTCTGATTTTTCAAAGTTTAAGGTAATTTTTGTTTTCTTTATCAGTTCGTTTTGTCTGTTGTATTTGAATGTCTATTTAGGTGTCCAAATGTTTTGTTTAATTTATGTTTTGAATGTTTATCAACTATTGTTGTCCACTTTGCCCGGACCTCTGTATATGGCCAAGTCTTTCTTCATTCACTGATAATGTGTGTATTGTGTAAATTGCATAGTCGATTAAATTTGAAATTGGTCATTTAATTAGTTCCCAAGGTCGTCTTTATTTTGACAGTACAATCTGAACCCCTGATCGATACTATTTGATTCCAATCCTTAGCTGTTAATTGTATATGTTATAATTAGTATAGTCAATTCGATACGTGTCGTCGAATAGTTTCAGCTGTTTGAATGATAACAATTGGATCTGTTCTTGCTGAACATTGTTTGAATCAAAATTGAGGATCGAGTATAGCTACTTATATTTGTTGATTTGAATCAGAAACTTAAGGATTTGGTTTGTAACCGCAGTCTGAATTGGTGGCATGTGCATTTGTGCACAACATGTGCATAAAGGCCCTTTTTAGATTAAAATAGTTTGACAGCATATGCTGTCAGATTATATTCTTGCTGCCCCTGTCTGCTTTTAGTTTAATAAAATGTTAAAGGGGACTGTCAGGGAATATCATGGGAGGGGTTTGTTAATTTTAAAAGATGAGTGGAAAAACCACAGACCACATGGGAGGGGACCTGAATGTGTTTAACAGACTGTAAAGGGTTGATTGCTAGGCTATAAAAAACAGGTAGAACTTCCATTAGAGGGGACTGGAATTTTGGAAAAGAAAAACACAGACAGATTTTAGACTGAAAAATTTAGACTGTGGCAGGAGATTGATTTTTAGAAGGCATAGATACAGAGAGATATCACAGAATATGCATATACAGACACATACACAATAGAGAAAAACATACAAAAAATCAGAAACTGTTTCTTCCTACTGTTGTTTGGGTTTCATTTGTTCAACCTGTTCAATCAATCCTGATTTTCTTGCAAGTCTCGACTAAGTCTATTTTTTGGTTTGCATTGTTTGTTCTCCTGGACTTGGTCTTGTCTTGGAGCATTGTTTCTACTGCACTGTGTGCTGCTGTTGTTTTGTTACTACTTGTTCTATCGGCTATAGTTGCACCTTGCTCTGGGATTTGTCCTGTTGTTATCTGCTGTTACTGCTGCTGCATTTGTTGCCATTGTTACTCTGCTGACTTCTCTTCTTCTTCAACTGTAAACACTTCCAGGTACACACTTCTGAAACCATGTGTTGTTGAAAGCTTGAAGTTTTGAAGCAGAAATAAAGAAATGAATGTTGTTTACTTCACAATGCTGGTGTTCAAAATATAGCCATAGTTTGAATGATAAGTTGGCCTGCATTTGTTTAACTTCAAACTGCAATTGCTTTGTATGAATTAACATACATTCTGATTGAGATGAACTATTAGATAACATTGTTTGTTAGATCAGACGTATTTTAATGCATATAACCATTGGGTCTTGATTTAGTTATGACATTATAACATAGAATCATGGCAAGCATCTGTATGTATTTTGTCTAGACCTCTGAACTGTCAAATCTGTTGTATTTGGTTCCATTTGACTTTAGGATAAATGTATCCCAAACAAATTCTCATGTGGTTACGTAAAAGTTTGGCCATGTACGCCAACTCTCTTGTTAGACTACTTGTTCCGATATAGGTTCGATATGGGCTTCGATATAGATTCACTGTTTCGAAATAATGCGATGACTTTTGAGGAAAACTAATAGGCATTTTTGAGTTCAATTAGTAGTAGTTTTCCTAATAAACAGATGATTTCATTAATCAAGCCCAAATAAGCTAGTTTTAAAATTCAAATTTGAAGGTCGTTTAATGTAAGTTTAGTATATGTTATTAGTTTGCTTGCAATCTCCCTTAGCAAATTAACAAGCGTATTCACTCGTTGAAGACAAGGCATGAGGTAACTCTCACCTCGTAAACAACCAATCAGGTAATCAAACAAAATTCGAATTCGGCAAACATAGTAAAGATTTAGCATGTAGTTGCTTAAACAAGTGAATTTGGTATCTTCTTTCTTTTATTTTTTAGAGACAAACGTAATAGAAATGTAGTCACTTTAGGACATCCTTTTTTTAAAAAGTAATGAGACGAGCCTCGTCAAATAAAGATACACATTGCGGGGCCCTCAATAATTGATCATAATAAACACATAGAATTCGGGACAGGCCGTTTAGCGAATTTTACGGCCTTCCCAAAATAACAATACGCTAGTTGCTTTAGGCGCACCTTTAATAATTTAACCTTCTTAAACACGGGTGCACATTGATGTGACCCAAATCCGAATCTCAACGGAGTCAAAATGTGTCGACGACCACGGGTGCATTGATTGTGACGTGGTTCGAGATGCATTTTCACGACGTTGCAATTCTATAAAAATAAATGATAATAATAAAAGCGGTTTAAACTTAATAAAAGCACATAAGTCACAACATGTATTTAAATCAGATATTTAGCCATTATAACAATTTAAGCGACCGTGCTAGAACCACGGGATTCGAGGGTGCCTAACACCTTCCCTCGGGTCAACAGAATTCCTTACTTAGAATTTCTGGTTCGCAGACTTCATTTGGAAAAGTCGAAAATTTCCTCGATTTGGGATTCAAGATAAACCGGTGACTTGGGACACCAAAAACCAAACCTTTCCCAAGTGGCGACTCTGAATTAAATAAATAATCTCATTTCGAATATTGTCACTTAAATTGGAAAAACTCCCTCGCGCATCTAACCCTTCGGGGCTGGGCGCGCAAAAAGGAGGTGTGGCAGCTCTGGAGACTCCGCTGGGGATTAAGCTCCCAGAACCATTGGTTCAGGGTTCAAGAATTCGAGCTTAGAATAATTGTTATATTTGGCTTTATTATCTGATGTTTATTACGTGTTTTGACATAACGTGCTAAAAGTTGTCTTTTACCGCTTTGATATTATCTGAAATGTATATAAACTGTGCCGAACCCTTCTCTCTTCACCACCGGGGAGAAGCTCGCTGGTCGAGGCTCCCTATTCTGTTAGTGTCAATACCTGAAATAAGAAAGAGGACGGATAAGTTACGAAGCCGGACGGCCTTTTGGTTCCCGGTAAGTTGCCCCTCCTCGACTCGAGTTGTCCGCTCGGGTACACAGTCTAGAACATCTACCCAGGTTATAAACCTAGTATAACGAAACCTCATGCCGGATCCCTAGTAGGAACGCTTATCTGCATCATGTTGCATTTGACATAGGGGACTCAACACCGGGGTTGGGTCCGTCTAGGACAGGCAACCTGGAATGAAAAGACCATCCTATTGTATCCCGTTTGTTTTGCGCATCTATTTGCGTCAGAACTGCATGTTGACCGGTTTCCGAAAAAATTTCAAAAAAAAAAAAGAATAGCAGGGTAGGGAGATAATTACTTATTCTTTTGAAAAAAAAACCAATGTCCGAGTAATGTCAAAACCTCATCGGAATTTTCTTAAAAAAATTTATATATAAAAAAAATGAAAACAAAGCTTGTCTTTCAGTTTGACAATTCCTTTTAATCACTTTCAAAATCCAAAATATATATAAATAAAAAAAATCAAAAAAAAAAATTGTTTCATTTGTAGTACCTCTTTAAAAGATTTTCGAAATTTCAAAAAAAAATGAAAAAAAAGGGAAGTTTAAAATGTATAAGTATTTCCTTGGTCTCTTTTCAAAAAATAAATAATAAAAAAAACATATAACAAAATTCCAGAAAAAATAGTTATTCCTCTTTTCTTTAAAGGATTTTATTTTTGTTTCCCCTATTTTGATCCGACCGAACTACGCCGGTTTGATTCTCACACGGTGTGAGATACGTAGGCAACTCTCATCGGGTCCAACCTCCCATTTTGCAAAAAAAAATCTTTTAAAAAAAAGATCTAGATAATTTTAATTTTTGAGTCTAATAAAGGTTTTTTTTTAATCACCCTAAATAAATGTGCAGGATGAGCACGATACAAAATGAACCTTTTTCAATAATGACCAAGATCCCTTTTGAGTTGCGATTATGGTGGAACGACTTAGGCAAGGAGGGGCAAAGTAAAGTAAGGAAATATCTGAAAAATCTCCCGGATTTACTAGACATTCAGCCTCGGGGCGATATTATCAGATCATTGGTCACTTACTGGGATTCGGCGCACAATGTATTTCATTTCTCAGACTTCGAGCTCACCCCGACTTTGGAAGAAATAGCGGGATACATTGGGGGTGATGAAGCTCCGTTAAGGTTCAAATACTTGATTGCACCTAGGGCCGTCACGGTACACCGGTTTCTGGATTTCCTGAAAATACCCCGAACATTTCACCATCCAGATCTTGCCAAAGGTTTCTGCAGTCTCCACCTCATGTATGCTAGATACGGTCACGAGGGCGGGTTCAATAAGCCGGATTTCAAACTGTGTAGCAAAGGCAACCGACAAAAGTGGGACGAACACAGGCTGTTAGCTTTTATGACAGCCTTCTTGGGTCTTATAGTGTTCCCGAGGAAGGACGGAAACATCGATCTAAAAATAACTGGGGTCGTCAGTACTTTGCTTACCCAAGATAAAAGTACTCTGGCGCCTATGATTATGGCTGACATTTTTCGGGCTCTCACTACTTGTCGAGCCAGGGGCGACATTTTCGAAGGATGTAACCTACTGTTGCAAATATGGATGACCGATCATTTATGCCACCGCTCCCCGCTCTTGGGTTACGGTTCGCCCGAAAAAACTTGTATTGGAGAATTCTACACAAGAATCAAAGGGTTCAATTTACCTGAGGGAGTCACATCATGGACCTCATTTCTCCGAACTCTCACTGCTAGCCAAATCCAGTGGACGCTCGGATGGTCGCCTATTGAGGAAATCATATACATGCCGGCAACCAGGCCCCACTTTCTGTTGATGGGACTTAAAAGCATCCAACCCTATGCACCATATCGGGTTTTGAGGCAACTTGGGAGATATCAAGTGGTGCCGAAAGATGAAGATCTGAGTACCCAAGTGATTGAAATCAGTCCGGACGGTCGTTTACCCGAAGAAGAAGTTCGCCAAATCTGGAGTGAGTGCAACATCTGACAGCAAGCACTTGTGTGATGGATATAGCAAAAGGGGAAGTTGCCCTAGGGTATCACGCTTGGTTCAGAGGCGACCTCTCTTGCAAAATACCAGCTAAGAGACCGCATCTCAAAGATTTTGTAGAATCGTCCCAAGGGCAATGGAACTGGTTAGCAAAAGAAAAGGGGTATCGGGCAGAGATCGGTGATTTGAAGCTATAAATTGACAGTCTGAAATTCAATAACAGCATACAAATCGCGGCGGATCGAAGCGAAAAGAATAAATTGGTCCAAGAGAATGAAGAACTTAAGGCCCAAATCCAAAAATTGAGATTTTCTCTTGATGAACAGCCTAGAAGTCGATCAGACCAGCAGTTGATTAAGGGTTTAAAAAGAGAAGTCACGGAATGGCGAGATGGTTTAGAAGAATATGAAAAGTTTATGGAAAAGCTCAAGGCACAGTGGGGAACAAGAGTAGAGAAACATCACCGATACTTGAACCAATTGAAACGCGACCACGAGAAAACTGTTGCCAAAATGAAGAGAGAGATGGCTATACTTGAGATCAAAGCAGTTAATCAGGCCAAGGACTTCCAAATTGAGAGCAGATACTGGTATGACCTGTTAGCCCAGATGAAGTTAGAAGTACGGCGACTGAAGAATCAGCATATACAGGATTCTCAGGTATTCAAGATGTGTAGCGATCAGATAAAACGCCTACTCATAGAGAAGAAGCAAACCAGAGATAGGATCAAGGCCATTGCCCATGCCATCACCAGACGATGTCTACGATGTGAGAACATGACCAGCGTTACCGTCCTCTCGGCAGTGATGGGTTATGTCAAGCAGACCATGCATGAGCTGGAGCCGCTTGAGAGGGATCTCACACCTAGGACCGCGGCGAGGTCGAATGATGCCCCGCGGGCACCAATGTTCAAAACCATAATGTACTCATAAGTCGAGCATCTTCTGCCTGTTTTTCCCATCAGTTTGTTTTAGTCTATTTGAGTCTAGGTTTATTTTCAAAGTTTGCTCTTTCTTTTGCAAAATGTAGTTTGTAATAGACCGTTTCAACAATAAAAAGGTGTGCTTCTTTTACGCTCATTTGTGTTTTTGAACTACGTAATGATCTGATTCACGTGGCATCGTGATACGTAGGCAATACTCATCGGATCCGGTCGCGGTTTAACCAAAGAGAAAAATTGAAAAAAAAAAGGGAAAATAATAAAAAGCCTAAAAGAATGCCGGAATGACACATGGTTTCGTCGCAAACATGTAGGAATCCATTTAACTGTATAGGTGCATCATGCCCCAACGTGAGATTGCCTATCTGTTATTTGATTCGAATTAACCGTTCGTTTGTCGTTGAGTTCCTTCCAGGTTTTTGGAAAAGGCGGTTGGTTTGGTGAAAGTCTGGCCTCGCACTCATACTTCACGAGGTCGAAAGGGAGTGTTCAATTACCTATTGTTAAGATAGGAGGCAGTGCTCACACTTACTTCACAAGGTCAAAAGGAAGTATAGAAATGTCTTCGGAAATTCCGTTGCAAACAATCCCTGTTTCCGAGGAAAGTTCTATCTCGGCCGTCCTCACGCCCGAATCTGCAACTGCGGAGGAAAATAGAATCTTGTGGCTTCGCATGCTGGAAATGCTTAATGACTGGAATAATGGAAAAGAGCCACCAAGCATCGTCCCTGGATTCCCTGAGTTATTCTCCTTGACAAGCAGGATTTCTGATGTCCCCATAAGCTATCCTGCTGTCCCATTCGGATACCCAGCCATTTCAGCCTTCTCTGCTGTATCGCCCTCTGAGTCTCATCCTTGAGTGTCAACGATGGATGTAAACACAAATATCTTCACTGCACCACCTTGCCCGATCACGGCACAACCTGCTGCATACAAGCCGACTTTTGACTCATCCTCGTTTACATTCCAAGCCCCATCTTTCTCAATGGAACCAAGTAGGTTCTCCACCAGCACTAATCCTCCACAGCCTCAGTGCGATCTTGCACCTGGGCAGGATCAGAACCCCAGAATTGCTGAACAAAATGAGATGGCCAAAAGAATGAGAAGCCTTGAACAGAGATTGAAGAATATGCAAGGTTTGAGCGGACAGAAAAGCGTCTCTTACGTCGACCTATGCATGTTCCCTCACGTACACCTACCAGTGGGTTTCAAGACCCCAAAGTTTGAGAAGTACGATGGGCACGGTGACCCCATTGCTCACCTCAAGAAATATTGCAACCAATTAAGGGGAGCCGGCGGAAAAGAGGAATTGCTAATGGCATATTTCGGGGAAAGTCTGGTAGGAATAGCCTCGGAATGGTACATGGACCAGGACATGTCCCGATGGCATGTCTGGGATGATCTCGCTAGAGATTTTGTGAGACAATTCCAGTATAACATCGACATCGCACCAGACCGAAATTCTCTGTCGAAACTTGAAGAAGAAACCTTCAGAAAGCTTCAGAGAGTATGCTATTAAGTGGCGCGAGCAGGCGTCGAGGGTGAAGCCTCCCATGGATGAGGTGGAAATGGTCACTACTTTTCTCCAGGCTCAAGAGTCTGACTATTTCCAAAACATGATGTCAGCCATGGGAAAGCCGTTCGCAGAAGCAATTAAGATTGGAGAGATGGTGGAGAACGGGCTAAAAACGGGTAGGATTTTGAGTCAAGCAGCCATAAGGGAAACCTCCCAAGCCGTCCAAAGCGGGTCTGGAGGAATGGCAAGAGGGAAGAAAAAGGAGGAAACGGCTATGGCAGCATCAGAAGCAAGGGAATATCGTAATTTCAGGCCCCGTTTTCCGGAAAGGACCTCGCAACACTACTACCCCCACTCAAACGCGGCATATCCCCCTCAACCCTACATGGTCATGAACACCCAGCCTTATGTCCATCCGTCGCACCAAGCCAATCGAGGCCAAGCTCCACCTCCCAGAAATCAGCCTCCGTACCGCAACCACTACAACCCACAGCCTCCTCAAAATAATTTCCGCCCTCAGGAACTACCTAGAAGGCGTACTTTCACGCCCATCGGTGAGCCATACTCTACTTTGTTCCCGAAGCTAGTCCAGTTGGGTTTCCTGCAGCTAGTCCCTCAGACAAGGCACAACCCGGCGTCACCTTCTTACAAAGCCGGTGTCAGATGCGCCTATCATTCAGGGGCCAAGGGGAACGATACAAATGACTGTTGGTCATTGAGAAGAGTGGTCGAGAATTTAATAGAGCAAGGGAAAATAGTGCTAAGGGACGAGGAGGTCCCAAATGTGACTAACAATCCATTACCTGCTCACAATAATGGGCCGCTGATCGGAATGATTTGCGAAGACAAAGAATTTGACCCTGCTTTGAAAGTTATAATCGCCATTGTTGACGCAGGGAAAAGCCTGAAACAGCCCAGAAACCAGAAAAAGGGGAAAAGGCCAATACTGTAAAGTGCGAGCCCGAAAAGAAGGTGGAGAAGAAGGCGGTGCCTGTGAAGAATGGAGTTCTTTACATCCCACGGGGTCGAGCAGAGAAGCCGCAGAGCTTCGAGGTCAAAAGGGCAAAACCTATGTACGTACCGAAAGGGGCCTATGTGGTCCGGGGGACGATTCAACCATCTCGGCTGAATGAGCCAGTGGTTATCGGACGCGTGCCACAAAAGCCAATGACAAACCCGTCCACAGTGCCTTGGAACTATCAGAGGACGTTGGTAACGTACAAAGGTAAAGAAGTCACGGGAGAACTTCCGGAAAATACTTTCGTTGGAAGGTATTCAAACACCCAAGTGTTGAACAACGCCACACGGAGACGCTTCCCACCAAAGAAGCCGGTAAGCGTTAAAGAGGCGGAATTTTTCTTCCAACAAATGAAAATGCCAGACTACGAAGTAGTAGATCAACTGTGCAAGTGCCCTGAGCAAGTATCCATGCTATCTCTGCTAATGAGGTCAACCGAGCATCAAAAGATCTTACTCAAGACCTTGAATGAAGCATACGTACCAGTAGAAACCTCAGTTGAACAATTGGAACGGATGACGGAGAGGTTCTTTGCCATCAACCAAGTCTCTTTCAGCAAGAACGATCTACCCCCAGAGGGAGCGGCACACAATAAAGCCTTGCATCTAACAGTTAAATGTGAAGGCTACTACGTCAAGCGGGTGATGTTGGATGGGGGTTCAGGTGTTGACATTTTTCCGCTCTCCACACTACAGAGAATGGAAATTGGGACCGGAAGAATCCGCCCCAATAATGTCTGTGTAAGGGCTTTTGACGGCATCAAGAGAGACTCCCTTGGGGAAGTAGATTTGATATTGACCATAGGGCCAGTGGAGTTTGAGGTAACTTTCCAAGTGCTTGACATGGATACGTCCTACAATTTCCTCCTCGGCAGGCCTTGGATTCATGCGGCTGGAGCTGTGCCTTCCACTCTTCACCAGATGGTGAAGTTTGAGTACGAAGACCGAGAGATTGTGGTCCATGGAGAAGATGAGCATGCTATTTATCGGGACCCATCCATCCCATATCTTGAACCAAGAGAAGGGAGTGAACACACGGTCTATCAAGCTTTCGAGATTGTGTTAGCAGAGTAGCATGAAGAGGGAAAACCTTGTCCCCAACCTTTCTTGTCTAACGCCTCGGTTATGGTGGCTAAAGAGATGATCCGGCACGGATTCAGGCCAGGAAAAGGGCTCGGACGAACATTGCAGGGAATAACGGAACCCATCACCCTGCCTTCCGCCAAAAAAAATTTTGGGATAGGTTTTCAACCCACTCCAGAAGATGAAGAATGGGCGAAGAAAAGGAAGAATAAGGGGTGGAAATTGCCTCGGCCGCTGCCGGATTTATATGAAACTTTCGTCGGACCAAGATACACTGAAGAAGAAGACGACAAGGTTTTCACGGCTGAGGAAATCAAGGAGATATGTGGGGAAATGAGAGAAATGTTGTACGAGGCTCATATGGTTCAGCCAGAAGAAGGCACCAGCACCGCCGAAATACTATATATGGGGCAAAATACCAAACTCCGAAACTGGGAGGCCACGCCATTCCCGACTAGGCGGAAGTCCTGCCACCTTTTTTGCATACCAAGTTATCTCCAGGATATAACTTGGATGTTTTTCTTCCCTTCAGTTGTTGTTTTGCATTCCTGAGTTGTAAACATTGTTGTCTTCCAAATTTCAAGAAAATAAAAAATGAAAAAAATCGTCATTGTTTTCCCATTTTTCTCCTTTGTTCTGATTTTGTTGTTTTTCTTTTATCTTTTCTTTCAGTTATAATAACGCGGCTTTAAATATGACATGCTTGCGGACTTCACGCCCAGATCACAATGAGCTATTTAATTGTGAAATAATGAACCCAGAACCAGAATATGATGAAGAAGAGGCTTTTAGGGAAATAAACCGAGAGTTGGAACATTTTGAGAATAAACCTAAGCCAAATCTGAATGACACCGAACCAGTTAATTTAGGAACTCCTGAAGAAATTCGGGAGACCAAAATAAGCATTCATACGGACAAGAAAACGCGAGACGCGATAATTCAACTTCTTTTTGAATTTAAAGATGTGTTTGCTTGGTCATACGATGACATGCCGGGATTAGGTGTCGATCTAGTGGTTCATAAATTGCCAATTCACCCTGATTGTCCTCCAGTTCAACAAAAGCAACGAAAGTTCAAAACTGAGATCAGTGACAAGATTAAAGAGGAGATCACCAAACAACTGAAAACGGGAGTGATTCGGGTAGTCCAGTATACAACATGGTTGGCAAATGTGGTTCCAGTACCGAAAAAAGGACGGGAAAACTCGGGTATGTGTAGATTACCGAGATTTGAATAGAGCAAGTCCCAAAGATAATTTCCCACTGCCCAACATCCACATCCTCGTTGATAATTGCGCCAAACACGAGATACAGTCTTTCGTAGATTGTTACGCTGGATATCATCAGGTATTGATGGATGAAGAAGACGCTGAGAAAACTGCCTTCACCACGCCTTGGGGCACCTACTGTTATCGGGTCATGCCATTTGGTCTGAAGAATGCTGGGGCTACTTACATGAGGGCCATGACCGCCATTTTTCATGACATGATGCATCAAGAAATAGAGGTGTACGTGGACGACGTGATAGTCAAGTCCAGGACGCAGGATAATCACATCCAAGACTTGAGAAAGTTCTTTGAGAGACTGAGGAAGTATGACTTGAAGCTGAACCCAGCCAAATGTGCTTTTGGAGTTCCATCGGGCAAGCTTTTGGGCTTCATAGTGAGCAGGAGAGGTATCGAATTAGATCCAACAAAGATAAAATCTATCAGGGATCTACCTCCCCCGAGAACGAAGAAAGATGTGATGCGTTTGTTGGGCAGATTAAACTATATCAGTCGATTTATTACCCAGCTGACAAGCACGTGTGAGCCCATATTTAAACTGTTGAGGAAAGATGCGGCGATCAAATGGACGGCTGAATGTCAGGAAGCTTTTGACAAAGTCAAAGAATATCTTTCAAACCCCCCAGTTTTGGTCCCGCCATAGCTAGGGAGACCACTGTTCTTGTATATGACATTCTTGGAAAACTCTTTCGGTTGCGTCCTCGGGCAACATGACATAACCGGAAAGAAGGAGCAAGCGATCTACTACCTGAGCAAGAAGTTCACTGGCTACGAGGCCAAGTATACTCTGTTGGAAAGAACGTGTTGCGCTTTAACGTGGGTGGCTCAGAAACTGAGACATTATCTCCAAGCTCACACTACTTTCCTCATAAGCAGGTTTGATCCTTTGAAGTATATATTTCAGAAACCAATGCATACTGGAAGACTGGCCAAGTGGCAAATCTTGCTTACTGAATTCGACATAGTTTATGTCACTCGCACAGCAATGAAAGCCCAGGCGCTAGCAGATCATTTGGCCGAAAATCCAGTCGATTAGGAATACCAGCCATTGAGTACCTATTTTCCAGATGAAGAAATAAACACCGTAGAAGTGGTCTCGGAGGACGCATGTTTGGAAGATGTTCTTTGATGGAGCCGTTAATGCCAAAGGTGTAGGGATCGGGGAAATTTTGATTTCGCCTTCTGGTCAGCATTATCCCGCCATAGCTAGACTGCGCTTCTTTTGCACAAACAATACAGCTGAGTATGAAGCCTGCATTATGGGCATGCATATGGCGATCGATCAGGATGTCGAAGACTTACTGATTATGGGAGATTCTGACCTGATTATCCGGCAAGCCCAAGGTGAATAGGAAACTCGGGATGTCAAGCTTATCCCTTACCGACAGCACGTGGAGGACCTCGGCAAGCGTTTTAAATCAATAGAGTTCAGGTATGTCCCGCGATGTCACAATGAACTAGCAGATGCACTTGCTACCTTGGCTTCAATGCTACCCTACCCAGGCAATGCCCACGTCGATCCCTTGGAAATCCAAATCAGGGAAAGACACGGCTACTGCAATGCAATCGAGACAGGATCAAATATGCAGCCATGGTACCATGATATCAAGAGGTTCCTGAAGACGCAAGAATACCCCGAGCATGCTACTGGAGATCAAAAGAGAACCATTAGACGGCATGCAGGTGGTTTCTTTTTGAGCGGTGAGTTGTTGTATAAGAGGACCCCTGACCTCAATCTACTAAGATGTGTTGACGCCGAGGAGGCAAGAAGATCATGTACGAAGTACACGCAGGTGTGTGCGGACCTCACATGAACGGGTATATTTTAGCAAAGAAAATCCTTCGAGCAGGTTATTACTGGATAACCATGGAAAAGGACTGCTTTAGTTTCGTTCGGAAGTGTCATCAGTATTAGGTGCACGGTGATTTGATTCATGCACCTCCCACGGAATTGCATCCCATGTCTGCACCTTGGCCATTTGTTGCCTGGGGCATGGACGTCATTGGACCAATCGAGCCGAAGGCCTCAAATGGACATAGATTTATACTGGTTGCCATCGACTACTTCACAAAATGGGTAGAGGCTGTTACTCTCAAGTCGGTCACCAAAAAAGCTGTAGTGGATTTCGTACATTCAAATCTTATTTGTCGTTTCGGTATTCCTGCGACTATCATCACAGATAACGCAGCAAACCTGAATAGTCACTTGATGGGAGATGTATGCGAGCAATTCAAAATAACGCATAGGAATTCTACTCCTTATCGGCCAAAGGCCAATGGCGCTGTAGAAGCGGCAAACAAAAACATCAAGAAGATTTTGAGGAAAACGATCCAGAGTTCCCGACAGTGGCATGAGCAGTTACCATTTGCATTGTTGGGGTATCGCACTACGGTACGCACGTCAGTAGGAGCAACTCCTTATCTTTTGGTTTATGGGACCGAGGCTGTGATACCAGCGGAAGTAGAAATCCCTTCGCTTCGAACCATTGTTGAAGCAGAAATCGAGGACAGCGAATGGGTTAAGACTCGATTGGAGCAGTTGACTTTGATTGATGAGAAACGAATGGTCGCGGTTTGTCACGGACAGTTGTACCAACGAAGAATGGCCCGTGCTTACAACAAGAAAGTCAGACCTAGGAATTTCGAAGTAGGTCAACTGGTACTGAGGCGCATTTTGCCACATCACCAGGAAGCAAAAGGGAAATTTGCTCCAAACTGGAAAGGCCCATACATCATCAGGAAGATATTGCCGAGAGAAGCATTGTACCTAGGTGACATTGAAGGAAATGATCCCGAAACAGCAGTGAATGCGGACGCAGTCAAAAGATACTATGTTTGAGTGACGCCCCAGCGGTCCTGACACATTTGAAATGCTGAAGGTTTTATTCCCACTATCAACTCTCTCTACAAGCCTTTGAGCCGGTTACAAAAAAAACAAACATAACAAAACATTGATCGAGGCCTGAACTACGTTTGACTTGATTCTGAAAGGATACGTAGGTAGCCTCTCCCTGAGGTTCAGTCACACCAACAATAAAATCCCATTTACCCTGAAATTGAAACCGGGGCACGTCAAGCGGCTTAGAAGTCATAGTATCATCTACTTTGCCAAGCACAAGCCTTTCAAATCAATTACCAAAGGTAACGGGAAGCCAAAAGCGTCACGAATGGAGACCGGTACACTGTAAATTGAGAGAAATAAAATGAGAGAGTCTCGTCGGTGAAAACCTCCGGGCACCGCGAGGCGACGGGAGTGGAGAAACCAAAATGAGAGAGCTTGTGTAGTAAAAACTCGTAAAGAGTGCTATCAAGCGACAGCAAGGAGGGAAATGAGAGAGGTCAGCTAGCGAAAACCCGTAAAGGGCGTTGTTGGCCGAAAGAACGACTCTACCCAAGGAGGTCTCGGCAAAGTTCCACCAGTTTTGAAACACAGACCCATTTTGGTTCGGGAGGAAATGCAAGTTCATTGAAGGTCAGGCGTCCAGTCCAAAGAGCATGTCATGTCCATTTAAAGTCAGCATTGTCTTCCTCAGATAAGTCTTTCGTGTCCCGAAAAGGACACTTTTTTTTGAAATTTACTTTCTCCTTTCTTTGTTTTTCTTCGAGTCCCTTTCGTTTTTAACCCTAAGTTCCAGATATACCGGAAAGGACAAGTGGCAGGTTTGGTTTCATGGAATTCCGTTTTGAAGGAAAATACCTCGTTTCGTTGGCACGTTTGGCCAAACCTGATGAATCATGATGTTCGACTACATTTAAAGTAAAAAAAAAGGGAGAGAAATTTCCCCAGCAAGTCCGCCTTGTACAAATCCCCACAGAACTTCCCTTGTACAAATCCCCACATAACTTCCCTTGTACAAATCCCCCACAGCGCCATCCCTTTGTAAAATTCCCCAGCGAGCTTTCCCAACAAATCCCGGCAAGTCCGCTTTGCAATAACTCCCCGGCAATACCGCCTTGTACAAATCCCCACAGAGTCTCCTAATTAAAATCCCTGTTGAGAATCCCCAAGCAAAATGGGACACAAAAAAGGGAGCCTTACAAGGCAAATCATCACAGAATTTGGGAAATACAAGCCTGAGCAGTCCAAAAGGGTTTCGCCTTTTGAATCCAATCAATGGTAGGACTTCTCAACAGAAATAAGGACGCAACAAAGAATCTGGAACAATCAAGGTCACCGAACCAACCGCCATTTCCGAACTAACAATTGTTTTTTGTTTGAGAAGTTGAAATAGGTATAATCCAAGACGACCGTGAAAGAAGTGGGTGTCACCCAAAGAAGAAGGTACATGAGTACAAGAAACAGTTCGGTAATAAGGAATCCACTCGAAAGTTAAGTTTCCACGAAATTCTCTTTTATCTCTTACTAAAACAAGAAAATTCAAAAAAAAACGGCCAGTTAGTATCCTCGAATTTTTCCCTTTAGTCAACATTAGGGTTATAAACCCTAAACTGAACTTTTCCCATTCAGTCAGCATTAGGGTTTTAAACCCTAAACTGAACTTTTTCCTCTTAGTCAGCATTAGGGTTTTAAACCCTAAACTGAACTTTTTTCCTTTAGTCAGCATTAGGGTTTTAAACCCTAAACTGAACTTCTTTCCTTTAGTCAGCATTAGGGTTTTAAACCCTAAATTGAACTTTTCCCTCTAGTCAGCATTAGGGTTTTAAATCCTAAACTGAATTTTTTCCTTTAGTCAGCATTAGGGTTTTGAACCCTAAACTGAACTTCTTTCCTTTAGTCAGCATTAGGGTTTTAAACCCTAAACTGAACTTTTCCCTCTAGTCAGCATTAGGGTTTTAAACCCTAAACTGAACTTTTCCCTTTAGTTAGCATTAGGGTTTTAAACCCTAAACTAAACTTTTCTATTCAGTCAGCATTAGGGTTTTAAACCCTAAACTGAACTTTTTCCTCTTAGTCAGCATTAGGGTTTTAAACCCTAAACTGAACTTTTTTCCTTTAGTCAGCATTAGGGTTTTAAACCCTAAACTGAACTTTCCCATTCAGTCAGCATTAGGGTTTTAAACCCTAAACTGAACTTTTTCCTCTTAGTCAGCATTAGGGTTTTAAACCCTAAACTGAACTTTTTTCCTTTAGTCAGCATTAGAGTTTTAAACCCTAAACTGAACTTTCCCATTCAGTCAACATTAGGGTTTTAAACCCTAAACTGAACTTTTCCTTTAGTCAGCATTAGGGTTTTAAACCCAAAACTGAACTATTTTCTTTAGTCAGCATTAGGGTTTTAAACCCTAAACTTAACTTTTTCTTTAGTCAGCATTGGGGTTTTAAACCCTAAACTAAACTCTTTTCCATTTAGTCAGCATTAGGGTTTTAAACCCTAAACTGAACTTCTTTCCTTTAGTCAGCATTAGGGTTTTAAACCCTAAACTGAACTTTTCCCACTAGTCAGCATTAGGGTTTTAAACCCTAAACTGAACTTTTCCCTTTAGTTAGCATTAGGGTTTTAAACCCTAAACTGAACTTTCTCATTCAATCAGCATTAGGGTTTTAAATCCTAAACTGAACTTTTTCCTCTTAGTCAGCATTAGGGTTTTAAACCCTAAACTGAACTTTTTTCCTTTAGTCAGCATTAGGGTTTTAAACCCTAAACTGAACTTTCCCATTCAGTCAGCATTAGGGTTTTAAACCCTAAACTGAACTTTTCCTTTAGTCAGCATTAGGGTTTTAAACCCTAAACTGAACTTTTTCCTTTAGTCAGCATTAGGGTTTTAATCCCTAAACTGAACTTTTCCTGTAGTTAGCATTGGGGTTTTAAACCCTAAACTGAACTCTTTTCCATTTAGTCAGCATTAGGGTTTTAAACCCTAAACTAAACTTTTTCCTCTTAGTCAGCATTAAGGTTTTAAACCCTAAACTGAACTTTTTCCTTTAGTCAGCATTAGGGTTTTAAACCCTAAACTAAACTTTTCCATTTAGTCAGCATTAGGGTTTTAAACCCTAAACTGAACTTTTCCTTTAGTCAGCATTAGGGTTTTAAACCCTAAACTGAACTTTTTCCTTTAGTCAGCATTAGGGTTTTAAACCCTAAATTGAACTCTTTTCCATTTAGTCAGCATTAGGGTTTTAAACCCTAAACTGAACTTCTTTCCTTTAGTCAGCATTAGGGTTTTAAACCCTAAATTGAACTTTTCCCTCTAGTCAGCATTAGGGTTTTAAATCCTAAACTGAATTTTTTCCTTTAGTCAGCATTAGGATTTTAAACCCTAAACTGAACTTTCCCATTCAGTCAGCATTAGGGTTTTAAACCCTAAACTGAACTTTTTCCTCTTAGTCAGCATTAAGGTTTTAAACCCTAAACTGAACTTTTTTCCTTTAGTCAGCATTAGGGTTTTAAACCCTAAACTGAACTTTCCCATTCAGTCAGCATTAGGGTTTTAAACCCTAAACTGAACTTTTTCCTCTTAGTCAGCATTAGGGTTTTAAACCCTAAACTAAACTTTTTTCCTTTAGTCAGCATTAGGGTTTTAAACCCTAAACTGAACTTCCCCATTCAGTCAGCATTAGGGTTTTAAACCCTAAACTGAACTTTTGCTTTAGTCAGCATTAGGGTTTTAAACCCTAAACTGAACTTTTTCATTTAGTCAGCATTCGGGTTTTAAACCCTAAACTGAACTTTTCCTTTAGTCAACATTGGGGTTTTAAACCCTAAACTGAACTCTTTTCCATTTAGTCAGCATTAGGGTTTTAAACCCTAAACTGAACTTCTTTCCTTTAGTCAGCATTAGGGTTTTAAACCTTAAACTAAACTTTTTCCCTTTAGTCAGCATTAGGGTTTTAAACCCTAAACTGAACTTTTACCTTTAGTCAGCATTAGGGTTTTAAACCCTAAACTAAACTTTCCCATTCAGTCAGCGTTAGGGTTTTAAACCCTAAACTGAACTTTTTCCTCTTAGTCAGCATTAGGGTTTTAAACCCTGAACTGAACTTTTTTCCTTTAATCAGCATTAGAGTTTTAAACCCTAAACTGAACTTTCCCATTCAGTCAGCATTAGGGTTTTAAACCTTAAACTGAACTTTTCCTTTAGTCAGCATTAGGATTTTAAACCCTAAACTGAATTTTTTCCTCTAGTCAGCATTAGGGTTTTAAACCCTAAACTGAACTTTTCCCTTTAGTCAGCATTAGGGTTTTAAACCTTAAACTGAACTTTCCCATTCAGTCAGCATTAGGGTTTTAAACCCTAAACTGAACTTTTTCCTCTTAGTCAGCATTAGGGTTTTAAACCCTAAACTGAACTTTTATCCTTTAGTCAGTATTAGGGTTTTAAACCCTAAACTGAACTTTCCCATTCAGTCAACATTAGGGTTTTAAACCCTAAACTGAACTTTTTCCTCTTAGTCAGCATTAGGGTTTTAAACCCTAAACTGAAGTTTTTTCCTTTAGTCAGCATTAGGGTTTTAAACCCTAAACTGAACTTTCCCATTCAGTCACCATTAGGGTTTTAAGCCCTAAACTGAACTTTTCCTTTAGTCAGTATTAGGGTTTTAAACCCTAAACTGAACTTTTTTCTTTAGTCAGCATTCGGGTTTTAAACCCTAAACTAAACTTTTCCTTTAGTCATCATTAGAGTTTTAAACCCTAAACTGAACTTTTCCTTTAGTCAGCATTAGGGTTTTAAACCCTAAACTGAACTTTTTCATTTAGTCAGCATTCGGGTTTTAAACCCTAAACTGAACTTTTCCTTTAGTCAACATTGGGGTTTTAAACCCTAAACTGAACTCTTTTCCATTTAGTCAGCATTAGGGTTTTAAACCCTAAACTGAACTTCTTTCCTTTAGTCAGCATTAGGGTTTTAAACCTTAAACTAAACTTTTCCCCCTAGTCAGCATTAGGGTTTTAAACCCTAATCTGAACTTTTACCTTTAGTCAGCATTAGGGTTTTAAACACTAAACTAAACTTTCCCATTCAGTCAGCGTTAGGGTTTTAAACCCTAAACTGAACTTTTTTCTCTTAGTCAGCATTAGGGTTTTAAACCCTGAACTGAACTTTTTTCCTTTAGTCAGCATTAGAGTTTTAAACCCTAAACTGAACTTTCCCATTCAGTCAGCATTAGGGTTTTAAACCTCAAACTGAACTTTTCCTTTAGTCAGCATTAGGATTTTAAACCCTAAACTGAATTTTTTCCTCTAGTCAGCATTAGGGTTTTAAACCCTAAACTGAACTTTTCCCTTTAGTCAGCATTAGGGTTTTAATCCTTAAACTGAACTTTCCCATTCAGTCAGCATTAGGGTTTTAAACCCTAAACTGAACTTTTTCCTCTTAGTCAGCATTAGGGTTTTAAACCCTAAACTGAACTTTTATCCTTTAGTCAGTATTAGGGTTTTAAACCCTAAACTGAACTTTCCCATTCAGTCAACATTAGGGTTTTAAACCCTAAACTGAACTTTTTCCTCTTAGTCAGCATTAGGGTTTTAAACCCTAAACTGAAGTTTTTTCCTTTAGTCAGCATTAGGGTTTTAAACCCTAAACTGAATTTTCCCATTCAGTCACCATTAGGGTTTTAAGCCCTAAACTGAACTTTTCCTTTAGTCAGTATTAGGGTTTTAAACCCTAAACTGAACTTTTTTCTTTAGTCAGCATTCGGGTTTTAAACCCTAAACTGAACTTTTCCTTTAGTCATCATTAGGGTTTTAAACCCTAACTGAACTTTTCCTTTAGTCAGCATTGGGGTTTTAAACCCTAAACTGAACTCTTTTCCATTTAGTCAGCATTAGGGTTTTAAACCCTAAACTGAACTTCTTTCCTTTAGTCAGCATTAGGGTTTTAAACCCTAAACTGAACTTTTTCCTCTTAGTCAGCATTAGGGTTTTAAACCCTAAACTGAACTTATTTCCTTTAGTCAGCATTAGGGTTTTAAACCCTAAACTGAACTTTTCCTTTAGTCAGTATTGGGGTTTTAAACCCTAAACTGAACTTTTTTCCATTTAGTCAGCATTAGGGTTTTAAACCCTAAACTAAACTTCTTTCCTTTAGTCAGCATTAGGGTTTTAAACCCTAAACTGAATTTTTCCCTCTAATCAGCATTACGGTTTTAAACCCTAAACTGAACTTTTCCCTTTAGTTAGCATTAGGGTTTTAAACCCTAAACTAAACTTTCCCATTCAGTCAGCATTAGGGTTTAAAACCCTTAACTGAACTTTTTCCTCTTAGTCAGCATTAGGGTTTTAAACCCTAAACTGAACTTTTTTCCTTTAGTCAGCATTAGGGTTTTAAACCCTATACTGAACTTTCCCATTCAGTCAGCATTAGGGTTTTAAACCCTAAACTGAACTTTTCCTTTAGTTAGCATTAGGGTTTTAAACCCTAAACTGAACTTTTTTCTTTAGTCAGCATTAGGGTTATAAACCCTAAACTTAACTATTCCTTTAGTCAGCATTGGGGTTTTAAACCCTAAACTGAACTCTTTTCCATTTAGTCAGCATTAGGGTTTTAAACCCTAAACTGAACTTCTTTCTTTTAGTCAGCATTAGGGTTTTAAACCCTAAACTGAACTTTTCCCACTAGTCAGCATTAGGGTTTTAAACCGTAAACTGAACTTTTCCCTTTAATTAGCATTAGGGTTTTAAATCCTAAACTGAACTTTCTCATTCAATTAGCATTAGGGTTTTAAACCCTAAACTGAACTTTTTCCTCTTAGTCAACATTAGGGTTTTAAACCCTAAACTGAACTTTTTTCCTTTAGTCAGCATTAGGGTTTTAAACCCTAAACTGAACTTTCTCATTCAGTCAGCATTAGGGTTTTAAACCCTAAACTGAACTTTTCCTTTAGTCAGCATTAGGGTTTTAAACCCTAAACTGAACTTTTTCCTTTAGTCAGCATTAGAGTTTTAATCCCTAAACTAAACTTTTCTTGTAGTCAGCATTGGGGTTTTAAACCCTAAACTGAACTCTTTTCCATTTAGTCAGCATTAGGGTTTTAAACCCTAAACTAAACTTTTTCCTCTTAGTCAGCATTAAGGTTTTAAACCCTAAACTGAACGTTTTTCCTTTAGTGAGCATTAGGGTTTTAAACCCTAAACTAAACTTTCCCATTCAGTCAGCATTAGGGTTTTAAACCCTAAACTAAACTTTTCCTTTAGTCAGCATTAGGGTTTTAAACCCTAAACTGAACTTTTTCCTTTAGTCAGCATTAGGGTTTTAAACCTCAAACTAAACTTTTCCTTTAGTCAACATTGGGGTTTTAAACCCTAAACTAAACTCTTTTCCATTTAGTCAGCATTAGGGTTTTAAACTCTAAACTGAACTTCTTTCCTTTAGTAAGCATTAGGGTTTTAAACCCTAAATTGAACTTTTCCCTCTAGTCAGCATTAGGGTTTTAAATCCTAAACTGAATTTTTCCCTTTAGTCAGCATTAGGGTTTTAAACCCTAAACTGAACTTTCCCATTCAGTCATCATTAGGGTTTTAAACCCTAAACTGAACTTTTTCCTCTTAGTCAGCATTAAGGTTTTAAACCCTAAACTGAACTTTTTTCCTTTAGTCAGCATTAGGGTTTTAAACCCTAAACTGAACTTTCCCATTCAGTCAGCATTAGGGTTTTAAACCCTAAACTGAACTTTTTCCTCTTAGTCAGCATTAGGGTTTTAAACCCTAAACTGAACTTTTTCCTTTAGTCAGCATTAGGGTTTTAAACCCTAAACTGAACTTCCCCATTCAGTCAGCATTAGGGTTTTAAACCCTAAACTGAACTTTTCCTTTAGTCAGCATTAGGGTTTTAAACTCTAAACTGAACTTTTTCATTTAGTCAGCATTCGGGTTTTAAACCCTAAACTGAACTTTTCCTTTAGTCAACATTGGGGTTTTAAACCCTAAACTGAACTCTTTTCCATTTAGTCAGCATTAGGGTTTTAAACCCTAAACTGAACTTCTTTCCTTTAGTCAGCATTAGGGTTTTAAACCTTAAACTGAACTTTTCCCCCTAGTCTGCATTAGGGTTTTAAACCCTAAACTGAACTTTTACCTTTAGTCAGCATTAGGGTTTTAAACCCTAAACTGAACTTTCCCATTCAGTCAGCATTAGGGTTTTAAACCCTAAACTGAACTTTTTCCTCTTAGTCAACATTAGGGTTTTAAACCCTAAACTGAACTTTTTTCCTTTAGTCAGCATTAGAGTTTTAAACCCTAAACTGAACTTTCCCATTCAGTCAGCATTAGGGTTTTAAACCTTAAACTGAACTTTTCCTTTAGTCAGCATTAGGATTTTAAACCCTAAACTGAATTTTTTCCTCTAGTCAGCATTAGGGTTTTAAACCCTAAACTGAACTTTTCCCTTTAGTCAGCATTAGGGTTTTAAACCTTAAACTAAACTTTCCCATTCAGTCAGCATTAGGGTTTTAAACCCTAAACTGAACTTTTTCCTCTTAGTCAGCATTAGGGTTTTAAACCCTAAACTGAACTTTTATCCTTTAGTCAGCATTAGGGTTTTTAACCCTAAACTGAACTTTCCCATTCAGTCAACATTAGGGTTTTAAACCCTAAACTGAAATTTTTCCTCTTAGTCAGCATTAGGGTTTTAAACCCTAAACTGAACTTTTTTCCTTTAGTCAGCATTAGGGTTTTAAACCCTAAACTGAACTTTCCCATTCAGTCAGCATTAGAGTTTTAAACCCTAAACTGAACTTTTCCTTGAGTCAGTATTAGGGTTTTAAACCCTAAACTGAACTTTTTCCTTTAGTCAGCATTCGGGTTTTAAACCCTAAACTGAACTTTTCCTTTAGTCAGCATTGGGGTTTTAAACCCTAAACTGAACTCTTTTCCATTTAGTCAGCATTAGGGTTTTAAACCCTAAACTGAACTTCTTTCCTTTAGTCAGCATTAGGGTTTTAAACCATAAACTGAACTTTTCCTTTAGTCAGCATTAGGGTTTTAAACCCTAAACTGAACTTTTTTCTTTAGTCAGCATTAGGGTTTTAAACCCTAAACTGAACTTTTCCTTTAGTCAGCATTGGGGTTTTAAACCCTAAACTGAACTCTTTTCCATTTAGTCAACATTAGGGTTTTAAACCCTAAACTGAACTTTTTTCCTTTAGTCAGCATTAGAGTTTTAAACCCTAAACTGAACTTTCCTATTCAGTCAGCATTAGGGTTTTAAACCCTAAACTGAACTTTTTCCTTTAGTGAGCATTAGGGTTTTAAACCCTAAACTGAACTTTTCCTTTAGTCAGCATTGGGGTTTTAAACCCTAAACTGAACTCTTTTCCATTTAGTCAGCATTAGGGTTTTAAACCCTAAACTGAACTTCTTCCCTTTAGTCAGCATTAGGGTTTTAAACCCTAAACTGAACTCTTTCCTTTAGTCAGCATTAGGGTTTTAAACCCTAGACTGAACTCTTTCCTTTAGTCAGCATTAGGGTTTTAAACCCTAAACTGAACTTTTCCTTTAGTCAGCATTGGGGTTTTAAACCCTAAACTGAACTCTTTTCCATTTAGTCAGCATTAGGGTTTTAAACCTTAAACTGAACTTTCCCCTTTAATCAGGATTAGGATTTTAAACCCTAAACTGAACTTTTCCTTAATCAGCATTAGGACCCCAACCCTAAACTGAACTTTTCCCCAGTTGGTCAGCATTAGGGTTTCAACTCTAAACTGAGCTTCTCCCCAGCCAGTCAGTATTAGGGCTCCAACCCTGAACTGAACTATTTCCATTCCGCCTGCCTTAGGGCTCCAACCCTAAGCTGAGTATTCTTACCTTGTGGGAATATCGTTGATCCAATTCCTTCATCAATTCTATGAACTTTTCTGGCAAATAACTCACGAAATTTTCCTAGTGAAACTGGGGCAGAAAATTTCGTTCGTTTGTTTTTCCCTGTAGGTCTGACCTCGAGGCGCATGGATCGATAAGACCCACGAGATGAGCCTCAACCCAGAATAAAAAAAAAAGAGAAGATGTTCCGAGATGCTTGAAAAAACGAAGGGCGGATCGCTCCAAGCTTCGATCAAGGCCCCGAGCTCTACCACTCCCGTCTCATTCAGTGTCGCAGAAATAAACAGGCACCTACAACTTGCAAGCATCAAGATTCGGATCGAAGTCTACAAGTAAAATCAGCTAAGACCCGAGATCAAGTTGCAAAAGAATCATAGATAGGAATCTTGTAACTAGCAAGTGACAAGCATAAGTATTTAGTTTAGTTTCAATTTTTCTTTGGTTGTAATAAGGCGGTCAGTAAAGCAACGGTGACAACAGCAACAGCAGTAACAGCAAGCATTGCAATCTCATGGTAGTTCCAGTTGCCAAAATTTCCCGAACTACATTGACCTGATTCCTGTTTAGCCCAGGATATGTAGGAAATCTTTGAAGCGAAGATTCGGTCAAATCTTTCAAAAAGTGCTTCACACGGAGTTTTCCGATAGGCGAAAATCGCTCATATCCGCTCACTTTATCTTTGCACGAAAATTCTTCGTGTTTCCGAACAAAGAGGGGCAGCTGTGAGCACGTTATTTTTGTTTTACGCGACAATCACTACAAAAGAAATAAAAATAATAACAAATGGTCTTGTTGTACAATTTTTGGATTTTTACGTGGCATTTTGTTAGTTATTTGTGATCTTGCCCGTGTTTATTTTATTCAAACAAAATATAAAAAATATATGTCGTGTGGACCGTAATCCGTTTATTAAAAGAAAAATAAAAAAATGCATCTTTTATTCTATTTTTGTCATTAAGTGATGTTAGTGTAATTAAATGTTAATTGTGTGATAATTGTTGTTCAATGTTTTATATAGTATTATTTGGCAAATTAATTTAAGAAATTAAAAAAAAGGAGAAGGATTTTCGGATCAGGCCAGTCCAAAGTCAAAACAAAACAGGCCCAAAACTGAACCAAATCAAGCCTAAAACCTGTGTTTTGCCCGGTCCAAACCAGCTGACCCTAGGGGCGTCCAAACGACGTAGTTTTGATCTGGTCTGATCTGGGCCGTTGATCTCAGAATGATCAACAGCCAAGATCACATCCCCATACCCGCATACAGACTCGACCCGTTCAACCACCAACCCAACCCAACCCGTGGCGTTTGAAACGACACCGTTCCCCACTAATTGAAAGATCCTGGCCTTTCATCTCACCTCATCCGACGGACAGGATCTATTCAATCTTTAACTATATAAATTCAAACTCATACCCCACCCCCTATCCAAACACCCCTACCTTTAGTTCATCCTCACCACAGGCCATAACCCACGGAACCCTAGCCGCCCCCTTTCCCTTCACCATTAATCACGGCGGCATGGACGCCGGTGACCCCCACCTTAACACCATAGATGTACCTCACCATCCTAAACCCAAATCCACCAACCACTTAGCTCGAATCCCCTCCCACCTTATCGAATCTTCATTTGAAGATTCGAGTCGGACCTTGACTTACACCGTTCTACCCCAGCTTCACACCAGACAGTCCCCGGACCTCCTCGTGACCAAACCATGCTTGGTTTGGTCCGAATCTAACCAAGGAAACCCAAAACCCAAATCTGCCCTCTAAGAACCCTAGGAATCCTCATGCCTGGTCTGTGTCCGTTTGAGCCGAGTGATTAGGGACTAATGGACCTTAATCGAAGTGTTCTCAGTTGAGAACACTTCGATTAAAGTCCGTTCAACCCCAAGAAAGATCTATTCAAATCCAAGCTAAGGTTTTCTGATTTTTCAAAGTTTTAAGGTAATTTTTGTTTTCTTTATCAGTTCGTTTTCTCTGTTGTATTTGAATGTCTATTTAGGTGTCCAAATGTTTTGTTTAATTTATGTTTTGAATGTTTATCAACTATTGTTGTCCACTTTGCCCGGACCTCTGTATATGGCCAAGTCTTTCTTCATTCACTGATAATGTGTGTATTGTGTAAATTGCATAATCGATTAAATTTGAAATTGGTCATTTAATTAGTTCCCAAGGTCGTCTTTGTTTTGACAGTACAATCTGAACCCCTGCTCAATACTGTTTGATTCCAATCCTTGTCTGTTAATTGTATATGTTATAATTAGTATAGTCGATTCGATACGTATCGTCGAATAGTTTCAGCTGTTTGAATGATAACAATTGGATCTGTTCTTGCTGAACATTGTTTGAATCAAAATTGAGGATCGAGTATAGCTACTTATATTTGTTGATTTGAATCAGAAACTTAAGGATTTGGTTTGTAACCGCAGTCTGAATTGGTGGCATGTGCATTTGTGCACAACATGTGCATAAAGGCCCTTTTTAGATTAAAATAGTTTGACAGCATATGCTGTCAGATTATATTCTTGCTGCCCCTGTCTGCTTTTAGTTTAATAAAATGTTAAAGGGGACTGTCAGGGAATATCATGGGAGGGGTTTGTTAATTTTAAAATATGAGTGGAAAAACCACAGACCACATGGGAGGGGAGCTGAATGTGTTTAACAGACTGTAAAGGGCTGATTGCTAGGCTATAAAAAACAGGCAGAACTTCCATTAGAGGGGACTGGAATTTTGGAAAAGAAAAACACAGACAGATTTTAGACTGAAAATTTTCGACTGTGCCAGGAGATTGATTTTTAGAAGGCATAGATACAGAGAGATATCACAGAATATGCATATACAGACACATACACAATAGAGAAAAACATACAAAAAATCAGAAACTGTTTCTTCCTACTGTTGTTTGGGTTTCATTTGTTCAACCTGTTCAATCAATCCTGATTTTCTTCCAAGTCTCGACTAAGTCTATTGTTTGGTTTGCATTGTTTGTTCTCCTGGACTTGGTCTTGTCTTGGAGCATTGTTTCTACTGCATTGTGTGCTGCTGTTGTTTTGTTACTACTTGTTCTATCGGCTATAGTTGCACCTTGCTCTGGGATTTGTCCTGTTGTTATCTGTTGTTACTGCTTCTGCATTTGTTGCCATTGTTACTTGTCACACCTCCTTTTTCCGCCCCCGCGAGGGGCGTAGGGAGTTCTTCCAATTTAAGGACAGTCGAAACGGGATTTGTTTATTTATTTCAGAGTCGCCACTTAGGAGATTTAGGGTGTCCCAAGTCACCAATTTTAATCCTGAATCGAGGAAAAGAATGACTCTATTTAACAGTCTGCGCACCAGAAATCCGGGTAAAGAATTCTGTTAACCCGGGAGAAGGTGTTAGGCATTCCCGAGTTCCGTGGTTCTAGCACGGTCGCTCAACTATTTTTATTATTGGCTTAGTTATCTTGATTTTTTACTAAATACGTTTTTATTGCATGATTTTACTATCGCTTTTACTTATTGTTTACAACTATATAAACGAATTACGCGTACGTATATTCGTATTATATATCTTTCAATATTACGGGTATCATGTCACGCATACGTGTACACAATAAAATTGTCCATGTTATAGTTTTTATTAAAAAATCACATGTTCAAAATTTAAATTAAAATTAGGAACATCGTCACTTTTGTATTTATATAATGAACCGCACATCTCGGGTTGCATGAAATTATTTTGACATCGTCGGAGAAATCCTTTTTATTAAAATATTCGTTCGAAATTGCGCGTACGCATAATCCGAAATTGCTTTTAAAATATAATCAGGGTACGCAAACGCATACCTAATTACGCAAAATATTTGTAATGGTATTATGGATTGTCCACAAATTGTTTATTATATCTACACATTTTATATGAAAATCCTGAGAAATTCACATTTTTAAGGATGCCTTTAAATTCTTTTAAAAGAATTCACAAATTATTAAACGTTGCCCGTCGATTATAATTTCCGGGTATAGATTATATTCATCCCAACTATCCAAATTCAAAGAAAAGAATCAAAATTCGATTTTTAGCAAATACAACATATATATGTATGCCAAAGAATGAATTGTATATGAAACTAACAAATTCTATTTCTAATTACCATTGATATAAAGTGTTGCAATTTGTGCTTATACATATCATCTCATTCTCACATGCTTGTTTTTAATCCAAAATTATAATTGCTTAGTTTATTTATAACGATAAATAATCAAATTGATGAGAAAGGAGTTATTATTCGAATTGATTCAATTCGAATTGTATTACATACAACATAGTTGTGCGCCTAAACATTCATAATATTCTTAACATCATGACGAGCTATACCAACTCACCTTACTCATATGATTATAAATATACATGTCATCATGCCATATAATAACTTATATCAATCTAAACAAAATCATATTTTTTACAAGATATACCACTAATGTAACTTCTTAATACTTCCATTCTACTTTACATTTAGCTAAAGGTATTATGGGATGTAATCAATGGCCCATTTTTATGCCATACTCCCTGTTTTGACAACTCACATATACCTATACTAATGAGATTTCGAAATGGATAACATTATTACAAACCTTATACGAATTTCAAATAAGGTAAATAACTTATAGCCATGGTGTTGAATTCACCACTAATTAAGCAACACAAAATAAAACTGAAATTTAAACTAAATGGCTTAGATGAGTAGAAAGCAGAATCATAACTCCAAACTTCATTTATTTGCCGTGTTGAAGCTTTTCACAACATGAGTTTCAAAGGATATGTACCTGGAAATGAAGGTATAAAAAGTAAATTTCAGCAGTAGCAGCAGTAACAAAATCAGCAGAATAGCAATCTTTCCACAGACTTGAGCAATAATGCGACCCGAGAAACCCAGATTCACAAGAGCAAAGTTTCTTAAAGAACTTCAGATTTTAAAACCAAATAGTATCAATACACAGACCCGGACAGATTCCAAAAGAACAACAAGGTTTCGGATTTTTCTTTTCTTTTCTATTTTTCTGTTTCAGCTTCACTGTGTGTGTGTGTGTGCGAATACTCTCTTTTGGTTTCTTTTCTGTTTCTTCTTCCTCTTCAGATTCCAAGAGGAATCTGATTTTCTGCTTGATTTTTTTTCTTTTATCTCACTCTAGGTGTATTTTTCTTAAATTTTCTCTCAAAATCTGATCTAAAAATCTGTCTGAAAACTCATTTCTCTCTCCCAATTCCCTCTTAAAATCTGCTTTTAAAATCTGATCCTCAAATCTCTCAATCTCTTCCTATTTTTTTTCTTCTCTGAAAGCTCTCCTTTTTTTCGTCTTTTTCAAAACTGATGGTCTCCTGTACTTATACAGGTCTGGTCCTATCTTTTTAAGTGCTGCCTGGACCCCTTTCCTCTTTAAAAATCAAAAAGTTCCATTAAAAACTGCTTTTGAATAATTTAAATGATCCTATCCTGATTTTAAGCAGCCCCATTACCCTTTGTTTCCCATTATCACTTTAAATAATAGCCAATAACTTTCCACTTTCAGCCCATTATGCTATCATATTACCCTCACTATTCTGTCCCAGAAATAACCCTCAGAAATCCTACTGTGATTACTATTATTACTGCTGTCAAACTTAAAATCTAACAATACAGATTTTTTAAAATTTGTTCAAACCTGATTATTAATCTGATTTAAGACAGCTACAACCAATCCTAAAGTTTTGGACTGAATCCTAACTAAGAATGTAACCTTCTAACATAATTAAAATCTAATCAACATTTGTAAAATCACACTGAATTCAAAACTAACATCATAACAACATATCATTGAAATTATTATAACAATTCAGACTGGACTCAATATTGAACCAAGATCAAACACACACAGGAGCATTGTCAATATACTGACAATGCCCTGTTCAGAAAACAATATATACACAACATTCATTTGAATTTACTGATTTGCAAACAAACATGATTTAATTGACGAGTATTAATCAGTTGACTATTTACAACATTTGTCCATAATCAGTCTAAAACAAAAGAAACAGACTGTTTCAATCAGCATTTTCAGAAACAAGATTTATAACACAACTGATCGACGAACTTAATCGAGTCGATCACACACATTGTAATTAATCACAACCAACAGAAACAATTCATTTATTTGACTAATCATACGGGCATGAGACAAAGATGACAGAATTAATCAAATAAAAACATGAAAAATTAACAGGTTATTAAACAAACAATTATTCATGTAAGAAACAAAAAAGAAATAAGGAAAGTACCTCTAAATCTTTAACTTCAACCGGACTCGAACTCAACTTGGATTTGGACTTTGTTTGAAATCAAACAGACCTTAGTCGAAGTATTTTCCACTGAAAATACTTCGACTAAGGTCGATTAAACCTCAATCTTTATTTAATTCAGGCAGAATCCAAAAGTCTGGTATTTCTAGGGTTCTTGAAGGTTCGATTTGGGACTTAACCATTTCTGGTCAGATTCGAGGGGGACCAAATACGACACAAGGGTGAGGGTAACCTAGGGGTCATTTGGTGTCAGTTTAGAACAGATCTGAGTTTGTTCTTGTTTGGATCGAATCTTCAAAAGAAGATTCGAGAAGCTCTGAAATGATTCGAGCCAAACAAACACCAGATCCATAACGAGGCATGCTAGGGGGTACTATGGTGTTAACTAGGAGTTGTTTGGTTTAGATCTAAGCTCGGCTTGAATCTTCAAATGAAGATTCGAGAACCTTCAGGAAGATTCGAGCCAAGTGGCTAGCATATCTGGATAGAGGATGTTCAGGGGGTTCTGGGGTGTTATTTTGGTGACCGGCGGCGTTGTTGCCGCCGGGTTTCAGGCGATGGGATCCTAGGGCGGCTAGGGTTAGGGGTGGGTTTCGGAAGATGATGATGAACAGTGGAGAGGGGGGTGTTAAGTTAGGCGGCCGGGGTAGGGGTTTGGGCTTATATAGGGACGGGGTGGGTTGATGCTGACCGTTAGATCTAGTAGGATGAAAGGTCAGGATTTATCCACTTAACCAAACGATGTCGTTTGGTTTAAGCTGGGGGGACGGGTTGAACCGGGTATCGGATCGGGTAATGATTGTGGGTTAGGTTCGTGGGATCTCAGCCGTTGGTTGGCTTTGATCCAACGGTCACTGATAAGCTATGACCAAACGCTGTCGTTTTGACTCGTTTGAATAAGACCGGATTTGGGCTGCCTGGATTGGGCTGAGGGGGGGGTATCTTGATTTGGGCCTGGATTTTAATCCAGGTCCGAGTTTCATTTATATATATTTTTTATTTTTCATTTTCTAATTCAAATTCCTAATTTTAATTATAAAATAATTTTAACCTCATAAAAAATATTAATTACTTTATAACAATTATTTAACACATAGACAAAACATTAATCACACAGTGAAATATTAAAATTAGAACAGACACATATTTTTGTGATTTTATTTTTTGAATCAATTATTAAATGCATAATTAAATCCTAGATATGCATGCAACATATATTTTTATTTTTATTTTCATTTTGTTATGACAAAGTAAACATTTACGGATATAAGACAAATATTTAACAAACATCACGCAAAAATTCAAAAATTGCACAGTAAAAGAAATTTATTTTATTTTTGATTTATTTTGGAGTAGTTTTTCGTGAGGCAAAAATCACGTGCTCACAGCTGCCCCTCTTTGTGCGGAAACTCGAAGAGTTTTCGTGCAAAGATAAAGTGAGCGGATACGAGCGATTTTTGCCCGTTCAAATACTCCGTGGGAAGCATTTTTTGAAAGATTTGACTGAACCTCTGCTTCAAAGGTTTCCTACATATCCTTGGCTATAAAGGAATCAGGTCAATGTAGTTCGGGAAGTTTTGGGTAGCTGGGACTATCGTGGGACTGTGATGTTACTGTTGTTTTGTGCTGTTTTTACTGCTTGCTGACCTCCTTATTACACCTTACTTCAAAGGTAATACAAAAAGCTAAACTAGACTATGGTATATGAATTATAAAAATCTTATCTAGATCATACCCTTGCGTTTCTTGTTGTCTTGATATCTTGGTGACTCTTGGGCATTTGGCTTATTCCGTATTCCTTTTCATTGTGTCCCGTATTTTCTTCATCTTTTTGGGACTCTTGTCGTTTCCTGCTGGGGATTTTGTTGGACTCCTCTGCTTTATTGATTCTAAGTGTGCTCCTTTCTCATATGAGCGGGCTTTTGACTTCAATACTTCAATTGTATTCCCTTGTTCTCCAGGTGGGTGCTTGACTCCGGATTCATCCTCATTATCCAGGTGGACGCCTGATTTCTTCTTCAATTCTTTGTCCTCGTTCTCCAGGTGGACGCCTGATTTCTTCTTCAATTCTTTCATCCTCATTCTCCAGGTGGACGCCTGATTTCTTCTTAAATTCTTCATCCTCATTCTCCAGGTGGACGCCTGATTTCTTTAATTCTCATCCTCGTTCTCCAGGTGGATGCCTGACTTCTTTAATTCTTCATCCTTATTCTCCAGGTGGACGCCTGACTTCTTTCTCTCATCCTCATTCTCCAGGTGGACGCCTGACTTCTTCAATTCTTATCCTCATTCTCCAGGTGGACGCCTGATTTCTTTAGTTCTCATCCTCATTCTCCAGGTGGACGCCTGACTTCTTTCTTTAATTCTTCATCCTCGTTCTCCAGGTGGACGCCTGACTTCTTCTTTTCTTATCCTCATTCTCCAGGTGGACGCCTGACTTCTTCAATTCTTATCCTCATTCTCCAGGTGGACGCCTGACTTCTTTTCTTTTCATCCTCATTCTCCAGGTGGACGCCTGACTTCTTTTTAACTTCTTCATCCTCATTCTCCAGGTGGACGCCTGACTTCTTCAATTCTTATCCTCATTCTCCAGGTGGACGCCTATTTCTTTAGTTCTCATCCTCATTCTCCAGGTGGACGCCTGACTTCTTTCTTTAATTCTTCATCCTCGTTCTCCAGGTGGACGCCTGACATCTTCTTTTCTCATCCTCATTCTCCAGGTGGACGCCTGACTTCTTTAATTCTCATACTCATTCTCCAGGTGGCCTGACTTCTTCAATTATTTGTCCTCATTCTCCAGGTAGACGCCTGATTTCTTTAATTCTCATCCTCATTATCCAGGTGGACGCCTGACTTCTTCAATTCTTATCCTCATTCTCCAGGTGGACGCCTGACATCTTTAATTCTCATCCTCATTCTCCAGGTGGACACCTGACTTCTTCAATTATTTGTCCTCATTCTCCAGGTGGACGCCTAATTTCTTTAATTATCATCCTCATTCTCCAGGTGGACGCCTGACTTCTTCAATTCTTATCCTTATTCTCCAGGTGGACGCTTGACTTCTTCAATTTTTATCCTCATTCTCTAGGTGGACGCCTGACTTCTTTTCTTTTCATCCTCATTCTCCAGGTGGACGCCTGACTTCTTTTTAACTTCTTCATCCTCATTCTCCAGGTGGACGCCTGACTTCTTCAATTCTTATCCTCATTATCCAGGTGGACGCCTGATTTCTTTAGTTCTCATCCTCATTCTCCAGGTGGACGCCTGACTTCTTTCTTTAATTCTTCATCCTCGTTCTCCAGGTGGACGCCTGACTTCTTTAGTTCTTCATCCTCATTCTCCAGGTGGACGTCTGACTTCTTCTTTTCTTCATCCTCGTTCTCCAGGTGGACGCCTGACTTCTTCAATTCTTATCCTCATTCTCCAGGTGGACGCCTGATTTCTTTAATTCTCATCCTTATTCTCCAGGTGGACGCCTAATTTCTTTAACTTTCATCCTCGTTCTCCAGGTGGACGCCTGATTTCTTTTCATCCTCATTCTCCAGGTGGACGCCTGACTTCTTTAACTCTTATCCTCATTCTCCAGGTGGACGCCTGACTTCTTCAATTTTCTTTGTCCTCATTCTCCAGGTGGACGTCTGACACAAATGTTGTTTTTGCCCCTGTTTTAAATCAAAGAAAACTTCGTTAGTTTAAAGTAGGGTGGTTAACTGGGGTATTCTTGCCGATGGTGGGGCTTCTTCTTCGTCTTGTTTTATTGCCTTGGAATGGTTGAAAAAGACTGTTTTGTCTTTGTAGTTGATCCTTGACTATAGGATTCCCCTCTGTATGTTTTCCTTCAAACCCTTTTAACTGTAATCATATGTCCCTCCTGACATTGCTGATCCACTTTTGATTTCACTTTTCTTCCTCCCATATCTTATTATTTTTATCTCCCGCCTTTCATGGTCGTATTTTGCATCATGTAATCCTGAATCTTGGTAGTGTACCCTGACATTCCTTCTTATTTGTTTGGAATAAAACTTATCTCAAAGCTTTAGAAAAGTAAGATTATTAGTGACGAAATGCGCTGATTTCGACAATTATAGAATGAAAAGAAGAATCCAAGTTTGGATGACTGTTAGAGAAAGAATAAAACTTATCTGATTGGAGTTACTGGCGCCAATGATCAGGGTATGCATTTCGGATTAATCAACCCAGTCTTTTAATCAATCTCCTTTCAATTGTCTCATTTTTGTTTATCCCAAAATTTCCGTAATCCAACTTTATTTTTCATTTTACAGACCTGTTGAACTTGCAGTATCTCAAAGAGTTTTCACTGATAAACCTTCTTCATTTGTTCATTTCTTACTTCTTTTTCGCCTTATGGTGCCTGCGAAGGTTTTCACCAATAAGACTCTCTCCTTTTACTTTCTCTCAACTTCCATCGCCTTATGGTGCCCGTGTGGGTTTTCACCTATAAGACTCTCTCATTTTTACTTTCTTTTCTTGTTTGTACCAGAGTGTTATGAACCATCTTTCATTTGTTTGACTCAGCATTTTTCTAAGATTGATCGAAAGGTCTTTTTGGTATGTGGTTGGAAATGGAAAGGTATCAAAAGCTAAACAGTTTTGGTATGGGTTTAAAATTACAACTCTTGGAATCTTTTCTTATTTCCAATACAATTCTTGCCCCAGTTTCTTGATTGGGGTCTCTTGAGTTTCTTTTTGTGCACATTATGTATATTGTGCACCCTATGACCGAGACGTGAGGCGCCTACGTATCCTTCTTTGAGGAATCAGGTCAAACGTAGTTCACTAAATAATAGTGATTTTCTCTTCTTTTTTTTTTTTTTTTGAACTCCATTATTTGATTTTCATTGATTCCAAGAGAGGGTAAGAAAAAAGCAAATATGGCTCGAAAGGGAAGCAAATGGTATAGTGTTTGGATAGCAGAATAAATTGCCTTTGTCATTCCAATCTTCGAAATAATGCTAAATACAAACATTCAAAAAGTTATGCATAATATCTCTTTACCGCGTCAAAATTGATCGCCATGTCTATGCATTTGCCTTCAATATCTGTTAAGCATAGTGCACCATTCGATAATACTCTGGTCACAATGAATGGTCCTTGCCAATTCGGGACAAATTTGCCTTTTGCCTCAACCTGATGTGGAAGAATACGTTTCAGCACATGTTGACCCACTTCGAACTTCCGTGGACGCACTTTTTTGTTGTATGCTCTTGCTATTCTTCTTTGATATAATTGACCATGATATACTGTGGCCAATCGTTTTTCATCAATCAAGTTTAACTGTTCTAGATCAGTTTTGACCCACTCATCATCATCAATCTTTGCTTCGGCGATAATCCGAAGGGAAGGAATCTCAATTTCTGCAGGAATTACTGCTTCAGTGCCATATACCAACAAATAAGGAGTTGCTCCTACTGAAGTGCGAACAGTAGTGCGGTATCCTAATAATGCAAATGGTAATTTTTCATGCCATTGTCTTGAACCTTCTACCATTTTCCGAAGTATCTTCTTTATGTTTTTGTTGGCTGCCTAGACTGCTCCATTCACCTTGGGCCGATATGGGGTAGAGTTGCGATGTGTAATCTTAAACTGTTGACATACTTCCTTCATTAAGTTGCTGTTAAGATTAGCACTGTTATCTGTGATGATCACCTTTGGAATTCCGAATCGACATATGATATTTGAGTGGACAAAATTGACCACAGCTTTCTTGGTCACCGATTTGAATGTCTTGGCCTCAACCCATTTGGTAAAATAATCGATGGTTACCAGAATGAACCTGTGCCCATTGGATGCTGCCGGCTCAATTGGTCCAATCACATCCATGCCCCAGGCAATGAAGGGCCATGGTGCCGACATTGTGTGCAACTCGGATGGTGGAGAATGAATCAAATCTCCGTGTATTTGGCATTGATGACACTTGCGCACAAAACTGATACAATCTCGCTCCATGGTAAGCCAATAGTAACCAGCTCGGAGGATTTTCTTTGCCAACACATATCCACTCATGTGGGGTCCGCAAACTCCTGAATGTACTTCAGACATGACAGCTGTAGCTTGTCTGGCATCTATGCATCTTAATAATCCAAGATCTGGTGTTCTTTTATACAAAACTCCTCCGCTTAAGAAGAATCCATTTGCCAATCGCCTAATGGTCCTCTTTTGATCTCCTGTGGCTTGTGCGGGATATATCCCCATCCTGATATACTCCTTGATGTCGTGGAACCATGGTTCACCATCAAATTCTTCTTCAACCATATTGCAATAAGCGTGCTGATCGTGGACTTGAATATGTATTGGATCTACATAAGCTTTGTCCGGATGGTGCAACATTGATGCCAGGGTAGCCAATGCATCGGCAACCTCATTATGGATTCTTGGAATATGTTGGAATTCCACTGATTGAAACCGCTGACAAAGATCATGTAGACATTGTCGGTATGGTATGAGCTTCAAGTCTCGGGTTTCCCATTCTCCTTGAATTTGATGTACCAAAAGATCTGAATCTCCCATGACTAAGATTTCTCGGATACCCATGTCTGCGGCTAGCCTTAACCCCAAAATGCAAGCTTCATATTCAGCCATATTATTGGTGCAATAAAATCGCAATTGAGCCGTAACAGGATAGTGATGCCCTGTTTCAGAAATGATTACGGCTCCTATCCCGACTCCTTTCATGTTAGCGGCTCCATCAAAGAAAAGTTTCCAGCCAGGTTTTTCAATTCGCTCCACCTCGTCGATATGCATTGTTTCTTCATCAGGAAAATAGGTTTTCAACGGCTCGTATTCCTCATCAACCGGGTTTTCGGCTAAATGATCGGCCAGTGCTTGGGCTTTCATTGTAGTCCGAGTCACATAGATGATGTCAAACTCTGTGAGCAAAATTTGCCACTTTGCAAGTCTTCCCGTTGGCATAGGCTTTTGAAAAATATATTTCAATGGATCCAAACGCGAAATGAGGTAAGTAGTGTAGGACGACAAATAGTGTTTCAACTTCTGAGCCACCCATGTTAGGGCGCAACATGTCTTTTCCAGATGAGTATACTTAACCTCATAAGCTGTGAATTTCTTGCTAAGGTAGTAGATGGCCTGTTCTTTTCTGCTAGTGAGGTCATGTTGCCCCAATACACAACCAAATGAACTTTCCAAAACCGTTAAGTAAAGAATCAGAGGTCTTCCTGGCTCTGGCGGGACCAATACGGGTGGGCCTGACCGGTATCTTTTTATTTTATCGAACGCTTCTTGACACTCATCGGTCCATTTGACCGCAGCATCCTTTTTCAACAATTTGAAAATTGGCTCATAGGTTGTTGTGAGCTGAGCAATAAACCTGCTGATGTAAACCTTCCCAACAAACTCATTACTTCAGTTTTGTTTCTTGGAGGTGGCAATTCTTGGATGGCTTTGATTTTTGATGGGTCTAGCTCGATGCCTCGCCGACTGACTATGAATCCCAGCAACTTTCCAGATGGAACTCCAAATGCGCATTTGGCAGGGTTAAGCTTGAGGTTGTACCTGCGAAGTCTTAAGAAGAATTTCCTCAAATCCCCAACGTGGTCGGCCTGATGCTTTGATTTTATGATCACATCGTCCACGTATACCTCAATCTCCTTGTGTATCATATCATGAAACACTGTGGTCATCGCTCTCATGTAGGTTGCTCCGGCGTTCTTCAAACCGAATGGCATTACCCGGTAGCAATAAGTTCCCCATGGTGTGATGAATGCCGTCTTTTCTGCATCTTCTTCATCCATTAGAATTTGATGATACCCGGCATAACAATCCACGAAAGATCCTATATCATGCTTGGCACAATTGTCGATCAAAATATGGATATTGGGTAATGGGAAATTATCCTTTGGACTTGCTTTGTTGAGATTGCGGTAGTCGACGCATACTCTAATTTTGCCGTCTTTCTTTGGTACAGGAACGATATTAGCCAACCAAACAGGATATCGAGTGACTCGAATGACCTTTGCTTCCAATTGTTTGGTGATTTCTTCCTTAATTCTCACACTCATATCAGGCTTGAATTTTCTCAGCCTCTGCTTGACAGGAGGCACCGTTGGATCGGTGGGCAATTTGTGAACCACTAAATCAGTGCTCAGGCCCGGCATGTCGTCATATGACCATGCAAAAACATCTTTGAATTCTATGAGTGCTTTAATCAACTCTTCTCGAATCTTTGGTTCGAGATGGACACTTATTTTAGTTTCCCGGACATTACTTGTGTCCTCTATATTGATGTCCTCGGTATCACTCAAGTTAGGTTTGATTTTTTCCTCAAAGTGAATTAACTCTTTACTAATCTCTTCAAAATCCTCATCTTCATCATATTCTGATTCATAATCACAATATATTTCTTGAATTAATATTTTGGAACCAGATTGATTTTTAAGACTGGGATGAGGATTCCTCATGCATGCCATATCACTAGAGCCAGCGTAAAAAGAACTGTACAGGAAAGAAGAAAAAGAAAAGAAAACTATCAGGAATGATAATAAAAAGGAAACTGCTTTTTATTGGATGATGAAAGATAACAAGGTTTTGCACACTTCAAACAAACTGTAAGATAAGCTTTGGGATTACAACCCTGAAGTAACCCAAACAAACTGAAAGAAAATCAAAATAAACTACCAAGACTCCTTTCGAATTGGGAGAGGAGTGGCTTTCCAATTATTAAGTTTTGTTTCTGGCCCAACGAATTGAACTTCTGCGTTGCTACACCCTTCTCCGCTTTCCAACATATTCCCATCATCAAACAATTTCTCGAATCTTTCAATCAATTCCTCCTCAGGATTGACCCGGGATTTAGGAATTGTTGTTATCGGGCGATTTTTAGCACCGGTCTTGACAAAAGACTTTGATAGAGGTGGGACTGGTTTTGGAAGATCCCATGCCTTATGTTTCAGCTTTCTGGCCTTTTTCACATCGGTGATAGTGGGTATAAATCCCAAACCAAATGTTCCCCAGTTCTCGGGGAGAGATACTGGTTGTATAATTCCTTGCAAAGATGAGCCCAGACCTTTGCCGGGTATAAAACCATTTTTTAACATTTAATAGGCTATCATGACTGATGCAGAGGATATCTTTGGATTCGGAAGGTATTTCCCCTCTGGAATTTTCTCTACCGACACTGTGTCGGACACTTGGTATACCCATGGTCCCTGGTCATTTTCTGTTCCCTCGACCGGTACGATGGTACTGCTGTGAGCATTTAAACTTTCTTCCCCATGCACAACTATTTCTTGATGATCCCATTCAAACTTGACAGCCTGATGTAATGTTGACGGGACTGCTTTAGCAGCATGGATCCATGGTCGACCCAACAACAAGTTGTAAGAAACAGTTATGTCCAACACTTGAAATTCCATTGTGAATTCAACTGGCCCTATTGTTAGTTCCAACACTATGTCGCCAAATGAATCTCTGCTTCCACCGTCAAACCCCCGTACGCAGATACTATTCTTCTGGATCCTCTCCTCTTTAATTTTTAATTTGCTTAAAGTGGAGAGAGGGCAGATGTTTGCACTTGACCCATTGTCAACCAATACCCGGGTTACTACGGAGTTTTCACATTTCACGGTGAGGTAAAGAGCTCTGTTGTGCTCGGTACCTTCCACAGGCAATTCATCATCAGCAAATGTAATTCTGTTTGTCTCAAAGATTCTGTTGGCTATTCTTCCCAAATGATTTACAGAGATTTTTTCAGGAACATGAGCCTCATTCAGGATTTTCATCAAAGCCAGACGGTGCTCCTCTGAATGGATCAGTAATGACAACAATGAAATTTGAGCGGGCGTCTTCTTCAATTGATCCACAACAGAATAATCATGGAGTTTCATTTTTCTTAAAAATTCTTCCGCCTCTTCTTCCGTCACAGCTCTCTTTATTGGTGTTGGATTATTTTTAGTTTTTCTTAACTCTTCGGGCGTAAAACATCTTCCCGAACGAGTCAAGCCTTGCACCTCACACACTTCTTCCTTGACTTCTTTTCCCTTGTACATTACAGTCACCCGTTCATAGTTCCATGGGATGGCTTTGTTGTTGATGACTGGCAGCTGGGTTACAGGTGTGATAATAACCCGATCTGTACGGGCTCCTTCCACGAATACAATGGGTTTGTTAGCAACCCCTGGTACTATCACTTTCGGCCTTTCTTGTTTTGTGGCAACTTTGCTCGATGATCCCTCCTCGACTATCATAGATGGTTCATCACCATTTCTGTTCTGCTTAGGTACCGGCTTCTCCTCTGTTAACTGCTTATCTGGCTTGGCTTCATGAGACTTGATCATCATGACAGTTTGTGACGGCTTCTTTGTCTCCCCATCAGCTTGTATGATTTCTATCATATTGGCCTCTTGATGGGCTGGCATTGGATTTCTATTGATATTGGGAGCTTCGGGGGTTTGAACCTCGATTTTATTAGTATCAATCAGCTCTTGTATTGCATTTTTCAAATGCCAGCATTTCTCCGTATCATGGCCTGGTGCACCGGAGCAATACTCACAGCTAATGGTGTAATCCAGATTCTTTGGAGGAGGATTGGGTAGCTTGGATTGTATTGGTCTTAGCATGTCTAGCTGTCTCAGCCTGTGGAACAGACTAGTGTAAGACTCTCCCAATGGAGTGTAAGTTTTCTTTTTCTGTTCCCTTTCTCCCCTGAATGCTGGCCTAGGCCTGAAACCTGGTCCGGGATAGGCTCGTGGGTAAGTACTTGGTATGGCAGGAGCACGCCAATTGGCGTGAACAGGTGGCTGATTGTATGCTTGAGCATGGTTAATGGAAAAATGAGGCTCCGAAGGGTGATAGTAGTGTTGGGATGAATCGTGGTGGTAAGTTGATTGGCGAGGTCGTTGTTGATTATAGTAAGGCGGTGAACCTCTGGGTCCTGACCAAATTCCTGAATCAACTACCGCTGCTTCCTCCCTCTTCTTTCTTTCCGATTCCTCCTACCCCGCCTTGAATAGCTTGAGTAGTCGCCTTAATCGCTGAATAGCTCATGATTTTATTTGTCTTGAGGCCTTCTTCCACCATACCTCCCATCTTCACCACTTCGTTGAATGATTTCCCAACCGCTGAAACCAGATGGGCATAGTAAGTTGGCTCCAAGGCTTGGAGGAAGTAGTCTACCATTTCGCTCTCCTTCATAGGAGGATCCACTCTTGCTGCCTGTTCTCTCCACCGAAAACCATACTCTCTGAAACTTTCATTGTGTTTCTTCTCAAATTTTGTCAAAGATAATCGATCTGGGATGATTTCCAGATTGTATTGGAAATGGTATGCGAATGCCTGTGCCAGGTCATCCCAGGTGTACCATCTCCCATGGTCCTGGCGTGTATACCACTCCAAAGCTGATCCGCTTAAACTTTGACTGAAGTAAGCCATCAATAATTCATCCTTTCCCCCAGCTCCTCGCATCTTGCTACAGAAACCCCTTAAGTGGGCTACTGGGTCGCCGTGCCCGTTGTATAGGTCAAATTTGGGCATCTTGAAGCCAACTGGTAATTGTACATTGGGGAATAAGCACAAATCTTTGTATGCTACACTGACTTGCCCACCTAATCCTCGCATGTCTCTGAACGATTGTTCTAGACTCTTGACCTTCCTGAACATCTCTTCTTGTTCAGCATTTTTGGCTGGTTTGTCAATTTCGGTTGGGAGATCAAAATGAGGGGCAGTTGAATGAATTTCGGAGGCTTTGAGGGTGGGCTCCGGGGGGTAATATTGGTTGTCCTGGGCCTGGAATGTAGGCTCACTAGGAGATTTGTGGAATGTAGCAGGGGGAGGTGCTACGAAAACAGGAGTCATAGGTGGAGGAAAATATGGAACTGGTTTCGGAGGTGGAGACTGCGGTGTCTGAGAGGTGGTGCCTCGGTAGTGCTGGTAAATGGGGAAATTTGGGGATAATTCAGTGGTAATATTATCCTGAGTTTGGGTCATTGATGGAGCAGGGTTAGTTGAGTAAGACGGGGGTAACTGTCCTGTAGACCAGGCTTGGTACATCTCAGCCATTTGCTGCTTGAGTTTAAACATCTCTTCTTTCATTTTCCCGACATCCATCTCCTCTAGCTCCATACCTGTGTCAACATCTGGGATAGACATACTTTCGGGTAGTGGTCCTTTTGATCTCGTGTGATAATGATAATATGCCAGTATACTCTTTAGAGAAACTAACTGCTTGAATTCTGGAAATGAACAAACTTGTTAGTTTTGAGAGTTTAACACATATATAATTACACGTTGAGATGCAATGCTCCTAGACAAATAATCCCTTTCTATTATGCATTTGCTCGGCTGCTTGTGTCGTCCCAGCTTTCTTGAAATTTTTATTGTTACTCACTTTTAATTTTATTTATTATATATATCTTTTATTGTGGTGGTCGAATCTTATAGAGATTGCCTACGTATCATGCCCCCGCACGAATCAGGCCTTGCGTAGTTCGGACACGAGGCAAACACTTTTATTCATTATTCAAAGATGAACAGACATTACATTTGAAAACTTTGTAAGAAAATGGCTTGAAACACACACACTTAAATCAAAATAAAAGATACAATTCTTAACATCTCACAACGTGCCCCACTTTCCACTTGTGTTGTAAATTAATAGATTATTTGCTCAATGTGGGGCTTGACCTGGATGACCTCCAGCGTACGATACATCCTTTCCAACTCCATTGCTAGATGACGGGCCAAAATGGGTGCATGCTCTGTAAACCTTTCATAATCCATTCCTTGGCAGTTTACGTAACTTTGAGAGGTGTAGACTGCCAGGTCGTGGATTTGTGCCCTGAAATCTTGGAGACGTTGGTCTTGGTTCTGTAATTGCTGCTGGCGAGTGGTGGCTATATCTCTGACATGGTTTTCACGATCTAGAGCTGACTCTAATAGAGCTCGGAGTCTGGTCTGCTCTAATCTTGCATGTGCTCTTTCCCTGTCGATGTCTGCTTGTTGATGTTCTCTGTTGCATCTTCTTGCCTCTTCTAGTTGTGCACGAAGCTGATCTTCTGATCTTATCCAATGGTCTTTTTCCTTCTTGAATTGTGCCCTGTCTTCTTCGGATTGCCTTACTTGGCGTTCCTTATTAGATCTGGCCTCTTCATTTAATTGTTGGATCCTTTCTTTTGCTTTGCTCAATGCCCTTTCGTTTTCCGCAAGAATGGAATCATAATCTTGCATTCTTTCAAAAAGATTGGCGATAGTTTTTTGATCCTTCCAGCTCCTCTTTGGTGTCTCAGAAACTCTTTTCATTTTTTGGAATCGAGCATGAAGATTTTCGTTCTCACAAGCTAGACTCTTCTTCTCGCCCTCGGCTTCTTGTGCTTGCAAATCTTTCTCCAGACTGAGGCTTCTCAGATTTTCTTTTAGGGCATGGATTGTTGCTTTGTACCCCTTTTCATTTTCTCCCCAGATCAACCGCTCTTGGATTTTATCATTGAAGTTTTGAACATGGGGTCTTTTTGATGGCCTTCTTAGCTCAGGCTCTGGTACATCATCCACGTGAGACCGTTTTTCAAACCACCTTGCATATCCAGGATTTATCTCACCCTTTGTAGTGTCTGGGACTTGAGTATCACTCTTCAAGTATCGACATCCATTCCACATCTGCTGAAGTAGAGCCTCGGGAATAGTGGCTTCTGGGTGTAATTCGATTACTTGCATACTCAAATCTTCATCATCAGGAACTACTTGATATCTCCCTAGTTGTCTTAGGACTCTTAGTGGCGCATACGGCTGGATGCTTCTCAATCCCAATAGTAGCAGATAACTATTTGAGGTTGACATGTGTATCACTTCCCTCATCGGGAGCCATCCCAAAGTCCATTCAATCTGATTTGCCGTTAAAGCCTTTAGATGAGATACCCATGCTTCTATCCCTTCTGGAGCCTGATAATTTTTTATTCTTTCCTCATAACTCTCGATGCAATTATCATTGTTTGACCCATACTGTATGATCTTGGGCTGTTGTTGGAGATGTTCAATTACCCACATTTGCAACAAAATTTTGCATCCTTCGAAGACTTTTGCTCCTGATTTACATAAAGTCAAAGCCCGATAAATGTCTGATAGAATGATGGGGACAAGGGTGTGATTTTCTTTGGTGGTGAGGATTTGCACAACTTTCGCGGTGCGAATATCAATTGTTCTCTCTTTGTTTGGGAAGATCGTGATTCCTAGAAAAGCCACCATGAAAGCAAGGCGACGGTGAATCTGCCAAGTGTCTTTGTTTTGCTTGTTAGTAAGGCCTTTCTCATGAATTTCGAACCCATCTGACTTTCCGAACCTTGAATACAAAAAGTTGAAGGAACAACATCCATTGATGACATTGCTTTTCCTGATTTGACTGCTGATGTTCAGAAGACCGAAGAATCGATGTACCGAGGGAGCCTTTGTGAATATCAGGCTTTGATTTCTTAGACTTCCGTCGAAACCAGCATATCCAGCTATCTCCTCTAATGTAGGAGTAAGCTCGAAGTCAGAGAAACGAAAGACATTGTGAACAGGGTCCCAAAAAGTTACTAACGCCGCAATCAGATCATCACGGGGTTTAACTTTCATAATATCCGTGAGATTTCCCAAATGCTTGACGACCCATTTTTGACCAGCTTCGCCTAAATCATACCACCACATTTGAAGCTGAAATAGAAACTCTTCTGTATTCGTGGATGGGGGGTTTTGCGTGGTGTTCATTTTGTATCTGAAATTTAATTTGATAAAGTCAAGACTTATTTTGAAAATATATACTAAAACAAAATCATTTTCAAAATTTTTTTATTTATTAAATACCTTTATTTCAAGATTTAAAACTATTTTTCTTTTTTTGAAATTTTTAAAACAACCCATTTTATTCCTCTCTTCTCACCATGATTTCATTTAAGCTGGTCAACAAGCATGTTCGAGGCAAATGAATGCACAAGTAGCAAGTAGGATGCATCAGGATGGTCTTTTTATTTCGGGTTCACCTGTCCTAGACAGACCCAACCCCTGTGTTGAGTCTCCAAGGCCAAATGTACATGATGCAAATATACGTTCCTACTAGGGATCCGGTACATGGCTGAGTTATTCTAAGTGAAAAACCTGAGGTTGATTGTTCTAAACCTGGCTTACCCAAACGGACAGTTTGAGCCGAAGCGGGGGCAACGTACCGGGAGCACGAAAGTCTACCCGGCCTAGTTACTTGTCCCAACTTCGTCTTATTGGGTATGACCTTTAACAGAAAGGTGGGCCACGCGCACGTGTGCACCATAAATTTAGAAGACTCAAAAAGAAGGGGGTTTCGTAGCAGCTGTATATATTCACAATTCAAATAATATTAAAGCGGTAAAAAAAACATTTAGCATGTTAATCATATAAACAGTTGAAAATCATATAGTAAATAAAGCCAATTATCGCAGTTATTTTAAGCTCGAATTCTTTAAACCCTGGACCAGTGGTTCTGGGTTACAGTACTGAAATAGTCCCCAGCAGAGTCGCCAGAGCTGTCGCACCTCCTTTTTCCGCCCCCGCGAGGGGCGTAGGGAGTTTTTCCAATAAGGACAGTCGAAACGGGATTTGTTTATTTATTTCAGAGTCGCCACTTAGGAGATTTAGGGTGTCCCAAGTCACCAATTTTAATCCTGAATCGAGGAAAAGAATGACTCTATTTAACAGTTTGCGCACCAGAAATCCGGGTAAAGAATTCTGTTAATCCGGAAGAAGGTGTTAGGCATTTCCGAATTCCGTGGTTCTAGCACGGTCGCTCAACTGTTTTTATTATTGGCTTAGTTATCTTGATTTTTTACTAAATACGTTTTTATTGCATGATTTTACTATCGCTTTTACTTATTGTTTACAACTATATAAACGAATTATGCGTACGTATATTCGTATTATATATCTTTCAATATTACGGGTATCATGTCACGCATACGTGTACACAATAAAATTGTCCATGTTATAGTTTTTATTAAAAAATCACATGTTCAAAATTTAAATTAAAATTAGGAACATCGTCACTTTTGTATTTATATAATGAACCGCACATCTCGGGTTGCATGAAATTATTTTGACATCGTCGGAGAAATCCTTTTTATTAAAATATTCGTTCGAAATTGCGCGTACGCATAATCCGAAATTGCTTTTAAAATATAATCAGGGTACGCAAACGCATACCTAATTACGCAAAATATTTGTAATGGTATTATGGATTGTCCACAAATTGTTTATTATATCTACACATTTTATATGAAAATCCTGAGAAATTCACATTTTTAAGGATGCCTTTAAATTCTTTTAAAAGAATTCACAAATTATTAAACGTTGCCCGTCGATTATGATTTCCGGGTATAGATTATATTCATCCCAACTATCCAAATTCAAAGAAAAGAATCAAAATTCAATTTTTAGCAAATACAACATATATATGTATGCCAAAGAATGAATTGTATATGAAACTAACAAATTTCTATTTCTAATTACCATTGATATAAAGTGTTGCAATTTGTGCTTATACATATCATCTCATTCTCACATGCTTGTTTTTAATCCAAAATTATAATTGCTTAGTTTATTTATAACGATAAATAATCAAATTGATGAGAAAGGAGTTATTATTCGAATTGATTCAATTCGAATTGTATTACATACAACATAGTTGTGCGCCTAAACATTCATAATATTCTTAACATCATGACGAGCTATACCAACTCACCTTACTCATATGATTATAAATATACCTGTCATCGTGCCATATAATAACTTATATCAATCTGAACAAAATCATATTTTTTACAAGATATACCACTAATGTAACTTCTTAATACTTCCATTCTACTTTACATTTAGCTAAAGGTATTATGGGATGTAATCAATGGCCCATTTTTCCCTGTTTTGACAACTCACATATACCTATACTAATGAGATTTCGAAATGGATAACATTATTACAAACCTTATACGAATTTCAAATAAGGTAAATAACTTATAGCCATGGTGTTGAATTCACCACTAATTAACCAACACAAAATAAAACTGAAATTTAAACTAAATGGCTTAGATGAGTAGAAAGCAGAATCATAACTCCAAACTTCATTTATTTGCCGTGTTGAAGCTTTTCACAACATGAGTTTAAAAGGATATGTACCTGGAAATGAAGGAATAAGGATTAAATTTCAGCAGTAGCAGCAGTAACAAAATCAGCAGAATAACCGTCTTTCCACAGACTTGAGCAATAATGCGACCCGAGAAACCCAGATTCACAAGAGCAAAGTTTCTTAAAGAACTTCAGATTTTAAAACCAAATAGTATCAATACACAGACCCGGACAGATTCCAAAAGAACAACAAGGTTTCGGATTTTTCTTTTCTTTTCTATTTTTCTGTTTCAGCTACACTGTGTGTGTGTGTGTGCGAATACTCTCTTTTGATTTCTTTTCTGTTTCTTCTTCCTCTTCAGATTCCAAGAGGAATCTGATTTTTTGCTTGATTTTTTTTCTTTTATCTCACTCTAGGTGTATTTTTCTTAAATTCTCTCTCAAAATCTGATCTAAAATTCTGTCTGAAAACTCATTTCTCTCTCTCAATTCCCTCTTAAAATCTGCTTTTAAAATCTGATCTTCAAATCTCTCAATCTCTTCCTTTTTTTTTTCTTCTCTGAAAGCTCTCCTTTTTTCTTTTTCCTCTTTTTCAAATCTGATGGTCTCTTGTACTTATACAGGTCTGGTCCTATCTTTTTAAGTGCTGCCTGGACCCCTTTCCTCTTTAAAAATCAAAAAGTTCCATTAAAAACTGCTTTTGAATAATTTAAATGATCCTATCCTGATTTTAAGCAGCCCCATTACCCTTTGTTTCCCATTATCACTTTAAGTAATAGCCAATAACTTTCCACTTTCAGCCCATTATGCTATCATATTACCCTCACTATTCTGTCCCAGAAATAACCCTCAGAAATCCTACTGTGATTACTATTATTACTGCTGTCAAACTTAAAATCTAACAATACAGATTTTTTAAAATCTGTTCAAACCTGATTATTAATCTGATTTAAGACAGCTACAACCAATCCTAAAGTTTTGGACTGAATCCTAACTAAGAATGTAACCTTCTAACATAATTAAAATCTAATCAACATTTGTAAAATCACACTGAATTCAAAACTAACATCATAACAACATATCATTGAAATTATTATAACAATTCAGACTGGACTTCAATATTGAACCAAGATCAAACACACACAGGAGCATTGTCAATATACTGACAATGCCCTGTTCAGAAAACAATATATACACAACATTCATTTGAATTTACTGATTTGCAAACAAACATGATTTAATTGACGAGTATTAATCAGTTGACTATTTACAACATTTGTCCATAATCAGTCTAAAACAAAAGAAACAGACTGTTTCAATCAGCATTTTCAGAAACAAGATTTATAACACAACTGATCGACGAACTTAATCGAGTCGATCACACACATTGTAATTAATCACAACCAACAGAAACAATTCATTTATTTGACTAATCATACGGGCATGAGACAAAGATGACAGAATTAATCAAATAAAAACATGAAAAATTAACAGGTTATTAAACAAACAATTATTCATGTAAGAAACAAAAAAAAATAAGGAAAGTACCTCTAAATCTTTAACTTCAACCGGACTCGAACTCAACTTGGATTTGGACTTTATTTGAAATCAAACAGACCTTAGTCGAAGTATTTTCCACTGAAAATACTTCGACTAAGGTCGATTAAACCTCAATCTTTATTTAATTCAGGCAGAATCCAAAAGTCTGGTATTTCTAGGGTTCTTGAAGGTTCGATTTGGGACTTAACCATTTCTGGTCAGATTCGAGGGGGACCAAATACGACACAAGGGTGAGGGTAACCTAGGGGTCATTTGGTGTCAGTTTAGAACAGATCTGAGTTTGTTCTTGTTTGGATCGAATCTTCAAAAGAAGATTCGAGAAGCTCTGAAATGATTCGAGCCAAACAAACACCAGATCCATAACGAGGCATGCTAGGGGGTACTATGGTGTTAACTAGGGGTTGTTTGGTTTAGATCTAAGCTCGGCTCGAATCTTCAAATGAAGATTCGAGAACCTTCAGGAAGATTCGAGCCAAGTGGCTAGCATATCTGGATAGAGGATGTTCAGGGGGTTCTGGGGTGTTATTTTGGTGACCGGCGGCGTTGTTGCCGCCGGGTTTCAGGCGATGGGATCCTAGGGCGGCTAGGGTTAGGGGTGGGTTTCGGAAGATGATGATGAACAGTGGAGAGGGGGGTGTTAAGTTAGGGGGCCGGGGTAGGGGTTTGGGCTTATATAGGGACGGGGTGGGTTGATGCTGACCGTTAGATCTAGTAGGATGAAAGGTCAGGATTTATCCACTTAACCAAACGATGTCGTTTGGTTTAAGCTGGGGGGACGGGTTGAACCGGGTATCGGATCGGGTAATGATTGCGGGTTAGGTTCGTGGGATCTCAGTCGTTGGTTGGCTTTGATCCAACGGTCACTGATAAGCTATGACCAAACGCTGTCGTTTTGACTCGTTTGAATAAGACCGGATCTGGGCTGCCTCGATTGGGCTGAGAGGGGGGTATCTTGATTTGGGCCTGGATTTTAATCCAGGTCCGAGTTTCATTTATATATATTTTTTATTTTTCATTTTCTAATTCAAATTCCTAATTTTAATTATAAAATAATTTTAACCTCATAAAAAATATTAATTACTTTATAACAATTATTTAACACATAGACAAAACATTAATCACACAGTGAAATATTAAAATTAGAACAGACACATATTTTTTGTGATTTTATTTTTTTTAATCAATTATTAAATGCATAATTAAATCCTAGATATGCATGCAACATATATTTTTATTTTTATTTTCATTTTGTTATGACAAAGTAAACATTTACGGATATAAGACAAATATTTAACAAACATCACGCAAAAATTCAAAAATTGCACAGTAAAAGAAATTTATTTTATTTTTGATTTATTTTGGAGTAGTTTTTCGTGAGGCAAAATTCACGTGCTCACATTACTCTGCTGACTTCTCTTCTTCTTCAACTGTAAACACTTCCAGGTACACACTTCTGAAACCATGTGTTGTTGAAAGCTTGAAGTTTTGAAGCAGAAATAAAGAAATGAATGTTGTTTACTTCACAATGCTGGTGTTCAAAATATAGCCATAGTTTGAATGATAAGTTGGCCTGCATTTGTTTAACTTCAAACTGCAATTGCTCTGTATGAATTAACATACATTCTGATTGAGATGAACTATTAGATAGCATTGTTTGTTAGATCAGGACGTATTTTAATGCATATAACCATTGGGTCTTGATTTAGTTATGACATTATAACATAGAATCATGGCAAGCATCTGTATGTATTTTGTCTAGACCTCTGAACTGTCAAATCTGTTGTATTTGGTTCCATTTGACTTCAGGATAAATGTATCCCAAACAAATTCTCATGTGGTTACGTTAACAGTTTGGCCATGTACCCCAACTCTCTTGTTAGACTACTTGTTCCGATATAGGTTCGATATGGGCTTCGATATAGATTCACTATTTCGAAATAATGCGATGACTTTTGAGGAAAACTAATAGGCATTTTTGAGTTCAATTAGTAGTAGTTTTCCTAATAAACAGCCGATTTCATTAATCAAGCCCAAATAAGCTAGTTTTAAAATTCAGAAGGTCGTTTAATGTAAGTTTAGTATATGTTATTAGTTTGCTTGCAATCTCCCTTAGCAAATTAACAAACGTATTCACTCGTTGAAGACAAGGCATGAGGTAACTCTCACCTCGTAAACAACCAATCAGGTAATCAAACAAAATTCGGATTCGGCAAACATAGTAAAGATTTAGCATGTAGTTGCTTAAACAAGTGAATTTGGTATCTTCTTTCTTTTATTTTTTAGAGACAAACGTAATAGAAATGTAGTCACTTTAGGACATCCTTTTTTTTAAAAGTAATGAGACGAGCCTCGTCAAATAAAGATACACATTGCGGGGCCCTCAATAATTGATCATAATAAACTCATAGGTTTTGGGATGGACTGTCTAGAAAAGTTCTTTAGGCGCGACTTAATTAAATTACCTTCTTAAACACGGGTGCACATTGATGTGACCCAAATCCAAATCTCAACGGAGTCAAAATGTGTTGATGATCACGGGTGCATTGATTGTGACGTGGTTCGAGATGCATTTTCACGACGTTGCAATTCTATAAAAATAAATGATAATAATAAAAACGGTTTTAAACTTAATAAAAGCACATAAGTCACAACATGTATTTAAATCAGATATTTAGCCATTATAACAATTTAAGCGACCGTGCTAGAACCACGGGATTCGAGGGTGCCTAACACCTTCCCTCGGGTCAACAGAATTCCTTACTTAGAATTTCTGGTTCGCAGACTTCATTTGGAAAAGTCGAAAATTTCCTCGATTTGGGATTCAAGATAAACCGGTGACTTGGGACACCAAAAACCAAACCTTTCCCAAGTGGCGACTCTGAATTAAATAAATAATCTCATTTCGAATATTGTCACTTAAATTGGAAAAACTCCCTCGCGCATCTAACCCTTCGGGGCAGGGCGCGCAAAAAGGAGGTGTGACAATGATTGTAAATGATGTTCTGAGGGTTTGAAACCCCAGATTTGCATATCGTAGTGCTATATTGAGATGATACACGCACTTGATGATGAGCGTGGGATTGTATACTATTGGAGATTGTGACTTGGTCCGTCCTGATTGATGATTTTACCGCATATTGATTGTAAACTATGTATTGTCATCATTATTTGGGCTGAATGCCATAATTGGGCCTAGTGCCAACTATTTGAACCCTTTGGGGCTATTTAGTGATATTTCCTCACTATTTTGATTTGTTACTTGAACTCAGTCATGATATTTTCCCACTGTTTTTACTATTCAGCCATTCTTTCTCAGTTTTCAAGACTTAAATGATATTTCAAATGATGTTTGGGCTGAAAATAATGTTTTACTATAGCCCGAGGGGCTTGTGATGATTTTTTGGACTGAGTAAGGCTGAGGGCCTATATTGTGAGGAACACTGATACTGATATGAGGCCGAGGGCCTGAGATACATATATACGCCACGAGGTGGCTTGATTGATATGAGGCCGAGGGCCTAGATTTGATTCCACGAGATGGATTGATATTGCGTTTGGGCCGTAAGGGGCCCCTCCCGGAGTCTGCACACCCCTAGTGAGCCGGGTACCCATTGTGATGTGAGATTGAGCCCGAGGGGCGAAAATTTGTTGATGTTGTGCCCGAGGGGCGAACTTCTATGTGTTTACTTTATCATAATTGTCTGCCAATTATCTGTTATTTGTTGTAGAAGTGCTTTATTTTGCTTTTCATTGGTTTACTGCTTACAAATTACCTATTTAATTGCTTCATTATATAATACCTTGTGTATACATGTTTTCTTACTTTCAGTCATTATTTATCTTTATTACTCATTGGGTCGGAGTACTCACATTACTCCATGCACCTTGCGTGCAGATCCAGGTGCCCCAGAGGCCGAGTGAGAGTTTTTCAGTCGTTCAGCAATTGTCGGGGATTTCGAGGTAGCTGCATGGCGTCCGCAACCCTGATTTCTCTCTTCTATCTTATTGCTTTTCCGCATTCCTAGACTATCTATGTAATAGGTTGTTCAGACTTGTATTAGAGGCTCTAGACTTGTGACATCAGGTCAGTATGGGCTGTGTAATTCCTATGTATTGATGACTTCCGCATATCTATCTTGTTGTTTTAAACACTTATTATGATAATTGGTAATTAAACCGATTTAGCAAATGACTTATTTAAAATGAAAATGGGATGTGATTTATAATTGGTCTGGCTTGCCTAGTAATGTGATAGGCGCCATCACGACCGGTATTTGGGGTCGTGACATAAACCCTCCTGGTTTGCCTCCGTACAAGTTAGCTCTAAAAAAAATTGTCCAGTTATATTACCGCAAAATCTGAATCATTGTGAAGGGTTATGTAACGGCACACGATTAACATGTGGTGATTTCAAAACACATGTTATAAGTGCTAAAATTGCCACCAGTGATTTTAAGGGTACACATGTATTTATTCCTAGAATACCACTGATATCGTCAAATGATGAAAAAGTCTACATTCCATTCAAAAGATTACAGTTTCCTATACGACTATGTTTTGCAATGACTATAAATAAAGCACAAGGTCAAACATTAGATTTTGTTGGTATATATTTACGTGCGCCTGTTTTTTCTTATGGTCAACTCTACATTGCATTATCGAGAGCTAAAAGTTCAGAGTGTGTCAGATTGTTGATTCGGCCACCTACATCAGATAATCATGATGACCATTCTATATATAATGTAGTTTACAATGAAGTTATTCAGAAAGCATTTTCATGAATTCAGTAACCTAATAGAAAAGTAACATGCTTATGACGTACAAAACAAAGATGTTAACTTAACTCTACACTACAGATTTTATGTAAACGAACGAGGGCATTTTGAAGTACGATACAAGTATTTACTATCTCCTCCTTTGTATTTTGTTTTGAATATTCATGAAATATTATGATTACTATCTGAGAATTCTCTCTTCCTTGACGGGATGCTGCTTCATTTCTTTACTTCCCTTAAGTGTTATTTTTGTCTGAGAGAAGCATATTGTATTAAAAGACTCTATTCTATAACATATTACTGAAATAGCCAATGTTGGGCTTATTCGACAACTCCATACTTTTTTAACTCCGGCTGTGTTTGAGTTATACTATAATACAGCCGGTCCCAAGCCACGTTAAAGGAGCAGGATTTATTGTCCATTAGATGTTATATAGTTCTCTAACTGCCTCATTTTCATTTCTTGATGATTTTATTCGTCTTGAATTTGTTCTTCTCCGTTATATAATAAAGTTGCATCTCTTATCCATCAAAGTCCTTTCTTGTTTAGTAGTAATAGCTTTACTACAAATTTCACTAATTGCTGCTATTGTTTTCTTTTGTGTCTTGTAGTGAAATAGTTGCATATACGACATTCTTAAGGGTGTACTTTTATTAGCAAACTAAACGGTACTGTAGGTGGAAGTATAGCACTGCTTATTTAAATGAGTCAGTCAATATAAATATTGAGTAACTGCAAAAAAAAATGGTAATCTGATACATGCTCTCTTTTAGTATTATTCAGTTGTAAGGTACCTTTTGTTGATGCTAAATGCCAGGTAAAAGTGGTGCCTTTTTATTACTTTATGCATCTTCTTGTAATTTTTGGTATTGCTGCCTAAAGATATACTTTCTGTTTGTATTGATGTGTTTCATTATAGATCCTTCTCCCTCTCCATTCAAACACAGCATCAAAGTAATAATCTGCATTTTTGTAATGCACAGGTTTGGTCGAAACTGATCCTGAAGGAGTACTTGAGGGTTTTGCTGAAGTAATACGAGTGGTAAGGAGTTGAAAATGAGTAAATTTTCCAGTTATTGCTGGTAACTTTTCAGTGTGCTGGCCTGGGTGATGACTGGATGAAATTATTAACAAGTGTAGCATATATTTGTAAGATCAGTTATATTGTCAGTGACTGGTGGATGGTGATGCCTATGTCTCACACATACATAGGAAGCAGAATATCAGTGGCATATTGAACCGGCGTTCACATAAAAGTTAGTATTTTTCTACTATAGTAAACTATCAACCGTGAGAAGTGATAGTTCAAAAGGCAATTGCAAATGCAGCGCCTAACATTGGCGCCAAATTTCAGCAAAGGCTGAAAAACAGAAGGCTCTAATTGAGAAGACACTGTTGTTTTCGTCCATTCAAGACAAATATACACACACAAAAATTGTTCTTAAAGGTATTCTGATTGCATTAATGCACTTAGTAATATTATGAATTAAAATGTTTAACACTTTAAATTTCACGTATTTCATAAGTACATCAATAGCAAATCGATCGAGGATACAAGGTAGTTTTACAAACTGTCATTAAGCGTTTCTTTTTCAGGCATACCATTTAACTATTGTGGTAGATTTAATCGTTTGTTTCTTTTTCATGCTGCATAATTATATTGTCTTCATTATTTACCTTGATAATTTGTGTGTGCTTACATGCTAGAAAAGTAGAAATTGCTCTTGTATTTCTATCTATTGATCCTTGTAGAGTGAAATAGAACCAGAAAATCATTTAGTAGCTGACCGTCCTTTTTCTTAGCCATTGTAGGTTGTCTACCTGGAGTGACTACTTACTTTGAAGATAATGGGTTTTTGAATACAAGGATGACTTAAAATTGTGATTTTAACGAATAGGTAAAGTTGTATTTGTCTATTCAGGCAGCCGATACTTTGGCTTGATTCATTGAATGGATTAATGTTTCTCTATGCTTAAACCTTCAAATATCGAACACTTATTAGTGTCTAAGATAAGCGTTCTGATGCTTGCAGTTTTCACTATGAATGGGTTGGAAGTTTTTTTGGTTGAGTGAAGTTATACAATAAATTATTACAGTTCTTTCTAAAAACAGTATAATCTCCTTCGCTTACACAAGATGAATCTCTCGCATTATGTGCACCCGGTCGTGACTAATTGGTAACATGCAGAGAGAATTGAATATGATATTTACTTAATATAAACAGATTTTAATATGATGTTGAGGTAGTTTGGATGAAGTCTTAACTGCTCAAATTTACGTATAGGGTATCTAGAAGGGAATTGATAAGGGGGGATGTTCTGAGAAGTGGTGCTCCGCAAATTACTAAAGATAGAACATTAGATCGAAACTCAACTGATTATACGCAGCCAAGGCGTACCAAACTAGGTACTTATTGTTAGATCGGCTTTTGGGGACTTCTCAACCTAGATTAATTAAGCTTTCAAGGTAGTTGGTTTGTGTAACGGTTTTGACTGTCGTCATTGTTTTCTTCAAATGCTCAGGTAGCAAAGAAGATTTATCACTATTGATTCAAGAGAAAAAAGTATTGACAATACCAAAGGTGGTTATTCGAATCCGTTTTCCTGCACATTACAGACACATTGCCTTTAGATTTCATCTTCTGCAATTTTAAGGTGCTATTTCTTCTTTTAGGCTTCCATTGATTGTTCCATTGTATTTTCTTGTAAATGTGTTCTTCCTTGATATGAATGTTCAGGGAAACGACAAATTGGATGCAACCTTGCCATTTTCTGTGCTCTCAGGTTTACGCAGTGTTTATTAGTTGGCACGAACCTTCACAATTTTTATAATTTCTATTCTCTTCTTCTGTGAACTTCATGAATTCATCTTAGTAGACTGCTGAAAGTGGAGAAAAGAATATACGTTATCTTTGGTAACAACACTCGCAGAATGTTAGATTTAGTTGCTACTTCTGCTTCTTTTTTTTTCTACTTCTGCTATTTGTTTTGATAATTCCAATGGAGATTGAAAATGTTTGTCAATCTGTTACGTGAAGCTTCACTATAGCCGTTGGGCCCGGGCATCATCTCGCTAGTATCGATAAACAATGAACATCATTCTACGTAAGTGTTGGCATCATCACTTTAGGAACTTAATTCACGTGTGCATGTGTTATATCTTTTTGCTCTAGAATATTTGGCATAGAGCGAATAGAGGTAGAATCCTTGCGAAGTTATTTAACTTGAAGGAAAAGTAATTTTTGATTTTCTGAATTATCTAAAATGTTACTAATACATATTTACACATTTACAACATCAAATTCACCTCATTATTCAGAAGTACTTGCTGAATTACTCCCAATCGGCATCAAAGAAGCCAGCATCTTTCATTTCTGAGTAGTATACATTCTCCAGATGCAAGTCATCCTCCTGCACATATGATTTAGACAAAGCAGGAAAGCTTTTACAAATATCTCTCTGTAGAAAGAATTTGGATATATTTGTTTTCTTAAGAGTTCTGTTTGCGCTTTGCAGGTCAAGGACATAAAGATCGGAAACCAGCAAGGATGAATAATGAATTGATGATACCTGGAAAAAGTCCGCCAGAAAAGTAACATAAAGAAGAGGAAGGTATATGGCATGGTAAGAGATGACCGTGATATTGTACAACCTGTGATGCAAAATGAGGATCAACAAGTAAACTAAAAGTAGCTTAAGCATAAATCAATTTTGGGGTCGTTTGGTACAATGGTGGGATATCCCATAGGATTAGTTATCCCACCTTCTATATGGAATAACTAATCCCATCATTTTAGTGTAAAAGCTATTCCGAGATTAGCTAATACCCCAAACTAAACATGGAATAAAGTTAATCCCAATCTTTATCCCGGGATTATTTATCTTTATCCCATATACCAAACCACCCCCTAGTGGTTTTAACCAACTTCTGATTGCAAGATCGGTATCAATATAGCATGAAAAAAGATGCTGCAACTTGTTCAAGTTACGGCTGCTTCATGCATAAAACTGGGTTTATATCAGTTGAATATAACCGTTTGGATGAGACAGCAACGAGCCAAAATGGATTTTTCCACTTACACTTTTTTACAAAGACCTTTTTTCTGTTCTAAATCACACTTTTTGTCATACCCTTCCCGAGATACATTAAAGATGCAGCGAAGGAGCTTAAAAGCTACACCAGGTTTTTTTTATCTCTTTCCCCAGTTTAGCTGCACTTGTCAAATTGCATGTAATATCTCAACCTCTGAACTCATACTACATTGGTTCCAATATGATAACAATCCCCCTCAAATAATCTCTAGGAAAAATGAATGCCCTTTTAACCACACTAGAGAACAAAGAAACATCAAATGACAAAGATCATAATTTGAATTCACTAAAGATGGCATACCATGATCCAAATCCAGCCCCATGTGCTGCAAGTGCACATGCAAGCAAAGCAGTCGCATTTAAGCAAAACATGATGGAAATATAGTTCTGGAATGCAGGTCTTGCTGCAATGACAGAAAGATATAAATAGTAAGGACGCAATGATGTCAGCTCATAATAAACCCAACATAAATTCATAAGATGAAACTCACCTGGCAACTTTTCTCTCCATCTAGATCGATACATAAAAAAGATGAGGCCATATACTCCGGTTAGCAGCAGCTTGTGGACAACCCATAAGGCCCATTGCGAACCGTTGGTGCTAACATCAAACAACTGAATACCAAATCCAAATAGGTAGATCCCCTGGAAGAATGAATAGCACGCATCAATACCTCTAGTATAATATAATTCACAAAAAAGGGGCGTACTACTCTTAGCACGGATGAGGCACACAAGAAGCATCACAGAGATGCTGAATGCTGAATCCTTGATCCTCATAGGACATAAATACTAAACAACTCAAAAGCAGCTGAAATTAATTGGGAATTAGGTCATTCAAAAGCTCAAAGAGGATATAACCAGCAACATGACAAGCCACTGAAACTTCTAATTTTCAAACTCAATTTGTGCCAGATACCTCTTCTTTCCTTAAAAGAAAAGTGATGTTCGACATATTTATAATTAATATATAATAATAAGAAAGACTCCTTTTTATCAACTTAAGCTTTCATACGAGGTGCTCACACACTTTAGCATGTAGTGAAAGCAATAAAAATCCTGGTCTCAAATCTCGCCGCCACCAATCATAAAGAAAAATGCATCCACATGCTTGGCCAAAAAAAAAAAAAAGGAATAAGGCTAGCTGTGTTAAGACATAATTACATGAATAAAAATTTCTCCTCTCAAAATTAGATGAGATGATCACACACTTTCAGCAAATACTAATGGTACCAAAAATGGAGATAGATACCTTTTTTTCTATTAGAGCCTTCGAGCACATTTTGTGCCAGGGTCTATTAATTCTTTTCAACTAAGTAACTAACTATTAATTCTTGCACATAAAATTCTCTGTTAAATAACAAGTAGTCTATCGCAAAGTGGATTTAGTCATCTTCACTACCGGGAACTTTTTGTGAGCTCCAAATATACACAAAATGTAAGAAGACTCTTTGAATGTGAAAACATAAGAGTTTTCATTCCTTCAAGCACTCCATGTAGTAAGTTCATTTTTTTAATCCCAAATCCACTAGAATTTAGGATCTAGAGAAATCCATCTTGCCCATTAATGGGTAAAGCTACGTAGAATTTTTTCAGAGAAGAGAAGAGTTTTACTTGCGCGCATTATAATCCACAACATTGCATCTGCTGACGAATATAGGTGCAAAGTTTGCAGATAACAACGTATATTATCATGCAAATAATAAGAAAGGATGAATACCTTTCTCGGATTTTTGGCTAAGATCAAGTGCAGGAAAGGATGAATATATGTTTCTTATTTATGGTTATTCTTATTTTCTCTAATATATACACCATCCTCAAATTGAATATCTTGCTTTGAAGTTTCATGGCATTTCCTGTTGCGGAAGCCAAATGTATATAGTGTGAATGAGTCACAACTACTATACCAAAAATTTTGATAGTCACCAAATAATAAATAAGACAATAAAGCAACAATAAAAGGAACACCAGAATTTACGAGGTTCGGTCAATTTTGCCTACTTCCTCGGACACAACCAATATTTTATTCCACTCCAAAATACAAGTAAAATAATACTAAAGAGAGAAGATACAAATGTCTTGAGAAGATAAGAAGGCAAATGAGAGGTGTATTTAAATCCTAAACATTAGGTCTTCTTTTATAGGGTGAAATTCTCCCCCAAATTAAGTCCCCCGCCATCGGCGATAGTTTGCCATATTCAACAAATCTCCACCTTGGCAAAATTCCACATCTTCAATTTTCTCTCAGTAACAAATTTTGGTTGTGTCTTCATCTTCAATCTTCAGTGTTCAACAATGTTGATCAAATCCAAACAATGTTGAAATTTGACCGCAGTCACCACTTTTGTCAGCATATCAGCAGGATTCTCAGTAGTATGAATTTTCTTCACCGTGACTCCACCTTCTTCTATGATTTCTCGTACGAAATGATACTGAACATCAATGTGTTTCATCCTTGCATGATAAACTTGGTTCTTTGCTAATTGAATAGCACTTTAACTATCACAAAAAATTGTGATACTTTTTTGTCCAATGTCAAGCTCTTTTAGCAACCCCTGAAGCCAAATTGCCTCCTTCACAGCCTCTGTAATAGCCATGTACTCTGCCTCTGTTATAGACAAAGCAACTGTTGACTGCAAAGTAAACTTTCAACTAACTGGTACCTTTACAAAAGTAAACACATAACCAGTAGTTGATCTTCGTTTGTCCAGATCACCCGCAAAATCTGAGTCACAATATCCAACTACAGATTGATTGCCTTCCTGCTCAAAAACTAACCCAACATCTACAGTATTATGAATATACCGTAGAATCCACTTCACAACTTGTTAATGCTCCTTTCTTGGATTATACATATATCTGCTAATAACTCCAACAGCCTGTGAAATGCCAGGTCTCGTACAGACCATTGCATACATCAAGCTACCAACAGCATTTGCGTATGGTACCTTTGACATATACTCTCGTTCAGCTTCATCTTTTGGCGACATAGTAGTACTTAGCTTAAAATGGGAGCAAGTGGAGTACTAACTGGCTTAGTCTTCTCATCTATGCCAAGACGTTGTAGTACTCTTTTCAAATATTCTTTCTGAGATAAACAGAGTTTCTTTGAATGTCTATCTCTTATTATCTCCATGCCAAGAAATTTCTTTGCCTCACCCAGATCCTTCATCGCGAACTCCTTCTTCAGTTGAATCTTCAACTTATTAATTTCTTCCGAATTCTTGGAAGCTATCAACATATCATCAACATATAGGAGAAGATATACAAAGGAACCATCTTTAAGCTTGCGCAAATACACACAATAATCGTATTTGCTTCTCATGTACCCTTGCCGCAACATAAACTTATCAAATCGTTAGTACCAATATCTAGAAGATTGTTTCAATTCGTACAACGATTTTTCAAGTTTGCACACCATATTTTCCTTTCCAACAACTTTGAATCCTTCTGGCTGAGTCATGTAGATTTCCTCCTCCAAATTTCCATGTAAAAACGTAGTTTTTACATCCATCTGAACTAGTTCCAAATCCAACTGTGCTACCAAAGCCAACATAATTCTAATGGAAGAATGTTTTACAACTAGAGAAAACACTTCATTGTAATCAATTACCTCCTTTTGAGCATATCCTTTAGCCACCAATCTTGCTTTGAAGCGAACATCTTCTTGGTTAGGAAATCCTTCTTTCTTTGCAAATATCCATTTGCACCCAATTGCTTTCTTTCCCTTCGGGAGATTGGCCAATCTCCATGTATGATTCTGATGAAGGGATTGTATTTCATCATTCATGGCAATCCTCCACTTATCTTCTTCTGAACTTTGGACTGCGTCTTTATAAGTGGTAGGAACATCATCAGCTACAATTGAGGCGGCACAAGCAACCGTCTCTATAAGATGAACAGGTTTTGTTACTGTCCTTTTTGGCCTGCTAGTTGCAATTGATTCAAGTTGTTGTTGAGGTTCTTGAGTTGGAATCTCCCTCTCTACTGGCTCTTCTTCCAAAGGATAATCTTCATTTGTTTCCTCCTCTGCTTCTTGTGTAGGAAAAATAAATTTTCCCTCAAACTCCACCTGCTTGAAGCACCCTCATTTTGTTTGGTATCTTATGTTACCTTATTTACCATAGCAGATTCATCAAAGGTAACATCCCTGCTGAATATTACTTTCTTTGTCATAGGACACCATAAGCGATATCCTTCGACTCCAGAAGTAATCCCCATAAAAATAGCCTTCTTTGCCCTTGGATCCAATTTTGACGTTGTCACATGATAATATGTAGTTGAGCCAAACACGTGCAAAGAGTCATAATCTACAGCAGGCTTTTCATACCATTTTTCAAATGGTGTCTTGCCATCAATAGCAGCAGATGGTAAGCGATTAATGAGGTGGCATACATATGTAATTGCCTCAGCCCAAAATTCTTTGTCCAAGCCAGCATTGGACAACATACACCGTACCTTCTCCAGCAAGGTCCGGTTCATACGTTCAGCCACTCCATTCAGTTGTGGTGTATGTCTGACAGTGAAGTGTCGAACGATGCCATCATTTTCACAGACCTTATTGAAATGATCATTTTTGTATTCACCTCCATTGTCTGTGCAAATACACTTGATCCTCATGCCTATTTGATTCTCTACCATCGTCTTCCATTTGAGAAAAATTACCAACACTTCATCTTTGCTCTTCATTGTATACACCCACACTCTTCGGGAAAAATCATCAACAAAGGTTACAAAATAGTGCTTCCCACCTAATGAAGGTGTTTTGGAAGGACCCCAAACATCAGAGTGTACATAATCCAAAATGCCCTTAGTATTATGGATCGTTGTACCAAATTTAACCCTTGTCGGTTTCCCTTTGACACAATGCTCGCAAAACTCCAAGTTGCAAACCTTTACTCCCTTTAACAATCCTTGATCTTATAGAGTTTTCAAGGATTTTTCTCCAGCATGTCCCAAGCGCATGTGTCATAGCCTGGTTGCTTCTGCCTCTTTTTCGTCACTGGATGTCACTGTCGTTGTCCCAATAACTGTACTACCGCGATAACGGTACATGTTATTGTTTTTCCGATTGGCCTTCATTACCACTAGTGCACCGGAACATACTCTCATCACTCCATTTTCTGCAATGATTTTGAACTCTTTTGATTCTAGGGCTCCCACAGAGATGAGATTCTTCTTCAAATCCGGTACATATCGAACATCTGTTAATGTTCTGATCATTCCATCATGGTTCCTTAATCATATTGAACTAATTCCATATGAGGTAAGAGGGTTGTTGTCCGCTGTGTGGATGACTCCATATTCTCCTTCTTGAAAATCCACGAACCAGTCCCTGTTGGGACACATATGATAGCTACAAGACGAGTCCATCAACCATATGTCTGATGATGTTGATAACTCTGTTGTAACTAATGAGAAGTCTGAATCATCACAATCAGCTACATTTGAATCCATAATGGCATTTCCATTGTTATGTCTGGCCTTATTCTTCAACTTCGGACAGTCTTTCTTCCAGTGCCCCTTTGCTCGACAAAAGGCACATTTATCTTTGATGGGTCTACATCTTGACTTGGATCTTCCCTTCCTTGTCCTGTTTGATTTTGAGGACGACCCATCATAACCAGTGCTTCTCCTTCTCCGCCCTTCTATTTTTCTCCCTTTATTTGTTCATAGTTGTACAAAGCCGAACAAACTTCTCTAAGAGAAATTTCGTCATTTCCATGGAGTAGAGTAGTTTCAAGGTGCTCGTACTCATCAGAAGTGACCCCAACAACATCAAGGTCAAGTCACCATCATCAAAAGTTGCATCCATATTTTGCAAATATGTGATCAACTTATTGAAACTAGTGATATGTACATTCATCGTGGTACCAGGAACATAGGTGAAGCGAAACAGTCTTTTCTTCATGTACAATTTATTTTGACTATTTTTCTTCAAAAATTTATCCTCCAGTGCTTTCCATAATTTACTTGCAGAAGTTTCCTTTGTGTATGGATATTTCTGCTCTCTAGCAAGGTAGGATCGAATGGTACCGCAAGCAACACGGTTGATAATTCTCCAATCTTCTTCTCCAATAACATCTGGTTTCTTTTCTTCAATGGCCAGATCTAGCCCTTGTTGAAAAAGGACATCTAGAACCTCGCCTTGCCACATCCCAAAATGTCCGGACCCGTCAAAAATTTCTACCGCAAATTTCGCATTTGACACAATTCTTGTCATAAGCGAAGATGCCAATGATGACGTATTGTTGACACTTGATGTAGATTCTTCTTGTTTATTGTCTCCCATCTTTGACACAAATATTATTTAATAGCTGACGACACAAATCAAGATTATTTCCTTTCTGGTGTGGAAGATCAGACTAAGCTGCAATCACAGAGCATACTCAGACAGAACCTTGACTCAGTTACCAAGATAAATCTTTTTTGATGTGGAAGATCAGACTATGCTGCAACCACAGAGCATACTTAGACAGTACCTTGGCTCTGATACCAATTGTTGCGAAAGTCAAATGTATATAGTGTGAATGAGTCACAACTACTATACCAAAAATTTCGATAGCCACCAAATAATAAATAAGACAATAAAGCAACAATAAAAGGAACACCAGAATTTACGAGGTTTGGCCAATTTTGCCTACTTCCTCGGACACAACCAATATTTTATTCCACTCCAAAATACAAGTGAAATAATACTAAAGAGAGAAGATACAAATGTCTTAAGAAGATAAGAAGGCAGATGAGAGGTGTGTTTAAATCCTAAACATTAGGCCTTCTTTTATAGGGTGAAATTCTCCCCCAAATTAAGTCCCCCACCGATGTGGGATAGATTGTCATATTCAACATTTCCAACAAATGCATAAAGAACATGAAGGGGATGGCACTTTGGTCTTGGAAGCAGTTATGGAAGTCGAAGGTGCCCTATAAACTCAGTTGTTTCCTGTGGCTAGTCTCACATGATGCATGTCTCACTCAAACCAAACAGAGAAGAGGTTTAGATATTGATCGTAGATGTTTTTTTTTTGCAACAGTGCAGAGGAGAACAGCAACCATCTTTTTTTTACAATGCCCTGTGACAACGCATATTTGGGCCCTTTTTTCAACCTATTTAAATTTCATTTTGCAATGCCATTCAATGTGAAGGATATTCTGACAATCTTGGGGGTTGAAGGACTGAAGAAATCGGGGAGAAAAGTATGGGAAGCAGTGCCAAGTTGTGTGTGTTGGGTTATATGGAAGGAAAGAAATGCTAGATGCTTCGAAGGGAAAACAAAAATTGTTCCGACGATTAAATTCAAGTGCTTATGGCTTTTGGCTTTTGGCATTTTGGTGTAACTTACAAGTTGTTAAAGATGAACATAGCATATTAGGTTTCATAGATTCTCTACAGGATAGGAGCTTATTCTGGTGTAAACCTTCTTTCTGTTTTGTCCCTATATAGAAGGGTTTCGAACTTTGTAATTAACCAGGCACTAGCTTTGTGCCAGGATTCTAATTTTGTGCTATAATACACCACTTTACCTGTTAAAAAAATCATGAAGATAAATATAATGATATGCTTCTTATAATTTTCTCCTAGTCGCTTATTGCCTCTATATATACAATAATACCTTAAGCTAAATCTCGTATTTCATGATTGACTGAATTTTTTCTTTATCCTCTTTTGACTATCTTCGAATGTATATTGCATCTTGAACTCCCTATATCTTAGACTGTACATACATAATCAACTCCAGCACAACCACTATGCTGCAAGTTGACCATCCATCTTAACAAGGGGAATGGGAGATCCACAAGTTAGTCACTTACTTTAAGGATTAGAGCAGAAAATAAGTTGTATTATATAAGAAGTTCCACGATTTTCCTTCACTGAAGTGGAGATTTTCTAATACAGTCTAATAAAAACAGTTAGACATTCAATATTGAGCCATAGGATGTTATTTTCATCAAGCTTTTTAAATATTTAAGTAAATACTTTACAAGAGAGAAAGTATAGCTTTCAACTTCAATTTTACTGAAGAAAAACAAAAAAGAAGTGAAGGAAATAAAAAAGAAATTAACTTCTGAATTTCAAAGTTTAACAAATTAACAAATGAAAAACAAAGTTAAAATAAGGCGTTCAACTGAGAAGAGTATGCTTAAATAGATTACATATTTGTCAGCTGCTACTGTCAGTTTACCATGGTGCCTGTTTTTCTTAGACGAACATACTCTCGTTCATCGTTTTTTTCGTGGCCCCTCTTCCCTCTCCCTGCAATTTGCCTATATCCTCACACTGGACATATCAATTTCCGCATCCCCTCTTCCCTTTCCCTGCAACTTTTCTATTTTCCCACACTGGACACATACTTTTTCCTTATTACGTGATAAAAATTGAACCATCAAATTCTCTTTTTCTACTCCTTACATTATCCTAATAGAAATACCATAAAAGCCAATGAACTTAATATTAAGCCATTGCATGGACATGGTAACTGCAACAATAGGCAAGCAAAAGTTCAATGATTAAACGGAACAAGATCATACCTTGAGAAACATGTCTAGACCAACTGCAACTGCTGAGATAAGAAAGGTCTGTGTTAAAGCCTCACGTCCACTAGCATGGTTCCCTCGAAGTAGAAAGGCTATCAAGCTTACTTCAAGAAATAGCATGCCGGATGTTGTGAACAAGGAGAGGACACTCCACAGAAATTGTTTCGCTGGAGCACACTCCCACGCCTGTGGGAAAAGTAGGTTAAAGAAGAGAATGATAGACAGATAAATTAATTTAGCTTAATTACAGAAAGATCTTTAAGCGAATGCGTAACTACCACTACGCATCAGACACCCAAAAGCATCAATACAAAATCGAAAATGATAGATATTGTATTAAAATGGAGATTTCCTCTTCACAAGAACCAAAAGAACTCATGCTTTTAGCCATTTCTTGCCTTAGATAGAAATTTGAGAATGGAAAAAATAAGCTCTCTTACACGGTCAAGCCCATAAAGAGAAGCATATAATACATTAAGGACCAATAGTAACTCAAAAAGTTGTCATACTAAATATAAAAGGACATCATACATGGCACCAGCATCCAATCAGTTCTCATTTCTCATTTCTCAGGTTTTCTTTGGGATAATAATGTATAGAAATGCTTGCAAAACCATCTGTGGAACATGCTGGAAACAGAGATTGGACGATAACAGCCATCAATATGAAGTCTTTTGTAATAAAATAATTCTACATGACCCCATATGCAGAATTTACTAGTTTTCGTCTTGTTGTTTCTTCGTGTTTATCTTATTATTCCACAGGAAACACCACTATTAGAGTTGTATCTTTCCACGTTAAAGGAAGCAGGAACAGACATTCCGATAAAACAGGCCACAAAATAAGTGCATCAAAAAGCTGTAATACTATTCTATGACAATTAGCATAGCAAAAATGATCATTGGCACATTTCCGAAAGAACTAATCATGTGTTTGTGGACAATCATATTCCAATCATAGCCAGAAACAACTCACTAGACACTATTGTAGCTAGAAACACAGGGTTCCATTTTGTGATTGTTACTAGACTCAAGCTATTAAAAGCAATAACTTCAACATGTACAAACATTATTCCAGGAAGTACACTTCTCAAAACCAAAATTTAATAAGTTACATACTTAACAGATTAAATTGAGCAGACAAACCGCACAAAAGAAAAAGGTACCTGAAGAGAGGACCAGGCCAAATTGAAGAAGCTAACGAGCCAGAGAATGGCATAGAGAGCGGTGACTACATGCGATCTGCCATTGGAAACCTTCCAGAAGCTTCTCTTGGCTTGGGAAGCCAAGTATACAACAAACAGTGCTGAAGGCACTATCATCAATACATTATGCCATAAGCCGTGACACTCTACTAGCCAACCGTACAACCAACTACCGCCGCCTCCTGCTCCAACCACCGCTCCTGCGGAAGAAGACGGTGGTAGCTCCGCCACTATGGATTCCACAGATCTCATTTTTCCATCAATCATCAAAAAGCCCTAACCTTTAGCTAATCCGTGCGATTATCAGATGAGATAGAGGTCATGTTTAGGTAGAAATAATAATTGGACTCTTTCGATGCACCGTTTTAAAATAAAAAAGAAATTCCAATTCATCATGTGTATGTTATTGCCTAGTTGACTGCCACGTAAGCACTCATATGTCTGCCACTTCATAATTGAAATTATTAGTTACTATTGACAAAAGAATACAAATTTAAACTGCAATAATTTGCCTCAAACTCTAACTAACGAGAAAGTTTCTCCTCTTAAATTATTTTCTTGCTAAAAGAGGTTAGAAGATTATTCTTTCAAGAATACTGTTTTGGTGCTAACAACTTTATAGTTACGCTTTCATAGTCCTAAATTACTTCTCAATTTTCACTTATTGAGGTTGTTTGATTGGTTTGCGAAGTTAAATCAGAGATAAATAAACTCTAGATAATAAAAATGCATAGAAGTGCAATAAGCTGTATTTTAAAATATCAAAGTGATAAAGAATTTTATTTAAATTGTTAGTCAATAGAATTACATTGTTTCACGTTTCCAAAGCAAATACAGTCTAAGATTTTGCAGAAGAACTCTGTATTTAAAATCTTCTAAACAAAATATTCTGTCACAAAGTTTAGATCGACCGATTGTGCATTGTGCTATTCATGTTGAAAAATAAAAATATGCCACCCCAACCCAAAAAGGGGGAAAAACTATGAAGCATCTTTATTTGAAGAATGTATACGGTGGAAATTTGGGCTACTCGATTTCGTTCTTCAATAAAAAAGATGACATCATTTCGAGAGGTTAGGACACCGAGCTCGGGGCCGAGGTTCCTTTCCAGTATCGAGGTCGAGGTCAAGGTCGAGGACAAAATTATTTGCCGAGGTCGGAAGAAGGCATACCTCGAGATAATATCGTTATGATTCAGTAATAGAAAGAGCGAGATTCCCGCAACGGCCCGAAGATCACAGCGTAAATTCCGGAACGGATTTGTCTTTGGCGGTTAGACAGCTATCCAATAAGATTCCCTATTATAATTAGAAGTGTACCTTATTTAGGACTCTCCTGTTATATGAAGGTGAGCTCATTTATTTGTAACACACCATTCATTGACAAGAGAATATACATTGATCACTTTCTTCTTTACTGTTCATCAGAGTTGCCTTAATTTAATGTTCTTACTGACCTGCCTCGAGACTGTCATAGCTCGAGGTCGAGATTTGGCTTGCATACTGATTTGACTTGCTTTATTCTTCAATTTATATATTTAATTCCTTATTTATCAATTGGTATTGGACTAAATCACATATCCTTAAAATCACAATATAAGTTTAATTGTTACTCGAATTTTAGGGTAAACAATTTGGCGCCCACCGTGAGGCTAAGGATAATAGTGATTGTTTCAGTGCTGATTTTGATAACACACGTTATTTTCATATTTGTACTTGTCAAGAATTTTTGTTCTTAGGTTAAAACATGTCAAACTCACAAAACGCACCTGTGATGGCAATGACGGTCTTGGATTTCTCGGGGAAAACGACAACGTGGTTGTCCAAGAGCCGGGATTCCACCGGCTAATCTCGAGGAAGTAATGATCGTCGATATCAATTCGCACAATGCTTTGAATTGGATTTGGGTGCAGACCCCGAAGGGAGTGGGCGCAGGAAAGGCCGGTCTAGCGGCCAAGGAACACAAGGCGTAGGAGACGGGGGAGTTAGCCTCCAGGTAATATTCGAGATGCTACAGGCTCAGCATGCCGTTATTGCACATCTTCAGAGTCAACATAGAACTCTGAGTGTGGTCGAGCCAAAAATCACTCGCTATACCGAGCCAGTGCTGGAAAGGTCGAATGGTAACGGATCAGGGACTGATCCTATAATTATAAAAATGCTCAAGGAGCTCACCAAAAGAATTGAGTCAGGGGAAAAGAAAATTGAAGATAATGACAAAAAAGTTGAAACATACAACTCCCGAGTCGATCAGATACAGGGGGCACCCCCGATTTTAAAAGGTTTGGATTCAAAAAAGTTCGTGCAGAAGCTTTTTCCTCAGAGTGCGGCTCTGAAGCCCATTCTTAAGAAGTTCTTTATGCCGGATATACCAAAATACAACGGGACCACCGATCCTAATGAACATATCACTTCGTACACATGCGGGATAAAGGGAAATGACTTAGAAGACGACGAGATTGAGTCCGTTTTGTTGAAAACATTTGGGAATACTCTATCAAAGGGAGCGATGATTTGGTATCACAACTTGCCACCGAATTCCATTGACTCATTTTCCATATTAGCAGATTCTTTTGTGAATGCACCTTTCGGGGCCATAAAGGTCGCAACAAGAAAATCGGATGTTTTCAAGATAAGACAAAGGGATAATGAAATGTGGAGGGAGTTCGTATCCAGATTTCATATGGAACACATGGATTTACCACTTGTCACCGATGATTGGGCCGTTCAAGCTTTCACCCAGGGGTTGAATGAGCGGAGTTCGATAGCATCACGACAGTTGAAGCAAAATTTGGTCGAGTATCCAGCTGTAACTTAGGCAGATGTGCACAATCGATATCAATCGAAGATCAGGGTCGAGGACGATCAATTAGGAGCCCCTTCCGGTTCGGTACATCCAAATAGGTTGGCAATTAAAGCCCCGAGGGACATTGATAGGGAGACAAGGTCAAACGGAGAACAATATCAGCCATATATCGCAGATCGAATAAACAGTGGCTCGGGGCGCAATCATTCTAGGAATGATCGATGATGAAATTCTCGGGGACTTATAAGCAAAAGTGGTTTTTATAAGCATGCCGATCCCGTAGAGACTCCTCAGTTATCGGAGTATAACTTTAACGTCGATGCATCAGGCATTATCTCGGCAATCGGAAGGATCAAAGATACTAGGTGGCCCAGACCCATACAAACCGATCCTTCCCAAAGAAACCCTAATTTGATGTGCAAGTATCATGGCACGCATGGTCACAAGACCGAGGATTGCAGGCAATTGAGGGAGGAAGTGGCCCTTCTATTCAACGAGGGCCACCTTCGAGAGTTCCTTAGTGATCGAGCCAAGAATCATTTCAGAAACCAAGATGCCAACAGGAAAAATGAACGGGAAGAACCACAACATATCATTCATATGATCGTCGGCGAGGTCGATATTCCACAAGGGCCCATATTCAGACGCACTAAGGTATCAATTACTAGGGAAAAGCGGACACGGGATTACGTGCCCGATGGCTCCTTATCATTCAACAATCAAGAAGTAGGAGGCATTTCTCAACCACACAATGACGCTCTAGTAATTTCTATCTTATTAAATAAAGTTCAAGTTAAGTGTCTTTTAGTGGATCCAGGTAGTTTGGCAAATATCATTCGATCGAGGGTCGTAGAGCAATTCGGCCTATAAGATCAAATTGTGCCCGTAGCTCGGGTCTTAAATGGCTTCAACATGGCCAGTGAAACAACTAAAGGTGAGATCACCCTGCTAGTGAACATGTTCGGAAGCATTCAAGATACCAAGTTTCACATGATCGAGGGCGACATGAGGTACAATGCCCTACTCGAGAGGCCTTGGATCCACAACATGAGGGCAGTTCCTTCGACTCTTCACCGAATGATGAAATCCCCAATGTCGAACGGCGTGAAAACAGTGTACGGGGAACAACATGCTGCAAAGAAAATATTTTCAGTTGATGAGGTAATATCGGTATCGACGTTATCAACCTCAGAAAGGTCGAGCATCAAAGGCAAACAGGAAACCAAATAGCAATTACAGCCACTAACCTCGACCGAATCAGGAAAGCAGGAGATAGAAGAAGATGATGAGGATTTTCTGACCCCTCGAACCTTTATTGTACCTGAAGACTCCGATGCCACCAAATCAACAGTCGAGGAGATGGAATAGGTTATTAGATCGAGTATCTGCCCGAGTGAAAGGTATATCTGGGAACGGGGTTAACCCCCAAACTCAAGAAAAAGCTTATTCAATTTCTTATTGATAAAATGGATTGTTTTGCTTGGTCCCATTTAGACATGATAGGGATCCCACCAGAGATGAAAACACATTGGCTAAGCCTTGACCCCAAGTTCAAACTGGTGAAACAAAAGAAAAGGCCCCAGTCTGAGGTAAGCATACATTCATAAAGGATGAGGTAACTAAACTTCTCAAAATAGGTCCATTCGGGAGGTAAAATACCTCGAATGGTTAGCCAATGTAGTCGTAGTCCCTAAAAAGGGAACAAACTTAGAATGTGTGTAGATTACAAGGATTTGAACAAGGCATGCCCTAAAGACTCTTTTTCACTACCTAACATCGATCGTATGATCGATGCGATGACTGGCCATGAGATCCTTACCTTTCCCGGCACCTATTCCGGGTACAATCAAATTCAGATAAACCCGGAAGACCAGGAGAAGACCTCATTTATTACCAAATATGGAACTTATTATTATAATGTAATGCCCTTTGGCTAAAAAATGCAGGAGCTACTTACCAATGCCTAGTAAATAAGATGTTCGAAGAGAAAATAGGTTAGTCAATGGAAGTTTATATTAATGACATGCTAGTTAAGTCCCTGTGAGCAGATGACCATTTGGCCCATTTGCAGGAAACGTTCGAGATTTTGAGGAAATATAACATGAAACTCAACCTTGAGAAATATGCTTTCGGGGTCAGCTCGGGCAAGTTCCTAGGCTTCATGGTGTCAAATCGGGGGATCAAAATCAACCCCGATAAAATCAAGGCCATCGAAGACATCACCGTCGTGGACATCATAAAAATCGTGTAGAGGCTAACTGGGTGGATAGCTGCTTTAGGCCAATTTGTCTCGAGGTCATCGGATCGAAGTCACAGATTTTACTCTCTACTCAAGAAGAAGAATGATTTCACCTGGACCCCGGAGTGTCAACAAGCATTGGAGGAATTAAAACGATACCTATCGAGCCTACCACTGCTTCAAACCCCAAAGGCAGATGTGAAACTCTACTTATACTTGGCGGTATCGAAAATCACGGTAAGAGGTGTCCTAGTTCGAGAAAACCAAGGTACGCAATTTTCCGTTTACTATGTAAGTCGAACCTTAGGGGAAGCAGAAACTAGATATCCACACTTAGAGAAATTAGCGCTTGCACTAATAAGCACTTCTAGAAAGTTTAAACCATACGTTCAATGTCACCCCATATGTGTGTTAACCACTTACCCACTTCGTAATATATTGCACAAACCAGAACTTTCGGGTCAATTGGCCAAATAGGTCGTCGAACCCAATGGGTACGATATCGAGTATCAACCCCAAACGACCATCAAGTCTCAAATTTTAGCGGACTTCGTGGTCGATTTCATGCCAACCCTCGTACCCGAAGTTAAAAAGGAACACTTTTTAAAATCGGGCACATCATCGGGGGTATGGACCTTTTTCACAGACGGTGTTTCTAATGTGAAAGGGTCTGGGCTAGGCATTTGTTTTGAAGCCACCCATAGGTAGCTTGCACCGATTTAGGAATTAATGAACTCCTAAATGAATCAAGAAGACGTCCTCCCTTACTAAACGCACATTCGGATGCCACACTTGAAACCGAAACAACTAATACATCACGAGCCATCTCCGCAAGAATAGAAAATCTAGCCGAGTTCAATTTCCACCAGATAAGAACATCAAATTCTTTAGTGTCATCCTTAATTTCTTCACCTAAATATTTATCTAACTCTGTTCTAGTATCAATACCTCCACTCTCACTTTTATATTTTTTTATATCTTGCATGAGTGATTCTAAAAGTCCTATATTTTGGGTGCTTACTTGACTGCTAGAAAGCCCGAAAGTCGAAATGTCCAATGAAGAACAATCTGAAGATGAAGAAAGCACGATACCTTTTGAGTTGGACTTTACATACTCACTAAATAATGAAGTCATGACTTCGTCACTTCATCTTGTATAGTTGCTCCCGGATCTACGTTAAACATCTTTATAAGTGCATAGCCAACTGATTCGAGCTTGTAACAATACATGAGACAAAAATTACCTTGTTCATTTTCCCCGGATCACCCCAATACTTATCAAACTTTTCTTTCATCTTCTTTGCCATTTCACTTAAAACTATATCTTCATTTGTTATCAATTGCTTCAAATAAACAGCAACTACGCAGATTTCAAGAAAATGAATATTCGATGTAACATAACATGATCCAGATAGCTTCAAAGTAAGAAGATAGAAGATTTCAAGAAACTTTATAATTTTTTTTACATTCTCCCAATCACTACTCAAAAGTTCACACGTAGGAATTCCAACTTCATTATAAGAATGCTTAAGATAATGTCTCAGGCCAATTTCATTAGAAGTATAATGTGAAAATGCACTTTCAAATTCAATAGCCCTTTGCAACATCAAGTAGGTGGAATTCCACCTAGTTGGATCATCCAAGCATAAAAAAAATTTTTATAATTGAGTTGTTCATCATCAAAACATTCTTGAAACCTCTTCAACCTCGCAGGACACTGCCTAACATATCTTATTGCATGTCTAACACGTTCAATAGACACTGAAGATTCTTTTAAACCATCCTGGATCACAAGATTCATGATGTGAGCCATACATCTCACGTGAAGGTGAGTACCATTCATCAAATTAGTTCCTATTTTTGTTAATTGCATAGACAATTCTTTTACTGCCACATCATTTGAGTTTGCATTATCAACTGTGACAGTGAAGATCTTATTTATCCCCCACTGACGTAAGCACCTACCAATACCATTTGTCATATCTTCGCCTTTATGACTAACAATAGGACACAAATTAATTATTCTCTTATGCATATTCCATTCACGATCAATCCAATAGGTAGTGATATACATGTAATTGATTCTTTGTATACAAGTCTAGGTATCCGTAATAATACATACTCTTTGTTTCATTTCTATAAAAGACCTCTTTAATTTTTGCTTTTCTTCATTAAAAAGATCAAAACAATCCCTAGTTACAGTACTACGGGAAGGGATCCGAAAATAAGATTGTGCCACTTTCATAAAGTCTCTAAAACCTTCTTTCTCAACTAAACTTAAAGGAAGCTCATCAACTATTACCATACAACCTAACGCCTTCTTATACTCTTCTTGACCAAATTTCTAAGTAACAACAACTACGTCACCCTGACCCCCCTCCCCGGAACAGATTGAAAGCCTAAATTTGATTATTTTTTATCAACAATAGCAGGGCGTTTAGGACACTTATTCATATGAGTAAGAAGTATCGACGTACCGTCTTTGGTCTTAAAACAATACTCAATAATGAAATAGTCACATTTTGCTTTTGTACTCCCTCCAGAAGTAATAATTTCTATAAAATGATCCCACATAACATACCTTTTTTTCTTTGTTTTGGTTATATTTGACTCCATTGTTTTAGCATGACTTATTGCATTTGAATTAGAAGCCCCACTTTCACCCATCACCTTAACACTTTCTATATTTTCAGTCATGCTATGAGTCACTGCAACAAGAAAAGAAAGTTGCTTAACAGATATTTATACAGGTACTGTAAAAGTCGTCTCAAAACATGAGTTTTGTGAACTTTAAAACATCCTACAGATTACTGTTGATTTTAAATTTTGTATACTGAGAAGTTTCTGATTCTTCACAAAACTTGTGTTTATGTTTCAAAACATATGAGTTCCTGTTTATGTATACTGAGAAGTTTCTCAATACTTTGAGATGCTCTTTGATTTTAAAGACATCAACAAGAAAAGAAACTTACCATCTGCTGCTCTGGCTATAGTGAGAGGGAGAGGCGAGACGGCAAGATAGAGAGGCGAGTCAGCGAGAGGGAGACGACGAGTCGACGAGACCGCGAGAGGGAGATGGCGAGTCGACAGATCGCGAGAGGGAGACGACGAGTCTGCTGCTCTGGGCTCTGGCCTCTGGTTGGTGGCTGCTGGTTAAAATTTAGGCGTTAGGGTTTCTAATTCTAAATGTCTAATAGTAACAGAGATAGAGTGCTGAAAGTGGAAGAAGGGTTTTTGATTATTTAATATATATGTATATGGATAAAAATAAATTTTATATATACATATATATTATATTCTATACGGGTTAACAGATTATCCGTTAAGAAAATTGAATAATCCGCCCCCAAATCGATAAGTCGTTAATGAAAAAAATTTAATTTGTTCCCCATCTGTTAAATCTTTAACCCGATACCAATAAGCCATTAAGCCACTTTTACGGTTCGGTTTTCAGTTTCGATTCGGTTTTGAACACCCCTAATATTATCCCTGCGACTGTCGTCCAATTATCGAGATTTGTGGTCGATGAGGGTCATGCCGAGATAAACTCTTCAAGCTTGACCTGGGATTGGAAGAATAAATATATTGAATATCTAAAGAATGGAAAGCTCCCATCGGACCCTAAAGATTCGAGGGCCCTACGAACCAAAACTGCCCGATTCACATTGGATGAAGATGGAACATTATACAGAAGGACGTTCAATGGACCATTGGCGGTATGTTTAGTGTCACGACCCTAAACCAAAACCCGGTCGCGATGGAGCCTTTCGTGAAGACAAGGCCAGCCGACACAAACCCCCAATATACATTAACAAATATAATAATTCATAATTTAGTCATTAATAATGATAAATCCCAAAAATAGTGTGAAAATATATCAACTTCAGAAACAAACACAACCCGATATCAGGGTGTCACCAGTCATGAGCATCTAAACATGTGTCTAAGAGTCTGAAAGAATTTATACAGTCTATTATAGAACTAGAAATATAAAGTAAGATAGGAGGGAGAAACATTGGGTTGCGAACACCGAGCAACTACCTAGTGGACTCTGAGTAGCCTACTAGGAGCAATCAACTCTCACTAGTGGGACCCGAAGCTCCTGAATCCGCACACAAGGTGCAGGGAGTAATTTGAGTATGCCAACTCAGTGAGTAATAAAATTAAATGAAGATTGCGATAAGAAAACACGTAAAACACAGCAAAATGCTACAAAGAGGCAGTGTAAAACCAATACAATGCAATAAAACAGTGAAATCTTATAAAAACACCTTAATTCCGTATAAGCTTCTTTAAAACACCTTTTTAACAATTAAACAAGTAAATGAAAATCAGCAAGAAAAGATAAACATATAAAATCAGCCCCTCGGGCACAATACCAACAGAAATCAGCCCCTCGAGCAATATCATGGAACAACTTTAGCCCCTCGGGCTATATCGCATATCTCACTGGGTATCCGCGCTCACTGGAGGTGTACAGACTCCGGGAGGGATCCCTTACGGTCCAAGCGCAATATCAAGTCATCTCGTGGCATAATCAAATAGCCTTTCGGCCTCATATCAAGCCACCTTGTGGCGTACAACTCAGGCCCTCGACCTCATAATCATAATCAGTACAACACTATTGCGGTGTGCAGCCCGATCCCATAATAATCCTCACAATACAGGCCCTCGTCCCTACTTAGTCAAAAATCTCTAAAAGCCACTCGGGCACAGTAAAACATGATGCCCAGCCCAAAATATCATTTAAAGTGTTAAAACAGAGTAAACATGGATGAGTTATGAAAATAGTAGGATATATCATGACTGGGTACGGATATAAAATCAAAACAGTGAGGAAATAGTAGTAAAAATTCCCTAAGGGTCCAAAACAGTTGGCACAAGGCCCAAATATGGCATTCAGCCCAAAACATGATGATAGCAAACAGTATTCAATCAAATAAGCGGTAAAACAATCATTCGAGATGGACTAAGTCACAATCCCCAACGGTGCACGACCCCACGCTCGTCATCTAGCGTGTGCATCACCTCAACATAGCACAACGATGTGTAATCCGGGGTTTCATACCCTTAGGATAATATTTACAATCATTACTCACCTCTACCCGGTCCGAACTCTAGCTCGTGATGCCTTTGCCCCTCGAATCGGCCTCTGGATGCTCCAAATCAAGCCAAAAATCAGTACATAACCATCAAAATATGCTAAGGGAACAAAGCTCACTCAAAAGTAATCAAAACACCATGCAAATCCCGAAATTAACCAAACCCAACCCCTTAGGCGCACGTCTCGGAATTCAATAAATTTATATCAATAGACTTCTTATCTCCCCACGAGTTCATACATATCAAAAGTACTAAAATCCGACCACAAATGACCCCTCAAGCCCTTGCTCAAATGTCTCAAATCACAAGCCTTAACTTTTCCAATTTTTAACCCTTAATTTTTATTAATTTTCAAGTCAAATCAGTGAAATAACACCATAGAAACGAGTTTAGGGTCCAAAATCCTTACCTCAATAAAATCCCTCTTCAAATAGCTCCCTCAAGCTCAAACTCGTATGAAAATGATGAAGAAATAGCTCAAAATCGCGAAGGAAATCTTTTATACCTTCTGGCCCAAGTTTTTCGTACCTGCGGTCCATTTCTCGCTCCTGCGCAACCGCTTCTGTGTCCCAAGCACCGCTTCTAAGGTCACCACTTAAGTCACCTTCCGCACCTGCAACCCTACATCCGCATTTGCGGGCCCGCAGGTGCGGTTCACCTCCCGCATCTACAGTTTCACTCAGCTATGCCTTTGGCCACATCTGCGGCTCCAAACTCGCTTCTGTGAGACCGCACCTGCGGTCCCCTAGCACAAGATGCGGTTATGACAGCAATGGGAAAAACTTCAGCTGCCAAAACCCAACTCAAATCTTCTGCCAACCATCCGAAATCACCCCGAGGCCTCTAGGACCTCAACCAAAAGCACAAACCAGTCATATACCACTATCTAAACTTATACCAATCTTCAAAACACCTCAAACAACATCGAATCAACCAAATCACATCAAATTCAAGCCTAAGGTTCCAAAATCTTCCGAATTCCGTTTTTGATCAAAAAGTCTATCAAACCACGTCCGAATGACCTGAAATTTTGCACATATATCCCAAATAACATAACGGAACTACTGCAACTCCCAAAATTCCATTCTGACCCCTATATCAAAATCTCACCTATCAACCGGAAAATGCCAAAATACCAATTTCGCCAATTCAAGCTAAACCCACTATGGACCTCTAAAACATGTTCTGATCATACTCCTAAGTCCCAAATCATCTCCCGGAGCTATCAAATCCATCAAAATTTACATTCAAGCCCTTTTTTCACACAAGTCAACATCCGGTTGACTTTTCCAACTTAAGCTTACTCAAAAGAGACTAAGTGTCTCAAACCTTACTAAGACCTTTACGAACCCGAGCCAACCAACCCGATAACACATAATACCGCTGAACAAGACAATAAGAAGTAGAAATGGGAGAAATGGAGTGCTAACTCATGAAATGACCGGCCAGGTCGTTACATCCTCCCCCTCTTAAACAAGCATTCGTCCTCAAACGAGTCAAGAAACATACTTGAAGCCTCAAACAGGTGAATATCTGCTCCGCATCTCCCGCTCGGTCTCCCAGGTAGCCTTCTCCATGGGTCGACCTCTCCACTGCACTTTCACTGAAACTATATCCTTTGACCTCAACTTTCGAACCTGATGCTCCAAAATAGCCACTAGCTTCACATCATAAGTCAAATCATCATCCAACTGGACCGTGCTGAAGTCCAAAATATGAGACGGATCCCTAATATACTTCCGGAGCATAAAACATGAAATACCGGATGCACACTCGACAAGCTGGGTGGCAAAGCGAGCTCATAAGCCACCTCCTTAATCCTCTGAAGTACCTAAAAAGGCCCAATGAACCGAGGACTCAATTTACCCTTCTTCCCAAATCTCATAAAACCCTTCATGGGTGAAACCTTCAACAGAACCTTGTCACCAACCATGTAGGACACATCCCGAACCTTCCTGTCAGCATAACTCTTTTGTCTTGACTGTGCTGTACGAAGCCTCTCCTGAATCACTTTTACCTTGTCTAAAGCATCCTACACCAAGTCTATACCCAATAGCCTAGCCTCACCCGACTTAAACCAACCAACTGGAGATCTACACCGCCTCTCATACAAAGCCTCATATGGAGCCATCTAAATACTCGACTAGTAGCCATTGTTATAAGCAAACTCTACGAGCGATAGAAACTAATCTCATGACCCTCCGAAATCGATGACACAAGCACGCAACATGTCCTCCAATATCTGAATAGTGCGCTCGGACTCCCCGTCCGACTGAGGGTGAAAAGTTGTGCTCAACTCAACCTAAGTACCCAACTCTCGTTGCACAGACCTCCAAAATTGTGAAGTAAACTGAGTGCCTCTTTCTGAAATGATAGAAACCGGGACACCATGCAAATGAACAATCTCCCGAATATAGATCTCTGCCAACCGCTCTGAAGAATAAGTAGTACACAGAGGAATGAACTGCGCGGACATGGTCAGCTGATCCACAATCACCCAAATATCATCGAACTTCTTCAGAGTCCGTGGGAGCCCAACTACAAAGTCCATGGTGATCCACTCCCACTTCCGCTCTGGAATATCCATCCGTTGAAGCAAGCCACCCGATCTTTAATGCTCATATTTCACTTGCTGACAATTGAGACACCGAGCTACAAATCCCACAATGTTCTTCTTCATTCTCCTCCACCAATAATTCTGTCTCAGAACCTGATACATCTTCGCGGGGCGCGGATGAATGGAATACCGCGAGCTATGGGCCTCCTCTAGAATCAACTCCCAAAGCCCATCTACATTGGGCACACATATCTGGCCTTGCATCTTCAACACCCCATCATCACCAATAGTCACATCTCTGACATCATCGTGCTAAACTCTGTCCTTGAGGACAAGCAAATGAGGATTATCATATCGGCGCTCTCTGATGCGATCATACAAGGAAGACCGATTAATCACACAAGTCAATACCCGACTGGGCTCTGAAATATCTAACCTCACGAACCGATTGTCCAAGGTCCGAACATCAACTGTAAGAGGTATCTCCCCAACTAGAATATATGCCAAACTCCCCACAATCACCGCCTTCCTACTCAAGGCATCAGCCACCATATTGGCCTTCTTCGGATGGTACAAGATAGTAATATCATAATCCTTTAGCAACTCTAACTATGTCTGCTGCCTCAAATTGAGATCCTTCTGCTTGAACAAGTGCTGGAGGCTATGATGATCAGTAAACACCTCACAAGACACACCATACAAATAATGCCTCCAAATCTTCAACGCGTGAACAATGGCAGCCAACTCTAAATCATGAACAAGGTAGTTCTTCTCATGGAGCTTCAACTGACGAGAAGAATAAGCAATAACTCTACCCTCCTGCATCAATACACACCTAATATTAAAAAGCATTACAATACACGGTATATGAACTTGAAGCTGATGGCAAAACTAACACTAGAGTTGTGGTCAAGGCAGTCTTGAGCTTTTGAAAGCTCTCCTCACACTCATCCGACCACCTAAATAGAGCACTTTTGAGTCAACTTGGTCAAGGGCGATGCGATAGATGAGAATCCCTGAACAAACCGATGGTAATAACCCGCAAAACCAAGAAAGCTGCAAATCTCTATGGTTGAGGACGGTCTAGGCCAACTCTGAACCGCCTCTATCTTCTTTGGATCAACCTGAATACCCTCACTAGACACCACGTGCCCCAAGAATGCCACTGAACTGAGCCAAAACTCACACTTGGAGAACTTTGCATAAAGCTTCTCCTCCCTCAATCTCTGCGACACAACTCTCAAATGCTCCGTGTGCTCCTCCTCACTACGGGATTACACCAGAATATCATCAATGAAAACTATGACAAACAAGTTGAGATAGGGCCGAAACACGATGTTCATCAAATCCATAAACGTTGTTGGGGCATTGGTCAGCCCAAAAGACATCACCAAGAACTCATAATGACCATATCGGGTCCTGAAAGCCGTCTTAAGAATATCTGAGTCCCTGATCTTCAACTGGTGATAACCTGAACGAAGATCAATCTTGGAGAACACTCTCGCTCCCTGAAGCTGGTCAAACAAATCATCGATACGAGGCAAAGGATATTTGTTCTTGATTGTTACTTTGTTCAACTGCCCATAATCAATGCATATCCTCATACTACCATCCTTCTTCTTCACAAATAGAACATGCGCACCACAATGCGACACACTAGGCCGAAGGAATCCTTTATCAAGGAGCTCCTGAAGCTGCTCCTTCAACTCCACTGGTGCCATACGATACGATGGAATAGAAATGGGTTGAGTGCCCGACACCAAATCAATACCAAAATCAACATCCCCTTACGGTGGCATGCCCGGCAGATCTGTAGGAAACACATAGGTAAACTCCCTCACAACAGGAACAGAATCAATACTAGGAATCTCTACACCGATATCCCTCACAAAGGCTAGATATGAAAGACAACCCTTCCCAACCATACACTGGGACTTTTAAGAATGAAATTACCCTACTGGGAACACAATCAGTCAAACCTCGCCACTTAATCTTTGGCACTCCTGGCATAGCCAATGTCACTGTCTTAGCATGACAGTCCAAAATAGTGTGACATGGAGATAGCCAATCCATGCCCAATATAACATCGAAGCCTACCATACATAACAACAAAAGATCCACTCGAGTCTCCATACCCCCAATAGTCACCACACATGATCGGTACACATAGTCTACAACAACAGTATCGCCTACCGGAGTAGATACACGAACAGATGAAATAAGAGACTCACGGGGCATATCCAAATAACGAGCAAAATATGATGACACATAAGAATAAGTGGAACCGGGATCAAATAATACAGAGGCATCTATGTGGCAGACTAAGACAATACCTATGATCACGGCATCTAAAGCAATAGCTCAGGTCTAGCTGGGAGTGCATAGAAACGGGCGTGACCGTCACTTAATCGACCTCCCCCTCTAGGGGGACCCCTAGCTGACTGACCTCCACCCCTAGCTAACTGGATGGGTGGTGGTGAAGTAACCAGCGCTGAAGTCGATGGCTTACTCCTCTGTTAGGATGAACCCCCAAGACGACGAGGACAATGCCTCCATATATGAACCATCTCTCCACACTCATAGCAAATACTGAGTGCTGGAGACGGGGATTGAAGGGAACTCCTAGCACCGGAATGACTAGCAGATACACCTAGCATAGAAGAGCCCTAAACTGACAGCGCACAGGACGAACTCTAGGCTGGAAGGACACTGAGTGATGATTGGACCTAATGAGAACTATGATAACCAGACCCGATGATGCCCCACGATAACTTGGGCGAGCTAACTAAGAATGCCTTAATGGATGGCCTCTATCGTGCTGAAACTGACCTCTCGAAGGAGCGCCACCATAACTACCAAATCCCCGAGGCCTCTTGGCCTCTCTCTCGTCTCGCTCCTGGCGACGAACTGACTCAATCTCACGAGCAATGTCAACAACCTCCTCAAAAGTAGCACCAGACACCCTCTCCCTGATCATGAGAATATGAAGCTAATATGTGAGGCCATCAACGAACCTTCTAATCCTCTCTCTCTCTCCCTCTCTCTATAGGAACCAACCAAATAACATGATGAGCTAACTCCGAGAACCTCATCTCATACTGCATCATAGTTATCTCTCCTTGCGCAACCACTCGAACTGCCTTCGTAGCTCCTCTCTGCGAGACTATGACACATACTTCCCCTAAGGGTCCAAAACAGTTGGCACGAGTCCCAAATATGGCATTCAGCCCAACATGATAATAGCAAATAATTTTCAGTCAACCCAATCCTCTGAAGTACCTAAAAAGGCTCAATGAACCGAGGACTCAATTTACCCTTCTTCCCAAATCTCATAACACCCTTCATGGGTGAAACTTTCAATAGAACCTTCTCACCAACCATGTAGGACACATCCCGAACCTTCCTGTTAGCATAACTTTTTTGTTTTGACTGCGCTGTACGAAGCCTCTCCTGAATCACCTTCACCTTGTCTAAAGCATCCTACACCAAGTCTATACCCAATAGCCTAGCCTCACCCGCTTAACCCAACCAATTGGAGATCTACACTGCCTCCAATACAAAACCTCATAGTGAGCCATCTAAATACTCAACTAGTAGCTGTTGTTATAAGCAAACTCTACGAGCGGTAGAAACTGATCCCATGACCCTCCAAAATCGATGACACAAGCACGCAACATGTCCTCCAATATCTGAATAGTGCGCTCGGACTCCCCGTCCGTCTAAGGGTGAAAAGCTGTACTCAACTCAACCTGAGTACCTAACTCTCGTTGCACAGACCTCCAAAACTGTGAAGTAAACTGAGTGCCCCTATCTAAAATGATGGAAACCGGGACACCATGCAAACGAACAATCTCCCGAATATAGATCTCTGCCAACCACTCTAAAGAATAAGGAGTACACACAGGAATAAACTGCGCGGATTTGATCAGCCAATCCACAATCACCCAAATAATGTCGAACTTCTTCAGAGTTCGTGGGAGACCAACTACAAAGTCCATGGTGATCCACTCCCACTTCCACTCTAGAATATCCATCCGCTGAAGCAAGCCACCCGGTCTCTAATGCTTATATTTCACCTGCTGGCAATTGAGACACCGAGCTACAAATCCCACAATGTCTTTCTTCATTCTCCTCCACCAATAATGTTGTCTCAAAACCTGATACATCTTCGCGGGGCCCGGAAAAATGGAATAACGCGAGCTATGGGCCTCCTCTAGAATCAACTCCCAAAGCCCATCTACATTGGGCACACATATTTGGCCATGCATCTTCAACACCCCATCATCACCAATAGTCATATCTCTGGCATCATCATGCTAAACTCTGTCCTTAAGGACAAGCAAATAAGGATCATAATACCGGCGCTCTCTGATGCGATCATACAAGAAAGACCGAGAAATCACACAAGCCAATATCCGACTGGGCTCTGAAATATCTAACCTCACGAACCGATTGTCCAAGGTCCGAACATCAACTGTAAGAGGTATCTCCCCAACTAGAATATATGCCAAACTCCCCACAATCACCGCCTTCCTACTCAAGGCATCAGCCACCATATTGGCCTTCTTCGGATGGTACAAGATAGTAATATCATAATCCTTTAGCAACTCTAACTATGTCTGCTGCCTCAAATTGAGATCCTTCTGCTTGAACAAGTGCTGGAGGCTATGATGATCAGTAAACACCTCACAAGACACACCATACAAATAATGCCTCCAAATCTTCAACGCGTGAACAATGGCAGCCAACTCTAAATCATGAACAGGGTAGTTCTTCTCATGGAGCTTCAACTGACGAGAAGAATAAGCAATAACTCTACCCTCCTGCATCAATACACACCTAATATTAAAAAGCATTACAATACACGGTATATGAACTTGAAGCTGATGGCAAAACTAACACTAGAGTTGTGGTCGAGGCAGTCTTGAGCTTTTGAAAGCTCTCCTCACACTCATCCGACCACCTAAATAGAGCACCCTTTTTAGTCAACTTGGTTAAGGGCGATGCGATAGATGAGAATCCCTGAACAAAACGATGGTAATAACCCGCAAAACCAAGAAAGCTGCGAATCTCTATGGTTGAGGACGGTCTGGGCCAACTCTGAACTGCCTCTATCTTCTTTGGATCAACCTAAATACCCTCATTGGACACACATGCCCCAAGAAAGCCACTGAACTAAGCCAAAACTCACACTAGGAGAACTTTGCATAAAGCTTCTCCTCCCTCAATCTCTGCGACACAACTCTCAAATGCTCCGCGCGCTCCTCCTGACTACGTGAATACACCAGAATATCATCAATGAAAACTATGACAAACGAGTCGAGATAGGGCCAAAATGCGTTGTTCATCAAATGCATGAATGTTGCTGGGGCATTGGTTAACCCAAAAGACATTACCAAGAACTCATAATGACCAAATTGGGTCCTGAAAGTCATCTTAAGAATATGTGAGCCCCTGATCTTCAACTGGTGATAACCTGAACGGAAATCAATCTTGGAGAACACTCTCGCTCCCTGAAGCTGGTCAAACAAATCAACGATACGAGGCAAAGGATACTTGTTCTTGATTGTTACTTTGTTCAACTGCCTATAATCAATGCACATCCTTATAGTGTCATCCTTCTTCTTCACAAGTAGAATAGGCGCACCCAAGGCGACACACTAGGCCGAATGAACCCCTTATCAAGGAGCTCCTGAAGTTACTCCTTCAACTCCTTCAACTCCGCTGGTGCCATACGATACGGTGGAATATAAATGGGATGAGTGTCGGGCATTAGATCAATACCAAAATCAACATCCCTATCTGGTGGCATGCCCGACAGGTCTGCAAGAAACACATCAGGAAACTCTCTCACAATTGGAACAGAATGAATAATAGGAATCTCTGCACTGATATCCCACACAAAGGCTAGATATGAAAGACAACCCTTCCCAACCATACGTTGGGCCTTCAAGAATGAAATTACCCTACTGGTGTAAGCACGTGATTTTTGCCCTATGAAAGAATTACTCCCAAAAAATTCAAAATAAAATAATTTTTCCTTGGTGTGCAATTTTTTTGAATTTTTGTGTAATTATTTGTATATTTGTCTGCGCATGTTTATTTGTTAAATTAATAAAAAAAATACAAAAATATATCGCATTTTGCATGTAGGATTTAATTCTACAATTGTTAGTAATTAAGTTTGTTTTACAAAAAATAAAAATTAAAAATAGACATCTTTTGCATTTTTAGCATTTAATGTCCAATTGTACAATTTCATGCTTAATTATTACTTAATTGTGTGTTAATTATTATTGGGAGTTAATTTGCGCTTTTATAAATTAATTTAGTTCCATATGATAATTTAAGGATTTTTAGAATTTAGTTTTAGAAAAATAAAAGAAGAAAAGAAAACAAAAATGTAAAGAAAATCGGAATTGGGCTCTTCTTCAAATATAAGCCACAGGCCCAAAAAATACCCAACCTTCCCCTACGACCCGGTCCATTTCAAACCGGGTCAACCGGTCCATAACCCAAATACCCAACACCCCTATCTTACACAAAACAAAACAAAAACCAAAAAAACCCTAAAAACAAAAAAATCACCCGCCCTCACCTCTCTTTTTCTTCTTCTTCTCCAAGCTCCAAAGCTCCCCCAACAATGGATGTCCTCCTTCTCCTTCTCCAACACACACAACAAATATATACTTACACACACACAGCAACGCAAACACACACACACACACACGTCGTCTCCGAGCAGCCATGAACGAGCTCCAGCCCAGCGACGTAGTCCATCTCAGCTGCATCGAGCTCCAGTCAGATCCAATGGCTGCCCTCCCATGGTTGTTGCGTTGCTTTTTCTTCTTTGTCTAGCAGCCATGAACGACCTCGACAAACAACCACCCATCGATGCGTCTTCTTCTTCCTCGACCCACCTCAAACGACCTCCGAACTCCCCGAACCAGCAACCTTCTCCAATTCCGTCTCCTCATGTCAAATGACCACCCAACGCTGTCATCTCCAGCCCCAGACCGTCTTTAAACCCAGCTCCACCATGACACCATCACTGCGACTGTGCTGCTGCGTTCTTCATCCTCGTTGCCATGGCTGCGTCAAGCTCGTCGAGCAGTTGCCCGCGTTGTTGCTGCCTCACCATCGTCTGTCGCCTCCTTGCTACTGCTACGTCTAGCCATAGACGACCACCTCGATGCCTGCTGCTTCACTGTATACTCGCTACCGCTGCATCGTCTTCAAACGATGCCAAACGACCCTCTTCTTCGATCATCTGTTCATCGTCGCTTCGATCCGGTTAGTAGGTTTGAGTTTCATGTTTTTCCGTATTTTGTTTTGATATTCTCGGATCTAAAATCGGTAAATGTTCGATTCTTGCTTAGTTCATCTTTATCGTTGAATTAATTTTCTAGTTTGTTCATATGTTTTTGTTGATTTAATTTTCAGATTCAAATGGAACTTTGATTAATTAGTTTTTCAGTTTATTTCATGTGCTTTTATTTATTTTTGTAAAAGAAATTGTTAGTTTAATTTTAATATTGTTAGATTTAGTTTAAATCGCTTGAATCCGTTATTTGTTGTTTAATATAGATTTAATTCGTCTTCATTTTGTTTGAAGTTCGTTTTTAATTCAGTGATTTAATGAGAAGTTATGTTTTGGTTTTTAATTTTTGTTTATTTAGTTTGAATCATGTATCTTTGTTGTATTTTGTTGGATTTAATTTAAAAAATCAATTGATTATTTGAAGTTTAATGATTTGAATATGTTTATTTGTTTTGTTTAAGCTTAATTCAAGTTTAATTCGAATTTGAATAAAACTTGCTTGTTATTATTGTTGAATCTTTTCATTTATGTCCATACTTTGTTTGATTGTTCTTGAATCTGAAATTAGTATAAGTTTGATCTTCTTGTTTGTTGATTATCATTTTGATTATTTCTTGAGTTTGTCTCATGATCTTGTTTAAGTTTAATATAGAAATTATTGGTTGTAATGTTGTTAGATTTAATTTTAAGTTCAAATGATTATTGAATTTAGAAATCTGAATATACTTGTTTGTTGTTGTTGTTTTTGAATCTGAAAGTAGGTTTGTTTGTTGTTAAAAAAATATTGTTCAATCAAAATAATTTTAGTTGTTCTTTGTTGTTCATCATTTAGTTTGAATTTGTTGTTGAGAATTGTTTACAAATTGGTCATATTTGTTGTATTTTGGTTGAAATTGATTAAGTGAATTGGTTATAGCTGATGGGGTAGTTTGGTAATTTGCAGTACGTTCAGGGGTAAATTGATAATTTCAGTAAGGACGGAGGGGTATTTTTGGAATTAAACACTTGAACAATTGTTTAATATAATGGGGAACAAAACATAAATTAGCGGGGGAATAATGTAATTTTTATGTTAAGCATGAGGACAAGATGTAATGAGGTGGGGTTGATATATTTGTTTAATGTAATGGGGGACAAAGCATTAGGTAGTGAGATTAAAAGAGGGATGCGTGGGAAGATAGTGAGTTTGGTAGGAGAAAGTGGTTGTTTTAATAATTGATTAAAGGGTTTGGGATGGGAATAAATAGAGAGACTAGAATCAGATTTTGGAGGGGGGAGAATATAGACAGAAAAGAAGAGAAAGATTTTGGGGGGAGAATACACAGGAGGAGAATACAGAAGAGAGACAGAAAAAAGAAGGAAGAGAGAGAAAAAAAGGAGTTGAATTTTAAGAGAGGGAAAAATTCCGAAAATACTAAGACTCCAAAAATAAAAAGAAAAATATTCTGGAAATTCAAAAGAAGAATAATATACACCTGATATACAATTTAAATATTCTGATATACGGATTTAGAAATTAAGGGTTGAACATTAATTAGTCTTTCAAATCTGAAAAGATTCCCTTGGCTTCTGTCCGTTTATTGTTGTTGGTATTTCTGGATCTTTATCTTGAGTTTTAAAATCCTTCACTGGTTTCTCATTGCTGGTTGCTGGGTTGTTGTTGTATGCTACTGAGTTTCTGCTGATCTCACTTTTCTTTTGCTTCCAATATCAGGTACACAACTGACACGTTGATTATTGTAAACTGAAACATGTAGCATGAATACGAAAATGAAGAGTTGAAGTTCCAGATTTATTTTAATTATATTCTAAATTTTATTTGTATATATAAATTGTTTAGCTTACTCTAATCAGAATCATGTAGCTGTTTAATATATATAGTGAAACATCGGACGATAGCTTAACGGACAAACTATCCATATATTGCCTAAAAAAAATGGTGTAGTAACTTCGTCTAGTTAATTCGTTATTGTTGGATGATTACCATGTCTCAAAAAGCACGTTAGTACATCAAGCGAATAGACCATTTTGGAACTTGGAGGAATGTTGTTTAGTTAAATATTATTGGTTAATTTCAGCATGTAAATAAATTAAGACATTTTCTCTTTCATTTTGTAGAGACAAATTTAATAGAGAAAAATGTAGGCATTTTAGGATTGTCCTTTAAAAATAAATGAGATGAGCCTCGCCCAAAAAAATGCAAATTGCGGGGCCCTCAATAATTGGTCATAATAAATACTTGGAATTCGGGATGGACTGTTTAGTGAATTTCACTGCCTTCCCCAAAGACAATAACGCGTTAGACTCTTTAGGCGCGATTTAATTAATCTTACCTTCTTAAACTTGGGTGCGCATTTCATGCGACCCAAATCCCAAAACATTGAAATAAAAATGTGTTCCGGATTACGGGTGCATTTCATGTGACGCAATCCAAAGACATGTTTTTAAACAATGTTCACATTCTTTTTTTTAAAAAATATAATAATAAAAGTGGTAAAGAGTTAAAACTTGCACAAGAGCGCATAATTGTATAAAATCAGATAAACAAGCCGAATATGACAGTTGAGCGACCCTGCTAGAACTACGGAATTCGGGAATGCCTAACACCTTCTCCCGGGTTAACAGAATTCCTTATCCGGATTTCTGGTTCGCAGACTGTAATATGGAGTCATTCTTTCCTCGATTCGGGATTAAAATTGGTGACTTGGGACACCCTAAATCTCCCAAGTGGCGACTCTGAAATAAACAAACAAATCCTGTTTCGATTGTTCTTTAATTGGAAAAAACTCCTTGTACCCTCGCGGGGCCGGAAAAAAGAGGTGTGACAGCTGGTAACATAATTAGTCAAACCTCGCCACTCAATTCGTGGCACTCCCGGCATAGCCAATGTCACTGTCTTGGCATGACAGTCCAAAATAGCGTGACACGGAGATAGCCAATCCATGCCCAATATAACATCGAAGTCTACCATAAATAATAACAAAAGATCCACTCGAGTCTCCAGACCCCCAATATTTACCACACATGATCGGTACACACAGTCTACAACAATAGTATCGCCCACCGAAGTAGATACACGAACATATGTAATAAGAGACTCACATGGCATATCGAGATAATGAGCAAAGTATGATGACACATAAGAATAAGTGGAATCGGGATCAAATAATACAGAGACTTCTATGTGGCAGACTAAGACAATACCTGTGCTCACGACGTCTGAAGCAATAGCTCGGTCTAGCTGGGAGTGTATAAAAATGGGCATGACCACCACTTAATCGACCTCCCCCTCTAGGGTGACCCCTAGTTGACTGACCTCCATCCCTAGCTGACTGGGTGGGTGGTGGTGAAGTAACTGGCGCTGAAGTCGATGGCTGACTCCTCTACTGAGATGAACCCCCAAGACGACGAGGACATTGCCTCCACATATGAACCATCTCTCCACACTCATAGCAAATCCCAAGTGCTGGAGTCTGGGACTAAAGGGAACTCGTAGCACCAGAATAACTAGCAGATGCACCTGGCATAGAAAAACCCTAAACTGACAGAGCACGGGACGAACTCTGGGCTGGAAGGACACTGAGTGATGACTTGCCCTCATGAGAACTATGAGAACCATGACCCGATGACTCCCCACGATAACTTGGGTGAGCTGACTAAGCATGCCTGAATGGACGGCCTCTACCGTGCTGAAACTAACCTCTCGAAGGAGAGCCACCATAACTACCAGATCCCCGAAACCTCTTGGCCTCCCTCTTATCTCGCTCCTGACGACGAACTGACTCAATCTCACAAGCAATGTCAACAACCTCCTCAAAAGTAGCACCAGACACCCTCTCCCTGGTCATGAGAATACGAAGTTGATATGTGAAGCCATCAACTAACCTCCTAATCCTTTCTCTCTCGGTAGGAACCAACCAAACAACATGACGGGATAAACTCCAAGAACCTCATCTCATACTGCATCACAGTCATCTCTCCTTGTGCAACCACTCGAACAGCCTGCGCAGCTCCTCTCTGCGATACTGTGGCACATACTTCTCCAAAAAGAGAACGGAGAACTTCTGCCAGGTAAGGGGTGCTATACCAATATGCCTACGCCTCTCATAAGCCTCCCACCAAGTGAAGGAAGCTATAGAAAACTGAAAAGTAGTGAAAGTGACCCCGCTTGTCTCTAGAATATGCGTTGTACGAAGAATCCTCTAACCCTTGTCGAAGAAACCAAGGGCATCCTCATCCTCTTCACCACTGAAAGTCGGAGGCTGAAGTCTACCAAACCTCTCCAACCTGCGATGCTCGTCCTCTGGCATAGCAGGGGCTACATAGTCCTGAACAGTTGCAACCGGCTGGGCTGGAGGTGCTCCTGGTGTCTGAAGTCCCTGCACAACTTGCTCAGGTATGCGAGCGGTGGGAGTCTGAGTGCCTCCCCCGGCCTGAGAAGTAGCTGCGACTGTAGTAACTAAGACCGCCTAAGCTAGGCCAGTGTATTACTGATAGAATCTGGGCTAGGGCCTCCTGAAGACTCGGAATCACAATGGGTACAGTTGGTGCCTGAGCTGGTGCTGTTGGTGCTGCTGGAGCGTCCACAACTAGGACCTGATCATGAACTGGGGAGGCTGGTGGATCTGCAGATGTTGCCATAGCTGTTGTGCGGGCCACATCTCTGCCCCTACCACGACCTCGACCGATCCTCGACCCCTAGTGGCCACAGTTGGTGGTACTAGTGGTCATCCATCCTGACCGGTAGCGCGTGTCCTCACTATCTATAAGAGAATAGAATACATAAGTTTAGTACTCAGATCAATAGGTTCGCACAACAAGAATTTCAAGAATATGAAGTTTTTTCTAAAGGTTCTGCAGCCTCCCGAGGATAAATACAGACGTCTCCGTACCGATCCGCGAGACTCTACTAAACCTGCTCATGACTCGTGAGACCTATGTAACCTAGGCTCTGATACCAACTTGTCACGACCCTTAACCCAGACCCGGTCATGATGGCGCCTCTCGTGAAGACAAGGCCAGCTGACACAAACCCCCAATATATATTAACAGATATAATAACTCATAATTTTCATTAATAATGATAAATCCCAAAAATAGAGTGAAAAGTATATCAACTGCGGAAACAAACACAACCCGACATCGAGGTGTCACCAGTCATGAGCATCTAAACATGTGTCTAAGATTTTGAAAGAGTTTATACAGTCTATTACAGAACTAGAAATAGAAAGTAAGATAAGAGGGAAAAACACTGGGCTGCAAACGCCGAGCAACTACCTTAATAACATATAAGCTTCTTTAAAACACCTTTTTAACAATTAAACAAGTAAATGAAAATCAACGAGAAAAGATAAACAAATAAAATCAGCCATTCAGGTACAATACCAACAGAAATCAGCCTCTCGGGCTATATCACATATCTCACTAGGTACCCGCAATCACTAGGGGTGTACAAACTCAAGGAGGGGCCCTTACGGCCCAAGCGCAATATCAAGCCATCTTGTGGCATAATCAAATAGGCTCTCGGCCTCATATCAAGCCACCTTGTGGTGTACAACTTAGGCCCTCGGCCTTATAATCATAATCAGTAGAACATTGTTACGGCGTGCAGCCCGATCCCATAATAATCCTCACAATACAGGCCATCGGCCCTACTCAGTCAGAAATCTCTAAAAGCCACTCGGGCACAGTAAAACATGATGCTCAGCCCAAAATATAATTTAAAGTGTTAAAATATAGTAAACATGGCTAAGTTATGAAAATAGTAGAATATAGCATGACTGAGTATAGATATAAAATCAAAACAGAGAGAAAATAGCAGTAAAAATCCCCTAAGGGTCCAAAACAGTTGGCACGAGGCCCAAATATGACATTCAGCCCAAATGATGATAGCAAACAATTTTCAATCAAATACGCGGTAAAATAGTCATTCGAGATGGACTAAATCACAATCACCAACAGTGCATGACCCCACGCTCGTTATCTAGTGTGTGTCACTTCAACATAGCACAACGATGTGTAATCTGGGGTTTCATACCCTCAGGACAACATTTACAATCATTACTCACCTCTATCCGTTTTGAATTCTAGCTTGCAATGCCTTTGCCCCTCGAATCAGCCTCCGGATGCTCCAAATCTAGCCAAAAATTAGTACATAACCATCAAAATATGCTAAGGAAACAAAGCCCACTTAAAAGGAATCAAAATACCACGCAAATCCCAAAATTAACCTAACTCAACCCCCCGATCCCACGTCTTGGAATTTGATAAAATTTACATCAATAGAGTCCTTATCTCCCCACGAGTTCATGTATATCAAAAGTACTAAAATCCGACCACAAATGACAAAGGTCTCCAATCACAAGCCCTAGTTTTTCCAATTTTTAACCCTTAATTTCCATTAATGTTCAAGTCAAATCAGTGAAATAAAACCATAGAAATGAATTTGGGGTCCAAAATCCTTACCTCAATGAAATCCCCTTGAAATCCCTCTTCAAATAGCTCCCTCAAGCTCAAACCCGTATGAAAATGATGAAGAAATAGCTCAAAATCGCGAAGGAAATCTTTTATACCTTCTGGACCAAGCTTTTCGTACCAGCGGTCCATTTCTCGCTCCTACGCAATTGCTTATGTGGTCCCAAGCATCGCTTCTATGGCCACCACTTAAGTCACCTTCCGCACCTGCGACCCTACATCCGCATCTGCGGGCCCAAAGGTGCTTTTCACCTCTTGGATATGTGGTTTCACTCAGCTATGCCTTTGGCCGCATCTACAGCTCCAAACTCTCTTCTGCGAGACCGCACCTACGGTCCCGTAGCCGCAGGTGCAATTATGACAACAATGGGAAAAACTTCAGCTGCCAAAACCCAACTCAAATCTTCGCCAAACCATCCGAAATCACCCTCAGGTCCTCGGGACCTTAACCAAAAGCACAAACCAGCCATATAACACTACCCAAATTTATACCAATCTTCAAAACACCAAAAACAACATCAAATCAACCAAATCACATTGAATTCAAGCTTAAGGTTCCAAAATCTTCCAAATTCTGTTTTTGATCTAAAAGTCTATCAAACCACGTCCGAATAACCTGAAATTTTGCACACACATCCCAAATGATACAACGGAACTACTACAACTCCTAGAATTCCATTCCGACCCCTATATCAAAATCTCACCTATCAACCGGAAAACGTCAAAATACCAATTTCGCCAATTCAAGCCTAAACTCACTACGGACCAAAACACGTTCCGATCACACTCCTAAGTCCCAAATCATCTCCCGAAGCTATCCAAACCATTGAAATTCACATCCGAGCCCTTTTTCACACAGGTCAACATCCGGTTGACTTTTTCAACTTAAGCTTACTCAAAAGAGACTAAGTGTCTCAAACCTTACCAAAACCTTTTCGAACCCGAGCTAACCAACCCGATAACACATAATACCATTGAACAAGACAATAAGAAGCGGAAATGGGGAAAACGGAGTGGTAACTCATGAAACGATCGGCCGGGTCGTTACATTTAGGGCCAAGTGACACCGATTATGTTTTATGAGGGATCCATGAAGGCACTTGTGGGAACCACTCCGGCGCCGAGTCTTTGATTCACAAAATCATTAGAGTAGGGTACTATTAGGATAGCATGGAAAAAGACACTAAGGAGTTTGTTCGAAAATGTGATAAATGTCAAAGATTTGCACTGATGATCCATCATCCCGGGGAATAACTTCATTCAGTCCTATCCCTATGGCCATTCATGTAACGGGGGATGGATATCATCAGCCCTCTACCAATGGACCCAAGTAAAGCTAAATTCATTTTGTTTATGACGGACTACTTTTCTAAATGGGTGGAAGTTCGAGAAGGTTAGAGAAAAAGAAGTTATAGACTTCATTTAGGACCACATTGTGTGTCGATTAGGGATACCTACTGAAATCGTATGCGACAACGGAAAGTAATTCATCGGTAGCAAGGTAACGGAGTTCCTCGAGGAACATAAAATAAAAAGGATCTTATCGATAACGTATCACCGAAGTAGAAATGGACAAGCTGAATCGACGAACAAGACTATCATTCAAAACTTAAAGAAAAAGTTGAGCGATGCTAAGGGGAAATGGAGAGAAGTTCTACCCCGAAGTTCTTTGGGCGTATCGAACGACATCGAAGTCTAGCACGGGGGCAACCCCGTTATCCTTAGTATATGGCTATGAGGCCTTAATTCCAGTCAGGGAACCTTGCGCCAAATTTCGACATGCAACAAAGGAATCAAATCACGAGGCCATGAATACTAGCCTCAAACTATTAGATGAAAAACGAGAAGTTGTGCTTGTTCGGATGGCTGCACAAAAGCAAAGAATCGAGAGATATTACAATAGAATAGCGAACCTTTACCACTTCGGAATTGGGGACTTAGTTCTAAGGAAAGTCACCCTCAATACTCGACACCCAAACAAAGGGAAACTAGGCTCGAATTGGGAAGGACCATATTGAGTTATCGGTGTCATCGGAAAAGTATCTTACAAACTTGGAATGATAGAGGGCGAAAAATTGCCAAACAATTGAAATGTATCATTACTCAAACAATATTATTGCTGAGGTATGAATTTCTCCCTTTTCCATTTGTATTTGATACTAACTTATTGCAGGTGTTTGGTCGAGGCTTCAAGAAAACTCTTCAACACGAAGATCTTAGGTTTTAAAGCATGCGTTGCACTCTTTTTCCCTCAGATCGGTTTTTATCCCGAATGGGTTTTTTCGACGAGGTTTTTAATGAGGCAACAATTATGTTCTACCTGAGAAAAATTCAACAGTATCCAAGGTTTCTTTTCAATCAACCTCGAATACTAGGGGCATCACCTTGGGGGTTATATTTTCGAGGAAAATACTTCATGTCAAAGGGTCTCGATATGGAAACCTCATAATGGGCCAAACGGTTGAATGAACCGTGTCCAAATAGATTAGCCGAGTCCCGATGGAAAAACATGTACGCATGTATGAATTATTCAAAGAAGCATTCTTTCTATATCAAATGCTTTGTGTCTCAAAGAAATTTGCTACTATACGAGTTCCATACTTATGATTTTATAAGAAATGGCTCAAGGTCCAAATATAAATACACCTCGAACACTCAGGTATTGTCATCGACAGTCAACACATTCGAGTTATCTAAACTTGAATTCGTAAGACCTCAAAGAGACACCCCTTGACATAAAGGCCAAGGCCATTGTACTCGGGGACTGACATTTTGAACAAGTTCAAAATATTATCGGGAAATAAGTCCAAGAGGCATACCCTAAGGCTACGGCCAAAATAATGTGGCTCGAAGACGTCTGAATCCCGCAATAAACAACAAGCCTTCAAATACTTTGAAAAAATTGGTTAAAAGGTTATCCCCGACAAAACAATTTAAAAAGGGTTTCTCTCTACCCGACCTCTGCCCTGGGCTCAGCAAGCTTGACCTCGAGCTCGTCAATCCTTCTGTCCTAGGCCGATCTTTTCTCTTTAGCTCCCCAAAGTTGGGCCTCGGCCGATGCCAGTTTGGCCAAAGCAGCCTCTTTCTCTATAGCAAGGTAGTCCACATTCTCTTTTCACTGATCGCAATTGGCCTTTATTTGATCGACCTCCCCTCGAAGCATTTCAATCCTCTCCAGTTTTTGCTGCAGCTGAGACATTGAAGTATTAGCCTCCACAGTTGGGTTGAGTACACCGTACTCTTTCAATATGACAGTTACCTACTTATTTAGCTCGGCCTCATCCTTATGAGCCTTGGCCAAGTCGGCCCGAAGGTCCTTGAGCTCATCCTCTTTTTTACTGCAAAGGAGCTTCAAAGTGTTCCTTTCATCCGAGGTCTTTTGGAGCTCGGACTCGTATTGGATCAGGTCAGCCCTAAACTTGGTGAAAGCTACACAGAAGGAAGGATACAAGTTAGGGTAAAGGGAGAAGAAGAAAAAAATTGCAACGATAGGAATTAATGCTTACTCGATAGAAAAGGCATTGAGCCTCTTTGAAAAGGGTAGATTTGTCGTTGAAATCGGAGGAATCATCGATCCCGGTAAAGCAATCTCAGAAGAGATCCTCTTCATTGGGGACTCCACCCAAGTTAGTCATCTGCAGATCCCGAGCCTCCCTTATGGCCTTTTCAGAATAAGCCGGTAAAGAGGGAGAGTGACATATTGTCACGGCCCTGAACGAATCACTCGAGTCATTCTTCTCAGTACTGGGATCTCGGAAGCCGGCCCATCCAGTGTGTTTGTTGATGGCCGAGGCACAATCTCGACCACGGGCGATTCAAGGGTTTTGCCCGCATCTTTCTTCATAGCCTCTTCATTTCGAGGCAAATTTTCTGGCTCAAAGGGTTGCCAGCTTCAACCAGCCTCCTAGCTCGAACCACCATTGCCGAGTCTTGACCCTCGTCTTCTTCTTCATCATTCAACTGGTGGACTGAGTCAATATCCATAGGAATGAGATTCCTCCTGCGTCTTCGAGCTGGAGCCTTTTTTATCTTGGGTGTTTCAGGCTTCGAGACCCTTTTCCTCTTATTATATTTCCCCGATTTCGGAATCGGGGACTCGGTCTCTTTCCCAGGCAAAGTCTAACTCATTTCAGAGACGTCTCTAATGCCTGTGATGTTAGACTAGAAACTCGTGTTTTATCCATAGTATTACATTCCAATTACTGCATTTTTACGTATGTTTGAGCTTAAATGATAGTGAGTTACACTTAGTACGTGTTTTGTGCCTTGCAGGAAGTGATCCTGAGCTCAAAAGTTAATTTGGAGCTAAATTGATCAATCTGAAGATTTGAAGTCTGAGTAAAAGCCCAATACATTAAGCCGGGATCGTGTTCGGAGGTCGTGTACCAAGTCTGGATGTTAAAAGAGGGCAAAATAAGTTCACTCTCAGAAAATTACACTGCCGCGCCGCATGGGGCAGCGCAAAGCGCGGCGCAGTAGTGTAAAAGGCTGCCTGACAAGAAAAGTGGAGGCTGCAAATAAAGTCCACTAACGCGCCGCATGGTGCGGCGCAGCGTGCGGCTTAGCTGTACGTTTTTTACAGAGCCAAGTCCTATTTCATGCAGGAAAGGGTGTTTCATCTGGTCTCGACCCTACTTGGTATAAATACATATAAAAATGCTATTTTGAGGACTTTTGACATATCTTAGACCTAGGGAGACTATTTCGGAAGGGAGAATACATTTGGATCAATTTTCGGAGGAGATTGGCATCGAATTCTTCATTCCTTCTTCTTTGCTTTGCAATTTAAGTATGCAAATTATTTGGAAAATTGTTACTATGAGTATGAGTAGCTAAATTCCTAATCTAGGGTTGATGGAACCAATTGTTAGATGAAGTTTTGACTCAATTTTGTTATAATCGAGCCGAGGTTATTATATGATTGTTCAACTATGTATTGTATGGTGATTAAATGAATGGGCCCTCGATTAATCGTGTCTAATCACCTTGTGTTGCTTGAGAAAGAATACTAGGTTAGATTGTTGTTGAATAACACCACTTTTGGGTAATTGAAGAGATTCATTACTTGAATTTAAAAGTGGGGTTAGAAATAACGAAACTTTGGTGGGATAATTCGGAGCTGCATAAATTATCAGCTAGAATAGTTCGAGAGAATACTCTAGTAAATTATCGTATTTGATCAACAGATAATTGCGGTAACCCATAGCTCATAATCCTCATAGAGTATTACGGCGAGATTATAGCAAAAGAGTTAAAAATTAATCTAGCAATTGGGGAAATCAATACCCTAGATCTCTCTACCATTGAATTATCTTTAATTTGGAATATTATTAGCTTTAATATCATTTTACTTTAGTTAAACAAATCCCAATATTTATTGATAAAAATCTGCATCCGGGAATTGTTTGAACTTGCACTAGTATCACTAAGAGTTGTAATAGATAGGTTAGTTCCCTGAGGATTTGCCTCCGAACTTGTATACCGGATTATATTTGCAACGACCGTTTTGTCTTTGATAAGGCATAGTTGGGCATGATCAAATTTTGGCGTCGTTGCCGGGGAGCTAACGGTGTTATTTATTACAACTTAGAAGTAGTGCTAGAATTATTAGTTTAGATCAATTTGTACGGCGTTAAATAATTTTTCAATGAAATTCTCACGTTTGAACTCTTGTGTGATTCAGGTGTATGCCTAGAAATTCTTCGAGGACTGGTGAACTGCTTGAAGGACTCTCAGACGCCGAGAAAACATTCAGGGCATTAAACTGTGCCAACAAGAGGAACAAACAATCACAACAAACATACCAACTCGCAACTAAAATGAACAACAGGGAAAACATCAATGCAAATGATCGGGCACCTCTTGTGCCAAATGAAGGAGTGCCAAACGAAGCAGTGGTGGCACCTCTTGTGCAAGAATATGCACTCTATGATTGGGCACAGCCAACAGCTGACAACCTAGCCACCGGCATTGTTATGCCCCAAATTCAAGTGAAGACATTCCAGATCACCAACAACATGATGCTCTTCTGCATAATAAGGGATTGTTCTCTGGGTCACACATTGAAGACCCTCAACAACACCTAAAATATTTGTTGTCAATTTGTGTGACCAAAAGGCAGCCAATATATGACCCCAAAAGCCATCAAGCTATTACTGTTCCCATTCTCTGTGACTGGGGAAGCTCATACTTGGCTAAATTCGCTCCCAATAAATTCCATTGCCACTTGGGAAGAATTAGTCAATCAGTTCCTCAACAAGTTTTACCCGCCCAACAAGACTGCAAGACAGATTGATAAGATATTACAGTACAAACATAAGCCCACTAAGACCTTGCAAGAAACTTGGGAAAGATTCAAAGGGATGCTAATGAAGTGTCCCCACCATGGTATTCCAGACCAGATGCTCGGCCATAGATTCTATGTGGGGTTAGCAGACAATTTAAAAGCCAATGTAGATGTTTCAGCTGGGGTGCATTCCTGAGCAAGACATTCATAGAGTGTAAAATCCTTCTTGACATGATGGCCCAAAATTGATGACAAGAGGTACGACCCTGAAACCAATAGTGCATTCAGTTCCTCTTCACCCAAATAATTCACATGCAAAGAATATAGTCACACTCATGACTCAAATGAGTATATTGACAAAGAAGATTGATGAGATGGGTACAAAGCAAGTGCATATCGTTGACACAACAAATGGAGGACTGTGTATACCTTGCATTAATCAGTCTTATATGTGTTCATGGAGTGGAGAAGGTGACAACCAATGGTTAAAAGAGGATATGAATTATGTCAACAATTTTGCGGCCAGAGGCAAGGAGGACAACAATGAGGGCTAGCACCCAACCAGCAGTACAAATTGAACATGCCATAACCCGGAGGTATGCGGCCCCAAGGCCAAATGGTGCCATATCAGAGACAACTAGGCTATCAACAGCAGCACCAACAACAATTGACATATCAGCCACCTCATCAACAAAAGGACAACAATATGGTAGAAATCAGGGGTATGCTCCAACAACTCATTGGAACAAATGGTAAGATACAGGAAAAGTTAGCAACGCATGACTATGAAATTAAGGATATTGAAACTCAACTAGGGCAGCTGTCCATGGCCTTAAATAACCGCCCCTAGGGAACATTTCCAGCCAATACGAACATTAACCCCAAGGAGCAAAACCCGAATCAGCTGATGGCAGTAAGTCTCCACAATGGGATAGATTTAGACATGGAGCAAGAAGTTGCTCAATCTAGAAGAGAGACTACACCAGCCACTCCAGTTCTATTAGCGATAGATGAATCAACAGAACTTACTGAAGTGGTGGTTGAATAGGCTCAGGTTGATAAGGGTAAGGCTAAAGAAAGTGAACAAGTTGCAGAACAGGTGGTACCTTTTGTGCCACAAAATTCTAACAAAGAACAGCCAGCAAGCAATGGACAAAGAGCGATGCATGCATTATTCCCTCAAAGACTAGCAAAACAAAAGAAAAACGATCAATACAGGAAATTCATGGAGATGCTTCGTAGATTCAATTGAACATCCCTCTGATGGATACTTTGAGGGAAATGCCAGGCTATGCAAAAATGATGAAGGAACTGATGTCACAGAAATTTGACTTTCAGGACCTGTCCATAGTAACTCTAACACAGACATGCAATGCGGTAGTAACAAGATCCATGGCTCAAAAGATGTCTGATCCAGGTAGATTCATTATTTCGTGTACTATTGGGAGTTATGCTTTTGCAAAAGCATTGTATGACTTAGGAGCTAGCATAAACTTGATGTCTTTGGCAATATATATAAAACTGGATATTGGCAGAGCTAGACTGACTTTGATGCTGTTGTAATTGGCTGACCGCACAGTTAAAAGACCGACGGGGATTCTTGATGATGTGCTGGTACAATTGGGAAAGTTTGTATTCCCTGCAGACTTTGTTATTCTGGACTGCCAGGTAGATGAGGAGATACCCATCATTCTAGGGAGGCCATTTTTAGCCACTGGTAAAGTATTGATTGATTGTGAAACTAGGGAATTAAAAATGAGGTTGAACGATGAAGAAGTAATATTCAACGTTCAACAATCCATAAGGAGACCCAGTGAATATGCAAATTTCTCACTAGTGGAAGTTGTGGATGTGATCCTGTATGAAGAAGATGACACCCTGAATGCCAAAGATCCATTGGGAGCTTGCTTGACAAATTTAGAGGAGATGGATGGTGAAGGGTTGGCAGAGTGGGTCATGTCACTCGAAGGACAAGGATTCTGGAAGAAGGAACCTCAGTTCGAGCCCCTCAATCTAAAAGAGATAGCTACACCACCTACAAAACCATCAATAGAGGAACCACCACAGCTGGAGCTAAAACCGCTTCCACCCCACCTCAGGTATGCTTTCTTGGGTCCCAATTCTACTTTTCCTATTATTATATCATCTGGTTTGCTTGCTGTGCAGGTAGAACAATTACTGCAGGTGTTGCAAGAATGCAAAACCGCCATTGGTTGGACCATGGCAGACATAAAGAGTATTAGCCCAGGCTTCTGCATGCACAAGATTCGTCTAGAAGAAGGGCACAAACCTTCCAGGGAACATCAATAAAAGCTGAACCCGAATATGAAAGAGGTAGTGAAAAAGGAGGTAATCAAGTGGCTGGATGCGGGCAACATCTTTCGCACCTCTGGTAGCAATTGGGTAAGCCCCGACCAGTGTGTACCGAAAAAGGTGGAATGACAGTTGTACAAAATGAGAAGAACGAGTTGATCTCAACTCGTACAGTCACAGGGTGGAGGATTTGCATGGATTACAGGAAATTAAACGTAGCCACCCGAAAAGACCATTTCCCCTTGCCCTTAATTGACCAGATGTTGGACAGGTTAGCTGGGTGATCCCATTTTGTTTCTTGGACGGATACTCGGGGTATAATCAGATCTCAATAGCCCCGGAAGATAGAGAGAAAACATCATTCACATGTCTGTATGGCATCTTTACCTTTCGGAGAATGCCCTTTGGACTTTACAATGCACCAGCCACGTTCCAGCGGTGTATGTTAGCCATTTTCACCGACATGGTCGAAGACATCATAGAGGTGTTTATGGATGATTTCTCTGTGGTAGGGGATTCATTCAAAGATTATCTTCACAACCTTAAAAGAGTGATCAAACAATGTGTGGAGACAAATTTGGTGCTAAACTGGGAGAAATGCTATTTTATGGTACAAGAAGGCATAGTGTTGGGGCATAGAGTGTCCAAAAAGGGGATTGAAGTAGACCATGCAAAAGTTGATGTGATTGAGAAGCTCCCAGCACCCACTTCAGTGAAAGTAGTGAGAAGTTTCCTTGGACACGCCGGATTTTACAGGCGGTTCATCAAGGATTTTTCAAAAATTGCTAATCCCTTATGTAAGCTGCTTGGAAAAGGCCAGCACTTTATGTTTTCTGATGATTGCAGGTTAGCATTTGAGGAGTTGAAGAAGAGATTGGTGACTGCACCCATCATTATTGCACCCAACTGGGAGCAACCATTCGAGCTGATGTACGATGCCAGTGATTACGTTATAGGAGCGATTTTGGGGCAGCGCAAGGAGAAAATTATGCACCCAATTTACTATGCAAGTCAGACGCTTAGTGGTGCATAACTGAACTACACAGTCACGGAAAAGGAAATTCTCGTTGTAGTATTTGCCTTCGACAAATTCAGGTTATACCTGATTGGCTCGAAAGTTGTTATTTATATTGACCATGCAACCATTAGGTACTTGATAGCAAAGTAGGAGTCAAAGCCCGCTTGATTCATTGGGTTTTGTTGCTACAAGAATTTGACCTGGAGATTCGTGACCGAAAAGGGACAAACAACCAAGTAGCAGACCAAATCTCGAGGTTGGAAGGGTCAGAAAAGAGAACGAAGGTTGAAGATATCATTGAGATATTCCCGAATGAGCAATTACTTATTGTGACAATGGAGGAGGCACCATGGTATGCTAATATTTCTAATTACTTAGCATGGGGTATTGTACCTAATGATCTCTCCTCAATTTAAAGAAAAAAAATTCCGTGATTGTCGGGCGTATTATTGGGATGAACCTCTATTGTTCAAAATATGTGTTGATAACATGATTCGGTGGTATATCCCCGAGGAAGATCAACCCTCTGTTTTGAAGGCTTGCCATGCTTCACCATATGGTGGACACTTTGGAGGAATTCGGACAGCAGCAAAAGTGTTGGAATCAGGCATGTATTGGCCTACATTGTCAAGGATGCCCATGCTTGGGTCAAAAGCTGTGATGAATGTCAAAGGACGGGCAACATATCCCGTCGTCATGAGATGCCAATGACCACAATCCAAAAGGTGAAAGTGTTTGACATGTGGGGGATCGACTTTATGGGGCCTTTCGTCAGCTCATACGGTAACAAATATATACTAGTTGTCGTTGACTATGTTTCCAAGTGTGTTGAAGTAGTTGCCCTCCCAACCAATGATGCGAAAGGGGTGACCAGTTTCCTAAAGAAAAACATTTTCACATGTTTTGGCACCCCCGTAGCCATAATCAGTGATGTTGGCTCTCATTTTTACAATAGAGCGTTTGCACGCATGTTGGAGAAGTATAGAGTCTGCCACAAGGTAGCCTCACCATACCACCCACAAACAAGCAAGTAGGTAGAAGTGTTCAATAGGGAAATCAAAAGTGTCCTCTCAAAAATAATGAATGCAACAAGAACTGATTGACAAAGAAGCTGGATGATGCATTTTGGGCATACCGCACAGCCTTCAAAACTCCAATTGGTATTTCACTATAAAAGTTGGTATTCGGAAAGGCATGTCACCTTCCGGTTGAGCTTGAACACAAAGCATTGTGGGCATTACGATAGCTGAACTTAAACATGGAGACAACGAGCACCAGCAGAGTTAATGGATTGCATGAGCTTGAGGAATTCTGGTTCTAGGCATTCGAGAGTGCTAGACTATATAAAGGAAGGAGGAAACTGATGCATGACAAACATATCTTGAATCGAAACTTCAAAATCGGAGAATTAGTGTTGCTATGTAAATCAAAATTGAGGTTGTTCCCGGTAAGCTGAAGTCCCGATGGTCAGGACCGTTCAGAGTGGTGAAAATGTTCCCAAGTGGAGTTGTGGAGATCGAATCTGAAGATAGGACGAACAAATTCATAGTGAATGGGCAGAGGTTAAAACATTACCTTGGAATGACTGAAAAGGGGGATAACATGGTGATAACGTTGGAGGAGCCCCCACAAATGAGGAGTGATGACATGAGCATGCGTCGAGCCGCAACGTGAAATCAGGCGCTTGTTGGGAGGCAACCCAATTTTTAACCTTACTAACCCATAATTGTAGTTTAGGATTATTAGAATTTAGGAGTTGTGAGACTTGATTGGGCAGGTACAAGCATGAATTGGATATAAAATAAGAACATAATAAAGTCAGGGTGCAACCCGTAAGCTAAATGTCAAAAATAAAGCGAACTCTGTGAAAAGTGACCTAACATACCGCATGGGGCATCGTGACATGCGTCGCACTAGGCCAAACGGGTCTGAGAAACAAAATTACACGGCCTATGATATTTTACACTACCGCGCCGCATGGGGCGTCACACTCTACGACGCAGCAGTGCAAATATTATTAAAAAAAATCTTTTAACCAGCTCGTTCACCAAAACACCCCCCCCCCCACATAATATATGACCCAGCCCTTTCCCCAAATCCCCCACTCTCTTTTCTTCTCAAATTCCTCTCCCACACACACCTCTCATCCCTTCCATTCATCCTCAAGGTAAGTGATTCTCTACTCTTCTCTTTTCTTTGAGTAATTTATTGTAGTGAGTAGTATAACTTAATTTGAACTAAACCCTAGGTAGTGTAGTGGTGCTAAATATTTTTCAATTTATTTGCTTATTTTGGCCATGGTTGGTACTAAACTTGTTGGGTTTCCATCGTGCTTATACTTGTGGAAGATTTTAGTATGTCTTGATGCTTATAAAAATATTTAATGGTGAAGTTGGGTGGAGGTACCTTAAAGGCCAAAAATTGGTGGAATATTTGTGCAAATTTGGAGCACTTTGTGCCCTTGTTACATTGTGGTAGTGGTAGGATGGTTGATTGGTATGGTTGTGTAGTAATCTTGGAAGAATTAAAGTTGAAATTATGAGGTAACTTTGGTGAATGTCATGTGCTTGATTAAATGCCTCAATGACATAGGAAGTGCCATTGTAGCTTAGTGGCGGATAGTTGCTATTAGATAATATGGTGCTAGGTGCTAATTGGAATATTCGATTCATGATTTGTGCTTGTGTAGTGTTGTGTTGTACTTTAGGAAGTTTGTAAGTAGTGCATTAGTATAACTTCTTTTATTTCTCTTCTTAGTTACTAGATTAGATTCTTAATTTTGTATGTTAAGCTAGCAATAGTCCGTGGTTTTGTGATTGTACCATTATGTTGGTGGTTGGGTGGGTTGTTGATTGCTTGTAGCACACTTCCAATGGGGTAGTCTGAGTCCCTGATATACATTTTACTTACGAACATGCCAATAACATAAGTGTGGGGTGGTTACCCCGTTTGGTCTTGTTTTGGCTTTTGTGTTGTGGCTAATACTATTTGTCGTGTGCAAGTATAATGTCTCGCCGCCCGAGCAAATACTCTAACACTGGTTCTTCTGAGGTTGCTTCTAGTAGCCGTCATGATGGGAGACGGGAACCTCCCCCCACCCCAGTCGAGGAGAAAGAGGAGCGCATTGACCCTAATGCGGATGAGGTGTCAGCATGCAAATATGGTATACGGGTTGTTCCCGCTCATGCTCGACACTGGTTTCAGACATTTGTCCCGTCGGTGAACCCGGACCCTGAGGTTGCTATTGACGATAGGAAGTTGGACCGCAAATACATTCGGGCTTTGGGTTTCGACAGTCTGTTCTATCCGGGTGATGCGGTGAATGTGAACCTAGTCAATGAGTTTTATGCTAACTGGCAACCTGAAGCCAGCCTGGATGCGGTTTACGAAGTGCAGGTAAGGGGTAAAGTGATTCCATTCTCCTCCCGGGTGATCAATCGGATTATGGGATTCACAGAGCATTCCCACAAGCTCTTTTAGAGGTTTCTCTGTCTGCTAGACTATCTGGCTATCCACCGACTGTTATGTGGCGCTGAATCTTCTACCGCATGGACACGGGATGCGAATGAATTCCACAAGGACATGAAGAAGGCAACATTCCAGTGGCCAAACAGGGTTGTTTTGCGGTTGATTAATGCCAAGATCACGCTCACTCAAAGTGACACTAATATCCCCCGACTGAAAGTGTGTTTGATCTATGACCTGTTGACTCGGATGCAGTTTGATCTTGGTAAAATCATGCTTGAGCATATGTCTAAAGTGCGACCACTTGGGGCTCACCGTCTACATTACCCGAGTATGATCACTCAATTATTACGAGCACACCTTGTGGAGGAGGAGTACCACTATGACATGACTATTCCAGTGTCTTACCCTATTAGGATCTATGATGTTATGTCGGTGATATACCCCCTTGCTATTGTTGTTAATTCGGACTAGAGGATGGTCCACGTTGAGGAGACACTACAGCTACTGTTTGCTATATTGCGCCTTCGTGCTGCTCGGGGGGAGGCCGACTTGGAGGAGTTGCAGCAAGATCACCCCCTTTCTACTATCACTCAGTAGTTGTTAGGGTTGGCGAGAGGAGGACAGCTGCCACCTGATGAGGATGTGAACTCCATTCCCTCCGATGATGGGGAGTATTTGTGCATCTTCGAGGGTGCTGATGATTAGGCCTTAGGCCTTAGGGAGTCACATTTTCACTTTTGATTTTATTGTTTTGCCTTGGGACAATGCAATCTCTTAAGTGTGGGGTGGAGTGCTCCTATTTGATTGTATTTGTACTTTTTTTTTATTTGCCAGTTGGTTTTGTTTGATTTGTTTCTTGCTTTCTTAGACAATTGGTCTGTAAACTATAATTCTGAATTCTATCGGGCATGTAATAGTTAGTAATTAAGTATATAGTTCGACTCTTCTCGATGATGGATTTCGTCGACTGGTTTCTTGAGGGAGATGAGTCGAAATAAAAAAAATCATATATGTGAAAATCCAAAAATATGTCTTTTTTTAGGTAGTGTAACAATTTCCCCTTGGTTTTTCTTTGTGTCGCGGGTTTTTTTCAAGGATTTTAGTTGAACCGGGTGTAGTTAAATCTTTTTATATTTTTAGGAATTAAGAATCTTTAGTTAGGAAGCTAAGTTGAATGATCAATTTCCCTTGATTGGATATGTCTTGAAAGTAGTAAGGGCCTTAGTTGTGACACCTAGGCTCAATTCTTGACTCTTAAATAAGTGCCCTAAATTGTATGATCTTAACCTTGCTTAATTGCTTTGATTAGAGTGTTGATGAGTCCAATCCTGAGTGAATTATGTGCCATGTGCGTGTGAGGTTTGTTGTATTTTGTGCATTGCATTTGATGTCTAGAACTTGCCCGGTGTATTTGCAAAGCGAAATAGTAGTTTTTTCAGTCTTGGAAGTGATATAGGCGTTTTTTAGCCATATATATATATATTATACCCGCCTAATTGCTATGTATCGTAGTTAACCCCTTTAAACCTGTAATCCTATTTCTTTGGAAACCACATTACAAGCCTTACCCAATTGTTTGAATTAACCATCTATTTGAACCTTTTCACCTCTCATGAGCACTTGAATTGTTATGAACTTTGTAAAATTTAAAGTGTGGGGTGGTTGGTTGGGATTTTGAGTGGAACTAATGGAATAAGGAGAAAGGTGCATGGTGTTGGAAAAAAAAGTAAGAGCCACTTGAATTGAAAAAGAAAAAATATATATATTCTTTGATAGTAGTGGCTATTGACGTAATTGTGCTTAAAGAAGTATGGAGTTAATATATATATTGATGTGAAGGTGGAGTTATGGTTTGACATAAGTACGGGTTTGAATGTTAAAGTATATGTATTAAAGTGCTTAAAAAGGTGTAGTCACTCTTATAATGAAATGTATCTACCCGACTCATAACCTACATTACAACCAATTAAAGTCCTACTTGATCCTAGATTGAATGAGCTTGATTAGTAGAGTAGTACACTACGGGCAAGCCTATGGTGCATCTTTTGTGGCATATGAATATTATTTCTGAGAGTGAGTGAATTCTTTCTATCCTGAGTTCCTAAGTGTTTTAAATTTTATTCTGTGGAACTGCTCTCTTTTGTTGTGTGAGGGCACTTGATTCATGAAGGAAAGGTAATATCATTAACCTCTATGTTAGAGTAAGTGGGCGAGTGACTAATGCATGGTACTTTTGAGTCGAATCTTGAGGGTGGGATGTTATGATAAGGTGCTCAGTCTACTTTAATTATTCCTGGCATGATTTATCAGGGAGGTTTGATAAAAGGTTATCCCTAGGTGTAGTGTAGTTCAAATGCTCGAGGACGAGCAATTGTCTAAGTGTGTGGTATTAATGTTAGGCTAGAAACCCGTGTTTTAGCCATAGTATTACATTCCAATTACTGCATTTTTACGTATGTTTGAGCTCAAATGATAGTGAATTACATTTAGTAAGTGGTTTATGCCTTACAGGAAGTGATCCTGAGCTCAAAAGTTAAATTAGAGCTAAATTGATCAATATGGAGCTTTGAAGTCTGAGTAAAAGCCCAATACATTAAGTCGGGATCATGTACCAAGTCCGGATGTTAAAAGAGGATGAAATAAGTTCACTCTGAGGAAATTACACTGCCGCTCCGTATGGGGCACCGCAAGGTGCGGCGCAGCGGTGTAAAGGGCTGCTTGACAAGAAAAGTGGAGGCTGCAGACAAAGTCCACTAACGCGCCGCATGGTGAGGCGCAGCGTGCGGCGTAGCTGTACGTTTTTTACAGAACCAAGTCCTATTTCGTGCAGGAAAGGGTGTTTCGTCTAGGCCCGACCCTACTTGGTATAAATACATATAAAAATGCTATTTTGAGGACTTTTGACATATCTTAGACCTAGGGAGACTATTTCGGAAGGGAGAAAACATTTGGATCAATTTTCGGAGGAGATTGGCATCGAATTCTTCATTCCTTCTTCTTTGCTTTGTAATTTAATTATGCAAATTATTTGGAAAATTGTTACTATGAGTATAAGTAGCTAAATTCCTAATCTAGGGTTGATGGAACCAATTGTTAGATGAAGTTTTGACTCAGTTTTGTTATAATCGAGCCGGGGTTATTATATGATTGTTCAACTATGTTTTGTATGGTGATTAATTGAATGGGCCCTTGATTAATCGTGTCTAATCGCCTTGTGTTGTTTGAGAAAGAATACTAGGTTAGATTGCTGTTGAACAACACCACTTTTGAGTAGTTGAAGAGATTCATTACTTGAATTTAAAAGTGGGGTTAGAAATAACGAAACTTTGGTGTGATAATTCAGAGTTGCATAAATTATCGACTAGAGTAGTTCGAGACAATGATCTAGTAAATTATCGTAGTTGATCGAGAGATAATTGTTGTAACCCATAGCTCATAATTCGCATAGAGTATTACGGCGAGATTATAGCAAAAGAGTTAAGAATTAATCTAGCAATTGGGGAAATCAATACCCTAGATCTCTCTACCATTGAATTATCTTTAATTTGGAATATTATTAGTTTTAATATCATTTTACTTTAGTTAAACAAATCCCAATATTTATTGATAAAAATCTTGCATCCAGGAATTGTTTGAGCTTGCACTAGCATCACTAAGAGTTGTAATAGATAGGTTAGTTACCTGAGAATTCGACTCCAGACTTATAAACCGGATTATATTTGCAACGACCGCTTTATCTTTTATAAGGCATAGTTGGGCGTGATCAGCCTGCATGAAGGAATATTAGGTATAAGTAAAGAAACGTCTCCAAGAAAGAGTAAAGCATCAAAAGCTTAAAAGATGAACTTACCATGATGTTTGGCTTCCCATCTGCCCCTCGCCAAGTCACGCCAGCGGTGCTTGTTATACGAGAAGGTCATGGCTAGTTTTCGGACCCACTCTTCAAGGTCGGTGACCGCATGGGGCATCCTAGTGACCGCTGCAAAAAAGATGAAGGCATCACGCAATGCAAAAATGGAATACGAAAGGCTACTAGGAAAAAACTTCACTTACGTTCGGGGTTCCACTTCTCTGGGAACGACATTTTCTCCTCTGGGATGATGTCGCAGGTCCTCACGAACTGGCTCATCCAACCCCGATCTTTATCCTAGTCGTTGCTAGGAAAAAAGGCCTCGGTCGCCCAACGTTGGAGCTTGATCAGCCCTCGAAAAAGCTTAGGCCGATACAATTGGATAAGATTGGTTGAGGGTGAACTCTAGCCCTTCGGCCTTGCTGGAGAAGTAATGGAGCATGATCACTATGCGCTAGAAAGAAGGGTGGATCTGGCCGAGGGTGACCTGGTACCTCTTGCAGAAGTCGATGACGACTAGATCGATGGGACCCAGTGTGAAGGGGTAAGTGCATACACTTTGGAACCCCTCCATATGAGTGGTGATACTCTCCTTGGGGGCGGGGATCTGTACCACAATCTCTCTTCATGGCCTCGAGGTGTTTCTCCTTATCGAGAAAATATATCTCAATACGTGCTCGCATCGGCCTGGGATCGTAGGGGGATTCTCGACTTTGAAGTCATTCTTTATAACACAGGGGTCGGGGACAATCTCATAAAGGGCTGGCACTTTATCATCGGCCGGTCGGGAAGAAGAGAAAGCTTTCTCCTTTTGAGAAATGGTTTTGGAGGTTTTCGCTATTGATTCAGGTTAGAGGAAGCAAAAAGAGATGGAGTTTGATATCTTTTGGCGCTAAAAGGATGGGAGCAACATGTAGTGAAAGAGAGATGAAGAGAGGGAGAGATAAGGGAAGTTTGAAGGTAGAAGCAAAATTTTTATTCGAAAGGATCCCTGTATTTATAGGCAAACGGTGACGGTTCGACGGTGCTAGTGGTCGACCGCCACTGACAAATATTTAATATTTTGGAGAAAAGAACCGACGGGACGTTTCAGTCACCTCGAGCACTTACGTCACTGGGATGACATCACCATTATGGTCTCCGAAAATCGGGGTTCAAGTTGTTTCTTATCATTTTATTCTAAGGAGTCACTATCTGCATATGGTGAAAATCGGTGCTACCCGATTTCGTTCTTCAATGAAAAAGATGACACCACTTCGAGAGGTCAGGACACCGAGCTCGGGGTCGAGATTCCTTTCCAGTATCGAGGTCGAGGTCGAAATCATTTGCCGAGGTCGGAAGAAAGCATACCTCGAGATAATACCGTTATGATTCAGTAACAGAAAGAGCGAGATTCCCGTAACGTCCCGAAGATCACGACGTAAATTCCAAAACGGATTTGTCCTTGGCGGTTAGACAGCTGTCCAATAAGATTCCTTACTATAATTAGAAGTGTACTTTATTTAGGACTCCCCTATTTTATAAAGGGGAGTCCATACATTTGTATCAGACCATTCATTGATAAGAGAATATACATTGATCACTTTCTTGCTTACTGTTCATCAGAGTTGCCTTATAATTTACTGTTCTTACTGACCCAACTTGAGACTGTCATAGCTCGAGGTCAAGATTTGGCTTGCATACTGGTTTGACTTACTTTATTCTTCAATTTATATATTTAATTCCTTGTTTATCAATTGGTATTGGACTAAATCACATATTTTTAAAACCACAATATAAGTTTAATTGTTACTCGACTTTTAGGGTAAACAAAGATAAAAAATAAAAAAACAGCCCCTTCGGGGAAGGGTCACACCCCAAGATGTGATGTAGGTAGTCTTTCACGCTTCGAACCCATGACCTATAAGTCACACGGAGATAACTTGATCGTTGCTCCAAGCTAAGGCTCCCCTTAATCTTTTGTTTGAAGATGAGCATGAAATATGCTTCTCACTTTTCACCCTTCATTATTTTCGTGGTAAAACAACACAAAGCTCAAAATGAAATTCAACAATGTAAATCCTTACTATAATATATAGCATATGTAGGTAACTTTCTATCGACATGGTAAAACATTTCAATTATTGGTAAAATGTTAACAAGATTTTTAAAGCGTTGTGTGTGTGTTGGTGTTTCTTTTTTCTTTTTTTTTCGAACGCGTTTCATTCAATGAAACATTTGATTAGTAAAAGCAATAGGATGACTCTCTTCCTCCTCCTCATCCTCTTGATGAACGGGATCAAAACTTGGAGAGTTATTATTAGGGACAGTTGTAGCACAGGTATCATCAGGCAGTTGATCAAAAGCAGTGGAATTGAAAGTGTTGGCACTGTTAATGTTGTTGATGAGGTTGTTGTTTGAAACAGAAGAGTTGTCTGAGTAAGTTGGCTGTAGAATTGCAATGTGATGTTCTTGGTGGAGTTGTTGCTGAAGATGATGTTGTTGTTGTGAAGTTTGTAAAGCATTTTCCATTGCATATCTGTTGTTTATTAGTTGTGTCTGCACTACTGCTAGCTCTGCTTGTAAAGATGCCACCTACAAAATTCATGCAATTGTACTTGCTCATATCAGTCCTTATTATTTTACTCTTATATTGTCTGATGAGTTTAATTTCTTTATATCGATGATGTATAGCTTTTTACCATATTAAGTCAAAGTGGTCTATAACATGAATCAACCTACAATATGGCTAATTTAGTTATTACTTAGGAATGAAAGTAAGTTAGTACTTCTACAACCAGGTAAAAGTTGCTAACAATGGATAGTTTCATTTACATTAATTACTAGTGTATATAAGTTAAATCATTGTATATCGCAGTTTATAAATTATCTAAGAATTACTTTTCATAGTCCGGCTTTTTTAGTTAGACTTCATTTTCATTTTCATTATTGCCGTGTTTTACCAATGTATGTATTTAATTCCTCAGGTGTGCCACATTTGTCTAATGATTAAAGGCTGGCTTGACAACTTTGTCAAATAAGAAAAGGCTGGCTTAATTAGCTGGTAATGAACCACACTGTTTTTTTTTTCTTCTCTTCTTTAAAATCTGGGAGTACTATTCTAGGACAACGATTTAAAGGTAAAACCCTGCACTTGATATACACAAAAAACCTCACGCTACCTCAGTTATTCATCTTACTTTAGTTGAAAACGATCAATTTTAACTCCATTCATTAACCTTAAAATTAACAAACATAAATAAAAAATAGTACTATTCATCAAGGAAATGACAATATAATCTTGAACTTAATTAGCAGTTAGCATTACCGACCCGGCCAATTGGAGTAGTCTAACGTAGTTAATTTAAGCAAGATACGAAGTTCGTCAAAATCATGTGGTGATCCTACGCTGCCCCTTCCACCAATTGGCCCAAAAAATTAGACTGAAAAAGTGGTATTCTCCACAGGAAAAAAGGTTACTTCAAAAGTTAAAGTTTCGTTACAATTAATAGAAATAAAAACCAGAATATCAATAACTAATTAATATTACCACCAGAATGACAAATTATCACATTAATTAATAAAGATTATATCTAAAAGTAGTGACCTGTTGTTGCAAAGCAAGAATGGTCGAAACACAACCATAAACAGGATCCGAGAGTCTAGCCTGAGCTTCATAAGTTATAGTAACTACCGCATCATGCCGCCGGTTAGCCGGAATATGCAACAAGAGCTTAGACACATTACTTGCTCCGAACACCTTGTGCACGGCCGCGAACCGAGCTGCGCCTTGGTCGGAGCCATAATGGGGTGCAAAAATGCATCCACTGATGCATTTTCTTCTCAAGAACTTGCATGCACCACAAGGAGCCGTGGAAGCCGGCAGTATTGCCGAGGCCAGTGGCTCCACGGCTCCGGTAGCACGCTTTCCAGGACCCTTACGTCGGTTCTCCGATGTGCCATCACTAGGTGGCTCATCCATGTGGTGGCTTTACTAAATGGAGAGTGAGAATTTTGTTAATGGTATAGTAAAAGAGAAAGGGTGTTTAAAGACTTGTGTTTTATAAGAATAAGAATGACGAAATGCATGTAAGTCTCGTGAAAGGTTGGCAAAGGTAGAGACGTTAAGGTTGATGAGAGCTGAGAAATATGGGGGTGGGGGGTTTGGTGGGGGGGATAGGATTGTACTTCTTGAGTGTGAGGAGCACGTGCAAAGAGAGTGTTACTACATGTTCACTAAGTTTCAATTTAATCTAACTAGTCGTGTCCATGTTCTTATTTTAAATCCAATGTTTTCCATTACTCTTTTAATTTTTATAAGAAATAAGAAATTTATGTAAGTAAATATGAAAACAATCTCTTGCACAAATAATACTGCATGCAATAGATTCTGGTAGTTCAGCCCTTTTCCAGATCCCGCGCATAGCGAGAGCCTAGTGGACGGGGCGGCCCTTTAAGTAAATATATATAAAAGAAATAGTAGTATTTTTCAAATTTAACTTATTTTATATAATATTAAATTGAGATAAGCTTATAAATATATATTATTGCACCCCCAACTACTTAAAATTGAGGCGTAATTATTGTTTTTGTTGTTAGAATAGTATTACATATATAGGATAGTATATGTGGGAGGTTGGGGAGTTTTGTTAGAGGAGGGAAATGATGGGGAGGAGCTGTCTCTCAAGGCAGGACACAAGATTTTTGCTGCCCGCGGCGTGCGGGAAGGTGGAAACCACGTATTTAGTTAACATATCATGAAATCAATACTTACACTAGTTAGTACATGTTTTCTTTGCAGTTGTGACAAAGCTAGATTGCATAATCACCTACCATATACTAAAAGTAAGGCTATATTGTGGTCCGGTCCCGGGCCTAAATGGGCTAAAGGGGCCGGGCCAAACGGTCCCGGACTCTAGCGGGCCGAGCCCAAGCAGTCCTGGGCTTAACGGTCCTAGAGGGTGGAATCGGCCCACTGTGGGCCTAAGCCCACATGGTCCCGGGCTAAATGGGTTGGGCCCAGGGGCCTAAGTGTTCCGGGCTATTTTTTTTGAATTTTTTTTATCTAAGGCAATTCTTGTAAATTATATTATATAATTGTGACTTAAATCTTCTAATTCAAATTTAAACACAAAAAAATTGTAAAGAAATATTCAAGGAATACCTTATAATTTTTATTATTACGACATTAACAAAAAAATGACAATATCTTTCTTAGTCTTCCTCCCCCCAATGGAATGAGCACAACAAGGTGCTAATACCACCATTAAAAGGAAAAAAAAACTAATGAAGATGTGCTAAAATACAAGTTACATATTAGTCTACATATTATCTCTAACAAATTTCATAAATCCTTCAAGGTTCGGAGGAATTTCCGTTGGTGGTGGCGGAAAAGAAGCTTGTTCATCACCGCTTCCGGGCGAAGCAACATCCTCCGCAAGTTCCGCTAGCATTTCTTCATAAGCTTCGTCTATCTCCGATTTTGATTCAGCAAGTCCAAAATTTCTTCTTTCCGAGCTGGTCCAATCCCTGAAGAGTACTGATTTTTCCAAGCTCTCTCTCATAGACGCACTATGATCACCGATTTGAAGTCTCGCTTGACTGAAAGCGCTATCTGATGCCACTATTGAAACTTGAATACTTAAAATATCTCGAGTCATCCTTGAAAGAACAGGATAGTGTTTTTCTTTGTCTTTCCACCATTCCAAAACATCAAAGGAGCCGTCGGGATTCTCTGATTCAAGTCCATGCGACAAATAAACTTGAAGCTCATTTAGTTGTGAACTATTGCCAATATTATCACCTTGAGAACCCCTGAACTCCATCCAAGAACTAAGTGCTTTTAGGCCCGCAGTTCTTTTAGATGATTGCGAACTAGACGAAGTAGGAGTTGAAACATTTGGTCTAGCATGATTTAAGGCAAGTTGATAAGCATTATAAATTATTTGAGCATTTATTTTAATTGAGGCTTTTGCATCTGCAAGTGTAGCAAATTCCTCATCTGAAAGTGATAAAACCTTATAAATATTTGTATACCAAAAGTGAGGTCTTCCTAATTTCATGGTAGGATTTAACATGGCAGCAACACCAAAAATAGGGGGGATAGGAAAAAAATATTTTTTAAACTTATCTTTCATAGAATTAATAGCAAGTTGATAAATTACCTCACCCTCTGAAAATTGAGTAAACAAATTTGCAAGTGCTGCAATATAAACTAAACAGTTAGAAATAGTAGGATAATATTGCCCATATAGTTCATTTGTAGCAACATGAAATTGTTCTAAAAAGTCTACAAGAATTTTTAACATTAGTCCAATCCTGATTTGTAAGGTGCTCATCATTATCAGCATCACCACCACCAACACGAGCATTAAACATTGCGTTTATTGGGTTTCTATATTCATATGCAACAACTAAACTTTCATACATGTAATTCCATCTAGTTGGACAAGTTTTAGGAACTTTTTTTTCTCTAATGCCAAATTCATCACATTTTTTAAAATATTCTCTAAGTTTACTTCTACAGTTTGAATAAAAAAATCCAATTAAGAGCCATTTTAACCTTTTCAATTTCAACATTTAATATTTTCATACTATCACCGACGATTAAATGGTAAATATGATAAATACATCTAACATGGAAAATATTACTAAATGCAGAATTTAGTGTAATTGTAAGCAAGCCTATAGTATTAGTGTTACTAGAAGCATTATCCATTGAAACTGACATTATTTTATCTCTAATGCAAAAATATCTACAAATATCTGCAACTGTGTTAGCAATAAACTTACCTGTGTGACGTGAATTAATTATTCTATAAGAAATAATGCGCTTTTGTATTTTCCATTCCTTATCAATCCAATGAGTGGTAACAGTAAGATAATCACAGTCATTACTACTTCTACCAATAGCAGTAGTAATAGCAAAGCAACATTTTATATGAGTAAATAAATAGCGCAAATATTGTTTATATTCATATTTATATTTATAAATATCGCTCTTTACGGTTGTGTGAGGCCATCCTTTATAAGTATGATTAAAAACTCTTCTAATATGATGCACAAATTGATGGTTAGAAGGAAAACTATATGGTAAGCACATAACAGTAACCATTTTTGCCAATTCTTCACGATCTTTATTTGGATCGTAATATAAAATGTCACCGGTAACAGTGTTAATTCCCGGTTGAACTAGATTTAACCTGGTACTAGGGTTAACCTGAGTACCTACACTTGTCCCATCTTGCACAACTTTCATTTGAAGAAATCTAGCTCTATCTTTAGGGTGTGTCTCTATGTGTCTAGTCAAAGTACTCGTACCGCTACCGTCTCCAGTAAATTTATGAGTCATAAAAGTCCCCCAAGTTTTACACTTAGCCTTATTCGGATCTCTTAGTTGAATAAAAAAGTGTCAAACAAGAGATGTTTCGCACTGTTTAGAAGGTTGTCTATTAAAAGTAGGGGTTACTACAATAGGGTCAGGCGGTGCATCATTTGGATTATTATCAGTTGGGTTAACAACATGACTAGTAGGTGTATCATCTAAATCCGGTTGCGTTTCATCTAAATCATTATTTTCCTCATCATTTTCATCGATAGTTGGATTACCATAAAGAGTATTCATGTATTCATCATTTCATTGTTGACATAGTGTAATATCTTGGTAAAATTGACTATCGGTAAATTAAAAATAAGGGTTATCACTATCAAGAATAATAGCTGGAGGAGGACGGGTAACACGTCTGGGTCAGGAGGTCGGGGGAGGAGTAGTAGCTTGGTCACTAGATTCACCAATTTTAGATTTCACCTTACCACCAAATATTTTTTTCAAAGAAAAGACCATATTAATTATAATTATACAAACTAAAACAAACAAAACTATAATATTAAAACTTAAGAGTTGGAACGAGTTTTTACCGAATTGACGAACAACTTCTTGAAAATTGTATATCGTTGAAGACTTGAATACTTCAATTCACCAACTTCACAATTTTTCACAAATTGCAATAATAAAGTAAGCAATTATATAAGAAAATTAGAGAGAGATTTATGATTTTGTGAGTAAAAAATAAAAGAATGAGGGGGTATTTATAGTTGAGAATATGGAAAAAGTGTAATTATAAAAAGTTTGGGGTTAAAACAAAGTTTGGGAGGCAAATGACTATTTTTTAAAAAGCCAAACGGCTAAATTGGCAGACCAACAGCTAGTTTTTAAACTTCCAACCGTTGGCCAATTTTAAAAAAAATTAAAAAATAGTTGTTGGGCATGTTAGGCCTGGTTGAACCGGCCCAGGCCCGCCAGCTTGTCCCGAGCTCGCGGTCTCTCCATGCTGGACCGGCCCACAGTGAGCTCCTAGGATCGCTTGGGATCGGACCATACGGGCCAACCCGTTTAGCCTAAAACCCATGTGGGCTCGCGGTCCCGGACCGGTCCCGGGCTGGACCCGGACCACAATACAGCCTTAACTAAAAGTTTATTTTCTAAAAAGTTTTGGTTTTTAAAACTTCGACTATTTTTGGAGGTTTCCACGAAAGAAATCCCTTGAAAAAGATTGCTGCTTCAATTGGTAACTTTTTTTTGTTTCAACGTTCTTATAATTAATTAAATAATTTAAAATGTGGGTAAACATCAATTTTATTTATAACAAATTAGGTATTACGTTCTTTTAAGAATATATCTCTGCTAATAAGAGGTGTCTAGATGATTACTACAAAGTTAAATCATCGGTTACGAGGCCTTCCGTTAGGTCAGGGAAAGCCGTACAAGCCCGTACGCCAATATAAGGTATTGAAAAATTTCGACGAGTATAATTTTATGACTGAAAATTAAATGCATTTTATACATAACTAGTTAATGAATCAAAGTGCATGATTTCTTTATTTCTTAATTAGTAGAGAAAATTTGTTTACCGTGGAAATGGTAATAACAAATAAATTTGTTGATGAGACTCTAAAAATATGTGATCTATTTTTATGCTAGTTGTTAAGCAGTTGATGCTAGATATGTGAGATTTAGAGACCAAATAAAGTTAAGGAGAGAGCTATAATCAAACTGATAGGCGAGTTATTCGGGGCCTCGGACTTGTCGATTCTGGGCCTCGAGGTCGATCTCGGGGCAGGCTAACAAAGGCTCGCTATGGTCAATGACAAGCAATAAATGAAGAACAAATATGAAGATAATAACTAAAGGCAATAATATTAAGAGAGTGTATTAGAGAGCAAAGAGAATATCTTTGTATATTTCGTGTGGAGTAACTGGGGCAATAAACCTTACAAAGTGACAAAGACCCCCTTTATATAGGAGGAGAATCCAATCATAGTACAACAAGCATTAATTACAAAGATAGGGGGGATGGGACAACTAGATGACACTGGGTTCTGCCAATACTAGCTGCATACCTAGGGAACTCCCCATTCCCATCATGACCGCGGCCAACATTGTCCACGGGTCGGGCGTCGACAAACCTCGAGGGAGGAAACTCGACCACATCCTTGCAGACTCGAGGCTTCGAGATGATCTTCTAAAATGCCTTAATGACGAGAAATTGGACCCTCCGATTTCGCCGTATACAGGTAGTCCCTGTGTTTCCTAGAACGAAGCGATAGGAAACAATTTTGAGCTGCTTTTCCGAGGGCATCATCGCCATGACGTCAGCCTATCAGAGCATTAAATGTCATGCCCAAAAAACCGCGCAAGGGTCGCCGTCAAACGTGACTATCGAGAAACCCACGAACCGCTATTGGCTCGTCCCTTCCGCTGCCCATATGTTTCCTATAAATATAACAACCATTTGATAATCCTTACTTTTCCAACATCTTCAAATTCACGAATCCAGAACCATCTCCTTTTGCATTCTTTCTTCTTACTTTCATAGAGAAAATTGCACCATCGCAATGGCCAGAACCTCCAAGACGGTTCCCCGGCGGGACGAAGTCGCCTCTTCATCTCGGACGTCTAAGGGGAAAACAAAAGTGATACCCACCCTAGGACAATGTACTCCCCCTGATCTTGACATGTCAAAAAACTCTACCATCGATAAACCTCTTCTGCACCGGGTCAATGCGAGCATGTGTCCCGGTATATCAATGTCGTAACCAATATAGGGAAGGTGAAGGGAGACTACCGATGGAGAGAGGCAGTGGAGGTGGAGATTCACGGCCCCGATGAGAACATAACGGATTATAAAGCCGATTTCCTCCATGTGTATACTTACCCCTTTACTTTGGGCCCGGCCGATCCTTCCGAATCCTCTCTCCCGGAGATATATCCGGTTATCCTCGACTTTTGCGATAGATACCAGGTGACGCTCGGTCAAATCTATCCCTCTTTTTGGAGAATAGTCTTGATGCTTTGCCATTTCACCGATAAGGTTGGGGTGAGACCTTTACCCTCAAACATTTGATTAGGATGTACAGCCCCCGGTTCTACCGAGGCTTGATTAGGCTTCGTCACCGATCCAAAAAATCATTTTTCTCGAGCACCGATGAGGACAAAGATCAAGGATGGATGAGCAGGTTCATCCGGGTTAAAACCTCGGACATCATTCCGGCCGGGAGGATGTCTTTCCTGGAGAGGTGGAATATACGCCGTAAGCATTTTTTTCCTTCGGACATGTGTTGTGATCTTCTTTCCTTTCTTCCGAAAAAAAGACCACTTTTTGGTTTCTACAGTTGTCGCTTGGTATCCTAAAGCGGTCTCGGACCTGCCGAGGTGGATCAAGCAGTTGGATAACAAGTTCCCATATATTGCCCGATCTTGGACCGACCTGGCTAAGAAATGGTGGGTGGCCAAGAACCATGGTAAAGTTTCCCTTGCCACCTATGTCTTAGCTTTATGTTTCTTCCTGTACCCTTTGTGCTGATAAGTTGCATTCGCTATGCTCATGCAGGCCTTGGCGAGAACATGGTGATGAGACCGCCTCCTAGTGGCGAGACGGCTGTTTCGGAGCCTGCCAAGGGTAATAAGGGCAAGGAGGATACTGACCCCCTTGTAACGAAGAAACCTAAGTCATACAGGCCACGAACCGCCACTAAGATCACAACTTCAGCTTCCGAGGCGAGCCTCGATACCGGGGACGAAAATAATATTGAGAGTGAATGCCGTTTGGAGGAGAGGCTGAGGTCGGATGCGAGAACCCCACAGGTACTTCGACCGGAAGCCGCCGAATCGGGGATGGCCGACTCAGGTCAGTCCCGTACGGCGTAGACCCTCGAGGAGGGTGCTAACGTAGTTCCCGATCCCCCGACCAGATGTGGTCTTACGCGTTTGGTCGATGCGACCTTTAGTGCGGGCTGGTAATCATGGCTCTTATGCCTTGGGTTGAAACGACCATTTATGCGGGCTGGCGACTATGACTCTTATGCCTTGGGTCAAAGCGACCTTTTATGTCGGCTGGCGACTATGGCTCTTACGCCTTGGGTCGAAGCGAACTTTCATGTGTGTGGCCCTGAGGCTCATTAGGCTAGCGACAATAGCTCTTACACTTTGCTCTTAGACATATTTAGTTAACTATTTTGGGTTCCGTCTCCGAATCGGGTTATGAATCGAGCTCATTTGACCCTCAAGTTTTGTATTTGTGCGGGCTGACGACAATGACTCTTACGCTTTGGGTCGAAGCAACCTTTTATGCAGGCTTTAATTTTCCCTCGATAAGGATTTTTGAGATAGTGTTTGCCCGGCTCTTCAATGGCTTATAAAAGCCTCGATTGTGAGTCGTTATATGGCGATGATCGAGCACCTCGGGAGGTTTTGGCTCGGAGGCTGAGTATCTTGAAGCTGATGTTTAGGAGCTGACATGGTCGAAACCCTTTTGCCTGTATCAAGGGTAGCCTATTTAACCGGTTCTTTTTGAAATAGGTTTGAAGTAATTGAAGGCCTGTGATTTTGTAGCAACGGCCGGGCGTCCCTAAGTCGCGTTAGTTTGGCTGGTACAGCCGTATGACTGTAGTCATTTGTGCTTGGCCGGAGCCATTTTGATCCCGAGTGAAGTAGTTTAGGCGTCTATATCTAGGGTATGCCTTTTTTAGGGGTCTTACAAATTCGATATATAGCCTTAACTTCGGGATCGAGTTTATGCCTGTAGTAAGGTCTTACAATTTTTTCATGCCTTTGAGGTCCTACAGTTTTGGATACTTGGTACAAGTACTGTTCATGTCTTGCTTGAGGTCTTATATATATTGTTGTTACCTTATGTAGGTTTACGAGACCGAGTTTTCCCACTCGGGGTATTATGACCTCGGGTTTTCTAATAAATGGAGATTAGCGACAGTCCCCGAGTCGTCGAGGGTATTCTCGCTCGGGAGCCGTTACTCGTAAACTTGATATTGCCTCGTTGAGGGCTTATGATTTTGGTGATTTTGACCCTGAGGTCATGCGGCTTTGGAGATTTTGACGCTAGTCCTTGAGTGTTTGGGACACTTTCTACCTTGAAGACGTTTAACAATTTTCATGTTGCCTTATTGAGGGCTTACGAGTTTGGAGTCCTGACCTGGAGGTCGTTCAGATGTTGAATTGTCAACGCCAGTCCCCGAGTGTTCGGGACGTTTTGATGGAGGAATTATTTTTGCGAAAATGCTAAGTTTCCTTTAGAGCATGAGATGCTTAGATAAAGGTATTCTTTGATTACATGACACAAGTATACATACTTTCGTCGTCGGGGGCCCGACCATACGGACACGGTTCGTTAGACCGTTTGTCTCGGTACATCATTTTCCTATTGGGACCCCGTTTGGCGTTTCTTGGTTCTTCCGAGTGAATGACCTCCCTGGGGGGATACCCTCTAGTGTTCGAGGTTGATTGCAAAAGAAGCCTGGAATACTTGTCGAGTCTTCCTTAGGTAGCATGTAGATGTTGCCTCGTTAAAAACCTTGCCGGTAAAACCTTTGTCGGGATAAAAACTCGGTCAAAGGAAAAGAGTGCAATGAATGCTTTAAAACCTTAAGGTCTTCGGGCTGGGTTAGCGCTTTGACTACTTCGATCGGGCGCCTGCATGAGGGTTAGTATGAAATATAAAATAAGAAGGGAGATGGTTATACCTCGGTGGCGATGGCACTTTTGATCCTTGATATTCGTTTGGAGGACGCGGTACAGTTCTTTATTCGGATACGGCCGAGGGCGTATCTCGTGGTTGCTGCCTTAAAGATCATATGAATGACATGTTGCGGCTCGTCTGCCTTATCTTTTTTTATTGTTTCCCTTTCTCGAGACCGATTTTTGGCTCGATCGCTGAGGAATTCCCAAAGATGACTGTTGTTGAGTAACCGAGCCACTTCCTCCCAGAGTTTCCGGTAATCTTCGGTCCTGTGTCCGTGCGTGTTGTGATATTCGCATACTAAATTGTAGTTACTTTGTGAAGGATCCGATTGTATAGGTCTGGGCCACCTGGCGTCTCTAATTTTTCTGATGGTGAACACGATGTCTGACATATCAATGTTGAAGTTGTATTCTGATAAGCGAGGTGCCTCGGTTGGTCTTGCGTCCCTGTCGAACCTGGGTCTGTTGATGAGTCCGCGAGGATTCTGTCATCGGTCTATCCTTCAATCATTACGAGGTGGGTTGTGCCTTGGGGCGTTCCTTCTATCTTCGGTGTATGGTTGATATCTTTCTTTGTTTGGCTTTGACTCCTTCGCCAAGAGCCTACTTGGATATACTGAACCCGAGGGGGCTCCCAGTTGGTCATCCTTGACCCTGATTTTTGACTGATATCGGTTGTGGACGTCCGACCATATCACGACGGGATATTCGACCAAATTCTATTTCAACTACTTGGAAGCCACCGAGCTTCATTCATTTAGCCCTTGAGTGAAGGCTTGCACTACCCAGTCATCGAAGACCGGAGGTAGTTCCATTCGTTCCACTTAGAAGCGAGATACAAACTCTTGAAGCATTTCGTTCTCCCTCTGCTTGATCTTGAACACGTTGCTACTTTGATGATATTGGCATGTGCCAACACGGAAAATAAGTCTATGGAGTTAGGAGCTAGGTTGTGATACCACATCATGACCCCCTTTGAGAGCATTTCCCCGAACTTCTTTAGTAAGACAGACTCGATCTCATCGTCCTTTATGTCGTTGCCCTTCACTATGCAAGTGTAAGCAGTAACGTGCTCATTGGGGTCTGAGGTCCCATTGTATTTTGGGAGTTCTGGCATTCTGAACTTCTTTGGAATGGGTTTTAGGGCCGCTTCATCTGGGAACGGCCTTTGTATGAACTTCTTCGAATCCACATCTTTTAGAACCGGGGGAGCACCCGAAATTTGGTCGACCCTGGAGTTGTAGGTCTCGACCTTCTTGTCGTTGGCTTCTATCATTTTATCGCCTGATTCGATCCTTCTGGTGAGGTCCTCGAGCATCTTCATGATGACAGGATCGGCTATCGACCCGTTATTGCTCGATCTCTCCGACACTTGTTCGGCCGGGAGAGCGGTCCCCGGTGCTACCGTGCTAGGGGTTTTCTGGTGACTTTGCAGCTGAGCGATAGCCAGTTGTTGTGCCTACAACATTTCAAAAATAACATGAAGGCTAACCTCCCGTTCTTCCCTAGTTGGGATTTTCTGAGTTTCTTGTGGGTCTCTTTAGTGCACGCTCCTGTTGGTGTGTGAGCTTATATCGACCTGCTGGCCGTCGCGTGAACCTATGTCCATTGGAATTGGTCTTGGCGCGTTCTCGAGGTTTCATGGTGGCACATCAACATTTGGAGCAGCCACACCGTTCTCTCCGTGGTTTTCAAGATTGTCGTTTTCAACTCTATTTTCCGAGCTAGACATTTTAATCTGAAATCGAAGATCTTGGGCAAGAAAAAACGTGAAGGATAACTTGCGTTATGTAATGAAACCAACAAGAAAATAATCACTATTATTTTAGCCCTACGGTGGGCGTCAAACTGCTTACCGTGAAAATGGTAATAAAATTAAATTTATCGATGAGACTCTAAAAATACGTGATCTATTTTATGCTAGTTGTTAAGTAGTTGATGATAGATATGTGAGACTTAGAGACCAAATAAAGTTAAGGAGAGAGCTATAATCAAACCGATAGGCGAGTTATTCGGGGCCTCAAGCTTGTCGATTCTGGGCCTCGAGGTCTATCTCGGGGCTCGGCTACGAGCTATTGAGGGTAATCGGGGTAGGGCTAACAGTTATAAGATAATCAACGAAGGCTCTTTATGGCCAATGACAAGCAATAAATGAAGAACATATATGAAGATAATAACTAAAGGCAATAATATCAAGGGAGTATATTAGAGAACAAAGAGAATGTCTTTGTATATTTCGTGTGGAGTAATTGGAGCAACAAACCCTACAAAGTGACAAAGACACCCTTTATATAGAAGGAGAATCTCATCATAGTACAACAAGCATTAATTACAAAGATAGGGGGATGAGACAACTAGATGACACTGGGTTTTGCCAATACTAGCTGCATACCTAGGGAACTCCCCATTCCCATCATGACCGAGACCAACATTGTCCTCGGGTCGAGCATCGACGAACATCGAGGGAGGAAACTCGACCACAGCCTTGCAGATGATCTTCTGAAATGCCTTAATGACGAGAAATGGATCCTCCGATTTCGCCGTATACAAAATTATTTTAAACATCCTTTATACTATAATCGGATTGTGGATAACTCAAAATTTTCAATATCACTTAATGCTTTATCACCTATATATTAGAATCATACACAATACAAGGGTGAATCTCCTATTGTAAAACCAACTGCGTATAATGCCATAGTGATAGTGTAGTTTATTCTAATGTTATAAAAGGTAAAATGAAGTTCACAAAATTATAGTATAATACAAAAATTCCCCTTAGGAAAGCCGACGTTCGAATATCGAAATAGGAGGAATAATTTAGGATATTTTACCTCTTATATCAAAGCTTTACACTTTTTTATTATAAATAAAAATTCTTTTAAATTATTATTTTTTATAGCTATTTTTTAGATTTTATAGCAAAATATGTACTTATGGTCACTTCCTACCATTAAGTCATTAAATATGATGTCTAAAAATTTTTTCACTCTCGTTCTTTCAGTTTATTCTCTCTCAAAATCACCGCATAATATCTTATTTCTCTCTCCATGATCTCTCTCCTCTCTCTAAGCGACATGGAGGCTTAGCAGTTGCCATGGCCGTTTTCAATATTTTTTGCTCCAAATTTCTCTCCCCAGCTCTCTCCTTTATCAGCGCCATTGTCTCTCTCAATTTTCAATTTTTTTTCTCCAAAATAGTTGTGGTAAGTGTTAAAATTTTTGGGTTTTTGACCGGTTAAAGCTTTTCTTTTTCTCTTCTACATTTTTTTAAAAATATTCACCATTGTTAATTCTGCAAAATACCCTCTACAACACTCAATTTCGAAGGGCCATCTTTCGATATTATAAAAGCTTTGTTAGGTTTTCCGCAGAATACCCACTAAAGCAATCAATTTCGAAGGGCCATCTTTCGATTTGCAAATCGCTCAAGATGAACCTGTATTTGCAGGTTCATCAGCAACCATTGAAGTCGAGAGGAGAACAAAAATACACACTGACCCTAATTGTAGATGTATTTATATGTATTCTAGTTCGAATACATTGATTTTTAGTTGTACAGTGGTTTTCTCTTCTTGTATTTATATGTATTCGATAAGGCATACAATTTTTCTTTTATTTGGTATCGTGATTTTTGACTGTTGTATTTAGATGCATTTATATGTATTTGAGTTCATACAACAATATTTTTAAATACATTGTTAGTTCTATCATTTTGATGTTATTCTTCAATTAGTTATGCATTCAATCTAACTGTATTCATCTGTATTTTCAACCTAATTGTATCCATCTATATTTAAAATAACAATACAGTGTAATCAATAAAATACTCTCAATACAAATAGAAAAATAATGAATACAACCAGTGAAATATACTCAATAAAGTAGTAATACTATGTATTAGGAATAAATAAAATATTGTGAATCCACAAATAAACTTGAATACATTGAACACAACTGTTAGATACAACAAAATACAAACACTAGGTTTATTATGAAATATGCAGGCAGTATGTTACTATTTCAGGTTGTATCGGGCATAAATTTATGATGTATTCATATACAGAAAATCGAACAAAAACACTAGGTTTATTATGAACCTCGAACAATGTTAGGAAAAAAAACTCGAACAATATCAGAAAAAAAAGAGGAACCGAAACTCGGAAGAATGCTCTGTTTTTTTTTTTTTTTTTGATATTTAGTGTCTGATAAATCTTCTCATTAATTGGATTGATAATGTTGTGGGTTATAATTGATTTAGGTGAGTTATATTAGGAGTGTATCCCATTAAATTAGCAGCTTTCTGTTATTAAACTACTAGAGAGACCTATTATGACGTTGTATTCATGAATATATGGTATGAATACACGTGAATACGTGGCTGACAACTGGACTGCCCTATTTTTTAACCGATTTTTGCTACTGTATTCATGACAGTAGCTCGAATACATTACCATAACAACTAAAAGGTAGCCACGGAAAGTAATTATGTATATGATAGCAAGTAAATAGCCACTAAACAATAGTCATATCTGAAATTACTCTAATTTATCCATTGAAATGCGATTTGTTAAAATTTTCTCATGAAATTATACTCCCTGACCCTCAACTAATACACTAGTTTTATTCTTTTAAAAAAAAGCAGTAATATTTTTACTAAAAATAGTTTAACATTAAACAATTATCTTATTATCAATAAAAAGTTTTATAGCCATTCAAATATTATGATATATTGATATATGTAATACTAGAAATTTTGAATAATTTTTATTTCTTTCTTAAATTGCATGTTAGGTCCAACAATGACAGGTAAATTAAAATGGAGGAGTATATAATTATTTTTTTCAAAAAAAATATAATAAATCGTGGTTTCTTTTTGGTGCTTATCGTGCGGCCCAAACCCCTATTCTCCTATTAGGGCAGGAAAAGAAGACAGAGCTTACTACAGACCTTCGTTGGTTAAGACGCAAGAAGAAGAAAAGTTGTATTTTTTGTTCAAAAAAAAAAAAAGGGCAAAGGGCTCCAAATGACCAGCAGAAAGCTTGTGCGGGACTTGTTTATCTCTAAACAGCCTATTTTCTGCCGAATATTAGCACCACAACAGGTATTTGTTGGGGGGGGGGGGGTTGTTGTTTGCTGTCTTGATTGTGAAGCTATTGAATTTGTGTTTAATGGGTCTTGTTTCCTTTTTTAAAAAAGTTTCTTATTTTTAAGTTTGTGTTTGTAAAGGTGGTTTATGGTAGAGTTGCAACAAATTTGAGGTTGGTTGGAGCAGATAGGCATTATCCGGGCATTCGTAATTTTGGTGTATTCAATGAGTTCTCCAAGAAGGTTAAAGGAGAAGTTGATAGGTATTTGCTATTTGCTATCTCGTATTGCATTTTATTTCAATGCTGTAGCTATTACTTAGTTATCTTTTTTTTAAGTTGAAAGATTGTAGCTTTACCAATTTTTTCTTGGATAATTGTAGTAAAGAAGAAAAAAGGGATTTTGTGCAAGCTGGGAAATTTTAATACTGAGAATTAAGAGCTCATTTTTTAAAAGGACAGTAGAGTCTGGGTTAGCTTACACATGGTCGACTAATTCTACCGAGTACCTGCTACCTCCCATTATGGTAGGTATCGGGTAACTCTGCTTTAGGCAGATTGGAAGAAATCACCTAGTTGTTTCTGCCTTCGTTGAGATTCAACCTGTTCACTTTCCACTTCTTTGACCGCTAGGCCACATCCTTGGGTGCAAATTAGAAGTTCCTTTTTGTAATGATCAATGTTGGGCTTGCTATATCTAGCTCAAAGTCATGGTTGGAGGAGTTGCTATTAGGATATTTCTTGTATAAATCAGACATCATTTCATTAATTCGCTAAGGTGCGCCACAAATATAAAAAAAATTGGGGTATGTAGGTTCTTTGATCTCCCTTAAAGCATACCCATCTATCTACACAAAGGAATTCTCCACGCCTAAGTATATATGGATAAAAACGAGATATTTATATGTATTAAGTTTGCTTGGATTCATCCTCCAGTTCCTTTGGTTCCAAATGTTCCAGAAAAAGCATAACGGACGCTTGGGTGCAAGCCTCTTTGCTCCCCAATTCTCCATCTTTCCATAGTCTCCAACACTATCTTTGGGGTTCCCGCTGCCCAATCAACGTTACATTGAGAGAACTTAAATGCCAAATACTATGAAGCTACTCTATTGTGTTACAGCAAGTTAACAACATATGCTCGGAGCCCTTGGCACATAATTCTCCAACTTAAAGAAATCTTTTTCTTCTTTATGAGATTATCTTTGTAAGTGTTGCATTCCCAGTGACACACCCATGTAAAATTTGCAACTTTCTTCGGTGCTTTAGTATTAAAATCTCTTTCTACCCTGGCTTCTCATCTCCTCAATTAGGTAGACATAAGGAATAAGAGTTTTATGAAAATATACATGCAGACCCTCTTTATATCATCCTAGCCTTCCCACATTCCTCCTCAGTGTAACTGTAAAACATCTTTTTGGACACTTCCACTTCCTAGGATACTCAATCTGAATAGCTCTTCACAAGCTAAACTTCCAGTAATTTCCTTGATTGATTTCTATGATCATGTCAGCTGCAAGCCCACAAGTGCATCCTATCGTTAGCAATAGCTAACACCAATGGACATAGATTGCATCTTAATGCCACATATTCAACCAAACCTAGCCATTTCCAATGGCGAAGCCAGTGAATCTCGTGAAGTCGTCTTTTTTCTTCATAATCCCTGTTTGCATGTGTACTCAGTAAAGGGCTAGTTGCTTCATATGAAAGTCATCCTTTCATTTTTTTGATAAGATGCAAACTATCTGAATTAGGTTTACTATCAGGTTCCTGTGCCTTGTCTCTCCCACAAATCCTCATTTCCTCCATCATTTCATCCATGATAATAGGTCTTGCAAGCGCTTTCCTTTCATCAGAACTAATAGTTCAAAAGGGAACTTTATTCAGCTGTGGTTTCAAATCTCCTTCTCAATGTACAAATGCTTGCATTTATAGGATTATTCCTTCTCTAATGTCTCTCTCCTATGAAACTTTGAAGCCATCAATCGTAATCCTTTCAATGTAATTTTATGTCCCACAAGCATCGACTATTCTATAGAACAATATAGTATTGTTATCTCCTTTTGTCATATTTTACTCCATTTCACTTTTTTGCCATTAATGATCTTCCTAGCCTTAATCCTCTCTTCAAATTTCATTCATTTCATTTCGTTCCAGGAGTTGCAATTGTTGGACAAATTTTGCTATGCTCGTGCCACTTTATTCATATGGAACACTTTGATGGCAAATTTTTACTCTAAATTTGTTAATGAGTAGTAGTTGATTCTCCTGAACATATTTGGTGCACTGTTTTAAACTTTTGCTGCACTAAACTCTTTAGAAGATCTGTCGAAATGCAGTATGAGTAACCTGATTCTGAGCATTTCTTTTTTCTTTTCTTTCTTTCCCTTTTTTGGGGTGGGTGGTATGGGACTATGGGGACATGTTGGTATCTTTAGAAGTGAGAAGGTAGAGAATGCACTTATTTCTCAATGTTATGACTAGTAAAAGTTTAACTGTTTGTGTCACCCTCTCTATCTATTTGCGCTAATGCTTTATTGGGGGTGTCATTGGGCTTATTCCTCAATGCTTATGGCTGCAGAAATCAAGAATTCCAACAGTCAGTCAAGGTACTGAAGGAGAAAGCAGAGGAGTTGAAAGAGGTGAAGGAAGATCTTAAAACAAGGTGTCTTTTAGATTTCCTGTAAATATATTTTATAGTAGTTTTAGCCTTTTCCTTAAGGGGCTGAGACATACTGTTGTATGTCAAGGCTGGCAGAACTTCCAATGGGGACCCTGAAATGGTGAACTGGCGAATGCAGAACGAAGCAGACAACTGAGCAGCTTTACAAGCATGTGGATGGTGTTTGGACGGAGGCTGAAGCTACGGCAAAAAAGGTAATAGTGCAACCTCCATCAGTCTCTCTGGTGCTGGTCTAATATTTGATTGCTGAATCATGAATGAGATTATTCAAAATGAATGCTTCCAAGCATGTGTTTTTCTTCAAGACTGTTTTAGCATCTGTTCATGGCTGTGCAAAGCTTCTTCTAGGTATTTGGATGGTATCCCAAGTTAACTCTTGTTAATCCGTTGCCCTTTTTTCTGATAAAATATTAAATTTTTTGTTAAGGGGGATCCAATGAATGCAATAAGTAAAAAAGCACCTCCGCCTCCCTTTAAAAATGAAGGGAGCTAATGAAGTCCAGTCATTACATCTTTTACAAACTTTTAATTGCACCAACAAGTTAGATTAACTAGTCATTTTGCTTTCAATGTATAATGGCGTGCATACACTTTGCGAACATTCTTGATTTCTTTCTCCTTCATTTTGTCCATATAATACATGCTAGTACAGTTCCCCATATCTTGCGATTGAGCTTCCCTTTTTTTCTCCCTGTCAGCAGCTATAGACTGCTTTTAGAGATTTGTGCATGGCCTCTCTGTTACAAATAATTTGAAAAACATGCCCCCACAGCGCCTTTGCAGCCTTCCAGGGAATAAATAGGTGATTCACAATTCCCGCTTCTGTTTTTACACATGTATCATCTCTTACGCATGCTGGATCCTCTTGTATATTGGGGTTTTTCCCTTTTATTTAGTAAAAAGCAAGTTGAAAAGCATGTCAACTCCTTCGCAGCCTTCCAGTGAATAAATAGGCGAGTCGTGACTCACAATTCCAACATCTGTTTCACAGATGTATCATCTCTTACACATGCTGGATCCTTTTGTACAGGGGTTTTGCCCCGTTTATTTTGCAATATTATTATTTGCAATAAAGTCTTCTACATAGGTTATCGTGTGTCAAGCACCAGGCATTGCTATGCAGCAAAACATGAGACTTCTATATTAGGTTATCATGTGAAGCTTTTTCCTGTCACTATTCCATCTAATTGTATCTTCCTCTTGTGTGGTAGCTGAGATCTTTTCCAAGAACTCGAACGAAGATATTGATCTTTCAATCTCCGAATCATGAAAGTTCCTTCAAAACTATTAAGTTCTAGTCACTGTTTTTTGAGTTCATGTAATTTATCTTGTAGGTTTTTTCCAATGTGGAGGAAAAAATTTCTGCTACTAAAGAGGAGGTTGGTTAATTTTCACCTAGCTCTTCTTAGCACATTTCCCAATTATGGTCAACTCTTTAAAGAGATGATAGTTAACCCTGATTTGTATTTAGGTCAAAGAAAGTTTTGGGATGGGGAAGCAAGAAGCTCCAGGATCAAGTGGTCATTCACATACTTCTAGTTCAAATACCCATGAGAGTAGTGAGTCTGCATCAGCAAAAAATCAACAGGAACAGCAGCAATCTGGTTCCAGTGATGGTGCAGAATCAGTTTATAGCAAGGTTAAGTCTGCTGCTTCATCCTTATCATCAAAAGTGTCACCAGCCTTCCAGAAAATTAAAGAAGCAAAGCCTATTGACTTAGCCAAGAAGGGATATGGCATCATATTGGATGAGTTGAAAGGTACTCCAGGTAAGAGAAAGCGCCTCGAATATTCTGCTCCCACGCAAGAAACTTCAGCAAACTTTGAGAGAAGCACAAGGACTGATGTTGCTGTCTTACCATCAAAGCAATCGAAATGGAATAAGAAATGGGAGGCATTCAAGGATAAAGTAATTTTCTTACTTATTAGTCCCTGTTGAAATGCAGGTGAACTTGTCTTTTGCCTTTTGTAATCCTTTTTCCATGAGTTTTTATTATTCTCAGATGCAAGGTCACCCTCTTTTTAAGCGCTTCACTGGCATGAGTGAACCTGTTGTAACAAGAAGCCAGGAGGTACTTTTCAGATTCTCAGTAGAATTTTATCTTTTCTGCTCGTAATAATTTTCATTTATTTTTTTCCCTCTGTTATATTTGATCCAATGAGGATATACATGGCTTGATCTGGAATGTGTTTATAGGTGAATATTCTTTAGCATAAAACTTTTAGCTAAGAGCAGAAGTAGTAAATCTGGATTTAATTTAATATGAAGTTATGTAAAATATTTATGTGCCGAATGACAGATTGCAGAAGATATTCGTGAGAGATGGGAAACAAGTGATCATCCCATTGTTCACAAAATCCAAGAGTATGGCTACACATTCAAATTTTAATGCTGTGTTCTGGGTAGAGTTCAATTTAAGATCAGCTTATAATTTCCATGTTAATGTTACAGTTTAAATCAAACTGTGGGGGGAGAATCATCAGCTGCAATGTCATTTAAAGAGATTCGCCGCAGAGATCCGTATGATTACAACTTTCTTTTGCTTGATTTTCCATTATCATTTTTGGCTTGTTTAAGAAATTTGAAATATGTTTTGTGAAGGTCGTTCTCTTTACCTGAATTTGTTGCTGAGGTTCAAGAAGTGATTCGACCAGTTCTTGAAGCTTTCTTCAAAGTAAGTATGCACAAGTTCATTAAATAAAGCTTATAGACACATCTACACTATATTTTGTGTGGGGTGAAAATGGGAGAGGCAGAACGAAGGGTATGGGTTAGTCATTTGTTTGGTCCACAACTAAGAGTGAATGGTGCAACCTCTCCACGTCTAGCTTTAAACCCCTCTGAAGTTGGACACAGTGGAGAAAGTATATGTCTTGACAATATAACCTATGGGTGTTAGGGGGCCAGGCCGGTCCGGTCTGGGCTAGAGGAATATGAGACCGGCCGGTCTTGGCAACGGTCCGGCTATCGGTTTTAAATTACCGGTCTTAGCCGGTGAAAAAGTGAACCGGAACGGTACCTGGCCTAATTGGCCGGTCCGGTCTTTTTTTTTTTTTTTTGATTTTGTATAACAATCGTAATTTATATTAAGATAAAGTAAAAATGTAAAACATTAAAAACTAACTCATAAAGAGAATGTTTGAATAAAAACTTCAAAGGCTTTAAAGTACTATATTTGAATATTTCATTAAGAATTTAAGATAATACAATGAACATGAAAAAAAATTAACTTATAGTTTGCAAGTTCTTTTTTTAATTTAAATTTGCAAATTAAAGTTTACATTTAACAACAACTAAACTAAAGAAAAAAGGGTAAATTCAAATTTGATTTATTAAATATAGTCTTCAAACTTCAAAGATTTTGCATTGCCCTAGTAAGTTCTTCATAGTCAATATGAACTTCTTGGCCATCTTCTGGAGTGTTGAATTCAGATGGGTTACCATTTGTTAATATATTTCCAAGTTCCTCGTCTTTTGGTTTTTCAACATCTTCACGTCTTTGATTTCTTCGCTTCGATCTAATCCAATCTCTGAAACATACTAGAACTTCCAAAGAATTGCTTCCCAATGAGTTACGGGTGTCTTCTAGCTGTTGTCTTACTTGACTAAATGCGCTCTCTGATGCAACGATTGAAATTGACACATTTACATGTCCTGAGCCATTGCCGAAAGAACAAGAAATTGTTTTCATTTTCATGCCACAATGCCAACAATGAAAATTCCTTTGTGCAAGTCTCCGTTTGCTTTTGCAAGTATAATTGAAGTTCATCAATGTTCCTGCTACTGGTTTGAGTGGAAGGAAATGTACACCAAAAATTAAAACCATCAAGGTTTTCGTCTTCATCCATAATAGCAGATGTTGAAGTAGAAGTAGTACAATGAAAAGTGGGATCAACATTTCCTACATCATTAGCAACATTGTCAATTAAATTTGCATAACAATTATATAATTGTTGTAAATAATCATTTAGCTTGTTCATACAAGAATATATATCTGGGGTTTTAGTCAGTCCAATCTCCATATAAGTATATAAAACATTGATTAATTAGCGACAATTAGATATCTTAATAGAAGGATTTAAAACAAAACCAATTTAGTAAACCGGAGGAATTGGAATGAAATATTTTTGAATTTTGCTTGCATTTTTTCAACAGCATCCTTGTATTTTTCTTCTTGAAATCAGAGAGTAGAAGAGAAATTTCAGCTATATGTACTAAAACTATAGTAACAGTAGGGTAGTAAGCTCCAGAAAACTCAACTGTAGCTATATAAAATTTATGTAAAAATTTAACATCATTATTTGCCTCCCAAGTATGAATTGTTAACATACATGTTGGATCAGTACAATGCGCATTAGCAACTTCAGTTATAAGCAATTTATATTTGTAGCAACATCTTAAAAATAAGTATGTATAATTTCACCTAGTAACAATTTCATGTGACATGAATCTGGGGTTAAGGTTATGTTCGATACACTTAGCCTTAAATTCCCTAATTCTAGATTGTCTATTATTTTCTTGAATAACACCAACTGCTCTTCTAACATGAGTAATCTCAGTAGAAAATAAATCAAGACCACTTTTAACAATTAAATTATAAACATGACATGCACACCTAACATGAAAGATATCATCAAGTGGTGGTTGCAAATGCAGTTTTAATAGTGAAATAACGACATCAATGTTAGAAGCATTATCAAAAGACATACACTATACTTTTTTTATTGAGATTGTAAAATGCAACAACTTTGCAAATAGTACTCCCTCCGTTCCAATTTATGTGAACCTATTTCCTTTTTGGTCCGTTCCAAAAAGTATGACCCCTTTCTAAATTTAGAAATAATTTAGCTTAAACTTACAATTCTACCCTTAATGATAAGCTTTTATAATCACACAAATACTCTGGGCCCCTTTTTAACTTCTTTAAGACTACAAATTCCAAAAGTCTTTATTTTTTCTTAAACTCCGTGCCCAACCAAATAGGTTCACATAAATTGGAACAGAGGGAGTAGTACTTATCGAAACAACAATATGATTCTTATCTTAATCATATTTAAAAGTGATAATTCGTTTTTGTATACAAAAAATATCATCTATCTTCCATCTAAAAAAAAATAATTCTATCTCAAAATATCATCTATCCAATGACATGTAATTGTCAAATAATCATTTCCATTAACAGCATGGCCAATATCAAAAGTTAGAGAAACTCTACAAGGAAGGTGGTCAAACAAATAACGTATGTATGTCTGATATTGTCCATGAAGCCTAAAGATATCAGATCTACAAGTACTTCTAGGGATACCTTTAAATAAATGATTATAAATCCTTTGAACATACATAACAAAATATGATGAAGCAAAAAAAAAAAAGTTGACAACCCAATGCAATCATTTTTGCTAACTCCTCACGGTCCTTCATTTTATCATATTTCACAAGTCCTCCAGTATTAAGGTTTAGAGTTCCTTGATTTTCATCTAAATTAGAGCCTCACTCTATAAGATGAGTAATTCTCATATGTCTACTAAGTAGTTCCCCCTAAATTTCCTCCAGTCTTATGTTTATAATCTTCTTTACAAATTTTGCATCTAACTCTATTAGAGTTATCTATTTCCTCAAAATATTTCCACACTTTACTTCTCTTTTTCCGGTGACCAGTAGTCGGGGCCACTGGTGGTCTACTACTAGTGCCCAGACTACCACTCCTGCTACCAACTCCAAAACTGCTAGGTGTAGGTGGTGTCACATATTCAATTTCTAATTCATTATCTTATATACCGTAATCTTCCTGTAATTATTGATAATCTATATTATTATCAGGTGATGTTTCAGAAACATGTATAAAGTCATTTATATTACTACCAGAAGTTGAAGTAGCACCTCTTTTTCTATTTCCCCGATTACCCGATTAGCAACCTTATTACAAACTCGTTTTGCAGCATTAAACATATCATGAAAATTTAACTACTATTAAAAATTAATATGCAAAAAGTTGCATATGCAAATAAAATATTAAATAAGAGAAAGAGTTGGAATGAGTGCACCGAATTCCACAATAATATGAACACTTCATGATTTTTGAAGTCTTGAAATTGAATTTCGCAACTCCGACGTTACCACGAATAAACTTCAAATAATACGACAAATATAATTCCAAAAAAATGAGAGCCAAATAGGTGATAGCAATTTAGTTGAAGAATGAGAGAATGACTGGGGTCTATTTATAGTTTTTCAAAGGGTTAAATTAGTAAATAATAAGAGTGTTATTTTAAAAAAAAAAAGGGTTATTCTTGCAATTAAGGCCGTTGGTTGACGGTCAAAATTGGAGCTGACCGTTGTCAACAGTCAAATGTCATTAAAAATAAAAAATAAACAAGCCGTTTGAACCGGTCTGGGCCGATCCGGTCCACCGGTTCAAATTTGACAAGATATTACCGGAACCGGTATCCAAAACACCACCGGCACAGGCCTGTTCAGCCGTAATCCCACCCCTGCCCGGCCCGTTTACCACCGGTCCGGTCCGGAACGGGCCATCCCGGCCCGTTGGATAGATTTAATATAACCTCAAGGGACGGATAAATACTTTAGGAGTAAATCAATAGATCCATCTTTTTTGCGTTACCCTCCCTTTTCCTTCCTTGAACCAAGCACAATATTGTCTTTTACTAGTTGAATCTTCTCTTGTTGATATACTTGGTATTTTACGTTTTTCATCTTCTTTCAACGATATCTTGCTTTCTGGCTCATTAGGGAGATACAGAGGCGTTGAAGAAATATTGCAGCAAAGAGGTAATTGAGCGGTGTAAAGCAGAGCATCAAGCTTTTGATAGCCAGGGTATGATTTTTGATAACAAGGTAAGAAAAATTCAAGTTATTGTATTAGCCTCCATTTTGGATATTTTGCAAGTACACTTGGGGGGGGGGGGGTAACAATAAATGAAGTGTGCTCCTCTGCTCAAACTTTCTGTGTTACAAATCCATTCTCATAGATTTCTATGAGCATGTCAGACAAGGACAAAAAGCTAGTAAATTTAATAGAACTAGAATTCTTTGGGAATTTAAAAATATTTGAGACACTTTTCTTACTGCTGTAGATGATTTACGCTGATGATCCATGCACTTATCCTTGACTAGAATTATCTCACTTCTGTCTTGAAACCTGTTCAACAAATCTAGAACTTTGTAGGGTGCCATTTTTTTGTTTTTTTATATGCTCTATTTTTGTTTATTTGGAGGTTATAGCCCGTCATTAGTTACAGTTTTGCTCACTCTGCATACTGCTGTTTACTGTTTCTTATTGATCTTGATCTAAGTATTGGATACTGCATTTCTGCAATAGTCCAGTGGCCTTGATTTGAAGTCATCCCAGATTTCCACTTTTCGCCGTTGGAAAGATGCTAAAACGGGAAATTCTGCATGAAACTTGTGACCTCTCATTTTGCATCCCATGGTATACTATATTAAGGGGCCGTTGAATAGCTTGAGTTCAGTACTAATTGGTTTCTCTAGTGTCAAGCTTCCCTTTTCCTCTCCTGTGGTTTCTCCCCGTGCTACTGGGAATCTCATAACCTACTGAAAATGAGCTTCCGTGCTTCCCCCTTCCCAAAAGAAAAGGGTGGTGTTGGACAAATGCAACTTTTATATTTCTGTGCTTCTATCACACATAAATGTCTAAACTATACTACTATATGATTAACCTCTCTTTCTCTCTTATTCATGCAGATTTTGCATATTTCGGATGTTGAAGTACGGGAGACAAAAATGATGGGAGACAGTCCCATAATCATTTTGGCGGTAAGTATCTCTCCTTATTCTTTTTTGATGTACAGTCACATAATCATGTTGGCGGCAAGCATCTTTCCTCATTTTTTTGATGTCTGGACCAATGCACCTCTTGAAAGGGTTTTGTACCTAACAATGACTTTAAGCATATAGTGTATGTGAATGATGGAGAAACCCTGATAGTAATCTTGGTTAATTTTCGCAGTTCCAAACGCAACAGGTCTACTGCATACGTGATAAACTTGGTTCAATTAAAGAAGGGGGAAAGGTAAGTTTTATCCCCTTTTTTAGATTGTTATTCTCATGTCCTACATTGACTATTCAGTTATTTGACCCTGCTGGTCAATTTGGTATTTCGTATCGAATTGCATCATGAACAAACGTCTTGATGTCAAATTTGCCTTCTTCAATCCCTGTGGTCAAATTGTCATTTTTCTATGTTAACTAGTGTGATCTTCATACGTAAAAGCACGTTACTACATGTGAACTAAAGATGTTAACAAGTTAAAAAAGGGCAGCCCGTTGCACAAATGCAGGATCCGGGGAAAGGCTGAACTAAAGATGTTAACAAGTTAAAAAAGGGCAGCCCGTTGCACAAATGCAGGATCCGGGGAAAGGCCGCACCCCAAGGGGTGTGATGTAGATAACCTACCCTAATGCAAGCATTAGTGGCTTCTTCTACTGCTCAAACCTGTGACCTATAGGTCACGCCGACACACTTTACCGCTGTTAACAAGCAGCGATCAAGAATTTCTGAATTTGATGACTTTAAAAGCTTATTCATTAGACAAGATTCATTTGTTGAAACATCTTTGTTTTTCTATGGTAAATTATCTGTACAAGTCCACCTTTGCATATAGATCAATTTAATTTTAACATTTTTTTCTGATACACCTGAATCTGCTATAGATCAATCTGTAGTAACTCATCATCAAAGCTATGGCTTCAGAATCTGATTTTTAACCCTGGTATGGCTAAAATTTCTTGCTGTGTTTAGGATACAATACACACTGTATACTACGCTTGGGCTATGCAACTAGTAGAAGCAGAAGAGCTCGGAGAAGGAGCTTTCCACCCTATTTGGAGGCTTAGAGAGATGCAACAATTTGGTGTTGCAGCTCTTATCTAATCAACTTTTTGGTTGATCCATGGGAGTGTATAATGTTGCTTCCCGCGCTTTCTTCATGTTCTGGCACCGACTCGTGCAGAAAAGTTTTTGCAATAAGCTTTTGCCTTTTCCACAGTTGGACCGGAATCATGATGTATTCAAATTAATTAGTTAGGAGTTATTTTCACCATTCTTGTGAATGTACTTGAGCAGCCCCTTCACATTGCATGAAGTTCAAGTTTGAACACTGAATAAATAGAATATTCATGTTAGTTATGTATTCATTGTATCCAGGAAGTTAAGCTAGCATTTGACCATAGATTCCCAAATTTGTTTTGAAAAATTTGATTTGGGTGAAGTTTGGTTTGAAGATGAAAATTTATTTGGACGTATGGTTTCAAAACATATTTTACCTTTTTCTTGTTGAAAAAACAAGAAACATGACTTATACCCACAAGTTTTAAAAACTATCACAAATACCCAACAATACCTTTATTAATAACATTCATTATATTATCGCAAATTATAGTCCTAAACAAAAATAGATGGTACAAATTATCATTTTTATAGTGAATTACACAATATGTATAGTTCACAATATGTATGGGATTTGGGTTCTGTGAATTTGCCAAAAAGTAGATAAAATTTATGGTCAAATATGTATTTGCCAAGAAAAATACAAATATATTTTGGCAAGATTTATGGCCAAACGGGCCCTAAGATTAGTGCGAAGAGGGCAAATTACACTGATATATTCCAACTTTGTTTTAAATTACTACTATGACCTTGTAGTTTGTGATATGCATGAATCCAGAAAATATAGAAAAAAATCTGTGTGACCTTCCTTTCCTAAGGTTTGGTGATACTTGTGAAATCTCTTATTAATGGATTGAAAGTAAATTAAGAATAAAGAGAAATGATCATTTATTTTAATTGGAGTTCAAGAGGTACTTGTTAAAATTTGAGGTCGTAGAATTCAATTGGAAGGTGAAAGTCTAATCCTAATATTTTGAGGAAAGATAAAGTGCGTTTATTCCTTGTTAAATTGGGTGAAAACTATTTACATTTCCCAAGTTTGCTTTAAAAATTAAACTCTCCTTTCTCTCGCAATCACAATAGCCATACAGTCGAATAATTGAGTTAGACGGGGATAACAGTCGGCTCGCTCGATTCGCAGATTGGTCCGACTCGTAATGCACTTCTGACCCCGGAGGAACTACATCGTTAGGATTAGAAAATTGTTGTGATTCTTCCTGAATAGCTTGGATTCTCCCGTCGAGAGTCACTTTGAAATTATTACCCAAACTCTTCCGATTGAATATGATAAAGCCTATAAAACATAGAGCTACTATCATTTCTTCATCCTTCAACTTTGAATAATTGTCATTTTGCTCCTCATATCAAAGGTGACTTCTTAAAATGCCTATTTTAACCTCTACAATTTTTATCACTTATTTTAATTCTTATATATAATGATATTTTCTTATTTTAATTTATGTTATTGACTTACCTATAGATAAATTTTAAAAATATTTTGGAAACCAAAAAAATAAGAAGTAGTAGTCAAGCATAATGAGTTAATGATGTTCATTAGTGAAATAAATGAGAAAAATAAAAATTACAATAAATAATTTACTCGTAATAGCAATCAAAACTCAATCAATTTATAAAATTGAGAATAAAAGAGAGTGAACATTTTATAATATACAATGCATGTAATCAAAATATAATGGACGAAAAATAGAGGTAAATGTTATAATAAATTTGCAAAAATTATTATTTACACTTTACATGAACTTTAATTATATTTCTTTTTAAAAATCTAGTAATAATAATTAGAACTCTAAAATTTATATACACATAGAGAATAATAAAAATAGTGGAACTTAAAATTACACACACCGACATACATTATTTGCATTTTAATATACATAATATTAAAATAATAATAATAAAGTAGCAATATATTTTGTAATAAATTTATAATATGATTATTTTATTTATATTGTTAGTGAGATTAGATTAAATATATAGTAAGATATTTTTTTTTTAAAAAATATGAATAAATACCTGCATCAAAAAATATTTAAATAATATAAAAAAATATTACATATATGGGGAGTTGAAAATGTCAAGGGTAAAATAAACATTGTGTAGGATGAAAGAATGAAAATGACAATTGTTCAAAGTTAAAGGATGAGTTTGATTCTTAGGGGTCGTTTGATAGTGTGCATAAGAATAATGCTGAATAGGGTGTATTAGTAATGCTGGTATTAGTTTTGCTTGCATTAGTTATACTGGTATTAGTTATGCTGACATATTTCTTATCAATTGTTTGGTTTGATGTATTAAAGCATTGCACAATTACTAAAAGAATTATTTGTTTACAAAAATACCCTCAAAACTAGTCCACACTCTAATTTTTTAAAAGAAATATATGTTGAGAAATATTTTTATATGAAAAAGTTTTTAAGAAAAATATTTTATTTGTCTACCTATATCGTAAAATAAAATTAAATATTTATTTATAAAAAAGGAAATATGCTAAGTATTTATTTATTTGCTAGGGATATAATTTTATTTCTCACTATTTGGATTATTTTGAACTTGCATTAATATGCTAACTAGCATATTTTAATCAAGCATAAATTTTGAAGAACAATTTTGTCTTTAACTAAGCGAATGCATGCATTAAAACTCATTGCATTGCTAATACTATTGGGGTCGTTTGGTAGGATGCATTGGATAAACTAATGCATGCATTAACTTTGTGTATTAATAATACATTGTTTGGTAGACATTTTGAACTTATACATTAGTTATGCAAGCATTAGTTATACATCCTATTTGGTATTATCCTATGCATAACTAATGCATAGAAAATAATGGTATTAGCAATGCAATGGGTTTTAATGCATGCATTAGCTTAGTTAAAGACAAAATTGTCCTTCAAAATTTATGCTTGATTAAAATATACTAGTTAGTATATTAATGCAAGTTCAAAATAATCCAAATAGCGAAAAATAAAATTATATCCCTAGTAAATAAATAAATACTTAACATATTTCTTTTTTTATAAATAAATATTTAATTTTATTTTACAATATAGGTAGACAAATAAAATATTTTTTTTAACTTTTTCATATAAAAACATTTCTCAATATATGTTTTTTTTAAAAAGTTAGAGTGGACTAGTTTTGAGGGCATTTTTATAAACAAACAATTCTTTTAGAAACTGTGCAATGCTTTAATACATCAAACCAAACAATGGATAAGAAATATGTCAGCATAACTAATACCAACATAACTAATGCAATCATAACTAATACCAACACTACTAATACGCCCTATTCAGTATTATTCTTATGCACCCTACCAAACGACCCCTTATTTTCTATGCATTAGTGATGCATAAGATAATACCAAATAGGATGTATAACTAATGCATAGGTTCAAAATGTCTACCAAACAATGTATTATTAATACACAAAGCTAATGCATGCATTAGCTTATCTGATGAATCTTACCAAATGACCCCTTAGAGTAAACTTGGGGAATGTAAATGATTTTCGCCCTTATTAAATTAGGTACATAAATATTTTATATTCAAAATTTAAAATACAAATTAAACACTAGATAAAGCAATATTAAAATTTATAGCATACCTATTTCTTCTAATATCAAATCAAACGAGTTTTACGAGTTACAGAAATAATACTAATATTAGTGCAATAGTGTGTAATGTTTTAAAATATAAAGAGTATCATATATAGATCAAAATTCAAAACAGATGAGCTAAAGATACATCGACCGACTTCTAAACTAGATAGTACTATTTTGACGAGGAATTAAAAAAAAAAAACACACAAAAAGGAAAATAGAAGAAAGCGAAAAGTAAGGCAGATGGACCCACGTCATTCAATCGTCAAAACAGCCGGAATCCGTATGCATCTCTTCTCCCTTTTAGATTAGAAGCGGAAACTTCCTTTCCCCTTTTCCAGTTCCGTTTTGTTTTTGTGTTCTCTACCAACCCTTCTACTGTAATTTTTAACTTCCCATAGGAGTTTTCCTGCTTCCAAAATATCAGTTTTCAAACAAAATTCTCTGTTTCGGCACTCTTGTTAACTGTTATTATTGACTAAATTCTGAGGTTTTCTCCTCTCTGTACTGTATTAACTGTTAAATATCTGTCTTTTTTTTGTTTGTATGTATGTTGGTGAAGCAATATGGGTGTACTGGAAAAGATATCGGAAGCATTGCATAACAACGAGAAGAAGACGGTGGAGTTAAGTCAAAAAATATTTAAGTTAATTTCGGAATGGGGAACTTTTGAGAAGGACTTAGATTTATCCAGCAAGTGTTTGAAGGAATGCTTCAATGAGATGGAATCCAAGGAAATGCATTTAGGATCAGTTCAAGAATCAGTGGCGGAGAGCTTGAAGGAACTCAATGCTATTAGGGAATCAGTTGAACGAAAACGCGAAGAAGTTGAGAGGAAAGAGGAGGAATTGGAGTCGAAGTGGAAGGATTTGAGTTTGGCACGAAAAGGGTTTGCTGAGACTGTGAAGTTAAGGGAGGAGAAGCTGAATGATCAGGAGAAGGTGGTGGAAAGGCTTTGGGATGAGGTTAAATTCGAGCGGAAACAAACAGGCGATGTGGAGGAAAAATTAATTGAAATTAGGTTGAAAGAGAAGAATTTGAATAGGATTCAGAGTTGGATTCACCATGAAACACATGCCCTTGAGTTGAAAGATCAAGAATTGGCTGAAAAGATGGAAGAAATTAAAGTCAAGGAACATAATTTGCAGTCCATGAAGAAGGAACTTGAGGATAGGGAAATGGGGTTGGAATCTTTAAATAAAGAGCTGGTGATAAAGGAATGTATGTTGGATAATGTGAAGAAAGAACTGAGGGTGAAGGAGAATAACTTGGATTATGTGAAAAAGGAACTAAGGGAGAATGAAAATAACTTGGAACCTCTGAAGAAGGCTCTTGCTGTTAAGGAAAGTAGGTTGGATGGTGTGATGAAAGAAGTAAGAGTGAAGGAAAGTAAATTGGGGATAATGAAGAAAGAACTTAGAGAAAAGGAAAATAACTTGGAATCTATGAACAAGGAACTTGCTGTCAAGGAAAATAGGTTGGATAGTATGCAGAAAGAAGTAAGAGTTAAGGAAAGTAAATTGGAGATTTTGAAGAAAGAACTTGGAGAAAAGGAAAATAACGTGGAATCTGTGAACAAGGAACTTGCTGTTAGGGAAAACAGGTTGGAAGGTGTGAAGAAAGTATTAAGAGTGAAGGAAAGTAACTTAGACTATTTGGAGAAGGAACTTAGAGAAAATGAAAAAAAATTGGATTATGCAAAAAAGGAACTAAGGGAGAAGGAGATTAACTTGGATTCTTTGAAGAAGGAACTTACTTATAAGGAAAACATGTTGGATAGTATGAAGAAAGAACTGCAATTGAAGGGAAGTAACTTAAATATTGTGATGAAGGAACTTAAAGAGAAGGAAAAAGAATTAGATTTTGTTAAAAAGGAGCTAAGGGAGGAGGAAATTAACGTGGATGTGGTGAAGAAGGAACTTTCTGTTAAAGAAAATATGTTGGATAATATGAAGAAAGAGTTGGGATTGGAGGAAAATAACTTAGATATTGTGATGAAGGAACTTAAAGAAAAGGAAAAAAACATGGATTTTGTGAAAAAGGAGCTGAGGGAGAAGGAGAATGAATTGGAGTCGGTGAAGAAGGAATTCAAAGCTGAAGCAGATAACTTGATTGCTCTTAGGAAGCAACTTGAATCTAAGGAGGTCTTCTTGTCCTCAATGAAGAAGGAACTTGAGCACAAGGAGAAATTTCATGATGTAATGAAGAAGAAACTTGAACTCCACGAGGAACACTTGAAGTCATTCAATGAGAGACTCAATTTGAGGGAGAGAGAGCTTGATTCTATTCAAGAAGCATATAAACAGCGGTTTGAAGAACTTAATTCAAAGGAGAAGAAACTGGATTCACTAGAGGAATTTGCAAAAAAAAAACTATGAGGACTTTCAATCAGAAAAGAAAATATTCCTGGTAGAGCAGGGACTTTTTGAGCAACGCATGAAAGAAGTTATACTTGGAGAGGAAAGTGTTAAGGATAGATTAGAAGAGCTTGAATCAAGGGAGAAACATTTTGAGGATAGGTGTAAAGAGCTCGGAGAGAAAGAGAAGCAGTTGAATGCTATTCCTAATGCGCACATAAAGTCAGAGCCTGCGGAAGAAGTAGCACTGGACAGGGTCAATGCTATTGTAGGTAATTCTACTGTTACAAGTTTTGTTGTGATAATGGATGGAAAGAGTTTGCAGATATTCTTAAATGAGCATGAGAAGGTGCTGGATTTGATGTCTGACGAAGTTTTTAAGGCTCTTCAGATGTCTCCTGACCCTGCACAACTGGTTCTTGATGCAATGGAAGGTTTCTATCCTCCCCATTTGAGAAAGGGAGAAACAGAGTTTGAGGGCAGTGTTGCCCGACGGAGCTGCATTCTGCTGTTAGAGCAGTTAATTAGGGTTTCCCCAGATATTCAGGATTTTGTGAGGGGAGTAGCAAGAAATATTGCAAGGGATTGGAGGGTTAAGATGAAGGTGACAAAAGGGAACCAACACGAGATCTTGGGGTTCTTGTATCTTTTGGCTGCGTACAATTTGGTTTCTTCCTTTAAGGTAGATTATCTTATGATCCTGCTGGAGATTGTTGCTAAGCATGACAAATTTGCAGAATTATGTGGTTCTCTTGGTATGAAACAGAACTTACCTGGTAAGTATGTTGGTATTTAACTATTTATTAGCATCCATCTACCACTTCAAAGACACATCAGAAACGATTCCTGCCATAGTTTTGCTAATATGCTTCCAGGCTCCAATACCATATGATGCTGAATTCACTTTAGTGATCCAGTGACATCGCTCAACATGCTTTGCTTTGATAATTTCCTTCCAGCGTGCTCCTTGTTCATCGCCATATCTCCATAGCCATATCATAAGAAGGCTTTTAGGTTTCTTTGATAAGAGTAAGAATCTATTGGAATCAAAACATCACAAAGATTGTGCTTGTGAAAAAACTATACAAATCGTGCATCAGGTTGATAATGTCATATGCATTTTGTACAAGGTCCTGATTACATAAAAATTATAACAACATAGCCAGTATAGTCCCAGAAGTAGGATTTGCGGAGGGTAGAGTGTATGCAGACCTTATCCTGCCTTTAAGAAGGCATAGAAGCTGTTTCCGATAGCCCCTCAGCTCAGTAAGGGAAATGGGAGAGGCAATAACAAGCAAATCGATCTGACAACCGAAGCGAAAATACAAAACTAACACTAGGTAATGCAAGTAGAAAACCGAAGAAACAACAAGTAGTAACAGAAATTTAGGAATAAAAAAATACTCAAAAGACATTTAAGTGGTGTGTCAAAGCCACTGTTACAAACAAGGATTACACTCGGTTACCTAACCCTTTACCTTTATTCTCAACTTCCACACTTTCCTATCCATGGTCATGTCTTTGGTAAGCTGGAACAACACCATATCTTGCCTAATCACCTCTCCCCAATACTTTTTTGACTTGTCTCTACCTTTCCGTTGGCCCTCCAATGCCAGCTTTTCACACCTCCTCACCGGAGCATCAATGCATCTTCTCTTCACACGCCTAAACTATCTAAGTCTCGCTTCCCGCATCTTGTCCTCCACATGGGCCACACCCACCTTGTCCCGGATAATTTCATTTTTAATTCTATCTAACCTGGTATGCCCGCACATCCATCTCAGCATCCTCCTTTCAGCTATCTTCATCTTCTGGACATGAGTGTTTTTGACTGGCCAACACTACTCCTCATACAACATAGTGGGTCTGACTACTGCTTTATAGAACTTACCTTTAACTTTTGGTGACACATTCTTATCACACAAAACACTGAAAGCGAGCCTCTATTTCATCCACCCCGTCCCAATTCGGTGTGTGACATTCTTGTCGATCTCCTCATTCCCTCGTATAATAGACCCAAGGTACTTGAAACTTTCTCTCAAAGGGATGACTTGTGAATCAAGCCTCACGTCCACTTCCCAAGTCGTGCCACTGAACTTGCACTCCAAGTATTCTATTTTGGTCCTGCTCAACTTGAAACCTTTAGACTCCAGGGTCTGTCTCCAAATCTTTAATCTCTCGTTAACACCACATCGCGTCTCGTCAATCATTACAATATCATCTGCAAATAACATGCACCATGACACCTTTGTAGAATGTGACGCGTCAGTGCGTCGATCGCTAGGGCAAACAGAAATGGGCTGAGGGTTGACCCTTGATGCAACCCCATCATAACCGGGAAGTGTTTCGAGTCCCCTCTCACTGTGCTAGCCCGAGTCTTAGCGGCAACGTACATGTCCTTAACAACCCTTATGTATGCAACAAGAATGCCTCTAGCCTCCAAACATCTCCACAACACCTTCCGCGACACTTTATCGTAAGCCTTCTCTAAGTCGATGAACACCATATGTTAATCCCTCTTTCTCTCTATATTGCTTCATGAACCTCCTAATAAGGTGAATAGCTTTTTTAGGTCTGCCATCTATGTCGAATAAGTGCGTCGTCCAACAACACTCTACCTTTCTCATCCTTGATGCACTTCACTTGGTCCAGATCGCAGGCCTTCCTTTCTCGAACCTTGGCTAGCCTGTACAGCTTCTTGTCCCCTCCCTTGCCTCCAAGTTCTTCATACAGACGCTCAAACGCTACAGTCTTAGCCGCAGTAATTGCTAACTTAGCTTCCTTCTTGGCCACCTTATACTGCTCCTTGTTCGTCCTCTTATCCTCCTCGTCCACACTCTCCAACAGCTTCAAATAAGTTGCTTTCTTGGCTTCCACTTTACCTTGGACCTCAGTGCTCCACCACCAGTCCCTTTTGCGGCCACCAGATGGACCCTTCGAGACCCCCAATACCTCCCTAGCAGACTCCCTAATGCAATTCGCAGTCGCGGTCTACATATCACTCGCATCCCACTACGCTTCCATGCCCCCATAGCCAACAACTTATCCCTCAACTCCAGAGTCATAGCTCCCTACTTGATTAATCTCCAAATCCATGACCAGGAGCCTATGCTGGGTCGTGAGGTTCTCACTCAAGATGACCTTGAAGTCCGTGCACACACAGACTTTTATCAGATTTTCTGAATAGTCAATTTGAGTCTTGGCTGCCGAACTTTGGAAAGTAACCAAATATTCCTCCTTCAGGAAACTCGAGTTAGCTATCACCAAATCAAACGCCTTTGCAAAATTCAACAACGAAGTTCCTCCTCCGTTCCTAACTCCGAAACCAAAGCCTCCATGCACGTCATCGTAACCTTCAAATGCCTCCGCAATGTGGCCATTGAAATCTCCTGTTATGAAAAGCTTCTCAGTGAGCGGGATACCACGCACAACCTCATGGAAGTCCTCCCAGAAGCGCCTCTTTAACCTACTCGTCTAAGTCCACTTGGGGTGCGTATGCACTAATCACATGTAAAGTAAAACGCCCAACGACTAGCTTAATACTCATCAACCTGTCGCTCACCCTCCTATCCTCCACCACTAGCTCCCGAAGATCCCTATCAACCAAAATGCCTACCCCATTCTTGGCCCCACGCGACCAGAGTACCAAAATATAATCCCGTCTACATCCCGTGCCTTATCTCCCACCCATCTTGTCTCTTAGAGACAAGCTATATCGATCTTCCTCTTATGGAGAATTCTTCGCGAACTCTATAGACTCCCCCGTCAAGGTATATATGTTTCAATACCTAACTCAGCCTGGAAGCACCCTTACCCCCACCCTCCCCCCCGAGGACATGACCTTACCCAACTCTCTTCCTTTTCTTTTTAATTTTTATTTTATTTTTTTATGATTACATAAAAGTTGAAAAACGAAAAAGATTTATTCGTAGAGTCTAATTACATTTTCCTTTTTGCATAAGTGGACTTTTATTATTTATTGCTAAAATCTGATTTCCATCCCTCCCTCCTTCTTTGGCAGCATAACCCTCTCCCATATCACCTGATGAAACTTGTTTTGGGTGCAATTCCCTTCATATAAATATTTTCTTCTGATTTTGTCCAATTGCTTATGAACTTTTTTAGAGTTTGGAAATATTGACATGCGATAGGTGAGAATTCTGTCAGCATCGGATAATTATATTACTCTGTCTGCAAACTGCCAAGTGTCCAGCCTTCTCTTAAACTTTTCTACTCCTCCCTGCCAAACCTTAACTGATTTAAACATAGTTCCCAAGGCAACCCCAAGTATATAGTAGGAAATTGTCCTATCTTGCACCCCATCATTTCTGCCAGCTTCTGTATATTTTGGCACTATGTTGAATGGACACAACAAAATTACTCCAGTTTCATATGTAACCTAGATATGGCTTAGAAACGCAGAATCACCCTTAAGTAAAGCAATTGCAACTTTTCAGCTGAACAAAAGATTAGTTTATATCATCTCATTAATGATCTCTTTGCCTAGAATTACTTGAATTTCTTAGCTCTTGCACTATCTTGAAAGCTTCCTTGTCTCTTGATGTTAGAAACTGTGTCTATTTCTATAAAGACGATTATTTAGAAGTATTAATTCTTTCTTACCAACTATAAGTACCTTATTTCACGTAGATATGGGGCTATATTCAATCCTTCTCATTTTGTCCTTGAGCTGAGGGTCTTCGAAGGGGAGGTCTGCGTATACACTACCCTCCCCAGATCCCACTTGTGGGATTATACTGGGTATGATGTTGTTGATGGGGCTATATTCAAACTTTGAATGTATGCCACATGTGTATAAGAGTAATGGATCTAGATGTGGACTTGTCAAAATAAAGATGAAAAGATTGTGCACTTGTTCATGTTTTAGCAACCACTCCTCCTTTTCCCGATAGCTACACACCTCAAAATCCAGCAGTTAATTTATTTTTTTCTCCTCAGCAAGATCTGCAGCACTGCCCTTGCATTCTTTGGGAAAGTTTGTTTCGAACTAAAACAACCTACTCGTTCTGATTACAGGTTTTGTCCAGAATCTTCTAACCCAGCGACAACATCTTGAAGCTATTAGATATGCTTATGCATTTGAACTTGTGGACCAGTTCCCACCCACAGCCATTCTGAAAAATTACGTGGAATATGTTGAACGTAATTATATGAATGTTTGCCAGAAAGAGACCTGCTCATTCGAAGAAAAGGTATTATGCCACTTCTGTTGCCAATGTTCTAACCCCCTCCTTTAAGACTCATTTTTATAATGTTTAATTTGACATTTTGCAAATAGATTGAGGCCATTGAACAACAGGTTGCTTCTATTAGAGCTGTTATCAGATGTATTCTGAATTACAAACTTCAGTTTAAATATCCGATAGAACACCTTGAAGAATGTATAGAAGTGCTTACAAGGCAGAAGGAAGATCAAGCTGCATTATGTGTCATTTATGAGGCTAAAACGCAAGAGCAAGCGAATGTGAATCAGATGGGCTCTACTAATCCATCTAGTCCCACAGGCACCAAGGCCCTCAATTCCGCATCATTCTCTGCTAGAACCCCCTCGTGCACTTTAGGTCATTCCAATTCCATGGCCATTATCCTTATGAACATGAGTGGAGAGGATTTGCAGAATTTCTTAAACAAACATTTGAAGGAGCACAAGTTGTTGCGCAGTGAAGTCTTTAGTGCTCTTCAAATGTCGCTGGACTCGGGGATGCTTGTGTTGGAAGCACTGGTAGGGTTTTATCCTCCAGACTATCAGAAAGAAGAGATTGAATTTAATCGTAATATTATCAGGCAGAGTTGCATCCTTTTATTAGAACAGTTCATGGAACTTTCGCCGGAGATTAAACCAGAGGCTAAATTAGAAGCTAGCAAGCTTGCATTTGCCTGGAAAGCAAAGATGATGGGTGAAATGGAAAACCATTTGGCAATCTTGGGTTTTCTTCTTCTTGTAGGTAGCTACAGATTGGCTTCTGCCTTCGATAAAGATGAACTTGAGAGTTTGTATCACAAGGTATCACCGCATGTGAATACATCTGAAATCTGTCACGCCCTTGGTATTTCAAATAATACTTCAAGTAAGTAATCAAATCTAAGAATTTTGTAGATGGTATTGTCAAATTTTTTCCTAGAGTTTGTGTTAATATTGGCTTTCCAGTAAGTGATGATCTTCCTTCTATAGAAGAATCGAAGAGACACAAGGCTCAAGGCTATACAGATGAATCTGTTTGCAACAACATGGATATGAAATGCGAAGGACATGATGTAATCTGCAATTGTGCCTCAAGTTTACTTCGTACATCAGATCCTGCTTTGCTTGTACTGGATGCTTTCCGGAGTTGTCATCCCACAAAATTAGGGAGGTGTGAAAACTTCCCATCAGTTATGCGGAGCTTCTCTGATCTGTTGGACCAGCTGAGAGAAACTTCTCCAGAAATTAAACCTCATGTTAAAGCGGGGGCTATTGCATTTGCAGTTGATTGGTATTCTACATTGATCGGGTCCCAGCTAAATACATCCGAGTTCTTGGCATTTGTGCAGCTTTTAGCTATTTATAAAATAATAGACTCTTTCCATTCAGATGCACTTTTTGGTCTTTTGGAGAAAGTTCAACCAACTGAAAGTGTTGTTACTTTGTTCAAAATCCTTGGGTTGACAGATAAGATCCGATGTATGTTCCTCTCTCTTTCTATTGTTTGTTTCACTTTGAAATGTACTTGCCTGTGTACACACACAGTCACCTCCTAATATGAATAATGTGCTGCACTGCTGCTTGTCATATGAAGGGTCACACATTTCTAGATGTGTTCATTTCTCATTTATGATGGAATTTTGCTTCCTATTTTATAATATTATTGCCTTTTTAATTGATTATTTAGATCCTGTTATTGTCCTTTGAGGGGACTGAATTTGTAGGATTCATCTTGTTGTTTTATATTATGCATACTACAATTTGATCAGACATTCTATGAGTAGCATTCATTTTTTGATGATTTTTTCCTGTTGTAGAAATTGGTTTTACTTCTTCCAAGGAACATATGGAATTACTCCTTGGCGACCGTGATCTTGACATTCGATAGGTCTATGCTATTAGCCGAAATAACCCTATCTATGAGAGCCTTCTCACATAGTTTATAAAGCAGCAGACTTGAGACAGGTTGACTGCTAGCTTAAAACTAATCGATTTAGGATGAATCAACAATCATAAAAGGTTGCACAACCACATTTGACAAAAGGTGAAAGTAGCACACACAGTGGATAAAATAAGAGAAGTTCGCTTGAGATAATTTAGTCATATCCTATGTAGATCTTGAGATGTACTGGTCTGCAGATGTGTAACCATGGTGATTGAAGGTGTTAAGGGAACAAGGTAGACCTTAAATCACACAGAAAGAGGTTTATCTCGAAAGACCTATAATCTCTTCGGATCCATCCGAACTTAGTGGAAAATGGAGTATAATGAAAGAAAAGATCCATATAGCAATACCAATTAGTTGTGATTAAGGCTTCGTATTATTATTACGCTTACTTTAGGTCCAATATTAGGAGTTTATCTTGTTAGGATTTGTATGTCAGTAGAAAAGATAGAGAACATCTAGTGTCAATGAACTTCAATTGTTAAATATTGTTTAAGACGAGTTTAAATAGAGTGACATGGATAGTGAGGATTTATATGGCGACCCTGACTAGTTTGATTGTGAAGCATAGGTGTTTTATGTTATTTGCTGAAAGAAAAGGTACCTAGTGATTGAATGCTTGAATAGCATCCTAGTCTTTTGAATTGTATCTCTTTGGCATTTTTGAAGAGGAGTTCTGATCTCATTTCTCAGAATAAAGTTGGTGAGAATTTTTGGAGCTGATAAACCTTTGTTTACTTTTCGTTTATTCTGTGATTTTTCCAAATCTTTTGATGTACAATATAACTAGAAAATGCATTCAGCTGAGTTATTTTGAGGGTGTGGTTTGATATTTTACATCATCAGCATTGGCTAAAATTCTTGTTCCTTTAACGTGCAATCTCTATATCTGTGACCCGATATTTGAACAAAAAATTAAGTTGTTACTGTAGCTGATGTTTTCATCTGACTCTTGTAACTTCAGTTGACAGGGAACATTTTACACTACTCACTTCGTTTTTACTGAATATAACCAAAGACTGAACAACCTTTGGATTTATCTGACTGATATTTTCTTTCCCCCTTTTTTTTTGTATTTTTTGAGTTACAGGCTTCGTCCAAAATCTTATAAATAAAAAGCAGTGGATGGTGGCATTTACTTATGTCTATGAGTTTGATCTTGTTAACTTGGTTTCACCAGTGATGCTCCTGAGGGATTATGTAAGACACTCAGAAGAGATTGCCAAGAAAATACTTCATGCTGGAAATAGTTCTCATCGAGCCCAAGTATGTAGTGTTCTCTTCCTCTTTGGCAAATAACTTCATGATCATTTCTTCTGAAATCCAAAATCAAGTTTGATCTATCTTTTTCGCAGATGAAGGCTATAAATTATGAAATAAATGCACTAAGAAATGCAGTTAGACATATTGTGGATCGTGGTCTTCAGTCGGAATATTCACTTTCTCAACTTCAAGAACAGATCGAAAAACTTCAATGTCAGATGTCAAACTCGAGTCAATCAAGCTCAAATCGAAACTTTATTGCTGAGTTCCGACAAGTTAAAACAAATAAAGGAACTTGCAGATCTGCTCCAATTGCTCAAGTGCGAAAAGAGCTCATGAAGAAACGTTCTGCCCCAGCTGGTGACACTGATTTTATCCACAGGGCTCGAGGAAAACAGAACTTTAAGCGCCATCGTCATTTATCCATGAGGAGATGAGTTGTATCAAGTGTTTTATTGACAATCCCTCACGGTTATGTTCTTTACGAGCATTGTGGGAGTGGGTTGTGGAGGAATATTTTGAGGGGGTGAGAATAGTTTAGTGCTAATGTGTCTCTTGGGTTTTGGGGGGTGGGGGTTACGTTTTTTGGGGCACTGGCGGTGTGGGGTTAACATTTTGAGGCTTGCTTTTCTAAACATTTGCAGAACTTGCCAGCAGGAGGTAACAGTTCAACGAATCCGGAGGCTATAGGATGGAATTGCAAGATTGGAAGTTGTCAGAATTTCAAAGCCGCATTGAATTACTTCACAAACAAAGCACATCACATGACTGCCACTATATTGGAGGTTTGGGAACCTTGGAGGGTTTTCTGTTAACTTATGTTATGAGAATCTTTTGACTAGGAGGAGGTAGCTTCTCCTTACATCTCAGTACATCTAAGTTTGGATCCCTAACATATCGAGAAATGTGTGCCTTTTTATTACCTGGTTAGCCACAAGAGGGATGATTTTGACGGCTGAGAATTTGAGGAAGAGGGAGATTACTTATGTTTGTTAGTGCTATATAGGTAATTATGGGATTGTTTGGTATATCTCTGGTGATGCCGGTTACTGTAAGAAATGTTCAACTGGAAGATGGAGATGAAGACGTAAGGCGTGGGAAGTTAGTCCACTAGCACTCATGTGGGTTGTTGGCGAGAAATATGAGACTTGTTGAAGGGGTAGAAATTGATTTTGCATCATTGATAGCCTCTTATCCTTTTTTCTTGGTGCACCCATGAGGCTCCTCGTTATGTCGAAGAGTGGGTGTCATGTGTAATAAAAAAACATATCTTTTTGGTAGGTTTTCCACTTTTTGGTGTACGTCTTGTGTATAGGTGTTTTAACTCAAACTTTCGCTTAAGTTATGTACTACCTTATAAAAATTGCCCTGTCCAAGCATTTCCTGAGCTCACTTCTTTGATGCTTGGATTAGTAGAGTCCGAAACTTTTTTGATGATTTTTTGGACAAAAAATACTTTTCTACTACTTAAAAAAAAAGTTACATAAATGAGTAAAATGCAGTACTATACTGCCAATTACTTTAACGAAAATTTAGCCGTTAAAGTAAAACACAGTATAGTACTGCGTTTTACTTAATTATTTTTTGTAATTTGCAGTACTATATTGCGTTTTACTAAGAAAATTATACTGCGTTTTATACTGAAACGTATTATTATACTGCTTTTTACTTTGGTTTTTGGTCCCACAATGAACTGACATAACAATAATTCAATACATAAAACGTTGTATTGTACTGCATTTTACATAGAAAAATTCTACACCCCAACGTCGGACTTGCCTTATTTAAAGGCGTTTCAAATTTATGAAAATTCATTCAATACTTTACTTCAAACTTACGTTCATACTTCTCTCTTCTTCTTATCAATCATTTTTTTACAATGTCTGAAGTGGCAAAAATAAGGGTTTCACTATATTGGGGGGGGGGGGGGGGAGGTTGTGTTGGAGAATAACTCTGTGAGGTATAGCTCACCTTCACAATGTCATGTTAAATTGCCGCTTACTATGGAGTACGATAAATTGGTATTGTTGTTACGTAAAAAAATGAATGAGAGGAGGCGTTCGGTTAACCTTAAAATAACCGGTAGATTTTCGTATTCAGTGACTCCGCAGGGGTTTGCTTATTATTCTGAGTTTAACATCGAGAATGATGAAACTCTTAGAGATTTTTTGCGAATTCCGGATGAATACAGGGAATTTATTGTAATAAAATTATTGGAAATGTACGTCAAGGTGGAAGACGTTCCCAATAATGAGGGCGTGCATAGTAGGGATAACCCCTAGTCATCGGGTGGTTATTCTGGAGCAGTTTTTGCCGGACAGATTGCTGATGAAAGAGCTTGCCTTGATTTAAACTTGTCACCACCGGCGAATGAGCAGCCACAAAATAATTTTTTGACTTTATATAATCAACAAGACGACTGGTAAACTTCAATTTTACTACGCTTTAGCGATGTTTATTTTATGTTTTAATTGAATTTGTATTAACACTCATATTTTTCATAGGGGGTACCGTCCGGATACGAATTTTACAAGTTATGACCCCGCCCCTAGTTGAAATATGCGTAGTTCTGGAGTATTGGACCACAGTGGTCCATCCGGGAGTCATCACCAACAAGAAAACATCCATCATGAAACGTCAAGACAGTACGACTTGTAAGTAAAGTGATATTGCGATATCTAAAGTATTTATCTCGTTGGGTATATTATCATTTTGTTATTTTTGTGCAGCGAAAACGAGATTCTTGAAGCTCCTGACCTCACACAGTTGACCATAGATGACGTATTTACTCGTGATTTGGCAGATGCGCAGAGTCAGAAAGATGATAGTGATTATGACAACAATGCGGATGAGTCTGGGGATGACACACCCTTCCATGATGAGGGTGATGATGAGGAGAAAGTGAATGTTGAACCTGAGTTGACGAGAGAGCATGTTCCTTCACTCCCGCTAGACCAAGAGTGTACGAGTCCCACGTGCCATTTCATGAGCAGAATATTCCCTACCTTGATAATTTGCCAAGCATGCCGAATGTGGATTCCCTCACAAAGGATGATGATGAATTTCGGTCAGCGATGTGGAATGAGTCTAGACCAGTTGTTCTGACAAAGGGCATGTATTTCCCTGATAAAGCTCGCTTAATTAAGGCTGTAAAAATCTACAGTATAAGAGAGTGCCGTGAGATGACGGTAAGTAAGTCAACTACGGAGAAATACAAGGATGTATGCCGTAGAGACTTTATGGGTTGTCACTGGATGTTATGTGCCACCAAGAAGAAATCAGGTTTGTGGAAAGTGGGTAAATTTATTAGCGAGACAGATGTGAAATAGACACATACAATGAGAATCACTTCAACTTGGATGTGAACTTGATTTCTCTTGTCTTGATTCCATATTTGGAAGTGTCCATTAGGTTCAAGATTAAAGAGTGTATTACAGCCGTCCACCAGGAGTATGGTTGTACTATAACCAAAAGAAAGGCATATCTCGGTCGCAAACGTGCCTTTGAACTTATTTATGGCGAACTGGGATAAGTCTTTTTCAAATCTGCCCAGGTACATGGCCGCACTGCAACACTTTAACCCCGGGACTGTTGTTGAATGGAGGCGTGAGCGGAGTCCGGACAGACCCGAATATATTTTCAACTATGTGTTCTGGTCATTTAAACCAGCAATTGATGGTTTTGTGCATTGTCGTCCTGTTATTTCCATAGACGGTACTCATGTCTATGGAAAGTATGATATTAAGCTTTTGATTGCAGTTGCAGTAGATGCCAACGGGCAAATATTTCCACTAGCTTTTGCCATATGTGCCAACGAAAGTGAAGAGACATGGACGCTTTTTTTGAACCACTTGAAGCAGCACGTTGTCAAACATCGTTCAGGTATTTGTCTAATATCTGATCGGCATGGTGGTATTTTAAGTTCTGTACGTCACTTGCCTGAATGGCAGGAACCATATGCATACCACCGTTACTGTGTGCGTCACCTGAAGGCCAATTTCCAGAAGAAATATCCTGACAAGGCATTGCATGACTTAATGTGGATGGCTGCAACTGAGCACCAACAGTGCAAATTCACGAGACGCATGGAAATGATCCGGCAGTTAGAACCACGAGCCTATACTTGGTTGATGGGGCATGAGCTTCACATGTGGACATTGCATGCTGATGGCGGAAGACGATGAGGAGCCCTCACTACAAACGTGTCGGAGTTATTCAACGGCTTGTTGAAGTCTGCCCGTGGATTGCTTGTCACTGCCATGGTCCGCATGACATTCAAACAGAGTGCGGAGAGGTTTGTTGAAAGGCATGCAGCTGCATCAGCATTGATGGACAGGGGTGTTCAATTTATACCAATACCCATGAGAAGATTTGAAAGGTCCAGGAGGCGAGCACAGTGGCATTCATTTCTTCAGTACGATCATGAACAAGGTGTTTTTGAAGTTAAGACCGTTATCCGCGGACACCGTAGGAATAATCTACAGACGGTAAATGAAAATAGAGGGTTATGTTCATGTGGGAAATGGACCATCTACCACATGCCGTGCGCACATGCGTTGAAGTGCTTTCAACAAGTTGGATATGAGGCAACACACTATATTGATAGGCAATACAGTGTTGTTGTATACGTAGACACGTATAGTGGGAAGTTGCAGCCATTAGGTGCTGAGCATTATTGGCCGCCGAAACCTTTTAAGATGGTATGTAACAAGGACTATTTGCGCAAGTTGCAAGTGCAAAAGAGAACGCGTATACGGAACCAAATGGATGTTGGTGACACCGTTTATGCGCATAAATGTGGCATATGCTCGCAAACAGGACACGACCGTCGTAAATGTCCTTCAGGTGGTGTGCGTGGCAGTGGTAATCCGGCTCCTGGTGCAAGTTCGTCGAATGTACCCAACTATCAAGGATACCCCTAGTCTTTTATTTTGGTATTGTTTTTTGTAATACGTGTTTGTACTTGTGTATGTTGCAATATATATCAAATAAAATTATGTTCCACTATTTGGAATAAGTGAAGAAAAAGCTGTTTAATTGTAGGAAAATGTAAATAAAACATTACTACAACACAAACACAAACATAACAGACCAACATAATACAAATACATGAAATATGAAAAATACACTAAACACATACATGCCAATGTTTAGTCCCGGTTGCCATTTTTTCTCCGCTCCAACCACTTAAATCGTTCTTCCATTCATTCTTTTTCTTCTTCTACCTCTTTCAGTTTCGCCTTCACCTCCGCAAGTTTCCGTTTATATTTTTCTTTTCGTTCCTTTTGTGCTTCACAATTCCATTGTGCTTTCCATTTTTCTTCTCCCACCTCCTTCAGTTTCGCCCTTATTTCTACAATAATTCTATCGCTTTCTATTTGTGTTTCCCGTTGGCATAAACACATATTATGAAGAAACTACAATTGTTCTTTGTAGCATTCCTGATAACATGGTTCATCAACCCATTCCTCAAAATCACAAATAGGTTCGCCGGGAACCTTGTATAACTGGTTCATACAGCACCAGTAGCGGCGTCCAACTTCACCACCGTCCCAACAATTTTGCATCGAGCATTCTTTTCCACAGTTGCACTTTGGTGGACGAAGAAGTTGAGCCATTTAATGAAATATTTGCTTTTACTAATTTTGAGCACACAAAATAACTACAATGATGCCGTTATTTATAAGCGAAACCAAATACATAAAGCGTGGTATAGTACTGCGTTTTATGGAGTTGTCTTGTCGTTCTGAAAAAGATGAAAACCACGTGAAAAAAATTTAATACATAAAGCGTGGTATAGTACTGCGTTTTATGGAGTTGTCTTGTCGTTCTGAAAAAGATGAAAACCATGTGAAAAAGCTGGTTTATTGCAGAAAAATTTAATACATAAAGCGTGGTATAGTACTGCGTTTTATGGAGTTGTCTTGTCGTTCTGAAAAAGATGAAAACCATGTGAAAAAAACTGGTTTATTGCAGAAAAATTTAATACATAAAGCGTGGTATAATACTGCGTTTTATGGAGTTGTCTTGTCGTTCTGAAAAAGATGAAAACCATGTAAAAAAGCTGGTTTATTGCAGAAAAATTTAATACATAAAGCGTTGTATAGTACTGCATTTTATGGAGTTGTCTTGTCGTTCTGAAAAAGATGAAAACCATGTGAAAAAATTTGGTTTTAGTTATCCTTTGTGCAGTGATGGTTTTAGTTCTACTGTTTGTTTTTGTGTTATGTTTGCAATATTTGTGTTTCTTGTGTACTGTTTAAGTAAAACTGTTGTTCAAACGCAATTAAAATAAAAATGTTGTTAAAACATAATTGTTATCATTATTTACATAATGCACTATTTACACAAACTAAAAACCTAAGTAAATCAGTAAGTCCCGCAGCCTGTGTGATTCAGTGTTGCTGCTGGCCTGAGTCGCATCCCCTGTTGCCCGGGTACACTATCTGGATCATCATCATCAAGCCGCCTCTTTATGTGAGGATGTGCAGCAGCATCGACACCACAGCTGGCAGGATCGGAAGAATAGGCCGTCGGCCGTCAGCAACCTACAAAACAAGTACTAAACTTAGCACGTGACAAAGTATATTTGTATTGTACGTGTTAAGTCAAAAAATATTTTCCCACCATGGTCTCGTCGGCCTCCTGAATATATGCATCTGTGGTGTCCTCATCAAAGCATGTAGTGGCCTCAAAGATGGGCTGGGACGAAACCTTCATAAGAAAGTTAAAAATTAATTAATGGCAGCTCATTAAGGAAAAGAAAACAAATTGAAATTTTAAAGTAATACAAACATACATGCGCCTGTGGTAGATCCGCATCAACCGCCGGGGATGAGGCATAACTTAACCTGCGCCCGCCATCCACGTCCCGGGTGGGCCAATCCTCAGGTGCGGTAGATGGGCATGCAAAGTACTGGTCTACATCCCCGTCGAATGTACCTGTGATCGATAATGCTCTTGACGTGGTGACCTGCGATACTGGCAGAGATAGCTGAAGGCTGTACGAAGGCATGCTGCTGGAAGGCTCATCTTCCCGAGGTATATAACCCGACTGATCATCTCCAAGCGCCTCAACTCTAAAGTCCTCATCATGTCCCTCAACAGGTGGGTCGACAGGTGCCTCAACGCCCCCTTGCTGGGGACCACCTCCTCGCCATCCCCGCGACCCCGTGAGGCACCCCTCCCTCGTGCCCTACCTCTGCCTCGTGGGACACCCCTACCCCGATGGTAGTCCTCTGGCGCCGCATACTGAGCCTCGTGGTCCAACCTCGCGGCATCTTTTGCCTGAAACAGGGTCCGACGAGCCAACAATGCCACCCGCCGGCCATAGTCAATGACTGCAGGGATGTCGGTATGCTGCTGCATCTTCTGTCCCAACTGGTAGAGGTGATGATGCCCAATAGCCTGTGAAATATTTAAAATATTAATTAAATAACGCTATATCACAATTATACGATATTAATAAGCCAAAAAACATACTAGTGCCTCATGTCTCCCGGCGTATGGTCTGTAGCGCTCGCCAAGTACATGAATGGGGTTCCCGATAATCAGTCGGGTCTGACGGCGGTACCATGACACATACATATGAATAGTGGCCTCTTACGTAAATATAGGTGCTGGCGGAATACGGCCAGCTCACTGCTCCTCCCAAATATGGACCTGCTGCTCTAGCCATCCCATATATATATCGTCCAGCCTGTCACGGTCATCCCGCTGATAGTGTATAGCCACCCATCCAGGCTCCCTCGGTATAGGCTGGGGACGGTGAAATTGGCGAAGCACACGCTCTGTGGCATGATACTCAACCATATCGAAGAAGATCATCGGGACGGAGGTGCTCCAAAGCAGTCGATCGACTGACCAATAAAAGGGCAGCTGAGCTAGCAACTCGTCGTTGTATGGCGTCCAGATGAACTACCAAATAATAACATAAAAGTGAGTATGCGCAACACAACTCAATTTAAAACAAGTAAGTGTAGGTACATATTTACCTGTCCGTCCACCATCATATCTAGCACATCCCTGATAAGGGGGAGATTATGATGAGCATCGGTCCCTCGGTAGTTCCCACGCCGGAGAATCCACCTAGAAGCTAGAGGGAGAAACGGATAAGCCTCACCAGGCGCAAGTGGTAGTAGAGGTGGCTGCAACGGCATGATCCGCTGCCAGGCCCAAACCTAAGATAAAAGGTTGATGTAAAATTTATGAGTCATTTCGACCATATAGAATTCAGAGAAATGAACAGAGTATTCGAAAATGTTGTCACCTGTAGGAGGGGCAGAAAACCACATATGTCCACCGCTAGGCCCATGCTCTCCCAGCACATGCTCCTATACAGGTATGCGAAAACAGCAACACCCCAACTGTACTGGGGTAAACCATCCAGCTGCTGAAGATGATGGAGAAAGCGCATACTCACTTTACTCCCCGAAGTGTTCGGGAACAAGACACACCCGAAAAGCAGGAGCAGCGCCAACCGCGTGTACCTCTCAATATGGAGATCCTCCGTCTCGCCGGTAATGTCTGGGTGCAAAAACGCCATATGATCTCTGATGGCTGACAAAGCAACGCGACTGCCCCCAGCGTCACCTGAGGTCTATAACTAGTAAAATGCCTCATCATATCCAAAAACTGTGCACACGTCATGGATCTAATGTACTGGGGCAGTGCTACGACCCGTCCATCTACGCGCGACCCGTACAAAACCTGAACATCCTCCAGCGTGATGGCGGCCTCTCCAGTGGGCAAGTGAAAAGTGTGCATCTCCGGTCGCCACCGCTCTACCAAGCCCGTGATGAAAGACCAATCAAGCTGCATCCGTCCAAGCTCAAAAATCGTATAGAAGCCCGTAGCCTGTAGGCGCGCGACTACGCGGGCATGGAAAGGATGCTCCCCGATGAACTCCCACAAATCGTCAGGTCTCCTGGGGCAGAGAGGCTACATCGATAGCTGTCCCTCCCATACAAAGGAGGACCTATGGTCGCCCTGGGTTCCAGGCTCGATATTTGAGGCCCGGTAGCACCGAGTTATCCTTAATTATTATGCGTGTTAATTTCAACATTTTTAGAATTGTGTGTGTTAGCTTAATAAATTAAATAATTAATTATGTTTAAAATTGGACTGAATAATTATGTATGGGTTCCAGGCTCGATATTTGAGGCCCGGTAGCACCGAGTTATCCTTAATTATTATGCGTGTTAATTTCAACATTTTTAGAATTGTGTGTGTTAGCTTAATAAATTAAATAATTAATTATGTTTAAAATTGGACTGAATAATTATGTATGGGTTCCAGGCTCGATATTTGAGGCCCGGTAGCACCGAGTTATCCTTAATTATTATGCGTGTTAATTTCAACATTTTTAGAATTGTGTGTGTTAGCTTAATAAATTAAATAATTAATTATGTTTAAAATTGGACTGAATAATTATGTATGGGTTCCAGGCTCGATATTTGAGGCCCGGTAGCACCGAGTTATCCTTAATTATTATGCGTGTCAATTTCAACATTTTTAGAATTGTGTGTGTTAGCTTAATAAATTAAATAATTAATTATGTTTAAAATTGGACTGAATAATTATGTATGGGTTCCAGGCTCGATATTTGAGGCCCGGTAGCACCGAGTTATCCTTAATTATTATGCGTGTCAATTTCAACATTTTTAGAATTGTGTGTGTTAGCTTAATAAATTAAATAATTAATTATGTTTAAAATTGGACTGAATAATTATGTATGGGTTCTAGGCTCGATATTTGAGTTAATTTTACAACATATATTAATTTGTTACTTTTGTAAGTTTATTGTTATAAATTAAATAATTAATTTTGTAAAGTGTAATTGGATAGAGTTTGCAGTTACTACATACTTAAACTACATAGACTCTACGCTAAAAGGCTCTACATTTTACTACGCTAAAAGGCTCTATATTTTACAACACTAACAGGCTCTATATTTTACTACGCTAAAAGGCTATTTATTTTACTACGCTAAAAGGTCACTATTACATATAAAAACAACTAACATAAAATACAAATATGAACAACAAACAAAATAAATAATATTAATTTTTTAACAATACAAATAATTTATCAAATTTTAACAATTTTTTGTACCAAAGCTAATAAATCAATCCGGGTATAAATAAGATACAAATTTAAACACAAACATAACACAAATTAACATGGAAACACATTAAACAATACAAATATGCATGTACTATACGAGTTTCGACATAAACAAAATCGAAATACCTCGATTTAAGTTTTTTGAATTTGATTGAAATCGAATTTTTGCACCCGAAATAAGGAATCCAAAGCTTGTCTTGTATGTGGGACCTACACTCCTTGCTCTTTAGGTGACGGGTGGGGCCCAAATTTTTTTTAAAGTTTGACGCGGGGGGGGGGGGGACCAGCAGAATCGGAATTTTTTAAAATGGTGTTCGTCGGTTTTGTGGTCCAAGGAAGAAGAAGGGGGTTTATTTTATTAAAGTTGTTCGCAGTATTATATTGCGTTTTACTTAAAACGCAGTATAGTACTGCGAACAGCTTTAATAAAATATAGCTGGGCCCAGATTTTAAGTAAAACGCAATATAGTATTGCGAATTACAATGAGTAAAACGCAGTACTATATTGCGTTTTACTTTAACGGCTAAATTTCCGTTAAAGTAATTCGCAGTATAGTACTGCGTTTTACTCATTTATGTAACTTTTTTTTTAAGTAGTAAAAAGTGTTTTTTATCCAAAAAATCATCAAAAAAGTTTCGGACTCTGGATTAGTACTGCACCAGTTCACTCAATAAAAGAATCTTCTCAGCCTTTGGAGGGCTGCTATACTGATGAAGCATCAGTTGAAAGGTAATTATGCTCGAATGATTATAGGTTTTTGCTTACTAACCCTGACATCAGGCATGATCAAGGTACTGATCAGCACAAGTAGAATAAGAGCTTGCTCGTGTATGAGATCTGAGACTAAAACCAATTTCATTTTGCCTCAATAAATTTCTGGGATTTCTTTTGCAACTGAGATGCACAATTTGAACTACAGAAAGAAAGCGTTCCCTTTACCAAATCCAAGTCTAAATAAGCGTCTCAAACTAGCTAAAGGGGACTGTTCTTCCACTTATATACTGATGATCTGGTGGGAATAACACGAATAAGACATGCAATTTTAAATGCCCTGTACATTAAAGGTTCTTTGTTTACCACGAAGCTCTATTCTTGATCAAAAACCATAATATTGTTACAAGGGTAACAATATATTCAATCCAGTTTCCATGAGGTTTTCTAGTTGCTGAGTGTTTGGACAATGGTGTTGTGCCATGGGTTGGAGAGGTGCTGCAGAAGGTTGTCAAAAGGTCCCTTTCCTACTACCTTATGCTGCACTATGAATCCCAAAAATGCCAACATTGCCAATCTTCCTCCAAATTATCCACGTGAAAGTCAGTAACTACACTATTAGGGTCGTTTGGTATACGGACTAAATTATCCCGATACTATCGTCCTGAAATTATAATTCCTAGAACAATTTATGAGACTAAGAGCTCGTTTGGTATGAGGGATAAGGAATAATTAATCCCCGAGACTAAGTTTAAGAAGAGTTTATCTCATATTTGGTTAGTAGAAAAATGCGGTATAATTAATCTCGGGATTATAATATTTTTTTTAATCCCCATAGAAAGGTGGGGTAACTAATCCCAGGATAATTAATCCTGGGATTACTTCTTTCCAACCAAATGACCCCTAAGTTTATACCATATTTGGTTGACGGTATAATTTTATCCCGGGATAAATTTATACCATCAACCAAACATGGTATAAATTTAGTACCACACTTTATCTCACCTTACCGCGTACCAAACGACCCTTATAGTGGATAAAAGTTATTTTTATGTGACAAAGACTAGTTTTGTGATACTATTGTTACAGCGGATAAAGTTTAGTGACGTGAAATACAACAAGGTTGCAGTTGTTAAGGGACTTTCCTTTTCTTTGGCCTCCGCAGTTGGTGTATTATACAGAGAAAATAATAGTGTATAAAAAAGACTATTAATTTACTAGAATTGCAGCTATTGTGATTGTACTATCTTGTTGTGATTTTAGTGTCAAGTAAGTTCATCTAAGTGGTTTCAAGAAACTTTCTTTGGTTTCTCTGAGTTGAGCTGGCCAGCTATTAATTGATTGACATTGGCTAAATATTATAATCTGAAAGCACCTTTAAGCTTCAAAACTTTTTACAGTTCTTGAAAACAAACTTGACAAACATATTTTGGAGGATGTTCTTCCAATATAACAGAAGATTTTCTACAAACACACATTAGTTTCATTTTAATTTAAGAAAAACAGGATGATATCAAGTTGGAAAACTCGTAAACACGGTCAAGTTTCTTTCTAGCTTTATATTTCCTGAGTCATACGTCACGACCCCAAAATCCCACTTTTAGGATAGTGTGGCAAGTAGGGGTGGGCATAAAATCCGAAAAACCGAATTCCGAACCGAACCAAATTAATTTGGTATTTCGGTTTCGGTTTTTTCGGTATTTCAGTCTAATTCGGTACTGGATTTTCGGTATTTCGGTTCGGTTTTCGGTTTTATAATTGAACTATTTCGGTAAACCGAAATACCGAAATTTGGTAATATATTATAGCATACAGCCCAAACCCAATTACCTATTTTATAGGCCCACACGGCCACACACCCACACCCAGCCGCGTCCCACTCCCACCCAGGCTCATCTCCCCCAACTCCCAACCCAAGCCCAATCTTCAGCCTCAAATAATCGATTAGACGATTACCCTATCAGACACTAGTGTTCTTCGACACTTCGTTTGCCCAATGGGAGATATCATCGAGATAGGGTTTGCTTATTGCTTCAGTCTTTAGTGCTTACTGCTTAGGAGATATCATCGAGAACGAGAAGAAGAAGACGAGAATCGACTGCGACTCTAGGATATCAGTCTGCGAATCGAGTTACGATCAGTCAACATTCGAGCTCGAGTCTCATCTCATCTTCACCGGTTAACTTTACTACTTTTGTAAGTTTTGTAAGTCTCATCTCATTCTCATGATCTCATCCCAGTACTCGACTACTCTCTGAGGTTTTTTTTTGAGTTTTAATTTCTGATTTTCTGCATCAAACTAATTTAGGATTGTAGGCGGCGATTCCCAGCTCGATTCGATTCCTCACTCCTTACAAATTCTGGGCAAACGAAGTGTCGAAGATGCTGCTGTCCTGTTCCAGTATTCCGAGCTCGATTCAATTTCAATTTCAAAGGTATGTTTCGTTTTCTTTTGGTTGTACTGCTGATTGAATGAACTGTTGTTCCGAGCTTTTCCCTTTAGTAGGCAAATATCATATGTATCACGTTCATGCTGTTTAATTAATTTGCTTGTATAATAACAGTTGTGAGTACACGACTATGTGTTACGCTTACCATATGATTACTTTGTTTAGGTCTGATTTTTAGAACTTTCCTTCCATTTTTCTTGTGATAGACACTTTAGTATGATGACAGTTGAGTGAATTCACTGTTAGTCTTCTTTGTTGTGACATTCTTATGGTTGTTGATTGCTAGAGTCATAATAAGTTAGCTTATTGAAATCTTAGTTTCTTTCTGGAATATTTCACAAGGATAACAGAATGTGAAAAAAGTTATAATCATCTCTTGCTGGAATCTTAATACTTTTGCTGTTGGAAAGATATTGTTAAGCTGATGCATCTGTTGGTTAGACTGCTGCATCTGCATATGTTAATTGGTAATGCAGCCAGTAGATGAGCTATTTAGGTGTTGCATCTGTTGCATCTTTGAGCCTTTGAAGTGTGCATACTACTGCTGCATGTGTTGTTGCCTTTTGAATTTTTAGTTTTTGCTTAGCTGTAGTAACATTAGACTGCTGTTGCATCTGTTGGAAAGATATTGTTAAGCTGCTGCATCTGTTGGTTAGACTGCTGCTGCATCTGTTGGTTAGACTGCTGCTGCATCTGTTGGTTAAGACTGCTGCATCTGCATCTGTTAATTGGTAATGCAACCAGTAGATGAGCTATTTAGGTGTTGCATTTGTTGCATCTTTGAGCCTTTAAATTGTGCATACTGCTGCTTCTTGGAATATTTGATACATAATATTGTCATGGCCATGGTATTCCTTGCTTATTGACATGATATTGTTCAACCCACTTTCCCAAGGGCGCTGACACGCAAAATATTTAAGGGTTTGTCAAACTATCAACCATTGTCTACTTGTCTCTGGTGTGTGGTAGCTGAAGAGCTAGCAACTTTCACTTGAATCAATTTACATGGACTCGTTTACGGGCATATATTACTCCCATTGTTCTAATTTTTTTGGTTAAATTACTGAAATGCAACAATCTGAATGGGTCTTGGTTAAACCGAAACCGTACCGAAACTATACCGAACTAAAATAAGAAATACCGAACCGTACCGAAATAATTTGGTATACACAATCGATAAACCAAATACCGAACCGAAATTCTTAAATACCGAACTAAAATACCGAATGCCCACCCCTAGTGGCAAGATTGAGTTATTGCTCTTGTTCTTGAATGAAAAAAAAAAGTGTACATTAAGCATAAACGAACCATTATTTGATTATGCCATTTGGCAATAGGCTACGTTGTGCATTTGAATCACTCGTCTTTCACGAGTCACTAATTTTTGCCTTTTTGGTTGAACGAATCAAATTTGTTTTTCTGTTATTTGAAATTGAATAATTTTATCTTCAATCAAACTTATAGTCTATTTATTACCTCGTTGTTAGAAATTTTTTATTCTACTATTGACTCATCACGAAACGTAGGGTAAATCCAGGAAATTAATAACTGAGGTAACGACAACAATTTAATATTTATATAAGAATCTGGAATCTTGGATTTTTGGATTATAACTATTTCACATCATTAATTTTGTTGTTTAGACCATTTCTTTTTTTATAATAATGTGTCATGGAGATATATTTTTTATAATGGTATAAAGTCTTAGCATGTGATATCTACCTTCTTTTTTGGTTTTCACTGCTAGTACATGTTAATACATCTAGGTATTAACTCTAGAAATATTTCGAATCTGCAAACTGGACAAAACCAAATCTTGAATACATCAAGAAATACATTCTCACCTCTCAACTTAGATTGCTTAAGTTATACGCCTATACATGTACAAGACCTGCTTGGAGGTAAAATGAATGTTACTGGCAGAGACAGACCTATGTATAACATTGATATATGTGTGTATATACCTTGCAAGAAGCTAAATCATTACTGCTTAGTACTTGTCTTCCATTAGCTTTGCTTCTTTTCCGTTTAGTTTGTCAATTTTACCATAAAGACTACAAAAAAAAAAAAAAATTAAAAAATAGTATTTTATTTTATTTTCAACTTTAATATAAAATATTATTTGCATGGCCAATGTTTTGTTTTATAATTTGGTCAATTATTTCTAACTTCAACTGGAAATAGAGAATTAGAAATTAAAATATGGGGTTTGGTGAGTATTTCAAGTGAAATAATGGTTTTTGCTCATAAAATTTTAAATTTTTTTTCCAAGTGAAATACATGTTCAGATAGATCCAATTTCAACTTCAACTCTTTTATTTCCACTTTAACAAAATATTGTCCAAACACATGTTTAGTTTTAAAACATTTAATAGAATAAGGTGTTAAACTTCTGTACCACCTTAGTGCTATTCCTCTCAAGGTCGAAGAGATTTATTCTTGGGATTTTTACATATTTATACCATATATCAAACCTTATTACCCTCAATGTTTAAGGTTTGTGTTTATTACATTTAAGCATACCAAATTACCATCTCTATACCATAATTCAAATTAGGGATATAATTAAGGGTTCATTTATATTAGGCATAATTATAGGACTGTATCTTCCCACTTTCTCTTTTCTTTCATCTCAACTGTTCACAACACACACACAACTCACGATGCTCCTATGCTTCCTCTCGTTGATCATCCCCAACTGCCCACCACCGTCGAAGAATATCATATTTTCAGATTCACAAGAAAATTTTAAATTCTTTGATCCAACCGCTTGAATTCCCACTAGAAATAATAATGGCAGAGGGTTCGAAATTCTTTGACCTATTTTTTTTTTTGGACAGTGGTTGAAGGTTACTGGTTAACACAGTCGATTGAAATTCGAAGAAGAAGATGAGGAAGACATATTTCCAGAATTTGTAGATATTTTGTAGTCAAATTGTAGTCAAATTAGAAAAATTGTAGATAAATTGTAGACTGTTTTTTGCAGAAGATTTTGTAGAAGCTTTAGTCGTTTTGGATTTGTGAAAACAGAAAATAATGCATCTACAATCAGAATACAAATAATCTACAATTTATCTACAAGATATCTACAAAATAGATACATTGAATTTTAATATCCAAATTCTCATTTCAATTGTAGCATAATTGACATTTTCGACATAATTGTAGAAGATTTGTAGAAGTTTTAGTCTTCCCAATCTACAATTCATCTACAATTTATCTACAATATATCTACAATTCTACAATTTAACTACAATTTCTGGAAATACGTCTTCTTCTTCTTCTTCTTCTTCTTCGAGTTTCAATCTAAAATTCAGTCAAAACCAAGTCTAATCTTCACCAAAACCCCTCAAAATTGAGATATAAACTCCTAAACATATTCCGAATTATTTACAACAACACTCAATCCAAACAAATAATGATTTTTGAAAACCCAAATTTGAATTCAAAGCTTTCAAGCTTTTTAATGGCTATCAATGGTGGAAAATATATGGAAGAACAGATGAAGATGAAGATGAAGATGAAGAACAGAAATCTCCTTTCCGTTTGATTACTGGAGCTTCAGTAGCTTGCGTTTTTTGAGAATTGTAGTTGAGTGAGAGAAGAGAGATCTCTTTCCGTTGATGAAGGAGAGAATTACGCAGCAATTCGAATTTGATGTTGACAGAATCACACGCAGATCTGGTGCCTCATTTTAGGGCTTTTTTTATGGCAAAATCTACCTATTTTTGGATTGATATATAATTTGTAGTAAAAGTGTGGACTACATGGGTAAATAACAAATTATAAACATTTTTAGTAATAAGATTTGATATATGGTATAGATAGGTAAAAATCCCTTTATTATTCTTTAACAAGAAAATGGTGGGTGGTCAAGTACTTATTCCTCATGCTTGTGATATACTGCTAATTGACGGTAGTGGGATTAGCTGTGACATAGCGATTGTGATTGTGTCCTCCTTTGATCTGCTTATCAATTTCGGGTCGGGTCACTCTAGCCCATATAGCAAAATATCAAATTTGCTAAGTATACATTTGGCATTTAGTTTGATCTTAGCTTGATCCTGTGACGTTAAATTTGAATTTGATCACAGAACATTATCAAATAAATTTTAACTTTGTATTCTAGAATATTGTGGAGGCTCTTTTAGATAAGTATATCTGCCCACCTCTAATGGTTGCAAACATAATCATTTGAACTATTTATTTTTGGTGATTGCATATTTTATGTTACATATATATAGGGGAGGAAATGGCTGAGGAGATTACAAGGTGGGAAATCGAATCCTCATTAATAACATAAAAATTTAGGTAGTCAATCAATTGAACTAATAAGGTTCCCCAAATAAACAATTAGTATCTTAATATGGGACTTAAATTTTAATCATATTGAGTCATTAACTTAGATTGTATCGTTACACTTAGTATTAGATTGAGAACCAGCTTAATATATATGAGTTGCACTCTTTCTGCAGCTAAGAACACCTAATGATTGTTGGATAATTTTGTATTTTAGATAAAGGAAATCAATGAAAAAGGGTCACACGCTAAAAAACTATAATAAAATTCTAAATACCTCTAAAAATCCATAATCATAAACTTGCTCTTCTATATAGAGTGTAGAGACAAGTCTCTTGCTCAATACAACAAGTGTTATGTCTCTAGAGATAAGCATATTAGCACCTACGAGTCTAAGACAAGCATTTAAGTCTTCCAAAATGTAAAAATTTAAAATTACACAAAATACCAATTCACAAAGAGCGACTAGAGTACAAATATGAACTCTTCTAATATGAACAATCGTTTTATTCTTTTACTATGTCTGGAATTACCAAATACTACTTGTAGTATTATCCACATGGTTAACAAACTCAATATCGAATCACAAATGATAACACATGTGTTGGCCCAAGTAAATGTTGGTTTTGAATACTGACAAAGGAACTCAGGCCTCCATCCTTCTAGGTCCATCCCTTGTGTGCATAGAAACATACAGATTCGAGCATGTGGGATGAATATGAAGGAGATAAGCTTAACTTGGTATATTTGATATCTCCTGATTGAAAAAGTTGCATATTGGATAAGGAGAAAGACTCCTTACTCAAAGAGAACACGGTTTAAGAAAGGGAAGGAGTTAGAGGTTGAGATCAACTAGAACTCTTCCACCAAGGAAGAGTAGCATCAGAATTCTAGTCAATCTCTATTTACTAACTCTATAAATATCAGTGTTGTTCTCTTTTACAGGTAATGCACAAAAATACAGAAGTTAAACATGAATTGAAAGAAAAATAGCAAGGCTTTTTGCAAGCAGTTCGTGTGTGATTCAAGTGTGCAAACTTGAAGCTACATGAACCAGATCGAAGAACCAGCTCCATAAAGAGTTTTATGTGTCTTTCTTTATTTCTAGTTCAATTGTAGTAGGTGTTTTCATATTGTACCTTTTAGCTTCATTTAGAAGCAATTGTAATAGGTACTTTGAGTATTCAAGTTAGAGTTAACTTAAAGTTGTCGCAATAGTTAGAGGATGGTTGCTACAACGTGATTAGAGGTAATCCTTAGGTTTACAAAGAGTTTTGTAAATGTTGTTTTGACTCAGTGATTTAGTGAAGTGTTGGAGAAAATCCTACTGAGTAGTAGGTCGTAATTTTTTAACCTTTTGAGCTGGGTGTTTTTCACGTAAAAATACTTGTGTTCATTACTTTCTACATTTATTATTCCGCAACAGTAATAGAAGGAACACATAGAAGAACCAGGTCCTTCCATAATCAGTTTAAGCGAAAAATTGGTCACCACACAAATCACCCCCCTTTTGTGTGGTATTGAAGTATAAAACATCAATTGGTATCAGAGAAGATTATCCTTGAAGAGGCTAACACCTTAGGAACAAATCAAGATGAGCGCACCACCTGAAAACTGGGAAGGGCAATCCACTGATGGGCCTCTACTCTTTAATGGCCAGTACTACTCTTAGTAAAAAAACAGGATAAGAGATCACATCATCAAAGAAGACTATGAGGTATGAGACATTGTCATTGATGGTCCCCTAGCTACCATGAAGAAGAATGTTGAAGGAGTAGATGTGCCAAAAATAAGAGTTGACTGCAATGCTGTGGACTTGAGGAAATGGGAAAAGAATGCTAAGGCCGAGAAATGGCTTGTGTGTGGACTTGGTCCAGACGAGTACAGTAGAATTCAAAGATGTACCACTACTAAGAAAATTTGGGACACATTGTAAGTGGCTCATGAAGGAACACCTCAAGTGAAGAGGTCCAAAGGAACACTGCTGTATTCTCAATATAAGAATTTTACCATGAAGGAAGGGGAAACCATCCAGGAGATGTATACAAGGTTCACCACACTGACAAATGAACTTGAGTCTCTTGGAAGGGTTATTCTTGAAGAAGACAAAGTTGAGAAGATTTTGACAAGGGTTCTGCCAGTCTCTTAGGAAAGCAAAATCACTACTATTTATGAATCAAAGAACATTGCCACTCTTAAGTTGGATGAGCTAATTGGAAATCTTACGGCCTATGAACTTAGAAGGCAAACCATGAAGATGGATGCACCCAAGAAGGAAAGAAGCATGGCACTCAGAATCACTAAAGTTGCTGATCTAGAGGAGGATGAAATGACCATGATAACAAAGGACTTCAAGAAGTACCTAATGAGAGAAAAGGGTCCTTCAAGAAGTGGAAGCTACAACAAACCAAGGGTTCCCGAAAAAGAAACCAATGAGGGGTGTTACAAGTGTGGCAAGACTGATCACCACATCAAAAACTAACCTCAATGGGAAATTGAATGTAAGATGGAAAGAGCTGAACGAAGGAACAGGAAGAAGAAACATGTTCAGCCCAAGAAGAACAAAGGATCAACAAAGGCTATGGTTGCTGCATGGGGAGAAAGCTTAGATGAGGAATCAGAGGGTGAAGATGGAGATGAACAAGCACTTATAGCAATTGGAGAATCCGATGAGGAATCTGAGGTAAGTATAATTCATCTCAAAGATAAGATTAAATTTTTGTCTAAAGAAAACCTATATGAGTTACTCCTGTATTTTATTGATGAATCTGAGGATCTAAAGAATGAAAAGGAACAGTTGTTTAAGGAGTGTGTGATTTTGAAAGCTAAGTGCAAAAATCTGGAACTTAGGGCTAGTGAAAGTAAAAATGCTAAGTTAAAGAAAGCTTGACACCATTGTCCTAGAGGTTAGATTTGAAAATCTAAAATTGAAATTAAGAACTGGTAAAAAGAAAGCTGATCACACACAACTCACTTTAGAAGCAAATGTAGGAAAAATGAAAGATGAGTTGTACAAAAGAGATGAACAGATAAGAGTCCTAAAGGAGGATCTGAGCAAGTTCAAGCATGAGCTAGACAGAACCTGTAAATGGAACAGGTCCTCTGATGCATTTTCATGGCTACATGAACACCAAAGTAGCAACAAGAGAGGACTTGGCTATGGGACCCCTACACCTAAGCGGGATCCCAAAAGCAAGTACCTCACACTTCTTGAGAACAAAATTTGCATACACTGTGGTAAAATTGGTCACTATAAAAGTGAATGTATTGCAAAAGAAAAGGCTAGTCAAAAGAATAAAGAATTTGTTCAAGGAAAAAATAGGCTGCCAGGTTGGGCTAAAAGGAATCTAATTCACCCTTTTGCCTATAGAAAGGGACCCAAACTAGTTTGGGTTCCTAAGACTAACCCCTAATTTTTTTTTGCAGGTCCAAGTGAAGGGGAGCAGCCAAATATGGTACATGGATAATGGCTGCTCAAAGCATATGACAGGAAGCAGAACCAGTTCCTTTCACTTGAGGACCTCAAAGGAGGTAATGTCTTCTTTGAAAATGAGAAGAAAGGTGAGATCACTGGGGTTGGAAAGGTAGATAAGCCTGATTCTCACTCTATTGAGAATGTCTACTTGATAGATAGCCTAAAATACAGCCTAATCAGTGTATCATAATTGTGTGATTGGGATAACTTGGTAGCATTCACCTCAACAAAATATTTTGTGATAAATCTTACCACTAACAAAATTGTTTTGCAGGAAAAAAGAGTAAACAATATTTACATTGTAGATTTGTCCACACTTTCAGAAAATAAACTCACTTGCTTAAGTGTGTTGGATAATGATCCCCTCCTTTGGCACAAAAGACTTGGACATGCCAGTCTAAGTCAACTCAACAAACTAGTCTCCAAGGATTTGGTGATAGGACTGCCTAACATTAAGTTCAAGGAAGACAAAGTTTGTGAGACTTGTGCAAGGGGGAAGCAGGTAGGATTCTCTTTCAAAAGCAAAAAGTGGTAAGCACTACCAGATCGATGGAACTGGTCCATATGGATCTCTGTGGTCCAATGAGAACATTAAGCAGAAGTGATAAAAGATAAGTGATGGTGCTTGTTGATGATTACTCTAGGTTTACCTGGACATTATTTTTAACATCTAAAAATGAAGCATTTGACATGTTTACCTTTTTGTTAGAAAAACCCAGAAATAACTAGGTAATCAACTTGCATCAATTAGGTCTGATCATGGAACTGAATTTGAAAATGCTAAGTTTGCTGAATTTTGTGATGTGCATGGCATAAATCATAATTTCTCTACTCCTAGGACTCCACAACAAAATGGAGTAGTTGAAAGAAAGAATATGACACTTGAAGATATGTCTAGGACTATGATTCTTTCTAGTAAACTGGCCATATAGTTTCTGGGCAGAAGCTGTAAATACTGCATGCTACATAATCAATAGGTGCATGACTAGACCTCTTATTGAGAAGACTCCCTATGATTTACTTAAAGGGTGAGAGCCAAATATATCCCATCTTAGGGCATTTGGATGCAAGTGCTTAATGCATAATAATGACAAAGATTCCCTAGGTAAGTTTGATCTCAGAAGTGATGAGGGAGTATTCTTGGGATATTCTTCACATAGTAAAGCTTATAAGATATATAACAAAAGAACTATGTGTATAGAAGAAAGTGTACATGTGAAAACTAACATTCTTTCTGAGAGACAGGAACATGAAGATGAAACAATTGGGCTGGTAAGGAATTTAAATGAAATCACAGCCCAAACTGAAGCTGCAGAAGAAGGAACACTTGATGAAACATGTTCTTCTACTCAGGGCAACCTGACAGGGGAAATTGAACAAAGAGGAACTGAATCTCAAACCTCGATGGAACCTGTCCATAAACCTGTTCCACAACAACAAATCATTGAAAGAACATCAAGGGGAAACCAGTTGGTTGTAAAATCTTACAAGTATCAAAGTTCTCATCCCATGAGAATATAATCATTGACTTAACCTCTGGAATCAAAACAAGATCTTTATTAAAGAATATTTGTGCTTTTGATGCTTTCTTATCTCTTATTGAACCTAAAAATATTGCTGAGGCTTTGCAGGATACAGACTGGGTAAATGCAATGCAAGATAAACTCAACCAATTCGAAACGAGTCGAGTTTGGCATCTAGTACCAAGACCCAAGGACATATAAATAATTGGCATAAAATGGGTCTTTAGAAACAAAAGCCTTAAGTAAAGATCACTTTGAGAGGACCAAGTTGGAATTAGGGATGATTAAGATCACCTAAAAGGATTAGTTCAAAGTTAAACGAAAAAAATAAAGAAAATATATTTGAGAAAAAAATTATTGGTTAGAAAGTCTATAAATTTTGTATATAATTAGATTAAATCTTGGTCAGTCTCATACTTTCAACGGTATACTCATGCGTCATGTGCTAAAATGACTCATTAATCTCTAATGATATTTTCTCTGTTTTGGCAAATTTAGACTTATACAAGAGAACTTACAATGAAGAACCTGGTTCATCAAGATAAATATGTGTGTTTTCTACACTCTGCATAATTTGAAAAAATTATATTTGGATCATGAGCAAAGTCTTACCTAATTCCAAACTACTTTTGGACTTATCTGTTACAAGTGAACCAGTTTCGTTCAAAAGAGTCCCAACCGAATGGAAGTACCTAGATTCTAGGGATACACTCCAACGTCTCTTCAAAACTGAAATTCTGTCTGATTAGACTTCTAAGAGTCTGAAAAGCTATCGTTACCCCATTAATTATTCCTCTGTTTATTGATCAATTTTAGTGTATTTCTTACTTCATCTCTCTCAAGCTGTCAAAAACTCTCATTCTTCTTTCATCTTCCAAACACAATCTAATTCTCTTCTCTTCCATACCCTAGCCCAGATATGTCGAACACGTCTGAAAATCCTTCATCACCACCATAGGAAACTACTTCTACACCTTCTACCACTCCTTCAACCACACCAATCTCTAAGAAAAGTAGAGTAAAGAAGATGGCTCGCAAAATTGTCATTGAAGGATAGCAAATCAAGGAAATAAACAAGCAATTGAAAGCAGGTAGGGAAGAAGAATCCCAGAAATCTGAAGATTCATTTAAGTCTGCTACTAAGGGGAAAGAAAGTAGTTCTTCCAAAACTGAACAGGTATCTTCTGATTCTAAAGTTACTCCTGAGACAATTTCTAAAGTTGCTGCAAATTTGGAGAATAGATTTGTACTGGTAGGATCTATAGCAGGTGTTGAGACTACAGAATCTGGAGAAGTTGGTGGTAAAAATAAAAAAGGGAAAAGAAAAAGAGAGCAAGGCTGCTAGGAGTGCTGTGAGGGAAAAGGGTAAAAGAGTGGTTGATTCTTCACCCAATCCTGTTGGTCTAACAAAAGAAACTATTGCAATGGTTGTTTGGGGAGAGAAATTTACTAAAATAGAAGAGAGTGTGAGCAAAACATGGGGAAGTGGGTCTGGCGAAGCTGCTGAGGGGTTGGTTCAATTTGAGAAAAATATAGATGAACATGTTTCATCTGAAGAGGAAACCCTCGCGGACCTACTAATAGGGTTATAAATGGCTTCAAGACTCATACCATTCCCTATGGCTTTATTCTCACAACTGTGCTTGCACATTTCAAGGTACCTATGAAGAAGTGGGAGGTTAGTACAAGCAAGGATCATTTTTGGGTTAATACTCTGCTTGCTTGCGATTATGAAGTCAATGCCACTCCTAAAGAACCTGGCTCATCCAAAAGGTACCAGTGAATAGCAAGGTCAGAGCCTTGGTGCAAGAAAGTGGGTCTAAGGATGTTGAGATTGAAAGGCTGAATAAGAGGTTGGTTGAGGTGGAGACTAAGAGAGATGCTCCCAGAGCTGAGCTGGCAAGAGAAAAAGAGAAGAATGATGGCATTCTTCAATGCATGCTGAAACTCCTCCAAGTCAAAAACCAAGTACCTAGTTCTTCCCAACCTTAAACCTCCCAGCCTAGTGTAGATCAACCAATGACCCAGTTCGGGATTTTTTGTTTGTTTTTGCTCATGTTTTTAGTATTTTTATTTCTTCTTATGCTTTGTGGTAGAATCTTATCAATCATCAATGAAATTCATTATCTTTTGCTCTAACTATTTGTTTATATTTCTTTGATGGTTAAAATTCTTAGCTTGATCTATGATGATTAATCAATGATTGCATTTGAAGTAGTCCCAATGGCCATGAGCAAGCTTTAAAATCAGGCTATCTTATATTTTTAGGCAACTTTTCGATGATGCCAAAAGGGGAAAATATTATGCTTTAAACAAGTGATGTTTATCTTTGAATAGTGATGTTTATAACCTAATGCACATAGTCCTTGATGATAAATGATAAAAAGAAAAAAATGTTTCTAACATTGTGTTGATGTTGAGCTAAGTTTAAATAGGGCCTAAGTGTATGAAAAACACAGAGTTTGTCATCATCAAAAAGGGGGAATTTGTTGGCCAAGTAAAGGTTGGTTTTGAAGACTGACAAAGGAACTCAGGCATGAACTAGGCTCATCCCTTGTGTGCATAGAAACAGGCAGATTCAAGCATGTGGGATGAACGCAAAAGAGATAAGCTTAACTTGGTATATTTGATATCTTCTGATCGAAAAAGTTGCATATTGGATAAGGAGAAAGACTCCTTACTCAAAGAGAACACGGTTTAAGAAAGGGAAGGAGTTAGAGGTTGAGATCAACTAGAACTCTTCCACCAAGAATAGTAGCATCAGAATTCTAGTCAATCTCTATTTACTAACTCTATAAATATTAGTATTGTTCTCTTTTACAGGTAATGCACAAAAAAGCAGAAGTTAAATGTGAATTGAGAGAAAATAGTAAGGCTTCTTGCAAGCAGTTCGTGTGTGATTCAAGTTTGCAAACTTGAAGCTACATGAACCATATTGAAGAACCAGCTCCATAAAGAGTTTTATGTGTCTTTCTTTATTTCTAGTTCAATTGTTGTAGGTGTTTTCATATTGTACCTTTCAGCTTTATCTAGAAGCAATTGTAATAGGTACTTTGAATATTCAACTTAGGGTTAACTTGAAGTTGTCGCAACAGTTAGAGGCTGGTTGCTACAACGAGATTAGAGGTAATTCTTAGGTTTACAAAAAGTTTTGCAAATGCTGTTTTGGCTCAGTGATTTAGTGAAGTGTTGGAGAAAATCCTACTTAGTAGTAGGTCGTGATTTTTTCACCTTTTGAGCCGGGTGTTTTTCACATAAAAATACTTGTGTTCTGTACTTTCTATATTTATTATTCTGCAACAGTAGTAGAAGGAACACATAGAAAATCAGGTCCTTCCATAATCAGTTTAAGTGAAAAATTAGTCACCACATAAATCACCCCCTCTTGTATGGTATTGAAGTATAAAACATCTAACATGAAATATTTCAAAGGTTCAATGACAAGGCGACATGATTAGGACTCTTTGGAAGTGCCATATAATAAGATTGATTTATCCTTATAATTTATTTTAAGTTTTAATCATCAACTTATATTTGTGAGCTCTTTCACTACTAAATAAATTATCATATTTGTCAAATTAGATAATGAAAATAACGAAAGGACATCATGCTTGTCAATGCATGCAAACATTAATAGCTTTCTGCATGATGATATGGACAAAGCTATTAGATCCACACTATTTGCTAAGGAATTTCGAAGCTCAGAGGCGTATCCAGGATTTTAAGAAAATGGGTACACCATTATCTTTAAGATAAATATTTGGTTTGATTTTATAAAATTTATGGTGATAACAAGTTGAGAAGCAAACTATATTAATAATATATTCACAAAAATATCATTCACTTTACAATTTTCCTCAACGAGTTTTCATACTTTGAAAACGGTCAATAATAGTATCATTACTTACAGTTTTAAATATCTTATGCTCTATATAGCAAACTAAACAATCATTTAGAAAATCATCATCCATCTTATTGCGTAGATCATTTTTTATGTACTTCATTGATGAGAATGCTCTTTTCACGTTTGCGGTAGCAACATGTATAAGTAAAGTCAACTTCACAAGCAAATAAATAAATGACCAAGTAAGATCTAGTTTTGTCTCTATCATAACTCTAGCAAAATCCTTAATTTCCTTCAGGTTAAGAAATCTGTTATCACACTTTTGAGCATAGACAATGAAACTATCAAGTTAGAAACCAATTTCTCGAAGCTTGTTATCACCAAATTCACTTGGACAATACTCTGCCAACTTCATTATTCTGTCCTTATCAAAATTAGCAAATGAATCAACCAGACTCAAACTGGACATACCAAGTAGTAAGTCAGTAGTCACAACATCAAAACGATCATTAAGCTCTTGAAATTCCAAATCAATAATCGTATAAAACACTTCCACATGAAAGTGATGTAAATATGAAACTTTGGACCTCTTACGCTTCGACTTTCCTATAGTATAGTCTTCATTCATTTTGGGAATTAAAATATCATGCTTACTATAAAATGAGCATACCTCATCCAACAAAGAGTTCCATTCAATTTCTCTCGTCATTTGCAATCTTTTCTTTGCAAGGTCAAGCATTCCCATAACATTAACAATATCTTGATCTTTCTTTTGTAAAGCTTTGTTCAATTCATTTGTAAATAACAACACCTTAAACATCAAGTGCAATATAAAAACAAATCCAAATTCTTGAATTTGGCTCAAACAATTTTCCGCTGCAAATCTATCAAGATGATATGGACAGTCACGCTTCATATCCACGAAATGGAAATACCGAAATTAAAAGAAACCTTTCCACATCAATTGAGGCATTTAAGTGCATCCGGTAATCACTTTTACTTTTTCACTTTGCTTATCAAAAGAAGATTGAATCGATTGATGTTGATTTTTCAAATCTAGCATCCTATTGAAGTATTTATGATGAATACTGTTTACTTCACCAACATGTGCTTTAAATTTTTCCACAACTTTGTTCCAACCCCTAAAACCATCTTTTGTAAGTACATCCCCTGCATTTCCGTGGCTTTAAAGTTCATTCTTGAACAAATTACAACACAAACAAAATGCCGCATCTCCTTTTATGCTATACTCCAACCATTAAGAATATGGTCCCCTAAACTAAGTGGGACTAAATTGGCGCATTTTACTCCCAATATTAGTTTTAGGAAAGGCATGACCAATCGGTTGACAAGGCCCTTTGTTTATATAATATCCCCTCACTTCATCTCGAATATTAGGACTATAATCCGAAATTGGCATTCTTTCTTTGGGATCTGGTTCAAAAAATTTCAAATCAAGCACTTTATCCACATTTGAAAGTAGAGAAGGATTTCTCTCCCTTTGAACTTCCAGAGCGATTTGTAAACTCATAGACGACCAACTATCACTAGAACTTGGTTCACCATTTTTCGGCTTGGTGAGAAATCTATCCATTTTAATCTTATGGATCGTTCCTACAAAATTAAATATTCATACTTCTATTTAATCTATCTTAATTCAAATAAATTGTTAACTTCAAATCAATCATATTAAAGCATGTCCATCAACAAATGAAGAAGTTATTGCACAAAAATTAAGCATCAATTAAATATATTGTTTGGTTTGAAAACTTAATTTGTTTTGACTAAATTTAAACGAAGAAGTGTTATTATAGATATACAAAACAATATATGCAGTTTCTTGTTTAAATTAATATGACACATTTATGCTTATTTAATCTAGAGACTGGAGAGTGAATTAAAATACAGATCAAGGAGAGAGATAAGTTACATACCTGAGAATTTTAAAGGAGCGTGGAGAAGAAATTGCTGCTTTTTCAGTTTCTTGAATAATCCAGTCACATAGAGCTGATACAGAGAGAGAGAGAGAGATAGAGAGAGAGAGAAAGAAAGAGAGAGAGAGAGGGAGACATATAGTATAATTTGGTTTTAGGTATTTGATTGTATACCCAAATTGCCCCCTAAAAAGCGTGGGCCATGTTTTTGGCCAAAGGGACTTTCCCCTAAAAAAACGTGGGCTATGTTTTTGGCCAAAAGGAACTTTAAAAAAAAACTTAATTAAAAGAAGATTAAGGGACAAGGAATCGAACCCTTGATCTAGTGGCCATAGGGGCACTAACTTACCAATACACCAAGGTAGTCAATTGAGCATGGTGGTCACCAATATGTTTATATAGATAATTTTAAAATTGGTGCTATTTATACATAGCCTAGGGAGGGGAGCATAAGTGCATGTACCCCACCCCCTCCACATAAATCCGCTTCTGTCGAAGGTGCTACTATATAATAAGACCTATCATTCTCTACTAGTATGTATAGGCAGGATTATGCATCCATGATCCTAATATCAAGTAATTGGAGGAGTGTTATGTTTTTTTAGTTGATATTGTAAATAAAATCATAAATTTTATGGTGAAAAAGTAAATCAAAAGTTCTCGATCTTACAAGTGACACAATGAGAATCTCCCACACAATAGATGTACGTTCGATTCTCACTGTTCTCCTTTCATCCCTCCTTTCATCACTCACAATCCTGATAATACAAAACTAAAAACCAAATGTCTCGGGTTCAACTTGTTCTTTTTAGAGAAACTTTCAGAAACCACTATGTTTTAGTGGTTATTAGCTAGTTGTAGCTATCATTTACTATATTACTTCCTATAGCTATGTTTTCAGATTTTTTAGAGTGTATTCGATGTATTCAAGCTATTGTATTCATGAATACAGTAACATTTCTAGGCGTGCATGAAACAGGGAATTACAGCTAGACAGATTTTTGTATTCGACTGTATTTATGGCGTGAAACATGAGATTACAGCTGGACAGATTATTGTAGTCGACTGTATTCACGACGTGAAACAGGGGATTACACTGTTTTAAACGGAAAGTGAATCAATTAACATAATAGACTCCTAATATAACTCAGTAAACTCAATTATAACACACAAATTTGTATTTTCATTTATAAAAAGGATTCTCAACCGAAAAACACCCCAAAAATATAGCAATCTTCAGAGAAATTATATAATACATCTGAATACATAAATTATATTAATTAAAAAAAACATATGAACACATTCATGGAATATAGAGAGATAGTGAATACAATGAAATACATAGAATACAACGGGATATATTGAAATACAATGAAAAAAGACAATGAATACAATAAAGTACATAGAATACAACGAGATACACTGAAAATACAAAAAAAGGACAATGAATACAATGAAATAAAGCGAGATACATTGAAATACAATAAAAAAGGTAACTGACTCTTCAAGTTCCTCAGCCCCAAATTTCGTTCCCAATCTACCGATATCCAGGCCGCTGCCATGTGGGGCGTCCTCGCCGATTAAATGAAGACAGTTGTTGGAGAAGCTTATGTAATCTTTGTAAATTTGCAACCAAGGAACCAGAGACTCAAAATTATCTAATCTTTAAGTCTGAAATAAATTCTTTTAGGCAAAGAAGCAAATGGCCTAAAACAACATGTTTATAAGATAGAAAAACGGCAGATCCAGAAATGGGTTCGCGGTTCAGTAGTGCCAATGTTTGGGGTTGAAACCCGTATCTATGCGCAAAAAAAAAGAATGCTAGGGTTTCTAAAAGCAGGGGAGAAAAAAATCGGGGGAAAAAGAGAAGAAAGAGGAAAGAGAAATGAGGAGAGAGGAAGAGAGAGGGAGAAAAAAATAATACACAGCGTATTTAATGGCTTAAAGGTAGGAAGTGACCATAAATAGATATTTTGCTATAAAAATTAAAAGGTAGCTATAGGAGATATTTTTTTATAAGGGTATTTATTTATAATAAATAATGTATCAACCTTTGCTATAGGAGTAAAAATTGAAATTTTTTATAAAGCACTATCTTTTAGTAGTAATTAGCCATTTTTAGATACCATTTGCTATATTACGGATTATAGATACCTTTTATGTAGTTATAAGATGTATTTGATGTATCTAAGCTATTGTATTCATGAATCCAATAACAAAAATAGGCGTGAATCAGGGAAGTCCAACTAACCAATTGTTGTATTCGAGTGTATTTGACTGTATTCATGGAGTGAAACATGGGATTACAGCTCGACAGATTATTGTATTCGACTGTATTCACGGCGTGAAATAGGGGATTACACTATTTTTAAAATGGAAAGTGAATCAATTAACATAAGAGACTCCTCATATAACTCAACAAACTCAATTATAACACACAAATTTTGCATTTTCAGTTATAAAAAAGATTCTCAACCGAAAAATACCCCCAAAACATAGCAATCTTTAGAGAAATTATATAATATATCTGAATACATAAATTATATTAATTAAAAAAAACTTATGAATATATTCATGGCATATAGCGAGACAGTGAATACAATGAAATACATAGAATACAACGGGATACATTGAAATACAACGAGAAAAAAGATAATGAATAGAATAAAATACATAGAATACAACGAGACACGTTGAATTACAATGAAAAAAAAGACAATGAATACAATGAAATACATGAAAATACATTAAAATATATTAACAGAAAATCAAGTTGCTCAGCCCCAAACTCCATCGTCTTTGTTCAAGAACAAACCAACCGGATTATATGTCGGCGGCTGCTGTTCAAGAATCAGTTTAATGTCGGCGGCTGCCGTTATTGGTGAGAATCTTGAACATAGCAATCTTCAAGAATAATTTTTTTTTTGAATATTCGAAGATTCCCAAAACAAAGTTCTGAATGCTGAAAGTGCTCAGATTGCAAACAGTCTTGCTTTTTCCGTGTTGGTTTGTTTATGGAAAACATGTACAATTGTGGTATTTAGTTTTATGGAAGACGAAACAATTGTTCTCTGGCAAACAAACTACAATTTTTCTCTGAGAAAGGTTCGTGGGTTTGTTGTGTTCTTTGCACAAATCCGATGGAAGGAGGAAGAGATCGGAAATTTTAATGGGATGGAGGAAGAGAATGAGATGTATCAAACTAGAGAAAGAAAGAAAATAGTGTAACTGATTAACGTATTTAGTGGCTTAGGGCTAAGAGGTAACCAAAATTAAATATTTTGCTATAAACCTTAAAAGATATCTATAGAATATAACTTTTTTAAATGATATTTATTTAAAATAAATAAGGTGTTAACCTTTGCTATAGGAGATAAAAATTTACTTCTTTTTAAAGCCCATAGTTTCTAAATGGGCCAAATAGAAAGCAAAAAAACTTATGGGCCCAGCCCAACAAAATTGAAACACCCTACATTTTTTTCTATCATATATGGAGATTAAGAAGAACTTATTTAATCCTTTTTTGGGGGATTGAAATTTCAGAAGTCTTGGTCTTTCCCCCTTTCCCTGAACTTTCACTCTCTTTCCCGCGGCTCCCCAACTCTCTCTTCTGTGTCTATCTGTCAAATCATTATCAACTGGGGTTTTCTCTCTCTCCATATTCATAATTCGGTTATACTCCTTTTCATCCCAGGCGCGTGGCTCATACGGGTAAGCATATTTCTGTGTGTGTACTGTTTCTCGATTTGTATTGTGATTCAGGGTTTTGGGTCACATGGGCTTTAGAAGTTTGAAGTATTTGGATTGTGTTTGCTGCCTTTTTTTCCCCCCTATCAATAATAGAGTATGAACTCCGATTCTCTTAATTGAAGTTTTAGGGTTTAGGATATTTGTTGATCTGTTTTTTGGTGTTTGAATTCTGGATTTGTCTCAGTTCCTGATACTTTGACTAACTAAGGGTCTCTATTAATTGCTTCCCTTTGTTCGTTTTTTGGTAAAATTTGAGCTGCTTGTGTTACTCTCACTGTCTGATACCTTATATTTTGCTCTGTCACGTTTAAGAAATATGCTCAGAAGTCAGGATTCTAGAAATAGACTTACCTCCAAACTTTAAGATACCATTTGAGTTGAGAAATCCATATGCGACATCTAGAGTTGGCAAAATGGTTAAAACAAAACAGTTATCTACCCATATTATCCATCAAAAAACGGGTTGGATAATGAACCATTTAAAAACGGGTCAAATATGGATAAAGAACCATATTATCCACTTAGGAAATGGTTAACCAAATGGATAACCAATGGATAACTAATATATTTAAATTTTACATTTGTAAAGCCTCAAATTGGAGTTCCTCAAGTTTGGAATACTAGGAATTTTCTCATAATTGATCATATTTAAGAAGCCATAACCGCGGGATAAACCCGTTTTTATCCGTCTCAAATACGGGTTGGGTCGGGTCGGATAATTTATCCGGGTTTTAAATTACCCGTTTTGACCCGTTCATATCCGACCGACCTGTCCGCTTGCCACCCCTAGCGACATTATTGTTATGTGTTTTGTTTATTTATATTTTACTTAATCGTTTTCCATAGATTAGTTGAAATTAGCTATTCTTTGTTGCAGATTTTGATATCTTGATATAAGCTTCCGGTCTTTCTGTGGTTTTGATTTGCCACTAATCTCGCTCATAGCTGCTCCAAAAGCACATAAGTTATAACTGAAGGTAAAGTTCCTTATCTAGAGCTGTTGCTATGCGACATAACTAATAGTAAAAATGTGTTTTTCTATGTCTGTCTTGAGAAATGCAGCATTTCCTTCTTACCATTTAGTACTCTTGTTTTGCTTTGTGGAAGTATATGTTATTTTGTCAATATCCACTTTGATTTCTGTTTATATGTATGCACTTTTTTTTTTTTTGGCGATATTGATGTTACTTTCCTTTTTTCTTCTTATAGAGTTGAGATGAAGAAGACAAGTTAGGAACTTATACTTATCACTTGGCCAGCTAATTTATTAAGTTCAATCTGCGATGGACTGCAACAAGGACGAGGCCCTAAAGGCCAAAGAGCTTGCGGAGAAGAAATTGCTGAATAATGACTTTGAAGGGGCTAAAAAGGTTGCGGTGAAAGCAGAACGACTTTACCCTCAACTGGAGAACATTTCCCAGTTACTTGCTGTCTGTAATGTTCACTGTTCATCTCAAAACAAAATAGTGGGATCAGAAAGGGACTGGTATGGGATTCTTCAAATTGATAAGTTCTCTGATGAAGCGACCATCAAGAAACAATATCGGAGACTTGCACTCGTGCTTCATCCTGACAAGAATAAGTTGCCTGGTGCAGAGGCAGCTTTCAAGCTAATTGTGGAAGCAAATATGGTTCTCTCTGACCCAGTTAAAAGGTCTTCATACGATAATAAGTGTAAAGTTCTATCCAAATCTTTCGTAGCAAGGCAACCACCTCATCAGGTTAATCGATATCCATTTGTCAGGCAAAACAATGTTCACAATGGTTTCAATGCTCCGTTCAATAATCTAAATCACCGTCAATCTACACAACCAGCTTCATCTGCAGTGCAGGAAACGTTCTGGACAGAGTGCCCCTCTTGCAAAGTTAGATACCAGTATTATAGTAATTATGTGAACAGTGCTCTGCGCTGCCAGAAATGCTCGAAGCCTTTTATAGCATTTGATATAGGTTCTCAAGGTGTCCCTCCTGGACCCAAATGGAGTCAGCCTGCATTTCAGGATGTGCCCCTTAAATCTAATCTCAACCAGTCTTTTGTGCAGAAAGAACTTCCTAACCAAGGAACCTCGAAAATGACTGCAGGAAGTGCTGGGTTTCCACCTACACGAACTGGACCCCAACAGGGTCCAGAGATATGCAGAGGAAAGACTGCTCCAGTGTTTGAGGATATGAGAACCAAACGGAAGGATGGAAAGCGAACAGGTGGTATGAGAGGAGGAGCTGCAATGCCAAAGGTGGATCGCAAAAGTAGGAAAAGGGGTCGGAAGCAGACAGTTGAATCGAGTGAAAGCTCTGATACTTCAACCAGTGTCGAGACAGAAGATGTGGAGATTGAAAATGGAAACAATCCACCTGCTGGACAAGGAACTGGACTTGATGCCTATGGCGCTAGGAGATCATCTCGGCGTCGGCAGAATGTTTCATACAATGAAGGTGTAAGTGATGATGAGAATGATTTGGCAAGCCATCTGAAGAAGGTGCGGTCTAACCAGTCAGCTGGAGATAGTAAACCTCAGCAGAAAGAAGATGTTGGTGGTGATAATCAAAGACATGCATGTGCAACTAGGCCATGCAGTAATTCTGTGGAAAGATTAAATCAAAATGGATTGGGCTGTCCTGAAAGGGATGTGCAAACCAACAATTTTAAAATTGGGACTGTTAATGGACAGGCTTCCAGACCGCCATCAGGGGGTGCCAAAAATATTGAACTTCTCGTTGATTCTGATTCCGAACCAGATACCATTTCTGATAGTAATCCTGCACAGGTGTATGATTATCCTGATCCTGAATTCAGTGATTTTGACAAGCACAAAGCAGAAAATTGCTTTGCAATTGACCAAATCTGGGCTTGCTATGATACGGAGGATGGTATGCCAAGATTCTATGCCCACATTAGGAAGGTATCCAGTCCTGAATTTAATGTGATTTTCAGTTGGCTCGAGGCTCATCCAGAAGATCAAGGAGGCAGAGCTTGGGTCAGGGCAGAATTGCCTGTTGGCTGTGGGAAATTTAAACGTGGGTGTACTGATTCCACTTCTGATCGACTTACATTTTCTCATCAAGTTCAGTGTGAAATGGGCAAGAGAGGTCTGTACGCTGTATATCCTAGGAAAGGGGAAACGTGGGCCCTTTTCAAGGATTGGGATATTTGTTGGAGCTCCGATCCAAAGAACCATAGGAAGTACAAGTATGAAATTGTGGAGATTCTTTCTGATTATGTTGGGGATGTTGGTGTCCAAGTTGGTTACTTAGATAAAGTGACTGGTTTTGTTAGCCTTTTCCAGCGAACAAGGATTACTCTATCTGGTACATTCTTTGTAAAGCCAAATGAACTTTACAAGTTCTCTCATCGAGTTCCCTCTTTCAAAATGACTGGAACTGAGCGAGAGGGTGTACCAGCGGGATCGTTTGAACTTGATCCTGCTTCCCTACCCCTTGATCCAGACGATATTTGGTACCCTGGCAAAGTTAAGGAAGAAAGCAGGACTTCAAATTCTCAACCTGTAGAAGAAGTTTTGTTTGCTGTTCCCCCTGGAACTAGAGACAAATCCAGGACATCTGAGAATGCGACGATATCTCTGAAGTCCGGGGACTTGAAAGGCATCAATGCTACTGATGGTGAGTCTGCTAAGGTTCGAAAATCTCCTAGAGGAGTGAACATCTCGGAGAAAACGCAAAATAAAATGAGCTCTCTTTCTGCCGATGACAATCCTTCCACTGATTTTGACGATAATTGTGTTAAAAAGAACTGTCATTCAAGTCCCAGCATACCAAGTCATTTGTCATGTCAAGCTGATGAAGAGTCGCATTCACACACAAAGAGCTTTGGTCTCGGCAACTCCTCTGGAAGCTCCAAAAATCCAATAACTTTATCAGATGAAAAACGTTTTGAAGAAGTTTTTTGTGATTTTACGATGGACAGATCTATGGAGAAGTTTCAGGTAGATCAGGTATGGGCTCTTTATGGTCAAAATAGTACATTGCCAAAGACTTATGCTCAGATTAAGAAGATTGTTCCTTCCCCATTCAAATTGCATGCAGTCCTTCTTGAATCTAGTGCAGGGCGTAAAACTGCTCCTCAGACTGTTTGCGGAACATTCAAAGTGCAGAACGAAAAATGCCAAGTCTTTGATCCCAGTAGCTTCTCGCACGTGGTGAAAACAGTCTCTAATAATAGAAATAGGTTTGAAATCTATCCAAGAGAAGGAGAGATTTGGGCACTGTACAAGAACTGGAAAAAATCAAGTTTGGATCCAGACAAGTTTGAGTATGAGATAGTGGAGGTCATCGAGAATTCAAAAGACCGGATAAAAGTTTCATCCATGGCGCGTGTGAATGGTTTCAAGTCAGTCTTCAGGTCTCTAAGAAAACAAAAATTGAATCCTGCTATTCTAGAAATAAAAAAAGATGACTTCGGGAGATTCTCTCATCAGATCCCTGCATTTCAGCTGACTGGGGAAAAAGGAGGGGTTTTAATAGGCTGCTGGGAGCTTGATCCTGCTTCAGTACCGTGTTCCCTATAAAGTGATGCCCCAATTATAGTGTGACGAGACTCAAATGTGAATTGGTTCTCCTGGATTTAGAGAGTCTTGGCAGAGAAAACTTCCTCTCTGTTGCACCATATCATCAGTTTATTGTTCGATGGTTGCATGACTTGTAGACATGACAGATTCTTCAGTCTTTTGCTTTACTTCGCTAGAATTCATTGTTAGTGTAAATCTTAAGGATGATGTTCACTACATTTAATAGGATAGTTGGCATTTCACGTGAACCAACTTTTAATTGCTGTATGTTTGCAGCAGCAGCTATTAATATAAATTGGTCCTTTGCTGTATGTCTGGTGAATGAAATGTATCACCGGATGGTTGCAGAAACATATTGCGACTTGCGAGGATATTGGTCCATTCAATGGCATCGTGGTTTCTGTAATCCATCCTCTTCTGCGAGGGGAAAGGGCAACTTGAAAGTTTCAGGCCTTTCTTGTTTTCAATCAGCTTTTCTTTTGATACTCTTTGTGATCATTCCCCTTCAGTTTTGAATTGGATGACTTTGTGACTTGAGAGTTCAGCTATATAAAAAGAAGAATATGTATGAAACTAAAAGTTCCAATGTGAGCCTGTTAACCATATCGTATATTAAACTGGAACTTGGAAATAAATATTCCTTTAAATGATTGGAGCTGAAGATAAAAAAGATTCAATTCGACTGTATCCCCATCTCTGCAAAATAAGTTTAGTTGTATTGATCTGACTATGTCGTTCGTATATTTTTAGAAAAATGTAAACTTATTTCACCAAATTGGGCAACAGGAGAGAAATGAGGACGGATCCGACGTTGCTGCGGAAAGGATGGAAAACTTATCCTACACTTGAAAACGATATTGTAGTTGCGGTTTAATGTTGCAATGTTACTTCATATGAGTTTGAAAGGACTAGTGTTTGGGAACTTGTCAAATTGATCATGCATCAGTAATTGGTACAATGGTTGTTTAAAAACAAACCCCATTAAACAGGTAAAACTGTATAATAAAGTTTCCATGAGCATGTAGGTTCGGAACCCCTGCATACTTTTTCAGTTGGGCTCGTCGCACAGGGCGAGCTATTGCACAGGAGCGGAGTTTACCCAGCGAAGGATAGCGGCTGCGAGTTTACTAGTTTCAGAAAAGAAAAAGGTTCCATGAGCACAATCTCCTTACAACTTGCTGCCTCCTCTCTCCTTTTTATTGCTAACTCACCTGCCGTTAAAGTTGGCAATATTTCACCTCCTAACGAAGCTGAAACCTCGCCTACATAACCTGTCCCCCATTCCTTTTCGACGGTCGTTTCCTTACACTAAAATTGGCTATCAACAAAATTTTCATGTTTATATTTTTTTCTTAAATAGGAACTTAACCAACATATAGCAAAGGAATAGCCGTAAAGATGTAATGAGAAAGTCACGTATCTGGTATTTTTTGGTATGCTATTTTACAATTCATTACCACATGATTGATTTCCTTTTGCTGTCCCAGTCAGAATATGAAGTACATATATCTAGAGAAATCATACAGTAACATCAACTAATTTGGAATTGAAACCTTTGTTGATTGTTTGCTTGAAATATTCTCCACATCGTCCTATATAAATAACTTTCTACTCTTTTTAATTTGGTCCTGATCAAATCTGGATCAAGCACTCATTGATCAAAGGAAGGAGATGATGAAGAACAGAGAGAAAAATGAGCGGGAGAAACGAGCTGCTTTCTCATTGAATGAATTAAGCTACAAATGCAATGAATAGCTAATATATACAACTAACTGCTAACTGCTTCTTTAACTTAACAGTTGTGTACATCTGTCAGACTGTCACTACTAACTAACTAACTGCTAACTTCCTAACTAACAACTCTCACTCTTCAATACCCTCCCTCAAGCTGATGGTTGAAATATGTTCTTCAACCCCAGCTTGGATACAAGATAGTCATGCTGCAGGCACATGATGTGTCTTGATCATTCCTTGAACTATTTTCTCCCAGACAAAGTGACAATCAATGTCAATATGTTTTGTCCTTTCACGGAATATAGGATTTGCTGCTATCTGAATGACATCTTTGATGTCACAGTAAAGATCTATAGGCCATTGAACAGTTACTCCTAGCTCCTTGTACAACCCAATCAGTCAGGTTAGTTCTGCAACAATTGAAGGCTTGCTTCTAAACTCTGCTTCAGCTGAACTTCTAGCAACAATGTCTTGCTTCTTAGATTTCCAGGGTACTAGAGCATTGCCAAACTTCACTAGGTAGCCATTGGCATACCTTCTAGTTTGTAGGCATCCTTCCCAGTCTGAGTCAGAGAAAGCTTGTAGTTTGTCTGATTCTTCAGCTGGCATTAGCAGGCCAAGTTCAGGTGCAGCTTTAATATATCTACTCTTAAAGCAGATTTCATGTGTGACTGCTTGGACTTATGCATAAACTGAAAGCACTTGCATTACAAAGGCAATATTAACTCTGTTCATTGTCAAATATAGTAGTCTACCAACAAGACTTTGATAGGAACCTGCATCAGCGAATAACTTGTCCTTAGTGTTTTCATTCATTGACAAATGAATCATACTCAACAGAGGTCAACTTCACATTAGTTTCCAGTGGTGCACCAGTAGGCTTAGCACCTCCAAGTCCCATTTCTACAAGTAGTTCTAGGACATTCTTTCTTTGACTCATGAAAATCCCTTTGTCTGACCTAGCAAATTCTATTCAAGGAAAAACTTAAGCTCTCCCAAGTCCTTCATTTTAAACTTTAGCTTCAGGTCATTTCTTGTCTTCAATATTAACTCATTATAGCTTCCAGTCACAAGGAGGTCATCTATATAGATTAACACTACAACCAACTCATTATGTATGTGCTTTGTGAACATGGAATAGTCAAAATGGCTTTGAGTAAAGCCTAGTTGTAGTAGTGTATCAGTCAACTTCTTATTCCATTGTCTTGGAGTATGCTTAAGTCCATATAGAGACTTATGTAGGTTGCAGACTCTATGATTCCCACCCTGGCTATTAAACCCATGAGGGATATCCATATACACTTCCTCTAGAAGATCTCCTTGTAGAAATGCATTGTGTACATCCATTTGAAATATAGACCAGTGCTTAGCAGCAACAACAACAACCACAGACCTAACAATCACCATTTTTGCCACAGGCGAAAAAGTTTCAGTGTAATCTAGGCCTTCTTGTTGGCTGTACCCCTTATCTACAAGTCTATCTTTGTATCTCTTTACTACTCCTGAGGCTGTGTACTTGACCTTGAACACCCATTTATAGACAATGAGAACCTTGCGAGTAGGTATATCAACAATACCCCATGTCTTATTTTCCTATAAAGCTGCAATCTCAAATTTCATAGCTACAATCTAGTTGAGATTTTGAGTGCTTCAAGATAGGTTTTAGGCTCCTCAATAGAGGAGTAAGCAGCTAGTGCAATACTGAATGAAGCAAAAATATGATCATAGCTTATATAGTTGGATATAGGGTAGCAACAATTGGCATTCCCTTTGCCTTGAGTAACATAGTCTTTCCGCCAATGAGGTGGCTTGCTAACTCTGACTGACTTTCTGCCTATGTCTGATTCAGGCTGTGTGGGAGCATTATGCACTGTTCCACTGGGCAGTGCATCCATAAAAGCAGCTGGTGAACTTTCATCAGAAGAGACAAGCATGTCTGAAGGGGCAGTAACTTCTTCATTGATTGCTATGGTAGGAGGTGTAACTGGATTAGGGATATCTGGCATGTGCTCTGAAGTAGGAATAGTAAAGAAGTCTAGTACATGAAACAAGGAAGTAACTAGAGTGTTCAGGTATTGAAAAGAAAAAACATCTTTCTTGAACACCACATCTCTACTGACTAAGAAGCTCCTTGAGTGAATAGTGTACATCTTATACACCTTCTGTGTCATAGAGTAGCCAAGAAATACAGCAGGGACTTCCCTAAGAGAGAATTTATCTTCCTTCCTCTAGGAAGCTAAACACCTTTAGATGATCTAAACTGGAGGCTTACCATGGAGCATTTCAAAAGGAATATTAGTTTTGTCTTTAAGGGCTAAGCTAGGCAGCCTGTTAATAAGATATACTGCTGTGAGCACACACTCACCCCAAAATATAAGTGGAATTTCTGCTTGAAACCTCAAGGCTCTAGCTACATTTAGAATGTGTCTGTGCCTCCTTTCTGCAACTTCATTTTGCTGTGGAGTGTAGGTGCAAGAGCTCTAATATACTATGCCTAGACTTTGTCGTAGGTCTGTCATCCGAGAGTTAAAACAACTCACAACCATTGTCAGTTCTTAGAAACTTTACTGTGGAGGAGTATACATTCTTAACTATAAGAAGGAAATTTCTGTGAGCAAAAAAGACTTCAACTATAGAATGTAAGAGAAAAATTCAAATATACCTAAAATGATCATCTACCAGAGTTAGAAAGTACCTTTTCCCATCATGAGTAGGTACTCTATATGTCCCCCAGACATCACCATGAACTGTATGAAAGCAACTAGTAGAAATAGTAGTACTCAAGGAAATGGTAGCTTTATTTGTTTAGCCAAAGTGCATATTGTACAATATTTATCAGAATTTGCATTGTCAATAGTCCAAAATATAAGTAATTTCTTTAGAACATTAAATGGCATATGGCCTAGTCTCTTATGCCACAAGGCTACATTTATTCTACCATCCATCTCCTTTATTGTATTTATAGCAAGTGATGTTGAAATGTCCTTTTCTGAACTATCCACAGACTGTAGTCTACTGCTAGAAGTGATCCTTACCAATCCCTTTCACCTTACCACTGAATAGATCCTAAAAAATACATAAATCAGGAAAGAAACAGAATGCACACTTCAACTCTTTTGTTATCTTTGATATTGATAATAAGTTGTACTTGAACTCTGGGATATGCATGACATTAGTTATCATCTGTCTTGGGAAGGTATAAATAGTTCCTATGTGCTTAACAGTAGCTAAACTTCCAATAGGTAGGAGCATTTTTCCTTCTCTAAACTTATCACAGGGTTTAGAGTCAGTCAATGAATTCATACTTCTAACCATATGATTAGAGGATCCTAAATCTTTTATCCATTTAGTGAATTAAACAGCCACATCAGTGACATCAGTAATAGTTATAGCATCATTGTCCATACCTACTGCTATAGCTACTTCATTACTTTCACTTTTGTTTCCTAGGAGCTGAAGAATCTGTGAGTATTGTTCTGGTGTGAAGTGAGGCAGTGTCACTGAGTTACTCTTATTCTGACTATAATATGCCTCTTCAGCAGTTGAGGTGCTTCCTGCAAAGTTAGCTGTAGTACCTTCAAAGTTTCCTCCTATTGGACCAAGGTTTGAAGCTTTATTTGTTCCCAGCATGCACACCTTGACTCTCTTTTGCAAAGTTCCCTGCAGGGTTGTACTTCTTTTTTGACTTGAAGTCTGGTGGGTAGCCATTAAGCTTGTAACAAGTATTTCTAGTGTGACCTTCGAAGTTACAATAGTCACAATACAGAGTATTCTTTCTTGTCCTGAAATTGTTCATCGAGTTAGGACCTCCTTTGCTGGTGAACAAGGTTATGTTCCCAGAGTTGTAAGCTCCACTGTTGCCACTGCTGAACAAAGCTGTGTTCTCTTGATTGTCAACAACATGTGTAGAGGTTGCTAATGATTGTCTACTCTACTCTAGATGATCATAGCATAGGCTTTGATTATAGTAGGAGTGGGGAACATCATCATAATCTGAATACTGGACTGGACATATGACTCATTTAGTCCCATGAGAAACTGCAAAATTCTATGAGATTCATCATATTTTTTCGACTCCTCACAACCACACCCAATGACAAGGCATTAAGGCATCAAATTCTTCCCAAAGCTCCTTCAATTTTAAGAAATAGCTGGACACAGAGGAGATTCCTTGAGACGAGCTGGCTATCTGTCTATGTAGGAACAAAATTCTAGCTCCATTTACCTTGTCAAAACTCTCCTTAAGGTCTGTCCAAAAGAGCACTCCTAGCATAAACCATTCCACTTAGCAGTTCATTACTAATAGAATTCATTATCAATTAGAGTGCTATTGTATTACATTTCTCCCACAAGTCATGTAGTGATGAATCAAATTTTGACTTAGGATATCTACCATCAATGAATCCTAATTTTTTTTCTTCGGGTAAAATCATTCACATAGAGCTACTCCATAGAGCATAGTTTTCAGAACCAGTGAGTTTGATCAAGATTAAAGAGCTATCTGGAGTGTCACAAGGTTATAGAAATAGTAGCCGATATTGGTCCACTATTGGAATTGGTGCGGTGACTCGATCAATTGCTGGTGCAGAGCTGGTATCCAATCAAATGCCTGTATTCAAGACAGAGCTACTGTCTCTTACTTCCATTGATGAAGAATTTTGAAGCTCGAATAAGAAAGAAAATAGGAATCAATAAATTCAATCGCTCAACCCTAGAATTGAGGAATTGAGAACAACTGAACAACAAACTCAACAAAGACACTTGAATCCAGAGTGAGGAAGCAGAAACAAAGCTCAGATCTATATCACAAGCTCTGATACCATGATCAAATCTGGATCAAGCACTCATTGATCAAAGGAAGAAGATGATGAAAAACAGAAAGAAAAATGAGCAAGAGAAAATAGTTGCTGTGATGACCAAATTCTATGTTTCGGGGCCTTAAAAACCTCTTTCTGTCTCACCTAAATTTGCGTGCACAGTCCGGACACGTTTCCGGAAAGCTTTTATGTGAAAACTAAGTAAAATAAGGAAATTGGCTTTAAAAATAAAATAAAGTTGACTTTGGTCAACATTCTTGGTAAACGGACCCGGACCCGTGATCCGACGGTCTCTTAGGGTCCGTAGTAAAATTTGGGACTTGGACATATGACCATAATCGAATTTCAAGGTCCCAAGCCCGAGAAATGAATTTTTGAAAGAAATTGTTTAACTGAAATTATAAGAGTTTTTGAAAATGAAAAGAGGTTTGAAATTGATGGTATAGGGCCCGTATTTTGGTTTCGAAGCCCGGTACAAGTCTTATATAATAATTAAGTTGAATATGTGAAGTTTGGTAAGAATCAGAGTTCGTTTAGTATAAATCGGACCTTTATTTGAGAAATTGAAAATTTTGATGTTCTTGAGTGATTTCATGAATTTGAAGTTTAATTAATAGTTAGTGATGTTATTTTGATAATTTGATCACACGAGCAAGTCCATATGATATTTTTAAACATGCGTGCATGTTTGGTTTGGAGCACCGAGGGCTCGGGTGAGTTTTGGATAGGCCACAGAGTGAAATTGGACTTAGGAAAACTGCTGTTATGTTGCAGGTATGTAGGATTCGCAATTGTGAAGCCTGGCTCACAAATGCAAGCTCGCATTTACGAAAAAACATCACAATTGCGATGATGGACTGGGACAGGGGGACCTTCGCATTTGTGAGGCTCATGTCGCAAATGCGACCTTAGCAGGCACCGCAACTGCGAACAGTTGTTCGCATTTGTGAAGAAAGCAGAGGCAGGCCTTCCTTTGCAATTGCGAAGCTTTTACCGCAATTGCGAGTTCGCATTTGCGAACATGACATCGCAAATACGATATCTACGCATGTGTATAATCAAAATTAAACGAAATTTTCTTCATTTTTCAAACTCCCTCAAACCCTAAGCTCTCTTGGGCGATTTTCTAAAGAAAAGGGGATTTGGACCTCGATTTGAGGTCCGATTTCAAAATAAATTATATATTTGAGTTCGTAGGTGAATGAGTAATCGGGTTTTGGTTCGACCCTCGGGTTTTAACCATGTTGGCCCGGGGTCGATTTTTGACTTTTTGGGGGAAAACATTAGAAAACCTATTTTCATGCATTAGAATTGATTCATTTAGCATTTATTGATATCGTTAAGTAAATTGTGGCTAGATACTAGCGAATTGGTTGTGGAAACAAGAGGTAAAATAGTAGTTGAGGCTTGAATTGTGTTCGTGGCATTGAGGTAAGTGTTTGGTCTAACCTTAGCTTGAGTGGTTAGAAGTTGTGTCTTATTTGCTATGTGTTAATTGTTGATTACGACGTATAGGTATGGTGACGAGTATCTATACGTCGGTGTCAAGCATGCCTGTGAGTCTTATACTATGATTAGTGTGACACCGTTTCGTATTGTTCATGCTTTATATGATAATTTCTATTGTTGAACAAGGCTTGTGGAAATATTATTGGTAATTGAACATCGTAGAGCGTTGGCTCAAGTTGAGAATTGAGTTGTGAAGTAATTGTGGAAAAGAGAAGAGGTTTATGATATTGTCTCCCTTGCCAGGATGTTATTGATTTTGATATTATCTCCCTTACCGGGATGTTATCACTCATGATATTGTTTCCCTTGCCGGGATATTGTTGTTATGCTATTGTTTCCTTGCCAGGATTTTATTGTGATATTATTGACTCCCTTGCCCAAAATTGGTTTGTGATTGTTGCTTGGGTGAGGAAGAGTGTAAAGCACGAAGGGTGATGCCGTGCATGATTTTGAGAGTGTTAATGCACGAAGGGTAATGCCGTGCCGCACGATGTAAAATGCCGTGCCCTAATATGAGTGATATTGCACGAAGGATAGTTCCGTGTCATGATTATGTGAGGTAAAAACACGAAGGGTGATGCCATGCCGATTATATTGATTCTTATGGTGAGGACGAGAGTAAAAGCATGAAGTGTGATGTTGTGCACTTGTCATTGATTACCTTATTCTTGTTTATAGTTGAATTTTCGTGTTCCTTTCACTTATTTACTGAAATTTAGTTTGTACATGATATTCCCTGCAACATGTTTCCCCTTACCATCTTTAACTGCTAGTTTCTGTCGATATTACTTGCTGTATATGATATAACTGCACAAGTTTATTTGGTAGTCTTGTCCTGGCCTCGTCACTACTTCGCCGAGGTTAGGTTAGGCACTTACTAGCAAATGAGGTCGGTTGTGCTGATACTACATTTTGCAGTGTGGGCAGATCCCGGTATTACAACTTCTGGATCACAGTGAGGTTGCTGCCTTCAGTCCATCAGGCGACCCGAGGTAGTCCTACAGGCGTCCGTAGGCCTTGGCGTCCCCTTCCTATCTAGTTTTTCTTCTGTTCTTTACTATTTCAGAGACAAACATGTATCTATTTTATTCAGACCCTATTTGTAGTATTCTTAGATTGTCTGTGAGATTGTGACACCAGTTCTGGGTAGCTTATATTTATGGATTTGTATCGGTATTATTTTAAATTGTTACATTTCATTCTTTCGCTTTTTTATTTCTGTTGTTTATAAAATGTTAACTCACAATTGTTAAGGGATTAAAAATGAAAAGGGTTAAATAATTGGAATAATTGGCTTGCCTAGCTTTCACTAATAGGTGCCATCACGACTCCCGATGATGGAAAATCCGGGTCGTGACATCTGCTTTCTCATTGAATTAATTCAGCTACAAATGCAATGTATGGCTAATATATACAACTAAACACTAACGGCTTCTTTAACTTAACAGCTGTCACTACTAACTAACTAAGTACTAACTTCTTAACTAACAACTCTCACTCTTCAACAGGTCCAAAATAAGTAATTTATTTAAAACGTAATTGAGGTATTAATGATTTATTTTCAAAATTATCCTTTTCTAATAAATAATTGAATACAATTTTAAAAGTCTTTCTGTTATAAATATATTATATTATAGATGTTTATTTAGTACTCCGTTGTAAATAAACTTCCTGGAGAAGCTTATCCATATGGGACACCGCCGTAAATATGTTTACCTATTTAGTACTCTATTGGAAATAAGCCTCCTGAAAAAGCTTATCACTTCGGTACCTGGTTATGGATAAACATTACCCCCGGTAAAAGATTATCTATATCAGGTATAATAAGCTTATCCTTTCGATACTCCGTTAAGGATAAACATTACCCCCGGTAGAAGATTATCTATGTCACGCCCCGAACCTGGGCCTGGACATAACACGATACTCGGTGCCTGACTACATGTGACCGAGCGAACCAACTGGCTGGCTGAATCAACATGTGGTATCATAACTGTTACGACTCCAACCCCGGTCATGAAGGCGCCCAACATACTTCTAGGCAAGCCCGACCATTCAACAACATTATCCCAAATTTTTATTCAGATTATAGATAAATATCACAGAGAATTTACTACGTCATCACTTTCAAGTGTATAATTAATAATAATATCTGCGGAAATTCAACTAAAATACCACACCATAGCCCAATAGAATCCGGTGTCACAAATATGAGCCTCTAATACAGAATATCCACCTACTACAAGTCTGTCTAGGAAAAATACGGAATAAAAGATAGAGATAGAGGGGAGAGATCAAGGCTGCAAACGCCATGCAGCTACCTCAATACTCCCAGATACTGCCTGCTCAGCTAAACAATTCCTCACTTAGCCTGTGGTGTACCTGGATCTACACGCAAGGTGCAGGGAGTAATGTGAGTACTCCAACCCAGTGAGTAATAAACATAAATAAAGGCTGAGAATAAGAAATCATGGAAAAATACAAAGTAAACTATAACTGGCAGTTTAGAACAACAAATAGTGAAGTAACAAATCAATTAAATCAGAGTACCAAATACTGAGACAGGTATAACCGATAAAAACATATGCATGAGTGCAATGCAATGCATATGAAGGTACACTCTAGTACCCACTGCGGCGTGCAACCCGAGCCATCCATTTATTTATCGTCGACGACGCTCACTAGGGGTGTGTGCAGACTCCGGAGGGGCTCCTACAGCCCAAACGCAATATCAAGCCATCTTGTGGCATCAAATCTAGGCCCTCGGCCTCATATCAATCTCAGTATAATCACCCAGGCTCTCGGCCTCAATATCAATGTAATCAACCAGGCTCTCAGCCTCAATATCAATATAACATTGCTGCGGCGCGCAGCCCGATCCAGACTCAGTCCAGAAATCATCATAAGCCCCTTGGGCATTTGTAAAACAGTAGTTCTCAACCCGAAATATCATTTAGAAATATCATTTAAGTTTTCAAATCTTAGAAAGATGGTTGAGTTTGCAAAACAGTATTTAAAACCTTGGACCGAGGTCAAATGATATGCAAAATATGCGAAAGAAGTGATATCAATCCCTGAAGGATTCAAATAATTGGCAAGAAGCCCAAATGTAACAATTATATCCAAGTAAGGATGATTCTCAATTTAGTTCAAGTAGAAAACACGGTAAAAACATCTCTCGGGACGGACCAAGTCACAATCCCCAACGGTGCTCTACCCCACGCCCGTTATTCGGCGTGCAAGTTACCTCAATATAGCGTTACGATGTGAACCGGGGTTTCAAACCCTCAGGACATCATTTACATCAATTAATCACCTCGAACCGGCTACTTCTTTAGCTCGCGACGCCTCTGCCCCTCGAATTAGCCTCAACGTGCGTCGAATCTATCCAAAATCAGAACGAACATGTCATAATATGATAAGGGAACAAAGCCCAATCAAAACAATCGAAAATACCAAAATTCTCAAAATTAGGAAAAACTCGAGCAAAATACTACTCCACAATGCCTTTTCCTCTCAAATCGACCTCCGAATGCCTCGAATCTAGCCACAATAATTCGATTCAATCAATAAAAATTATAGGAATTAATTCCATATGGAATTCTACACTTTCCATTAAAAATCCGAAATTGCACTCAAAATTCGCCCGTGGGGCCCGCGTCTCGGAATCCGGTGAAACTTATAAAATCAGACAACCCATTCCGATACGAGTTCAACCATACCAAAATTATAAAATTCTGACAACAACTCGACCTCCAAATCTTAAATTTTCATTTTTGGAAGATTTTGCAAAAATCTTGATTTCTTCCATTTAAATCCGAATTAAACGATGAAATAATCATGGATTTATGTAATATAAACACTTTCGAGTATAGAACACTTACTTGAGTTGAAATCGTGAAGAACACCTCAAAATCGCCCAAGAACCGAGCTCCAAAAATCCCGAAACGAAAATGAAGAAATCAGCATTTTTGGTCCTTAAGTTTCTGTCCGCCCGTCACTAAAAGTCCAGTTTCGTCACTAAAAGTCGTCACTAAAAGTCCACCAGAGACAGCTTTACCATCTATATTCAATCGATCATAACTTTCTGTACAAATGTCCGAATGACAAATGGTTTAAATTTCTGGACACTAGAATACAAGGGCTACAACTTTCATGTTTTATACATTTTCCGATTCCATATATATTTCGAGATATAAGCTTCCACATTAGCCTCCCCGCATCAGAAATTTCTGGAAAATTTCAAAACAGCTTTACTATCCCTTATTCAATCAATTATAACTTTCTGTACAAATATCCAAATGACAAATGGTTTATATTTTGGGAAACTAGAATACAAGGGCTACAAATTTAATGTTTTATACATTTTCCGATTCCTTATAGATTACGAGATATAAGCTTCCATATTATGCTCCTCGCATCAAAATTTTCGAACCTTGCTGTAAAAAATCCAGCAAGTTAAATTGGCCTAAAAATGGCCCGAAACCATTCTGAAACTCACCCGAGCCCCTCGGAACTCTAACCATGTATGCCAACATGTCTTAAAACATCATCCAAACTTGCTCCAATCATCAAAACACCTCAACTAACACAAAAATCATCGAATTACATCGAATTCAAGCCTAAGTTCTTTTAAAACTTCCAAAACACGCATTCGATCAAAAACCCAACCAAACCATGTCCGAATGACCTGAAATTTTGCACACACATCACAAATGACATAACGAAGCTACAGCAACTCTCGGAATTCCATTCCGACCCTCAGATCAAAATCTCACCTATTAACCGGAATTCGCCAAAATACTAACTTCGCCAATTCAAGCCTAATTCTACACCGGACCTCCAAAATTACTTCCGATCATACTCCTAAGTCACAAATCAACTCCCGGAGCTAATCGAACCATTGGAATTCACATCCGAGCCCTCTAACTCATAAGTTAATGTCCGGTTGACTTTTTCAACTTAAGTCTTCTTAAAAGAGACTAAGTGTCTCAATTCCTTTCAAAACCTTTCCGAATCAACTCGTTCACACCCAACACTGATAATGAAGCATAAAGAAATAAGAAATGGGGGAAAACGGGGCGGTAACTCACGAGACGACGGGTCGGGTCGTCACATCCTCCCCAACTTAAACAAACGCTCATCATCGAGCGTACCAGAGTTGTCCTAGAAGCCAACCAATAGCTGAACGACTTTACCAAGAATATACCCGAGGGTGATCCCACACTACCCTATCTCGCATAGGTCCGATACCATAATATAGCTGAAATTTCACAATCCATCTAGTCCATAGACCATAGAACCACACTGCACCTTCCGAAATCATACACAAGATTAGAACTTCACATCCATACTCAGAATAAGCCCGAACCAGCTGTAATAACCCATACCTGAAACATCAGGTGCAATTATCTGATATACCACATAACTCAAACACTCAAAACGATAATTTTTATTCATAGTAGTTGCACATAATAATCGAATATCAATAGGAAACCTCTTAACAACTAAAGCCTCATTCCAACACTTTCACATACTGCCAATGATAAAGGAAACACGCAATAAATCATAACCATTTCCTATGTCAACCATTCATGAAGTCATTTCTCTCATGGTAATTACCATAGCAAATTTTGAACTGAACCTCAATATTTACCCATCACATATATTGAAATCGAATCCGTTCGCATTCATTAATGATTTGAACGATCTCTTCTGATCAAACACACTACTCAGGTGACATGACACATCAATACATGCCTAAGCCACAACTTGCATAATACGTGCACCAATAAGAAACGGTCCGAACATACTCAAATCATGAAAATGACTCAACTGAGAGAGCTGTACCTAAAACTCACCAGTACTGCCACAACACAAGGCTGAGACCCTGTCTCACATCATAGAAATAGGACACACAAATTTGACCCGCAATGTCATGTTTCCACATAGCTTTGCTGCAACGCGCGTTCCTATCCAAATACTACTCCACAGGAAACACCTCAAGTCACTATGCTTGAAATCGACAACTATGCTCAATTGATGTCTGGAGCCAAAGCAAATCATTACACCCATGGTGAAACAAATAACACACACCACGCAAACCTGATAGAACATAACCGGTACGTTATCCACCGAACAACACCCAATTACTCATCCTGCTCGACTTCCACTACTACAACTCCTATTGGAGCCAGACGATCCGGCACCCGGCACCAAATTAATACCGAAATCAACAACCTTGCCCGACGACATGCCTAGCCATATGAAACTCATATGAAAAGTCCCCCAACACCGGAACTGAATTAATGATAGCAACCTTTGCACTAACATCCATCAAGAATGCCCAATTAAGAAAGAAATCCTTCCCAACCGTCTGCTGGTCCTTTGAAATATAAACCACTATACTAGAATATAATCCAATGCACTTCATCACTCAACCCGTGGCATTTTCGGTATTGCCCGTAGCGCAATAGTTCAGAATCACTCAATACTAAGACAACCAGTTTGAATTCCGACATCACATCCAAAATCTGACATACCAGCAAACAAAGATCCACTCGAGCCTATGAATCCCGATTGCCACTAAACGGTGCCGAATACACACGATCCACCACCACAACCTAGCCTGTACATGAGAACTCCCAGTCTCCAACTCCATATGGCACACAAATCATCATACCTGATTCCAGTTTCCACCGTGCAAATACATGCACACCTTTGATACCCAATCATTCCACGATAAATACTCTAAAATTTCCATGTGCCATACAAACAACTCGAATATCAACAGTCGATCCAGCCTTAAAGTGCTGCAATACTATTAAAGTGCCATCAACTTAATCACATTGGCCTTTTTTTCCTGAAACATATACCCTCTACAAATCACTATGATTAGAAATACAATTTCCTTAATCATCTGAAGATCATTCACCCTAATAATCTGAAGCTCATTTCTCTAATCACCTAAAGCTGCCCGTACCACCTAAGAATGTTATGAATTTCCATTCAGAACTGAACTGTAACCTTACACATGCAAATCTCAACCCTTCACAACATATCGCATATACCATACCATCCTAAGGTAACATGAGGACTTCACCTCATTTCCGAACCATGAACGTTTACGTACTCAACTAGTCCAGAACTTCCATTGATCCCATCTAGAAGAAAAATCATTACACATCCCATGCTCTGCATGACATACATAGGTCTTATTCAAATTCATACAATACCGATACGACGGATGAGATCTGTATAAATTCATAATACCGCCGAATCAACAATTCATTGGGTCTATACTTCTGGCAAGAAATATCACCTCATTATGAACCAAAAATGGTCTTATCCCCTTAATTTACTTCATATACTCAGATTGCACTGATCTCGAATTCAATGATCTTGTCTCACCCATTACGAATTGCTCAGGCCACCCCAGACATAATCGAAAGCCGCATATGATGCCCTAATATGCCAATAGGCTACCAATTCGAACGCGATACAAAAAAAGAAAACAAACTCTGGAAGGAATTACCAATCCCACACACTAATACAAACTTTCCTTAGAAAACAAGAAGCAAGGCATACAAAATAGCATATAGAAAACTATATTCAACATCACACTGTTGTGGCGTGCAAACCGATCCAGATAACATACCCATGGCGGCGTGCCACCCGATCCACACATAGATCTCACATAAGGAGATGCACATCGAGCCAAATTTGCTCAGTACAACAAAATACCGAGTATCGGTCGTAAGCATGCTAAGTGCATAATAATATCTCTGAGGGACATATAGCGTTATAAGATACAAAACTCAAGCACAACTGAGGTGCGATGTACAGTCTGAATTTCAAGAGCCAAGATGCTCATATAACGTCATTCCTACGCGGATTCTCAACACATAGCAATTTATCAAGCCGTCTCACAGCTCACACGGCGCAATGCATTACTACGCGAAATATCTGACAACGAAACATCAACCTAATTACTCCTCCATGAGGACCGCGTTACTAAAATGCACACATCTGGCCTGATATAGAGCCATTATTCACATTAAATCTATCCACCGACTGCAAGCTGATTCTGATCACACTGAACTAGTCTGATTACCTTTTAAAGGTCCATAATAACTCCCATTTTTCTCATAACACACAAGAACAACCATCATAATCGGAGTAATCCTCCCAGTTCACAACCCAATAAGCCAAGTGCCCTCCAAGCATGAATCTTCAATTTAATGACACCATCACAAACTTCATACTTGGTTTACATCTTTAATCAATCAAGTGATCACATGCCACACTTATATAATCTTCCCGTAGGACACACTCCCACAACCTACCACAACAATATCTAGAGCGTACCTCCAAACCACTGGTCGGACTAACACTGAAGAGCGATCAAGAATCATTAACCAGGACGCAAAACCCTTTTTACAAAACACTGATCTTAGGTGACGCTGAAGACAATACCAACTTACAGTAAACATCGAAACTTATCTCCTGCTCATCCGAGCTCATGACATCTTGTCAAAATTTTCCTTCACTCGTGCCATTCTCCACCCAATTTCCACAACCAGAACTGATTCACCAGCATGTATCAAATCGGAACTAACATAGTACATAACCGCACAATCCGCTAACCAATAGCAAGCTCCCCAACTTGACTCGAAGCCATAGATCACAACACACTATACTCATAACGCATATACTCCATTGTTGCCTCAATACCTTAGTGAGGTTAAACTCAAATCCTCTGTAAGCTTGTGTAAACACATTTCATTTAGTACTTCAACTCTTTGTCAATCTCGCAACAGTTAAACTCACTCTCTTAAGTGAACCAAAAATTTCAAACTTCAACACTTACAATTCATTTGCACATGAGATCTTCTGTCATTCACATGAGGATCACACCGGCTTAGCACACTTCACGTGAGATAACCCACCTGCTTTGCCTCAATATAACATTTTCGTATACCTTCCACCGCCATAAGCATTACGCAGTCACTTGATCTTCCTGAGTCTGTACTCATACCGCAACATGAAATTTACTTCACTCCCAACTAGGAGACATGAAAAGATTCTTCACACGCCCATAACTCGGGCTATAGCTTTAATCACGATGGACTTCAAGCATCTATTAGTTCTTCCATCATTCAGTATACCCTTCTCGTCGCTTCCAAATCATATAGATATGCCTCGCAGTACTAACATACTCATCACATAGCCACAACCATCATTTCCTCTAACAAGGACACTACCGAACATATAGCCTGTGGTGTACCTGGATCTACACGCAAGGTGCAGGGAGTAATGTGAGTACTCCAACCCAGTGAGTAATAAACATAAATAAAGGCTAAGAATAAGAAATCATGGAAAAATACAAAGTAAACTATAATTGGCAGTTTAGAACAACAAATAGTGAAGTAACAAATCAATTAAATCAGAGTACCAAATACTGAGACAGGTATAACCGATAAAAACATATGTATGAGTGCAATGCAATGCATATGAAGGTACACTCTAGTACCCACTGCGGCGTGCAACCCGAGCCATCCATTTATTTATCGTCGACGGCGCTCACTAGGGGTGTGTGCAGACTCCGGAGGGGCTCCTACAGCCCAAGCGCAATATCAAGCCATCTTGTGGCATCAAATCTAGGCCCTCGGCCTCAATCTCAGTATAATCACCCAGGCTCTCAGCCTCAATATCAATATAACACTGCTGCGGCGCGCAGCCCGATCCATGCTCAGTCCAGAAATCATCATAAGTCCCTTGGGCATTTGTAAAACAGTAGTTCTCAACCCGAAATATCATTTAGAAATATCATTTAAGTTTTCAAATCTTAGAAAGATGGCTGAGTTTGCAAAACAGTATTTAAAACCTTGGACCGAGGTCAAATGATATGCAAAATATGCGAAAGCAGTGATATCAATCCCTGAAGGATTCAAATAATAGGCAAGAAGCCCAAATGTAACAATTATATCCAAGTAAGGATGATTCTCAATTTAGTTCAAGTAGAAAACACGGTAAAAACATCTCTCGGGACGGACCAAGTCACAATCCCCAACGGTGCTCTACCCCACGCCCGTTATTCGGCGTGCAAGTCACCTCAATATAGCGTTACGATGTGATATTCCGGGGTTTCAAACCCTCAGGACATCATTTACATCAATTAATCACCTCGAACCGGCTACTTCTTTAGCTCGCAACGCCTTTGCCCCTCGAATTGGCCTCCACGTGCGTCGAATCTATCCAAAATCAGAACGAACATGTCATAATATGATAAGGGAACAAAGCCCAATCAAAACAATCGAAAAATACCAAAATTCTCAAAATTAGCAAACACCCGAGCAAAATACTACTCCACAATACCTTTTCCTCTCAAATCGACCTCCGAATGCCTCGAATCTAGCCACAATAATTCGATTCAATCAATAAAAATTATAGGAATTAATTCCATATGGAATTCTACACTTTCCATTAAAAATCCGAAATTGCACTCAAAATTCGCCCGTGGGGCCCGCGTCTCGGAATCCGGCGAAACTTATAAAATCCGACAACCCATTCCGATACGAGTTCAACCATACCAAAATTATCAAATTCCGACAACAACTCGACCTCCAAATCTTAATTTTTCATTTTTGGAAGATTTTGCAAAAATCTTGATTTCTTCCATTTAAATCCGAATTAAACAATGAAAATAACCATGGATTTATGTAATATAAACACTTTCGAGTATATGACACTTACTTGAGTTGAAATCGTGAAGAACACCTCAAAATCGCCCAAGAACCGAGCTCCAAAAATCCCAAAACAAAAATGAATAAATCAGCATTTTTGGTCCTTAAGTTTCTGTCCGCCCGTCACTAAAAGTCCAGTTTCGTCTCTGAAAGTCGTCACTAAAAGTCCACCAGAGACAACTTTACTAGCCATATTCAATCGATCATAACTTTTTGTACAAATGTCCGAATGACAAATGGTTTAAATTTCTGGAAACTAGAATACAAGGGCTACAACTTTTATGTTTTATACATTTTCCGATTCCATATATATTTTGGGATATAAGCTTCCAAATTAGGCTCCTCGCATCAGAAATTTCTGGGAAATTTCAAAACAGCTTTACTAGCCCTTATTCAATCGACCATAACTTTCTGTACAAATATCTAAATGATAAATGGTTTATATTTATGGAAACTAGAATACAAGGGCTACAACTTTCATGTTTTATACATTTTCCGATTCCTTATAGATTACGCGATATAAGCTTCCAAATTATGCTCCTCGCATCAAAATTTTCGAACCTTGCTGTCAAAAATCCAGCAAGTTAAATTGGCCTAAAAATGACCCGAAACCATTCCAAAACTCACCCGAGCCCCTCGGGACTCTAGAGAAGTATGCCAACATGTCTTAAAACATCATCCAAACTTGCTCCAATCATCAAAACACCTCAACTAACACTAAAATCATCGAATTCAATCCTAAGTTCTTTTAAAACTTCCAAAACACGCATTCGATCAAAAAAACCCAACCAAACCATGTCCGAATGACCAAAAATTTTGCAAACACATCACAAATGACATAACGAAGCTACAACAACTCTTGAAATTCAATTCTGACCCTCGGATCAAAATCTCACCTATCAACCGGATTTCGCCAAAATACTAACTTCGCCAATTCAAGCCTAATTCTACACCGGACCTCCAAAATTACTTCCGATCACACTCCTAAGTCACAAATCATCTCCTAGAGCTAACCGAACCGTCGGAATTCAAATCCAAGCCCTCTAACTCATAAGTCAACGTCTGGTTGACTTTTTCAACTTAAGCCTTCTTAAAAGAGACTAAGTGTCTCAATTCCTTTCAAAACCTTTCCGAATTAACTCGTTCACACCCAACACTGATAATGAAGCATAAAGAAATAGGAAATGGGGAAAATGGGGCGGTAACTCACGAGATGACGGGTCGGGTCATCATAATAACATACTGAATGCGGAAGATAAACTAACACATGCTGATATACTGAAAGTCTGGATGATATAAATCATTTCCTCTAACAAGGACACTACCGAACATATAAGTTCAAAAACACTTGTTCACACAATCAGTACCTCGGCGCTCTCGCCATAGGCAAAGATCCAACCTCAAGTCCTCCAGACTGGCCCACCATAAACTCACAGAGATAACACCTCGCCCCTCGATCGGGGAATCACAAGCCATCGAGGCACATCTGATACTGAGCGTCCACGCGCGCATACGAACGCGTGGAAGGAATTTCAAAAGTTTCTTTTCAAGATGAATCAAGGACGCACGATAAAAATTCAAGAATGTAAAGTTTTCCTAAAGGTTCTGCAGCCACTCGAGGATAAATACAAACGTCTCCGTACCGATCCGCGAGACTCTACTAAACCGACTCATAACTCGCGAGACCAATTAACCTAGGCTCTGATACCAACTTGTCACGACACCAACCCCGGTCATGATGGCGCCCAACACACTACTAGGCAAGCCTCACCATTCAACAACATTATCCCAAATTCTTATTCAGATTATAGATAAATATCACAGAGAATTTACTAAGTCATCACTTTCAAGTGTATAATTAATAATAATATCTGCGGAAATTCAACTAAAATACCACACCATAGCCCAATAGAATCCGGTGTCACAAATATGAGCCTCTAATACAGAATATCCACCTACTACAAGTCTGTCTAGGAAAAATACGAAATAAAAGATAGAGATAGAGGGGAGAGATCAAGGCTGCAAACGCCATGCAGCTACATCAATACTCCCGGATACTGCCTGCTCAGCTAAACAATTCCTCACTTAGCCTGTGGTGTACCTGGATCTACACGCAAGGTGCAGGGAGTAATGTGAGTACTCCAACCCAGTGAGTAATAAACATAAATAAAAGCTGAGAATAAGAAATCATGGAAAAATACAAAGTAAACTATAACTGGCAGTTTAGAATAACAAATAGTGAAGTAACAAATCAATTAAATCAGAGTACCAAATACTAAGACAGGTATAACCGATAAAAACATATGTATGAGTGCAATGCAATGCATATGAAGGTACACTCTAGTACCCACTGCGGCGTGCAACCCGAGCCATCCATTTATTTATCGTCGACGGCGCTCACTAGGGGTGTGTGCAGACTCCGGAGGGGCTCCTACAGCCCAAGCGCAATATCAAGCCATCTTGTGGTATCAAATCTAGGCCCTCGGCCTCATATCAATCTCAATATAATCACCCAGGCTCTCAGCCTCAATATCAATATAACACTGCTGCGGCGCGCAACCCGATCCATGCTCAGTCCAGAAATCATCATAAGTCCCTTGGGCATTTGTAAAACAGTAGTTCTCAACCCGAAATATCATTTAGAAATATCATTTAAGTTTTCAAATCTTAGAAAGATGGCTGAGTTTGCAAAACAGTATTTAAAACCTTGGACCGAGGTCAAATGATATGCAAAATATGCGAAAGCAGTGATATCAATCCCTGAAGGATTCAAATAATAGGCAAGAAGCCCAAATGTAACAATTATATCCAAGTAAGGATGATTCTCAATTTAGTTCAAGTAGAAAACACGGTAAAAACATCTCTCGGGACGGACCAAGTCACAATCCCCAACGGTGCTCTACCCCACGCCCGTTATTCGGCGTGCAAGTCACCTCAATATAGCGTTACGATGTGATATTCCGGGGTTTCAAACCCTCAGGACATCATTTACATCAATTAATCACCTCGAACCGGCTACTTCTTTAGCTCGCGACGCCTTTGCCCCTCGAATTGGCCTCCACGTGCATCGAATCTATCCAAAATCAGAACGAACATGTCATAATATGATAAGGGAACAAAGCCCAATCAAAACAATCGAAAAATACCAAAATTCTCAAAATTAGCAAACACCCGAGCAAAATACTACTCCACAATAGCTTTTCCTCTCAAATCGACCTCCGAATGCCTCGAATCTAGCCACAATAATTCGATTCAATCAATAAAAATTATAGGAATTAATTCCATATGGAATTCTACACTTTCCATTAAAAATCCGAAATTGCACTCAAAATTCGCCCGTGGGGCCCGCGTCTCGGAATCCGGCGAAACTTATAAAATCCGACAACCCATTCCGATACGAGTTCAACCATACCAAAATTATCAAATTCCGACAACAACTCGACCTCCAAATCTTAATTTTTCATTTTTGGAAGATTTTGCAAAAATCTTGATTTCTTCCATTTAAATCCGAATTAAACAATGAAAATAACCATGGATTTATGTAATATAAACACTTTCGAGTATATGACACTTACTTGAGTTGAAATCGTGAAGAACACCTCAAAATCGCCCAAGAACCGAGCTCCAAAAATCCCAAAACAAAAATGAATAAATCAGCATTTTTGGTCCTTAAGTTTCTGTCCGCCCGTCACTAAAAGTCCAGTTTCGTCTCTGAAAGTCGTCACTAAAAGTCCACCAGAGACAACTTTACTAGCCATATTCAATCGATCATAACTTTCTGTACAAATGTCCGAATGACAAATGGTTTAAATTTCTGGAAACTAGAATACAAGGGCTACAACTTTTATGTTTTATACATTTTCCGATTCCATATATATTTTGGGATATAAGCTTCCAAATTAGGCTCCTCGCATCAGAAATTTCTGGGAAATTTCAAAACAGCTTTACTAGCCCTTATTCAATCGACCATAACTTTCTGTACAAATATCTAAATGATAAATGGTTTATATTTATGGAAACTAGAATACAAGGGCTACAACTTTCATGTTTTATACATTTTCCGATTCCTTATAGATTACGCGATATAAGCTTCCAAATTATGCTCCTCGCATCAAAATTTTCGAACCTTGCTGTCAAAAATCCAGCAAGTTAAATTGGCCTAAAAATGACCCGAAACCATTCCAAAACTCACCCGAGCCCCTCGGGACTCTAGAGAAGTATGCCAACATGTCTTAAAACATCATCCAAACTTGCTCCAATCATCAAAACACCTCAACTAACACTAAAATCATCGAATTCAATCCTAAGTTCTTTTAAAACTTCCAAAACACGCATTCGATCAAAAAAAACCCAACCAAACCATGTCCGAATGACCAAAAATTTTGCAAACACATCACAAATGACATAACGAAGCTACAACAACTCTTGAAATTCAATTCTGACCCTCGGATCAAAATCTCACCTATCAACCGGATTTCGCCAAAATACTAACTTCGCCAATTCAAGCCTAATTCTACACCGGACCTCCAAAATTACTTCCGATCACACTCCTAAGTCACAAATCATCTCCTAGAGCTAACCGAACCGTCGGAATTCAAATCCAAGCCCTCTAACTCATAAGTCAACGTCTGGTTGACTTTTTCAACTTAAGCCTTCTTAAAAGAGACTAAGTGTCTCAATTCCTTTCAAAACCTTTCCGAATTAACTCGTTCACACCCAACACTGATAATGAAGCATAAAGAAATAGGAAATGGGGAAAATGGGGCGGTAACTCACGAGATGACGGGTCGGGTCATCATAATAACATACTGAATGCGGAAGATAAACTAACACATGCTGATATACTGAAAGTCTGGATGATATAAATCATTTCCTCTAACAAGGACACTACCGAACATATAAGTTCAAAAACACTTGTTCACACAATCAGTACCTCGGCGCTCTCGCCATAGGCAAAGATCCAACCTCAAGTCCTCCAGACTGGCCCACCATAAACTCACAGAGATAACACCTCGCCCCTCGATCGGGGAATCACAAGCCATCGAGGCACATCTGATACTGAGCGTCCACGCGCGCATACGAACGCGTGGAAGGAATTTCAAAAGTTTCTTTTCAAGATGAATCAAGGACGCACGATAAAAATTCAAGAATGTAAAGTTTTCCTAAAGGTTCTGCAGCCACTCGAGGATAAATACAAACGTCTCCGTACCGATCCGCGAGACTCTACTAAACCGACTCATAACTCGCGAGACCAATTAACCTAGGCTCTGATACCAACTTGTCACGACACCAACCCCGGTCATGATGGCGCCCAACACACTACTAGGCAAGCCTCACCATTCAACAACATTATCCCAAATTCTTATTCAGATTATAGATAAATATCACAGAGAATTTACTAAGTCATCACTTTCAAGTGTATAATTAATAATAATATCTGCGGAAATTCAACTAAAATACCACACCATAGCCCAATAGAATCCGGTGTCACAAATATGAGCCTCTAATACAGAATATCCACCTACTACAAGTCTGTCTAGGAAAAATACGAAATAAAAGATAGAGATAGAGGGGAGAGATCAAGGCTGCAAACGCCATGCAGCTACATCAATACTCCCGGATACTGCCTGCTCAGCTAAACAATTCCTCACTTAGCCTGTGGTGTACCTGGATCTACACGCAAGGTGCAGGGAGTAATGTGAGTACTCCAACCCAGTGAGTAATAAACATAAATAAAAGCTGAGAATAAGAAATCATGGAAAAATACAAAGTAAACTATAACTGGCAGTTTAGAATAACAAATAGTGAAGTAACAAATCAATTAAATCAGAGTACCAAATACTAAGACAGGTATAACCGATAAAAACATATGTATGAGTGCAATGCAATGCATATGAAGGTACACTCTAGTACCCACTGCGGCGTGCAACCCGAGCCATCCATTTATTTATCGTCGACGGCGCTCACTAGGGGTGTGTGCAGACTCCGGAGGGGCTCCTACAGCCCAAGCGCAATATCAAGCCATCTTGTGGTATCAAATCTAGGCCCTCGGCCTCATATCAATCTCAATATAATCACCCAGGCTCTCAGCCTCAATATCAATATAACACTGCTGCGGCGCGCAACCCGATCCATGCTCAGTCCAGAAATCATCATAAGTCCCTTGGGCATTTGTAAAACAGTAGTTCTCAACCCGAAATATCATTTAGAAATATCATTTAAGTTTTCAAATCTTAGAAAGATGGCTGAGTTTGCAAAACAGTATTTAAAACCTTGGACCGAGGTCAAATGATATGCAAAATATGCGAAAGCAGTGATATCAATCCCTGAAGGATTCAAATAATAGGCAAGAAGCCCAAATGTAACAATTATATCCAAGTAAGGATGATTCTCAATTTAGTTCAAGTAGAAAACACGGTAAAAACATCTCTCGGGACGGACCAAGTCACAATCCCCAACGGTGCTCTACCCCACGCCCGTTATTCGGCGTGCAAGTCACCTCAATATAGCGTTACGATGTGATATTCCGGGGTTTCAAACCCTCAGGACATCATTTACATCAATTAATCACCTCGAACCGGCTACTTCTTTAGCTCGCGACGCCTTTGCCCCTCGAATTGGCCTCCACGTGCGTCGAATCTATCCAAAATCAGAACGAACATGTCATAATATGATAAGGGAACAAAGCCCAATCAAAACAATCGAAAAATACCAAAATTCTCAAAATTAGCAAACACCCGAGCAAAATACTACTCCACAATACCTTTTCCTCTCAAATCGACCTCCGAATGCCTCGAATCTAGCCACAATAATTCGATTCAATCAATAAAAATTATAGGAATTAATTCCATATGGAATTCTACACTTTCCATTAAAAATCCGAAATTGCACTCAAAATTCGCCCGTGGGGCCCGCGTCTCGGAATCCGGCGAAACTTATAAAATCCGACAACCCATTCCGATACGAGTTCAACCATACCAAAATTATCAAATTCCGACAACAACTCGACCTCCAAATCTTAATTTTTCATTTTTGGAAGATTTTGCAAAAATCTTGATTTCTTCCATTTAAATCCGAATTAAACAATGAAAATAACCATGGATTTATGTAATATAAACACTTTCGAGTATATGACACTTACTTGAGTTGAAATCGTGAAGAACACCTCAAAATCGCCCAAGAACCGAGCTCCAAAAATCCCAAAACAAAAATGAATAAATCAGCATTTTTGGTCCTTAAGTTTCTGTCCGCCCGTCACTAAAAGTCCAGTTTCGTCTCTGAAAGTCGTCACTAAAAGTCCACCAGAGACAACTTTACTAGCCATATTCAATCGATCATAACTTTCTGTACAAATGTCCGAATGACAAATGGTTTAAATTTCTGGAAACTAGAATACAAGGGCTACAACTTTTATGTTTTATACATTTTCCGATTCCATATATATTTTGGGATATAAGCTTCCAAATTAGGCTCCTCGCATCAGAAATTTCTGGGAAATTTCAAAACAGCTTTACTAGCCCTTATTCAATCGACCATAACTTTCTGTACAAATATCTAAATGATAAATGGTTTATATTTATGGAAACTAGAATACAAGGGCTACAACTTTCATGTTTTATACATTTTCCGATTCCTTATAGATTACGCGATATAAGCTTCCAAATTATGCTCCTCGCATCAAAATTTTCGAACCTTGCTGTCAAAAATCCAGCAAGTTAAATTGGCCTAAAAATGACCCGAAACCATTCCAAAACTCACCCGAGCCCCTCGGGACTCTAGAGAAGTATGCCAACATGTCTTAAAACATCATCCAAACTTGCTCCAATCATCAAAACACCTCAACTAACACTAAAATCATCGAATTCAATCCTAAGTTCTTTTAAAACTTCCAAAACACGCATTCGATCAAAAAAACCCAACCAAACCATGTCCGAATGACCAAAAATTTTGCAAACACATCACAAATGACATAACGAAGCTACAACAACTCTTGAAATTCAATTCTGACCCTCGGATCAAAATCTCACCTATCAACCGGATTTCGCCAAAATACTAACTTCGCCAATTCAAGCCTAATTCTACACCGGACCTCCAAAATTACTTCCGATCACACTCCTAAGTCACAAATCATCTCCTAGAGCTAACCGAACCGTCGGAATTCAAATCCAAGCCCTCTAACTCATAAGTCAACGTCTGGTTGACTTTTTCAACTTAAGCCTTCTTAAAAGAGACTAAGTGTCTCAATTCCTTTCAAAACCTTTCCGAATTAACTCGTTCACACCCAACACTGATAATGAAGCATAAAGAAATAGGAAATGGGGAAAATGGGGCGGTAACTCACGAGATGACGGGTCGGGTCATCATAATAACATACTGAATGCGGAAGATAAACTAACACATGCTGATATACTGAAAGTCTGGATGATATAAATCATTTCCTCTAACAAGGACACTACCGAACATATAAGTTCAAAAACACTTGTTCACACAATCAGTACCTCGGCGCTCTCGCCATAGGCAAAGATCCAACCTCAAGTCCTCCAGACTGGCCCACCATAAACTCACAGAGATAACACCTCGCCCCTCGATCGGGGAATCACAAGCCATCGAGGCACATCTGATACTGAGCGTCCACGCGCGCATACGAACGCGTGGAAGGAATTTCAAAAGTTTCTTTTCAAGATGAATCAAGGACGCACGATAAAAATTCAAGAATGTAAAGTTTTCCTAAAGGTTCTGCAGCCACTCGAGGATAAATACAAACGTCTCCGTACCGATCCGCGAGACTCTACTAAACCGACTCATAACTTGCGAGACCAATTAACCTAGGCTCTGATACCAACTTGTCACGACACCAACCCCGGTCATGATGGCGCCCAACACACTACTAGGCAAGCCTCACCATTCAACAACATTATCCCAAATTCTTATTCAGATTATAGATAAATATCACAGAGAATTTACTAAGTCATCACTTTCAAGTGTATAATTAATAATAATATCTGCGGAAATTCAACTAAAATACCACACCATAGCCCAATAGAATCCGGTGTCACAAATATGAGCCTCTAATACAGAATATCCACCTACTACAAGTCTGTCTAGGAAAAATACGAAATAAAAGATAGAGATAGAGGGGAGAGATCAAGGCTGCAAACGCCATGCAGCTACATCAATACTCCCGGATACTGCCTGCTCAGCTAAACAATTCCTCACTTAGCCTGTGGTGTACCTGGATCTACACGCAAGGTGCAGGGAGTAATGTGAGTACTCCAACCCAGTGAGTAATAAACATAAATAAAAGCTGAGAATAAGAAATCATGGAAAAATACAAAGTAAACTATAACTGGCAGTTTAGAATAACAAATAGTGAAGTAACAAATCAATTAAATCAGAGTACCAAATACTAAGACAGGTATAACCGATAAAAACATATGTATGAGTGCAATGCAATGCATATGAAGGTACACTCTAGTACCCACTGCGGCGTGCAACCCGAGCCATCCATTTATTTATCGTCGACGGCGCTCACTAGGGGTGTGTGCAGACTCCGGAGGGGCTCCTACAGCCCAAGCGCAATATCAAGCCATCTTGTGGTATCAAATCTAGGCCCTCGGCCTCATATCAATCTCAATATAATCACCCAGGCTCTCAGCCTCAATATCAATATAACACTGCTGCGGCGCGCAACCCGATCCATGCTCAGTCCAGAAATCATCATAAGTCCCTTGGGCATTTGTAAAACAGTAGTTCTCAACCCGAAATATCATTTAGAAATATCATTTAAGTTTTCAAATCTTAGAAAGATGGCTGAGTTTGCAAAACAGTATTTAAAACCTTGGACCGAGGTCAAATGATATGCAAAATATGCGAAAGCAGTGATATCAATCCCTGAAGGATTCAAATAATTGGCAAGAAGCCCAAATGTAACAATTATATCCAAGTAAGGATGATTCTCAATTTAGTTCAAGTAGAAAACACGGTAAAAACATCTCTCGGGACGGACCAAGTCACAATCCCCAACGGTGCTCTACCCCACGCCCGTTATTCGGCGTGCAAGTCACCTCAATATAGTGTTACGATGTGATATTCCGGGGTTTCAAACCCTCAGGACATCATTTACATCAATTAATCACCTCGAACCGGCTACTTCTTTAGCTCGCGACGCCTTTGCCCCTCGAATTGGCCTCCACGTGCGTCGAATCTATCCAAAATCAGAACGAACATGTCATAATATGATAAGGGAACAAAGTCCAATCAAAACAATCGAAAAATACCAAAATTCTCAAAATTAGCAAAAACCCGAGCAAAATACTACTCCACAATACCTTTTCCTCTCAAATCGACCTCCGAATGCCTCGAATCTAGCCACAATAATTCGATTCAATCAATAAAAATTATAGGAATTAATTCCATATGGAATTCTACACTTTCCATTAAAAATCCGAAATTGCACTCAAAATTCGCCCGTGGGGCCCGCGTCTCGGAATCTGGCGAAACTTATAAAATCCGACAACCCATTCCGATACGAGTTCAACCATACCAAAATTATCAAATTCCGACAACAACTCGACCTCCAAATCTTAATTTTTCATTTTTGGAAGATTTTGCAAAAATCTTGATTTCTTCCATTTAAATCCGAATTAAACAATGAAAATAACCATGGATTTATGTAATATAAACACTTTCGAGTATATGACACTTACTTGAGTTGAAATCGTGAAGAACACCTCAAAATCGCCTAAGAACCGAGCTCCAAAAATCCCAAAACGAAAATGAATAAATCAGCATTTTTGGTCCTTAAGTTTTTGTCCGCCCGTCACTAAAAGTCCAGTTTCGTCTCTGAAAGTCGTCACTAAAAGTCCACCAGAGACAACTTTACTAGCCATATTCAATCGATCATAACTTTCTGTACAAATGTCCGAATGACAAATGGTTTAAATTTCTGGAAACTAGAATACAAGGGCTACAACTTTTATGTTTTATACATTTTCCGATTCCATATATATTTCGGAATATAAGCTTCCAAATTAGGCTCCTCGCATCAGAAATTTCTGGGAAATTTCAAAACAGCTTTACTAGCCCTTATTCAATCGACCATAACTTTCTGTACAAATATCTAAATGATAAATGGTTTATATTTATGGAAACTAGAATACAAGGGCTACAACTTTCATGTTTTATACATTTTCCGATTCCTTATAGATTACGCGATATAAGCTTCCAAATTATGCTCCTCGCATCAAAATTTTCGAACCTTGCTGTCAAAAATCCAGCAAGTTAAATTGGCCTAAAAATGACCCGAAACCATTCCAAAACTCACCCGAGCCCCTCGGGACTCTAGAGAAGTATGCCAACATGTCTTAAAACATCATCCAAACTTGCTCCAATCATCAAAACACCTCAACTAACACTAAAATCATCGAATTCAATCCTAAGTTCTTTTAAAACTTCCAAAACACGCATTCGATCAAAAAAACCCAACCAAACCATGTCCGAATGACCAAAAATTTTACAAACACATCACAAATGACATAACGAAGCTACAACAACTCTTGAAATTCAATTCTGACCCTCGGATCAAAATCTCACCTATCAACCGGAATTCGCCAAAATACTAACTTCGCCAATTCAAGCCTAATTCTACACCGGACCTCCAAAATTACTTCCGATCACACTCCTAAGTCACAAATCATCTCCTAGAGCTAACCGAACCGTCGGAATTCACATCCAAGCCCTCTAACTCATAAGTCAACGTATGGTTGACCTTTTCAACTTAAGCCTTCTTAAAAGAGACTAAGTGTCTCAATTCCTTTCAAAACCTTTCCGAATCAACTCGTTCACACCCAGCACTGATAATGAAGCATAAAGAAATAGGAAATAGGGAAAATGGGGCGGTAACTCACGAGATGACGGGTCGGGTCATCATAATAACATACTGAATGCGGAAGATAAACTAACACATGCTGATATACTGAAAGTCTGGATGATATAAATCAAAGTGCGAAAATACTAATACAATTCTGAAACATATTTGTAGCCAACATAGATTAATATGAAAAGTACGTGACTTTGTCTAACTGTTACTCTAGTCTATGAAGCCTCTATTTGAGTACTGAAAACACTGACTGTATGTGAATACTGAAGACTGTAGTAATGATAATGCCCTGGAAGAACTGGGATCACCAAATAGCTGGTACAAGAATCCTAGCGCTTGGAATCATCAACCTATAATTTATTGCCTGCATTGTGAGATGCAGGCCCCGTGCAAAAGGGACATCAATACATTTGAATTGTACTAGTATGTAAAGCAACTGAAAGAAAGAATTATAAATGCTGAACTGAAACTAAGCTGATAACTGAAAATTTATAATTGATAACTGAAATGATAACTATTCAAAATGAAACTGAAATGATAACTGATAACTGATAACTGAACTGATAACTGATAATTGGACTGATAACTGATAACTGAACTGATAACTGGTAATTGAACTGATAACTGATAACTGGTAACTGATATGATAGCGGATAACTGAACGGTAACTAATAATTGAACTGAAAGGAAGTAAGGATATGAATACTCCCTCTTCTGAATGATGAACAACCTATTTATTTGAATATTAAACTGCGGCCTCAGGCCCAATATATATATATATGTGCACAAGCTGCGGCCTCAGGCCCAAGTATACGTATACATAACTGCGACCTCAAGTCCAAAATGCATAAAGCATAAAGTGCGGCCTCAGGCCCAAAGATGCATAAAGCATAAACTGCGGCCTCAGGCCCAAAGATGCATAAAGCATTAGCTGCGGCCTCAGGCCCAAATATAGGTGTTCAACATTCAGAGATTTAAAATCAGGAACTGAGAATCATACTGCAATACATAATAGTGAAATACTGAATCATGCTGAGTTATATGATAATGGAATACTGGATCACACTAAGTTACAGTATACTAGAATACTGAATCATACTGAGTTACATAATACTGGAATACTGAATAGGACTAGAATGAGACATGTATTCTTGAACTGGTTATGAACACTAAAACTTCAACTGTTTATGACATGCTGAGTAAGCTATTCTGAGACTTAGGGACATCAAGCCCAAGTCTATATTGAATACGAACTGAGCTCACAACGTTCAGAATGAAAGTCATGAACGAGTTATGAAGCTAGAGAATAGAAGTTTTACAACTATTCAAGGAACTAGGCTTAACTATATTTCTGAGGCAATTGATACGTCGTAAAAGAAACGTAGTGTAAGGAGAATCATTAATATTCCCAAACATAGAGAGTTAGCCTCACATACCTTAACTTTCTACTCTTGAGCGTAATACAACATTCGCCAACTCTTTTGACTTTAATCTATATCAATACAAGTCAAAGGGATTCCATAGTAGCAATAATTCTCATATTTTGGTTACTTAGGCATTTTCACAAACACTTGGTGAGAATAAAGCTTCATAGCCCTTATTAATGGTGTCTCTACACCCAATAAACCATTCTCTTGCTTCTAGATAAATTCTAAAGTCTCAAATGGTTATAATCAACATCATTCTTTATCACCCATAACGTAATCAACACCCATAACCAATAATAACCAATCAACAACCCAAACTTATCACCGTTCATGCTTTTCTATCAAACCCATCAACTCATATCTCATGAACTAGAGTCTATAATCATTAATTCAATGATAGAATCAATTAGAGGGTGAAGATATTACCTTTTTGACGTTCAATCTCCTTGAATTCGAGTTCTAGGGTTTCTTCTCTCAACAATGGTGTATCAAATCGAATATCTAATGATATGGAGGGTTTACCCATGTTAATAAGATGTTGGAAAATTAAAATTAACTTAGAATCACCATTAGAACTTACCTTGGATGGTGGAGGGACCCTTGAGGAATTAGGTTTTTGAGAGTTTTCCTTTGTAGAGCAAGTTTTTATGTTTTGAGGTTGTGGGGAAAGAAATTGGGCTAAAAAAATGACTTCCCAAGTCGTCCACCACGTCCCGGTTGGCGCGTCCGCGGTCCCGACCATGGTAAATCACTGGAACACTGCCTCGCCTCGCGGTCGCGGTAAAATGCGGCAGGACCGTGGTGGTTGCATACCATTCGGTAAAACAGGCATAACTTTTTACACAAAGCTCCATTTGGGATCCATAATATATCGTTTGAAATCTATTGCACATGCGTACAACTTTCATCCTTTGAGTTTTTCTAGATTCCTTATACATTTTAACTATAACCTGCTGGAAGACAGACCTTCTGCAAACTTAGTCGATTTTGCCAAATCTTATGCACCTCACTTTCCATCTTGATTTTGAAATAACTATTTTCACCCATAATCATCCCGATGGGACTTTACATGTTCAAAATATATCCTTACTACTCCTTTAACTCATTCATACCTAAGCCGAATTTTTTACGGGGTGTTACAATCCATACCGGGTACAATAAGCTTATTCTTTCAGTGCTTCGTTATGGATAAACATTAATCCCAATAGAAGATTATCTATACCTGGTATAATGAGCTTATCCTTTCAGTACTCCATTATGGATAAACATTACTCTCAGTATAAGATTATCCATATATGATATAGTAGCAGCTTACACAACAGCTTGCAGTAGCAATTTACACAACAGTTTACACATCAACTTCCTTTCTTCTATAAATAGAAGAGATTTCAGTTCATTATGTACAACAATTTGAATTCGCATAATATATCAGTTTCTCTCTATACTTGTCTTTACTTTACAGTCTTTATTTTATAATACATTATCAGCACGAGACTCTGCCATCTCGAGCAAATACTTTGAAAGTATATGAGGTACGAACTTTCTTTTTCTATATAATGTCAAATCTTTATAAACTTGAATTTGTAGCACTGTATATATCGGGCAAAAGCTACATGTCTTGGGTGCTTAATGCTAAAATTCATCTTGATGCGATGGGTCTGGCAGATACCATCAAGGATAAAAATCAGGCATCAAACCAAGACCGTGCCAAAATTCCTACGCCATCACCTTGATGAGGGCCTGAAAATGGAATATCTCACTATTAAAGATCCAGTCATACTATGGAATAATTTGAAAGATAGATATGACCATCTGAAGATGGTCGTTCTTCCACAGGCACATTATGATTGGACTCATCTAAGGCTACAAGATTTTAAATCTCTAAGTGAATATAATTCTGCTATGTTCAGAATTATTTTCCAATTGAAATTATGTGGTGATAATATTACTGATCATGATATGTTGGAGAAAACTTTCACCACTTTTCATGCCTCGAATATGCTCATGTAGCAGTAATATCGAGAGAAGGGATTTAAAAAATATTCTGAACTTATCTCACATCTTCTTATAGCCGAGCAACATAATGGGTTATTAATGAAAAATTATGAAAGTCAACATACTCGTTCTTGTCCATTCCCTGAAGTGAGTGAGACGAACTTTCACCAAGCTAGACGTGGAAGAGGTTGTGGCCCCAGTCGTGGTCATGGCCATGGTCGGGGAAGAAATTTTAATCATGGTAATAATAATGCACCAAAGAACCCTCCTTACCACCAGTAGTGGAAAAGGAATGAACAAAAGCATGGAGCTGTCACGACCCAAAATCTAACTAGTCGTGATGGCACCTAACCCATCCCACTAGGTAAGCCAACTCATCAAGTCCAATACAATATAACTTACTGAGGAAAAATAAATGATCTCTTATACACCTCCTCATGACTGGTAGTACAAATCATGAGCTTTTAAGAATAGAGTTTACAAAGCTGATATAAAAAAAAATACATCATCTGTTTGACAAATACATAAAAAGAGTTTAAAATTCTAAGGCTACCATGAACAAGAGGCAGCTACAACCGCGATACCGATACATTTTCCAAGTCAGCTCCCATCGAACGCAGCAACGTTGACATCCGAAATCTGCACACAATGTGCAGTAAGTGTAGTATGAGTACAACCGACCCCATGTACTCAATAAGTAACAAACCTAAACTTAGGTTGAAAATAGTGACGATCTTGTACCAAGGTTAGAGTCCACACCAATATCCAATAACATCTCATTACAATATAATTAAAGCATCACAAGGAATAACTCAATAATAAAATGCTCAGCTCATTCACAGTTCCAAAAAAATATATTTTCTTTTCAGGTATAATAGTAAAACTCAATTCTTTTCACTGAAATCACCAAAATATGAGTAAGTCTGAAAACTATGATCTTTCCCATAAAACTTTCTTTCAAAATAGGAGATTTCATTTTTCAAATGGCACGAGGAAAGTACATCTCTATGCCTATATTTCAATGTGCATGCCAATGCAATGCAAAATAATGACAAAACCATATGCATACTCTCAGAGTATCAATTCACTCAGTCCTCCCTATCACTCAATCCTCTCAGTCACTCAGTCCTCCCAGTTACTCAATCCTCACAACCACTCATACCTCACAAGCACTCAATCCTCCCAAGTCACTCGACACTCGCACTCAATAAGTACCTGCGCTCACTGGGGGTGTGCAGACTCTAGAGGGGCTCCTTCAGCCCAAGCGCTGTAACAAGCCACCTCGTGGCATAAATCAATCAGGCCCTCAGCCTCACTCAATCATAAATCAGTAACAACATGCTGCGGTGTGCATCCCGATCCCATAATCATTCTCACAATTAGGCCCTTTACCTCACTCAGTCATCAATCTCTCCAGTCTCTCGGGCTCAAAATGTCATGAAAATCAACCCAAAAATGATGATATAATGTATCAATAATAACAACTGAGATTGAGATATTATATGAATAAATGAAGATGACTGAGCATGAAATATCAATGAAACTAGTGAGATGACAACAAGAAACGACCACTATGGGTCCCAACAATATCGGCATAAAGCCTAAACATGATATCTAGAATGATATACAACTTAATGTACTTATCACATGGTGAAAACACAGATATCAACAAAGTAGGACCACTACACAGTGTCCTGGAAACGACAGAGTCACCATTCACAGGGTGCACGCCCACACGCCTGTCACCTAGTATGTGCATCACCTCAACATCAATCACATAACACATAATTCAAGGTTTCATACCCTCAACACTAAGTTTAAAAGAGTTACTTATCTCAAATAAGCTGAATCCAATGTCGAGCAAGCTAAACAATGCTTCAGAAATTCCATTATGTGCGTATCAACTTCCGAACAGCTCGAATCTAATCATAATTAATTCGATTAAGTCAACACAAATTATAGGAATTAATTTCATATTAAAATACTAATTTTCCAACAAAAAACCGAAATTAACTCAAAAATTGCCTGTGGGGCCCACGTCTCGGAACCCGACAAAAGTTACAAAATTTGAACGCCCATTCGACCACGAGTCCAACCATACCAAATTTACCAAATTCTGACATCAACTCGACCTTCAAACCTCAAATCTTATTTACAAATCCCTAACTCCAAATCTTCAATTTACACCTCAAAAACATGTAATCTATTCGGATTATTCGATGATAATTCAATGTTATGGAGTAGAAATGATCACAAGTGACTTACCTCAAGATTTCCCATGATTTCTTGATCAAACAATCGCCCCAGGCCGTGTTCTTGCTCCGAAAAATGTCAAAATGGGCTAAAAAACCAGAACAACATTAAAAACACGATTCTGGTCGCTAAAGGCCCGATTACCGTCGCTATAAGTGTCAAATTTGGTTGCTAAAGGTGCGCACCAGATCCTGCTGCAGCAACAGTCTCTAATTTCACTAAAAATGCTCTAACTCCATCATACAAACTCGGAATTCAACGATTCTTGTTCCTATGAGTCACAAATAACAATATGGACCTAGTCCTTCAATCGAAACTCAATTTGGAGCTCATTTGCTTAGTGCGTTACCCATTTCGCTCGTTAAACAATTAGCTCATGTTTCATGTTAAAAACTCAATCGCGACTTGACAAAATTAGACCAAACTTTCCAGATTGCTCCTATATTTCATTATAAAAATTTCGGAAGTTTCGAAATCAAATTTTGATCTCTAAAACTAAAAATGGACCTTTGGATCATTATATGTTTATGCTCAAAATACCAATTTCTTCCATAAACTCTTCCAAAACTCATCCGAGCCACATAGGACCCCAACCAAATGTACTAACAAGTCACATAATATGACACAAACTCTGTCGATATCTCAAATTACATTGAACAATACTAAAACATGAATCACACCCCAATTCAAGCCTATTCAAAACTAACAAATTCCAATTTCTAAATTCGATGCCGAAACCTATCAAATCAATTCTGATTGACCTCAAATTTTGCACACAAGTCATAAATAATATAATGGAGCTGTTCAAATGTTTAAAATCATATTTCAATCCCGATATCAAAAAGTCAACTCCCCAGTCAAACTTCCAAACTCAAATTTCCTATTTTCGCCATTTCAAGCATAATTTAACTATAGACTTCCAAAAAGAATTCCGGACACGCTCCTAAGTCCAAAATCACCATACGGAGCTATTGGAATCATCAAAAATCCATTTCGGGACCATTTACACATATTTTACCATCCGGTCCATTTATTCAACTTAAGCTTCCAAAACAAGAATTGTTCTTTCAATTAAATCCCAAATCATCAGAAAAACCAAACTTGACCACCCTCGCAGTTCATAATACACATTTCAAAGCTGCTCGATACCTTAAGCCACCAAACGGAACGCTAATTCTCAAAATGACAAGTCGGGTCGTTACATTCTCCCTCACTTAAACATACGTTCGTCCTCGAACGTGCCAAGAGTTGTTCATAAAGCTTTAAATCACTATTTCACCTGATCACACATATACCCGGGGGTGATCCCACGTCACCCTATTCTATATTGGCCTGACAACACAACACAACTGAAAAATCATTAATTTAACCTTAGCCCAAAAACCTTGGAATTCAATTCCCAACATTCAGAATTTCTTACAAGACCCGAATCTCACATTTACACACCGTATAAGTCTGAACAAGCTGTATCAAGCCACAACCATAACCACAGATATAATCACATAGCATACTACATAACTTGAATTCTCGTAGCACCATTCCCGACCACAGTAATTACTCCAAAACCAACTCAGTACTGCTATTAAACCCCATATCAAACAACACCTCATTCCAAAACTTTCGTACCCTGCCAATAATGAAAGAAACATACAAGAACATAGAACCACTTACCAGATCAGCATGACATGGAGCTTTCCCTCGTTTAACAATAACTATAGTCAATCATTTAAGCCTAATTCTAAATTATTCTTTCAACATATTGTAATCAAACTCGATCGTATCAATTCTAGGTCCAATGACCTTATATCACCCAACACAACTATTCTAACTTTTTCGGTGTAATCCTGCCCTTCTGGAGCAGAATATTATTTAAAACCAACTCATCAAATTCTATGAGAAGAACATATGTCTATTCATGTGCACAATTTCCTCAAATTGCCCTGATCAAGCAATATCATAGCATGTATAGGAATGAAATAATTAATCCAATAAACGATTGAGGAATAAAAAATTTCATACGCTGCACGGACAGCTCACGTGATAACAATAGTACCTGCATGGACATCTCACATGCCAATAATATCAATATATGGATCTGCACGGATAACTCACATGCTAATAACATAATCCGCCAGGTATAGTCCCAGACCTCCAGTCCAAACATATTATATGGGTGCATTTAAATAGGTATACAGGTATATAATGAGTAGGACAAGGTTCTCATGTTCTTGGACTGGTATATGTCAGGCTAAAGTGTAGGCATGCACAAAGTGTGCCATCGTAGATCATATCAGAAATCTTTCATCACCAAGGCATTTATCAAGTTCGTTCAAGGATTTTAACCCCTATATAGCCTCAAACACGACCCAAATAGCTCACACAATGTTATAGATGAGAAACATCCTTTAAATTTAACAGTCAACTCTAGGCATCTCATAACCTATGCATTTTTTTCCGAGCACGAATAGTTTACTGCGGTGCTCGCACATGTATTCAAACCTCACATATATGCGCACTCACAACATAGTTATCACCATCAATTAGTGCAACTAGTGCCTCCACCGAGTTTAAATAAAATACTCACCTCAAATAGGCCGCAACCCCAAAATAATATGTTTCTGGGAACTCCTTGTCTCAAAATTCATAGAACACATGAATCACCGTAACTGGTCCCAACTCCAACCCTCGAATGACTAACACATATTTCATGCATGATCATCCCACGAGGAATATTTCTATAATTATTCCGTGCCACATAGCAAAAACATCAGTCTATCAACCAAGTGAGTACTAAAATACTAATGAAACATTCGTAAGTCAAAATACAATGCGCCTTCAGAAATGCGCACCTTTCTCATGCAATACCAAGCAATTATAACCTTTATCTAAATATCAGAAACTAACCATTCTGTCCAAAATTTGTGACCTTCCCTTCAAGACTGAACTGCCACCTTGTACATATAAGTCTTAATCCTGGACAACACACCACATCTTCATGCCATCATGTGACAAGCATAAGAATCTCATTATCAACTCTGAGTCACCAGCAATTTACATACCCGGTTAGTTAGAAATCTTCATCTTGCTCCCATACATGAGGAAATCATAATAAACAACGTGTTCCTCACACCGGTAGAAAATATCCGGCTCAAACCATGGTAAAAACCAACAAGAACACTTTAAAATCCATTTACACATAACCAAGCTATCAAAACTGAATCCCTCTAACTCGACCAAGCCACGTAGCTTACCAAACCCAAGAATATTGCCACCAAAACATCTGTAGAGCCACATCATAATTACCCTCATAAATACCACAACCGAGATACCACTTTGAATAGACCTTATGTGAATTTAAAATCCTTTTTTTATATCCCTTATACTGGAATACAGAATCTGTAGACATATAGAATTATGGCAAGTTTCGATACCATCCAATATAAATAATTGATTCTAGCGGTATATGAATCCGAATTTTTTTTAATTGTTGCATATACATTTTTGAATCCATCAGAACTATCTCAAGAGTCATATACTCTGCTCAATTCTAAATTGCACTACCCAAACAGGCCAAATGACACATGTCCTATTAGCACAACAACACTCAAAGAAGTAACTCTGGCTTAACACCACTGGTCGAATTTTATTCCATGTGCACTACATTTTTTGGAATCAACAACTTAGTCATTCCATGATTTTCATATATTCATAAAGTGCAATATGACCTGTATTCAGGAATTTTATTATTCTAGCCTTTCTCGATCTCAACCTCCGCAAGTCATAACTTACCCACAAGTATGTCTCGAACCAAAATCTAAATTTAACATATAACCATCAAAATTGAATTGTCAATAGCAAGCTCCTCCACTTGGCTCAAAGCCATATATCAAAACATTAAATAATTTTCTAACTCATTTCAGTTACTGCCATAACACTTAGTGAGATTTGACTAAATTCTTCACAAGCTCATGCAACACAACCTATATGGTTTCTCAAATCGCCCACAAAGCTCACCTTCATTCTCGTGACAGTCAGGTCAACTTTCTTGACTAATTCAAATTCAAATCCCAATACCACTATCCTACTAGTAGTAAAGAAAAAATTCTCCACACAATAGTGTAAGGATCACACATCTATAGTTTACCTCGCAGGTGATAACCCACATGTTTAGCTTCAAACTGGCATCTCACTATGACCTTTCACAGCCATAACTATTAGGCCATCAATTAATCTTTCTGAGTTTGGACTCATCAACAAAACATGAAAATTTTAATTTGTCCCACAATTTCACAACATGAAAGATCCTTCAACACATTCATAACTCGAGACTCTACATTAAAATCGAGACAGGAGTCATATACTCAAAATTCATTTTTTTCACTTTCAAACCATATAAACACATCCCACAGTCATCTCGTACTCATCATATCACCATCCAACCACTTATCAAGCCACATATTTCAACTCATAAGAACACTACCATACATATAAGTTCAATACACAAGTTGTTACAACTGAAACTACCGAGCGTAAGTTGCAGTCTACACCTGGCCTCAAGTCCTCCAGACTAGCCCATTACCGAAATACAAATTACACATCTCGAATCTTGTTCATGGAATTACAAGCTTTCAATGCACAACTAATAGCGAGCGCTCACATGCACACACATATGCGTGTAAGGAATTCAAAGAGTTATATTTCAAAGCTGAATCAATTCCACACGATAAGGAAAGAAAGATGGAAGTTTATCCTAAATGCACTGTAGCCTCTCGAAGATAGGTATGAATGTCATCATACCGATCCGCAAGACTCTATTAGAAACTTGCTCATGACTTGTAGAACCTATGAACCTAGAGCTCTGATACCAACTTGTCACGACCCAAAATCTAACTAGTCATGATGGCACCTAACCCATCCCGCTAGGTAAGCCAACTCATCAAGTCCAATACAATATAACTTACTGAGGAAAAATAAATGATCTCTTATACACCTCCCAGGACTGGTAGTACAAATCATGAGCTTCTAAGAATAGAGTTTACAAAGCTGATATAAAAAAAAATACATCATCTATTTGACAAATACATAAAAAGAGTTTAAAATTCTAAGGCTACCATGAACAAGAGACAACTACAACCGTGATACCGGTACATTTTCCAAGTGAGCTCCCATCGAACGCAGCAACGTCGACATCCGAAATCTGCACACAATGTGCAGGAAGTGTAGTATGAGTACAACCGACCCCATGTACTCAATAAGTAACAAACCTAAACTTAGGTTGAAAGTAGTGATGATCTTTTACCAAGGTTAGAGTCCACACCAATATCCAATAACATCTCATTACAATATAATTAAAGTATCACAAGGAATAACTCAATAATAAAATGCTCAGCTCGTTCACAGTTCCAAAAAAAATATTTTCTTTTCAAGTATAATAGTAAAACTCAATTCTTTTCACTGAAATCACCAAAATATGAGTAAGTCTGAAAACTATGATCTTTCCCATAAAACTTTCTTTCAAAATAGGAGATTTCATTTTTCAAATGGCACGAGGAAAGTACATCTCTATGCCTATATTTCAATGTTCATGCCAATGCAATGCAAAATAGTGACAAAACCATATGCATACTCTCAGAGTATCAATTCACTCAGTCCTCCCTGTCACTCAATCCTCTCAGTCACTCAGTCCTCCCAGTCACTCAATCCTCACAGCCACTCATGCCTCACAAGCACTCAATCCTCCCAAGTCACTCGGCACTCGCACTCAGTAAGTACCTGCGCTCACTAGGGGTGTGCAGACTCTGGAGGGGCTCCTTCAGCCCAAGCGCTATAACAAGCCACGTCGTGGCATAAATCAATTAGTCCCTCGGCCTCACTCAATCATAAATCAGTAACAACATGCAGCGGCATGCAGCCCGATCCCATAATCATCCTCACAATTAGGCCCTCGGCCTCACTCAGTCATCAATCTCTCCAGTCTCTCGGGCTCAAAATGTCATGAAAATCAACCCAAAAATGATGATATAATGTATCAATAATAACAACTGAGACTGAGATATTATATGAATAAATAAATATGACTGAGTATGAAATATCATTAAAATCAGTGAGATGACAACAAGAAATGACCACCATGGGTCCCAACAATATCGGCATAAAGCCTAAACATGATATATAGCATGATATACGGCTCAATTTACTTATCACATGGTGAAAACACAGATATCAACAAAGTAGGACCACTACAGAGTGTCCTGGAAGCGACAGAGTCACCATTCACAGGGTGCACGTCCACACGCCCGTCACCTCAACATCAATCACATAACACATAATTCAGGGTTTCATACCCTCATCACTAAGTTTAAAAGAGTTACTTATCTCAAATAAGTCAAATCCAATGTCGAGCAAGCTAAACAATGCTCCAGAAATTCCATTATGTGCGTATCAACTACCGAACAGCTCGAATCTAATCATAATTAATTCGATTCAGCCAACACAAATTATAGGAATTAATTTCATATGAAAATACTAATTTTCCAACAAAAATCCGAATTTAACTCAAAAATTGCCTGTGGGGCCCACGTCTTGGAATCCGACAAAAGTTACAAAATCTGAACGCACATTCGACCACGAGTCCAACCATACCAAATTTACCAAATTCCGACATCAACTCGACCTTCAAATCCTCAAATCTTATTTTCAAATCCCTAACTCCAAATCCTCAATTTACACCTCAAAAACATGTAATCTAGTCGGATTATTCAATGATAATTCAATGTTATGGAGTAGAAATGATCACAAGTGACTTACCTCAAGATTTCCCATGATTTCTTGCTCAAACAATCGCCCCAGGCCGCGTTCTTGCGCCCAAAGATGTCAAAATGGGCTAAAAAAACTAGAACAACATTAAAAACACGATTCTGGTCGCTAAAAGGCCCGATTACCGTCTCTATAAGTGTAAACTCTGGTCGCTAAAGGTGCACACCAGATCCTGCTGCACCAACAGTCTTTAATTTCACTAAAAATGCTCTAACTCCATCATACGAACTTGGAATTCGACGATTCTTGTTCCTATGGGTCACAAATAACCATACGGACCTAGTACTTCAATCGAAACTCAATTTGGAGCTTATTTGCTTAGTGCGATACCCATTTCGCTCGTTAAACAATTAACTCATGTTTCACATTAAAAACCCAATAGTGACTTGACGAAATTAGACCAAACTTTCCAGATTGCTCCTATTATTCATTATAAAAATTCCAAAAGTCTCGAAATCAAATTTTGATCTCTAGAACTAAAAATGGACCGTTGGATCATTACATGTTCATGCTCAAAATACCAATTTCTTCCAAAAACTCTTTCAAAACTCATCCGAGCTACATAGGACCCCAACCAAATGTACTAACAAGTCACATAATATGACACAAACTTAGTTGATATCTCAAATTACATTGAACAATACTAAAACATGAATCGCACCCCAATTCAAGCCTATTCAAAACTAACAAATTCCAATTTCTACACTCGATGCCGAAACCTATCAAATCAATTCCGATTTACGTCAAATTTTGCACACAAGTCATAAATGACATAACGGAGATGTTCAAATTTTTAGAATCATATTTCGAACCCTATATCAAAAAGTCAACTCCCCAGTCAAACATCCAAACTCAAATTTTCTATTTTCGCCATTTCAAGCCTAATTTAACTATAGACTTCCAAAAAGAATTTCGGACATGCTCCTAAGTCCAAAATCACTATACGGAGCTATTGGAATCATCAAAAATCCATTTTGGTATCATTTACACATATTTTACCATCCGGTCTATTTATTCAACTTAAGCTTCCAAAACAAGAATTGTTCTTTCAATTAAATCCCAAATCATCCAAAAAACCAAACTTGACCACCCTCGCAGTTCATAATACATATTTCAAAGCTGCTTGAGACCTTAAGACACCGAACAGAACGCTAATTCTCAAAATGACAAGTCGGGTCATTATAGAAGCGGTGCAAGCACCAAATGCTGAAAATGCATGCTATAGATGTGGAGCGAAAATGCACTGGTCATGTACCTGCCGTACAATAAAGTACCTGGTTGAGCTTTATCAAGCCCCCCTAAAGAAGACAGTGAAAAATGCTGAAGCAAATTTTATTTCTGAAGATAATTTAGACTTCATGCATTTGGATGTAGCTAATTACCTTGCACTCCCAGAAGGAGAAACAAGTCATGCAATCGGTGGTGAATCTGTAGAAATATAAATATTTTAATTTTTATTATTTGTAATAGATAGTTGTGATGACCCAAAATGTCACCTTTAAATTAAATAACTATCTCGGTATTTTAAGACCTTGAAAAGTGGTATCAATAAGTTCTCGACTTGCGTGAGCAGTCCATATAATTTTCCGGAAGGTTTTTATGTAAAAAATGGATTAAATTATGAATTAGAGCTTTAAAACTCAACTGAGTTGACTTTGATCAACATTTTGAGCAAACGAACCTAGATCCAAGTTTTGACCAATTCGGTAGTTCCGTATCATGATTTGGGACTTGGTCATATGCCCGAAATCGAATTCGGAGGTCCCTAGCTCAAATTATCGCCATTTAACAGAATCTAGAAATATAAGGCTAAAGATTTCTTAAGTTTGACCGGAGATTTGACTTTTGAGCAAACGACCCAGGAATGGAATTTTGATGATACCGATAGTTTCGTAAAGTGATTTATGACTTAGGAGCGTGATTGGAAGGAGTTTTGGAGGTTCGTAGTAGATTTAAGCTTGAATTGGCGAAGTTGATATTTTTTGGCGTTTTCCGGTTGATAGGTGAGATTTTGATATAGGGGTCGGAATGGAATTCCAAGAGTTGCAGTAATTCCGTTGTGTCATTTGGGATGTGTGAGCAAAATTTCATGTCATTCGGACGTGGTTTGGTTGGGTTTTTGATCAAAAGAGTGATTTAGAAGATTTTGAAATTCTTAGGCTTGAATCCGATGCGAATTTGGTGTTGTGATGTTGTTTTGAGCGTTCCGAAGGTTGGAATAAGTTTGAATGATGTTATGGGATATGTTAGAATATTTGGTTGAGGTCCCAGTGGCCTCGGATGAGTTTCGGGGTGGTTAAACGGTCTATTTCATCTTTGGAAAAGTTGCACATATTTTGAGCTTCAGCTGTGCACCAGAAAATTTCTGGTGCGAGGAGTCTAGTTTAGAAGCTCATATCTTGAAATATATAAGGAATCAGAAAAATTTCAAAACATGAAAGTTGTACCCTTCCATTCTAGTTTCCAGGAAGTTAAACCATTCAGGATTTGGATATTCTATCAAAAAGTTATGATGGATCGAATATAGCTGGTGGATCAGTTTTGACAGAATTTTCTGATGCATTTTAGAAGCTCATATCTCGGAAAATATAAAGAGTTATATGGTGTACAACCTATCCAATGAAAGATCTTCGAGTCTAGTTTTTAAATATTCAAACCGTTTGTCATTTGGATATTTCCACAAGGAGTTATAGGCGTTTTAACAGAAGGTGTACAACAGGGAAAATGGTAAGAGGATGTACAACCTGCACAACGCAAGGTACAACTCGATGAAGCCTGTGCAGATTGTTTTTAGTCCTCTTGTCCGCGATTTGGGTCCATTTTCAAGCCATAGTTGATCATTTTGAGAGCTTTTTGAAGTAGATTGAAGAGGGATTCAAGGAGAAACATTTGGAGGTAAGAATTTTGGACATAAAACTCGTTTATATTGTGAAATCCACCTAGAAAATAATTGAATTCTTGCTAAAAATGGAAGAAATAGGGCTTGAGATTTTGAGATACTAATTGGGGATTTGGAGGACCATTTGGGGTCGGATTTGAGAAATTTTGGTATGTATGAACTCGTGGGGAGATAAAGAACACGTTGATGTAAAAATTTCTGAATTTCGAGAAGTGAGCCTGGGGCTCGGGTTTTGCTAATTTTGGGATTTTTGATATTTTTGATTGTTTTTGCTTGGGCTTTGTTCCCTTAGCATATTGTGACGTATTCATTCTGATTTTGGATAGATTCGACGCGCGTGGAGGCCAATTCGAGGGGCAAAGGCGTTGCGAGCTAAAGAATTAGCCAGTTCGAGGTGAGTAATAATTGTAAATGATGCTCTGAGGGTTTGAAACCCCGGATTGCACAGCGTAGTGCTATATTGATGTGAGACACACATTTTATGACGAGCGTGTGGTCGTATACTATTACGGATTGTGACTTGGTCCATCCCGCATTGATGATTTTACCGTGTATTTAACTGAGACTTATTTGTTTTCATTATGCTTTGGGCTAATTGCCATATTTAGGCTTCGTGCCAACTATTTGAATCCTTTGGGAATTTTTACTACCATTTCCTCACTGTTTTGACTTATTACTTGAACTCAGTCCTGTATTTTTCCACTGTTTTACTACTCAGCCATTTTACTCAGTTTTGAGATTTAAATGATATTCTAAATGATGTTTTGGGCTGAGAAATATTGTTTTACTATTGCCCGAGGGGCTTGTGATTATTTTGGACTGATTAAAGGCCGATGGCCTAGTTGTGAGGATACACTAGTACTGATATGAGGTCGAGGGCCTGAGATACTTATATACGCCATGAGGTGGCTTGATTGAAATGAGGCCGAGGGCCTAGATTTGATGCCACGAGATGACTTGATATTGCGCTTGGGCCGTAAGGGGCCCCTCCCGGAGTCTGTACACCCCTAGTGAGCGCGGGTACCCATTGTGATCTGATATTGAGCATGAGAGGCTGTTACTATTCTGATATTGAGCCCGGGGGGCTGTTACTGTTCTGATGTTGAGTCCGATGGGCTGTTACCGTTATGATGTTGAGCCCGAGGGGCTGTTACTATTATGATATTGAGCCCGAGAGGCTGTTACTGTTCTGATATTGAGCCCGAGGGGCTGACACTGTTCTGATATTGAGCCCGAGGGGCTGGTACTGTTCTAAGATATCGCCCGGGGGGCTAATTTCCATTTTGTACTTATTTGTAAACTACTTGTTTTACTTGTTGGAAAAAGGGATTTTTACTTTACTTTTCACTATTTTACTATTTACAGTGATTTTTCTGCTTCAGTATGGAATGCCTTGTGTTTTTACGTGATTTCTTATCTTCAGTCATTATTTATATTTATTACTCTCTGGGTCGGAGTACTCACATTACTCCCTGCACCATGTGTGCAGATTCAGGCATTGCTAGTTCCGCTCTTGAGTGCTGATTCCTCCAGTTTCAGGCGACTTTCAGGGATTACGAGATAGCTATTGATGTCTGCAGCCCCGTGTCTCTATTATCTCGTCTTTTATATTCCTTACGGACATGGTACTAGTTATTGGATTAGCAGACTTGTATTATGACTCATAGATGCTCATGACTTGTGACACCCCGGTTAGGGCTGTGTCGGGCTGGATTTTCGCATATTTTTTTTATATTTTCTGCTATTTAGTATTATTAAACCATGTTTAGACTATATTTGTGTATTAACTGCTTTAAATGATGATTTGGGTTAGACAGGCTGGCCTTGTCTTCGTGAGAGTCGCCATCACGACCGGGTTCGGGGTTAGGGTCGTGACAATAGTATGGTTATGTAATTGTTGTACATAAAGAAAAATCATGATTTGATAATGATGTTTACTATAATATATCTTATTTATGTCTTTTTGAAGAATATGGATAACATTATTAGATCAACTTAAACTCTAGCAAAGTTTGCAAGAAATATACAACCACCAGAAGTAGTTATATTTCGTATATCTCATTATAATTATATTTTATTAACCCCCAGAAGTGGTATATGCCTATGATCACCAGAAATGATAATTTAGGCTTTCTATGGTTACAATTAAAGACAAGCTACATAAATGTTCTCTATATTAAATGCCCACCTCGGTTTGCTCATGAAATAGTAAATATTTTAAAAGAGGTTGAGGCATCACAATTTGATGTGATTAATGCACATTCAGATAATTATGTTCGATTTCCTGAAGGATGAGAACTTTTGATAATATTAATCCATTCCCTGAAGTGAATGTGACAATATTAATAAATCTGGTAAATATGAATGCGCTCTTGATATGAATATATTACAATTCACCTCCAGAAGAGGTAATATAATTGAGAGAATATATACTCAATATTTCGTATTTTATATTTGCTTCTGAATAAGTAACATAATTGAAATTGCCTCCTGAAGTAGAAAAATATTATGAAGAAGAGTTTTCTTGTGCTTAAACAATTGTTTTACATTGTGTGATTTTCTCTCATGATACCAGAAATGTATGAGCAATATGTGATAGTACAAAATGTATCAACAACTCCTGAAGAGCTAACTGTTTGCCTAGAAAACGCATGACACCAGTAGTGTCCGATAAATATTAGATTGTGGATAATAAATGAAGGCTCTCGAAAATCTTATATACAAATATATCATTCATATTATATGATTATGATCAAAACATATGTTGTATTAAACCTGAAGTTTACTAATTCAAATGACTATCATATTGAGACTACAAATGACTGGAAGATTGAAAATCTTCATGTTTCCACAATCATAGGGGGTAAAATAATATGTATGTGAGACGTTTCCCGCCATATTTTTCAATTTATATTATATTATGTGTCACAGTAAATCAGAAGTTTACTAATGCAAAAGTAGTCACGGTAAACCAGAAGTTTACTAATGCAAAAGTTTATGCCATAGTAAACCAGAAGTTTACTAAGAGGTATCACATGCCATGATAAACTTGAAATTTTCATTTGCCATTTTTGAATGAGCTATTTAAGAATTCAGATAAGCATATATTGAAGAACTAGAAGATTCTTCAAGAATTCTCCTGTGTTGCTTGTTCTCATAATAAATTGATTGTACCAACAAAAGTTGGGACTAAGACCCCTGATTCTGAAATATATAAAAGGTGAATATGGGCCCATTCACCTGTCATGTGAACCACTTATAGATGCATATATAAAATGGTTACATGTATATTTATTGTCAACATGCAGTTTGGTATTTGAGATTGTTTTTCTCAATTAAGAGCATAACTTTCAGATTATGAAATCAAGACAGTTCAGCTTGATAATGCTGGTTTATATCCAAGCTGGTTTAGCATTGAATACCTCCTACTAATGGCTAAACTATTGCTTATAAGAACAAAGCTTCATGTGTTGGTCTAAGATATTCTAAATTGCATACAACAACACTTGTATGCATTAGACCAACAATATATGATAAAGTCCTCCCCTCACAATTGGTTTAGGATCAGAAATCAAATATTTTACTATCTTTTGATGTGTGTTATATGATTAATTTCTCTACCACAATACACAAAGATATGTTTCCCAAAGAATATTGGGGATATATGTTAATTTTTCTAACATTTAGGGGATGGAATACTCAACTGAAAAATATGTTATATGAATTAAATTATCATTAATATGATCCTCACTTAGAAGATAATTCAAGTCAAATGCCAGAAGCATTTGCTGATCCAAAATTTAATATCATATTTCAACTACAGATGCTCCTATTAAAATTAAGTCCCTAAAGGATAGAGTTTACTGTACACATGAAGCGTGGTAGACCAATCGGTTCCAAAGGTAACAATCCTTGAAAAATGGTAGGAGCTAATTATCAAAATGATCATAATGAGGAGGAAATAAGCTCTAGAAGAGCCCACGACATAACATTTCATGAAACTCCCCAAAATGTTTAGGTACCTGAAAATAAAGAAAGTGATGAGATCTCAACAAGTTATGTCTCTTAGGAACTGACACAAAATGATCGTCGACAATATATTTGATACAATATAGTGCACAATATTGTAAAAGATTGTGAGGATCGGACCAGTAGTCCAGACACTTGAAGATGTCATACAATTTAGATACAAGTCTTAACTTATATGACTTATTTGATTAAATCTATATGAAGATCCTTGAAGGATTGAAAATGCCTGAAGCATATAATTCAAAGTCTTGAGAAATGTACTCGATCAAATTATAAAGATCTTTGTACGATTTAAAGCTATCAGTGCGCGTATGGTATAATTGCCTCGGTAAATATTTGATAAAAGAAGATTACATAAATGATGTTATTTGTCCAAGTATTTTTATAAAGAAAATATCATCAGAATTTGTTATACTTGCTGTTTATGTTGATGACATAAAATTTGTTGGAACTCCAGAAGAGCTCCAAAAGGCAATTGAATATGTTAAGAAAGAATTTGAGATGAAAGATCTTGAAAAAATAAAAATTTGTCTTTGGTCTGCAAATTGAATATTTAGCAGACTAGATCTTTATCCATCAATTTACCTATACAAAAAGGGCCTTTAAATACTTTTTCATGGACAAAGCGCACCCATTAAGTACATCAATGGGTGTTCGATCACTTGAAGTGAATAAGGATCCGTTCCGACCTCCAGAAGAGGATGATGAACTCCTTGGTCCTGAAATACTCTATCTCAGTGTAATTGTTATGCATTTATAGGTGGTGCAGATCGTATTGGTTATGCAGATACAAGATTAGAATGCGGAAACTCAAATATTTGAAACATGGTTTTCATCAGGGGGAGTAAAATACGCGATGCACTCTTTTTTCCTTACTAAGGTTTTTTCTCATAGGGTTTTCCTTATAAGGTTTTTAATGAGGCACCTAGCAATGCATATTACTAAATATGTGTACTCTTTTTCCTTTACTAGGATTTTTCCCACATGGTTTTTCCTAGTAAGGTTTTAATGAGACACATTATATTTTAATGAACATCCAAGGAGGAGTGTTATAAATATATTATATTATAGATGTTCATTTAGTACTCCGTTGTAAATAAACTTCCTGAAGAAGCTTATCCATATGGGACTCCGTCGTAAATATGTTTATCTATTTAGTACTCTATTGGAAATAAGCCTCCTGAAGAAGCTTATCACTTCGGTACCCGGTTATGGATAAACATTACCCCCGGTAGAAGATTATCCATATCGAGTATAATAAGCTTATCCTTTCGATACTCCGTTATGGATAAACATTATCCCCGGTAGAAGATTATCTATACCTGGTACAATGAGCTTATCCTTTCAGTACTCCGTTATAGATAAACATTACTCTCAATATAAGATTATCCATATCTGGTATAGTAGCAACTTACACAGCAGCTTGCAGTAGCAGTTTACACAGTAGCTTGTAGTAACAGCTTACACAACAGCTTCCTTTCTTCTATAAATAGAAGATATTTCAGTTCATTATGTACAACAGTTTAAATTCGAATAATATATTAGTTTCTCTCTATACTTGTCTTTACTTTAAAGTTTTTATTTTATAACACTTTCACGCTTCTTTACATTTTCCTATGGATAGATTAAAGAGGAGAAGGAAGTGATCTGTCAGTCAAGTAGTTTTCTGAAATGTTATTAAGTGACTTTTTTAATGGATGTGTAAGGAAAGCTATTTAACTTTTGCTTTTCTCCACCTCGCAACTTCATGTGCTAATTTTGTACATGTGATGTGCTAACAAAAATTGGCGTAAAAACTAACTAGTCATTTGTATGGCCTTAAAATCAAACACTTTTGGACGTACCTATGAGTCCTTTTTTTTAATTATTTGTCTACTTCATAATTGAAGGAAAAGGACGGTAGAGTACAATAAAAGGTCGTTTGGTACAATGATGGAGAATCCAAGTATATCCTATGAGGTGCAATATTTCATGGAATTAATTATCTCACCTTCTATATGGAATAGCTAATCCCACCATCTTTTATAACAACTCAATTGGTCGTTTTGAGTTTTTGCACTTTGCTCGCCAGTTCTCAGGTATGACTTACTCCGTGTGATGTGTTATGACTTATGTAAATCGTTGGTTTTTGTTTTCAGGGTAATCAGAATGAATTTAGAAAGCCAGTTCTCAGTTTGAAGCTTGAAATTTAAAAGGGCTGACCAAGTTTTGACTTGTTTGTATATGATCTCGGATCAAAAATTTTTTGATTAGGTTAGCTCCGTTAGGTGATTTGGCACTTAGGAGCGTGATCGGAATGCAATTTGGAAGTCCGTGGAAGGGTTAGACTTGAATTGGCGAAATTGAGATTTTGGCGCTTTCCGGTTAGTAGGTGAGATTTTTATATGGGGGTCGGAATGGAATTCTGAAAATTGCAGTAGCTCCGTTGTGTCATTTGTGAAGTGTGTGAAAAATTTCAGGTCATTCAGACATGGTTTGGTTGGGTTTTTGATCAAAAACGTAATTCGGAAGATTTTTAAATTCTTAGGCTTGAATTCGATGCAAATTTGGTGTTTTAGTGTTGTTTTGAGCATTATGAAGGCTGGGACAAGTTTGAATGATGTTATGGGATATGTTGGCATGTTTAGTTGAGGTTCCGCGGGCATCAGGTGAGTTTCGGGTGGTTAAATGGATGAAATTTCATATTGAAGTGTTGCAGATTTTGCTTCAGGTCTGTTGCAAGACTTTTATTCTATGCAATCGCGTATAAAGGATTGCGATCGCGTAGGATTAGTTGAGGGTTGAGGCAGTGTTTCCCTACGCTATCACGTGGAGTGGGTTGCGGTCGCGTAGGTCTGTATGGTGTATCTTCGTGTTCGCGTGAGCCCAGTTGCGATCACATAGGTTTGAGTGCTAAGGCTTCGCGATCGCGTAAGGTTAAATGGGGAAGTCAGAATTTTGTGCTTCGCGATCATGTGTCTTTATCCGCGATCGCAGTGAAGGAAATTTATAGCTGGGCAGAATGTTTTAAAAGCTCATTTCCGCGAATTTGAGACAAAGTTCCTCCATTGTTGGTCGATTTTGAAGCTTTTTTGAAGAGGATTGAAGAAGGATTAAAGGGGAATCACTTGGAGGTAAGATTCTTGGATTTAAAACTCAATTCTAATGTGAAATCTACCTAGTAAATCATGGAATCTAAGCCTAAAATTGAAGAATTAGGGCTTGAGATTAAGAGACTTTAAAATGAGAATTTAAGGGGTCATTTGGACTCCGATTTCAGTGTTCTTGGTATGTATGGACTCGTGGGAAGATAAGGATTTCCATTGATGTGATTTTTATCGAGTTTTGATATGTGGGCCCGGGGGTCGGGTTTGGCCAATTTCGAGATTTTTGGTATAATTTGATTATTTTCGCTTGGGCTTTGTTCCCTTAGCATATTTTGATGTCATGATTCTGATTTTGGATAGATTCGATGCGAGTGGAGGTCGATTCGAGTGTCTAAGATGTTGCGGAGTAGTATTTTAACCGGAACGAGGTAAGTAATTATTGTAAATGCTGTCCTGAGGGTTTGAAACCCCGGATTTCACATCGTTATGCTACTTTGAGGTGACGCACACGCTAGATGACGAGCGTGTAGTCGTGAACCGTTGAAGATTGTGACTTGGTCCGTCCCGTATGACTGTTAAGTCGCGTATTTGATTTGAAATCTTATGATATCCCATATTTTAGAGAATGATATTATATTCTGGGCTGTATGCCATGTTTGGGGACTTGTGCCGACCTGTTGAGACCCTTAGGGGCATTTTCACTATTTATCCTCACTCTATTTGTTTTGAAAGTATATACTCAATCATGTTTTACCTGTTATCATTTAAATATGGTTTTATCACCTTACTTCCTAAAATGTGAAACCTGTTTAGGCTGAGTTCCATGATTTACTGATGGCCCGAGTGATTGTGAGGTCGATGACTGAGATAGACCGAGGGTTTGATTGTGAGGTTAATGACTGAGAGAGGTTGAGGGCCTGGTTGTGAGGATTACATATTTATGGATTGGGCTGCACGACGCAACAATATATATATATATATATATATATATATATATATATATATGGATCGGGCTAAGCGCCGCAGCGATATGTTGGATCAGGCTGCACGCCGCAGCGATATAGCACTTGGGCTGTAGGAGCCCCTCCGGAGTCTGCAAACCCCCAGCCAGTTCAGTCGACTATATTTTAGGGATTGGGATGCACGCCGCTGCGATATATGGATCGGGCTGCACGCCGCAACGGTTACTATATGGTACCTATTGAGTATGAGTGCTGAGTGTGAGCGCTGAATGGTAAGAGTTGAGTCATGAGTGTCTGAGAGGCTTGCTCGAGGGGCTACATATATACATGTGCATGAGCTATGCTTTGCCTGAGGGTCCTGTTTATGGACTTACTATTTTTACTTCTCCTTAAAGTGAGTTATATTGAATATGTGGATATGATTACTGCTTTCACTCATCTTTAGACCCAGCCTCTATTGAAAATGTAGAACAAATGCTTTAAACAACTTTCTTTTAAACTGAAGTATTTAAGTTATGAAATCGTTATGATTCCTGTTTTGCCCGAGGGGCTATATACAAACTATGTTTTTCCCGAGGGGCCGATTATGGTTTTCATCTCTTTTATTATAAATGGTATTGATCCCTACTAAAACTATTGGGAAGCGTTTTCAAATGATTTTTACCAAAAGCTGGATTTTTAAATGAAACTATTGACTCGTATTCTGATTTGAGAGCTTGTTGTGCTTATTGAGTTATCATAAATGTGGATTCATCGTTTCCTACTACACAGACTTTATTTACTTTTATTACTTAATGGATTGGAGTACTCACATTACTCCCTGCACCTTGTGTGAAGATTCGGATATTTCTGAGCTTGGTGGCAGTTTCATCGGAGTTAGCAAGGTAGCTGCCTGACGATCGCGGCTCTGCTTTCTCCCTCTTTATTCTTCCTTATGTATAAATTGTGACTTTTCCCAACCATGTTGGTCTTGATGTAGTTAGAGAGTCATAGTAGATGCTCATGACTAGTGACACCCCGATGTCGGGCTTGTATGTTATTTCCGCACTGTTTTCAGATTTATATTATGAAACATTTGGTTAATTAAGGGCTTAAAAATGGCTCTTAATGACTAAAGGGTTAAAATGAGTGTTGTGTCATCTGGCCTTGCTTCGCGAGAGGCGCCATCACGACTGTGAGCACATGATTTTTGTTTCGCACGACAATCGCTCCAAAAGAAATAAAAAATAATAATAATTGGTCCTGCTGTACAATATTTGGATTTATGTGCAGCACTTTGTTGATTTACTGGTAACTTTTGTCCATTTTTATTTATTTAGCTATTTAAAACAAAATACAAAAAAATGTGTGGGTCATGCATAATTCGAACCGTAATCCGGTCGTCAAGTAGAAAATCATAAATAGGCATCTTCGTCCGTGATTTTGATTTGTTTGATTTTTACCTGTTCTGAAATATTTTAGTATGTGTGCAAATAATTGTATTGAGTGTGTATTTAATTTTTAATTTAATTTTTTGCTTAAGTTTTGTTTTCAAAAAAAAAAATAAAAGAAAAAAAAAAGAAATAATCTTCTTCCTCCGGATTGGGCCAATTTATTAAAATTGGCCCAAACAAACAATGCCCAAACCAGGCCTGCCGGTCCAGTCCAGCTGATACCCAGGGTGTCCAAACGACGCCGTTTTGGTCCAAACTGATCTGGGCCGTTGATCTCAGATTGATCAACGGCCAAGATCACCTCCCCTTAACCCACTAATGGCCCCGACCCGTTTTCACCCGGACCAACCCAAACCCTTTACCCTCAAAACGACACCGTTCCACTTAAGCCCTCAGATCCAGACCGTAGATCTAGATTGATCTAACGGTTGAGATCCGCCCACCCACTAACTATATAAACCCTTTACCATACCCTGCCCCCCCTAGCCAACACCCCTTCCTTCGTCTTCACCAAACCCGTCCCCTTCAAACCCTAGCCGCCCCTATATCCTTCACCATGAAAGCCGGCGGCACGGACGCCGGTGACCTCGCCCTTAACACCATAGAACCCCCTTACCGTCCTGAACCCAAATCTATCAACCACACACCTCGAATCCTATCCCACCTTCTCGAATCTTCATTTGAAGATTCGAGTCGGAACCCGATTTACACCAACCGACCCCAGCTTCACACCAGACACTCCCCAGACCCTCCTCGTGACCAAACCATACTTGGTTTGGTTCGAATCTGATCAGGGAAGCATGAATCCCAGATCTGAGTTTTGGAACTTTGTAGTTCTTCGTCACTGTTTCAACCGAAGAGATTAAGGTCTAATGGACTTTAATCAAAGTGACACTTCGATTAAAGTCCGTTCAGCCTTAAGAAAGGCCTGACCGAGTCCGAGTTAAGGTTTTGATCTTTTACGGTTTAAGGTGAGTTCTTTCTTTTCTTATTTGTTTTGGTTCATTTGTTTGTTGTAAGGGTCTGTTCATGTTCTGTTTGTGTCCTTGACTTTTATCAACTGTGCCTTGACCACTTTGCCTGAACTTCTATTGTTTGATTAAGCCCTTCCATTTGTTCTGATAATATGTATGAAAGTGTTGTGCAATTAGCTGATTTTCAATTTGGACTGACTAGTTGACTCCTCGAGTGTAATTCTGTTTAGTCAGTATAATTCGAATCATGCATCGATACTGTTTAAATGTCTGATTTTTGGCTACGATTGTGTATGTTAATGCTAATATAGTCGAGTCGACATATGTCGTCAATTAGTTTCAGCTGTCCGAACAATAACAAATCGACTTACTTCTGCTAAGCATTTGTTGAATCAATTAAGAACCAGTTTTGTTTACTTATAGCTGTTGATTTGGATCAGTAATGTAAAAGGGATGTTTGGTTTAAATTCTGAATTGGAGGGCATGTGCACTCGTGCACAGCATGTGCATTGGTGCACCTCATGTGCTTTGTGCACAACCTGTGGCCTGCATTGAAGGTCTTTGTTAAGTTTTGAATAATTTGACAGCATATGCTGTCAGATATATTCTACTGCCCATACTTGCTCTTAGTTAATAAAATGGGAAAGTTTAAGCCTGCCAGGGGAATGATGGGGTTTAATACTTAATTAGCTAAAGTGGAACTGAAAATGGAAGGCACATGGGAGGGGTATGTTGATATATTCTAAACAGGCTGTTGTAAGGGGAAGATAAAAAGGCTTATAAAAGGGAAGACATCTGATAGAAGAAAAAGGAGGAGGATTAGAGGCTAAAAATAAAACACATAGAGACATATACAGAATTAGGGGGGGAGATACATAATTAGAGGTTAGAGAACCCTGAAGATTTAGAGGAAAGAAATACACACACTGTGAGGATAGAAGAGAGAGCTGATAGAGATACACAGACAGAGCATACAGAGATAGGGAGAGACACTGAGAGGGAACATCTGAGAGTTCAAATTTTGGAAACAGAAAACTGGAAAAGAATTTTTTGTCTGATAACTCAGACAGACAAAACTAGAAGTTACTTCCTTTCCTTTGGTTTTGATTTCACTAAATCTGGACCTGTTTTGTGCAACACTGATTTCTCCCAACTGAGTCTGCTTGGTTTGTTTGTTCTACTTGAGAGTTTGGTCTAGTTGGGGTGTTGATCTCACTCCAATTGTTTTGTGAGTTGTGGCTGCTACTCTTCTGTTTCCTGTTGCTGCTGCTATCCTGTCCTGCTGCTACTGTTAATTCTGTTTCTTGCTGCTGCTGATTCCCCCATCTTCTTCCTCTTCTCCTTTGCATTTTTCAGTATTTCCAGGTACACATCTCAAGTCTCACATTGGTGTAGCTGATTGTAACATTGAAAAGCATGAATAGAAAGATTTGAAGGAGTTACAATCGCCTGTTATTTACTGACTTGCCTTTTCATAAATGTTGTTAAGTTGTGTAAATTTCAGTTTATAGCTAATAGAGAATACATTAGTAAGTCTGTACTTAAGTAAAGTTTATGTTAATCTGAAACTGCAATATTTGATTCGTTTAGTAGCATACAGGATGTAAATACAATCCATGGAATGTGATACTATTTATACAATTGTTAAACTGAAATTCATTTTTTTAGCATGCTTGAATAGGTAGGGGCAAATGGCTGTTAAATTTAGCCAAATATAATACAGTTTTGAATCATCCAGTTTCGATTCTTTTAGGCAGTTTATAGGACTAGTTTTGAACATCATCAGCTATATCTTTTAATAAGAAACTCCCTTAATCCTGTTTAAGCAATTTGGTTTGAATTCGACTTAAGGATGTTGTTCGGATTTAAGTATTGCATTTCATTCAATCTCATATGTAATCTCTTTGTTCGACCAAAGCATTTTCGTAAGGCATGACGTCTTTTCACTTTATAAGTAATTAATCAGAAATTGATAGGAGTCTGGTTTAGACCAAAGTATATACTTCAATTAGCATACATTTTTCTTTCTTCTATCTCTGGAAAAAAAATAATAAAATATAGTCACTGTAGGTTTATCCTTTTAAATAAAAATGAGACGAGCCTCGACAAACAAAAATGCACAAGCTGCGGGGCCCTCTAAATGTATATATTAAAATACTTAGAATTCGGGACAGGCCGTTTAGCGAATTTTACGGCCTTCCCAAAATAACAATACGCTAGTTGCTTTAGGCGCACCTTTAATAATTTAACCTTCTTAAACACGGGTGCACATTGATGTGACCCAAATCCGAATCTCAACGGAGTCAAAATGTGTCGACGACCACGGGTGCATTGATTGTGACGTGGTTCGAGATGCATTTTCACGACGTTGCAATTCTATAAAAATAAATGATAATAATAAAAGCGGTTTAAACTTAATAAAAGCACATAAGTCACAACATGTATTTAAATCAGATATTTAGCCATTATAACAATTTAAGCGACCGTGCTAGAACCACGGGATTCGAGGGTGCCTAACACCTTCCCTCGGGTCAACAGAATTCCTTACTTAGAATTTCTGGTTCGCAGACTTCATTCGGAAAAGTCGAAAATTTCCTCGATTTGGGATTCAAGATAAACCGGTGACTTGGGACACCAAAAGCCGAACCTTTCCCAAGTGGCGACTCTGAATTAAATAAATAATCCCATTTCGAATATTGTCACTTAAATTGGAAAAACTCCACCCGCGCATTTAACCCTTCGGGGCCGGGCGCACAAAAAGGAGGTGTGACAGCTCTGGCGACTCTGCTGGGGACCGAACCCAGAATCTCTGGTTCAGGGTTCAAGAATTCGAGCTTAGAATAATTGTTATATTTGGCTTTATTATCTGATATTTATTACATGTTTTGATACAACGTGCTGAATGTTGTCTTTTACCGCTTTGATATTATCTGAACTGTATATAAACTGTGCCGAAACCCTTCTCTTCTTACCTCCGGGGAGAAGCTCGCTGGTCGAGACTCCCTATTCTGTTAGTGTCAATACCTGAAATAAGAAAGAGGTCGGACAAGTTACAAAGCCGGACGATCTCGCGGGTCCCCGGTACGTAGCCCCCTCCTCGACTCGAGTTGTCCGCTCGGGTACACAGTCTAGAACAAATACCCAGGTTACGAACCTAGAATAACTTGACTTTATGCCGGATCCCTAGTAGGAACGCTTATTTGCATCATGTTGCATTTGACTTAGGGGACTCAACACAGGGGTTGGGTCCGTCTAGGACAGGCAACCTGAAATGAAAGACCACCCTGCTGCATCCTTTTGTTTTGCGCATTTATTTGCTTCGGTTCCGCATGCTGACCGGTTTCTAAAAAAAAAAGAAGAGGAAAATAGCAGCGTAGGGAGATAATTACTTATTTTGGAAAAAATAAAACCAATGTCCAAGTAGTGTCAAAACCTCGCTGAAATTTTTCTAAAAAAAAAAAAGAATAAAAGCAAAATTTGTTTTCTTAGTTAGAATTATTAAAAAAAAATATACAAAAATTTTCTTTTCATCATTTCCAAAATAAAAAAAAAGGGTATTTATTTTAAAAAAAAAAAACGGAAATTCATAATTCAAAAAAAAAACGTTGTTTCTTTTGTAGTACCCCTTTTTATAAATTCAGGCTAATAGTCCAAATATTTCCAAAAAGATTAGTGATAAATATTTTCTTTAATCTTTATCACTTTTCAAAAAATAACAAAAAATACGTATTCTTGATTTCTAGGTTTATTTGATTTTCTCTATTCATGATATGCCCGAACTACGCCGGTTTGATTCTCACCGGATGTGAGATACGTAGGCAACCCTCGTCGGGTTCAACCCCATTTTTCTAAATAGCCAAAAATCAATAAATAAATAAATAAAAAATGTGTCAAATTTTTAAAGAGTCGTAAATAAATCGGGTTACGCTGTTTTGTCATAAATAGCCGAATGTTCCCGAAAGGGACGCCGAAAGGCTGACTTTGCATAAATAGCCACTTTTGAGTCTTGTTTAGCATTTTTATCCAGTAGACCCACACAGCCTTAAAAATCTTCATCCCCGAAGTGTTTAAAGGCCGTGTTCAAAACTTGATCCCCTCTGTTTAAAATATTTTGAGTCAAGTCGTTTTGTTAAAATCACCTTAATAAATGTGCAGGATGAGCACGATGCAAAATGAACATTTTTCAATAATGACCAAAATCCCTGTCAAGTTACGGCTATGGTGGAATGATCTAGGTGTTGAAGGACAAAATGAGGTTAAGAAATATCTGAAAGGTCTTGTGGGTCTGTTGGAAATCCAGCCTCGGGGAGATATCATAAGAGCTTTGGTTACCTATTGGGACCCGGCGCACAATGTTTTCCATTTCTCTGATTTTGAGCTCACCCCGACTTTGGAAGAAATGGCCGGATACATCGGGAATACTGAACTTCCGTTGAGGGAAAAATACTTGGTCGCCCCGAGAGTCGTCACGGTACATCGGTTCCTGGATTCATTGAAAATACCTAGAACAGTCCACAACCCGGATCTAGCAGCCGGATTCTGTACTCCATGCTTCATATATGATAGGTACGGTCACGAGGGGGGATTCAATAATCCAATCAACAAACTGTGCAGCAAAGGAGTTCGTCAGAAGTGGGACGAGCACAGACGGGTAGCGTTCATGATAATGTTCCTGGGTCTTCTGGTATTTCCGAGGAAAGATGGAAACATTGATTTGAAGATATCTGGGGTCGTCAGCACTTTACTCACGCAAAGTGACAGTACTCTCGCGCCAATGGTGGTATCTGACATCTTTCGAGCTCTCACAGCTTGTAAAGCTGGGGGAAATTTCTTCGAAGGTTGTAACTTGATCCTACAGATATGGATGACCGAGCACCTCTGCCATCATTCCGAGATTTTGAGCCATGGTTCCCCGGAAAAGACCCGCATAGAAGAATCTTACACGAGAACCAGAGAGATCATTTGGCCCAAAGGAGTCCTGGCATGGACCTCGTTCTTGCAAGCTCTTACTGCCAGCCAAATACAATGGACGTTGGGATGGTTGCCTGTTGATGAGATCTTATATATGTCGGCGGCTAAAACTCATTTCTTGCTGATGGGGCTTAAGAGCATTCAACCTTACGCACCCGGCCGAGTTTTGAGACAGTTCGGAAGATGCCAGACAGTACCTCATGAGGAAGATCTTAGCGCTCAAGCAGTTGAGATAAGTCCTAACGGACAGTTCCCAGAAGCAAAGATTCGCCAAATCTGGAATGAGGGTCAATATTTGAAATCAGATACTTGCGTGCGGGATCGAGCCAAAGGAGAAACGGCGCCAGGTTACCTTGCATGGTATAGAAGGGAACTCGAGCATGAAAGGCCAGCTAAGAGACCCCACATCCGGAATTTCACCGAGTCATCGCAAAGGCATTGGGATTGGTTAGCAAAGGAAAGAGGCTATTGTGCCGAAATCAGCAGGTTAAAGCAACAAGTAGAAGGCATGAAATACGAGCACAACGTGCAAATTGCCACCGATCTGGGAGAGCGGAACAGGTTAATTCGAGAAAATGAAATGCTCAAAGCCCAGATCAAACAGATAAGGTTGGATGCAGATAAACAACCAAGGCGTCGATCAGACGAGCACCTGATAAAAAGGCTAAAAAGCGAGATCAGAGAATGGCAAGATGGTTTGGAGAAGTCTGAAAACGTCATAGCAGAGCTCAAAGCGCAGTGGGATACAAGAGCAGATAAGCATCGTCGATACCTGAATCAATTGGAAGGCGACCACGAGAAAACTGTTGCTAAAATAAAGAGAGAGATGGCTGCACTTGAGATCAAAGCAGTTAATCAGGCCAAGGATTTCCAAATTGAGAGCAGATACTGGTACGACTCAATAGCCCAGATGAAGTTGGAAGTACGGCGACTGAAGCATCAGCATGTACAAGATGCTCAAGTCTTCAAGATATGCAACGATCAGATAAAACGCCTGCTCGTAGAGAAGAAGAAAACCAGAGATAGGATCAAGGCCATTGCCCATGCCATCACCAGACGATGCCTACGATGTGAGAACATGTCCAGCATTACCGTCCTCTCGGCAGCAATGGGTTATGTCAAACAGACTATGCACGAGCTGGAGCAACTTGAGAGGGATCTCACTCCTAGGACCGCGGCGAGGCCGAACGATGCCCCGCGGACACCAATTTTGAAAACCATAATGCATTCATAAGTCGAATATGTATCTTAGCATTTTTTGCCTGTTTTCCATCAGGGTGATTTTAGTCTATGTTGAGTCTAGGTTTATTTTCGAAGATTGATTTTTCTTTCGCAAAATGTAGTTGTAATAGACCACTTCGACAATAAAAAGGTTGCTTCTTTTGTGTTCTTCGAACTACGTAATGATCTGATTCACGTAGGCATCGTGATACGTAGGCAATCCTCATCGGATCCGGTCGCATTTCTTTTACTGCAAAATAATAATAAAAAAAAACATAAAAGAAAACAAAAAGAAAAAAAAAGAAAAAGGAAAGAAAGGAAAAACTAATAAAAGGAAAAACGCCGGAATGACGCATGCTCTCGTAGCAAACATATAGTAATCCACTTAACTGTATAGGTGCATCATGCCCAACGTGAGATTAACTATCTGTTATCTGCTACAAATTAACCGTGCGTTTGTCGTTGAGTATTTCCAGGGTTTTTGAAAGGACGGTTGGTTTGGTGAAAGTCTGGCCTCGCACTCATATTTCACGAGGTCAAGGAGAAGTGTTCAACTACCTGTTGTTAGGGCCAGAAGCAGTACTCACACTTACTTCACCAGGTCAAAAGGGAGTGTGGAAATGTCTTCAGAAATGCCATTGCAAACGATCCCTGTTTCTGAGGAGAGCTCAATCTCAGCCGTCCTCACACCTGAATCCGCAACTGCGGAGGAAAATAGAATCCTGCGGCTCCGCATGTTGGAAATGCTGGACGACTGGAATAATGGGAAAGAGCCGCCGAGTGTCGTCCCCGGATTCCCTGAATTATTCTCTAGATCAAGTGGGACTTCTAATGTCCCCATAATTATCCTGCTACCCCATTCGGGTACCCAGCCACCTCGGCCTTCTCTGCTGGATCGCCTTCTGAGCCTCATCCCCGAATGTCGGCCACTGATGCAAGCATGAACATCTTTACTGCATCGCCTTGCCCGGATTACGGCACAGCCTACCACGTACAAGCCAAGCTTTGACTCATCCTCTTTTACATTCCAAGCACCATCGTTCTCAATGGAACCAACTAGGTTCGCTACCAGCACTAATCCTCTACCGCCTCAGTGCGAGCTTGCACCCGGGCAGGATCAGAACCCCAGAATTGCAGAACAAAATGAGATTGCCAAGAGAATGAGAAGCCTTGAACAAAGTTTGAAGAATATGCAAGGATTGAGCGGACAAAAGAGCGTCTCTTACGCCGACCTGTGCATGTTCCCTCACGTGCACCTGCCAACGGGTTTCAAGACCCCCAAGTTCGAGAAATACGATGGGCACGGTGACCCCATTGCACATCTTAAGAAATACTGCAACCAATTGCGGGAGCCGGCGGAAAAGAAGAACTGCTAATGGCATATTTTGGGGAAAGTCTAGTAGGGATAGCTTCGGAATGGTATATGGATCAGGAAATGTCCTGATGGCATATATGGGATGATCTCGCCAGAGATTTTGTAAAACAATTCCAGTATAACATCGACATTGTGCCAGACCGAAACTCTCTGTCGAATTTGAAGAAGAAGCCTTCAGAAAGCTTTAGAGAGTATGCTATTAAGTGGCGTGAACAGGCGTCGAGAGTGAAGCCTCCCATGGATGAAGTGGAAATGGTCACTACCTTTCTCCAGGCTCAAGAGTCTGACTATTTCCAAAACATGATGTCAGCTATGGGTAAGCCATTCGCGGAAGCAATCAAGATTGGAGAGATGGTGGAAAATGGTTTGAAAACAGGTAGGATTCTGAGTCAAGCAGCCATAAGGGCAACTTCCCAGGCCGTCCAAAGCGGGTCTGGAGGAACGACGAGGGGGAAGAAGAAGGAAGAAACGACTATGGCAGCCTCTGAAGCAAGGGAGTATCGTCATCCCAGGCCCCATTTTCCGGAAAGAGCCCCACAACACTATTACCCCCACTCAAATTTGGCATATGCTCATCAGCCTTATATGGTCATGAATGCCCAACCTTATAACCATCCACCACAACAAGCCAACCGAGGCCCAGCTCCACCTCCCAGAAATCAGCCTCCTTACCGCAACCACTATAACCCACAACCCCCGCAGAATAACTACCGCCCCCAGGAGCCACCTCGACGGCGGACTTTCACGCCCATCGGTGAACAATACTCTACTTTGTTCCCTAAGCTAGTCCAGTTGGGTTTCTTGCAACCAATTCCCCAAACGAGGCAAAACCCAACATCGCCTTCTTACAAAGCCGGAGTCAGATGCGCCTATCATTCAGGAGCCGAGGGACATGATACAAACGACTGCTGGTCATTGAAAAGAGTGGTCGAAAATTTGATAGAGCAGGGGAAAATAGTGCTAAGGGACGAAGAGATCCCAAATGTGACTAACAATCCATTGCCCGCTCACAATAATGGGCCGCTGATCGGCATGATTTGTGAAGACAAAGAGTTCGACCCTGCTTTGAAAGCCATAATTGCCATTGTCGACACGGGGAAGAGGCCTGAAATAGACCAGAAACCAGAAAAGGGGGAGGAGGCCAAGGCTGTAAAGAGCAAGCCTGAAAATAAGGTGGAGAAGAAAGTGGTACCAGCAAAGGGTGGAGTTCTTTACATACCACGAGGTCAAGCCGAGAAGACGCAGAACTTCGGGATCAAAAAGACAAAACCTATGTACGTGCCGAAAGGGGCCTATGTGGTCCGGGGGACGATTCAACCACCTCGGCTGAATGAGCCAGTGGTTATCGGACGCGTGCCACAAAAGCCAATGACCAACCCGTCCACAGTACCGTGGAATTATCAAAAGACTTTGGTAATGTACAAAGGTAAAGAGGTCATGGGAGAACTTCCAGGAAATACTTTCATTGGAGGGTACTCAAATACCCAAGAACTGAACAACGCCACACAAAGGCGCTTCCCTCCAAAGAAGCCCGTGAGTGTTGAAGAAGCGGAGGTGTTCTTCCAACAAATGAAAATGCCGGATTACGAAGTGATAGATCAGCTGCGCAAGTACCCTGAGCAAGTATCCATGCTGTCATTATTGATGAGGTCAACTGAGCATCAAAAGATCCTATTGAAAACCCTGAATGAAGCATATGTACCAGTTGAAACCTCGGTGGAACAACTAGAGTGGATGACAGAAAGATTCTTCGCCGTCAACCAAATCTCTTTCAGCAAAAACGATTTACCCCCGGAAGGAGCAGCGCACAACAAGGCCTTGCATTTAACAGTTAAATGCGAGGACTACTATGTCAAGCGGGTAATGTTGGATGGGGGATCAGGTGTTGACATTTGCCCGCTCACCACGCTACAAAGGATGGAAATTGGGACCGGAAGAATCCGACCCAACAATGTCTGCGTAAGAGCTTTCGACGGCATCAAGAGATATACCATGGGAGAAATAGACCTGTTGTTGGTCATAGGACCAGTCGAATTTCGAGTAACCTTCCAGGTAATCGACATGGACACATCCTACAATTTTCTCCTTGGCAGACCTTGGATCCATGCGGCAGGGGCCGTTCCTTCCACTCTTCACCAAATGGTGAAGTTCGAGTACGAAGACCGAGAGATCGTGGTCCATGGGGAAGATGAGCATGCCATTTATTGGGACCCATCCATCCCGTACCTTGAACCAAGAGAAGGAAGCGAACATACGGTCTATCAAGCTTTCGAGGTTGTACTGGAAGAGCAGCACGAAGAGGGAATACCCTGCCCCCAGCCTTTCCTGTCTAACGCCTCGTTTATGGTGGCCAAAGAGATGATCCGGCATGGATTTAGGCTAGGGAAGGGGCTTGGGCAAACCCTTCAGGGAATAACAGAATCCATTACTTTGCCAGTCATCAAGAAACCTTTTGGACTGGGTTTCAAACCTACTCCAGCAGACGAAGAATGGGCAAAGAAAAGGAGAAATGAGGGTTGGAAGTTACCTCAACCACTACCAGATTTATATGCAACTTTCATCAGGCCAAGGTACGTTGAAGAGGAAGATGATGAGGTCTTCACGGCTGAGGAAATTGAGGAGATATGTGGGGCAATGAGGGAGATGCTCTATGAGGTCCACATGGTTCAACCGAGTGAAGGCACAAGCACTGCTGAGATGATGCACATGGGGCCAAACGCCAAACTCCAAAACTGGGAGGCCACGCCATTCCCGACTAGACGGAAGTCCGGGTAGACCTGTCCTGCCACCCTTCCTGTGTCACAAGTTATCTCCAGGACATAACTTGAACGTTTTCTTCTTTTCAATTGTTGCTTTGAATTCCTAGTTGTAAACATTGTTGTCTTCCAACTTTCCAAAGAAAATATATAAAAAAAAATCACCATTACATTCCCATTCTTTCTTTTGTTCTGATTTTTATTATTTTTTCCTTTTATCTTTCTTTTCAGTCCTAATAATGCGACTTTAAATATGACATGCTTGCGGACTTCACGCCCAGATCACAATGAGTTATTTAACCGCGAATTAATGAACCCAAAACCAGAATATGATGCGGAAGAGGCTTTTAGGGAGATAAACCGAGAGTTGGAATATTTCGAGAATAAACCTAAGCCAAATCTGAATGACACTGAACCGGTAAATTTAGGAACCCCGGAAGAAATCCGGGAGACCAAGATAAGCATTCACACGGACAAGAAAACGTGAGAGGCGATAATTCAACTTCTTCTTGAATTCAAAGACGTGTTTGCTTGGTCATATGATGACATGCCGGGACTAGGTGTTGTTCTAGTGGTTCATAAATTGCCGATTCATCCCGATTGTCCTCCAGTTCAACAAAAGCAACAAAAGTTCAAAACTGAGGTCAGTGTCAAGATTAAAGAGGAGATCACCAAACAACTGAAAACGGGAGTGATTCGGGTAGTCCAATATACAACATGGTTGGCGAATGTGGTTCCAGTACCAAAAAAGGACGGGAAAACTCGGGTATGTGTAGATTACCGAGATCTGAACAGAGCAAGTCCTAAAGATAATTTCCCGCTGCCCAACATCCACATCCTCGTTGATAATTGTGCCAAACACGAGATACAGTCTTTTGTAGATTGTTATGCTGGGTATCATCAGGTACTGATGGATGAAGAGGACGCCGAGAAAACTGCCTTCACCACGCCTTGGGGCACCTACTGTTACCGGGTCATGCCATTTGGTCTGAAGAATGCTGGGGCTACTTACATGAGGGCCATGACTGCCATTTTCCATGACATGATGCACCAGGAAATAGAGGTGTACGTGGATGACGTGATAGTCAAGTCCAGGACGCAGGATAATCACATCCAAGACTTGAGGAAATTCTTCGAGAGGCTAAGGAAGTATGACTTGAAGCTAAACCCAGCCAAATGTGCTTTCGGAGTTCCGTCGGGCAAACTTTTGGGCTTCATCGTAAGCAGGAGAGGAATCGAGCTAGATCCAACTAAGATAAAATCCATCAGAGATCTACCTCCCCCGAGAACAAAGAAAGACGTGATGAGTCTGTTGGGCAGGTTGAATTACATCAGTCGGTTCATTGCCCAGCTGACAAGCACGTGTGAGCCCATATTCAAGCTGTTAAGGAAAGATGCGGCGATTAAGTGGACAACGGAGTGTCAAATTGCCTTTGATAAAGTCAAAGAGTACCTTTCGAATCCCCCAGTCTTGGTCCCTCCAGAACCAGGGAGGCCACTTTTCTTGTATCTGACAGTCTTGGAGAACTCTTTTGGCTGCGTCCTCGGGCAACACGACGTAACCGGGAAAGAAGGAGCAAGCAATCTACTACTTGAGCAAGAAATTCACCGGCTACGAGGCCAAATACACTCTGCTGGAAAGGACATGCTGCGCTCTCACATGGGTTGCACAAAAGCTGAGACATTATCTCCAAGCCCACACTACATTCCTCATAAGCAGGTTGGATCCTTTGAAGTATATATTTCAGAAACCAATGCCTACTGGGAGACTGGCTAAATGGCAAATCTTGCTTACGGAATTCGACATAGTTTATGTCACTCGCACGGCAATGAAAGCCCAGGCGTTAGCAGATCATTTGGCCGAAAACCCGGTCGATGAGGAATACCAGCCATTGGATACCTACTTTCCAGATGAAGAGGTAAACACCGTAGAAGTGATCTCGGAGGAAGCTCGTGTTTGGAAGATGTTCTTTGACGGAGCCGTGAACGCCAAGGGTGTAGGGATTGGGGCAATTTTGATCTCGCTTTCCGGTCAGCATTATCCCGCCACAGCTAGACTTCGTTTCTTTTGCACAAATAATACAGCTGAGTATGAAGCCTGCATTATGGGCATGCATATGGCAATCGATCAGGATGTCGAAGACTTACTGATTATGGGAGACTCTGACCTGATCATCCGGCAAGCTCAAGGCGAATGGGAAACTCGGGATGTCAAACTTATCCCATACCGACAACATGTGGAGGACCTCAGCAAGCGCTTTACATCAATAGAATTCAGGTACATTCCGAGGTGTCACAATGAACTGGCAGATGCACTTGCTACTTTGGCTTCAATGCTACCCTACCCGGGCAACGCCCACGTCGATCCTTTGGAAATCCAAATCAAGGAAAGACACGGTTACTGCAGTGTAATCGAGGCGGGATCAAATACGCAGCCTTGGTACCATGACATCAGGAAATTCCTGAAGACGCAAGAATACCCCGAGCATGCTACTGGAGATCAGAAGAGGACCATTAGGCGACATGCAAGTGGTTTCTTTCTAAGCGGTGAATTGTTATATAAGAGGACCCCGGACCTCAATCTCCTAAGATGTGTCGATATCGAGGAATCGAGAAAGATCATGCACGAAGTACACGCAGGTGTGTGCGGACCTCACATGAACGGGTATGTCTTAGCGAAGAAAATCCTCCGAGCAGGTTATTACTGGATGACCATGGAAAAAGATTGCTTTAGCTTTGTCCGGAAGTGTCATCAGTGTCAGGTGCACGGTGATTTGATTCATGCACCTCCCACGGAGTTGCATCCCATGTCCGCACCTTGGCCATTTGTCGCATGGGGCATGGACGTCATTGGACCAATCGAACCGAAGGCTTCGAATGGACACAGGTTTATACTGGTAGCCATCGATTACTTCACAAAATGGGTAGAAGCTGTCACTCTCAAGTCGGTCACAAAGAAAGCTGTGGTAGATTTTGTACACTCAAATCTTATCTGTTGCTTCGGTATTCCTGCGACTATCATTACAGATAACGCAGCAAACTTGAACAGTCACTTGATGGGAGATGTATGCGAGCAATTCAAGATAATGCATAGGAATTCCACTTCTTATCGGCCGAAAGCCAATGGTGCTGTGGAAGCTGCAAATAAAAACATCAAGAAGATTTTGAGGAAGACCATCCAAAGTTCCCGACAGTGGCATGAGCAGTTACCATTTGCATTATTGGGGTATCGCACTACGGTACGCACATCAGTAGGAGCGACTCCTTATCTTTTGGTCTATGGGACCGAGGCTGTAATACCGGCAGAGGTAGAAATTCCTTCGCTTCGAATCATTGTCGAAGCAGAAATCGAGGACAGCGAGTGGGTCAAGACTCGGTTAGAGCAATTGACGTTGATTGATGAAAAGCGAATGGCCGCAGTTTGTCACGGACAGTTATACCAACGAAGGATGGCCCGTGCTTACAACAAGAAAGTCCGACCCCGGAATTTCGAAGTAGGTCAGCTGGTACTGAGGCGTATTCTGCCGCATCATGAAGAAGCAAAAGGAAAGTTTGCCCCAAATTGGAAAGGCCCATACATCGTAAGGAAGATATTGCCGAGAGGAGCACTGTATTTGGGTGATATCGAAGGAAATGACCCCGACACAGCAGTAAATGCAGATGCAGTCAAGAGATACTACGTCTAGATCATACTCCAAGTGGTCCTGACACATTTGAAAATGGCGAAGGTTTTATCCCCCACTACTCCCAAACACTACCCAATCCTCTCTGCAAAAAGAAAAAAAAAAACAAAAAAAAAGGAAAACAAAAACAAATTTGATTGAGGCCTGAACTACATTTGACTTGATTCCGAAAGGATACGTAGGCAGCCTCTCCCTGAGGTTCAGTCACACCAACAATAAAATCCCATCCACCCTGAAATTGAAACCGGGGCACGTCGAGCAGTTGAGAAGTTAGTATCATCTACCTCTTTTTACGAAGCACAAGCCTTCAAATCAATTACCAAATATGGTGGGGAACCAATAAGCGTCGCAAATGGAGACCAGCACACTCTGAATTGAGAGAGATAAAATGAGAGAGTCTCGGCGGTGAAAACCTTCGGGCACCACGAGGCGACGGGATTAGAGAAAACAAAATGAGAGAGTTTGTTTAGTAAAAGCTCGCAAAGAGTGCTATCAAGCGATGACAGGAAGAGAAATGAGAGAGGTCAGCCAGCGAAAACCCGCAAAGGGCACTGTTGGCCGAAAAAGAATGACTCCACCCCAAGGAGGTCTCGGCAAGTGCCACCGGTTTGGAATCGCAGATCCGTTCTGGTTCAGGAAAACGCAAGTTCTTGGAAGGTCAGGCGTCCAGTCCAAAGAGCATGTCATGTCCTCTAAAGCCAGCGTTATCTTCCTCAGATAAGTCTTTCTCGTCCCGAAAAGGATACTCCTTTTCTGATTTGTTTTCCCCTTTCTTTGTTTCTTTTCGAATCTCTTTTATGAGTTCAGGATACACCGGAAAGGGCAGGTGGCAGGTTTATTTGCACGGAATTCCGTCTCATGAAGGAAAACGCCTCATCCCGTTGGTACGATTGCCCAAGCCTGATGAATCATGACGTTCGATGGTGTTTAAGGTAAAGAGGAAAGAGAGAAATCTTCCCCAGCAAGTCCGCCTTCGGACGAACCCCCACAGAGTCTTCCTCTGTACAAATCCCCACAGAGTCTCTCTTTGTACAATCTCCCATAGAGTCTCCCCAATAAAAAAAAAAATATCCACGATGGAATCTCCCCAGCACATCCCAGCGAGTCCCTTTGTAAAAATTCCCCAGCAAGCTTACCCCAACAAATCCTAGAAAGTCCGCTTTGAAATAAATCCCCAGCATTCCCCATTGAAAAAAATCCACACAAAGAATCCACTTTGTAAATATTCCCCCCACAGAGCTTCCTTTTGTACAAATTCCCACAGAACACCTCCAATAAAACCCCCGTTGAGAACCTCCAATCAAAACGGGACAAAAAAAAAAGAGGCCTTACGAGGCAAGTCATCGCAGAATCTGGAAATACAAGCCTAAACAGTTTAGAAGGGTTTCGCCATTCGAATCAAATCAATGGCGGAACTTCACAACAGAAATAAAGACGCAAGAAAGCAACTGGGAACGATCAAGGTCACCAAACCGACCGTCATTTCCGAACTAACAAATGATTCTTTGTCTGAAAAGTTGAAACAGGCCTGATCCAAGACAACCGTGCAAGAAGCAGGTGTCGCCCAAAGAAGAAGGTACACGGGTACAGGAAGTACTTCAGCAATGATGAATTCACTCGAAAGGTAAGCTTCCACGAAACTCCCTTTTATCTTCTATTAAAACAAGAAAACTCAAAAATAGATCGTGTAGTATTCTCGAGCTTTATCCCCAGTCAGTCAGCATTAGGGTTTTAAACCCTAAACTGAATTCTTTCTTTAGTCAGCATTAGGGTTTTAAACCCTAAACTGAATTCTTTCTTTAGTCAGCATTAGGGTTTTAAACCCTAAACTGAACTTTTTCCATTCAGCCAGCATTAGGGTTTTAAACCCTAAACTGAGCTTTTCCATGCAATCAGCATTAGGGTTTTAAAACCCTAAACTGAATTTTCCTTTTAGTCAGCATTAGGGTTTTAAACTCTAAACTGAACTTTTTCCTTTCAGCCAGCATTAGGGTTTTAAACCCTAAACTGAGCTTTTCCATGCAATCAGCATTAGGGTTTTAAACCCTAAACCGAATTTTCCTTTTAGTCAGCATTAGGGTTTTAAACCCTAAACTGAACTTTTTCCTTTCAGCCAGCATTAGGGTTTTAAACCCTAAACTGAGCTTTTCCATGCAATCAGCATTAGGGTTTTAAACCCTAAACTGAATTTTCCTTTTAGTCAGCATTAGGGTTTTAAACCCTAAACTGAACTTTTTCCTTTCAGCCAGCATTAGGGTTTTAAACCCTAAACTGAGCTTTTCCATGCAATCAGCATTAGGGTTTTAAACCCTAAACTGAATTTTCCTTTTAGTCAGCATTAGGGTTTTAAACCCTAAACTGAGCTTTTCCATGCAATCAGCATTAGGGTTTTAAACCCTAAACTGAATTTTTCTTTTAGTCAGCATTAGGGTTTTAAACCCTAAACTGAACTTTTTCCTTTCAGCCAGCATTAGGGTTTTAAACCCTAAACTGAGCTTTTCCATGCAATCAGCATTAGGGTTTTAAACCCTAAACTGAATTTTCCTTTTAGTCAGCATTAGGGTTTTAAACCCTAAACTGAACTTTTTCCTTTCAGCCAGCATTAGGGTTTTAAACCCTAAACTAAGCTTTTCCATGCAATCAGCATTAGGGTTTTAAACCCTAAACTGAATTTTCCTTTTAGTCAGCATTAGGGTTTTAAACCCTAAACTGAACTTTTTCCTTTCAGCCAGCATTAGGGTTTTAAACCCTAAACTGAGTTTTTCCATGTAATCAGCATTAGGGTTTTAAACCCTAAACTGAGCTTTTCCATGCAATCAGCATTAGGGTTTTTAAACCCTAAACTGAATTTTCCTTTTAGTCAGCATTAGGGTTTTAAACCCTAAACTGAACTTTTTCCTTTCAGCCAGCATTAGGGTTTTAAACCCTAAACTGAGCTTTTCCATGTAATCAGCATTAGGGTTTTAAACCCTAAACTGAATTTTCCTTTTAGTCAGCATTAGGGTTTTAAACCCTAAACTGAACTTTTTCCTTTCAGCCAGCATTAGGGTTTTAAACCCTAAACTGAGCTTTTCCATGCAATCAGCATTAGGGTTTTAAAACCCTAAACTGAATTTTCCTTTTAGTCAGCATTAGGGTTTTAAACCCTAAACTGAACTTTTTCCTTTCAGCCAGCATTAGGGTTTTAAACCCTAAACTGAGCTTTTCCATGCAATCAGCATTAGGGTTTTAAACCCTAAACTGAATTTTCCTTTTAGTCAGCATTAGGGTTTTAAACCCTAAACTGAACCTTTTCCTTTCAGCCAGCATTAGGGTTTTAAACCCTAAACTGAGCTTTTCCATGCAATTAGCATTAGGGTTTTAAACCCTAAACTGAATTTTCCTTTTAGTCAGCATTAGGGTTTTAAACCCTAAACTGAACTTTTTCCTTTCAGCCAGCATTAGGGTTTTAAACCCTAAACTGAGCTTTTCCATGCAATCAGCATTAGGGTTTTAAACCCTAAACTGAATTTTTCCTTTGGTCAGCATTAGGGTTTTAAACCCTAAACTGAACTTTTCCCCAGCTAGTCGGTATTAGGGCTCCAACCCTGAACTGAGTATGCATATCCTCTTTCATCAATTTTATGAACTTCCTGGCAAATAATTAACGAAATTTTCCTAGTGAAACTGGGGCAGAAAATTTCGTTCGTTTGTTTTCTCCCGCAGGTCTAACCTCGACCCACATGGATCGAAATGACCCCGCGAGATGAGTCCCAGTTCGAAATCAACGAAGAAAAAGAAGAAAAAGAGAGAAGATGTCCCGAGCTATCGGAGTAAATGGAAAGCAAATTGACTCCAACATTTGATTAAGGTCCTGAACCCTGCCAATAGCGTCTCACTCAGTATCCCAGAGGTTAAACAAGTCGCCGCAACTCGCAAGCATCAAGATTCAGATCGGAGTCCACAAGCAGAATTAGCTAAGACCCAAGATCAAGTCGTAAAAGAATCATAGATAAGAATCTTGTAACTAGCAGTTGACATGCATATAAGTAGTTAGTTCAGTTTCCAATTTTCGTTTGGTTGTAATAAGGCGGTCAGTGACGCAGCAGTGACAACAGCAACAGTAGTAGCAACAAGCATTGCAATCCCATGGTAGGCCCAGCTACCAAAACTTCTCGAACTACATTGACCCGATTCCTGTTTAGCCCAGGATATGTAGGAAATCTTTGAAGCAAGATTCGGTCAGATCTTTAAAAAAAATGCTTCATACGGAGTGGTCCATAGGCAAAAAATCACTCATACACGCTCACTTTATCTTTGCACGAAAACTCTTCGTGTTTCCGGACAAAGAGGGGCAGCTGTGAGCACGTGATTTTTGTTTCGCACGACAATCGCTCCAAATGAAATAAAAAATAATAATAATTGGTCCTGCTGTACAATTTTTGGATTTCTGTGCAACACTTTGTTGATTCACTTGTAACTTTTGTCCATTTTTATTTATTTAGCTATTTAAAACAAAATACAAAAAAAATGTGTGGGTCATGCATAATTCGAACCGTAATCCGGTCGTCAAGTAGAAAATCATAAATAGGCATCTTCGTCCGTGATTTTGATTTGTTTGATTTTTACCTGTTCTGAAATATTTTAGTATGTGTGCAAATAATTGTATTGAGTGTGTATTTAATTTTTAATTTGATTTTTTGCTTAAGTTTTGTTTTCAAATTAAAAAAAAAAGAAAAAAAAAAGAAATAATCTTCTTCCTCCGGATTGGTACAATTTATTAAAATTGGCCCAAACAAATAATGCCCAAACCAGGCCTGCCGGTCCAGTCCAGCTGATACCCAGGGTGTCCAAACGACGCCGTTTTGGTCCAAACTGATCTGGGCCGTTGATCTCAGATTGATCAACGGCCAAGATCACCTCCCCTTAACCCACTAATGGCCCCGACCCGTTTTCACCCGGACCAACCCAAACCCTTTACCCTCAAAACGACACCGTTCCACTTAAGCCCTCAGATCCAGACCGTAGATCTAGATTGATCTAACGATTGAGATCCGCCCACCCACTAACTATATAAACCCTTTACCATACCCTGCCCCCCTAGCCAACACCCCTGCCTTCGTCTTCACCAAACCCGTCCCCTTCAAACCCTAGCCGCCCCTGTATCCTTCACCATGAAAGCCGGCGGCACGGACGCCGGTGACTTCGCCCTTAACACCATAGAACCCCCTTACCATCCTGAACCCAAATCTATCAACCACACACCTCGAATCCTATCCCACCTTCTCGAATCTTCATTTGAAGATTCGAGTCAAAACCCGATTTACACCAACCGACCCCAGCTTCACACCAGACACTCCCCAGACCCTCCTCGTGACCAAACCATACTTGGTTTGGTCCGAATCTGATCAGGGAAGCATGAATCCCAGATCTGAGTTTTGGAACTTTGTAGTTCTTCGTCACTGGTTCAACCGAAGAGATTAAGGTCTAATGGACTTTAATCAAAGTGTTTCTCATCTGAGAAACACTTTGATTAAAGTCCGTTCAGCCTTAGGAAAGGCCTGACCGAGTCCGAGTTAAGGTTTTGATCTTTTACGGTTTAAGGTGAGTTCTTTCTTTTCTTATTTGTTTTGGTTCATTTGTTTGTTGTAAGGGTCTGTTCATGTTCTGTTTGTGTCCTTGACTTTTATCAATTGTGCCTTGACCACTTTGCCTGAACTTCTATTGTTTGATTAAGCCCTTCCATTTGTTCTGATAATGTGTATGAAAGTGTTGTGCAATTAGCTGATTTTCAATTTGGACTGACTAGTTGACTCCTCAAGTGTAATTCTGTTTAGTCAGTATAATTCGAATCATGCATCGATACTGTTTAAATGTCTGATTTTTGGCTACGATTGTGTTTGTTAATGTTAATATAGTCGAGTCGACATATGTCGTCAATTAGTTTCAGCTGTCCGAACAATAACAAATCGACTTACGTCTGCTAAGCATTTGTTGAATCAATTAAGAACCAGTTTTGTTTACTTATAGCTGTTGATTTGGATCAGTAATGTAAAAGGGATGTTTGGTTTAAATTCTGAATTGGAGGGCATGTGCACTCGTGCACAGCATGTGCATTGGTGCACCTCATGTGCTTTGTGCACAACCTGTGGCCTGCATTGAAGGTCTTTGTTAAGTTTTGAATAATTTGACAGCATATGCTGTCAGATATATTCTACTGCCCATACTTGCTCTTAGTTAATAAAATGGGAAAGTTTAAGCCTGCCAGGGGAATGATGGGGTTTAATACTTAATTAGCTAAAGTGGAACTGAAAATGGAAGGCACATGGGAGGGGTATGTTGATATATTCTAAACAGGCTGTTGTAAGGGGAAGATAAAAAGGCTTATAAAAGGGAAGACATCTGATAGAAGAAAAAGGAGGAGGATTAGAGGCTAAAAATAAAACACATAGAGACATATACAGAATTAGGGGGAGATACAGAATTAGAGGTTAGAGAACCCTGAAGATTTAGAGGAAAGAAATACACACACTGTGAGGATAGAAGAGAGAGCTGATAGAGATACACAGACAGAGCATACAGAGATAGGGAGAGACACTGAGAGGGAACATCTGAGAGTTCAAATTTTGGAAACAGAAAACTGGAAAAGAACTTTTTGTCTGATAACTCAGACAGACAAAACTAGAAGTTACTTCCTTTCCTTTGGTTTTGATTTCACTAAATCTGGACCTGTTTTGTGCAACACTGATTTCTCCCAACTGAGTCTGCTTGGTTTGTTTGTTCTACTCGAGAGTTTGGTCTAGTTGGGGTGTTGATCTCACTCCAATTGTTTTGTGAGTTGTGGCTGCTACTCTTCTGTTTCCTGTTGCTGCTGCTATCCTGTCCTGCTGCTACTGTTAATTCTGTTTCTTGCTGCTGCTGATTCCCCCATCTTCTTCCTCTTCTCCTTTGTATTTTTCAGTATTTCCAGGTACACATCTCAAGTCTCACATTGGTGTAGCTGATTGTAACATTGAAAAGCATGAATAGAAAGATTTGAAGGAGTTACAATCGCCTGTTATTTACTGACTGCCTTTTCATAAATGTTGTTAAGTTGTGTAAATTTCAGTTTATAGCTAATAGAGAATACATTAGTAAGTCTGTACTTAAGTAAAGTTTATGTTAATCTGAAACTGCAATATTTGATTCGTTTAGTAGCATACAGGATGTAAATACAATCCATGGAATGTGATACTATTTATACAATTGTTAAACTGAAATTCATTTTTTTAGCATGCTTGAATAGGTAGGGGCAAATGGCTGTTAAATTTAGCCAAATATAATACAGTTTTGAATCATCCAGTTTCGATTCTTTTAGGCAGTTTATAGGACTAGTTTTGAACATCATCAGCTATATCTTTTAATAAGAAACTCCCTTAATCCTGTTTAAGCAATTTGGTTTGAATTCGACTTAAGGATGTTGTTCGGATTTAAGTATTGCATTTCATTCAATCTCATATGTAATCTCTTTGTTCGACCAAAGCATTTTCGTAAGGCATGACGTCTTTTCACTTTATAAGTAATTAATCAGAAATTGATAGGAGTCTGGTTTAGGCCAAAGTATATACTTCAATTAGCATACATTTTTCTTTCTTCTATCTCTGGAAATAAAATAATAGAAATGTAGTCACTGTAGGATACCCTTCTAAAATAATGAGACGGGCCTCGCCAAATAAAAAATGCAAATTGCGGGGCCCTCAACAACTAATCATAATATTTAGAATTCGGGCTAGGCCGTTTAGTGAATCTCATGGACTTCTTAAAAATAATAACGCGTTAGACTCTTTAGGCGCGGCTTAATTAAATCATATTCTTAAATTCGGGTGCACATTGATGTGACCCAAATCCAAATCTCAACGGAGTCGAAGTGCGTTAACAACTACGGGTGCATTGATTGTGACGTGGTTCGAGATGCATTTTCATGACGTTGCAATTCTATAAATGATAATGATAAAAGCGGTTTAAACTTAACAAAAGCACATAAGTCATAACATGTATTTAAATCAGATATTTAGCCATTATGACAATTTAAGCGACCGTGCTAGAACCACGGGATTCGAGGGTGCCTAACACCTTCCCTTGGGTCAACAGAATTCCTTACTTAGAATTTCTGGTTCGCAAACTTCATTCGGAAAAGTTGAAAATTTCCTCGATTTGGGATTCAAGATAAACCGGTGACTTGGGACACCAAAAGCCGAACCTTTCCCAAGTGGCGACTCTGAATTAAATAAATAATCCCATTTCGAATATTGTCACTTAAATTGGAAAAACTCCACCCGCGCATTTAACCCTTCGGGGCCGGGCGCGCAAAAAGGAGGTGTGACAACGACCAGGTCTGAGTTTTGGATAGTGACAGGTTGGTATCAGAGCCTAGGTTACATAGGTCTCATGAGTCATAAGCAGGTTTAGTAGAGTCTTGCAGATCGGTACAGAGACATCTGCATTTATCCTCGAGAGAGTGCAAAACCTTTAGGAAAAACTTCACATTCTTGAATTCGTATCGTGCATCCTTGATTTAGCTTGAAAGGTAACTCTTTGAATTCCTTCCACGCGTTCGTATGCGCATGAACGCTCGGTATCAGATGTGCATCGATGGCTTGTGATTCCCTGAGCGAGGGGTGAGATGTGATCTCTGTGTGTTGATTTTGGGCCAGTTTGGAGGACTTGAGGCCGGATTTTTGCCTATAGCTTGAGCACTAAGGTGCTGATTGTGTGAGCACGTGTATTTGAACTTATATGTTCGGTAGTGTCCTTATTAGTAGAAGTGATAGCTGGATGGCGATGCGATGAGTATGTTATGATTGTGAGATGTATTCATATGATTTGAGAGCGACTAGAAGGGTTTGCTGGAGGATGGAAGAACTATTAGGTACTTGATGTTTATCTTGATTTGAAGTATAGCCCCGAGCTATGGGCATGTGAAGAATCTTTTCATGTTTCCTAGTTGGGAGTGAAGTAAATTTCATGTTGCGGTACAAGTTCAGACTCAGGAAGACTAAGTGACTGTGTAATGTTTACGACGGTGGAAGGAATACATAAATGTTAGTTGGAGGCATAGTAGGTGGGTTATCTCCTGCGGAGTGTTCTGAGGTTGTGTGATCCTTATGTTGTCTGTTAGGAGATCTCATTACAAGTGTAATATATATGTTGCAATTTAAATTTATGTCATGTAAGAGAGTGGGTGCAACTATTACGAGAGCGAATGCGAGATTTGCATAAGAATTGGAGTACCAGATGGTCTGTGTTTCACGAGCTTATGAAGGATCGAGTTTAATCTCACTATGGCATTATGGAAGCAATATAGTATATGCGTTATGAGTTATTGAGTGTGTTTTGATCTATGGCTTCGAGCCATGTGGGGGAGTCTGCTATTGATTAACCGATTGCACGGTTATGTGCTATGTTGGTTCCAACTTGAGGCGTACGGGTGAAATGTTATGGCTTACAGAGATTGATAATGAGGATGGCTCAAGTAAAGGAAAATTTTGGCAAAGGTTATGTCATGCTTCATAGGTGTATGAGAATCACAGAATGTATTGAGTTGTTGTTGGTAAAGGATGCTCGGTGCATAGAGCAGGGAATTGCTTGGTTGTATTGGGATGAGATTGCATTCTGCAGTGTAAGAAGTGCTAATGAGGCACAAGTTGTTCGGTTTTTTTGATCGGGCTAATTGCGGTTTGAGCATAGTGAATGACTCTCGAGAATGGTTCTAATGTGTTCAAAATTTTACATGTAACAATTGGGTATTTTCAAGTTGTATATGTGGCTACAAACTGAGTTTTCATTGGAAGATGTCAAGACTTGTGGTATTTCCATATTAGTTATGGAATTCTATATATCAGTATCAGGAAGGTGAAGGTAGTGACTTTGGATTCGTAGGAAGTCTTTTTAGGGTAAGCATTTTGAACGTGGTGCTCTTAGGAATATCTAAGAAAGTATTCAACGGCTTTTGAGCCTTAAACGATGTGGTTTTATGCTTGGGTCTCGTGTGGCTTGTCTGGATCGAGGATTGTGGTTTTATAGCTAGAAGAGTTATCAAGTTAAAGGTAAATCAGAAGGAACTTAGATAGATGGGATAACTTGGTAGTAGGTCGAATCGGTATGACAATGATATGATTAGTTCTTTGGATGCTTACGAGGTAATGAGTTTCTACGGGTATTTCGCGGCAATGCTCTTGGGTTTAGTGGCATACACAGCTTGGCTGAGTTAGTAGGACTCAGTCCTAACGATTTAGATTTGTGCAAATAGAATTTGGAGAGTTCTAGATGGTTTTCATGACAATTAGAGAGGTATATTTCTCCTATTGGTGTGAAAAGCATGGGATGTATAGTGATTTTCTTCTAGATGGGATCAACAGGAAGTTCTTGGCTAGTAGAGTACATAGTTGCTTGTGGCTTGGAAGGGATATGAAGTTCTCGTGGTTATCCTAGGATGGTACGGTTTATACGGTATGTTGTATAGGATGGAGATTGCATGTGTAAGGGCATAGTTGAGATTTGAAAGGGAGGTCAAAAATTCTTAGATAGCATGGGCAGCTTCATATGACTAGATAAATGAGATCACTGATTGGTGTGGCTTGATAAGGGTATAACATTTCAGGAAGGGCGATGTGTTTGAGTTACGGATGCTTTGTTGGTATTGCGGCACTATCTTGTCTGGTCGACGGATGATATTTGAGTTTGCTTGGTGGCTCAGAAGAATTATTGGTGTACCTCTCATGAGATGATTGAGTACTAGAGGTGTGTTATATATGCGAGCGGTAGAATTGGGATCAGATATGGTAATTCGTGCGCTTTATGGACTTGGAGACTGGAAGTTCTCATATATAGGTTAGCTCGTAGTTGTGGATGGCAAAGATGTGGGTAAGTTAGTCAGATGTTAGTATGTGCTATGATTTAGTCATGGTGGACCTTCAGAGGATTATTTATCTGTTGTGGGTAACTAGCGTTGATGTGTGGTTCATTGGTAGACCTATATGGATATGTGTTCAGCACAGAGACGACCTTGTTTACTTTGAGTTGCTATTGGTGAGGGATGTGTTTCGGTTGTTATTGAGCTATTAGTAATCAGGGAGATCTATGAGTTACTTTTCTGGGTTGCGAGGCATTATGATTTGTTGGTTATAGGCGCATGTGGTGCAGTTCCATTGGGGTTTCATAGTGGAAATCGAGCGGGAAGAGTACTGGGTATTGCTCGGCGGGTGGCGTATCGGTTGTGTCCCTTCAAGTATGTGTAATGTTATGTTAATTGCTTCACGGTGGTTATGATGATTGCTTTGATTTTAGACATCATATTGCGCGTGGTTGTTGATTTTGAGCATAGTGACTTGAAGTGTTTCATGTGGACTAGTGTTTGGATAAGATCGCGCACTGGAGTGAAGCTATGTGAAGGTATGTTCTCAGCATTGTGTGTGGTAGTACCGATGAGCTTGCGGTATAGCTCATTCATTTGAGTCATTTTCATGATTTGAGTATGTTTGAATTTTTGCTTATTGGTGCGCGAATTGCACAAGTTGCGGCTTCAGCCTATATTGATGTGTCATGTCACCAGAGTAATTGTGTTGGATTAGATGAGATCCTTGGGGTCTTTAATGAACACAAACAAATTTGATTTCAGCATGTTGGAAGGATAATATCGAGGTTCGGCTCAGAAATTTGCTATGATCTTTGCTAAAGGAGAAGTAGCTTCATGAATGGTTGATCTGAGAAATGGTTATGGCTTACTGTGTGTTTTATCTATCATTGGTAGTGTATGAAAGTGTTAGGATGAGACTTTAGTTGATAAGAGGTTTTCTACCGGTATTCGGTTGTTGTGTGCAACTGCTGTGATTAGAAGTTATCGCTACAAGTGTTTGAGGTATGTGGTATATCGTGTAATTGCACCTGAGGTTGCAGGCATGGGTTATTACAGCTAGTTCGGGCTTATTCAGAGTGTAGATGTGAGATTCTGATCTTGTGGATGATTTTAGAAGTGGAAATGTGGTTCTAAGGTTAATGGGCTAGGATGGATTGTGAAATTTCAGTCACATTGTATTATCGGACCTATATTAGATAAGGTGACGTGGGATAACCCCCGGGTATATGCATGGTAAGGTTATTCAGCGATTTGTTGGCTTTTGGAACAACTCTGGGCACGTTCGAGGACGAATGTATGTTTAAGTGGGGGAGGATGTAACGACCCGACCGGTCGTTTTGAGCTTTTGCACTTTGCTCGCTAGTTCTCGGGCATGACTTGCCCCGTGTGATGTGTTATGACTTATGTAAATCATTAGTTTTTGTTTTCAGGGTAATAAGAATGAATTTGGAAAGTCAGTTCTCAGTTTGAAGCTTGAAATTTGAAAGGTTTGACCAAGTTTTGACTTGTTTGTATATGATCTCGGATCGAAAATTTTATGATTAGGTTAGCTCCGTTAGGTGATTTGGGACTTAGGAGCGTGATCGGAATGCATTTTGGAAGTCCGTGGAAGGGTTAGGCTTGAATTGACGAAATTGAGATTTTGGCGCTTTTCGGTTGGTAGATGAGATTTTTATATGGGGGTCAAAATGGAATTTTAGAAATTTCAGTAGCTCCGTTGTGTCATTTGTGACGTGTGTGCAAAATTTCAGGTCATTCGGATGTGGTTTGGTTGGGTTTTTGATCAAAAACGTAATTCAGAAGATTTTGGAATTCTTAGGCTTGAATTCGATGCAAATTTGGTGTTTTAATGTTGTTTTGAGCATTCTAAAGGTTGGGACAAGCTTGAATGATGTTATGGGATATGTTGGCATGTTTGGTTGAGGTCCCGAGGGCCTCGGGTGAGTTTCGGGTGGTTAAACGGATGAAATTTCATATTGAAGTGTTGCAGATTTTGCTTCAGGTCTATTGCAGGCCTTTTGTTCTATGAGCTCGCGTATAAAGGATTGCGATCACATAGGCTTAGTTGAGGGCTGATGCAGAGTTTCCCTACATGATCACGTGGAGTGGGTTGCGGTCGCGTAGGTCTGTATGGTGTATCTTCTCATGAGCCCAGTTGCGATCGCATATGTTTGAGTGCTAAGGCTTCGCCATCGCGTGTTGTTTTGTGCGATCACATAAGGTTAAATGGGGGAGTCAGCATTTTGTGCTTTGCGATCGTGTGTCTTTATCCGCGATCACCGTGAAGGAAATTTATAGATGGGCAGAATGTTTTAAAAGATCATTTCCGCGAATTTGAGGCGAAGTTCCTCAATTGTTGGTCGATTTTGAAGCTTTTTGAAGAGGATTGAAGAGGGATTAAAGGGGAATCACTTGGAGGTAAGATTCTTGGACTTAAAACTCAATTCTAATGTGAAATCTACCTAGTAAATCATAGAATCTAAGCCTAAAATTGAAGAATTAGGGCTTGAGATTAATAGACTTTAAAATGAGAATTTGAGGGGCCATTTGGACTCCGATTTCAGTGTTCTTGGTATGTATGGACTCGTGGGAAGATAAGGATTTTCGTTGATGTGATTTTTATTGGCTTTTGAGACGTGGGCCTGAGGGTCGGGTTTGGCCAATTTCGAGATTTTTGGTATAATTTGATTATTTTTGCTTGGGCTTCGTTCCCTTAGCATATTTTGACGCCGTGATTCTGATTTTGGATAGATTCGACATGAGTGGAGGTCGATTCGAGGGGCTAAGATATCACAGAGTTGTATTTTCACCGGATCGAGGTAAGTAATGATTGTAATGCTGTTCTGAGGGTTTGAAACCGCAGATTTCACATCGTTGTGCTACTTTGAGGTGACGCATACGCTAGATGACGAGCGCGGAGTCGTGCACCATTGGGGATTGTGTCTTGGTCCGTCCCTTACGACTGTTAAGTCGCATATTTGATTTGAAATCTTATGATATCCCATATTTTAGAGATTGATATTATATTCTGGGTTGTATGCCATGTTTGAGGCCTTGTGCCGACCTGTTGAGACCCTTAGGGGAATTTTCACTATTTATCCTCACTCTATTTGTTTTGAAAGTGTATACTCAGTCATGTTTTACCTGTTATCGTTTAAATCTGGTTTTATCACCTTACTTTCTAAAATGTGAAACCTGTTTGGGCTGAGTTCCCTGATTTACTGAGGCCCGAGTGATTGTGAGGTTGATGACTAAGATAGACCGAGGGTTTGATTGTGAGGTTAATCAGTGAGAGAGGTTGAGGGACTGGTTGTGAGGATTACATATTTATGGATTGGGCTGCATGTCGCCACAATAATATATATATATATATATCAGGCTGTGCACTGCAACGATATGTTGGATCGGGATACGCGCCATATCGATATAGCGCTTGGGCTGTAGGAGCCCCTACGGAGTCTGCACACCCCCAGTGAGCGCAGTCAAATATATTTAGGGATCGGGCTGCACGCCGCAACGATATATGGATCAGGCTGCACGTCGCAGCGGTTACTATATGGTACCTATTGAGTGTAAGTGCTGAGTGTGAGCGCTGATTGGTAAGAATTGAGTCATGAGTGACTGGGAGGCTTGCCCGAGGGGCTACATATATACATGTGCATGAGCTATGCTTTGCCTGAGGGGCCTGTTTATGGAATTACTATTTTTACTCCTCCTAAAAGTGAGTTTTATTGAATATGTGGATTTGATTACTGCTTTCACTCATCTTTAGACCGAGCCTCTATTGAAAATGTAGAACAAATGCTTTAAACAACTTTCTTTTAAACTGAAGTTTTTAAGTTATTAAATCATTATGATTCCTGTTTTGCCCGAGGGGCTGTATACGAACCGTGTTTTGCCCGAGGGGCCAATTATGGTTTTTCTCTCTTTTATTATAAATGGTATTGAACCCTACTGAAATTGTTAGGAAGCGTTTTCAAATGATTTTTACCAAAAGCTGGATTTTTAAATGAGACTATTGACTCGTATTCTGATTTGAGAGCTTGTTGTGCTTATTGAGTTATCATAAATGTGGATTCATCGTTTCCTACTGCTCAGACTTTATTTACTTTTGGAGTACTCACATTACTCCCTGCACCTTGTGTGCAAATTCAGGTATTTCTGAGCTTTGTGGCAGTTTCATCGGAGTTAGCAAGGTAGCTGCCTGGCGATCGCGGCTCTGCTTTCTCCCTCTTTATTCTTCCTTATGTATAAATTGTAACTTTTCCCGACCATGTTGGTCTTGATGTAGTTAGACAGTCGTAGTAGATGCTCATGACTAGTGACACCCTGATGTCGGACTTGTATGTTATTTCCGCACTGTTCATTCAGATTTATATTATGAAATATTTGTTTAATTAAAGGCTTAAAAATGACTCTTAATGACTAAAGGGTTAAAATGGGTGTTGTGCTGACTGGCCTTATCTTTACGAGAGGCGCCATCACGACCAGGTCTGAGTTTTGGGTCGTGACATCTTTGGGGTGGTTTGGATAGGAAACAAGCTATCACAGGATTACTTATCTCGGGATTAGTTATCCCAGAATTATTATCCCACCTTCCTATAGGGATAAATATAACACTACAATCTTGAGATTAGTTATATTGCAATTTCATCCCAACCAAACGTGAAGTTAACTCATCTCAAATTTAATTTCGAGATTCGTTATCCTTTTTCCCTCTTACCAAATGATAGTTGGTTGGATACATTAGATAAAATAATGCATGCATTAACTTTGTGTATTAATAATACCTTATTTAATATATGTTTTGAACCTATGCATTAGTTAAGCAAGCATTAGTCATGCACCATATTTGATATTATCATATGCATAACTAATGCATAGTGGAAACCATGGCATTAATAATGCACCGAGTTTTAATGCATGCATTAACTTAGTTAATGACAAAAATGCCCTACAAAATTTATACTTGATTAAAATATATTATTTTATTAATGCAAGTTTGATGTAAAGTTTGATACTGAAATTACTCCTGCTATTTATATTTTTTCCGCCAATTTTTTCATTGTAAATTTATAAATCCGTACTCTACTACTACACACTGGAATGCACTTGTTATCAACTCATTTTCCTTTTATTTTTGTTTAATTCAAACTTTTTTTGCCTGATAATTTAAGAAAGTGGAAAATAAAATTATATCCCTAGTAGATAAATAATGCTTAGCATTTTTTTATAAATAAATATTCAGTTCTATATTATAATAGGTAGATAAATCAAATAATTTTTTAAAACCTTTTTCATATAAAAATATTCTTCAACATATGTTTCTATTAAAAAGATAAAATGATGGACTCGTTATGAGAATATTTTCGTAAACAAATATTTCTTTTAGAAATTGTGCAATGCATTAATACATCAATAAGAAATATGTCAGCATAACTAATACGGACATTATTAATACACATTATTCAACATTATTATTATGCACCGTACCAAGCAACCCCTAATAGTATTATTATGTTAGGATCGAAAAATCGGGTAGTGCGAAATTTAGCCAAACTATATTATAATGACAATAACAAAGATCATTACGACAATTAAAGAAGACACAAATTTAACGTTGTTCGGTCAAAGTGACCTACGTCCACAAGCGGAGATGAGCAAATTTACTATTGCAACAAGAGTACAAAAAAGCGTAAATTTAGAGTACTCTAATTAATCCCAACTACCCCGAGAGAATAACCTCATAAGATCACTCCAAAGAAAGGATAACACGCAAGTATTTTCCAACACTCAACTCTCAAGAAAGGAGGAGAGGAAGAAACAAGAAATGAAGACTCAAGTCTTATTGGTGTATTTAAAATGAACTCATGGTCTTTCCTTTTATAGGCAAATGGCCTCCAAGCTATAAAAAATAAATACAACTTGTGCAAATGATATCCACTACACAATGCAAAATTTTTGGGTCCCAAAGAATATTTCCAACAAGGTCTGCTTTGCAAATAGGCTTATGCATATGTGAGATAGACTCCACTAGCCAAATATTGGCCATATTACAAATCTCTACCTTGGCCTAATTTTAGCTGATATAGTAAATTTGCTCCACCCTCTCCGCAAAAGCTCATATGGGCTAAATCATTCTTCATAAATAACAAACGAGTTCAAGAGCTCGAACTTGTCAACTGGAAGAGGCTTTGTGAATATGTCAGCAGGATTGTCTCTAGTGTTGATCTTCTGAACATAGACCTTTCCATCAACAATGTTTCCCTGGATGAAATGATACTTGATGTCACTATGCATCGTCATCTCATGATACATTTGGTCTTTAGTCAAGTGAATGACACTTTGACTATCACAAAAAACTAGTAATACCACCTTGGTGTAAATTGAGTTCAGCAAATAGATCCCTCAACCATAAGGCTTCTTTGATAGCCTCGGTCACTGCCATATATTCTGCTTTAATAGTAAATAAAGCTACTACATGTTATAATGTAGCTTTACAGCTGATAGAGAAACCACAAATGCAAAATACATAGCATGTTAGTGATCTTTTTTGTCAAGATCACCTGCATAATTTAAGTCTACAAACCCAACCAAAGAGTTAGTATTTCTCTCAAACTCCAAACATATGTTTGAAGTACCTTGCAAGTATCTCAGAATCCATTTCACAGTCTGCCAGTATGCTTTACTGGGGCAAGCCATATATCAACTCACTACATTTACTGCTTAGGAAATAACTGGACGTGTGCACACCATCATACATAATACTACTGACAACACTGGAATAAGGTACATGTGCCATATACCTCTCTTGTTTCTCTGACGGTGGTGACTGAACATCTGATAACTTAAAATGAGCAGCAATGTGACGATCCGACCCGTCGTCTCATGAGTTACTGTCTCGTTCGTCCCATTTTAGGTTTTTTCATGTTTTGTTATCGGTATTCGGTGTGTTAGAGTTAAATCGGATTGGTTTTGATGGGAAATGAGACACTTAGTCTCTTTTAAGGAGGTTTAAGTTGAAAAAGTCAACCGAACGTTGACTTATGTGTTAGAGGGATCGGATTTGAATTATGATGATTTGGTTAGCTTCGGGGGATGATTTGTGACTTAGGAGTGTGATCGTAAGTAATTTTGGAGGTCCTGTGTAGAATTAGGCTTGAATTGGCGAAGTTAGTATTTTGGCGATTTCCGGTTGATAGGTGATATTTTGATCAGAGAGTCGGAATGGAATTCCAAGAGTTGTTGTAGCTTCGTTATGTCATTTTGGACTTGTCTGCAAAATTTGAGGTCATTCGGACATGGTTTGATTGGGTTTTTGATCAAAAATGGAATTTGGAAGTTCTTGAGATTCATAGGCTTGAATCCGATGATGATTTGATGTTTTGATGTTATTTTGGGTGTTCCGAAGGTTGGGACAAGTTTGAATGATACTGTGGGACATGTTGATATAATTGGCTAAGGTCCCGAGGGCCTCGGGTGGATTTCGGAAGGTTAACGGAATGGAATTCGGACCCAAAAAGAAAAGAAAGAGCTGCTGCAATTTCTGCTGCTAAGCTTTCTTTGGACAATAAATGTGCAGTCGTGGAGCGTACTTCGGAGGCCTATATCTTTTGATCTACAAGGAATTTTGAGATGATTTAAAAATGAAAGTTGTAGCCCTTCGCATCTAGATTCCAAAAAGCTAAGGAAATCGTAATTTGTACATCTCTAGAGAAAGTTATGATCAATTGAAGATGACTGGTGGAGCAGTTTCTCCAGAATTTTCTGATTTCATGGAACCGAATTTAGAAGCTCATATCTCGGGATATATAAAGAGTTATATGGTGTACAACCTATCAAATTAAAGATTTTCAAGTCTAGTTTCTAAAGCTTCAAACCGTTTGTAATTTGGATATTTATACAAGACGTTGTGGGTGTTTAAACAGAAGGTGTCCGACAAGGGAAAATTTTAATAGGATATACAACTTGTATAGCACAAGTGCAAGGTACAACTCGACGAAGCATGGACAGATTCTTTAAACACGGATTTGGCTTATTTCTTTCATTTCTTTCATTTGGCTTGGATGATTTTGGAGAGAATTTCAAGGGGGATTTTATCAAGCATCAAAGGAGAGTTGTTTCTACTTATTTCCAAGTTAAATACAAGATTATATGTGAATTAGAACTTGAAAATAAGTAGAAAAGTGGGGTTTTAGGGCTTGTGCTTTTGAGATTTTCTAGGGTCGATTTGAATGGTCAAACGAGCTCCGATTTTTGTGTTCTTTATATGTACGGACTCGTGAGAGGGCGAAGAACATTTTGGTAAAAAAAATTTCTGGATTTCAAGACGTGGGCCCGGGGCTCGGGTTTTGCAAATTTCGTGATTTTTGATATTTTTCGAGTCTTTTCGATTGGGTTATATTCCCTTAGCCTATTGTGATGTATTCGTTGTGGTTTTGGCCAGATTCGACGCGCGAGGAGGTCGATACGAAAGGAAAGGGCATCGCGGAGTAGTATTTGGCCAACTAGAGGTGAGTAATAGATGTAAATGCTGTTCTGAGGGTTTGAAACCCCAGAATTTCACATTATAATGCTATATTGAGGTGACTTGCACGCCGGATAATGGGCGTGGGGTAGAGCACTGTTGGGGATTGTGACTTGGTCCGCCCCGAGAGATATTTTACTACATTTTTGGTTGAGACGTATACTTTATTATTGTGAATTGGGCTTGTTGCCATGCTTGGGGCCTTGTGCCGACCTGTAGAACCCTTAGGGGATTTTTGACTGGTTTTCCTCACTTATTTTGTTAAAGAATTTATATCCTCAGTCATGTTTCCAATTGTAGGCTTCTTGCCAATTATTTGAATCCTTCAGGGATTGATATCACTGCTTTCGCATATTTTGCATATCATTTGACCTCAGTCCAAGGTTTTAAATACTGTTTTGCAAACTCAGCCATCTTTCTAAGATTTGAAAACTTAAATGATATTTCTAAATGATATTTCGGGCTGAGAACTACTGTTTTACAAATGCCCAAGGGGCTTATGATGATTTCTGGACTGAGCATGGATCGGGCTGCGCGCCGCAGCAGTGTTATATTTATATTGAGGCCGAGAGCCTGGTTGATTACATTGATATTGAGGCCGAGAGCCTGGTTGATTACATTGATATTGAGGCTGAGAGCCTAGGTGATTATACTGAGATTGATATGAGGCCGAGGGCCTAGATTTGATGCCACGAGATGGCTTGATATTGCGCTTGGGCTGTAGGAGCCCCTCTGGAGTCTGTACACACCCCTAGTGAGCGCCGTCGATGATAAATAAATATGGATGGCTCGGGATGCACGCCACAGTGTGTACCAGAGGGTACCGTCATATGCATTGCATTGCAGTCATGCATTTATTCTTTATCTGCATTGTCTGCCATAATAATTATGTGCTCTTATTTCATTGACTGGTTTCTTTATACTGTTCTGAGCCTGAAGGGCTGATACTGTTCTAAGATACTGAGCTTGAGGGGCAGATTTCTACTTATTATTTTGATACTGAGCCCGAGGGGCAGATTTCTAATTATTATTTTGATACTGAGCCCGAAAGGTAGATTTCTACTTGTTGTTTTGATATTGAGCCTGAGGGGCAGATTCTACTCGTCATTTTACTGCCAAATTACCTGTTTTACTGGTTTAAAAGAAATTTCACATGATGTTTCACTAAATTGTTATTTTAAATGATTTCACTGCTTCTGTATAGAATATTGTGTGCCTTAACGTGTTTTCTTACCTTCAGTCATTATTTATATTTATTACTCACTGGGTCAGAGTACTCATATTACTCCCTGCACCATGTGTGCAGGTACAAGTATTCCTGAGGCATAGAGCGAGTTTTCTGCTGTTTAGTTTTCATCGGAGTTATCGAGGTAGCTGCATGACATTCGCAGCCTTGATCTCTCCCCTCTATCTCTATCTTTTATTCCGTATTTTCTTAGACAGACTTGTAATAGGTGGATATTCTGTATTAGAGGCTCATATTTGTGACACCAGATTCTATTGGGCTATGGTGTGGTATTTTAATTGAACTTCCGCAGATTTTATTATTGATTATACACTTGAATGAAATGACTTAGTAAATTCTCTGTGATATTTATCTATAATCTGAATAAGAATTTGGGATAATGTTGTTGAATGGTTGGGCTTGCCTAGCAGTGTGTTGGGCGCCATCATGACCGAGGTTGGGTCGTGACAAGCAAGAGAGGTACTAACTGGTTAGAATCTTTCATGCCAAACCTCTCCAAAACTTTATCCAAGTACTTCTTCTAGGTCAGGAATAGCCTGTTAGCTCCTCGGTCTCTTTTGATCTCCATGCCAAGAATTTTCTTAGCTGCTCCCAAATCTTTCATCTCAAATACACTTTAAGCTAACTTTTCAAATTGTGAATTTTTGTCAAATCCTTAGCAGCAATGAGCATGTCATCAACATATAGTAATAAGTACACAACTGAACCATCATTTAACTTCCGGAAGTAAACAAAACTATCATACATGCTCCTCCAATAACCATGATCCAACATAGAGAAATCAAACTTTTTGTACCATTATCTTGGAGACTTTTTTAATCTGTACAAGGATTTCTTCAACAAGCAAACATGATCTTTTATTCCTTCAATTTCAAATCCTTCGGGTTGATGCATGTATATTTATTCCTCAAATTAGCTATGTAAGAAAATTGTCTTAAAAACAAGCTATTCTAATTCTAAATCATACATGGAAACTAAGGCAAGCAAGACACGAATAGAGCTATGTTTAACAACATGTGAGAAAATATCATTAAAATTCAACTCCTTGTACCTGACTATAGTCCTTTGCAACTAATCGTACCTTATATCTCACATCTTCAACCCCAGGAATGCCATCGTTTTCTTAAAGACCCATTTGCAGCCAACAATTCTCTTTCCTCATGGCAGCTTTACAAGACACCAAGTACCATTCTTGTGGAAAGACTATATTTCTTCATTCATTGCAATCAACCACTTGGCTGAATCAACACCAGAACATGCTTTTGAATATTTTGATAGTTCTCCAATTTCTTCAATTTTTTGTGCAACTGAAAAAGCAAATGCAACATAATTACCAAACCTTAATGGTTGTTTACTTTCTCTTCTTGGTCTATGTTTGACTATAGAATACTCATCTTCTTCCGGTTCAAGTTCAGGATTCTCAACTTCAGGAATTTCAACTTCTCGCTCAACTTCAAGAGTTTCAAATGTATTTTTCTTTAAAGTTGGTGAGCTTGGCTCAAAAGGAATTCCAATCTCAACCTCCATATGCTTCTGTGTACTCTTCCCTTTATCTGTATTACAAGAACTAGAAGACTCTTTTCGGGAATGTAACATAGAGGATTCATCAAAGGTTACATCTCTGCTAATTATAAATTTTGGTGTCTTGGGATTAGGATACCATAGTCGGTATCTTTTCACCCCAGGTGCATACCTAAGGAAAATGATTTTTTAGCCATTAGCTCTAAGTTTTCATCATTTACATGCATGTATGCAGGGCAACCAAATATCTTTAAACCAAAATAATTAACAGGAGTTGTCACGACCCCAAATACCGGTCGTGATGGCGCCTATCACATTACTAAGAAAGCCAGCCCAACCATTTGATCACAACCCATTTTCTATTAATAAGCCATTTTCTAACACGTGGTTAAATACCAAATTTCCATAATAAGTGTTTAAAACAACAAAATATATGTGGAAGTCAATAAAACATAAAACTACACAACCCCAAAATATCTGGTGTCACGAGTCTAGAGCCTCTAATACATAACTGACTATCTAATACATCATAAGTCTAGAAACTGCGAAAAAGAACAAGATATGAGGGAGAAACAGGGCTGTCAACACCATGCAACTACCTTGCAATCTCCGGTAAACTCTGGATCAGCTGAGGACCCTCACTTGCTGCTCGGGCACCTGGATCTGCACACAAGGTACAGGGAGTAACGTGAGTATGCCAACTTAGTAAGTAACTAAAGTAAATAAGGTCTGAAAGCAGTGACGAACAGCTAAAATCATATAAATGAAAAAACAACAGGATAACATATCGACTTCACAGTTTAAAACCAGTTTCATCGCAAAATCATCAATTTCAGTTTAAATACTTGAAATCATATAATTAGCAATTTTTCCAACGGAGGATTATTTTAAAAGAAGAGTGAAATCAGTGAAAATCTCATAACTGGGCCCCTCGGGCAAGATATCACTTAGAATATGGCCTCTCGGGCAGCCTCTCAGTCACTCATGACTCAACTCTCGTCACTTAGTACTCACTCTCAGCACTCAGGCTCATTAGTATCTCATAATATTAGAAATCAGAGTAACCTTTGCGGCGTGCATCCCGATCCATAATTTATAGTCGACTACTCTCACTGTGGGTGTACAGACTCCGGAGGGGCTCCTACAACCCAAACGTCATATCGTTGCGGCGCGCAACCCGATCCAATATATATATATCGCTACGGCATGCAGCCCGATCCATATAAGTATCGCTGCAGTGTGCAGCCCGATCCATAACTCATACATATATAAATATCTTCACCATTTGGTTCTCAACCTCTCTCAGTCATTAACCTCACAGCCTTTCGGGCACAACAGTAGAAATTAGGGAACTCAATCCAAGCAGTCCTCACCATTTAAGAAGTAGAGTGATAAAACCAGTTTTAAGCATTTAAATAGGTAAAATATGACTGAGGATATGCTTTCAACAAGTAGAGTGAGGAAAAATAGTGAAAATGCCCTAAGGGTTTCAACAGGTCGGCACAAGGCCCCAAACATGGCATACAATCCATAATACAGTATAAATGACTAAAGTACAGAATATCATAAGATTTCAAATCACATACACGGCTTAATAATCTCTACAGGACGGACCAAGTCACAATCCCTACCGGTGCACACCCATACGCTCGTCACCTAGTATGCGCGTCACCTCATTTATCAAAACAAGTCAAATACCGGGGTTTTATACCCTCAGTTCAAGATTTACAATGGTTACTTACCTCAAACCGGTGAAAATACTACTCCATGATGCCTTTGCCCCTCGAATCGGCCTCCACGTATGTCGAATCTATCCAAAATCAGAATCACGACGCCAAAATATGCTAAGGGAACGAAGCCCAAACGAAAATAATCAAATAATACCAAAAATCTCGAAATTGGCCAAACCCGACTCCCGGGACCACGTCTCGAAACTCGATAAAAATTACATCAATGAAATCCTTATCCTTCCACGAGTCCATACATACCAAGAACACTGAAATCAGAGTCCAAATGACTCCTCAAATTCCCATTTTAAAGTCTCTTAATCTTAAGCCCTAATCCCCAATTTTTCTTCCTTAGTCTCCACTAATACCATGATTAAACAATGAAAAATTGATCATAAACCCGAATAATGAAGCTTAGGAAACTTACCCAACTGATATCCCTTGATTTCTCTTGAAATCCACTGGCTTAGCCTCTTTCCCGTCTTCAAAAATGGAGGATTTTGAAAAATTTCGCGAAGAAAACAATATATACCTTCTGGCCCAGGGATTCTGCACCTGTGGACCAGATACTCGGTACCGCATTTGCGGTCAATTAGCCGCTTCTTCGACTTTCACTTAAAATCCAAAAATCGCATCTGCGATCATGTAGCCGCACATGCGCCATCGCAGGTACGGTCAGCCAACTGCATCTGTGGCTCCTGCACTTGTCTTCCTTGACCGCTTTTGCGGTCATTTCCTCATATATGCGGCATTGCACCTGCGGTACCCAATCCGCAGGTACGGAAATACCATAACAGAAAAATCTGCAGCTTTCTCAAATTTCCCAAACTCTCCGACAACCATCCGAAATCACCCCGAGGCCCCCGGAACCTCAACCAAAAGCACCAACACATCCAAAAACCTTATTCAAACTTGTACCAATCTTCAAAACGCCTCAAATAATATCGAATCAACCAAAACACATCGGATTCAAGCGTAAGATTCCAAAATCTTTTAAATTACGCTTTTGATCAAAAACCCAACCAAACCACGTCCGAATGACCTAAAATTTTACATACACATCCCAAATGACACAACGGAACTACTACAACTCTCAGAATTCAATTTCGACCCTATATCAAAATCTCACCTATCAACCGGAAATCGCCAAAAATCCAATTTTGCTAATTCAAGTCTAAATCTACTCCGGACTTCCAAAACGCATTACGATCACGCTCCTAAGTCCCAAGTCACCTCCTGAAGTAACCGAACCATCAGAACTCACATCCGAGCCCTCTAACACAAAAGTCAACATCCGGTTGACTTTACCAAATTAAGCTTTCTCAAAAGAGACTAAGTGTCTCTAACCTTACCAAATCCTTTTCGAACTCGAAACAATCAACCCAATCATATATAGAATCATTAGACAAAGCAATAAGAAGCAAAACTAGGAAAAACAGAGCGGTAACTCGTGAGACGACTGGCCGGGTCGTCACATCCTCCCCAACTTAAACAAACGTTCGTCCTCGAACAATTCAAGAAACATACCTGAAGCTTCAAACATGTGAGGATATCTGCTCCGCATCTCCCGCTCGGTCTCCTAGGTAGCCTCATCCATGGGCCGATTCTCCACTGCACTTTCACTGAAGCTATATCCTTTGACCTCAACTTTCGAACCTGACGACCCAAAATAGCTAGTGGCTCCACATCGTAAGTCAAATCATCATCCAACTGAACCGTGCTGAAATCCAGAACATGAGACGGATCCCCAATATTCTTCCGGAGCATAGAAACATGAAATAGCGGTTGCACACTCGAAAAGCTGGGTGGCAAAGCAAGCTCATAATCCACCTCCCCAATCCTCTGAAGCACCTCAAAAGGCCCAATGAACCGTGGACTCAATTTACCTTTCTTCCCAAATCTCATAACACCCTTCATGGGTGAAAGCTTCAACAGAAACCTCTCGCCAACCATGTAGGACACACCCCGAACCTTCATATCAGCATAGCTCTTTTTCCTCGACTGCACTGTACGAAGCCTCTCCTGAATCACCTTCACCTTTTCTTAAGCATCCTACACCAGGTCTGTCCCCAATAGCCTAGCCTCACCAGGCTCGAACTAACCAACTAGAGATCTACACTGCCTCCCATACAAAGCCTCATACAGAGCCATCTGAATACTCGACTGGTAGTTGTTATTATAATTAAACTCTGCAAGCGGTAGAAACTGATCCCATGATCCTCCGAAATCAATGACACAAGCATGCAACAGGTCTTCCAATATCTGAATGGTGCGCTCGGACTTCCCATTCATCTAAAGGTGAAATGCTGTGCTTAATTTGACCTGAGTACCCAACTCTCGCTGCACAGACCTCCAAAACTGTGAAGTAAACTGAGTGCCCCTATTCGAAATGATGGAAACTGGGATACCATGCAAATGAACAATCTCCCGGATATATATCTCTACCAACCGCTCTAAAGAATAGGCAGTATACACAGAAATGAAGTGCACGGACTTGGTCAGCAGATCCACGATCACCCAAATAGCATCGAACTTCCTCAAAGTCCGTAGATGTCAAACTACAAAGCCCATAGTGATCCTCTCCCACTTCCACTCTAGATTATCCATCTGCTAATACAAGCCACCCGGTTTCTGATGCTCATATTTCACCTGCTGACAATTGAGACATCGAGCTACAAATCCCACAACATCTTTCTTCGTTCTTATCCACCAAAAATACTGCCGCAAATCCTGATACATCTTCGCCGCACCTGGATAAATGAATACCGTGAGCTATGGGCCTCCTCCAGAATCAACTCCTGAAGCCCATCTACATTGGGCACACAAATCCGGCCCTGCATCCTCAACACCCCATCATCACTAATGGTTACATATCTGGCATCATCATGCTAAACTCTGTCCTTAAGGACAAGCAAATTCGGATCATCATACTGGAACTCTCTGATGTGATCATATAAGGAAGACCGAGAAACCACGCAAGCCAATACCCGATTGGGCTCCGAAATATCTAACCTCACAAACCGATCGGCCAAGGACTGAACATCAACTGCAAGAGGTCTCTCCCCAATGGGAATATATGCCAAACTCCCCATACTCACCGCCTTTCGGCTCAAAGCATCAGCCACTACATTGGCCTTCCCTAGATGATAGAATATAGTGATATCATAATCCTTAAGCAACTCTAGCCACCCCCGCTGCCTCAAATTGAGATCCTTCTACTTGAATAAGTGATGGAGGCTACGATGATCAGTAAACACCTCACAAGACACACCATACAAGTAATGCCTCCAAATCTTCAACACGTGAACTATGGCAGCCAACTCCAAATCATGAACGAGGTAGTTCTTCTCAAGGGGCTTCAACTGACGAGAAACATAAGCAATAACTCTACCCTCCTTCATCAATACAGAACTAATACCAACTCTCAAATCATCACAATACACGGTATATGAACCTGAAGCTGATGGCAAAACTAACACTGGAGCTGTGGTCAAAGCTGTCTTGAGTTTCTAAAAGCTCTCCTCACACTCGTTCAACCATACAAATGAAGCACCCTTTTGAGTCAACTTGGTCAAGAGCAATGCGATGGATGAGAATCCCTGAACAAACCGACGATAATAGCTTTCCAAACCAAGGAAGCTGTGAATCTCTATGGCTGAAGACGGTCTGGGACAACTCTGAACCGCCTCTATCTTCTTCGGATCAACCTGAATACCCTCGCTGGACACCACATGCCCCAAGAAAGCCACTGAGTTGAGCCAAAACTCACACTTGGAGAATTTTGCATAAAGCTTCTCCTCCCTCAATCTCTGCAACACAACTCTCAAATTCTCCGCGCGCTCCTCCTGACTACGCGAATACACAAGAATATCATCAATGAAGACTATGACAAATGAATCGAGATAAGGCCGAAACACGCTGTTCATCAAATGCATGAACGCTGCTGGGGCATTGGTCAGCCTACAAGACATCACCAAGAACTCATAATGACCATATCGGGTCCTGAAAACTGTCTTAAGAATATCTAAGTCCCTGATCTTCAACTGGTAATAACCCAAAAGGAGATCAATCTTGGAGAACACTCTCGCTCCCTGAAGCTGGTCAAACAAATCATCAATGCGAGACAAAGGATACTTGTTCTTAATTGTTACCTTGTTCAATTGCCTATAATTAATGAACATCCTCATGGTGCCATCCTTCTTCTTCACAAATAGAACCGGCGCACCCCAAGGTGACACACTAGGCCGAATGAACCCCTTATCAAGGAGTTCTTGAAGCTGCTCCTTCAACTCCTTCAGCTCCGCTGGTGCCATACGATACGACGGAATATAAATGGGCTGAGTGCCCGGCACCAGGTCAATACCAAAATCAATATCCCCGTCCGATGCCCAGCAGGTCTACAGGAAACACATCGGGAAAATTCCTCACAACTGGGACAGAATCAATATTGGGAGTCTCTGCACCGACATCCCTCACAAAGGCTAGATACGAAAGACATCCCTTCCCAACCATATGCTGGGCCTTCAAGAATGAGATCGCTCTACTGGGAACATAATCAGTCAAACCTCGCCACTCGATCCGTAGAACACCCGGTATAGCAAATGTGACTGTCTTGGCATGACAATCCAGAATAACACGACACAGAGATAGCCAATCCATGCCTAAAATGATATCAAAATCCACCATACACAATAATAGAAGATCCACTCGGGTCTCCAGACCCCCAATAGTCACCACACACGACCGGTACACACGGTCTACAATAACAGTATCGCCCACTGATGTAGGTACATGAACATGTGAAACAAGAGACTCATGGGGCGTATCCAGATAATGGGAAAAGTATGATGACACATAAGAAAAGGTTGAACCGAGATCAAATAATATAAAGACATCTCTGTGGCAGACTGAAACATTACTTGAAATCACAAAATCTGAAGCAGCAACATCTAGTCTACTTGGGAGGGCATAGAAACGAGCCTGACCACCACCTGATCGACCTCCCCCTCTAGAGCAACCCCTAGCTGACTGACCTCTACCCCTAGCTGGCTGGGCGGGTCGTAAAGTAACTGGAGCAGAAGTCGTGGGCTGATCCCTCTACTGAGACGGACCAACATGAAGATAAAGACACTGCCTCCTCATATGCCCAAACTCTCCACACTCATAACAACTCCCCTGTGCTAGAGATGGGGATTGAAGGGAACCCCTGACCCCAGAATAACCAATAGAAAGACCTGGCATGGAAGAACCCTGCACTGATGGAGCACAGGACGAACTCTGGGCTGGAAGGGCACTGAGTGATGAATGGCCCTGATGAGAACTGTGAGAACCATGACCTGATGATGCCCCACGATAACTTGGGCGAGCTGAATGAGCCTGCCTGAATGGACGACCTCTGCCCTGCTGAAACTGACCCCTCGAAGGAGCACTACTAAAGCTACCAGATCCCCGAGGCCTCTTGGCCTCTCTCTCCTCTCGCTCCTGGTGGCGGACTGACTCAATCTCACGGGCGATGTCAACAACCTCCTCAAAAGTAGCACTTATCACCCTCTCCCTAGTCATGAGAATCCGAAGCTAATATGTGAGGCCATCAACAAACCTCCTGATCCTCTCTTGATCTGTGGGAACCAACCAGACCGCATGACGAGCTAACTCAGAGAACCGCATCTCATACTGCGTCATAATCATCTCTCCCTGATGCAACTGCTTGAACTGCCTATGCAGCTCCTCTCGGTGAGACTGTGGCACATACTTCTCTAGAAAGAGCATAGAGAACTGCTTCCAGGTAAGGGGCACTGCACCAACATGCCTATGACTCTCATACGCCTCCCACAAAGTGAAGGCAGCCCCAGAAAACTGAAAGGTGGTAAAAGTTACACCACTGTTCTCTAGAATACTCGCTGTACGAAGCTCTTCTGGCACTTATCCAAGAAACCCTGGGCATCCTCGCCCTCTACACCGCTGAAAGTCGGAGGCTGAAGTCTGCCAAGCCTTTCTAGTCGACGCTACTCGTCGTCCGCCATAACTGGTACCATATACTCCTAAGCTGGTGCAACCGGCTGGGCTGGAGGTGCCCCCGATGTTTGAAGTCCCTGCACAACCTACTCAGGTGTGCGAGCAACGGGAGTCTGGGTGCCTCCCCCAGCCTGAGAAGTAGCTGTAGCCGTAGTAACTGAGACTGCTTGAGCCAAATCGGTACACACTGATAAGATCTGAGCTAAAGCCTTCTGAAGACCTGTAATCGCAATAGGCACAACTTGTGCCTGAGCTGGTGTTGCTGTAGCGTCCACAATTGGGACCTGATCCTAAACTGGGGCAGTTGGTGGATCTGTAGGTGCTGCCCTAGATGCTCTACCCTTACCACGACCTCGACCGCGTCCTCGTCCTCTAGTGGCCCCAGTTGGTGGTACTGGTGGTCGTCCATTCTCCCCGGTAACACGTATCCTCACCATCTATGAGAGAATGGAATAACAGAAGTATAGTACTCGGATCAACAGATTCGCATGACAAGAATTTCAAGAATATGAAGTTTTTCCTAAAGGTTATATAGCCTCTGAGGATAAGTACAGATGTCTCCGTACCGATTCGCGAGACTCTACTAAACCGGCTCATGACTCATGAGACCGATGTAACCTAGGCTCTGATACCAACTTGTCACGATCCCAAATACCGATCGTGATGGCGCCTATCACATTACTAGGCAAGCCAAACCCAACCAATTGATCACAACCCATTTTCTATTAATAAGCCATTTTCTAACACGGGTTTAAATACCAAATTTCCATAATAAGTGTTTAAAACAACAAAATATATGCGGAAGTCAATAAAACATAAAACTACACAACCCCAAAATATCTGGTGTCACGAGTCTAGAGCCTCTAATACATAGCTGACTGTCTAATACATCATAAGTCTAGAAAATGCAAAAAAGAACAAGATAGGAGGGAGAAACAGGGCTGCGAACACCATGCAGCTACCTTTCAATATTCGGTAAACTATGGATCAGCTGAGGACCCTCACTCTGCCGCTCGGGCACCTGGATCTGCACACAAGGTGCAGGGAGTAATGTGAGTACGCCAACTCAGTAAGTAACTAAAGTAAATAAGGTCTGAAAGCAGTGACGAGCAGTTAAAAATCATATTAATGAATAAACAACATGATAACATATCGTCTCCACAGTTTAAAACCAGTTTCATCGTAAAATCATCAATTTCAGTTTAAATACTTGAAATCATATACTTAGCAATTTTTTCAACGGAGGCTTATTTTAGAAGAAGAGTGAAATCAGTGAAAATCTCATAACTGGGCCCCTCGGGCAAGATATCACTCAGAATATGGCCTCTCGGGCAGCCTCTCAGTCACTCTTAACTCAACTCTCGTCACTCAGTACTCACTCTCAGCACTCAGGCTAATTAATATCTCATAATAATAGAAATCATAGTAACCATTGCGGCGTGCAATCCGATCCCTAATTTATAGTCGACTATGCTCACTAGGGGTGTACAAACTCCGAAGGGGCTCCTACAGCCCAAACTTCATATCACTACGATGCGCAGCCCGATCTAATATATATATATATATATATATATATATATATATCGCTGCGGCATGCAGCCCGATCCATATAAGTATCGCTGCGACGTGCATCACGATCTATAACTCATACATATATAAATATCCTCACCATTTGGTTCTCAACCCCTCTCAGTCATTAACCTCACAACCTCTCGGGCACAACAGTGGAAATTAGGGAACTCAGTTCAAGCAGTCCTCACCATTTAAGAAGTAGAGTGATAAAACCAGTTTTAAACATTTAAACAGGTAAAACATGACTGAGGATATGCTTTCAACAAGTAGAGTGAGGAAAAATAGTGAAAATGCCCCTAAGGGTCTCAACAGGTCGGCACAAGGCCCCAAACATGGCATATAACCCATAATACAGTATAAATGACTAAATTACGAAATATTATAAGATTTCAAATCACATACGCGGCTTAATAGTCTCTACAGGATGTACCAAGTCACAATCCCTATCGGTGCACGCCCACACACTCGTCACCTAGCATGTGCATTACCACTTTTATCAAAACAAGTCAAATACCGGGGTTTTGTACCCTCAGTTCCAGATTTACAATGGTTACTTACCTCAAACAGGTGAAAATACTACTCCGCGATGCATTTGCCCCTCGAATAGGCCTCCACTCGTGTCGAATCTATCCAAAATCAGAATCACGGTGTCAAAATATGCTAAGGGAACGAAGCCCAAGCAAAAACAATCAAATAATACCAAAAATCTCGAAATTGGCCAAACCCGACCCCCGGTCTCATGTCTCGAAACTTGATAAAAATCACATCAACGGAATCCTTATCCTTCCACGAGTTAATACATACCAAAAACACTGAAATTGGAGTCCAAATGACCCCTCAAATTTCCATTTCAAAGTCTCTTAATCTCAAGCCCTAATCCCCAATTTTTCTTCCTTAATCTCCACTAATACTATGATTAAACAATGGAAAACTGATCATAAACCCGAATAATTAAGCTTAGGAAACTTACCCAACTGATATCCCTTGATTTCTCTTGAAATCCACTTAGCCTCTTTCCCGTCTTCAAAAATAGAGGATTTTGCAAAATTTCGCGAAGAAAACAATATATACCTTCTGGCCCAGGGATTCCGCTCCAGCGAACCAGATATCGCTTCTGCAGTACCGCATTTGCGGTCAATTAGCCGCTTCTTCGACTTTCACTTAAAATCCAAAAATCGCATCTGCGACCACGTAACCGCACCTGCGCCATCGCAGGTACGGTCAGCCAACTGCATCTGCAGCTCCTACACTTCTCTTCCTTGACCGCTTCTGTGGTCATTTCCTCGCATCTGCGGCATCGCACCTGCAGTCCCTAATCCGCAGGTACGGAACTACCAGAACAGAAAAATCTGCCGCTTTCTCAAATTTCCCAAACTCTCCGACAACCATCCGAAATCACCCCGAGGCCCCCGGGATCTCAACCATAAGCACCAACATATCCCAAAATCTAATTCAAACTTGTACCACTCTTGAAAACACCTCAAACAGTATCGAATCAACCAAAACACATCGGATTCAAGCCTAAGTTTTCAAAATCTTTTAAATTACGCTTTTGATCGTAAACCCAACCCAACGAAACCACGTCCGAATGACCTGAAATTTTACACACACATCCCAAATGACATAATATAACTACTGCAACTCTCAAAATTCCATTCCGACCCCTATATCAAAATCTCATCTGTCAACCGGAAATCGCCAAAAATCAAAATTTGCCAATTCAAGTCTAAATCTACTCCAGACCTCCAAAACTCTTTCCGATCACGCTCTTAAGTCCCAAATCACCTCCTGAAGGTAACCGAACCATCAAAACTCACATCCGAGCCCTCTAACACATAAGTCAACATCCGATTGACTTTTCCAACTTAAGCTTCCTCAAAAGAGACTAAGTGTCTCAAACTTTACCAAATCCTTTCCGGACTCGAACCAATCAACCCGATCACATATAGAACCATTAGACAAAGCAATAAGAAGCAAAAATGGGGAAAACGGAGCGTCAACTCATGAGATGACTGGACGAGTCGTCACAAGAGTACTTGACCATATTTCCTCTGGAGTCTTGAATTTCAAGGGTACAGAAGGAGCACAATTGACAATATAACAAGTTGTAGAGATAGCTTCTTCCCGAAAGGCATTTGTCAACCCAACATTTAAAATCATGCAGCGAGCCCTTTCCAAAAGAGTTCTATTCATCCTTTTTGCCATACCATTTTGTTGAGGTGTCATTCTCACAGTACGGTGTCGAGCAATTCCATCATTCTTGCAAAATTAGTTGAATTCATCATTACAAAATTCCAAGCCATTATCTGTTTTAAGCCACTTAACCTATTTTCCTGTTAGCTTCTCAATCAAAACTTTCCATTGTTTGAAAGTTAAGAAAACATCACTTTTATTTTTCAGAAAATAAACCCAAATATTTCTTGAATAATCATCGATGAAAGTTAACATATACTTAGCACCTCCTTTTGATGGGGTACGTGAAGGACCTCAAAGATCCAGAATGAATTTATTCCAAAGTACCTTTTATTCTATGAATTGCTGGAGATTTGAAACTGACTATTTTTTTGCTTTTCAAACACACAATGTTTACGGAACTCCATATTTACGGTACTTTGGCCACATAAGAGACCTCTTTTGCTAAGGATGGAAAGACCTTTTCACGCATATGCCCTAATCGCATATGCCACAATTTGGTTATGTTAGAATCACATTTATCTGATGTTGAAACAGCAGCAACACCTGTAATAGTAGATCCCAATAGAGTATACAACGTACTATATCTTCGTGCTTTGATGATCACAAGAGTACGATGAGAAACTTTCAAAACTCCACCTTCACCTGTGTACTTGCACCCAGTAGATTCTAGAGTGCCCAAAGAGATGAAATTTTTCTTCAAGTCAGGAATGTGTCTCACATCAGTGAGAGTTCTCACCACACCATCTTGCATTTTGATTCGGATAGTACCTTTTCCAAAAACTTTGCAGGCAGCATTGTTATCCATCAAGACAACTGTACATCCAATAGATTCATATGTGGTAAATAAATCCCGATTGGGACACATATGATAAGAACAATCCGAAACTAAAATCCATGCATTGTTAGATTTGAAACTGTTATTAGTTGCTAAAAAATAGTTCCCCCAGTCTTATCAACAACTACACTTGCTTCGGCAGTGTCAACATTTTTGTGCTCATTGTTCTTTTCTGTATGCTTTTCTTTATTTTTCAATTTAAAGCATTCAGAAATAATGTGACCTTTATTATGATAATATTTGCACATGACATTTATGTATCTGGACATTGACCTTTATTTAGCTCTCTCACTACTTGAGTCTTTGTTATTGGATCTACCTCTTATGAACAAGCCTTCCCCTTGGTTCCCACTAGTTTTCCTTGTAATATCTCTATCTATTTCTTCTTTTGATTTCAAAATAGATTTGATATCTTTATAAAAGATATTATCTTTTCCATAAAGCAAAGAATCTCTTATATGTTTAAACGACTGGGGTAAGGAAACAAGCAATAACACAACGTGATCCTCATCTTTGATTTCAACATCTATGTTACTTAAATCCATATGAAGAGAATCAAAAGTATCAAGATGTGTAAGTATAGAGGTACCTTCACCCATACGAAAAGTATAGAGTTTTTTCTTTAGGTAAATCGTGTTTTCTACTGTTCTTTTCATATTGTAACACCCCAAATTTTTTTTGAAGTACTTAAGCTATTAAGAAAGTTGATGTGCGCTAATTATATTATTTTGTGTGCAAAGATGGACTATTAATATGATGGATATTAATTGGATATGATAATAAGTGTACCAAGTATATTATAAGTGATTTGGGATCTAAGGAGAAGCCTATGTCTAAACCAAGTTGGAAAATTTCAAGATAGACTAAGATTCTAAATGAGCACGCACAAGATCACACTTTGGACGAGTATATCTACGTATATATAAGGTTTTATGTGATGCACAACCTATCAAATTAAAGGTCTTTGAGTCTAGTTTGTAACGCTTCAAACCGTTCATCATTTGGACATTTGTATAAAGAGTTATGATTGATTTACTGAAGGCGGGTAATGCTGTGTTCTGGGGCAGAGGCCAATCGCGGTTACCAAATGCGATTTATAAGTCTTATTCGACACCTGCGACTTACCTGAACAGATTACAAAATGCGAGTTTCAGCCATTTTTAACATATTTGGAGCTATGGAGCTCGGATTAAAGCGATTTTTATGCGATTTTCACCATATGGATTGGGGTAAGTGATTCTAACTCGATTTTGGTTAAAGTACATGAATCTATTGTTGTTTTTATCATGAAATTAGTGAATTGGGTTGAAAATGGTAGAAATTCTCTATACCTTAGATTTAAGATTTGGAGGTCGATTTGTTGTTGGAATTTAGTAATTTTGGTATGGTTGGACTCGTGGTTGAATGTGAGTTCATATTTTATAACTTTCGTCGGATTTCGTGACGTGGGCCCCACGGGCAATTTTTGATCTAATTTCGGATTTTATTGGAAAATTTGGTATTTTTATATGGGATTGATTCCAATAATTTGTGTTGATTATATTGAACTATTTTTGGCTAGATTCGAACCATTCAGAGTTGGATAATCGAGGAAAAATATCAATTATTGGATTGAGATAGCGTGATTTGAGGTAAGTATCTTGCCTAACCTTGTGTGGGAGAATTTCCCCTTAGGTATTGAGTCTAATGTGGAAATTGTGTGATTGAAAACCATGTATGCGAGGTGACGAGTACGTACTTGGTTTATATGTGCAAATTATATTGGTTAAAATTCATAGACAACCTTATGTATTAAATTGGAAAATTGTTGGGACTTATTAAATCTCTTATTTGTCATGTCTCATTCCTTATTTGTCTAGATTATTTTTATATGATAATTTGTTGCGATTGCTACTTGACTTTTATGTGAACTTTGTGTTTGTTTGAGTTGCTATTTTTATGGAAATAATTTTCATTATTGATTTTATCTACATACAATTTAAATGAGAAATTTAGTTAATAAGATGAATCAATCTATTTATTTTATGAAGTTGTGAATTAAAAAAAAAGTGTTGTCCCTTGATGAATTTATTTTCAGTTCATGTTGTTGAAATTGATATTGAGTTATAAAGGCTATAAATCATATTGAGGCGAAGTGTTAAATTGTGAAATATTATTTTGTTGAGTTTTCACTCTCAGATATTTTGTTAGAATTTTTGTGCGCATTATGACCGACTCGTGGGCTTCTTATCGTGGAAAAATAATGTATTGTTAATTTATGTGGCAAGTTGTAATATTTTGGGCACCTGATGTGCAATTTGTGATATGTTGTAATATTTGAGCACTTGACATAAAATTTTTGATATGTTGTAAGATTTGAGAACTGGATATGAAATTTGTGATATATTGTAATATTTGAGCACTTGACGTGAAATTTGTGATATGTTGTAAGATTTAAACACTGGATGTGAAATTTGTGATATGTTATAATATTTGAACACTTGATGTGCAATTTGTGATATGTTTTGATATGTGATCACTTGAGGTGCAAGTTGTATTATGCTGCGATAATTGGTCACTTGAGGTGCAAGTTGTATTATGCTGTGATATTTGTGCACTTGAAGTGCGATTTGTGAAATATTGTGATATTGATACGCATGCGGTGATATAAGGCCAGAGTGTTGAAACTCATGCGGTGAGATAAGGGTGGCTTGAAACGCGTGGCTAGTAGGGGAACTACTAGAAGTCATGTGGTGTGATAAGGGTGGCTAAAACGCGGGATGCTATTTCGGGGAAAAATATTTTCTTTAAAATTATATGTGAAGGCTCCCACGGTGATATAAGGAAATGAGATATTGTGAGTGTATTTATGATTTGGGACTACGAGGCGGTACCTCGGGAGTGCCCCGTTGATATTTCTTTATTTATGTTCTTGTCCTTGGTGATTTTATTTCATTAATATGTAAATTCTTGTCTTCTTCCGTGATATACTAGTTGACTTTATAATTATGTATTTTGCGCTCCTTATTGCATTGTGTTGGCTTGACCTTTTAGTACGAGACTTTGAAGATTTATATTTTTGGTTTTACTGATTTTTGATGATTGAGTTGTTTTAATAAAAGAAATTACCATTATATTTTAATTTAATAATTTTTACATCCAAATCGGTATTTTATCTAATGCTTTAATTTAAGTACAATGTCATTTTCTTCACTAAAACTATTTCTAAAATAAATTGATCGTGCAGATTTTTATATATATTGATATTTTTGGCACGTGAGTTGTCCGTGCAGTTATGAAAGAAATATGAGCACGAGATGCCGTGAAAATATGAAAGTGGGACAAGACCCGTATTGTATGATTATGAAGTGAGGTGTCACATGGTGACATTTATTTGAAAGAATTATATTCCAAAAATATTATTTGAAAGAATTTTTGTTGAAAGATATTTATTTAAGAGAGTATATTCGAAATATATATTTCTTTGGCAAGATTATATCCTAAGGATTTTATTGAAGTACTTTCATTTGAAAGACATATATCTGAGGGACTTGATTGATTTGTTTTATTTGTGTTCCTTATTCATTTGAGCAATAATATTGGTGTTCTTGTTGCCTTGTTGTTTATATCATTGATTGACTCTCGTTGCCATCGTTGTTATTTGTTTCTATTATTATTATTATTATTATTATTATTATTATTATTATTATTATTATTATTATTATTATTATTATTATTATTATTATTATTATTATTATTATATACTGCTACACTGTACAGGTTTATTGATTAGTGAGTGTCTTGACTGTACCTCGTCATTACTCCACCGAGGTTAGTCTTGATACTTACTAGGTACTGTTGTGGGGTACTCATACTACACTTCTGTATATGTTTTTGTACAGAGCCAGGTATTGGAGATATATGACTCAGACAGAGTTAGAGTGTGATCGCAAGGATTCAAGGTAGGGCTGTTTGGTCGTCGCATTCCCTTGAAGTCTTTCCTTCTTATCGTACTGTTAATTATTATTCGAGCAGTAATGTATATTTAATTTCCTTCAAATCATTTCATGTATTAAGTTAGAGTTCGTGACTCAGTACTACTAGTCTTGGAAGGTTGTATCTTTATTTCCGTTGTTGGTTTCGATTATCCTTTAAACAAATGGCTTGAATGGTTATTATAAACAGCTTACTTAGTCTTAGAGACTAAGTGCCATCACGATACTTATGGTGGGATTTTGGGTCGTGATAAGTTGGTATCAGAGCTCTTGGTTCATAGGTTCTACGAGTCACGAACGAGTTTAGTAGAGTCTTGCGGATCGGGGTAGAGATGTCTGTACTTATCTTTGAGAGGCTACAGAGCTATTAGGAAAATTTCCACTTCTTTCATTCCTTATCGAGCTATATTTATTCAGCTTGAAGCATATATCTTATGTTCTTTTGCGTCCACCCGTGTATGAAATTACGCACTCGATATCAACTATACGCCAACGGTTCGTGATACTATAGAGGGGTTATAAGGCAACTAGAAATGCTCAACATTATCTCAACATGTTGTCCCGACTGAAGATGCGGATGTATTGAAAGATCACTCATGAATCATGTGGGGAGGGGGGGTAGAACAAACCTTGGCATCTGGTTGATTTGTACGAGTTGTAAAGGTTAATATTGTGGATCATCAGACGTTGTGACCTATGACTTCGTGCCAAGTGGGGGAGTCCACTATCAATGGATGGATTGTGGGGTCACATGTTATATTAGTCTTGTCCTGAAATGTATATTTGTGGTATTATAAGGTTCTCCAAAATTTGCACATGTTTAAGGTGTGAGATTTTTGCAAGGGATAAATTTGGGACTTACAGTATGTTTGCGTCCTTAATAATCCTATACTTCAGTACCAAAGGAGTTAGATAAACTAATTTAAATTTACAGAAGGTCTACTCAGCGTGGACGTCTCAGTTGCGGATTATGGGGTGCTTCAGAGGAAGTACGGTGGTTGATGAGCTTCTAGACTATGTGGTTCGTTCCAAGATTTGTCTGTATGGAGCTTTACTTATCGTTGTGTATAAATAGGGGGAAGAGTTAACCCAAGCAAGAATCGAAGAGAATGTAAAGAAATGGATTAACTTAACAATGTTAAGTCAACATAGTAAAAGAAGAAATTGGCCTTGGGAGAGATAATTCTCCATCGGTGTTTATGGAAGGCATATGGAGAGGGCAGACCAACCAATGCAACACCACCAACTTGGGCTCAGTTTTCAGAAATGCTTTGAAAGAGTTTGTTCCCCAGACTCTCCATAATGTGTGGCGCGCAGAGTTTGAATGGTTGTGTAAGGACACCACGACAATATCAGAATATGCCATCAGGTTTAGTGCATTAGCACATCATATCCATACATTTGTCCCTACAGCAAGAGAACGAGTCCAAGGATTCATTAAAGGACTATATTATGATCATAAAATTTTGTATGACTTGGGAACTACAGGCTGATACTTCATTTCGACTAGTGGTAAAAAAAAGTGCTAAGATGCTAGAACGTGTTCGGAGCGAGAAAAAAAAGGAAACTAAGGAGACCAAAAGGTCTCGAGGTTCTGTAGAATTCGGCAGATTATTCTTTGCAGTTATTACTCATTATGGCAGAGGCTTGGGAAGTCGGCCAGCCCAGACCGTATTTCCGAATACTGGTTGTGCTCCAATTAATCAGGGCACTCATGTGGAACAGTCATATTTTAATGCATCGCTGGCACGAGATTTCCTACAATAATTATTTAGTTATCCAGTACAGACTCAGTATGAGAAGTCGAACCGCAAGTGGGTTGTTTTGAGTCTGGTGATACTAGGCACATCATGAGAAATTATCTAAGACTTGGGAGAAGCCTATTTCATCAGAACACACATGCCACGTACTCCATTACAATTACTACTCTACCTACACTATCAGTTAGGGGTGGAGGACAAGTGGGTAGAGGGCACCTAAGAGGTGGGGGCCCAGCCCATTGATATATTTGCTATGGTATGACAGAGGTCGCTACACCAGATAATGTCATTACAAATACGATCTCGAGTTATTACAAAGTAACAATTTCATTAACTTAATTCGGTTCTGAGTAGCGAGGCAAATCCTCCTAATATTCTCCACTCATGAGTGAGTTTCTTAATCCTAAAATCTACTTATATGAATACTCCTATTGAGAGATGTTATGGAGATAGGTATGTCCATCATTATGTGTTGATCACTAAGAATAGTGTGGCTAAAAGTGATTTTGTTAATCATTTTGGTGAGTTTGATGTAATTTCCAAATAATTGATTTCAATTGTGAATTATATTCCCTACCAGTATGAGGGTTCATTATATGTTGTGATTTTATTTAACGAAAATTATTTAAAAGAAGAAAGAAAGGGAATGAAAAGAATTCAGTTGGCACAATGTGCAAAATACTTATGATTCAGAGTTGAGGACGAGGTTTTCACAATTTTTAGAGGATGTGAAATATTTAAAACGGGCTATGCGCTGCTATTCAACTTATATGAGGACGAGATCATTGTGATGAAAATTTATGTGTTTAAATTATCCTTTTTGTAAAATTATAATTTGTACTATAGTATTAACAAGGAATCATGCATGTTACGCTTATTTGATAATTCTTTTATGTGTTATTGTGTATATTTTTGCTAAATTCATGTTGTAATTATTTAGTTTCAGCCTATGAGGTGAGTGCCAAGTGGCATAAAATGTGACTCGTTAATTCAGGTAAATAATTGTGAGTTCTTCATGCCTCGTGCCTCGTTGTTAGTAAAGTGGAGGTTCGAAACGAGATTTTGTTTCAGCAAGTTAATTGGCGATGTTGTAATCAATTAGGATAATTATTAAGACTAGAGATGTAGTTATGGACATATATATGATGTGTTTTATGTTCAAATATCATTATAATGATGCAATTCTTGTAATGCTGAGATTAGTGTTATTGATTTGGGTTGTGGATGTGTTGTTAGGAGTTATTTTGGTGTTACTCTGACAGATGGATAGGCCCAATTACAGGGAAGACTCTGCCAAAATTTCTAGAAAATTTGAGAGTTAGTCAAATTTTGGGAACTTGAGGTGTGTGAGAAAAGAGTGAAGCTATGTGCAGAATTGGGGTCGATTCTACATCTCATTCGAGAAAGAATGATCCTAAGTGGGGGAGAATGTAATACCCCATAAATTTTTTGAAGTACTTAAGCTATTAAGAAAGTTGATGTGCACTAATTATATTATTTTGTGTACAAAGACGGACTATTAATATGATGGATATCAATTGGATATGATAATAAGTGTACGAAGTATATTATAAGTGATTTGGGGTCTAAGGAGAATTCTGTGTCTAAGCCAAGTTGGAAAATTTCAAGATAGACTAAAATTCTAAATGAGCACGCACAAGATCACATGTTGGACGAGTATATCTACGTATATATAAGGTTTTATGTGATGCACAACCTATCAAATTAAAAGTCTTTGAGTCTAGTTTATAACGCTTCAAACCGTTCATCATTTGGACATTTGTACAAAAAGTTATGATTGATCTACTAAAGGCGGGTAATGCTGTGTTCTGGGGCAGAGGCCAATTGCGGTTACCAAATGCAATTTATACTGTATTCGACACCTGCGACTTACCTGCACAGATTACAAAACCCGAGTTTAAGCTATTTTTAACACATTTGGAGCTATCGAGCTCTGATTGAAGCGATTTTTGAGGCCATTTTCACCATATGAATTGGGGTAAGTGATTCTAACTCGATTTTGGTTAAAATACATGAATCTATTGTTGTTTTTATCATGAAATTAGTGAATTGGGTTGAAAATGGTAGAAATTCTCTATACCTTAGATTTAAGATTTGGAGGTCAATTTGTTGTTGGAATTTAGTAATTTTGGTATGGTTGGACTCGTGGTTGAATGAGCGTTTATATTTTGTAACTTTCGTCGGATTCCGAGACGTGGGCCCAATTTTTGATCTAATTTCGAATTTTATTGGAAAATTTGGTATTTTTATATGGGATTGATTCCAATAATTTGTGTTGATTGTATTGAATTATGTTTGGCTAGATTTGTAGCATTCCGAGTTGGATAATCGAGGAAAAATGTCAATTATTGGATTGAGTTAGCGTGATTTGAGGTAAGTATCTTGCCTAACCTTGTGTGGGGGAATTTCCCCTTAGGCATTGAGTCTTATGTGGAAATTGTGTGATTGAAAATCATGTACGCAAGGTGACGAGTACGTACTTGGTTTATATGTGCAAACTATATCGGTTAAAATTCGTAGACAACTTTATGTATTAAATTGGAAAATTGTTGGAACTTATTAAATCTCTTATTTGTCATGTCTCATTCCTTATTTGTCTAGATTATTTTTATATGATAATTTGGTACTACTTGACTTTTATGTGAACTATGTGTTTGTTTGAGTTGCTATTTTTATGGAAATAATTTTCATTATTAATTTTATGTACATACAATTTAAATGAGAATTTAGTTAATAAGATGAATCAATCTATTTATTTCATGAAGTTGTGAATTAAAAAAAAAGTGTTGTCTCTTGATGAATTTCTTTTCGGTTCATGTTGTTGAAATTGATATTGAGTTATAAAGGCTGTAAATCATATTGAGACAAAGTGTTAAATTGTGAAATATTATTTTGTTGAGTTTTCACTCCCAGATATTTTGTTAGAAATTTTGTGCGCATTATGACCGAGCCGTGGGCTTCTTATTGTGGAAAAATAATGTATTGTTGATTTATGTGCCAAGTTGTAATATTTTGGGCACCTGATGTACTATTTGTGATGTGTTGTAATATTTGAGCACTTGACGTGAAATTTATGATATGTTGTAAGATTTGAGCATTGGATGTGAAATTTGTGATATGCTATAATATTTGAGCACTTGACGTGAAATTTGTGATATGTTGAAGATTTGAGCACTGGATGTGAAATTTGTGATATGTTGTAATATTTGAACACTTGATGTGCAATTTGTGATATGTTTTGATATGTGATCACTTGAGGGGCAAGTTGTATTATGCTGTGATAATTAGGCACTTGAGGTGCAGGTTGTATTATGCTGTGATATTTGGGTACTTGAGGTGCGATTTGTGAAATATTGTGATATTGATACGCATGCGGTGATATAAGGCCAGGGTGTTGAAACGCATGCGGTTGAGATAAGGGTGGCTTGAAACGCGTGGCTAGTAGGGGAACTACTAGAAGTCATTCGGTGTGATAAGGGTGGCTAAAACGCATGATGCTATTTCGGGGAAAAATATTTTCTTTAAAATTATATGTGAAGGCTCCCTCGGTGATATAAGAAAATGGGATATTGTGAGTTTATTTATGATTTGGGACTACAAGGCGGTACCTCGGGAGTGCCCCTTTGATATTTCTTTATTTATGTTCTTGTCCTTGGTGATTTTATTTCATTAATATGTAAATTCTTGTCTTCTTCCGTGATGTACTACTTGACTTTATGATTATGTGTTTTGCGCTCCTTATTGCATTGTGTTGGCTTGACGTTTTAGTACGAGACTTTGAAGATTTATATTTTTGGTTTCACTGATTTTTGATGATTGAGTTGTTTTAATAAAAGAAATTACCATTATATTTTAATTTAATAATTTTTACATCCAAATTGGTATTTTATCTAATGCTTTAATTTAAGTACAATGTCATTTTCTTCACTAAAACTATTTCTAAAATAAATTGATCGTGAAGATTTTTTTATATATATATATATTGATATTTTTGGCACGTGAGTTGTCCGTGCAGTTATGAAAGAAATATGGGCACGAGGTGCCGTGGAAATATAAAAGTGAGCCGAGACCCGTATTGTATGATTATGAAGTGAGGTGTCACATGGTGACATTTATTTGAAGGAATTATATTCCAAAAATATTATTTGAAAGAATTTTTGTTGAATGATATTTATTTAAGAGAGTATATTCGAAATATATATTTCTTTGGCAGGATTATATCCTAAGGATTTTATTGAAGTACTTTCATTTGAAAGACATATATTTGAGGGACTTGATTGATTTGTTTTATTTGTGTTCCTTATTCGTTTGAGCTATAATATTGGTGTTCTTGTTGCCTTGTTGTTTATATCATTGATTGACTCTCGTTGCCATCGTTGTTATTTGTTTCTATTGTTTCTATTGTTATTATTATTATTATTATTATTATTATTATTATTATTATTATTATTATTATTATTATATACTGCTACACTGTACATGTTTATTGATTAGTGAGTGTCTTGACTGTACCTCGTCACTACTCCACCGAGGTTAGTCTTGATACTTACTGGGTACCGTTGTGGTGTACTCATACTACACTTTTGTACATTTTTTTTTGTATAGAGCCAGGTATTGGAGATATAGAACTCAGACAGAGTTAGAGTGTGATCGCAAGGATTCAAGGTAGGGCTATGTGGTCGTCGCAGTCCCTTGGAGTCTTTCCCTCTTATCGTACTGTTAATTATTATTCGAGCAGTAATGTATATTTAATTTCCTTCAAATCATTTCATGTATTAAGTTAGAGTTCGTGACTCAGTACTACCAGTCTTGGGAGGTTGTATCTTTATTTCTGTTGTTGGTTTCGATTATCCTTTAAAAAAATGGCTTGAATTGTTATTATAAACGGCTTACTTAGTCTTAGAGACTAAGAGCCATAACGACACTTATGGTGGGATTTGGGTCGTGACACATATATAGGGTTTTTAGCTTTTCCCATATGCCTTTGGTTGAGATTTCTGTAGAAACTTCACGCAAAATCTCATTTGAGAGATTTAAAATAATACATGTTTTTGCCTTTTTGTCAATGACGGCAAACTCCTCGTCCATCATTTTATACGGCTTCTTCTCCTTTCCTCGCAGTGCCAAATCTAAACCATCATGAATTTGGATAGCTTCCATCTTTAATTGCCACATTCCGAAGTTTGCACTTTGATCAAATTTCTCAATATAAGTCTTTGTTAGAGTCCTATCGACTACTGAAACAAACCCAGTTAGATCCGGCTCTGATACCAATTTATTAGGATTGGAAAATCGGATAGTGCGAAATTTAGCCAAACAATGTTATAATGACAATAACAAAGACAATGCAAGTTGATAACAACGACAATTAAAGCATATAAAGAAGACACAAATTTAACGTGGTTCGGTCAAAGTGACCTACGTCCACAAGCGGAGATGAGCAAATTCACTATAGCAACAAGAGTACAAAAGAGCATAAAATTAGAGTAAATACTCTAATTAATCCCAAATACACCCGAAAGAATAACCTCACAAGAACACTCCAAAAAAAGAGGATCACACAAGTGTTTTCCAATACTCAACTCTCAAGAAAGGAGGAGAGAAAAAATAAGAAATGAAAACTCAAGTCTTGTTGGTGTGTTTAAAATGAACTAATGGTCTTTCCTTTTATAGGAAAATGACCTCCAAGCTGTAAAAGAAAAGATAGAATTTGTGCAAATGATATCTACAACACAATACAATATTTATTGGGTCCCAAAGTGTGACGACCCAGCTGGTCGTCTTTGGAATTTATGCCTCGTCTCCCCATTAACTACTTCCCCCAAGTTCCTTTCTGCTATTCTATTTTACCGGGACGTTTGGTGTTGGGATTCGGAGTGTTTTGGGACACTTAGTCCCTAAATAAGAGCTTAAGTGTTGAAAAAATGGTTCGTAATCGGAACAGTGTGAAGATGGCATCGGAATGGAAATCCGATGGTTCCGTTAGCTCCGTTAGGTGATTTCGGGGTTGGGAGTGTGTTCAGAATATATTTTGGAAGTCCGTAGCTCATTTAGGCTAGAAATGCCGAAGGTTAGTATTTTGACAAATTCCGGTTGATAGGTTAAATTTTGATCCAAGGGTCAGAACTGAATTCTGGAAGTTGTTGTAGCTTCGTTAGATGATTTAGGATATGCGTGCAAAATTTCAAGTCATTCAGACATGTTTTGGTCGGGTTTTGATCGAATGTGTGTTTTGAAGTTTCTAAAAGAACTTAGGCTTGAAGTTGATGTAATTCAATGATTTTAGTGTTAGTCGAGGTGTTTTGATGATTGGAACAAGTTTGCATAATGTTTTAGGATGCGTTGGTGCTTTTGGTTGAGGTCCGGGGGGCTCGGGTGTGTTTCGGGTGAGTTTTGAGCAAGTACGGACACCCCGGAACTTAGAAAAATGGAGGTGGCAGCAGTGGAGACGCGGACCGCGCTCCTTTTCGCGCTGGGCGCGCGGCCGCGCCCGGGAAGATCTGCAGGCTGCTGGTTCTACTTCGGAAGCTCATATCGTTTGATCAACACGGAATTTTGAGGTGATTCAAAAATTAAAGTTGTAAAACTTTGAATCTAGTTTTCAGAAACATATTATAATAGGCATTTGGACATTTGTAGAGAAAGTTACGGCCTAAATAGTGAAGCCTGTCACTGCAGTCAAATTGCTGCGCGGCCGCGACCATTTTTGTGCGGTCAACACTCCCTGGGCGCGGACCGTGGTCATTTTTGTGCGGTCAGCACTGTCGGAATCCGAGGGGTACTCTATAAATACGAGGTTTTGGGTTTTATTTGATATTTTGACCTATAGAGCTCGGATTTTGGCGATTTTTTGAAGGTTTTTCAAGAAATTGGTTGGGGTAAGTGATTCTAACTCAGATTTGGTTAGAATACATGAATATACCATTGAGTTCATCATTTGATTAGTTATTTGAGATAGAATTTGGGAAGAAAATTGTGGAATCTTTCAAAAATATAAAATGAAGATTTGAAGGACCAAATGGTGTCGGAATTGGATAAATTTGGTATGGTTAGACTCGTGAGAGTACGAGGTTTCTGGAAATGTAAATTTTATTCGATTCCGAGACGTTGTCCTTAGGGGCATTTTGGTCATTTTACCTATTTTCGCGCCCTAGCTTTGATTTTAATAGTGAAACTAGTTACTTGCGATGTTATTTACAATATGTAATTGGTTTGAATAGATTTGGGCCACTCGGAGTCGGATACTCGTGGCAAGGGCATTGTTTCTTAGCGATTTTTGTACCGGTTCGAGGTAAGTGGCTTGTCTAACCTTGTGTGGGGGACCTTTCCCCTTAGGATGTGCTATATTTGATAATTGAAATGCCCTGTACGTGAGGTGACGAGCGCGTACTTGAGCTAATTGTTGAAAATCCGGTTTTTCCTTAAGTATTTCAATTGAGTTCTTTCCTTGTTTTATGCTACTTGTGAATTTAGCATGTTGCTAGTCTAGAAAGGCATGTTTAGTTGACTTAATTGCCTATTTGCTTAAATTGCCTGAATTGCATTACGTGAAGCATGTTGGGCTAGAAGTAAATGTTTACTTGGTACGAAATTAGCGTTTAATTTAATATTCTTGTGTTGCTGCTCTGTGTTTTACTTTGGGACTACGGGTTAGATTTCCGGGAGATTCCCCCTGCACATTTACTTTGGGACTACGGGTTAGAGTCCCGGGAGATCCCCGACACATATATTGAGGATACCAAGAGATCGCTGGTTGATATTGAGGATACCAAAAGATCCTCGGGATACCAAGAGATCCCTGGTTGATATTGAGGATACCAAGAGATCCTCGGGATACCAAGAGATCCCTAGTACATATTGAGGATACCAAGAGATCCTCGGGATACCAAGAGATCCCTGGCTTATATTGAGGATACCAAGAGATCCCTAGTACATGACGAGGATACTAAGAGATCCTCGGGATACTTAGAGATCCCCGGTTACTTTCCTTATGGTTTGCTTTCATCATTGTTTCCATTATTGTACTCTTATTATCCTGCATAGATTCTTACTGTAAGTTCTCAATTGCACTGCTTATCTTATCCTGACATCTTTATTTTTTTTATAACCTCAGTAGGGCCCCGACTTTCCTCGTCACTACCCAACCGAGGTTAGGCTTGGCACTTACTGAGTACCGTAGTGGTGTACTCATGCTACTCTTCTGCATACTTTTGTTGCAGATCCAGGTACATCTGAGCAGGCATACCGCCAGTAGCTGTCAGGGAGCATTATTGGAGACTTGAGGTATACATCTGCTACGTCCGCAGATCCGCAAAGTCTCCTTCTCATTCCATCCCTAGTTGTTAGCTGTTATTTCGATTCCTCTCTTTGTATTAGACAAATTCTGGTGACTAGAGCAGTGTTAGACTTCTTGTAACCTGTGTTGCCCGTGGGATTCCGGGTTTTGGGATGTTACTTTCAGGAGTTGTGTATTCAATGTATGTGCCAAGCGGCATCGTTATACACTTCCTTTTCTATTTAGTATTTGTTTACTATTTTTATTTCGAACTGTTAAATTCCGCAATGTATTAGGCTTACCTAATCGCGAAGACTGGGTGCCGTCATGACAGGTTCACAATTGGTGAACCAGGGTCGTGACACAAAGAATATTGCCAACAAAGTATACTTTGTAAATAGGCTTATACTTATGTGAGATGAACTCCACTAGCCAAAATATTGATCATATTACAAATTACTTAAGCAAAACATCCCCCCCCCCCCCCTCCCTCCCCAATTCCTTTTAACCCCTTTTACTCAAACGTTCTGCAGTTTATCTCCTCTCTTTGCATCAAATCAATTAAATATGCATTGAGATACGTTTGCTACAAGAGAGATGCTTACTGAACCTTGCTGCCGCGCTGTCATTAGTAGAGTGGTAATGCTGATATTGTATCTGCCGATTTAAATTGTTTCCATGTAATTATCCACTTACGTTATACTACTAGTTATTGATAAATGAGGCGGAGCCAGAATTTCAAGCTTATGGGTTCGGGATTCTAATCGTTTGAAGTTAGTGGGTTCTAAATTAATAATATATACGTATTTAGTGAAATTTTTAAGATAAATACAGGATTCGAACCAAAACTACTAGGTTCGACCGAACCCGTTCCGGCCACTCTAGCTCCGCCCCTGATTGATAAGACACCTTATATTTTAGAGGTGGTAAGATCTCTCAAAGGAAAATGTTTCTATAATTTTTTTCCTTTCTGTTCAATATTATTTCATCCCAATACTATTAACTTCTTTCTTAGTTGGCTTTTGCTTCAAAATATTGCAGAAAAGCTTCGGCAAATTTTTCGTAGTGTTTGGTTAAAACATAAATATGTAACATATCAAAATAAAGTTTTACTGAAATAACTATTCCCATTCTGAAGAGCTCATTCTTTTCAAATGTTACTGCTTTTTTCTGGTGGTTAGCCATTGGTATACGGGTAAAACCAAGCTCACCGTATACCCCGACTTTCGATAAGATAAATCAAGCTTGAGACATGATGACAAGGGTCCGGAATCAAGGCAAGGGTTTAATCAAATCAGAGTCCGGGGGTATGACGCTCACCCTCGAGAATATCAGGGCCATGAGCCGGGATCGGTCCAAATTCTAAAATACTTCGGAGAACGTTGTCAGCAACCAAGCATGACCAACAGAAGGCCGTAATATCCGTGACCGGCAGGATATCATGGCGTGGATTTCGGCACGTATCGATAGAGAACCGGTGATTAGTTAAACATAAGATTTTTTTTACCTTTTATAGAATTGTACTTAGGGTAAAACTCCCCTACTATATAAAAGAGAGTCTGATTATTTATTGAACACATTGTAATGCACGCATACCAAGACAATATACTAGTATTATTTTCTCTGCTATTGCAAGCTCTTATTCTTGTTCATCAGTGCTGGTCATTATGAGTCCGGATTGAGGGTGGATATTTCATTGAGGCTGGAATCATCATCCTCACGTGGTTTGATTTTACTATATCTTTATTTATTTTATCTAACGCAATTTATCGTTTGTATCGAATTAATCCGAGTATCCTTAAAATCACTTACAAATTCAATTGTTATCCGTTTTTAGGGTATATTTTACCCAAGTATCATGAAAGTCAATTAGACATAGTAGTTTATTGAGAATAATTAATATGCTTTAGTGACACCAAGAACTCTTGTTGTGAAGTGGCATCAATAGAAGGTGGAACTGGAAGTTTATGCAAAATGGGAGGAAATGTTTGTTCAAAGAGGAATGCCCATGTCTATTTTGATGGCTTGCATCCAACTGAAGCTATGAATGTTGTGCTTGATAACAAATTTTTTGGACGATGCGATGCGTGACGTCTAGGCAAACATATTTTATGTCTAATGATTTGGGGCGTAACTTGCGGTCAAAGGCTTAATAGTTTACGGGATTCTACAATTCACGCCAAATATCACATTTTGCTATATACGTTCTTCATCGACGTGTGAGTCGAGATATGGTAATAGGGCTTTGCTTCAAAATTTAAAATTAAAGTCTACCCTACAATTGTTAAACTACTCTCTCGAGTTTAAGACATTGCCCTTTGTCATGTCAAATTTTATTTTCTTAGGCAGAATTACTTGTGTAGATAAGATATTATGCTTGTACTATCTCAGTTTCTTTTATGTTTACTTATGCACAATCGATGTTTATCTCAATTGAGAAAGCCTATTCACGTTTTAATTGATTACGCCAGAAGAATCAAGATGCATATTAGACAATAGGTAATTGATTACAACAAAATTGTTTTTCCTTTTGGTTATAGGTGTTTAACGGGTGGGCCGGGCCGGTTCGGGTTGAGAAAAAAGGTGATCGGTCGGTTTCCAATCCAAGCCGGTTACCCGTTTTTTCAAACCTAGCTTAACGGGTCCGGGTCCATCTTGGTAAAATGAACTGGAAGGGTTACGGGTCCAAGGGGTTGGGTCGGGCCGGATTAGTATTTTTTTTTTGTTTTTTTAAATGTTTTTGTATAACTATCGTAATTTATATTAATATAAAGTAAAAATATAAAAAAAAATCTTATAAAAAGAGTGTTTGAGTAAAAAGATGGACGGACTTTAAAATCCTTATATTTGAAAATTTGATATTTCATTAAGAAATAAGAATTTAACATAATATAATACAATAAAGATGAAAAAAATGCACTTATAATTTGCATGTTCTTTTTTTATTTCAAACTTACAAATTAAAGTTTACATTTAACAACAACTAAATTAACGAAAAAAGAGTAAAATAAAATTTTTATTGCATAATAATACTTCAAATTAATCTAACAAACTAAAACATTAAGCATAAATACGTCTAATAATTTTAAAATAACACAAATTGTCTCAAATCAACTTAAATATGATTTTCTGGAGGACGCTCAAGACAACTCTTCATATGCCTCCTTAAACAACATATGCCCACCCACTTTAGACGAAGATTAAGACTAGATCACAGTTCTTGCACTTCATTTTCTTCTACCACCTCAAAGTGTTTCCAAACATATGAGCGCACTCTAGAAGTACAAGGCATGATGTAACTTGAATTGAGAATTTGAGTTTGAGAAATGAGAGATGAATGAAGAAATGAAGAGGGGGAGGGGGGGGGGAGGGGGGGTGTATTTATAGTTTTTCAAAAGGCTAACAGTCATATCACTTTAAAATCTTTTTTAGATTTATAGCCGTTGAACCGGTCGGGGCTGGGCCGATGAACTGGTTCAACAGTATTTTTTGTTGCCCGGGTTTGACCGATCCGGTTAATCGGATTTTTTTAAAACGGAACAACCCCCTAACCCAACCCACCCGGCCCTCTAACTACCGGTCCAGTCTGGTCTGGGTTACAACCGGTCTGGGCCGGTCCGAAAACGGGTCAACCCGGCCCGTTAAACAGGCTTACTTTTGGTAGATTACTAAAATTTACTATTTGAAAGAAATACCTAAAATAAAAAATTAAGATATATTAGCAAAAATTATGATGATAGTATTTATTGCAAAAACTAATCAAGAGGATGATTATAGTATTTCATGAAAGATTGGGCGTAGTACTTTTGTGCTACACATTTGAGAAAAAATCTACTATGAAAGATATTCTTCACTATGTAATTTTTTATCATCGAAACAATGTATGACAGTTTAATTCTAGAATGTATAAACATAGGAATTGACATAATATTCAGAATAATCCTATTAACAAAAGTAACTTGTTATATCTGTCTTATTTTTTGCTCATTCGTCTTCCTTAGATTAGAAATAATTAAATTCGTTAAATGACCTTAGTCTCATTTAATTTGAAATAAAATATTTGCATTTTTATTGCTTACACAACAAAATTTAAGGTGCATGTCTTGTGGTAAATCGAGTACTACTTACAAATTATTGTGTAAAATCGAGAAGACGATTAAACAAATAATAATAGAAATTAACAGTTCACCCAAAAATTTCATAAAATAGGCCTTATTATACTAATGTGTTAACATATATGACTTCTAATTATGTGTTAACATGAATTTTCTTCTGATACCACAGTATAAGGAATAGAGCAAGAGACTCCAAGAAAGCAAACTAAATCATAAATACGAAAATTTTCCTACAAAGGGGCTGGCTTCAACAACCCATAAGGGACGACTTGCCAACCTACACAAACAGTTAATTTGTTTATAGTCGCAAAAGTTTTCCTACAAAGGGGCTGACTTCAACAACCCAAAAGGGATGGTTTTCCAAGCTACACAACCCAGAAAACTTTTGTTCTATAACCAACGTTAGTTGTTTATAACTCAGAAAACTTTTGTACTACAATAAGCTAACTTTCGAAGAGTATTCTTACTCTATTTTCATACATGGACCGGCCTTTCCAACCATTCGAAAGAAAGAACAAGAGGGAAATTTAGAAAGCATTCATATGTAATATATCACAAAAGATTTACAAAGGTTACAAGATGATCTTCCAACTACTACAAGGCTAGGAGGTTATTACAAGACAAACTTACATAATAAAATAAACCTATCTTACATGGCAAACTTATCTACATGTGGGTCCTTCTTGGCATGTGAAGGACTTAAGGCAAAACAACTAAAAAGCTCCTGAAAATATGTGAAAGGGGTGAAATAGACATGGTGTAACATGTTAAAGTATGAGGGAGCATGTGACTACATGTGAAAGTAGAGTGTTGCATGTGACGAAGCATGTGAAAACAAGTGGAAGTGGGACCGAATAGTATGAAAAGATGTGGAAAGTTGTCTTGGCATGGGTAGATGATTTTTGAGGGTTTTTTGGTGGGTAATGTAGGATTAGGGTGGGATTAGTAGGGATTTAGATAATTATCCTTCATTGATTCTAGGGTTGTGTTCTAGGCATCTTTTCAAAGATCTTGTGTAGTAATGCCTGGAACTTGACGGTCTTTCTCCGCTGTGTTCTCTCCTTTGGATTGAGAGATGTAACCCGCAACTTTAATTTGGAAATGTTGTGAGTGATCTTTTCTCGGATGACTTCGTGTGGGGTTGATACTCTTTTGCTGCTTCCCGGACTCTTTCCCAATGAGGATGAGTGTTGGTATAATTCCAGCTTGCCCAATCTTTTAGTCATATCTCTCTCGATATGCACCTATTTTGCTGGAAAAAGGATTCTTTGTGCCTCGCTATATTCTTCCTACATTGATAAAATGGACACGGGAAATTTCCACCAGAATGATGCCTCTGCTTGCGTATGAACTTTTCCATTAATAATCTTCATTGGCCTATGGAACATGAATACCTTTGTTGTGTAGGAATCGTTTAAACATTTTATCCAATATCTTCTAGGTTTGAACCATAGAAATAATACTTTAAGAGCTGGTGCAATGTTATCAAAATCCTTGAAGACGTTGCATTTGAATTCCATGAAAATATAATACTGATGGCATAGGTACCAGAAAAACCATAATAGTTCTTGTGGAAAATCCTTGACTTGAGCTATGAATATATGGCAGAACGAATATTCTGGATTGACCCCATAAGGCTTAAGGATGGATCCTCCATGTTGTCGGAAAACTTGGAGCTCATAATAAGTTCTTCTTTCCATTAAAATTGATGGATCAAAGGGATCCATGAGGTTGACCAACTCTGGTGGATGATCTGTTGGTTTCAATGAACTTGTTCCCGGTACATTTGAAAACATGAAGATGTGGCTGATTAGCTTCTGCTTTGACTTCATTTTTGCGGGGGAAAATCTCTTTAAGAATTCTTCTGGTCGAGACAGAAAATCTGTGAGAATATTATCCTTTCCTTTCAGGTGCTTGACTTGAAATTTGTATGGAGAGAACCATTGTGCCCATCTGAGAAGCTGAGGATTGAGAATAATTTTTGCATTTATCTGGATCATCTTTGGGAAGGCCTTCATATCCATTTCTATCAGAAATTCTGTATGTATCAAGAAAAAGTTGAATTTCTTGATTCCATTCTTTACTACAATAATTTCCTTGAAAGTGGAGTGATAATGCTGCTCGGCATCTTTGAACTTTCCACTGGCATATCCACATATTTTTCTCTGGACATCTTTTTCTTCAAATAGAACAGCACTCCAATATTCATTGCTGGCATTAGTTTGCAGTATCTTCTTTCCATCTGAAGGGATGTAGAGGGACTTGACATTTTTAGATATCTCCTTTATTTTTCTAACTGCTTTATCCTATTTTTCTCCCCATGATGGATCATTTTTCTTGAGCATTTCTGTGAGCGGTGAAATGTATGTAGATATATTTGGAATGAAATCTCTTACATAATTTATTACACCCAAGAACTGTTGGATCTGCTTTGTTGTGAGGTTGGTGTCCGGAAATTTGAGTAATTCCTGACATATATGTGGTTCTGGGCTGTACTCACCTTTGACAAAATGCATTCCGAGAAAATCGATCTCCTTTTGAGCAAGAACCATCTTTTTTGCAGAAAGCATGATCTCGTACTGTGTTACCAATGCATTAAATTGACGAAGTATGTTGACATGTTCTTTCAATGTATCACTAAATAACAGGATATCATCAATGTAAACTAAGGAGGTATGGAAGATGGGTTGGAAGATTTTTATCATGGCTTTTTGAAATAAAGAGGATGCAGTTTTTAATCCGAAGGGCATGACTTTCCATTGGAAGTGATGATCAGGGATGCAAAATCCCGTTTTGGGTCTTTCTTCAGGGTGGATTGCCAATTGCCAAAATCCACATTTTAGATCAACCTTGGAAAAATATTTGGCCTTGGCTAAGTGGGAGAAAAGAGTGAGTTTATTTGGGATGGAGAATTTATCATCTTGGAAGAAGTGGTTAAGGGGTTGGTAGTTAATAACAATAAGATTTTTTCCTGGTACATCAGACCCTATCAGCTTGGTTCTGTACTTCAATCCTGGAAAGAACTCAATTATGACCGGATGCTTTGTGATGACGGTGGTAGTCAGGATTCCATTTGATGCAGTGTTAAAATACTTAAAGTGCGACACCATTGATCTTCAGGGAGAACATCAGGATTTATGAGTGAGGAAGCAGCTCCGGTGTCGATGAAAGCAATAAATCAAGTTGGTTTATCCCCATTTGGATGAATAGACCTTGAGCTCTACTTGAGGAATGACTACCAGAGCGTTGATCTCTTCTCGGGCTTCGATCACTGGTTCTAAAATTCTGTAGTGATCATTGGCTTGATCTTCATAGACATCAAGAGAAAATAAAGTTTCTTCATTAGGTTCATCATCCACAGAGAATATGGATTCAAGGTCCTTCTCTTTTCCAAGATGTATGCCAGTGTAATCTTCAATCTCTTCAAGGAGTTTGACAGATCTTCTTGATTGGGGACAATTTTTTGCGAAATGTCCAATCTTATGGAAAATAAAGCATTTGTTCTTCTTGTAAAAATTTGCTGGCCTTCTGCATCTGAAATATTTTGTGCGTCTCTTGGACCTTGATTTTCCATCTGGAATTCTTGGCCATCTAAACCTCTTGAATTCTCTCCGTCGCCTAGATGTGTGGCAGGAACATCCTGATCCAGTGATTATATCAGATTTGCGGCATGCTTTATCAAGCGCTGGATTGTGCTGAATAATTTGCTTTAGGGATGAGCACTTCGTATAAATATCATCGAATGCGACGAAAATAGCTTGCCTGATGTAACCAATTTGTGGGATTGTTATGGACTGAAACTTTTCTTCAATGATGGTCATGGTTCGGCTTGCCAACAACTTTGGAAGGGAAGAGACAAAGGCTTGCTTCAGAGCCAGCCCATCCTTTCGGAGGGAGGAACAATTTACTAAATATATCTGAGTCATTTCCATCATCCTCTTCCCTTGAAAAAATGAATATGTCCCCTACTCTATATAAAACCTTGTCCAAAAAATATGATTACCTCTATGAAGTAGATATCCTACCTGATGAACAAAAAGTATCCTCCCCTGAACTACCCCTTATAAACCCTACTCAGCTTTCGCCAAAAAATCATTTTCACCCTGGACCCAAATTTGTTCCTTAGTCCAACACGGACCAAAAAGAATCAAAGAATATGTTGCTGCCTCAAAACTTGACCAACATCCTATTCTTTCCACTTGAGAGGAGCAATTTTTCACTCTTCAAATCCCAGATGATTTTCCCATATAGTGGAGAGATCATGGTTTTACCCATATCCATTTTGGTGCTATCCGAATCGCTTTAACATATCACAGAAGAAAAGGTCAACCTATTGTAGCTCGCCTTTCTCTTTTAGATACAAGATACTTGGAGTACCAACATGCAAATCTGGGTACTATAGAAGTTACACTGAATGCCGGGACTGTCTTCATAACTATTTTTCCAAATTTCAATATGTCCCTTTATGATCCATACTTAACCGAAGCTCTAAAAATCCAAGTCCAAATCCAAGGAGCCCCTCAAGACAAAGATTCTATCCAAGCCACTCTTCATCACCAAATGGCGTGGCAAGACCAAAATCACGCTATGGATCTTTGCCTTCCCGGAGGAGAAAATGCCTTACTATTAAATATTGATGCTACCAAAGGAAACACCATGTGCACCCAAATACCCAGACAAATTTCCAGAGATGAACTTGTAAAAATTCTTCCTGATTCCTGGATCACAAATTATGAAAAGTTAAGAGAATCAGAGGAATCTCTACAATCTGGTGAACCAACTTTTACCAAAAGAAATGACAAAACCGTTTGCACAAGCTTTGACCATTCCCATCTCAAAAAACCCAATAAAACCATCTTCTCTTGCCAAATGATTCAACCCAAAGATACAACGAATACATACCCTGAACCTGATGGAGAGTTCTTTTGGAATATACAAAGCATCATGGAAGAAAATGACTGGTGTCAAAAGTTTGACAAAGAAGGAAAAAAGGGCTTGGTGGTTCAAATGTCCTTTATGGGACACTGCCCTTGGGATCTTGATTGTGACTTTCAAGATTGTTTGGAAGATCCAATTGGAGAATATGATGAACATCACCAGCATCATTAGGAAAGGTTCGGCCTCAACAAAACCAAACAAAAATCCAAGAAAAATGGGAAAACCACTGAAAATCAATTTCGAGCCAAATATACAAATAAAGATCCTTCAATTGGCTCATTAAGCTGTCTAAGTAAATATGAACTTCTTGTCAGTTACAAACCCCAGAAATGGCCAAAATTACAAGAAAAATTCACTCCAAGCTGGGAGGATTGTGAAACCACACCCAAACCTAAATCACCATCAGCTCATTAGCCAGAATCCAAAAAGCCACCTGAACCTGAAACTTTACCAACTCAAAAACCCACAAATCCCCACAACCACATGTATTCATGCTAAGTCCTTCAAGCTCCAATCATACCCAAGATTTTCCTTCACTTCAACATTTTGAAAAAGAGGGAATAAGTCATGCTCCAAAAATTCCCAAGAAAAACATAGTGCTACCTCCTGGGAAAAACCCCCCAACAAGTGACATCGAAGCAACAATAAACTGGCAATCAGAAAACTCTATCTGCCAAAACAAGGTGCTGACCAACATTGGCAACACCATGAATGTGGCCCATACACAAAATAAAGTGATGAGCAAAGTGGAAACAATTGAGAAAAATATGGAGCAGACATCGTCTCACCATGCCGGACTAATCAAAGTCTTGGAACTAAGATTGGAAAATTTACAATATGAGATTTGTCCACTAGGAACTTCACTTTTCCAATTCTTCCAACAACAACAAAAGGAGACGATTTCCATCAAAGAACAAATTCAACTTTTGAGAAAAGACCACTTTGAGACACAAAAGGCCTCAATTTTCCCCTCAAAACCTACCTTCTTCCCTATGTCTCCACATGCATATTCCCCACCTAAATTAGACTACACCTTTTCTACTTTTCCATCTACCTCACAAAATCCAATCTATTTCACCTAACCCTTAAGAGAAGAACATGATTTTGATATCGCAAAAATGGTTTAAGAAAGGAAAGATGCCCTTGCAGCACAGAAACAAACCAAGAAAAGGCGAGACCAAGGAGAAAGTTCAAAAGGATCAAACCGCGAAAATCTGATGATTTTTGACTAGAAGGCTCCAAACTTCTATGTCTCCCAGCCAAGATACATATTAGAAGAAGATACTCCATGGTCGGAATCTCTAAATTCATCAGACGATGAAACAATGGAAGATAACTCTCAATTAAGCAATGAATCCACAACAAACTCTTCCGAAGACGACAATCCCCCAATTTTGTAAACCAGCCAAGAGACCCAGAAGTATCTAAAGTAGATGAGGAACAAGAAGGCATGACACATGAGCCAATCCCAGAAAGAAGATATGAGCCCATGGCGTCAAAACTAGTTGGAACTGGTTTCCACACTTTCACCTTCGATGACGTCAAGGTTTCAAGATGGCCTCAAAGGATCCAAGACTTCTATACTTGGATGGTGACCAAGAATTTGGTGGAACGAGAAAAGTATATCATCCTGTCAGAATTCACTTCACGGTTCTCAGGAATCCTCAAAGATTGGTGGAACTCACTTGGAATTCAAGACAAAAATACTTTTGTTACTTCCCAAGATTTTGCCTTCAAAATCAGGATCCTACATGAAGTTTTCTGCGGAGATACTGGCCAAATACAGGAGAAAATGCAAAGATAACTCTTCGAGATGGGTGTGTGTCATTCGATAGAAATGACATTGACAGGCATTTTCAAAAAATGGCAAAGATATACTTTGAAATCGGCGGAGACATCAATCTGAAGCAAGCCTTTGTCTTTTCCCTTCCAAAGCTGTTGGTAAGCCGAACCATGACCATCATTGAAAAAATGTTTCAGTCCATAACAATCCCATAAATTGGTTACATCAGGAAAGCTATTTTCGTCGCATTGGGTAACATTTGTACGAAGTGCTCAGCCCTAAAGCAAATTATCCAGCACAATCCAGCACTTGACAAAGCATGCCGCAAATCTGATCTAATCATCGGATCAGGATGTTCCTGCCACACATCTAGGTGACGGAAAGAATTCAGGAGCTTCAGATGGCCAAGAATTCCAGATGGAAAATCAAGGTCCAAGAGACGCACAAAATATTTCAGACGCAGAGGCCAGGAAATTTTCACAAGAAGAACAGATGCTTTATTTGCCATAAGATTGGACATTTCACAAAAAAAATTCCCCAATCAAGAAGATCTGTCAATCTCCTTGAAGAGATTGAAGATTACACTGGCATACATCTTGGAAAAGAGGAGGACCTTGAATCCATATTCTATGTGGATGATGAACCTAATGAAGAAACTTTATTCTCTTTTGATGTCTATGAAGATCAAGGCAATGATCACTACCAAATTTCAGAACTAGTAATCGAAGCTCGAGAAGAGATCATCGCTCTCGCAGTCATTCCTCAAGTAGAGCTCAAGGTCTATTCATCCAAATGGGATAAACCAACTCGAGTTATTGCTTTCATCAACATTGGAGTTGCTTCCTCACTCATAAATCCAGTTGTTCTCTATGAAGATCAATAGGTGCCGCACTTTAAGGATTTTAACACTGCATCAAATGGAATCCTGACTACCACCGTCATCACAAAGCATCCGGTCACAATTGAGTTTTTTCTAAGATTGAAGTACAGAACCAAGCTGATAGGGTCTGATGTACCAGGAAAAGATCTTATTATTGGATTCGACATTTATAGACAACTTAGAGATCAACTCCAGATCAAGGCTAATGGGATAGTTTTTAAAAAGCAGTTCAAACCTTATTCTGAGATTCCCAGGCTATACCAAATCACCAATGACAAACAGATCAAAGAAATTGAGCAAAATCTCATTGAACATTCATGTGCTGAATCCCATAAGGATTTCATGAAGAAAGGGAAATGACCATTGTGGAAAAACAAAGAGTTTTTTATCAAGCTCCCTTTCAAGAAAAATGAAAACATCAATCCAACAAAAGCCAGTCATTCAGGCATGAATCCAGATCATCTTCAGCTTGCAAAGAAAGAATGCGAAGAACTTTTGGAATTTGATCTAATAGAGCCGTCAGATTCACAATGGGCATGCGAAGTATTTTATGTCAACAAAAGAGCTGAGCAGACAAGAGGAAAACTTAGGTTAGTTATTAACTACCAACCCCTTAACCACTTCCTCCAAGATAATAAATTTCCCATCCCAAATAAACTCACTCTTTTATCCCACTTAGCCAAGGCCAAATATTTTTCCAAGTTTGATCTAAAATCTGGATTTTGGAAATTGGGAATCCACCCTGAAAAAAGACCCAAAACGGGATTTTGCATCCCTGATCATCACTTCTAATGGAAAGTCATGTCCTTCGGATTAAAAACTGCACCTTCTTTATTTCAAAAAGCCATGATAAAAATATTCCAACCCATCCTCCATACCTCCCTAGTTTACATTGATGACATCCTGTTATTTAGTGATACATTGGAAGAACATATCAACTTGCTTCATCAATTTGAGGCATTGGTAGCACAATACGTGATCATGCTTTCTGCAAAAAAGATGGTTCTTGCTCAAAAGGAGACCGATTTTCTCGGAATGAATTTTATCAAAGGTGAATATAGTCCATGACCATATATATGTCAGGAATTACTCAAATATCCGGACACCAACCTTAAACAAAGGAGATCCAACAGTTCTTGGGTGTAATAAATTATTTAAGATATTTCATCCCAAATATCTCTACATACATTTCACCACTCACAGAAATGCTCAAGAAAAATGCTCCATCATGGGGAGAAAAACAGGATGAATCAGTCAGAAAAATAAAGGAGATATCTAATAATGTCAAGTCCCTCTGCATCCCTTTAGATGGAAAGAAGATACTGCAAACTGATGCCATCAATGAATGTTGGAGTGCTATTCTATTTGTAGAAAAAGATTGCCAGAGGAAAATATGTGGATACGCCAGTGGAAAGTTCAAAGATGCCGAGCAGCATTATCACTCCACTTTCAAGAAAATTCTTGCAGTAAAGAATGGAATCAAGAAATTCAACTCTTTCTTGATACATACAGAATTTCTGATAGAAATGGATATGAAGGCCTTCCCAAAGATGATCCAGATAAATGCAAAAATTATTCCCAATCCTCAGCTTCTCAGATGGGCACAGTGGTTCTCTCCATAAAAATTTCAAGTCAAGCACTGAAAGAAAAGGATAATATTCTTGCAGATTTTCTGTGTCAACCGGAAGAATTCTCAAAGAGATTTTCCCCCCAAAAATGAAGTCAAAACATAATCTAATCAGCCACATCTTCATGTTTTCAAATGTACCATGAACAAGTTCATTGAAACCGACAGATCATCCACCGGAGTTGTTCAACCTCATGGATCCCTTTTATCCAACATTTTTAATGGAAAGAAAAACTTATTATGAGCTCCAAGTTTTCTGACAACATGGAGGATCCATCCTTAAGCCTTATGGGGTCAATCTAGAATATCCGTTCTGCCATATATTCATAGCTCAAGCCAAGGATTTTCCACAAGAACTATTATGGTTTTTCTGGTACCTATGCCATTAGTATTATATTTTCATGGAATTCAAATGCAATGTCTTCAAGGATTTTGATAACATTGTACCAGCTCTTAAAGTATTTTTGCTATGGTTCAAACCTAGAATATATTGGATAACATGTTTCAACGATTCCTAAACAACAAAAGTATTCACGTTCCATAGTCCAATAAAGATTATTAATGGAAAACTCAAGGCGCAAGCAGAGGCATCATTCTGGTGGAAATTTCCCGTGTCCATTTTATCAATGGAGGAAGAATATAGCGATGCACAAATAATCCTTTTCTAGCAAAATAGGTGCATCCCGAGAGAGATATGGCCAAAAGATTGGGCAAGCCGGAATTATACCAACACTCATCCTCACTGGCAAAGAGTCCGGGAAGCAGCAAAAGAAAATCAAACCCCATACGAAGTCATCCGAGAAAAGATCACTCACAACATTTCTAAATTAAAGTTGCGAATTACATCTCTCAATCCAAAGGAGAAAGAACACAGTAGAGAAGGATCGTCAAGTTCTAGGCATTACTACACAAGGTCTTTGAAAAGATGCCTAGAAGACAACCGTAGAATCAATGAAGGATAATTATCTAAATTCCTATTAATCCCACCCTAATCCTACATTACCTACCAAAAAATCCTCAAAAATCATCTACACATGCCAAAACAAATTTTCACATCTTTCCATACTATCTGGGCCCCACTTCCACTTGTTTTCACATGCTTCCACATGCTTCATCACATGCAACACCCTACTTTCACATGTAGTCACATGCTCCCTCATACTTTCATATGCTACACCATGTATATTTCACCCCTTTCACATGTTTTTAGGAGCTTTTTAGTTGTTTTTCCTTAAGTCCTTCACATGCCAAGAAGGACCTGTGAGCATGTGATTTTTGCCCTATATGAATTACTCTCATAGATCCAAGAAAATAATTTCCTCCCTTTATTTGCAATTTCGTAGATTTTTGTAGCATTTTTTTGTTAATTGTTTGCATTTGTCTGCGCGTGTTGATTTTGTTTAATTAATTAATAATACAAAAAATTAATAATGTTGCATTTGCATTTAGGATTTAAATTTACATTTTGTTAGACTAATTAGCAAATTAGTTGTCTTATAGAAATGGGAAAATCACAAAAATTAGTTTATTTTTTGCACTTTCAACTTTAGTTTTGAATTTTAGTAGTTTTCCTTTAATTTGGTTTTTAATTAATTGTGATAATTATTAGTTAAAGTTAATTAATTCAATTTGATAGGATATTGTGATTAGGAATTAATTTAGTTTATTTTAAATTTTAATATAAAAGAAATGAAAAGAAAAAGAGGAATTAAAGGAAAAGGAAGAGATTGAAAAGAAGGCTGATTTTTGGGTTTTGGCAATTGAATTGCCTATGCATAGCCCGTTTCCCCAAAACCCGCCCCAGCCCAAACCAGACCCATTCCAAATAGCTGATAAGCACACAATAAACGGACAGCCCTAATCTCCCAAGATTCAGAGACGCGTTACTGTTCTTCTTCTCCAAAACACCCGAATCCACTCCCAAACAATTACCAAAATTCAGGAGAGTGAGCCCCAATCTCACCTCACACGTTCCCCCTCTCTCCCTGTCACCATATTTCTAACCGTTTCTGACAGATTCCCTTTTCCCTCACATGCTTCTTTGATTAATCTCAGATTTTTCACCCTCCAAATGAAAATAAGGAAAAATAGGGAGCGTTAGATTGGATTTGAACTAATCTACTCCCTCCATTTGTCCCTCTTTCATAAAAAACGGGGTGAGAAATCTGTTTTAGGAGGAGGATTTTCGTTTTGGGGATTTCTTGGAGATAAAGGGAGAAGGTTCGAGAAGCCTGGAGGTATATATAAGGTGAGGTCATTTCTTGTGTAAGGGGGATTTTTTGGAGAGGATTTTCGGAGAGAGCTTTCGGAGAATTTTTCAGAAAAAAATTGCTCGAGACATAGGAAATTTCAAGAGGGTCTTCTTTTGAACCTCTGTTTCTCGTTTTTTTGGATTTTCCATTTTGTTTAATTTCGTTTCTTTAAATTTCAGAATCAGAAAAAGAAATAAAATATATAGGTAGTTCAGTCATCTTCAGTTTGATTTTTGAATTTTGGTTTCAACATGGAAATTGATTAAGCCGAAAATCAAGTTCGACATTTGAAGTTGGGTCACTGATTTGATTTTTTTTTGTCCTCTGTTGTTGCTTCGAATATCCATTGCTGGACTTTGCTGGGTTTAAGCGAAGAGTTTCACAACTTCAGGTTCATTTCTTGGCTCTTTCTTAGTTGTTTTGATGATTGGTTGAACACGCAATGAGCCGTGGTTTTTGTGGCTTTGATTGTATTCATGTGTCATTTTCCTGAAGGATTGAATGTAACTTTAAACGTTGAATCGTCCGTTTTATTAATCCCTTCGGAATATGGTGTTCATGAAATTGTGTTGAAAACTTGAAATGTGAATCCTCCAGTTCATGGTTGTATGTCTGTCATTTGGCTGCAGTATTTGTTTTGCTCTTACTGGTATTAGTTTTTAATGGTTTAAGTAAAAAGATAAGTGTTTTGAACCATCGACTTGGTTCATCAGATTCTTTCATGAAGTTCTTTGGTTTTTGACATGGATTTCCAGTAAATTGAGGGCTCGTTTGGTCTCTGTTCAAATTGCATATGTTAGGTGGAAATTTGGACTCTTTTAAAGTCATTTACTCTCAGTTTTAGCCTAGAGCCTTTTGAATCCTGCTATCAATGTTTTAATGTTTGCGAGCCGAGTTTGGAATAGAATAGCTGAATCCAGTTGGAGTTGTCTTTACTGATTCCACTTGTTTCTCAAACGAGAAATCTGCTTGAAGTGTTAGGATCATCTTGACCATGTACGCGCCAAATCAGATTTTGTGTGTGAATAGTTTGAAATTCGTGAATCAGGCTTCCAATTGACCTTAAGTGTTGTGATTATCAAATTCCTGCTAGGCATATCTATCTGTGCAGCAGTTCATGTGCTTGATTGATAAAAGAAGTAAGCTAATATGTGTGACTGTTTAGTACCATGCTTTCTTGTTAAGCTTTGCTGTCCCTCTTTTAATTCATCTCTTGATTGAGTGCTATACAAATATCGCAGACAATATGTTCTGATTTCTGTTTCAAATAATTGGTAACCTCGAGTCTTGTGAGCAAACTCATTTGCTTCTCGATCTTTCCATTTGCTTAAGAAGCGCAGGATGATAATCTCCAACAAGGAAATTGGATCTTTGGGCACTGCTCTGTATAGTACTGACTAGTCTAAAGTTGATGCACATAATTTACTTCCTAATTTGACATCATTTGAGTTCTTTGATGTGCTTATTTATGCCTAGTCTATTTGTTAGTCTAATTCGTTTGATAAACACTAAGATATAAGTTTGTCTATTTATTTTGTTCCGTAAGTATATTTGTTGGTTGAGAGTATTTGTATAGAACCAAAATGAAGAATTGAAGTAGGAAGATTTTTATACAGAAGGTAATTTTATTTTCTCATATGTATAGCATAATCTGTCAGTAGCAGGCAGGTCCTTTCTTTGGTATTGACATACTGAAGAGAAGTACCAATCTACTATCTGCTCTTCATTTACTTTTGCAATGAAGTTTTGATTTTCTGTTGAAGATGCGGACTTTATAGTTTTCATTCTCTATGAAGTTTCAAAATAAACTAAGGCGTGACTTTGGCTAGTTATGATCAGTTGAATTTCATGGACCTTTGGACCTTATAGATCATTCCAGCTGATATGAAATAAACAATTCATAAACTTTGTAGAAACGCTTTTAGGCATGCTCTTAATATACTTATCGTGATTGTGTATACGTTCGCATAACATAATTACAATTCTAAAAAATCAATTCGGAGTATGCGGTCGTGCATCTTCGGTTAAACTCTCTTAATATTGAAATTGTTTTAATAGGCCACTAATTAATTTTAGTTTATATAGTTTTGAGGTGTACCACCTACAATTTAATTATTCATGGCCCTCATATTGATAACCTAGATATAAAAATAACAAATGATAGTAGTTTTCTTTAGGCACATTTAATATATTATTGTGGTTGTGGACACGTTAGCGTGACATGATTATGATTTTAAAAATAAAATCGGAGTATGCGTTCTCGCAACTTTGGCCAAACTGTTCTTAATAATAATAAAGCATTATTAATTATGGACACGTTCATGTGACATGATTTTTGACGGGCCAAATAAATGGGTACACGTGCGCGTGACCCGTTTCAAGATAATTTCTTAATTAAAAGGTGGTAAAAGGTAAAAGCACCTAGGTCCTTAAATAAATAATTAGACAATTTAATAAGCCAAGTATGATCAAAGCGACCTTGCTAGAACCACAGAACTCGGGAATGTCTAACACCTTCTCCCGGATTAACAGAATTTCTTACCCGGATTTCTGTGCTCGCAGACCATAAATAAGAGTCAACTTTCTCGATTTGAGATTTTAAACCGGTGACTTGGGACACCATAATTATCTCAAGTGGCGACTCTGATTTTTAAATAAATAATCTCATTTCGATTATCACTTAAATTGAAAAAAACTCCCTTACTCCCTTCCGGGGCGGTAAAAAGGAGGTGTGACAGCTTTGACGACTCTGCTGGGGACAAGAACCTAGAATCTATGGTTCAGGGTTTCGAATTCGAGCTTGTTAATATGATTTTTCTTGGCTTTATTTATTGTTGATATTACTGTATTCTGTGAACCTTTTATGCTAAATGCTATCTGTTTACTGCTTAAATATTGTATAAATTGTATACAACTGTTTTCTTACGCCACCCCTCTGAGTCTTTTGGAAATGGTGCAGACGTTCGCGTAGCACGCTTTTTTTTGTAGAAATTATACCAAATAGAATGAGGTTGGGCAAGCGACAAGGCCGGGTAGACTTCAGTGCTCCCTGTACGTCGCCCCCTCTTTAGCCCCAGTTGTCCGCTCGGGTACCCCAAGTCTAGACTAAAACCCCAGGATTTGAACCTAGAAAAACACAGCTTCATGTCGGATCCCTAGTAGGAACGTTTATTTGCATCATGTGCATTTGACTTATGGGACTCAACACAGGGGTTGGGTCCGTCTAGGACAGGTGTGCCCAAAATAACAGACCATCCTGATGCATTGTATGAGCTATGTGAACATTTATTTGTTTCGGCTTGCATGCTGACTGGCTAGGGAAAATAAAGCAAAAAGAAAAACCAAGAGTGATGTAGGGAAGGAAATAAAGCCTGGCTCTAAAGAAAAACCCCGGTATCTAAAAACATCCCGAAACTCTGCCAAAATTGTTCAAAAAAAAGAGAGTTATTTCAAAAGAGTCAAACACTGTGTCCTTTTCAAATGTGTCAAAGCTGATCGAACTACGCAGGTCTGATTCTCACCGAATGTGGGATACGTAGGCAACCTACGTAAGGTTCGGCCTTATTTTTTCTGGAAAAAAAAAACAAGAAAAAGTGAGTTAGTGGTCAAGTGAATGTAGTTTGGAGTTTTGGTCAAAATAAGTTGATCCAGCTCCGGCAATGTCTTAAATCATTCTTGCCGAGATAGCCTTAGAGTATTTCCAGTTGTCGAAAGGCTATTTTCGGAAAAAGAACGGACAAGCTTGTGAAGTGTCATAAAATAGTCCTCCCCGGCCTCAAAATTCATATGGCATTGGGAAGGGGCCACGTTTGTAAAAACAGTCATTTGGCTAAAATTGGAATATATGGGAAGGAATCATGGTCCTTGATTTTTTCGCGTAAAAAACAAAATTTTTGGAAACCTGTTTTACAAAAAAAAAAAGTCCACTAGAGTCAACCCTAACCTTAACCTTCCACAGGAACAAATGAATACTATCCAGGATCCGCTAGAAGTGGTCAGAGAACAGGCTCAGTTGCACTTGCATATGTGGTGGAATGATCTAGATGAAGATAGTCAGAAATGGGTGAAAAAGCAGTTGGGTGCCCGTATAAACATTTTTGAGATTAAACCACGGGAAGATCTAATTAAGGCTTTGGTAACTTCTGGGACCCTGCCCACAATGTTTTTCGTTTCTCGGACTTCAAGATCACCCCTACTTTGGAGGAAATAACTGGATACATTGAGTTTGGCCAGGATTTGAGGAAGGAACAACTTATATTTCCGAGGGCTCCGTCGGTGCACAAGTTCTTTGACCTCCTGAATATCAGTAAACAGATGAAGAAAGCCCATGTAAAAAAAGAGTGTTGTGCTTTCCATTTCTTATACTTCAGGTTCGGGCACTCAGCTGGTTTCGAAACGCATGAAAAGGGTTTGAGCAATAAACAAGATAAAGGCCTTTGGCAAATTCATCGTCTGTTTGCATTTATTGTGGCGTTCTTGGGGATTATGGTTTTTCCAAATGAGGAAGGGACAATGGATATCTTTATGGTTAGAATTGCATAAATCCTCACTACCAAGGAAGATCATACACTTGTCCCGTTGGTGCTGGTGGATATTTATCGAGCATTGACATTATGCAAATCCGGGGTTCAATTCTTTGAAGGTTGCAATGTCCTTCTACAAATGTGGTTGATCGAGCATCTTCGCCATCACCCCAGATTCACGAGTTATGGTTCGATCCCGAGTAACTTCATCACCCGTTGCGAGGAGAGGGTAAAGGATTACAACGTGCCAGAAGGGTTTGAAGCATGGGTCTACAACTTGAAAGCTCTCAAAGCAGGTTAGGTCGAGTGGACTATAGGATGGCTCCCAAGGACAGAAGCCATATACATGACTACTACCTAGGGCTACCTGAGGTTGATGGGTGTAAAGAGTATCCAGCCATATGCACCGCAGAGGGTCTTGAGGCAATTGGGAAGATATTAGATTATGCCCGAAGATGAAGATCTAAGAACCCAGGTCATAGAGCTGCATCCAGAAGTTGTATTGCACGAGGTCTTAGTTCAGCGGGATTGGAATAGCTGCCGGTATCTGAAAAATGGCACTTAGGTACCAGATGTGGTAAAGGGGGAAGTAGATCCAAACTATGCTGCTAGGTTTGAGAAAAGATCTTGCGTAAACAACGATCCAGAGCCCGAGCCCGAGAGGCCTGCCAAAATACCACATATTCATGCTTTTAATGACAAAATCCAAGAAAGGTTGGCATGGTGGGAAAAAGAAAAGACATATCAAGCCGAGATTCACGCCTTGAAAGAAAAACTGAGAAACATGGAATTCGACAATGATCTCCAAGCACAAGAAGCCGAAGGCGAAAAGAAAAGGTTAGCCAAAGAAAATGAGGCCCTACGAGCCCAGATTCGGGAAATGAAAATAGCAGCCGAAAACCCTGCCAGAAGTGCAAAAGATGGAAAGCTTATATATAACCTTAGGTTGAAGGTTAGTGAGTATGGTTTTGATTTGAACAAGGCCGAAGGCGAACTAGAAAGAGCTCAAACAAAATTGGCCAAGAATGCGGAGGAACGAGCACGCCTGGTTAAACAGTTAAAAGAGAAATATGACAATGAGGTTGCAGGGTTGAAGAAAAGGGTCATCACCGTTAAGAACAAAATGATCAAGCAGGCGAAAGACTTTAAGGCTGAAAGAGAACACTGTTATACAGCAATGGCACAATTAGAAAGAGATTTGCAACAACTTCAAGAATAGAATCATGTAGCCAAAAAACTTTGGGAGCCAAGGCCCAACAGATTGGGCGTTTATTGTAGGAAATGGGTTTCATAAGAGAGAGAGTCAGAAGAATCGCCGACTACATCGCGATGAAGTGCAGTAGTTGTGAGGATATGACTAGATCCATGTTCTTTGCCACTGTAATGACCTTTGTCCGCCAGATAATGGAAGATCTCTACCACATCCAAGGGGATTTAGTGTGTAGGCTTGTGGCAAGAATGAATGATGTCCCGCGGGCTCCAGGAGCATTTGGGCATTGATGTATTCATGATTTTTACTCGAGTCTGTATTTTCTTTCTGTTGGAGTGTGTTAGTTTGTTTTCGAGTCTGTATTTTCATCTTGATGTTGGAGTCTGTTACTTTCCTTTTTGAGTCTGTTAGTTTTTGAGTCGTTGTAATCAAAACATTTCCTTTTATGAAAAATTTAAAAATCCCAAAATGTTTTATTATTTATTTTTACACTTATCCCCCAGAACTACGGAAAGATCTGATTCATGCGGGGTCATGATACGTAGGCAATCTCCATAGGATTCGATCATAACCAAAAAGAAAAGAGAGAAAAAAAAGGGGAAAGAGAGAGGAAAAACAAGAGAGAAAAGAAAAAGAAAAAAAAGAGAAAATAAGAAACCGTGAGAAGGAAATAATGGCAAAACAAGAAAGAGAAATGAGAGAATAAAGAACAACGAGAAATCAAGCAAAGAAAGGCAAGAGTGGAAAAAGAAAAGTTGTCAAATGGAAATTGAGGAAAGCAGGATGACCAAGCAGCCGATCAAATGCATAATAGAAAGGGTTAACTGTTTAGGTGCATTACATTCCCCAAATATGCGGTTGCCTATCTGTTAAACCCTGATCGCTAACAAGTTTGTTGTTGACAACTTCAGTACAAGCAGGTGATTAGTTTGTTTGGCATTCTGGAAACTCACCCATACAACACCCGATCCAAAAACAAGTCGATCATGGCTAACCAGGAACTTGATACGAGTGTTATCGATCCTTCGAGGGAGGGGGAAGAGTCGGATGTCAATTTGCAAGAAGAAGTGTATAAGTTGAAACAACAGATGGTCGAGATGTATCAAGCATGGGTAAAAGGGCACCCACCACCACTTTATCCCGCCAACCCTGCCTTCGTCCCTCCATTGGCTCAGTCTCAGGAACCTCCTGCTACCGATTCATCCCCGAGCTTTCCCATTTACCACCACTATCAGGGCACCACATACCATATACCACAAGCTCCACCACCCAAACCAGTTCCATACCCTCCTCCACCAGCCACTCCTGTCTTCGTGGCACCCCCACCTGCTACACTCCACAGATCTTCCAGTGAGCCCTTATTCCAAGCCCATGACAACCAATATTACCCCTGAAGCCCACTTTCAAAGCCCCAGAACCCTATTCCTACACTCCCCGTTTGGATCTCCCTATGGAAACTGAGAAGCCATCTAAACACCCCGAACAGGAGGAGATGCTCAGGAAAGTTAAAAGCCTGGAACAGTTATTCAGAGACATACGGGGGGTTGGGAGGTCAGGTAAGTGTGGCTTACAAAGATCTATGTCTATTTCTAGATGTGCAATTGCTGGCAGGGTTTAAGATGCCCAAGTTTGATTTGTACGATGGTCACGGTGATCTAGTGGTGCACTTGAGAGGTTTTTGTAGCAAAATGAGGGGAACTGGCAGGAAAAACGAGTTGCTAATGGCATATTTCAGTCAATATCTGAGTGGTTCGGCACTGGAGTGGTATACCCGGCAGGATCACCGAAGATGGTATACATGGGATGATCTAGCCCAAGCATTCTCTTGTCACTTCCAGTACAATCTCGAGATTATTCCGGATCGTCTGTCCTTGACAAATATTGAGAAAAAGCACAATGAAAGCTTCAGGTAGTATGGTTTTCGGTGGAGAGAACAGGCAGCAAGGGTGGACCCTCCAATGAAAGAAAGTGAAATGGTGGATTATTTTCTGCAGGCCATAGAACCTACTTATTACGGTCATTTGGTATCAGCTATAGGCAAGTCCTTCAATGAAGTGGTAAAGATGGGCGGTATGGTAGAAGAAGAGTTCCAGTCAAACAAAATCATGAGCTATTCGACTATTAAGGCAACCGCCCAGGCCATTCAAAGTGGAACTGGAGGAGTGATTGGAAAGAAGAAGAAAGAGGATGTAGCAACGATCGATTCAGGAGCTTGGTTCGGACCCAGGGGCCCATCATATTACTATAATCTTCCCCGACCCCACCACCAAACCTATCCCCGTATAGTCCACCCCAACACTACTACCCACCACCAGACCCCTATTTTTCTATCCACCATGCCCAAACATACAGCCAACCTCCGGCCCATGCACAATGGCGTGCGTCAGTCCCACAAAATACATACCCAGCTCCACAAAATGCCTATCCACCCCTAAGAGCCTACCGAAACCCTCCTAGATCAGGTTTTCGGCCTAATCAAGCATTTAAGAATGAGAGGTTGCAGAAGAAGAAAATCTTCACTCTATTGGGAGAGTCCTATACTAGTTAGTTCCACAGGCTGAGATAATTGGATATGCTGAGGCCGATCGAGCCAAAACTGCCAAATCCTCCCCCGAGAAATCTTGATCATTCTGTAAGTTGCGAATATTATTCTTGTGCTCCAGCGCATGACACGGAGAAATGTTGGCAATTGAAAACAGCTATTCAAGAGATTATTGATACCAATCGGATAGAAGTCCAAGCTCCGGAGGCGACCAATATCAACTAGAACCCATTGTCGGCCCCTCATGAGACAAATATGATCGAGATAGTGCATAAGGGAGGAGAGCCTAAGAAGCCTTCGCAGACCATCATGATGATTCGGTCCATTGAAGCCAGGCCGATTGAGAAGTCAACAAGTGAGAAATCAGTGATCAGGTTGAACGGGGCAAACAATGAACTATCTGCGGTGGTCAAGAAGCGGACATCAAGTGATGTTGCAGTAAAACAAGAAAGAGCAAGAGTGGTTGTGCCAGGAGTGGCGAACAAGCCTACTGTAATTGTGGAGGGTGCCCGCACAGATCCTGTCATTATCAAGCCGATAACTCAATTACCGATAGTCAACAGCAAGGCAATCTCGTGGAATTATGAACGGGTGACAGTGACTTACAAAGGCAAAGAAGCCAAAGAAGAAGTCTATGAGACCCATGGATTGACTCGGTCGGGGAGATGCTTTTCCCCTGAGGAGTTAAGAAAAGCTAAAACCTCTAAAGATAACCCACTGCTAGTGAAGAATGTTGTGACCGAAGAAGAGGCAGAAGAGTTTTTGAGAAAGATGAAAGTGCAAGACTATTCCATTGTGGAGCAGTTGAGGAATACACCTGCTCAGATTTCACTGTTGTCATTGTTAATCCATTCAGACGAGCACCGTCGAGCTTTGATGAAAATACTAAACGAGGCTCACGCTCCTAACAATATCTCAGTAAACCATTTGGAAAAGATAGCAAACAAGATATTTGAGGTAAACAGAGTCACTTTTTCTAATGATGAGTTGCCCGTGGAGGGTACTGAGCACAATAGAGCCCTCTATATTACGGTGAAATGCAAAGATTCCGTGGTTACTCGGGTATTAGTCGACAATGGTTCTAGTGCGAACATTTGCCCTATCTCTACTCTGAACAAATTGAAAGTGGATGATAAAAGAATTCACAAGAACAATATTTGTGTTCGAGGTTTCGACGGTGGAGGGAAAGATTCAGTCGGTGACATAGTGCTCGAGCTGACAATAGGACCAGTTGAATTTACCATGGAGTTCCAGGTGCTAGATATGGCTGTTTCTTACAATCTGCTATTGGGTCGACCCTGGATTCATACTGCCAAAGCAGTCCCGTCTACACTGCATCAGATGTTCAAGTTTGAATGGGACAAACAGGAAATCGTTGTGCACGGCGAGGATAACTTGTGAGCTCACAATGATGCCATTGTACCATTCATTGAGGTTGACGACGACAAGGGGCCATGGGTTTATCAGGTTTTTGACAAGGTGTCGGTATAGAAAATTCCAGAAGGGAAGTGCGTTGCAATTCCGAAGGTAGCTACCGCATCAGTCATGGTAGTCGTTGAAATGTTCAAAAATGGTTTTGTACCTGGCAAGGGTCTGGGTGCATCTCTGCAAGGTATCGTACAGCCGGTGTCCCTCCCCAAAAACTTGGATACATTTGGTTTGGGATTCAAGCCCACAGTTGTAGACGTGAAAAGAGCCAGAAAGTTGAAACAGAGGGCATGGGTCCTCCCAAAGCCTGTCCCACATCTCTCCAGATCATTTGTCAGGCCTGGCACCAAGAAACGCTTAGTAACAATAGTTCCCAGCTTTGTGGTTGGTCCTAATAAAGAGTTGATTGAAAGGTTCAAAAAGTTGTTTGACGAGGTGAACATGGTGGAAGCTGGAGAGGGTTCTAGCAAGGCAGATGTGCAATTTGTTGGGCCTAGTGCAAAGATTAACAATTGAGAAGCTACTCCTCCCCCTACCCGGAAGGAGTTTTGGTAGTTTGCTTTGATTTTCTTTCAGTTTATCTGGATTATTTCAGGATTGTAATTCATATTCTATTTCTATCCGTTTAGATGTATAAACCTTGTTATCTTTTAATTTCAATGAAATGCAATTTCCCTTTTTCTTCATTCCTGATAGTTTTATTTTTGTTTTTATTTTATTCCTTGTACAATTCTTTTTATGCTGGTTTCAATGACATGACATGCATGAGGAATCTTCGGCCCAGTCTTAAAAGCCAATCTAATTCTGAAATAGTAATTCAAGAAATAGAGTGTGATGATGAATCGGAATATGATGAGGATGAGGCCTTTGAAGAGATTAGTAAAGAATTAAGCCATTTTGAAGAAAAACCCAAGCCTAACCTGAGTGATACAGAAGCAATCAATTTAGGGGACCCAGATAATATCAAAGAAACTAAGATAAGTGTCCATCTTGAACCTCAACTTAGGGAGGAGATAATTAAAGCATTGTTTGAGTATAAAGATATTTTTGCATGGTCATACGATGACATGCCGGGTCTAAGCACTAACTTGGTGGTTCACAAATTGCCCACTGACCCGAAACTCCCTCCCGACAAGTAGAAGTTAAGGAATTTCAAAACAGACATGAGTGTAAAGATTAAAGAAGAGGTCACAAAGCAGTTTGAGGCAAAGGTCATTCGAGTCACGCGGTATCCCACTTGGTTAGCCAATGTCGTGCCTGTACCAAAGAAGGATGGTAAGACCAGTGTGTGTGTTGATTATCGAGATCTCAACAAGGCAAGACCAAAGGATAACTTCCTATTGCCAAACATCCACATTTTGATTGATAATTGCGCCAAACATGAGATTGGGGTTTTTATGGATTGTTATGCGGGCTATCATCAGATCCTAATGGATGAGAAAGATGCAGAAAAGATGACATTCATCACGTCATGGGGAACATATTGCTGCAGGGTCATGCCTTTCAGTTTGAAAAATGCTGGGGCAATTTACATGAGGGCAATGACGACCATATTCCACGACATGATACACAAGGAGATTGAGGTTTATGTGGATTATGTAATCATAAAGTCTAGAAAGCAGTCTGACCATGTTAGAGATTTGAGAAAGTTCTTCCAAAGGCTTCGCAAGTACAATCTTAAGCTCAATCCTGCAAAGTGTGCATTCGGGGTGCCGTCTTGAAAACTGTTGGGATTCATAGTCAGTCGTCGAGGTATTGAATTGGACCCGTCAAAGATCAAAGCTATCCAAAAATTTCCACCCCCAAGGAACAAGACTGAGGTGATGAGTTTATTAGGGAGGTTGAACTACATCGGCAGGTTTATTGCTCAGCTTATGACAACTTGTGAGCCTATCTTCAAAATGCTGAACAAGGATGATACGGTCAAGTGGACAGATGAGTGTCAAGAAGCATTTGATAAGATAAAGGGGTACTTGTCAAACCCACCTGTGTTGGTGCCACCAGAACCGGGGAGACCTTTGATTCTGTATTTGACGGTTCTGGACAATTCATTTGGTTGTGTGTTGGGTCAGCATGACATCACCGGCAGAAAGGAGCAGGCCATCTATTATCTCATCAAGAAGTTCACAACTTATGAGGTTAAGTACACTTACCTGGAAAGGACATGTTGCGCCCTAACTTGGGTAGCACAGCAGTTGAAGCATTATTTGTCATCTTACACTACTTACATCATCTCTCGTTTGGATCCGCTAAAGTATATCTTTCAGAAGCCTATGCCTATAGGGAGGCTTGAAAAGTGGCAGATCTTGCTAACAGAATTTGACATCGTCTATGTGACTCGGACTACGATGAAAGCCCATGCATTGGCCGACCATTTGGCCGAGAATCCAGTGGATGAAGAATATGAGCCTTTGAAGACTTACTTCCCTGATGAAGAGGTGATGCACATTGATGAGTTGGAACAAGTTGAAAAGCCAGGATGGAAACTTTTCTTTGATGGGGCTTCTAACATGAAAGGCATTGGGATAGGAGCGACACTTATTTCTGAAACAGGGCATCACTACCCTGTTACGGCTCAGCTTCGTTTCTACTGTACTAACAATATGGCCGAGTACGAGGCATGTATTTTGGGTTTGAGGATAGCTATGGACATAGGTGTCCAGGAAGTCTTGGTCTTGGGGGACTCAGACCTTCTGGTGCACCAAATTCAAGGAGAATGGGAAACACGGGATTTGAAACTCATACTCTATCGACAATATTTGCATGATTTTTGTCAGCGGTTTTGATCAGTAGAGTTCAAGAATATTCCAAGGATCCATAATGAGGTTGCTGATGCTTTGTCTACTCTATCATCAATGTTACATCACCTAGATAAGGCTTATGTTGAACCTTTGCATATTCAGGTCCATGATCAACACGCTTACTATAACATGGTGGAAGAAGAACTTGATGGTGAGTCGTGGTTCCACGACATCAGGGAGTACATCAGAATGGGGGTGTATCTAGTACAAGCCACATGTGATCAAAAGAGAATAATTCAACAGTTAGCAAGTGGATTTTTCTTCAGTGGAGGAGTTTTGTACAAAGGAACTCCGGATCTTGGATTGTTAAGATGTATAGATGCTAGACAAGCCACAACTATCATGACCAAAGTACATTCTGAAGTCTGTGGACCGCATATGAGTGGGTACGTTCTGGCAAAGAAGATTCTTCGAGCAGGTTATTATTGGCTCACCATGGAGCGAGATTGTATCAGTTTTGTGCGCAGATGTCATCAATTCCAAGTACACGGAGATTTTATTCATTCTCCGCCATCTTAGTTACATATAATGTCTGCACCATGGCCCTTTGTTGCTTGGGGTATGGATGTTATTGGACCAATTGAACCAGCAACATCCAATGGGCACAGGTTCATTCTGGTGCCATTGATTATTTCACCAAGTGGGTTGAAGCTAAAACTTTCAAGTCCGTGACCAAGAAAGCAGTAGTCGATTTTGTGCACTCAAATATCATTTGTCGGTTTGGGACCCCAAAGGTGATCATCACAGATAATGGTGCTAATCACAACAGTAATTTGATGAAAGAGGTATGTCAACAGTTTAAGATTACGCATCGCAATTCCACCCCATACCGCCCCAAGGTGAACGGAGTAGTTGAGGCGGCCAACAAGAACATAAAGAACATACTTCGGAAAATGGTGGAGGGATCCAGGCAGTGGCTTGAAAAGTTGCCATTTGCATTGTTGGGTTATCGCACTACTGTTCGTACTTCAGTAGGGGAAACTCCTTATTTGTTGGTATATGGCACTGAAGCAGTGATACCCACAGAATTTGAAATCCCATCCTTTCGAATTGTCGCAGAAGCCGAAATTGATGACGATGAATGGGTCAAAACCCGCCTGGAGCAACTAAGTTTGATCGATGAGAAATGATTGGCAGCAGTATGTCATGGTCAATTGTATCATTAGAGAATGGGAAGAGCATATAACAAGAAGGTGCGTCCACAGAAGTTCGAAGTGGGTCAGCAAGTATTGAAACGTATCCTCCCACATCAGGCTGAAGCAAAAGGCAAGTTCGCCCCAAATTGGCAGAGGTCGTTCATCGTAACAAGAGTATTGTCCAATGGTGCTTTGTATTTAACAGATGTAGAAGGCAAATGTGTAGAAATGGCTATCAATTCTGATACGGTCAAAAGATATTATGTATGATTTCTTTGGTCAAATTGTGCTTGTTTGTACTTGGCATGTTTTAAAGATTGGAATGACGAGGACATTTTGTTCTGCTATCTAAACACTTTATCCTTTGTTACCCCTTTTGGGCCTTATTTATTTCCTTTCATACCCCTCTTTTGGAATCAATGACTAAAATTCAGAGACGCAAGCACGAAAGATAAGTAAAGGAAAAGAAAAAAGATGATGAAAATGAAAAAAAGAGTAAAAGTAAAGAAAAAAAGAGAAGAAGAACAACAAAACAACAAAAAGAGAAAGAAAGAAGCAAGGAAAAGAGAAAAGAAAAGAGAGAGGAAGGAGAGAATCACAACAACAAAGCAATTTCTATGTCATGAACTACGTTCGACCAGATTTCTTTTACGGATACGTAGGCAGCCTTGTCGACGCCCCTTTTTCTACGCATGGGTCAAAATCGGGTATACGACATTGGGAGGACAACTCTATTCCCTTTCGAGAATTGGGTCTTAGAAGTTGAAGAGTCGCCACCTAATGATTATAGTGCATTAGGACACTTTTAAGAAAAGAATTGAGATGAAGAACCAGAGTTTGGGTAAGGGCTAGAAATTATCTCGAGGGAAGGTGTTAGGCACCCCTCAAGATCCACTAGTGTGGTTCCTAACCATGCTACAATTGTGACTCTAAGAAGATAAATAGAAAATGGTTTTCACATAGTTTCGCAAACAAGTTTAAGAGTTGAAAAAGAAAAGAAGTAGAAGGAGTTTAGAAAGTTTAAAAGAAAACTTAAAAAGAATTAACAAGTAAAGGGGAGAGGGGTCCTAGGTTTACAAACAATATGGATCACATCAATGCAATATCCAGTAATCTCTCCTCAGAAGAGAGGTCACACGTGATATTAGCGCACTGGTCATCATATCCATATTCTACCCTTCCCACCCCGTTAAGGTATTAAAGCGCGGAAAGTTTCGTTACTTATTGCATGCTAGTACCTGTCCCAATCCTATCAGTCCCGGAGGCATTTAGGACTACTAATCCTAAAGGGAAAGGGATTTGGGGCCTTTTGAGAGTTTCAAAGGACAAAATACTAAGGCGTCAATCAAAACACATAATACAAGTAAAAGTGGAGGCAGATAAGCAAGTAAGGCTCAAGTAAACCTCCTTAATCAGATAAGCCATAGAGTTTAGCATGTCTTGCATGTACTGGTTTGGTCTTTAAAATTAAAGCGATAAGTGGGCTGGTTCAACTCATACTTTTAGACAAGAAGCCGCATTAGGCTCGCTCGAATGCAGTTGTTAAAGACTAGTCCACTTTAATTAGTCAACTTTACCTTAAGTGTGGGACAGAACTACTGATTATAAAGTAGTTGCAGAATAAGATAAGTTTCAGAAAAGATTGCAGACTTAATACAAAGAAAATGGTTTAAAACGAGTTTCAGAAAACATACTTGTTTAAGAAAAAGAGTTGCCGAGTTTTAACAAAAGAACTGAATTGCAGACTGATTCAAAAGGTTTATAAGATAAGTATAAAAAAGTGAATTCATATTGATTTGAAAAAATGTTTGTCAAATTATCAGAAAAGCAGTAAGTTTTCAGAAAATATGCACTGATTTGAGAATATTTATCAAGAAGGAAAGAGATGCACTGATTTGGTTGCAAGAAAAGTTTTAAGGGTTCAGAAAACGTGCAGAAAGTCGCTTGTTTTAGCAAAGAGTCAGTACTGTTTTAGACGAGTGAAGCAATTCCGATTTGAAGTTCCTATAGGCATGATCTCTACGAGTTACTGATTTTAATACCTTTCAAACGTTAACAGCCTTATAAACATGATATCTATATGTTGATTTATCATTAAACCAAACAGTTTGCCTAATGTCATTATAAATGCAGAAATGCAAATCCCTATAGGCATGGTATCTGTATGCATAGTTGCAGAAATTAGAAAGTTAGATCCTATATGCATGGTTTCTACTTGTGAGATTGCATAGATTAACAGTAAAAGCCTATAGGCATGGTTTCTACCCTTTTGTGCATAAAAGTAAATCTCATCCCCTTTTTCACTAGATCCCGAGTTTATACAAATTATCATATATCAGAAAAATAAGACAGAAATAAAAATACATCAGAAATTACAACTACATCCGAGCAGCCTAATTCAGACTTAGTATCTAACAATATAAGATTGAACCACTTCCGAGATCCATATTTCCAAAGCCTTCTCTTATCTAGGGTGTTTCAGATATCCAAGGAGTTTCAAGAACTCCAGGTAGTGCTTACACCCAAGATATTATTTAGAAAGAGTTATAGTGCAGTGTGGAAGGGCCAGCCCTCAGGTATCCAAGTTCAGAGGAAGCTCAGGGGGTCCCAAGGCAAGGGTCACAAGAGAGGGGCAGAACTTAGTTTCTAAGAATGAGTGTAAGTGCAAGAGGGGAGTTAGAGAGTGCCATGGCAGGCTGGTGGTCATGCCTAGCCATAGGATAGGCTGACACACCCTGACCAGGTCTTTTCAGCCAACAAAGAAGAGCACAGACCTATTGAAGGTCAGACTATGGTCTGGACAGTGATTAGAACACTGCCAGACCAAAGTCTCAAGCTCAGAATACACATAAAGGGAAAGGGGAATGGGAATTGAAAGAGTTTAGGACTCAGGGAGTCCAGTCCATATACATGAACAACAACATCAAGTGTTTTCATGTTTTCTGAACCATAACTCAACATACAAAGGGTTTAAGGATGGGGATTCATATAGGAGTAGGAATAAACAAACTTGCAAAAAGCAGTAAAATAAACAAAGAGAAGACTGAAGCATAAACACAAAAGAGAGAGGCAGAATTTAAACAAGAAGAGACATACCAGTCGCAGAAAAGTAAGCAAGAAGAAAAGCAGAATACTTGCAGCCAAAGCACAATCAGAGAAGAGGACTCTAGCTTATGAGTTCAGAGAAAAACTCGAATGCTTTTAAGAAAAACTAAGAGTATTTGAGAGAAGAAATAGTGACTTATGTTGTGTGTGTTCGTGTCTTTGAAAGAGAAGAGTATAGGTGTTTATAGTTTTGAAAACGAGTAAAGAATAAGGTAACAAGTATAGCTTTAACACAAATATGGGCATGATCACAATCAGAATCAATTAACACAAGACTTCCCTTTAATTAAGGGATTATTGTTCAAACGGATACTAACAGGATCAAAAATAAGGAAAGAAAATCAGTTTGTAAGCAGAATGGTTGTTGCCATAAAAGGAGCAGTAAAATCATACAATAGGTATTTAAGTCCAAGTACAAGATTGTACTTATTTTTGGAAAGGGTTTAGTAAGGCCAAACCAAGAAAGAGAATAAATTAACCCTTAACAGGCGAGTAAGAGGGAAAAGTTTTGAAATCAGTTATGAGTTTAAAAACAATCACAGAAGGGACTCAGTATATAAAGGAATGCACAAGTAATATACATGTGAGGCCAAGCTATGGCAAAAGAAACAACATACAGTAGTAACATATAGCAAGCATTTGAAACATGATAGTCAGGTTTCAGTGGCTTAGTAATAGAGAAAAGAATTAGAGGCATGCAAAAAGTCGAGTGAAAATCATAGTCGAGTTTGACAGGTAGCAAGAACTCAGAACCAAAAGAGTCACATAAAGAAAAAAGAGAGTTAAAGTAAAGGAATCACATTGAGCAATTTCAACAGACAAAGAACTTCAAGAACTCAAATAGACCCCCAAAGAACTAGGGTTTTCAAAATCAGTCAGGTTTAGAGGCGATAAACAAGTGAAACAAGCAAACAAATTCAGAATCTCGAATAAACCCCAAAAATTAGGGTTTTCAACATGCTAACTCAGATAGAAAAACAAGGTAAACGAATGTTAACAAACAGACTAAGAAACTCAAACAAAATCTCAAGAATTAGGGTTTTAAACATGCTAACTCAGATAGAAAACAACACAAGCAAAATACAGTAAAACATGTCGAGAATCAGAGAAGAGATTCGAAATACCTTAACATAAAACCCTAATTAAAGAATAAATAGTTTTGAAAGCAAAAAATTAAAGAAACTTTGAGAAAGATGCATAGAAATTTCAAACACATATAGATCCGGGGCAGATAAAATCGAAGGAACCTTAGAGATTAGGATTTCGTAAGAAACCCAGGCGATGAGAAAGGCTTTGAAAACCATCGATCTAAGCAGGAAAGTCAAAGATCGAACTCGAATAGCCATGGCTGGTCTGGACAAAGGTGGAAGACGACCGGAGAATAGTCATCAAGAAAAGGCTTGGTCGAAACCCCTTCAAGATCTGGTCATAGGACCTCAAAGACGAGCACGTAGGGGCCATGAGAGGCTGGTAAACGTGTCCGATGAGCCTGGGAAGCCATGGATTAGGTTTTCAGTGAGAGGCGGCGGCTAGGGTTTGAGGTGGGTTGAGAGAGAGTTGAGAGAAAGAAGGGATTCAAAGGCGGCGTCTCTGAAGGAATGAGGTGGGTTTAGGGGTCGTTTGAAATTAAAAAGGAAAGAATCAATGGTGGTCGTTGATCTAAGTGATCAACGGCCGAGATTGAACGGGGTTTTGGGCTGGGTCGGTTGAGTAGGTGCTGGGTCGGGTTAAAGGTAATTGGGCTGGGTAGTTTGGGCTCGAATTTGGGGCTGAGTTGGGTTAATTAGGGGTGCCAAATTGGCTGAAATTGAAATGCAATTGAGGCTAGATTGTAAATAGCCACTTTTCCCATTTTGTTTTATAAAAAATAGGAATAACGATTTTAAGAAAAATTAAAAGTTCCGGGTAAACAAATATCATATAAATATTAATTAAAAAATGTTGGGTTAATGTTATAATTATAAGATGCTATCAATTACAAAATAGGCTATAATTGCAAATATATGCAATTTAGCTTTTACAAATGCCAAACGAATTTATAAAAATGTGCAAAAATCACCTTAATTGTATTTTGGTGTAAATATGAGGATAAAATAAGTTATTCAGCAAAAATAATAATTTTGGGAACAATTATTGGATTTATGGTATTAAAATAGGCAATAACTTGGTTTTAAAAAATCATTAAAAATACCAAAATTCTTGGGTGTGCTGATATATGCACATATATGCTATTTTGGAAATATTTTGGGCATAAAATTACCTAGGGAAAAATTGGGTATCAACAAGCCTCACAGTTCGGTCCCATCAAAATAAAAATTCAAAAGTCCCCAAGCAAAGAAACTAAGGTAGAAGTTGTGGTTGTTGTAAGAAATCTAATTTCGAAAGTTATAATCTTGAACCCATTTGAATTGTTTTGAGCCTTTTGATACCCTTCTTTCTAACCCCATCCAAACCCACATTACGGTCCAAAGAAAGACCTTCCGATCAGTTTTCGAGAGATGCCAAATCGAGCAAGTGGAGGCGAATCATATCAGGGGCAACACTTCGGTCCAAACAAAGAAAATGAAAATGAGAGAGTCTTATTGGTGAAAACCCTCGCGGGCATCATAAGGCGACGAAAGCTGAGAGAAATTAAATGAGAGAGTCTTATTGGTGAAAACCTTCACGGGCACCTTAAGGCGAAAGTGAGTTGAGAGACGAACAAATGAGAGAGGTTTGGTGGTAAAAATCCTTCGGGGCACCGCAGGCCGAACAAGGACAAGGTTTTGGTGAAGAAATTGGGTTTTGAAGATCTTGGGGCATAAAGTACGACAACTAAAAGTTGATTGGTTGGACAGACTGGGCCGATTAATCCAAAATGCATGACATGATCATTGGTGTCGGCCGCTCCACTCAGATAAGTTTCTTTTATTTTTCCTTTTCAGACAGTCTTCCAGTTTTGGATTTTTCTTATCCCTAACTCTCAAAGTCATTGCATTTCATTTCTTCTGGGTTTATTTCTCTAAGATGTTTCTAATGTCAGTTCTGTTTAAGCGAATAAGAAAGGATTTCAAAGCTCTCTACCAACTTCCAAAATTGCACAAAAGCACAGCGCGACTAAAGCATTGTTAGAGATAGTATGATGTGAAATGGGATATAAAGGGTCAGCAAAAGTTCCATCGGTGAAATGGTTTAGTAATTTTGTGGGAAATGCAGAGGTGCAGATAGATAGGTTAGAGATGCAACAAAACAGTTGGGTATAGAACACTCGGGTTATCCAAGGTCATGTGGGTGAAACTCAGTCAGAAAGTCAAACGGTTTTTGGCCAGTCTGGGGAAGCCAATCAAAACAAAGCACGGCAGCGGAAAGGTCACCTTCAGCAAGAATGCCACAAACTAACTACCACATTTTAACCTGACAAGATTTTTCTTTGATTGAAACAGGGGCAGGAAGTTTCGTTTGTTTCGAAAAAACCCTCCGTAAGGGAAAACAAGCACCAGATAGGTTTGATCATAAATTCTTAGGACCCTCCTGGAAATGGGACCTAGTTTAAAATTCAAAACAATCATGAGTAGCAAAATCTAGCATAAATGTACCCCAAAATAATATAAATTGGCTTCAAGTTTTCATGCTTGAGATAGTATTCAATTAAGAGCTTTCAGGACCCTCCTAAATAATGGGACTTAGCTTTAAGATTTCCATTAGATAATAAAATTTAACTTAAGTTCTGTTGTAGGGTAGTATAATTCAGCCGTAAAAGTTGTCACTCTTAAGATAAGACTTGATTTTCGATTTTCAGGACCCTCCTGGATAATGGGATGTAGTTTTAAGACCCTCTCAAATAACAAGGTTTGGTGGAGTCATACCTTTAGAAGATATAATTTAGATGTAAGGTTGTCATTTAACTAAGAGTTTTCACGACCCTCCTGGATAATAGGATCTAGCTTTCAAATTCTTAGTAATATTTGGTAACATGATTCAGTTTAACACTCACAGATGTGCCCAGCTACCAAACTGGGGGAGAAATTTTTCTTTGTTTTATCTATTTTGTTGAAATCAGGCGCCCACCTGGAGAGCACGAGAATATAGTTCAATGTTTTGGCAATCAGGTGCCCACCTGGAGAGCAAGTGAATATAGTTCAAGTTTTGGAAATCAGGCGCCCACCTGGAGAGCAAGGGAATATAGTTCAAGTTTTGGCAATCAGGCGCCCACCTGGAGAGCACGGGAATACAATTCTAGTTTTGGCAATCAGGCGCCCACCTGGAGAACACGGGAATATAGTTCAAATTTCGGCAATTAGGAGCCCACCTGGAGAGCAAGGTAATACAGTTGAAGTTTTGGAAAACAGGTGCCCACATAGAGAGCAAGGGAATACAGTTCAAGTTTCGGCAATCAGGCGCCCACCTAGAGAGCAAGGGAATACAGTTCAAGTTTTGGCAATCAGACGCCCACCTGGAGAGCAAGGGAATACAATTCAAGTTCAACAATCAGGCGCCCACCTGGAGAAAGGGGAAAGCATCTCAGATTACAATTCAAGTCGGCAATAAAGGAACTTCACCGGGAAAATACAAGTCAACAAGGTAACAAGCATCGCAAGATCAAGTTTGAAGATATAGATAGGATTTTTGTAATGCATAGATCCTAGTTTAGTCTAGCTTCTTTTATTTTGTCACGGTGTAATAAGGAGTTCAGTAAGAAGTAGCAGCGGCAGCAACAACAGTGAAATCACAGCTTCATGGTAGTCCTAGCTACCAAAACTCCCCGAACTACACTAACCTGATTCCTTTATAGCCAAGGATATGTAGGCAACCTTGGAAGCAGGGTGCGGCCAAATCTTTCAAAAATGCTTCCCACAGAGTATTGAAACAGTCAAAAATCGCTCGTATCCGCTCACTTTATCTTTGCACGAAAACTCTTCGTGTTTCCGAGCAAAGAGAGATAGCTGTGAGCACGTGATTTTTGTCCTATATGAATTACTCCCATAGATCCAAGAAAATAATATCCTCCCTTTATTTGAAATTTCGTAGATTTTTGTAGCATTTGTTTTGTTAATTGTTTGCATTTATCTGCATGTGTTAATTTTGTTTAATTAATGAAAAATACAAAAATAATAATAATGTTGCATTTGCATTTAGGATTTAAATTTACATTTTTTAGACTAATTAGCAAATTAGTTGTCATATAGAAATGAGAAAATCACAAAAATTAGTTTATTTTTTACACTTTCAACTTTAGTAGTTTTCCTTTAATTTGGTTTTTAATTAATTGTGGTAATTATTAGTTAAAGTTAATTAATTCAATTTGATAGGATATTGTGATTAGGAATTAATTTAGGTTTATTTTTAATTTTAATATAAAATAAATGAAAAGAAAAAGAGGAATTAAAGGAAAAGGAAGAGATTGAAAAGACGGCTGATTTTTGGGTTTTGGCAATTGAATTGCTCAGGCCCAGTTCGTTTTCCCCAAAACCCGCCCCAGCGCAAACCCGACCCATTCCAAATAGCTGATAAACACAAAATAAATGGACAGCCCTAATCTCCCAAGATTTAGAGACGCGTTATTGTTCTTCTTCTCCAAAACACCCGAATTCACTCCCAAAAAATTGCCAAAATTCAGGCGAGTGAGCCCCAATCTCACCTCACGTGTTCCCCTCTCTCCCCGTCACCATATTTCTAACCGTTTCTGATAGATTCCCTTTCCCCTTACATGCTTCTTTGATTTATCTCAGATTTTTCACCCTCCAGATGAAAATAAGGAAAAATAGGGAGCGTTAGATTAGATTTGAACTAATCTACTCCCTCCATTTGTCTCTCTTTCATCAAAAACGGGGTGAGAAATCTGTTTTGGGAGGAGGATTTTTGTTTTGGGTATTTCTTGGAGATAAAAGGAGAAGGTTCGAGAAGCCTGGAGGTATATATAAGGTGAGGTCATTTCTTGTGTAAGGGGGATTTTTTTTTAGAGGATTTTCGGAGAGAGTTTTCGGAGAATTTTTCAGAAAAAAATTGCTCGAGACTTAGGAAGTTTCAAGAGGATCTTCTTTTGAACCTCTGTTTCTCATTTTTTTTGGATTTTCCTATTTGTTTAATTTCATTTCTTTAAATTTCAGAGTCGGAAAAAGAAATAAAAATATATAGGCAGTTCAGTCATCTTCAGTTTGATTTTTGAATTTTGGTTTCAACATGGAAATCGATTAAGCCGAAAATTAAGTTCGACATTTGAAGTTGGGTCACTGATTTGATTCCTGTTTGTCCTCTGTTGTTGCTTCGAATATCCATTGTTGGATTTAGCTGGGTTTAAGCGAAGAGTTTCACAACTTCAGGTTCATTTCTTGGCTCTTTCTTTGTTGTTTTGATGATTGGTTGAACACGCGATGAGCCGTGGTTTTTGTGGCTTTGATTGTATTCATTTGTCATTTTCCTGAAGGATTGAATGTAACTTTAAATGCTGAATCGTCCGTTTTATTAATCCATTCGGAATATGGTGTTCATGAAATTGTGTTGAAAACTTGAAATGTGAATCCTCCAATTCATGGTTGTATGTCCATCATTTGGCTGCAGTATTTGTTTTGCTCTTACTGGTGTTAGTTTTTAATGGTTTAAGTAAAGAGATAAGTATTTTGAACCATCGACTCGGTGCATTAGATTCTTTCATGAAGTTCTTTGGTTTTTGACATGGATTTCCAGTAAATCGAGGGCTCGTTTGGTCTCTGTTCAAATTGCATATGTTAGGTGGAAATTTGGATTCTTTTAAAGTCATTTACTCTCAGTTTTAGCCTATATCCTTTTGAATCCTGCTATCAATGTTTTAATGTTTGCGAGCCAAGTTTGGAATAGAATAGTTGAATCCAGTTGGAGTTGTCTTTACTGATTCCCCTTGTTTCTCAAACGAGAAATCTTCTTGAAGTGTTAGGATCATTTCGACCATGTACACGCCAAATCAGATTTTGTGTGTGCATAATTTGAAATTTGTGAATCCGGCTTCCAATTAACCTTAAGTGTTGTGATTATCAAATTCCTGCTAGGCATATATATCTGTGCAGCAGTCATGTGCTTGTTTGATAAAGGAAGTAAGCTAATATGTGTGACTGTTTAGTACCATGCTTTCTTGTTAAGTTTTGATGTCCCTCTTTTAATTCATCTCTTGAATGAGTGCTATACAAATATCGCAGACAATATGTTCATATTTCTGTTTTAAATAATTGGTAACCTCGAGTCTTGTGAGCGAACTCATTTGCTTCTCGATCTTTCCATTTGCTTAAGAAGCACAGGATGATAATCTTCAACAAGGAAATTGGATCTTTGGGCACTGCCCTGTATAGTACTGACTAGTTTAAAGTTGATGCACATAATTTACTTCCTAATTTGACATCATTTGAGTTCTTTGATGTGCTTATTTATGCCCAGTCTATTTGTTAGTGTAATTCGCTTGATAAACACTCAGATATAAGTTTGTCTATTTGTTTTGTTCCATAAGTACATTTGTTGGTTGAGAGTATTTGTATAGAACCAAAATGAAGAATTGAAGTAGGAAGATTTTTATACAGAAGGTAATTTTATTTTCTCATATGTATAGCATAATCTGTTAGTAGCAGGAAGGTCCTTTCTTTGGTATTGACAAACGGAAGAGAATATCTGCTCTTCATTTGCTTTTGCAATGAAGTTTTGATTTTTCTGTTGAAGATGCGGACTTTATAGTTTTCATTGTCTATGAAGTTTCAAAATAAACTAAGGTGTGACTTTGGCTAGTTATGATCAGTTGAATTTCATGGACCTTTGGACCTTATAGATCATTCCAGTTGATACGAAATAAACAATTCATAAACTTCGTAGAAAAGCTTTTAGGCATGCTCTTAATATACTTATCGTGATTGTGTATACGTTCGCGTAACATAATTACGATTCTAAAAAATTAATTCGGAGTATGCGTTCGCGCAACTTCGGTTAAACTCTCTTAATATTGAAATTATTTTAATAGGCCACTAATTAATTTTAGTTTATATAGTTTTGAGGTGTGCCATCTATAATTTAATTATTCATGGCCCTCATATTGATAACCTAGATATAAAAATAACAAATGATCGTAGTTTGCTTTAGGTACGTTTAATATATTATCGTGGTCGTGGACACGTTAGCGTGACATGATTACGATTTTAAAAACAAAATCGGAGTATGTGTTCTCGCAACTTTGGCCAAACTTTTCTTAATAATAATAAAGCGTTATTAATTGTGGACACGTTCACGTGACATGATTTTTGACGCGCCAAACAAATGGGTACATGTGCGCGTGACCCGTTTCAAGATAATTTCTTAATTAAAAGGCGGTAAAAGGTAAAAGCACCTAGGTCCTTAAATAAATAACTAGACAATTTAATAAGCCAAGTATGATCAAAGCGATCATGCTAGAACCACGGAACTCGGGAATGCCTAACACCTTCTCCCGGTTAATAGAATTTCTTACCCGGATTTCTGTGCTCGCAGACCATAAATAAGAGTCAATTTCCTCGATTCGGGATTTTAAACCGGTGACTTGGGACACCATAATTATCTCAAGTGGCCACTCTGATTTTTAAATAAATAATCCCGTTTTGATTGTCACTTAAATTGGAAAAAACTCTCTAACTCCCTTTCGGGGGCGGTAAAAAAGAGGTGTGACAGGACCCACATGTAGATAAGTTTGCCATGTAAGATAGGTTTATTTTATTATGTAAGTTTGTCTTGTAATAACCTTCTAGTCCTATATAAAGGAGGCCTTGTAGTAGTTGGAAGATCATCTTGTAACCTTTGTAATATATTACATATGAGTGCTTTTTAAATTTTCCTCTTGTTCTTTCTTTCGAATGGATGGAAAGGCTAGTCCATGTATGTAAATAGAGTAAGAATACTCTTTGAAAGTTAGCTTATTGTAGTACGAAAGTTTTCTGAGTTATAAACAGCTAACATTGGTTATAGTACAAAAGTTTTCTAAGTTGTGTAGCTTGGTAAACCATCCCTTATGGGTTGTTGAAGCTAGCCCCTTTGTATGAAAACTTTTGCGACTATAAGCAAATTAACTGTTTGTGTAGCTTGACAAGTCATCCCTTATGGGTTGTTGAAGCCAGCCCCTTTGTAGGGAAACTTTCGTATCTATGATTTAGTTTGCTTTCTTGGAGTCTCTTGCTTTGTTCCTTATACTGTGGTATCAGAGCCTGCCTATCCTTTCGGATGGAGGAACAATTTACTAAATATGTTTGAGTCATTTCCATCATCCTTTTCCCTTGCAAAAATGAATATGTCCCCTACTCTATATAAAACCTTGTCCTAAAAATATGATTACCTCTATGAAGTAGATATCCTGCCCGATGAACAAAAAGTATCCTCTACTAAACTACCCCTCATAAACCCCTACTCAGCTTTCGCCAAAAAATTATTTGCACCCTGGACCCAAATTTGTTCCTTAGTCCAACACAGACCAAAAGGAATCAAAGAATATGTTGTTGTCTCAAAACTTGACCAGTATCCTATTCTTGCCACTCGAGATGAGCAATTTTTCACTCTTCAAATCCCAGATGATTTTTCAATATAATGGAGAGATCATGATTTTACCCATATCCATTTTGGTGCTATCCGAATCGCTTTAACCTATCACGGAAGAAAAGGTCAACCTATTGTAGCTCGCCTTTCTCTTCTAGATATAAGATACTTGGAGTACCAACATGCAAATCTGGGTGCTGTAATAGTTACACTGAATGTCGGGACTGTCTTCATAACTATCTTTCCAAATTTCAACATGTCCCTTTATGATCCATACTTAACCGAAGCTCTAAAAATCCAAGTCCAAATCCAAGGAGCCCCTCAAGCCAAAGATTCTATCCAAGCCACTCTTCATCACCAAATGGTGTGGCGAGTCCACCTTCCTGGAGGAGAAAATAATGGTCATGGTTCGGCTTGCCAACAACTTTGGAAGGGAAGAGACAAAGGCTTGCTTCAGAGCCAGCCCATCCTTTCGGAGGGAGGAACAATTTACTAAATATGTCTGAGTCATTTCCATCATCCTCTTCCCTTGAAAAAATGAATATGTCCCCTACTCTATATAAAACCTTGTCCAAAAAATATGATTACCTCTATGAAGTAGATATCCTACCTGATGAACAAAAAGTATCCTCCCCTGAACTACCCCTTATAAACCCTACTCAGCTTTCGCCAAAAAATCATTTTCACCCTGGACCCAAATTTGTTCCTTAGTCCAACACGGACCAAAAAGAGTCAAAGAATATTTTGCTGCCTCAAAACTTGACCAACATCCTATTCTTTCCACTTGAGAGGAGCAATTTTTCACTTTTCAAATCCCAGATGATTTTCCCATATAATGGAGAGATCATGGTTTTACCCATATCCATTTTGGTGCTATCCGAATCGCTTTAACATATCACAGAAGAAAAGGTCAACCTATTGTAGCTCGCCTTTCTCTTTTAGATACAAGATACTTGGAGTACCAACATGCAAATCTGGGTACTATAGAAGTTACACTGAATGCCGGGACTGTCTTCATAACTATTTTTCCAAATTTCAATATGTCCCTTTATGATCCATACTTAACCGAAGCTCTAAAAATCCAAGTCCAAATCCAAGGAGCCCCTCAAGACAAAGATTCTATCCAAGCCACTCTTCATCACCAAATAGCGTGGCAAGACCAAAATCACGCTATGGATCTTTGCCTTCCCGGAGGAGAAAATGCTTTACTCTTAAATATTGATGCTACCAAAGGAAACACCATGTGCACCCAAATACCCAGACAAATTTCCAGAGATGAACTTCTAAAAATTCTTCCTGATTCCTGGATCACAAATTATGAAAAGTTAAGAGAGTCGGAGGAATCTCTGCAATCTGGTGAATGAACTTTTACCAAAAGAAATGACAAAACCGTTTGCACAAGCTTTGACCATTCCCATCTCAAAAAACCCAATAAAACCATCTTCTCTTGCCAAATGATTCAATCCAAAGATACAACGGATACATACCCTGAACCTGATGGAGAGTTCTTTTGGAATATACAAAGCATCATGAAAGAATATGACTGATGTCAAAATTTTGACAAAGAAGGAAAAAGGGCTTGGTGGTTCAAATGTCCCTTTACGGGACACTGCCCTTGGGATCTTGATTGAGACTTCCAAGACTGTTTGGAAGATCCAATTGGAGAATATGATGAACACCACCAGCATCATTGGGAAAGGTTCAGCCTCAACAAAACCAAACATAAATCCAAGAAAAAGGGGAAAACCACTGAAAATCAATTTCGAGCGAAATATGCAAATAAAGATCCTTCAATTGGCTCATTAAGTTGTCCAGGTAAATATGAATTTCTTGTCAGTTACAAACTCCAGGAATGGACAAAATTACTAGAAAAATTCACTCCAAGCTGGAAGGATAGTGAAACCACACCCAAACCCAAATCACTATCAGCTCATACACCAGAATCCAAAAAGCCACCTGAACCTGAAACTTCACCAACTCAAAAACCCACAAATCCCACACAACCACAGATATTTATGCTAAGTCCTCCAAGCTCCATTCATACCCAAGATTTTCCTTTACTTCAACCTTTTGAAAAAGAGGGTATAAGCCATGCTCCAAAAATTCCCAAGAAAAACATAATGCTACCTACTGGAGAAAAACCCCCAATAAGTGACATCAAAGCAACAATGAACTGGCAATCAGAAAACTCCACCTCCCAAAACAAGGTGTTGAGAAACATTGGCAACACCATAAAGAATGTGACCCATACACAAAACAAAATGATGAGCAAAGTGGAAACAATTGAGAAAAAGATGGAACATATATCGTCTCACCATGCCGAACTAATCAAAGCCTTGGAACTAAGATTGACAAATTTACAATATGAGATTTTTCCACCAAGAACTTCACTTTTCCAATTCTTCCAACAAAAGCAAAAGGAGACGATTTCCATCATAGAACAAATTAACCTTTTGAGAAATGACCACTTTGAGACACAAAAGGCCCCGGTTTTCTGTAACACCCCGTACATTCGACTTAGGTATGAATGAGTTAAATGAGTAGTAAGGTTATATTTTTAACATGTGAAGTCCCATCGGGATGATTATGGGTAAAAATAGTTGTTTCAAATTCAAGATGGAAAGTGAGGTGCATAAGATTTGACAAAATCGACTAAGTTTGCAGAAGGTCCATGTTACAGCAGGTTCCAGTGACAATTTATAAGTAATTTGAGAAAAATCAAAGAATGAAATTTGTAATCATTTGAAATAGCTTTCCAACGATATATTGTAGAGCCCAAACAGAGCTCTGTGCAAAAGGTTATGCCCGTTTTACAGAATGGTGTATAACCACCGCGATCCTGCCGCGTTTTACCGCGACCGCGGTGGTGAGGTAGTGTCCTAGCAATTTACCGCGGTCGCGCCAATTGGTATGCGGTGGACGACTTAGGAAGTCATTTTTTTAGCCCTATTTCGTCCCCCACAACCTCAAAACATAATAACTTACCATAGAAAGGAAAGCTCTCAAAAACCTAACTCCTTAAGGGTCCCTCCACCACCCAAGGTAAGTTCTAATGGTGATTATAAGTTAATTTTGATTTCCCAACATCTTATTAACATGGGTGAACCCTCCATATCATTAGATATTCGATTGGGGCATCATTGTTGAGAGAAGAAACCCTAGAATTCGAATTCAAGAAGATTGAACGTCAAAAAGGTAATATCTTCACCCTCTAATTGATTCTATCATTGAATTAATGGTTATAGACTCTAGTTCATGAGATATGAGTTGATGGGTTTGATAGGAAAGCATGAATGGCTGTAGGTTTGGGTTATTGATTGTTGATTATTGGTTAAGGGTGTTGTTTACCTTATGGGTGATAAAGAATAATATTGATTATAACCATTTGAGACTTAAGAATTTATTTAGGAGCAAGAGAGTGTGTTATTAGATGTAGAAACACCATTAATAAGGACAATGAAGCTTAATCCCACCAAGTGTTTGAGAAAATGCCTAAGTGACCAAAACATGAGTATTATTGCTAATATGGAATCCCTTTGACTTGTATTGATATAGATTGAAGTTGAAAGGGGTTGGCGAATGTTGTATTATGCTCAAGAGTAGGAAGTTAAGGTATGTGAGGCTAACTCTCTATATTTGGGAATGTTAATGATTCTCCCTACACTACGTTTCTTTTACGACATATCGATTGCCTCAGAAATATAGTTAAACCTAGTTCCTTGATTAGTTGTTGAGCTTCTATTCTCTAGCTTCATAACTCGTTCATGACTTTCATTCTAAACGTTGTGAGCTCAGTTCGTCTTCAATATAGACTTGAGTTTGATGTCCCTAAGTCTCAGTATAGCTTACTCAGCATATCATAAACAGTTGAAGTTTCAGTGTTCATAATCAGTTCAAGAATACATGTCTCATTCTAGTCCTATTTAGTATTCCAGTATTATGTAACTCAGTATGATTCAGTATTCCAGTATTATGTAACTCAGTGTGATCCAGTATTCCAGTATTATGTAACTCAACATGATTCAGTATTTCACTATTATGTATTGCAGTATGATTCTCAATTCCTAATTTTAAATCCCTCAATGTCGAACACCTATATTTGGGCCTGAGGCCGCAGTTAATGTTTTATGCATCTTTTGGCTTGAGGCCGTAGTTATGTATACGTATACTTGGGCCCGAGGCCACAGTTTGTGCATATATATATATATATATATATATATTAGGCCTGAGGCCGCAGTTTAATATTCAGATAAACAGGTTGTTCATCATTCAGAAGAGTGAGTATTCATATTCTTGCTTCCTTTCAATTCAATTATTAGTTACCGTTCAGTTATCAGTTATCAGTTCAATTACTAGTTATCAGTTCAGTTATCATTTCAGTTTGAGTTTCAATAGTTATCATTAAAGTTATCAGTTATAAATTTTCAGTTATCAGCTTAATTTCAATTTTTAGCATTTATAATTCTTTCTTTCAGTTGCTTTACATACTAGTACAATTCAAATGTACTGACGTCCCTTTTGCCCGGGGCCTGCATCTCACGATGCAGGTAATGATTTACAGGTTGATGATTCAGAGCGCTAGGATTCTCGTACCAGCTACCTGGTGATCCCCAATTCTTATGGGGCATTATCATTACCTTACAGTCGTTAGTATTTTCAGACAGTCAGTGTTTTTAGTACTTCATTAGAGGCTTCATAGACTAGAGTAATAGTTAGACAGTGTCTCAGACATTTCATGTTAAGTCATGTTGGCTGCAAATATGCTTCAGAATTGTATTAGTATTTTCGCACTTTGATTTATGTCATCCAGACTTTCAGTATATCAGCATGTATTAGTTTATCTTCCGCATTCAGTATGTTATGATATCACATGTTTATTCATCCAGCCAGTTGGTTCGCTCAGTCACATGTGTAAGCACGTGATTTTTGCCCTATATGAGAATTACTCCCAAAAAATTCAAAAATAAAATAATTTTTCTTGGTGTGCAATTTTTGTGATATTTTGTGATATTTTGTGTAACTATTTGTATGTTTGTCTATGCATGTTTATTTGATTAATAAAAAATACAAAATATGTCGCATTTTTGCATGTAGGATTTAATTCTACAATTGTTAGTAATTAAATTTGTTTACAAAAATTAAAACTTACAAAAATAGGCATCTTTTGCATTTTTAGCATTTAATGTCCAAATGAACAATTTTATGCTTAATTATTACTTAATTGTGCGTTAATTGTTATTGGAAGTTAATTTGCGCTTTTATAACTTAATTTAGTTCTTAATAATAATTTAAGTACTTTTATAATTTAGTTTTAGAAAAATAAAAGAAGAAAAGAGAACAAAAATACAAAGAAAAATCGGATTGGGCCACTTCTTCAATTTCAAACCACAGGCCCAAATAATTGCCCAACTTTCCCCATGACCCGGTCCACTTCAAACCGGGTCGACCCGGTCCGCTCCATTAACCCAACACCCCTTCTTCATTTTTGTCCAACACAAAACAAAACCAAAAAAAATAAAAAATAAAAGGTGAATTATCACTATTAATAGTTTTATTTTTTGTTTTTTTATATATATAAAAAATCCGAAAATATTTTATTTTATTTTATTTTTATTTTTATTTTTATTTTTTTAAAAAAATATATAATAATTTCGGGAATGATTTAAAAAAATAATAAAAAGGGAAGTATTAAATAAAAAAAATATAAAAGTAAAAATAGGTGAAATTCTCTTTTTTTTAAAAAAAGTAAAAGAATGTAGAAAATTTAAAAATAAAAAGTTTTGTGGAAATTTTTAAAAAATTTAAAAGTAAAAGAAGGTTGGAATTAAAAAATAAATATAAAGGTATCTGAAAATTTAAAAAATTTAAAGTAATTGAAAGTAGCATTTTTGAAAGAAAAAGAAAAGATAGTGGTTTGTTTTTTAAAGAAAAGTTAAATAAAGTGAGATTCTCTTTTAAAAAAATAAAAAGTGGGATTTTAAATAAGATAAAGTAATTAAAGTTGGAATTTTAAAAATAAAAGTAAATAAAGGTGAGATTTCTTTTTCTAAAAAAATAAAAGCAATTTGTAAGTGGGATTTCTTTTAATTAAAAAAATAATAAAATAATAAAAAACAAATCTGAAAATTTCGAAAATTTTGCTATAAATAGAAGAGAAAATTTAGGAAGAAGGGTGGAAAAAAAGAGAGGAAAAACTAGATAGAGAGAAGAAAAAAAGAGGGGGCGGAGTGAGAAGTATACACCCGATATACATTCTGGATACACTGAATATACAGGGGCAGAATTCATTTTGGAGAGTTTTGAAGTTGAAAAAGAATAGTTACTGCTTCATTGCCTCGCTTAAGATCTGAAATAGTCAGAACCTTCCTGCCTTTTACTTCTTCTCTATACTTGGAGCAGATTCAGCAACACCGCAAACCAGTACAGTAGGAATAGCAGAAAACCCAGGAGACTATAAACGACTCCAAGTATAGAGAAGAAGTAAAAGGCAGGAAGGTTCTGACTATTTCAGATCTTAAGCGAGGCAATGAAGCAGTAACTATTCTTTTTCAACTTCAAAACTCTCCAAAATGAATTCTGCCCCTGTATATTCAGTGTATCCAGAATGTATATCGGGTGTATACTTCTCATTCCGCCACCTCCTTTTTTCTTCTCTATATCTAGTTTTTCCTCTTTTTTTCCCACCCCTTCTTCCTAAATTTTCTCTTCTATTTATAGCAAAATTTTCGAAATTTTCAGATTTGTTTTTTATTATTTTATTATTTTTTTAATTAAAAGAAATCCCACTTACAAATTGCTTTTATTTTTTTAGAAAAAGAAATCTCACCTTTATTTACTTTTATTTTTAAAATTCCAACTTTAATTACTTTATCTTATTTAAAATCCCACTTTTTATTTTTTTAAAAGAGAATCTCACTTTATTTAACTTTTCTTTAAAAAACAAACCACTATCTTTTCTTTTTCTTTTCAAAATGCTACTTTCAATTACTTTAAATTTTTTAAATTTTCAGATACCTTTATATTTATTTTTTAATTCCAACCTTCTTTTACTTTTAAATTTTTTTAAACATTTCCACAAAACTTTTTTATTTTTTTTTTTAAATTTTCTACATTCTTTTACTTTTTTTTAAAAAAAGAAGAGAATTTCACCTATTTTTACTTTTATATTTTTTTATTCAATACTTCCCTTTTTCTTATTTTTTTTAAATTATTCCCGAAATTATTATATATATTTTTTTAAAAAAATAAAAATAAAAATAAAAATAAAAATAAAATAAATAAAATATTTTCGGATTTTTTATATATATAAAAAACAAAAAATAAAACTATTAATAGTGATAATTCACCTTTTATTTTTTATTTTTTTGGTTTTGTTTTGTGTTGGACAAAAATGAAGAAGGGGTATTGGGTTAATGGAGCGGACCGGGTCGACCCGGTTTGAAGTGGACCGGGTCATGAGGAAAGTTGGGCAATTATTTGGGCCTGTGGTTTGAAATTGAAGAAGTGTCCCAATCTGATTTTTCTTTGTATTTTTGTTCTCTTTTCTTCTTTTATTTTTCTAAAACTAAATTATAAAAGTACTTAAATTATTATTAAGAACTAAATTAAGTTATAAAAGCGCAAATTAACTTCCAATAACAATTAACGCACAATTAAGTAATAATTAAGCATAAAATTATTCATTTGGACATTAAATGCTAAAAATGCAAAAGATGCCTATTTTTGTAAGTTTTAATTTTTGTAAACAAATTTAATTACTAACAATTGTAGAATTAAATCCTACATGCAAAAATGCGACATATTTTGTATTTTTTATTAATCAAATAAACATGCATAGACAAACATACAAATAGTTACACAAAATATCACAAAATATCACAAAAATTGCACACCAAGAAAAATTATTTTATTTTTGAATTTTTTGGGAGTAATTCTCATATAGGGCAAAAATCACGTGCTTACAGCTGCCCCTCTTTGCCCGGAGACACGAAGGGTTTTCGTGCAAAGATAAAGCGAGCGATTTTTGCCCATCCGAGTACTCCGTTGAAGCATTTTTTTGAAAAAGATTTGACCGAACCTTTGCTTCAAAGGTTTCCTACATATCCTGGGCTAAACAGGAATCAGGTCAATGTAGTTCGGGAAGTTTTTGGTAGCTGGGACTACCGTGGGACTGCGATGTTACTGCTGTTGCATGCTGTTATCACTGCTTACCGATCTCCTTGTTACACCGTGCTTAAAAGAAAACAAGAAGCTAGGCTAGACTAAAATTTGTTCTTGTTGCCTTGCTTTCTTGTCGGCTTGTGTTTCCTTCGGTGCTTTTCTTCCTTGAATTTTGGAATGATACTGGCCCTTTGCTTTTCTGAATACCAGTTTTCATCATTTTGCTCGGTCCGCTGGGGACATGGCTTTCTTCATCAAGCTTTTCGGCGGTTCCTCTGGTGGGTACGCTTTCTTCATCAGACTTGTTATGCTGGGCATGATTTAATGTTCACCAACTGCTTCTTTCAAGACGCGTCCTTTCTTCCTTTTGACTCATGCGCCTGAATTTGTGCTGGGACATCTTGTTGCAACCTTCTGTTTCCCGGTGCTGGGGATTTTTATTGTTTCCTGCTGGGGATTCTTGTTGTAACCCTCTATTTTATTGTTTTCTGACTTGATCTTGAAATGTATGCCTCTATTATATGGGCGGGCTCCCAACTTCAACGCTTGTAATGAAAAAGACTGAATGTATTCCCGCATTATACTGGTGGGCGACCTAGAACATGAATGTATTCCCGCATTTTACTGGTGGGCGACCTAGAACAGAATGTATTCCCGCATTTTACTGGTGGGCGACCTAGAACAGAAAGTATTCCCGCATTTTACTGGTGGGCGACCTAGAACAGAATGAAAGGACAGAAATGTATGCCTCTGTTATATGGGCGGGCTCCCAACTTCAATACTAACTTAGGAGGAAATGCCTCTCCTATGGGTAAAACTAAACTTAGGAGGAAATATCTCTCCTATGGATAAAATAAACTTTAGGAGGAAATGCATCTCCTGTGGGTAAAACTAAACTTTAGGAGGAAATGTGTCTCCTATGGGTAAAACTAAACTTAGGAGGAAATGCATCTCCTATGGGTAAAACTAAACTTAGGAGGAAATGCGTCTCCTATGGGTAAAAGTAAACTTAGGAGGAAATGCATCTCCTATGGGTAAAATGAACTTAGGAGGAAATGCGTCTCCTATTGGTAAAGGCGTGGAATGTATTCCCTTGTTATACAGGTGGGCGCCTAAAATATGAAATGGACAGACAAAAAGTATTCCTCTCGTTATACAAGTGGGCGCCTGGCTTCAACAACAATTAGAAAATAAAATCCTATTCGAGGGCGGATGAACCCAAAATATCCTATTCGAGGGCGGATGAACCCAAAATATCCTATTCGAGGGCGGATGAACCCAAAATATCCTATTCGAGGGCGGATGAACCCAAAATATCCTATTCGAGGGCGGATGAACCCAAAATATCCTATTCGAGGGCGGATGAATCCAAAATATCCTATTCGAGGGCGGATGAACCCAAAATATCCTATTCGAGGGCGGATGAACCCAAAATATCCTATTCGATGGCGGATGAACCCAAAATATCCTATTCGAGGGCGGATGAACCCAAAATATCCTATTCGAGGGCGGATGAATCCAAAATATCCTATTCGAGGGCGGATGAATCCAAAATATCCTATTCGAGGGCGGATGAACCCAAAATATCCTATTCGAGGGCGGATGAACCCAAAATATCCTATTCGAGGGCGGATGAACCCAAAATATCCTATTCGAGGGCGGATGAACCCAAAATATCCTATTCGAGGGCGGACGAACCCAAAATATCCTATTCGAGGGCGGACGAACCCAAAATATCCTATTCGAGGGCGGACGAACCCAAAATATCCTATTCGAGGGCGGACGAACCCAAAATATCCTATTCGAGGGCGCTATACTTGGAGTCGTTTATAGTCTCCTGGGTTTTCTGCTATTCCTACTGTACTGGTTTGCGGTGTTGCTGAATCTGCTGTTGCTGTGTTATTACTGCTGCTGACTTCTCCTTCTTTTGTTCTTGTACTGCTGTTTCCAGGTACACATTTGTACAATCTCGGCTTGAAGCAAAAATGAAATATTAATCAGGCTTTGTTCCTGTTGAATTCCTCCTGTTTAGATTTGTGGTTGAATATAATTTTCTTTTCTTTGTATAAAAATGTAGTTGATTGATTAAATTAGTAACGATGTCACATATGTATAACTTCTTCATCTAATAATGTTAGTTTAAATTAATCAAAGAATAGTTAATCTGTTTTGATATTATGGTGTGTCAATCTCACGTTTTAGTATTATTGAATAATAGAATATAGAATGAAAGCAGTTTTTCTTTGTACAAACTCGGTCGCAATTTTCCATTCGCATTAGCCGTAAACTAATAATTAATAAGTTACGTTTTTAGCATGTAATTAATTAAGAGATTTTCTTTTATTTTAGAGACGAACTTAATAGGAAAATATAGTCACTGTAGGTTTATCCTTTTAAATAAAAATGAGACGAGCCTCGACAAACAAAAATGCACAAGCTGCGGGGCCCTCTAAATGTATATATTAAAATACTTAGAATTCGGGACAGACCGTTTAGCGAATTTTACGACCTTCCCAAAATAACAATACGCTAGTTGCTTTAGGCGCACCTTTAATAATTTAACCTTCTTAAACACGGGTGCACATTGATGTGACCCAAATCCAAATCTCAATAGAGTCAAAATGTGTCGACGACCACGGGTACATTGATTGTAACGCGGTTCGGGATATATTTTCACAACGTTGCAATTCCTTGTAGAAAATAATAATAACAATTATGAAAGCGGTAAAAAGTTAAAATTTGCACATAAGTTCATATTTGTATAAAATCAGATAATCAAGCCGAATATAACAGTTGAGCGACCGTGCTAGAACCACGGAATTCGGGAATGCCTAACACCTTCTCCCGGGTTAACAGAATTCCTTATCCGGATTTCTGGTACGCAGACTGTAATATGGAGTCATTCTTTTCCTCGATTCGGGATTAAAATTGGTGACTTGGGACACCCTAAAACTCCCAAGTGGCGACTCTGAAATAAACAAACCAATCCCGTTTCGATTGTCCTTTAATTGGAAAAAACTCCCTTGTACCCTCTCGGGTACGGAAAAAGGAGGTGTGACAGCTCTGGCGACTCTGCTGGGGACAAACACCCAGAACCACTGGTTCAGGGTTAGAAATTCGAGCTTAGATAAATTGTTATATTTGGCTTTATCTGATTTTTACATGTGTTTGAGCCTAATGTGCTAAATGATGCTTTTACCGCTTTGATATTATGTGAACTGTATATAAATTGTGCCGAAACCCATCTTCTCTCTGAGTCTTCTGAATCATGAAGAAGGGTGTACTTCGTACGACTTCTTTTCTGTATAGTGTCAAGTCCCAATTTAGAACGAGGTTTGGATAAGTCGCAAAGCCGGTGAAGCTTCTGTATTCCCGGACTGCCGCCTCCTCCTCGGCTCGAGCTGTCCGCTCGGGTAAGCCAGGTCTAGAACAAACACCCAGGTTCTAAACCTAGTATAACAAAGCCACATGCCGAATCCCTAGTAGGAACGTTTGTTTGCATCACGTGCATTTGACTTTGGAGGCCCAACACAGGGGTTGGGTCTGTCTAGGACAGGTGTACCAAAAATGAAAATGACCATCCTGATGTATCTTACTTGCTACTACTTGCGCATTTATTTGATTCGGACTTGTGTGCTGACTGACTTGTGAATATCAGGAATAATATTTTGAAATTGAAAAAAAAATGAAATAGCGGTTAGGGAATTGATTGTTTATTTTTGAAAAGAAAACAAATGCCCAAATACTATCAAAACTCTGCCGAAATTTTAAGAAAATGAAAAAAAATGTCTTATTAGTTTGTTTTATTAAAAGCTAAAAAAAGAAAAAAAAGTCGTTGTTCTGTTTTTGTTTTTCAAAAATAAAAAATAGAAAAAATATATAGTTTGTCTTGCCATGAAAATGAAAATAAAAAAGAGTCTTATTTTTAAAATGGTTTTTTTTATTATTTATTTGCTTATGAAAATGCAAAAAATAAAAAAAGCCTTTCATTATTTGTCACAAATATATATATATATATATATAAATCCGAAAAGTTTTTTTTATTTCCAAAAGATATATATATCTTTATTTGTTGCAAAGAGTATTTGTCTTGCCAAGAAAATTCAAAATAAAATTCCAAAAAGATATGTCTTGCAAAAAATAATATAAATATCTTTATTTTCCATTGTTGATAAAACAAAAATAATAAAAATGTTTTCTTTTAAGAAAAAAAAATCCGAAAATATTTTGATTCTTCTTTCAAAATTGAAAAGAAAATTCAAAATTCAAAAAATATTTTTTAGAAGCATTTCTTTTATCAAAAGTAAAATTCCAAAAATATTTTTTTTCTTTAGAATAAAAAAAAACAAATGGAAATTCGAAAAAAAAACTTCCTTTTACTTTTGAAATTCTCAAAATTCAAATCAAAAGAAAAGGAATTTTTACAAGTTTTTCTTTCAAAAAGAAATCAATCAAAAAATATATATATACTTCCTTTGAGCAGTTCTTTCACAGTTCCAATAAAAAAAAATTAGTTCATTTACTTATTCACGAGGCCCGAACTACGCGGGTTTGATTCTCACCGGATGTGAGATATGTAGGCAACCCTCATCGGGTCCAACCCCCATTTTTGCTAAAATAACCAAAAATAAATAAATAATAATAAAAATAATATGTCATAAAGAAGTCAGGTGATGTTGTTTTGTCATAAATAACCGAATGTTCCCGAAAGGGACGTCGGAAGGCTGACTTTGCATAAACAGCCACCTTTGGGTCATTTAAGGATTTTGATCCAGTTGACCCACTCAGCTTTAAAAATCTTCGTCCCCGAGATGTTGAAAGGCCGTGTTTGCAATATTGAGTTTGCTAATTTGAAAACGATAAAAAGAGTCATGAATAAGTCAGGTGATGTTGTTTTGTCATAAATAGCCGAATGTTCCCGAAAGGGACGCCGGAAGGCTGACTTTGCATAAACAACCACCTTTGGGTCATTTTAGGATTTTGATCCAGTTGACCCACTCAGCCTTAAAAATCTTCGTCCCCGAGACGTTGAAAGGCCGTGCTTGCAATATTGAGTTTTCTAATTTGAAAATAGATAAAAAGAGTCATAAATAAGTCAGGTGATGTTGTTTTGTCATAAATAGCCGAATGTTCCCTAAAGGGACGCCGAAAGGCTGACTTTGCATAAACAGCCACCTTTTGGGTCATGTTTAGGATTTTTTGTCTAGTGGACCCACACAGCCTTAGAAATCTTCGTCCCCGAGGCGCTGAAGGGCCGTGTTTGCAACACCAGTTTTTTTCATAATTTTGAAAAGAAAAAAAAAAAAAGAGTCAGCGGTCAGGTGAATACCGTTTGAATTTTGTCATAATAAACCGAGCCAGCTCCGGCCGCGTCTTAAACTGTTCTCGCCGAAATAGCCTTAGAGTATCTTTCAGTTGTCGAAAGGTTATTTTCGTAAAAGAATGGACAAGTTTGTAAAGTGTCAAAATAATCCTCCCCAGCCTCAAAATTCATGTGAGATTTGGAAGGGGCAACATTTGCAAAAATAGCCGTTTGGTTGCATTTGACAAACGGGGAAAGGAAGCTGGCCGTTTGTTTTTGAGTTTGTAAATCTTTTGATTAGAATATGTGGGTTGTTTGATTTTCGAGTTTGTAGGTCATCTTCAAACCTTTGAAACCCAGTTTGTTTTAATATGAAAATTGAAAAAAAAATGTTCATTATTGTTTATCTATTAGTGGTCCGAACTACGCAAGGTCTGATTCATGCGGGGGCATGATACGTAGGCAATCTCCATAAGATTCGACCACAACAAAAAAAGAAAAAAAGAAAAAGAAAGTAAATAAATAAAAAAGGCACAAAGAATAAATAAAAAAGGGTGGAATGAAGGGTTTCACGCGGGAGGATGCACGCGGTAGAAAAAAAACATGTTAGAAATGGTTAACTGCCTAAGAAAATTGCGTTCCCCAACATGCAATTGCAATATCTGTTAAAACTTTAACGCTAACAAGTTTGTTGTTTGTCCAAATCCAAACAGTTAGTTGTTAAAGCGTACTGGCACCATACCATTATCAAACAAGATCAAAAGGGATTATACCAGAAAGCATGACTGGCTCAGAAAATAGTGTTGAGTCGGAAGGGGCGGCACATCAGATGCTGAAGGAGGCGATGGCCAATATAGAAAAAATGAGATTGGAAATGCATGAAATGCAGCTAGCCATGGCTAAGGCGCAAAAGGGGCCCGAACCACTCGTCACTCCTACTTCCCCACCGGGACACACACCGAAATACCCTTTACCCGGCCCTTCAACGAGCTTCCCCGTTGCCCAATACTACCAAGGGGATACTTCCTATAATCCCCAAGCTCCACCACCCAAACAAAACCCTCCTCCGCCAATCGTCCCCGTCGTCGGGGCACCTCCGCCAGCCACGTTGCAAAGATCCTCCAACGAGCCATTGTTTCAGGCTCACGATACGCAATACTATCCCCCTGAGCCCACATTCCATGCCCCCGAACCACATGCCTACAATCCACACTTGGAGGTACCGACAGAGATTGAAAAGCCGGTTAAAGTCCCAGAACAAGAGGAGGTATTGAGGAAGTTCAAAAGCCTGGAGCAGTCCTTCAGGAACCTGCACGAATTGGGAAACCAGGTCAGTGTGGCCTACAAAGACCTATGCCCTTTTCCCGGACGTCCAACTCCTGGCTGGGTTCAAGATGCCTAAGTTTGATTTATATGAAGGGCACGGTGACCCCATGGCACACTTGCGGGGTTTCTATAGCAAAATGAGAGGGGCAGACGGTAAAGATGAACTGCTGATAGCCTATTTTGGCCAAAGTCTGAGCGGATCGGCACTCGAATGGTATACCAGGCAGGATTCCAGCAGATGGTACACTTGGGATGATCTGGCGCAGGCTTTCGCAGGTCATTTCCAATACAATCTCGAGATAGTCCCTGACCGTCTCACATTGTTGAGGACCGGGAAGAAGCCCGGGGAAAGTTTTCGCGAGTTCGGGTTCCGCTGGAGAGAGCAAGCAGCCAGAGTTGATCCTCCCATGAGAGAGGGAGAAATGGTGGACTACTTCTTGCAGACACTGGATCCAACTTACTTTGGTCACTTGGTGACGACGGTTGGGAAATCCTTCAATGAAGTAGTAAAGATAGGGGTCATGATAGAGGAGGGTCTGAGGTCTGACAAAATTTTGAATTACTTAGCACTCAAGGCAAAAACCCAGGCTATTCAGAGCGGCACGGGAGGTGCGCTGGGAAGAAAGAAGAAAGAAGAAATTGCCACGATTGAGGCAAGCAGTTGGTCCAGGTCTGGTAAACCATACTACAACCAACCCAGACCCCACAGGCCAAACTACATATACAGCCCACCACAATACTACTATCCACCTCAAGAACCACACTTCTCTGTGCACCAAGCCCAAACATACACTCAGCCTTCGGTTCGCCCGCAATGGCGCGCACCGGCTCCCCATAACACACATACACCATCGCAAAATACCTATCCACCGCGAAGAGCTTATAGGAACCCTCAAGGGGCAGGTTTTCGGGGAAATCAGGCTTTCAGAAATGAAAGAATACAAAGAACATTCACTGAGTTGGGAGAAACCTATACTGCCATGTTCCACAAATTAAGGCAGTTAGGCTTGTTGAGTCCTGTTGAGCCCAGATTGCCAAATCCCCTTCCCAAAAATATGGACCACTCGGTAAACTGTGAGTATTGTTCGGGGGCTCCCGGACATGATACCGAGAAGTGTTGGAAGTTGAAACATGCAGTACAAAATCTTATTGACACCAACAAGATTGAGTTTCAGACACCAGAGGCGCCCAACATCAATCAGAACCCGTTGCTGGCACACCTTGAAACCCACATGATTGAGCTAGTGCACGAAGGAGGGGAGCTAAAGAAACCCTTACAAACAGTGATGATGATCCGTGTCGGTTCAAAAGAAATGTTAACCAGTGGAAAAGCGGTGGTATAGTTGGAAAAGGTGGATGACAAGCCAGTTATGGTGTTGGAAAAGGGTCCAACGAGGCAGATGTGCAGTTTGTGGGGTTGAAAGCAAAAATCAACAATTGAACGACTACTCCTCTTCCTATACGAAGGGAGTCTTGGTAGTGGGCTCTGATTTTCTTTTTTGTTGTCTGGATTATTCCAGGGTTGTAATCCAGATTTTTCTTGTGCTCGCCAAAGTGTGAAACCTTGCTATCCCGTATTTTAATAAAGTGAAAGTTTTTTTTCTCATTCCTTATTTTGTTTTAATTTTTCTTCTTATTTTTCTCTTCTGAACAGTTCTCTTTATACTGGTTCTAATGACATGGCATGCACGACGGATCTTCAACCTAGTCTAAAAAATCAATTTGATTTCGAACTTATAGTACAAGATTGTGATGATAAGTCGGAATACGATAAGGATGAAGCCTTCGAAGAAATTAACAGAGAGTTGAGCCAATTTGAAAAAAGAGCCCAACTGACACGGAAGCTGTCAATCTAGGGGATGCGGATGACATCAGGGAAGCTAAGATAAGCGTCCATATGGAACCAAACATCAGGGAAGAACTAATCAAAGCACTTACTGAATTCAAAACATTTTGCATGGTCATACGACGACATGCCGGGTTGAAGCACCAATTTAGTGGTTCAAAAATTGCCCACTGACCCAGCATTTCACCCCGTCAAGCAAAATTGAGGAAGTCCAAAACCGACGTAAGTGTGAAGATTAAGGAAGAAGTAACCAAACAGCTGAACGCTAAGGTTATTCGGGTCGCTCGATATCCTGATTGGTTGGCTAATGTGGTGCCAGTGTAAAAAAAAGGAGATGGAAAATCCGGGTGTGTGTTGATTATTGCAATCTAAACAGAGCAAGCCCAATGACGCTTTGTGATCAACAAATATCTAAGGGAAATGCGTCGACATGGCTATCAATTCTGACGCAGTTAAGAGATATTATGTATGATTGTAATTGTTGTTTGTTTGTATTTAGCATTTATCAGAGAATGAAATGACGGAGGCAATTCTTTCTTCTATCCAAACACTTTAACCTTTGCTTCCCCTTTTGAGCCTTATTTATTCTTTCATACCCCTCTTTTGGAATCAGTAATGAAAATGAAAAAAAAGTAATGATAATAAGAACAAAAGAAAAGTCACAAAAAAAAACAAAGGAATTGGGAACTACGTTTGACCTGATTCCTCGAAGAGGATACGTAGGCGCCTCACGGCTCGGTCATAGTGTGCATAAGATAACATAGTGTGACAAAATAAAAATCTCCAAGCAAGAAAAACTGGGGCAAAAGTTGGCGCTTGTAATTTTGGCAAGAAAGTTTGATTCCAAGAGTTGTACTATCTTACCCCTAAAAATTATTTTTGAACTTTGGATACCCTTTCTCCTTTCAGCCATACACAAAAACCCCTATTGATGTCCAAAAAGACCTCCCGATCAGTAACTGAGAAGTGTTAAGTCAATGCAAATGGAAGTCGGGAATAACACTCTGATCCCCAGCAAAAAAGAAGATCATAAGCTGGAAATGAATTGATAGCCGAAAGAATCCCCCAAAAAGAGAGTCATATCGGCATCACTCCAATCCCCAGCTGAAAAATAAAATAAAATGAGAGAGTCTTATCGGTGAAAACCTTCACAGGCACCATAAGGCGGCGGGAGTTGAGAGAAATGAGAGAGTCTTATTAGTGAAAACCCCTCGAAGGGCACTATGAGGCGATAAGACAAGATTGGCGGGAAGGATCCACATTTGGCAAAAAGTTGAGTGCCTGTTTATCCCCAGCAACATGAGGCCGCCCGAAGGGTTGATTGATACAAATAGACTGGGTTGATTAATCCGGAATGCGTGACATGATCGTTGGGATCAGTTATATCATTCAGATAAGTTCTTTTCTTTCCTTTTCCCCAACATTTTGTTCAGAAAGACTTCTTCTTTTTCTATTTTTGAAATTCTTCACTTTTTCATTTCTTGGTTTAAAGATTTTACCTCCCCAACAGTTTGTTTTTGAAAAGGATTTTTCAGAGTTTACTACCAGTTGCCAAAATGATGCAAAGCAAAAGGCGAATACAATAGGCCAAAGATAAGGCGATAAAGTGAAAAGAAGTTGGTCGCAAACACAGAGTGGGGAAGGAAGAAAAGGAAAATTCATCCCCAGCAAGTTTTGATAGCGTAATGAAGCACAGAGCGGGGAAGAGGGAAAGGGAAAAACCATCCCCAGCAGGAGTGGCACGACCACTCACCATGTGTTAAAACTAACAAATTTTCTTTGATTTGAAGCAGGAAAAGGAAATCTTGTTAATGGCGAAAAAACATGCCACAAGGAAACCACCAACACTGGGACAGAAAATTTTCTGCCATTTGTCGAAAATTTTCTCGAAAGAACGAGGAAATCAATTCAAGTTTTAAGAGATAGCTAGACAACACGATTCTAAGAAAGACAGTCGGAGGTAAGACAATTCCAAGTTTTTGAAGATGGGTTCATCCGCCCTCGAATAGAATATTCTGGGTTCATCCGCCCTCGAATAGGAAATTTAAAGTAATTGAAAGTAGCATTTTTAAAAGAAAAAGAAAAGATAGTGGTTTATTTTTTAAAGAAAAGTTAAATAAAGTGAGATTCTCTTTTAAAAAAATAAAAAGTGGGATTTTAAATAAGATAAAGTAATTAAAGTTGGAATTTTAAAAATAAAAGTAAATAAAGGTGGGATTTCTTTTTCTAAAAAAATAAAAGCAATTTGTAAGTGGGATTTCTTTTAATTAAAAAAATAATAAAATAATAAAAAACAAATCTGAAAATTTCGAAAATTTTGCTATAAATAGAAGAGAAAATTTAGGAAGAAGGGTGGAAAAAAAGAGAGGAAAAACTAGATAGAGAGAAGAAAAAAAGAGGGGGCGGAGTGAGAAGTATACACCCGATATACATTCTGGATACACTGAATATACAGGGGCAGAATTCATTTTGGAGAGTTTTGAAGTTGAAAAAGAATAGTTACTGCTTCATTGCCTCGCTTAAGATCTGAAATAGTCAGAACCTTCCTGCCTTTTACTTCTTCTCTATACTTGGAGTCGTTTATAGTCTCCTGGGTTTTCTGCTATTCCTACTGTACTGGTTTGCGGTGTTGCTGAATCTGCTGTTGCTGTGTTATTACTGCTGCTGACTTCTCCTTCTTTTGTTCTTGTACTGCTGTTTCCAGGTACACATTTGTACAATCTCGGCTTGAAGCAAAAATGAAATATTAATCAGGCTTTGTTCCTGTTGAATTCCTCCTGTTTAGATTTGTGGTTGAATATAATTTTCTTTTCTTTGTATAAAAATGTAGTTGATTGATTAAATTAGTAACGATGTCACATATGTATAACTTCTTCATCTAATAATGTTAGTTTAAATTAATCAAAGAATAGTTAATCTGTTTTGATATTATGGTGTGTCAATCTCACGTTTTAGTATTATTGAATAATAGAATATAGAATGAAAGCAGTTTTTCTTTGTACAAACTCGGTCGCAATTTTCCATTCGCATTAGCCGTAAACTAATAATTAATAAGTTACGTTTTTAGCATGTAATTAATTAAGAGATTTTCTTTTATTTTAGAGACGAACTTAATAGGAAAATATAGTCACTGTAGGTTTATCCTTTTAAATAAAAATGAGACGAGCCTCGACAAACAAAAATGCACAAGCTGCGGGGCCCTCTAAATGTATATATTAAAATACTTAGAATTCGGGACAGGCCGTTTAGCGAATTTTACGGCCTTCCCAAAATAACAATACGCTAGTTGCTTTAGGCGCACCTTTAATAATTTAACCTTCTTAAACACGGGTGCACATTGATGTGACCCAAATCCAAATCTCAATAGAGTCAAAATGTGTCGACGACCACGGGTACATTGATTGTAACGCGGTTCGGGATATATTTTCACAACGTTGCAATTCCTTGTAGAAAATAATAATAACAATTATGAAAGCGGTAAAAAGTTAAAATTTGCACATAAGTTCATATTTGTATAAAATCAGATAATCAAGCCGAATATAACAGTTGAGCGACCGTGCTAGAACCACGGAATTCGGGAATGCCTAACACCTTCTCCCGGGTTAACAGAATTCCTTATCCGGATTTCTGGTACGCAGACTGTAATATGGAGTCATTCTTTTCCTCGATTCGGGATTAAAATTGGTGACTTGGGACACCCTAAAACTCCCAAGTGGCGACTCTGAAATAAACAAACCAATCCCGTTTCGATTGTCCTTTAATTGGAAAAAACTCCCTTGTACCCTCTCGGGTACGGAAAAAGGAGGTGTGACAACATGTAGTCAGGCACTAAGTGTCGTGTTACGTCCAGGCCCAGGTTTGGGGCATGACAAATCTTGGTATCAGAGCACTAGGTTCAAGTGTCCTAGGGAGTCAATGAAGCCGTGCCCAGTGGAGTTTTCTTTATATGTGTGTGTCGGCCACTCATATAAATGGTCCACTACCATGACATCGAGGATTGTCTCACTTCTTTCTACTCTAGATCATGCCATAAAGCTTATAGCAAAAGGTAACCTTCTCTTCCTATCGAATTCCAAATGTATTGGATTCCCAAGCGACGCGCATAAGAAACGTAAGGTCCTAGAGAGGATAATTACCCATTGGGGTATAATCATGGAATACATGTTGGTAAATATGAGACTTTAGAGGATTTTAAAAGTGGGATGCAATGGATAGTAGTACAGATTGGAGCATAACCTTATCAAAAAATACAAAAGTAGTCAGTATGTTTTATGGTTATCAGTTTAACTTAGTTACCAGTTATACAGTCTTTCAGTTAGCAGGTTTATGGTTATTCAGTATACCAGTTGTTTGTTATTCAGTTACTATATCTCCAATTTTCAGTGTATCCAAATTTTTGGAGACTTGTGAGTATACTTTGATGCATATGGATGCTCAAAGAAAATGTAAGTAACAGTGATTATAGCAAAATCTCTGCATGTTTTAGGGATTAAGACCAAGACTCACTGGATGGTGCAGTAAGTGATTTATTATATGATGGTATACTCTGAAGAATAAGTTTGTCTATGGTAATCGTATGTGTTTTACCTCAGAGAGAAATTTCTTTTAATTATTGGAAATGGAGCCATAAGTTGGATGATGATAGTTCAGATGGCAGACCCTAACATTGGTCACTATAGTTTTGGAGAGAAAAGAGCCTAAGGGTAAAATACCTAGGAGTCAGAAATGTTTGTTATTACCAAAGATGTGATTTCGTACAACTCATGCAAATGACTAGATGATATGATGCATGCAATGAGAACTAAGAGCAGCCAATAGTGAATTTCAGGGAACGATTTTAAGTTGTTTAGATTTATTCAAATCCGAATTAGAAAGTACCATGTTAGTGAATTGCTATAAGAAGTAGCTATTATTATGAGATAAAGGATATGATAATTCCCCATAAGTTATATGACTAAGTGTTTACCCCGAATGTTTATAATCTGATATGATTTTGAAGTGTATAGAAAGTTTGGAGTTAGATATTCTAATTTATTTAAGACAAATGAAATTCCCCTAGGTGTGATCCATGTACATAGTTCAAAAAGAATGATAGTGCACGACAAAAGAATATGGTCAGATGATGTGGGAATTTAGGAGTAACCTTATGTTTCATTTTAGTTATTCAAAGCAGGAGAAGAAAATATGACACTAGCAGGTTGTTAGAAAAAGGATATTAAGTTAGTGTTGAGTAGATACAACAAATTAGCAATTTCAGCAGAGCTACTAGAGGTACAATTTGATTCACTTAGCCAGGTTATCTCTAGTGAGTGGATGGCAGTTTGAAATACCGAATGCATGTGTTAGAACCCAAAGAGTTTAAGTTAAACTCGAAGTACAGTGGCAGTGGGAAAAAAATCAGCTAGGCAGTGTGAGAGAAAACTATAGAAGAATAGCCTTTAGGAATTTTCGTAATATGGTTTCTCCAGGATTGACAGTGTGAGTAGAGTTAAATCATTAAGATTGTATATGATAGTTGTGAATACATTAACTTTCCGTTAAGTGAATAATTTCGTTTTTCCTAGTAAGAAAAAGTTCTCAAAAGTAAGTTGAAAGATGAGTCGTCATGACGTAGAGTGCAAAGAATTGCAGAAAATGAAGAAAGTTATTTGGATCCCAACAAAAAGGAAACGGATCCACAAGTATAAGACCTTTGGTCTAAAGGGTGATGTGAAAACCATCAGTAAGTCCAGATGGAGATTTGAAACTCGAATAGTTAGCATGGGATATGAAAAAAAAAATCAATTCAGTATTGAGGGAAAATTGTATAATTACCACAAGGAATATGCCTAGCATGTATAAGAAACACAAAGTGAGTAGAATGATCATCGAGCTTAGTTATTGATGATAAAGTGATCACAGAAAACAATAAAAACATGCCAGTTATGTACCACGAGGGTAGTGCCATTGCACAAGACTCTAATTTTCGGAGTATAGACTTAGCTAACACTAATTCTATAAGTGTTTTCAGGAAGTGCTTAAGAAGATAATCAAGTGTGGGAAGTATAACTCATGATTGAGGTATATAAGAGAACTCTGGTGAAAGAAGTTCACCATCTTAGATAGGAGTTCGACTTCGGATTCCGAAGATGACGGAGTTGTTGTCTAGAACAGAACTTATCCCCCTTAGTAGGTGAAGTGAAGAAGAAATAGTTGATGATCCCTACTTGTTATAGCTGAAAGAAGGGATTCACAGGCATAAAATGATAGCTTTAGAATAAGGGGAGATGATAGTGCTTTGAGGTACCACGACAAATTGTGTGTTCTAGACATAGATGGACTTAAAGAGGGAAGATCATGCTAGAAGCCCAGAATTTTAGGTATTCTATTTACTCAGGTACCACAAATATGTATCATGGTCTTAAGGAGATTTATTGGTGAAACGACATGAAAAAGAACATTGTAGACTTTATAGAAAAGTATCCAAATTATCAGTAAGTGAAAGTCGAGCAACAGAAAGCCCATTGTTTTATCACATAATACACATATTTTGAATGGAGATGGTAAATATGGGCCGTATAATAGGATTATCTTGCTCATTTTGAAAGCATGATTTTTATGACTGAAGGTGTAGATCACCAATTGGTTGGTCCAAAGTTGCTGAAAGGGAGTTGATGGGACCAAATTTGGTCTATCAGACTATAGAGAAAGTTAAGTTGATTCAAGAGCATTTGAAGACGGCTCAGGCCGCCAAAAGTCCTATTCGAATGTGCGGCATAGAGACCTAGAGTTTCAAGTTGATGATTGGTTGTTTCTGAAAGTTTTGTCTGTGAAAGGCGCTATGAGATTTGAAAAGAAGGGGAAGCATAGTCCCTGCTATGTTGGGCCATATAGAATCTTGTGAAGGATCGGTCAATTAGCTTATGAGTTGGAGTTACCACTAGAGTTAACGGTAGTACAACCAGTATTTCATGTGTCATGTTATAACATTCAAGTTTCCAGCACTCAAATACTCATGACAGTTTAGTACTTAGATACTCATGTCAGTTCAGTACTCAGACACTCATGTTAGTTCAGTACTAAGATACTCATGTTAGTTCAGTACTCAGATACTGATGTCAGCTCAATACCCAGCTACTCATGTTAGTCCAATACTTAGACATTCATGCTAGCTTAGTACTCTGATATTGATGTTAGTTCTATACTCGAATATTCGTGCCAGTTTAATATTAATATATCCATGTTAGTTCAGTATTTACGTATCCATGGCAAACCAATATTCAGTCAATATGGTGGTCATTCAGTTCACTATCTCAAAAGTTCAGTAGTCATGTATTCATTCAGTTTAGTATGCAAATGTTTATGAAAGTTCATGTTTGCACCAGACTCGTTTAAGGTCCGGAGTTAGCAGAAGTTACAGTCAAGACAATCATTCGAGGACGAATGATCCCAAGGGGGAGATAATGTAACACCCCGTATATTCGGCTTAGGTATGAATGAGTTAAAGGAATAGTAAGGTTATATTTTTGACATGTGAAGTCCCATCGGGATGATTATGGCTGAAAATAGTTGTTTCAAAATCAAGATGGAAAGTGAGGTGCATAAGATTTGACAAAATCAAGTAAGTTTGTAGAAGGTCCGTGTTACAGCAGGTTTTAGTGAAATTTGAAAGGAATTTGGGAAAACTCAAAGCATAAAAGTTGTAGGCCTTTGAAATATCTTTCCAACGATATATTGTGAAGCCTAAACAAAGCTTTGTGCAAAAGGTTATACCCGTTTTACAGAATGGTGTGTAACCACCACGATCCTGCCGCGTTTTACTGCGACCGCGGTGGTGAGGCAGTGTCCCAGTGATTTACCGCGGTCGTACCAACTGGGTCGCGGTGGACGACTTGGGAAGTCATTTTTAGCCCTATTTTGTCCCCCACAGCCCTAAAACATAAAAACTTGCCCTAGAAAGGAAAGCTCTCAAAAACCTAACTCCTTAAGGGTCCCTCCACCACCCAAGGTAAGTTCTAATGGTGATTCTAAGATAATTTTGATTTCCCAACATCTTATTAACATGGGTGAACTCTTCATATCATTAGATATTCGATTGGGGCATCATTGTTGAGAGAAAAAACCCTAGAATTCGAATTCAAGAAGATTGAACGTCAAAAAGATAATATCTTCACCCTCTAATTGATTCTATCATTGAATTAATGGTTATAGACTCTAGTTCATAAGATATGAGTTGATGGGTTTGATAGAAAAACATGAATGGCTGTAGGTTTGGGTTATTGATTGTTGATTATTGGTTAAGGGTGTTGTTTACCTTATGGGTGATAAAGAATAATGTTGATTATAACCATTTGAGACTTTAGAATTTATTTGGGAGCAAGAGAATGGGTTATTGAGTGTAAAAACACCATTAATAAGGACTATGAAGCTTTATGTCACCAAGTGTTTGAGAAAATGCCTAAGTGACCAAAACATGAGTATTATTGCTAATATGGAATCCCTTTGACTTGTATTGATATAGATTGAAGTTGAAAGGGGTTGGCGAATGTTATATTACGCTCAAGAGTAGAAAGTTAAGGTATGTGAGGCTAACTCTCTATGTTTGGGAATGTTAATGATTCTCCCTACACTACGTTTCTTTTACGATGTATCGATTACCTCAAAAATATAGTTAAACCTAGTTCCTTGATTAGTTGTTGAGCTTCTATTCTCTAGCTTCATAACTCGTTCATGACTTTCATTCTGAAAGTAGTGAGCTTAGTTCGTATTCAATATAGACTTGGGTTTGATGTCCCTAAGTCTCAGTATAGCTTACTCAGCATATCAGTTCAAGAATACATGTCTCATTCAAGTCCTATTCAGTAATCCGGTATTATGTAACTCAGTATGATTCAGTATTCCAGTATTAGCTAACTCAGTGTGATCCAGTATTCCAGTATCATGTAACTCAGAGTGATTCAGTATTTCACTATTATGTATTGTAGTATGATTCTCAATTCCTAATTTTAAATCCTTGAATGTCGAACACCTATATTTGGGCCTGGGGCCGCAGTTAATGCTTTATGCATCTTTGGGCCTGAGGCCGAAGTTTATGTTTTATGCATCTTTGGGCCTAAGGCCGTAGTTATGTTTACATATACTTGGGCCCGAGGCCGCAGTTTGTGCACACACACACACACACACACACACACACACATATATATATATATATATATATAGGGCTTGAGGTCGCAGTTTAATATTCAGATAAACAGGTTGTTCATCATTCAGAAAATGGAGTATTCATATCCTTACTTCCTTTCAGTTCAATTATTAGTTACCCTTCAGTTATCAATTACCAGTTATCAGTTTAGTTATCAGTTATCAATTCAATTACAAGTTATCAGTTCACTTATCAGTTATCAGATATCGGTTACCATTTCAGTTTGAGTGTCAATTGTAATCATTTCAGTTATCAGTTATAAATTCTCAGTTATCAGCTTAGTTTCAGTTTTAGCATTTATAATTATTTCTTTAAGTTGCTTTACATACCAGTGCAATTCAAATGTACTGACGTTCCTTTTTCCCGGGGCCTGCATCTCACGATGCAGGTAATGATTTACAGGTTGATGATTCAGAGCGGTAGGTTTCTCGTACCAGCTACTTGGTGATCCCCAATTCTTCCGGGGCAATATCATTACCTTACAGTCATCGGTATTTTCAGACAGTCAGTGTTTTTAGTACTTCATTAGAGGCTTCATAGACTAGAGTAACAGTTAGACAAAGTCTCAGACTTTTCATGTTAAGTCATGTTGGCTGCAAATATGTTTCAGAATTGTATTAGTATTTCCGCACTTTGATTTATGTCATCCAGACTTTCAGTATATCAGCATGTATTAGTTTATATTCCACATTCAGTATGTTATGATATCACATGTTGATTCATCCAGCCAGTTGGTTCACTCGGTCGCATGTAGTCAGGCACCGAATGTCGTGTTACGTCCAGGCCCAGGTTCGGGGCGTGACATTTTCCCCTCAAAACCTGCCTTCTTCGCTATGTCTCCACAAGCATATTCCCCACCTAAATTAGACTACACCTTTTCTACTTTTCCATCTACCTCACAAAAACCAATCTCTTTCACCCAACCCTTAAAAAAAGAACATGATTTTGATATCGCAAAAATGGTTTGGAAAGGAAAGATGCCCTTGCAGCACAGAAACAAACCAAGAAAAGGCGAGACCAAGGAGAAAGTTCAAAAGAATCAAACCCCGAAAATCTGATGATTTCTGACCAGAAGGCTCCATACCTCTATGCCTCCCAGCCAAGATACATATCAAAAGAAGATACTCCATGGTCGGAATCTCTAAATTCATCAAATGATGAAACAATGGAAGATAGCTCTCAATCAAGCAATGAATCCACAAAAAACTCTTCCGAAGATGACAATCCCCCAATATTTGTAAACCATCCAAGAGACCCAGAAGTATCTGAAGTAGATGAGGAACAAGAAGGCATGGCAAATGAGCCAATCCCAGAAAAAAGATATGAGTCCATGGCGTCAAAACCAGTTGTAACTGGTTTCCACACTTTCACCTTAGATGACGTCAAGGTTTCAAGATGGCCTCAAAGGATCCAAGACTTCTATAGTTGGATGGTGAGCAAAAATTTGGTGGAAGGAGAAAAGTATATCATCCTGTCAGAACTCACTTGACGGTTCTCAGGAATCTTCAGAGATTGGTGGAACTCACTTGGAATTCAAGACAAAAATATTTTTCCTACTTTCCAAGATTTTGCCTTCAACATCAGGATCCTACAAGAAATTTTCTGCGGAGATACTGGCCAAAGACATGAGAAAATGCGAAGACAACTCTTCGAGATGAAGTGTGTATCATTCGACAGAAATGACATTGTCATACATTTTCAAAAAATGGTGAAGATATACTTTGAAATCGACGAAGACATCAATATGAAGCAAGCCTTTGTCTCTTCCCTTCCAAAGTTGTTGGCAAGACGAACCATGGCCATCATTGAAGAAAAGTTTCAGTCCATAACAATCCCACAAATTGGTTACATCAGGCAAGCTATTTTCGTCGCATTGGATGACATTTGTACAAAGCGCTTAGCCCTAAAGCAAATTATCCAGCACAATCCAGCGCTTGAGAAAGCATGCTGCAAATCTGATCTAATCACCGGATCAGGATGTTCCTGCCATACATCTAGGCGACGGAAAGAATTCAGGAGGTTCAGATGGCCAAGAATCCCAGATGGAAAATCAAGGTCCAAGAGACGCACAAAATATTTCAGACGTAGAAGGCCAGGAAATTTTCACAAGAAGAACAGATGCTTTATTTGCCATAATATTGGACATTTCGCAAAAAATTGTCCCCAATCAAGAAGATCTGTCAAACTCCTTGAAGAGATCGAAGATTACACTAGCATACATCTTGGAAAAGAGGAGGACCTTGAATCCATATTCTCTGTGGATGATAAACCTAATGAAGAAACTTTATTATCTCTTGATGTCTATGAAGATCAAGGAAATGATCACTACCAAATTTCAGAACCAGTAATCGAAGCCCGAGAAGAGATCAACGCTCTCGTAGTCGTTCCTCAAGTAGAGCTCAAGGTCTATTCATCCAAATGGTATAAACCAACTCGAGTTATTGCTTTCATCGACACCAGAGCTTCTTCCTCACTCATAAATCTTTTTGTTCTCCCTAAAGATCAATGGGTGCCGCACTTTAAGGATTTTAACACTGTATCAAATGGAATCCTGACTACCACCGTCATCACAAAGCATCTGGTCACATTTGAGTTCTTTCCAGGATTGAAATACAGAACCAAGATGATAGGGTCTTATGTACAAGGAAAAGATCATATTGTTGGATTCGACATTTACAGACAACTTAGAGATCAACTCCAGATCAAGGCTAACGGGATAGTTTAAAAAGCAGTTCAAACCTTATTATGAGATTCCAAGCCTATTCCAAATCACCAATGACGAACAAATCAAAGAAATTGAGCAAAATGTCATTGAACATATTCATGTGCTAAATCCCACAAGGATTTCATGAAGAAAGGGAAAAACCCATTATGGAAAAACAAAGAGTTTTTATCAAGCTCCCTTTCAAAAAAAATGAAAACATCAATCCAACAAAATTCAGTCATTCAGGCATGAATCCAGATCATCTTCAGCTTGCAAAGAAAGAATGCAAAGAACTTTTGGAATTAGATCTAATAGAGCCGTCGGATTCACAATGGGCATGCGAAGTATTTTATGTCAACAAAAGAGCTGACCAGACAAGAGGAAAACTCAGGTTAGTTATTAACTACCAACCCCTTAACCACTTCCTCCAAGATGATATATTCCCCATCCCAAATAAACTCACTCTTTTCTCCCACTTAGCCAAGGCCAAATATTTTCCAAGTTTGATCTAAAATTAGGATTTTGGCAATTGGTAATCCACCCTGAAGAAAGACCCAAAACGGGATTTTGCATCCCTGATCATCACTTCCAATGGAAAGTCATGCCCTTCGAATTAAAAACTGCACCCTCTTTATTTCAAAAGGCCATGATAAAAATCTTCCAACCCATCCTTCATACGTCCTTAGTTTAAATTGATGACATCCTGTTATGTAGTGATATATTGGAAGAACATGTCAACTTGTTTCGTCAATTTGAGGCATTGGTAACACAGTACGGGATCATGCTTTTTGCAAAAAAGATGGTTCTTGCTCAAAAGGAGATCTATTTTCTCGGAATGTATTTTGTCCAAGGTAAATACAATCCAAACCACATATATGTCAGGAATTACTCAAATTTCTGGACACCAACCTCACAACAAAGAAGATCTAATAGTTCTTGGGTGTAATAAATTATGTAAGAGATTTCTTCCCAAATATCTCTACATAAATTTAACCGCTCATAGAAATGCTCAAGAAAAATGCTCCATCATGGGGAGAAAAACAGGATGAAGCAGTCAGAAAAATAAAGGAGATATATAAAAATGTCAAGTCCCTCTACATCCCTTCAGATGGAAAGATGATACTGTAAACTGATGCCCTTAATGAATATTGGAGTGCAGTTCTATTTGAAGAAAAAGATGTCCAGAGGAAAATATGTGGATACAGCAGTGGAAGGTTCAAATATGTCGAGTAGCATTATCACTCCACTTTCAAGGAAATTCTTGCAGTAAAGAATGGAATGAAGAAATTCAACTTTTTCTTGATACATACAGAATTTCTAATAGAAATGGATATGAAGACATTCCCAAAGATGATCCAGATAAATGCAAAAATTATTCTCAATCCTCAGCTTCTCATATGTGCACAATGGTTCTCTCCATACAAATTTCAAGTCAAGCACCTGAAAGGAAAGGATAATATTCTCGCAGATTTTATGTCTCGACTGGAAGAATTCTCAAAGAGATTTTCCCCCGCAAAAATGAAGTCAAAACAGAAGCTAATCAACCACATCTTCATGTTTTCAAATGTACCAGGAACAAGTTCATTGAAACCTACAGATCATCCACCGGAGTTGTTCAACCTCATGGATCCCTTTCCATCAATTTTAATTGAAAGAAGAACTTATTATGAGCTCCAGGTTTTTCTGACAACATGGAGGATCCATCCTTAAGCCTTATGGGGTCAATCCAGAATATCCATTGTACCATATATTCATAGCTCAAGCCAAGGATTTTCCACAAGAACTATTATGGTTTTTCTGGTACCTATGTCATCAGTATTATATTTTCATGGAATTCAAATGCAACGTCTTCAAGGATTTTGATAACATTGCACCAGCTCGTAAAGTATTTTTGCTATGGTTCAAACCTAGAAGATATTGGATAAAATGTTTCAACGATTCCTACACAACAAAGGTATTCATGTTCCATAGGCCAATGAAGATTATTAATGAAAAAGTCCAGGTGAAGCAGAGGCATCATTCTGGTGGAAATTTCCCGTGTCCATTTTATCAATGGAGGAAGAATATAGCGAGGCACAAAGAATCCTTTTCAAGCAAAATAGGTGCATCCCGAGAGAGATATGGCAAAAAGATTGGGCATGCTGGAATTATACCAACATTCATCCTCACTGGGAAAGAGACCGGGAAGCAGCAAAAGAGTATCAAACCCCATACGAAGTCATCCGAGAAAGGATCACTCACAATATTTCCAGATTAAAGTTTCGGATTACATCTCTCAATCCAAAGGAGAAAAAACACAGCGGAGAAGGACCGTCAAGTTCCAGACATTACTACACAAGGTCTTTGAAAAGATGCCTAGACGACAACCCTAGAATCAATGAAGGATAATTATCTAAATCCCTACTAATCCCACCTTAATCCTATATTACCCACCAAAAAAACCCTCAAAAATCATCTACCCATGCCAAGACAAATTTTTACATCTTTCCATACTATCTGGGCCCCACTTTCACTTGTTTTCACATGCTTCCACATGCTTCGTCACATGCAACACCCTACTTTCATATGTAGTCACATGCTCCCTCATACTTTCACATGCTACACCATGTATATTTCACCCCTTTCACATGCCAAGAAGGACCCACATGTAGATAAGTTTTCCATGTAAGATAAGTTTATTTTATTATGTAAGTTTGTCTTGTAGTAACCTCCTAGTCCTATATAAAGGAGGCCTTGTAGTAGTTGGAATATCATCTTGTAACCTTTGTAAATATTTTATGAATATTACATATGAGTGCTTTCTAAATTTCCCTCTTGTTCTTTCTTTCGAATGGATGGAAAGGTTGGTCCCTGTATAAAATATTTTGCGATATATTACATATGAGTGCTTTCTAATATATCACAAAAGATTCTTACTCGATTTACATACACGGACCGGCCTTTCCATCCATTCGAAAGAAAGAACAAGAGGGAAATTTAGAAAGCACTCATATGTAATATATCACAAAAGATTTACAAAAGTTACAAGATGATCTTCCAACTACTACAACGCCTCCTTTATATAGGACTAGGAGGTTATTACAAGACAAATTTTAATCTGGAAATGTTGTGAGTGATCTTTTCTCGGATGACTTCGTATGGGGTTTGATACTCTTTTGCTGCTTCCCAGACTCTTTCCCAGTGAAGATGAGTGTTGGTATAATTCCAGCTTGCCCAATCTTTTGGCCATATCTCTCTCGAGATGCACCTATTTTGCTGGAAAAGGATTCTTTGTGCCTCACTATATTCTTCCTCCATTGATAAAATGGACACGGAAAATTTCCACCAGAATGATGCCTCTACTTGCGCCTGGACTTTTCTATTAATAATCTTCATTGGCCTATGGAACATGAATACCTTTACTGTGTAGGAATCGTTGAAACATTTTATCCAATATCTTTTAGGTTTCAACCATAGTAAAAATACTTTAAGAGCTGGTGCAATGTTATAAAAATTCTTGAAGACGTTGCATTTGAATTCCATAAAAATATAATACTGATGGCATAGGTACCAGAAAAACTATAATAGTTCTTGTGGAAAATCCTTGGCTTGAGCTATGAATATATGGCAGAACTAATATTCTGGATTGACCCCATAAGGCTTAAGGATGGATCCTCCATGTTGTCGAAAACTTGGAGCTCATAATAAGTTCTTCTTTCCATTAAAATTGATGGATCAAAGGGATCCATGAGGTTGAACAACTGTGGTGGATTATCTGTCAGTTTCAATGAACTTGTTCCTAGTACATTTGAAAACATGAAGATATGGCTGATTAGCTTCTGTTTTGACGTTATTTTTGCGGGAAAAAATCTCTTTGATAATTCTTCCGGTCGAGACAGAAAATCTGCGAGAATATTATCCTTTCCTTTCAGGTGCTTGACTTGAAATTTGTATGGAGAGAACCATTATGCCCATCTGAGAAACTGAGGATTGAGAATAATTTTAGCATTTATCTGGATCATCTTTGGGAAGACCTTCATATCCATTTCAATTAGAAATTCTGTATGTATCAAGAAAAAGTTGAATTTCTTGATTCCATACTTTACTGCAAGTTTCCTGGAAAGTGGAGTGATAATGCTGCTCGGCATCTCTGAACTTTTCACTGGCGTATCCACATATTTTCCTCTGACCATCATTTTCTTCAAATAGAACAGCACTCCAATATTCATTGCTGGTATCAGTTTGCAGTATCTTCTTTCCATCTGAAGAGATGTAGAGGGACTTGACATTTTTAGATATCTCGTTCATTTTTCTGACTGCTTCATCCTGTTTTTCTCCCCATGATGGAGTATTTTTCTTGAGCATTTCTCTAAGCGGTGAAATGTATGTAGAGATATTTGTGATGAAATCTCTTACATAATTTATTACACCCAAGAACTGTTGGATCTTCTTTGTTGTGAGGTTGGTGTCCGGAAATTTGAGTAATTCATGACATATATGTGGTCCTGGACTGTATTCACCTTTGACAAAATGCATTCCGAGAAAATCGATCTCCTTTTGCAAGAACCATCTTTTTGTAGAAAGCATGATCCCGTACTGTGTTACCAATGCATTAAATTGACGAAGTAAGTTGACATGTTCTTCCAATGTATCACTAAATAACAAGATGTCACCAATGTAAACTAAGGAGGTATGGAGGATGGGCTGGAAGATTTTTATCATGGCCTTTTGAAATAAAGAGGGTGCAATTTTTAATCTGAAGGGATGACTTTCCATTGGAAGTGATGATCGGGGATGCAAAATCCCATTTTAGGTCTTTCTTCAGGGTGTATTCACAATTGCCAAAATCTAGATTTTAGATCAAACTTTGAAAAATATTTGGACTTGGCTAAGTGGGAGAAAAGAGTGAGTTTATTTGGGAAGGGGAATTTATCATCTTGGAGGAAGTGGTTAAGGGGTTGGTAGTTAATAACTAACTTGAGTTTTCCTCTTGTCTGGTCAGCTCTTTTGTTGACATAAAATGCTTCGCATGCCCATTGTGAATCTGACGGCTCTATTAGATCAAATTCCAAAAGTTCTTCGCATATTTTCTTTGCAAGATGAAGATGATCTAGATTCATACCTGAATGACTGGCATTTGTTGGATTGATGTTTTCATTTTTCTTGAAAGGGAGCTTGATAAAAAACTCTTTGTTTTTCCATAATGGGCTTTTCCCTTTCTTCATGAAATCCTTGTCTGATTCAGCACATGAATATTCAATGAGATTTTGCTCAATTTCTTTGATTTGTTCGTCATTGGTGATTTGGAATAGCCTTGGAATCTCATAATAAGGTTTGAACTGGTTTTTAAAAACTATCCCATTAGCCTTGATCTGGAGTTGATCTCTAAGTTGTCTATAAATGTCGAATCCAACAATAAGATCTTTTCCTGGTACATCAGACCCTATCAGCTTGGTTATGTACTTCAATCCTGGAAAGAACTCAATCGTGACCGGATGTTTGTGATGACGGTGCTAGTCAGGATTCCATTTGATGCAGTATTAAAATCCTTAAAGTGTGGCACCCATTGATCTTCAGAGAGAACCACAGGATTTATGAGTGAGGAATCAATTCCGGTGTCGATGAAAGCAATAACTCGAGTTGGTTTATCCCATTTGGATGTATAGACCTTGAGCTCTACTTAAGGAACAACTACAAAAGCATTAATCTCTTCTTGGGCTTCGATAACTGGTTCTGAAATTTAGTAGTGATCATTGCCTTGATCTTCATAGACATCAAGAGAGAATAAAGTTTCTTCATTAGGTTCATCATCCACAGAGAATATGGATTAAAGGTCCTCCTCTTTTCCAAGATGTATGCCAGTGTAATCTTCAATATCTTCAAGGAGTTTGACAGATCTTCTTGATTGGGGACAGTTTTTTGCGAAATGTCCAATCTTATGGCAAATAAAGCATATGTTCTTCTTGTGAAAATTTCATGGCCTTTTGTGTCTGAAATATTTTGTGCGTCTCTTGGACCTTGATTTTCCATCTGGAATTCTTGGCCATCTGAACCTCTTGAATTCTCTCTGTCGCCTAGATATGTGGTAGGAACATCCTGATCCAGTGATTAGATCAGATTTGTAGCATGCTTTGTCAAGCGTAGATTATGCTGAATAATTTGCTTTAGGGCTGAGCGCTTTGTACAAATGTCATCCAATGCGACGAAAATAGCTTGCCTGATGTAACCAATTTATTGGATTGTTATGGACTGAAACGTTTCTTCAATGATGGTCATGGTTCGGCTTGCCAACAGCTTTGGAAGGGAAGAGACAAAGGCTTGCTTCAGATTGATGTCTCCGCCGATTTCAAAGTATATATTCGCCATTTTTTTAAAATACTTGTCAATGTCATTTCTGTCGAATGACACACACTTCATCTGGAAGAGTTGTCTTCATATTTTCTCCTGTATTTGGCCAGTATCTCCACAGAAAACTTTATGTAGGATCCTGATGTTGAAGGCAAAATCTTGGGAAGTAAGAAAAGTATTTTTGTCTTGAAGCAAGTGAGTTCTACCAATCTCTGAGGACTCCTGAGAACCATGAAGTGAGTTCTGACAGGATGATATACTTTTCTCGTTCCACCAAATTTTTGGTCACCATCTAAGTATTGAAGTCTTGGATCCTTTGAGTCCATCTTGAAACCTTGACGTCATCTAAGGTGAAAGTGTGGAAACCACGCCATGGGCTCATATCTTCTTTCTGGTATTGGCTCATATGTCATGCCTTCTTGTTCCTCATCTACTTCAGATACTTCTGGGTCTCTTGGCTGGTTTACAAATATTGGGGGATTGTCGTTTTCAGAAGAGTTTGTTGTGGATTCATTGCTTGATTGAGAGCTATCTTCCATTGTTTCATCATCTGATGAATTTAGAGATTCCGACCATGGAGTATCTTCTTCTTATATGCATCTTGGCTGGGAGATATAGAGGTCTGGAGCCTTCTGGTAAAAAATCATCAAATTTTCGAGGTTTGATCCTTTTGAACTTTCTCCTTGGTCACGCCTTTTCTTGGTTTGTTTCTGTGCTGCAAGGGCATCTTTCCTTTCTCAAATCATTTTTGCGATATCAAAATCATGTTCTTCTTTTAAGGGTTGGGTGAAAGAGATTGGATTTTGTGAGGTAGACGGAAAAGTAGAAAAGGTGTAGTCTAATTTACGTAGGGAATATTCTTGTCGAGACATAGGGAAGAAGGTCGGTTTTGAGGGGAAAACTGGCCCCTTTTGTGTCTCAAAGTGGTCATTTCTCAAAAGTTGAATTTGTTCTCTAATGGAAATCGTCTCCTTTTGTTGTTGTTGGAAGAATTGGAAAAGTGAAGTTCCTGGTGGACAAATCTCATATTGTAAATTTTCCAATCTTAGTTCCAAGGCCTTGATTAGTCCGACATGGTGAGACGATGTCTGTTCCATCTTTTTCTCAATTGTTTCCACTTTGCTCATCATTTTGTTTTGTGTATGGTTCACATTCTTTATGGTGTTGCCAATGTTTCTCAACACCTTATTTTGGCAGATGGAGTTTTCTGATTGCTAGTTCATTGTTGCTTCGATTTCACTTGTTGGGGATTTTTCTCACTATGTTTTTCTTGGGAATTTTTGGAGCATGGCTTATACCCTCTTTTTCAAAAGGTTGAAGTGAAGGAAAATCTTGGGTATGACTGGAGTTTGAAGGACTTAGCATGAATATCTGTGGTTGTGTGGGATTTGTGGGTTTTTGAGTTAGTGAAGTTTCAGGTTCAAGTGGCTTTTTGGATTCTGGCGTATGAGCTGATGGTGATTTGGGTTTGGGTGTGGTTTCACTATCCTCCCAGCTTGGAGTGAATTTTTCTGGTAATTTTGGCCATTCCTGGGGTTTGTAACTGACAAGAAATTCATATTTACATGGACGGTTTAATGAGCCAATTGAAGGATCTTTATTTGCATATTTGGCTCGAAATTGATTTTCAGTGATTTTCCCCTTATTCTTGGATTTTTGTTTGGTTTTGTTGAGGCCGAACCTTTCCCAATGACACTGGTGGTGTTCATTATATTCTCCAATTGGATCTTCCAAACAGTTTTGGCAGTCGCAATTAAGACCCCAAGGGCAGTGTCCCGTAAAGGGACATTTGAACCACCAAGCCTTTTTCCTTCTTTGTCAAAATTTTGACGCCAGTCATGTTCTTCCATGATTCTTTGTATATTCCAAAAGAAATCTCCATCATGTTTAGGGTATATATCTATTGTATCTTTGGGTTGAATCATTTGGCAAGAGAAGATGATTTTATTGGGCTTTTTGAGATGGGAATGGTCAAGCTTATGCAAATGGTTTTGTCATTTCTTAAATTTTCATAATTTGTGATCCAGGATTCAGGAAGAATTTTTACAAGTTCATCTCTGGAAATTTGTCTGGGTATTTGGGTGCACATGGTGTTTACTTTGGTAGCATCAATATTTAAGAGTAAAACATTTTCTCCTCTGGGAAGGCAAAGATCCATAGCGTGATTTTGGACTCGCCACGCCATTTGGTGAATAAGAATGGCTTGGATAGAATCTTTGGCTTGAAGGGCTCCTTGGATTTGGACTTGGATTTTTAGAGCTTCGGTTAAGTATGGATCATAAAGGGACATGTTGAAATTTGGAAAGATAGTTATGAAGACAGTCTCGGCATACAGTGTAACTTCTGCAGTACCCAAATTTGCATATTGGTACTCCAAGTATCTTGTATCTAGAAGAGAAATGTGAGCTACAACAGGTTGACCTTTTCTTCCGTGATATGTTTAAGCGATTCAGATAGCACCAAAATGGATATGGGTAAAACCATGATCTCACCATTGTCTGGGAAAATCATCCAGGATTTGAAGAGTGATAAATTGCTCCTCTCGAGTGGCAAGAATAGGATGCTGGTCAAGTTTTGAGGCAACAACATATTCTTTGACTCCTTTTGGTCTGTGTTGAACTAAAGAACGAATTTGGGTCCAGGGTGCAAATGAATTTTTGGCAAAAGCTGTGTAGGGGTTTATGAGGGGTAGTTCAGTGGAGGATACTTTTTGTCGGGCAGGATATCTACTTCATAGAGGTAATCATATTTTTTGGACACGGTTTTATATAGAGCAGGTGAAATATTCATTTTTTCAAAGGAAGATGATGATGGAAATAACTCAGACACATTTAGTAACCTGTTCCTCCCTTCGAAAGGATGGGCTCTGATACCGCAGTATAAGGAACAGAGCAAGATACTCCAAGAAAGCAAACTAAATTTTAGATACGAAAGTTTCTCTACAAAGGGGCTGACTTCAACAACCCATAAGGGACGGCTTGCCAAGCTACACAAACAATTAATTTTTTTATAGTCGCAAAAGTTTTCCTACAAAGGGGCTGGCTTCTACAACCCATAAGGGATGGTTTTCCAAGCTACACAACTCAGAAAACTTTTGTACTATAACCAACGTTAGGTGTTTATAACTCAGAAAACTTTCATACTACAATAAGCTAACTTTCAAAGAGTATACTTACTCTATTTTCATACATGGACCGGCCTTTCCATCCATTCGAAAGAAAGAACAAGAGGAAAATTTAGAAAGCACTCATATGTAATATATCACAAAAGATTTACAAATGTTAGAAGATGATCTTCCAACTACTACAAGGCCTCCTTTATATAGGACTAGGAGGTTATTACAAGACAAACTTACATAATAAATAAACCTATCTTACATGACAAACTTATCTACATGTGGGTCCTTCTTGGCATGTGAAAGACTTAAGGCAAAATAACTAAAAAGCTCCTGAAAACATGTGAAAGGGGTGAAATATACATGGTGTAGCATGTGAAAGTATGAGGGAGCATGTGACTACATGTGAAAGTAGGGTGTTGCATGTGACGAAGCATGTGGAAGCATGTGAAAACAAGTGGAAGTGGTGCCCGGATAGTATGGAAAGATGTGAAAATTTGTCATGGCATGGGTAGATGATTTTTGAGGGTTTTTTGGTGGGTAATGTTGGATTAGGGTGGGATTAGTAGGGATTTAGATAATTATCCTTCATTGATTCTAGGGTTGTCTTCTAGGCATTTTTCAAAGATCTTGTGTAGTAATGCCTGGAACTTGACGGTCCTTCTCCGCTGTGTTCTTTCTCCTTTGGACTGAGAGATGTAATCCGCAACTTTAATCTGGAAATATTGTGAGTGATCCTTTCTCGGATGACTTCGTATGGGGTTTGATACTCTTTTGCTGCTTCCCGGTCTCTTTCCCAGTGAGGATGAGTGTTGGTATAATTCCAGCTTGCCCAATCTTTTGGCCATATCTCTCTCGGGATGCACCTATTTTGCTGGAAAAGGATTCTTTGTGCCTCGCTATATTCTTCCTCCATTGATAAAATGGACACGGAAAATTTCCACCAGAATGATGCCTCTGCTTCACCTGGACTTTTCCATTAATAATCTTCATTGGCCTATGGAACATGAATACCTTTGTTGTGTAAGAATCGTTGAAACATTTTATCCAATATCTTTTATGTTTGAACCATAGCAAAAATACTTTTAGAGCTGGTGCAATGTTATCAAAAACTTTGAAGGCGTTGCATTTGAATTCCATGAAAATATAATACTGATGGCATAAGTACCAGAAAAACTATAATAGTTCTTGTGGAAAATCCTTAGCTTTAGCTATGAATATATGGCAGAACGGATATTCTGGATTGACCCCATAAGGCTTAAGGATGGATCCTCCATGTTGTCGGAAAACTTGGAGCTCATAATAAGTTCTTCTTTCCATTAAAATTGATGGATCAAAGGGATCCATGAGGTTGCACAACTCCGGTGGATGATCTGTTGGTTTCAATGAACTTGTTCATGGTACATTTGAAAACATGAAGATGTGGCTGATTAGCTTCTGTTTTGACTTCATTTTTGCGAGGGAAAATCTCTTTGAGAATTCTTCCGGTCGAGACAGAAAATCTACGAGAATATTATCCTTTCCTTTCAGGTGCTTGACTTGAAATTTGTATGGAGAGAACCATTGTGCCCATCTGAGAAGCTGAAGATTGAGAATAATTTTTGCATTTATGTGGAGCATCTTTGGGAAGGCCTTCATATCCATTTCTATCAGAAATTCTGTATGTATCAAGAAAAAGTTGAATTTCTTGATTCCATTCTTCACTGCAAGAATTTCCTTGAAAGTGGTATATACGTTTATATTAAAAATCAAAAGGACGGTTATGGAATTTTATAAAAATAGAGTTAGTAGTGCTAAAAAAAAAGAATTGTTGCCGGAGAGGAGTGGAATTTAAATACGTGGATTTGAGAAAAAGAATAGGGCCGTAACAGAAACATGGAAAGTAAAAATAGGAAACAAAAGTAGAATCCTACTTAATAAAGGATTGGGACAACTTCACCTTACAATATAAGAGTACGAAGCAGCAGCAGCAGACGTTCACGAATTAAATCGTGATATTTCACAAATTACTTTCAGAAATGGCTTCACTCTTGTGGAAGAGTGTGAGAACATTGGGTGAAGGTGGATTTGGAGTTGTTTCTTTAGCTTCGACTTCCGATAATCAACCTCCCACGTTAGAGCGTCTTCCACCTCTCATCGCCATAAAATCTTGCTTACCCCATCGCTCTCAATCGTTGCAAGAAGAAGAGGCATTCCTCACCATGTTTGCAGACTCGCCTTACGTAATTCACTGTTTCAGACCTAATATTGAACTACAAGATGGCGTCGCCGTTTACAACTTACTTCTCGAATATGCCTCCGGAGGAAGCTTAGCCGGTCGTCTTCACAACTACAACTCAGGAAAGGACTGTCAGAGTTTGAAGTTAGAAAACACACGAGGAATGTTGTTTTAGGGCTCGTTCACATACATAGCAGAGGAGTTATTCATTGCGACATCAAGCCCGATAACATTCTTCTTGCGGGCTCTGATGAAACAGCCAAGATCACAGATTTCGGGCTCTCTATGACTTTGGAACAGAGCAGAACAGGAAAGCAGGGACTGAGAGGAACTGAAAGGTATATGGCACCAGAATCCGTGGTTGACGAAAAGTACGGACCAGAAGTTGATATATGGGCTCTTGGTTGCACTGTCTACGAGTTGATGACGGGGACACCGCTGTGGGAATCAGATGAAGATAGTCAAGATTCGAATGTTTTATACAGAATCGGGTTTGAGGAACCAATGTTTCAGAATGCAAAGTTGTCGAACGAAGCACAAGATTTTTTGAAGAGGTGTCTGGTCAAGAATCCCAGTTCACGTTGGACAGCGGAGATGCTGTTGAACCATCCGTTCCTGAATTCATCCAAAGTAGCAGACAATAATGTCTAGCCTGCAACAAAGACAGCTAAGAAGCTAAAGATCATTTTACACAGACCGCAACAGAAGATAGCATTCAAGAATCCCAGTTCACGCTGTATAGCCGACATGCTATTGAACCACCCGTTCCTGAATTCATCCAAAGTAGAAGACAATGTCCATCCAGCAACAAAGACAGCTAAGAAGCTAAAGATCATTTTACGCAGACCGCAGCAGAAGATAGCATTCAAGATACAACCACATAACCGTGATCTGATCATAGGACATTGATGCAATAATCAGAGAAGAGAATCTGAAGAAGTTAGTGAAGGCTGCTGGTGATACTGAAAGTAGATACTCAGATTGATAATTGATTTGTAATGTATGTAAAAGAACTACGTGTGAGCTTGATCCCTCTTTAGGATTTGTTAGGGGTACGTAGGCAGCCTGCAACCAAGATGATCAGATGCAGCCCCTTGTTAGATCAAAAACAATACAATTGAATACTGTGTATGTAAAAGAACTACGTGTGGGCTTGATCCCTCTTTAGAATTTGTTGGGGGTGCGTAGGCAGCCTGTGATGAAGATGATCTCAGGTGCAGCCCTTTTTGGTTGAATAAAATAAAGTTTTATATATGGTCATAGTTGATCAATGCTCCTTACAAAGAAAGGCGACTTGTTGTAAGCTTTTTTTTTTTGGTGATTGATGAGTGACATCAGTTTGTAATACATACCTTAGTAAAACTGGCAGAGTTCGATTCTGTTTCATTCACTAATGTTAAGTGCTAGTCGATTTTCAAACTGCAAGCTCTGTTAAAGATTCATAAATGCTACTCAGCAGTTGAGTTTGTTAGTATGGTTGATCTGCTAGGTTTCAGAAATCTTTGGTTTCATTAATATGACTTATCTGCTTCACTTCTAGTTTCCATGTTAGCGCCCGGTCATTTGTCAACCAATTTAGAAACAACCGGCTTCTTAATAGTTTCATCTTTTGTGATAAAGAGGAATCTGAAAATATCAGGGGAAACCATAGAATTAGAAAAATAATAGTACTAAGTTTAAGAACAAACTTCCGGAAATATTCTAGAAAATAATGAACGCAAGGAGATTCTTCAACAAATAGTTGGAAGAAACAGTGCCTCGATCACACTGTAACTCTGGCCTTTATTACTGCTATCAAAGTAAATTAACTGTAAATTAAATGTCCTCTAAAGAATGTACAATAGAGAATCTTCTGTTTTGAATAGCATAATGTCTTGTAGAATAGCATATTGCTGCTTATGCCTTGATCTGCTAACTCCTTTTTTCATTTTTTTGTCTTTTTTCCTAAACAGATGAAATTAGAGGATTTAAATTGTGTTAAAATGGCACACAATTTTAACTACGTGAGTGAGCTCTGGAATTTTATATGTTGCTAATTCATCACACAAGTTTCTTAGTGTGTAATGTGTTTAATAGAATTCCAAAAGACTAGATCGCTATGGTGATGGAAACATTAGTTATTCAAAATTGACAATTCCATCTACAAAGAAAATGATATGGAGACTTTCAGAAAAGTAGCGGGTCAGATTCCTTGATAAATAACAATTCCAACTTGTTTCCTAAATGTTCTGTTTTATCCTCCAAAAACCATTTTACGGTAACCATTTTCCTAAATGTTTTGTCTGATGCCCCAATTTGGAGCTTGAAGAATTTAATGCAGAAAGTCGGATCAATCTGGTAATTCTGGGTTTTGGTAAATTTACAGCCAACATACATGGAAAGAAGTTTTAGCTGTACCATTTTGATGGAAGTATCAATTTAACATTCTTGAATGGACTAGGCTAATTTGTGTTAGAACATGCGCAGCGGAAGCAAGCATTAGAACTGTTACGCGGCGCCTTCCTGAGATTCCTTGGAAGGGCGACGTAAGGCTAAGCAACTGATGTCAGTGTAGTTGTTGTCCGCCAACTGAGGTCCCCTCCGTACGCTAGACTAGATTGTCAGTGCCGTACGGGAAAACCAATGTCAAGAGCAATTGAGAGAACAAGAATGAGAATTGAGAATGAAAGAAAGCTTGATTGCATTAATGAAAGCTATTACAGAAAGGCAACGCGGTGTCGAGGGGGAGAGACACCAGTACAGAGAATTGTTTGCTTGCTAGAAAGTTTGATTGCTTGATCCCCCCTAATAATGCTTAAAAAAAATAATCCAAAGCTACAAGACTAGACTTGATTAAGCTAGAGAAACATAATGGAAGTACATGGAATAAAACTACTCTATATTTACAATGAAAAAGACTTAGTTTGCTATAAGGCAGAAAACAGGTCCGTTGTCAGCAGCATAGTCTTTGGCGGCATTGTCTGCGCGCGCGGCGCTGTTGGCATCTGCCTGCGGTTGGGCGCTGGCGAGGGATATCGGTGGGGCGACAGAGGCACATGCGCGCTTGTCACTTGGCGCGACCAAGACCACGGGGCCGTCCGTGGCGCTAGGCATTGGAAGGCTTGCTAGGACGCCACGGGGCGCGCCCAAGGGGTCATGGGGCACGGCTGGAAAGCCGCCCATGACATTCTCCCCCACCTGAGTTGGCGACGTCCTCGGCGCCTTACTTGCAAGATAATCTTCAATTAGGCTCTTGTAGGCTTTGAGGTTTGTTCCCCTCTCCCAAGTGTTCTCCTCTGCATCACAGCCCTGCCATTTCACCAAGAACTCTTGGTGATCTTTCCTTGAGGCATGAATCACTCTATCATCAAGGATAGCTTCAACACGCCTTTTCCCGGTTGAATTGGGCCCTCGAATACTGGGTATTGTGAGCTGGCTCCTTGAAGGATCCTCCGTATCTTCCCGAAAAGGTTTCAGGAGGCTGACATGGAAGACATGATGAATTTTCCACCAAGCTGGGGTATCCACCCGGTATGCAACTTTCCCAATACGCCTTTCAATGGACAAGGGTCCAATATATTTTTGCAATAAGCGAGGGTCATGGACCCCTGCAAATAAGTAACGTTTTGGAATTTTGACCATCACTTTGTCTCCTACTTGGTATTCAACAAAGCGACGATTCTGATCAGCATGCCTCTTCATCCGCTTTTGAGCCTTGACAAGATAGCTCCGCACTATCTCCAAATTTTGCTTCCACTCTTTAGAGAAGCTAGCAGCTCGAGGAGATTTAGACATATTTGGTGCATTGACTGTGTGTGGGAGTAGCGGTTGCTGTCCGGTAACAATTTCAAAAGCGCTTTTGTTTGTACTAGAGCTCTTTTGTGAATTGAAACACAGTTGAGCAGCATCCAGAAGCTTCACCCAATTCTTCTGCGATCCGGTTACAAAATGACGCAAATATTCCTCCAACATACCATTGAACCGCTCCGTCTGGCCATCAGATTGCGGATGAAAACTTGAGCTGTGATTCAGCTTCGACCCAAGACACTTAAAGAGTTGGGTCCAAAAGTTGCTAGTGAAGCGTGAGTCACGATCACTAACAATATCTTTGGGTAGGCCCCAATATTTGACGACATGAGAGAAGAAGAGTCGAGCTGTATCTTCTGCTGATATATATTGTGGGGCAGCAATAAAGGTAGCATATTTGGAAAACCGATCTACCACAACCAAGATAGTTGTTAGATCTCCGACCTTGGGCAATCCGGTGATGAAATCCAGGGAAACACTTTCCCAAGGTCTCTTTGGGACAGCTAGTGGTTCCAAGAGTCCCGCCTGTGTTAAGCGGTCTGACTTGTCCTTCTGGCATACTAGACAAGTCTTCACATACTGAGCAACATCATCGGCTATTTGAGGCCAATAATATGCACGGCGAAGTAACGCCATGGTGCGTTCTTCACCGGGATGGCCGGCCCATAGAGTATCATGACATTCCGCCAGAAGAGTCCTTCATAGATCTCCTCCTTTAGGAACATAAAGTCGGTTCCCTTTCACTTTCAGAAAACCATCTTCCATGTAGAACATGGCGAGTCTTGCCCTGTCCTACCAAATCAACCAAATACTGTGCAGCAGGGTCTTTGATGAGTAAATCTTGTATCTGGTCCTTGATGGAGGTGGCTACTTCGCTCCCCCTTAGGGTGGCGAGTAAGAACACCGATGCTAGATCAGCTCTCCGACTGAGCGCATCAACAACTTGATTGGTCTTCCCACTTCGGTACTTCAGGTTGAAGTGGAATTCAGCTAGGAGTTCCTGCCACCTGGCCTGTCGACCATTCAACTTCGGCTGGGTCATGAAATGACTAACAGTTGTGTTTTCTGTCTTGACCACGAATAGGGTTCCCATTTGATAGTGCCTCCAGAGGCGCAAGCAGTGGACGACAGCCAATAATTCTTTCTCATGGGCGGCATAGCACCGCTCTGCATCTTTTAGCTTCCGACTCTCGTATGCTACAGGATGCCCTTCTTGTAGCAGGACGCCACCGAGGGCATAGTCAGATGCATCTGTTTGTACTTCGAATGGCTTGGCCAGATCAGGAAGGGCCAAGACGGGGCTACTAGACATAGCCGCTTTCAATGCGTTGAAGGCCTCCGCTCGCTTGGGTCCCCATTCCCAAGGCGTGACCTTCTTGAGGAGTTCTGTCAATGGTACTGCAATGAGGGAGTAGTCTTTCACGAATCGCCGATAGAAATTGCATAGACCAAGGAATGCCCTCAAGGCGTGGATATCCTTAGGCGGCGGCCAATCTGTGATTGCCTGAATCTTCTGCTGGTCCATCTTGATCCGCCCTTCCCCAATGACATGTCCGAGGAAGTCAATTTGCTTTTGAGCAAAGGAGCACTTAGATAGCTTCGCATATAGTTCATGCTCCCGCAATCGAGCTAGGACCTTCCGCAAGTGCATCAGGTGTTCCTCCAATGTTTGGCTATATACCACAATGTCATCCAAGTAGACCACCACGAATTCATCAATGTACTCTCGGAAGACTTGGTTCATCAAAGTGCAAAATGTAGCTGGGGCGTTAGTCAAGCCGAATGGCATAACCAGGAAATCGTACGACCCATATCTTGTCACACAGGTCGTCTTGTGCTCATTACCCTCAGCAATCCGAACTTGCCAATAACCTGTCTTTAGGTCTATTTTGGTGAACACTGTCGCACCACCCAGTCTATCGAACAAGTCTGCCATTAACGGAATAGGGTACTTGTTCTTCACAGTAATTTTGTTTAGAGCCCGATAGTCCACACAGAGTCGTAGACTACCATCATGTTTCTTTTGGAATAGCACAGGGGACCCGTATGGGGATTTGGAGGGCACGATAATCCCTGTGTCTAGCATTTCCGTCAATTGTCTCCGAAGCTCGGTGAGTTCGGGTTGTGACATTCTGTAAGGCGCCCGGGCAGGTGGCTTCGCGCCCGGCACCAGCTCAATTTCATGATCCACAGTGCGCCTAGGCGGTAGTCGCTTTGGCATGTCTTGTGGCATGACATCTTCAAACTCTAGTAGTAGCTCCTTCACGGGTTCAGGAATGGGACCCGAGGAGCATTCTACATCTTCGATGCAGAGGGTTGCCAGGAACGTAGGTTCGTTTCTTTTGACCCCCTTCTTCAACTGCAAGGCCGAGATGTTTTCAACGGCCATCTTCATGGGCATGCACGGGATAACGCAGGGCTTGGCCCCGTTTGCTCCCATCATCAGTAACATGTCAGCATACGGTACAGGCATGGTGTTGGTTTGCCTCAGGAATTCCAATCCAACTGTCAACTCGAAGTCATCTATGATCACCACGCGCAGGTTGAATTTTCCTTTGTAAGGGCCAAGCTTCACCGGTACTTCTTTGGCTATTCCACCCACTGGCTGGGGAGGTGAGTTGATAGCCTTGACACGGCCTCTACCTTTCCCTACAACTAGACCAAGGCGCTCCACCTGAGTCGAGGCTAAGTAGTTGTGGGTAGCACCCGTGTCTACCATGACCCGAATGGGCTTGCCATTCACCTTCATCTCAACGAACATTAAGGTCCTCTCGTGCTTAAGAGGAGTCTCATCATCCGCCTTCTTTTTCCCTTTCTTGGTGACTGGACATGGGTCCTTCTTCTTACGGATACCAGCACTAGTCTCTGATAATGCCTCAGAAATGGAGCCAACAATTGCATTGAAGGCACCTACTGGTTCAGTCTGATCTGCATCGTCTGAATCGTCATCCGTCCCATCATCAAAAGTCTGATGGGCGTTCATCTGTGCCTGTGTGCACTCATTGTTCCAATGTGGTCCGCCGCAATGACGGCATCCTGAAGGAGGCTTCCTCTCCCTATCATTATTGTTAGACGCATCACTGTTGCTACCTGTAGAGGGAGCCTTAGGTTTGGTTGAGCTCCGATCTCCCCCACTTCTGCTAGGGCCACCATTGCTAGACTGGCCCCTTTTGAATCCCGATCGGGCAGGCGGTTGAGGCCTATCCTTCCGAGCTTCCATTTGATAGTCCCCAAGGCATTCAGCTGCTTGGATCGCCTTCGGCAGGGTATCTACCCGTTGTCTTTGTAGCTCCATACGGGCATAAGGTTTCAGCCCTTCTAGGAAAGTGAAGAGCTTGTCTTTGTCCCCCATGTAGCGTATGCTTAGCATGAGCACGGAGAATTCCCGCACGTAGTCCTGCACGGATATGGTCTGACGGAGCTCCCGTAGCTTTCTCCTTGAATTGTATTCAACATTCTCGGGGAAGAATTGTAGGCGGATGGCTGCCTTCAGTTCTGCCCATGTTTCGAGAGCATCTTCACCGGCCTTGATAGCTTCGTATTTCACCCGCCACCAGAGTTTAGCATCACCCTGAAGATACATGGCAGCAGTTGCTACCTTCTTGGCTTCTTCTAGGCCCCCAACAGCATCAAAATATTGTTCGACATCAAAAATGAAGTTCTCCACTTCCTTGGCATTCCTAGCTCCACTGTATGGCTTTGGCTCAGGAATTTTCAATTTTTGTGTCGCGGAGGTGGGGTTTGCAGCGCCCCCGACCTGGTTTCCACCGCCTCGCAGTAGGCCCTGTAAGGCAGCATTGACAACATTGAGCTTGTCTGTCAAGTCGTCAATAGTTTGTTGCATGGCAGTCACCCTATCTGCCTCTTGTGCCCTGTAAGCTAAATCCTCGGCACGCTCCTGTTGGAGTCCCTCGAATTTGCCAAAAATTTCGGCTGCCTCTGTGGCTGCCGTTTGCCGATCTCCCTCGGAGTCACGACTGATGTTTTCTATGTCAACTTCGGCCTGGAGCACCCTGCGGTCCAGGTCATCCAACCTTTGCCCTAGGCTGGTTCTTAGTTCAGGCACCGTATCCATGATGGGCAGTAATCCGTCAACCGTCTGTTCAAGGGCCGCAATGCGGTCCCCATGATTCACCATGGTCAGAAATGGTGGTAATGGCAATGCGTTCCCTCGTCCGATGTCGAGCCTAGGCTCTGATACCAACTGTTACGCGGCGCCTTCCTGAGATTCCTTGGAAGGGCGACGTAAGGCTAAGCAACTGATGTCAGTGCAGTTGCTGTCCGCCAACTGAGGTCCCCTCCGTACGCTAGACTAGATTGTCAGTGCCGTACGGGAAAACCAATGTCAAGAGAAATTGAGAGAACAGGAATGAGAATTGAGAATGAAAGAAAGCTTGATTGCATTAATGAAAGCTATTACAGAAAGGAAATGCGGTGTCGAGGGGGAGAGACACCAGTACAGAGAATTGTTTGCTTGCTAGAAAGTTTTGATTGTTTGGTCCCCCTTAATAATGCTTAAAAAAAATAATCCAAAGCTACAAGACTAGACTTGATTAAGCTAGAGAAACATAATGAAATTACATGGAATAAAACTACTCTATATTTACAATGAAAAAGACTTAGTTTGCTATAAGGCAGAAAACATGGCCGTTGTCGGCAGCATAGTCTTTGGCATCAGGATCTGCGCGCGCGGCATTGTCTGCGCGCGCGGCGCTGTTGGCATCTGCCTGCGGTTGGGCGCTGGCGAGGGATATCGGTGGGGCGACAGAGGCACATGCGCGCTTGTCACTTGGCGCGACCAAGACCACGGGGCCGTCCGTGGCGCTAGGCATTGGAAGGCTTGCTAGGACGCCACGGGGCGCGCCCAAGGGGTCATGGGGCACGGCTGGAAAGCCGCCCATGACATTCTCCCCCACCTGAGTTGGCGACGTCCTCGGCGCCTTACTTGCAAGATAATCTTCAATTAGGCTCTTGTAGGCTTTGAGGTTTGTTCCCCTCTCCCAAGTGTTCTCCTCTGTATCACAGCCCTGCCATTTCACCAAGAACTCCTGGTGATCTTTCCTTGAGGCATGAATCACTCTATCATCAAGGATAGCTTCAACACGCCTCTTCCCGGTTGAATTGGGCCCTCGAATACTGGGTATTGTGAGCTGGCTCCTTGAAGGATCCTCTGTATCTTCCCGAAAAGGTTTCAGGAGGCTGACATGAAAAACAGGATGAATTTTCCACCAAGCTGGGGTATCCACCCGGTATGCAACTTTCCCAATACGCCTTTCAATGGACAAGGGTCCAATATATTTTTGCAATAAGCGAGGGTCATGGACCCCTGCAAATAAGTAACGTTTTGGAATTTTGACCATCACTTTGTCTCCTACTTGGTATTCAACAAAGCGACGATTCTGATCAGCATGCCTCTTCATCCGCTTTTGAGCCTTGACAAGATAGCTCCGCACTATCTCCAAATTTTGCTTCCACTCTTTAGAGAAGCTAGCAGCTCGAGGAGATTTAGACATATTTGGTGCATTGACGGTGTGTGGGAGTAGCGGTTGCTGTCCGGTAACAATTTCAAAAGCGCTTTTGTTTGTACTAGAGCTCTTTTGTGAATTGAAACACAGTTGAGCAGCATCCAGAAGCTTCACCCAATTCTTCTGCGATCCGGTTACAAAATGACGCAAATATTCCTCCAACATACCATTGAACCGCTCCGTCTGGCCATCAGATTGCGGATGAAAACTTGAGCTGTGATTCAGCTTCGACCCAAGACACTTAAAGAGTTGGGTCCAAAAGTTGCTAGTGAAGCGTGAGTCACGATCACTAACAATATCTTTGGGTAGGCCCCAATATTTGACGACATGAGAGAAGAAGAGTCGAGCTGTATCTTCTGCTGATATATATTGTGGGGCAGCAATAAAGGTAGCATATTTGGAAAACCGATCTACCACAACCAAGATAGTTGTTAGATCCCCGACCTTGGGCAATCCGGTGATGAAATCCAGGGAAACACTTTCCCAAGGTCTCTTTGGGACAGCTAGTGGTTCCAAAAGTCCCGCCTGTGTTAAGCGGTCTGACTTGTCCTTCTGGCATACTAGACAAGTCTTCACATACTGAGCAACGTCATCGGCCATTTGAGGCCAATAATATGCACGGCGAAGTAACGCCATGGTGCGTTCTTCACCGGGATGGCCGGCCCACAGAGTATCATGACATTCCGCTAGAAGAGTCCTTCGTAGATCTCCTCCTTTAGGAACATAAAGTCGGTTCCCTTTCACTTTCAGAAAACCATCTTCCATGTAGAACTGGCGAGTCTTGCCTTGTCCTACCAAATCAACCAAATACTGTGAAGCAGAGAAAAGAGAAACAAAAATGTGGTCATATAATTACATATTACACAAATGGCAGAACAGATTCTTTGATCTGACCTTTTGAACCAAAAATGTAAAACCAGTTGTGGAGCTTATTCTTTGCTCATTTCCAGGGCAATTAAGCACCAAACTAAAGCACGACATCTAAACATTCATCGTTTTTGGCAATTAAATACAGATCTCTAGCTTTCGCTGCACTCATTCCAGGTTTCTCACTCATGTCCAAATCTTTCGAACTAGTTCCATATGGAAGCTCCCAGTTAAAGTGGTAGAGAAGCCGAGCCAAAGGATATCTAAAATTAGCTAAACCAAACTGCTTTTCTGGAATTCTCACAGGCATCTGGGCTGCAAGCAAACTTGAACAAAAGTGAAGTCTACTTTGGTAGAGTTCCTACAGAGCATAAGAAGCAGATACTGCAGCAATTAGGATTCACAGCTGGAGAATTACCCTTCAAGTACCTTGGAGTTCCGCTATCAACAAGAAACTCAGTATACTACAGTGGCAACCTCTCCAGGATGATTGCAAGGATCACTTCTTGGACTGCAAAGACATTGTCCTCTGCAGGGAGGGTACCGTTACTGTAGAGTGTTTTGTTTGAAATTCAGGCTTTCTGGGCTCAACTATTTGTGATTCCTACTAAGGTGGTGAAATTGATTGAAAGAATATGCAGATCTTATATCTGGTCAGGTGGCAATGTAATCACACACAAAAAAAAAAACTTGGTTGCTTGGGATATAATGTGTTTGCCCAGGGCTGGAGGGGACTCAACATCACCAACCTAAGGATTTGGAATCGTGCAGCAATAGTCAAAACTTGTTGGGATCTAGCGCATAAGCAGGACAAATTGTGGATTCGATGGATTCACACCTACTATATTAAGGGGCATAACTTCACCAATTGGACAATACCACAACAAGCTTGTTGGATGGTCAGGAAAGTATTTGAGGCCAATACAGTTCTAGAGAATCAACAATATACGCAATCACTCAAGAAAAGCTTAATCAAGCAAATATACTTGACTCTGCTTGGTGATTACAGTCGAGTGGAGTGGAAAAGCTTAGTGTTTAACAATGTTGTGCAACCAAAAGCTAAATTCTCAATGTGGCTCATGATGCATGGAAAGCTATTAACCTCTGATAGGTTGTGTAAATGGGGGCTTAATGTGGATACGCAATGTGTATGCCAAAGGCAGGAGGAAAATAGAGAACACTTATTTTGGAAGTGTGAATACACTACTGGACCAAACTACTTCAATGGATGCAACTTCAATGTCCTAGAATCATAGATTGGCAGCAACATAACCAGTGGATCATCACCTGTTGTAAAGGTAAATCTCAGCAGGCACAAGTGTTCAAAATGGTATTTGCAGAAGCTTTGTACTAGATTTGGATTGAAAGGAACCTCAGAGTTTTTGAAAAAAGAAGCAGACAATGGCAAATTATTGCGAAGGAGGTTGCTTACATATGTAATGTGTGTATACCTCCTGGAGCCAAAGCCTATCTACATAGTCTTCAGTTTGAATAGGTTTTTTTTTTGTTGTTCTGGAATTTCTTCAATAGGTAGATTTTGGAACTTAGTCGGAAATGACTGTTTAGTATCCTGTAGTCGCCTAATGAGATAGCTAGCCGTGTGAGCTAAGCTGTGGGAATGTAAATATTTCTTTGGTGATTAATAAAAATAAGTTAGTTACCAAAAAAAATGCATTCCTGGACAAATTCTTTTTCCCGAACCAGATGGAATAAACTCAAAGTGATTTCCTATATAGTCAATAGAAGAATTCTCAAATCTCTCTGGTATAAAACTCTCAGGGTCATGCCAAACTTCTGGATCCCTTCCAATTGCCCATGTATTAACTAGTACTGTGGCCTTAGAAGGTATTGTATATCCATCAATACATGTTTGTTCCCTACATTCCCTATGCACTATACTTGGAGCATGTAGCCTTAATGTTTCTTTAACCACTAACATTAGGTAGGCAAATTATCAAGATTTTCTTCATCAAAACTCGATTTCCCTTTGAAGGCTTGTCACACTTCACTTTGTGCCTTGGCCATAATGTTGTATTCTGGTCCGGGCTTGGGTCTAAATGGGCTTAACGGGCCGGGCTTAACGGGCCTGGGCTTAGCGGGCCTGGGCTCTGGCAGTCCCGGGCCTCACGGTCCCGGGCTTCGTGGGCTCAACGGATGGAACCAGCCCGTGACGGGCCTAAGCCCATATGGTCCTGGGCTAAACGGGTCAGGCTCGTGGGCTTAGTGGGCCTAACGGGCTTTTTTATTTCCGGGCTTTTTTTATTTATTTTTTTGTTTAAGGCAATTTCTTGTAAACCATATCATGTCTATATAAATAATATATATGTAGAAATCTAATTATTAAAGTGCTTGACGAAAAAGTAAAATAACAAAACAATAGTAAAACTAAATTGCCATGCATAATAAATTAATAAGAAAGTACAACATGAAGCATAAATACGTCTAATAATTTTAAAATAACACAAATTGTTGAAATATCTTAAAGACGAATTTGCGGATAAATACCATCAACACAATACGTTATATGCCTCCTTAAAATGCCTGTGGTACACCCTGAACGAAAATTTAAGACTCTTCCACAGTTCTTGCATTTTAATATTTGGCCTTCTTCATTTTCTTCAAGCACTTCATAGTAGTGCGAAACAAATAAGCGCACTCTTTCCGAACGAGGCATGATGTAACTTGAAAATTAAGATTGAGACTTGAAGTCTTGAAAATTGGAGATTGAGAGATTGAGAGAAATTTAGATTGAGAAATGAGTATTGAGTATTGAAATGAAGAAGAAGGAGGGGGTATTTATAGTGTTAGAGAAGGTTAGTTTTGTAAATTAAAAAAAATGGCTATTTGTGCAATATAGCCGTTGGTGGTCATTGGGGGTGGGGCCCTCATTTTGAATTTTGAAAAATCTTGTTTTGTTGTATATATAGTATACTATATATAGTATGTTATGTATATATATTTTCAAATATAATTTCTTATAATGTGATATATATATATATATATATTTTCTTGTAGTATATATTGTATGTTATGTATATATATTACCTTATATATTTTCTTGTAGTATATATTGTATGTTATGTATATATATTATCTTATAAATTTTCTTGTAGTATATATTGTATGTTATGTATATATATTACCTTATATATATATATATATATTTTCTTGTAGTATATATTGTATGTTATGTATATATATTACCTTATATATTTTCTTGTAGTATATATTGTATGTTATGTATATATATTATAGCTTATAAATAATTGCAAGTTAAAGACAAAAAAATATTGCAAAAAGATATTCAAGGGCATGTCTTATAATTTTTATTACCAAAAATGGTATATCTTTCTTAGTCTTCCTCCCCCCAATGGAATGAGCACAACAAGGTACTAATACCACCATTAAAAGGGAAAAAAACTAAAAGAAGATATGTCAAAGTACAAGGTACACCATAATCTACATTGTAAGTACAAGGTACACCATAATCTACCGTCCAAGATTTAAGTGCTTTTAAGCCCGCAGCTCTTTTAGACGATTGTGAACTAGACGAAGTAGGGGTTGGAACATTTGACCTAGCATGCTCTAAGGCAAGTTGATAATCATTATAAATTGTTTGAGCATTAATTTTAATTGAGACTTTTGCATCTGCAAGTGTAGCAAATTCCTCATTTGAAAGATCTAAAGCCTTATAAATATTTGAGTACCAAAAATGAGGACCTCCTAATTTCATTGTAAGATTTAACATTGCAGCAACACCATAAATAGGAGGGATAGGGAAAAAATATTTTTTAAACTTTTCTTTCATTGCATTTATAGCAAGTTGATAAATTTTCCCACCCTCCGAAAATTCAACAAACAAATCACATAGTGCTGCAATATAAACTAAACAGTTTGAAATAGTAGGATAATATTGCCCAGAAAATGCATTTGTAGCAATTTGAAAATGTTCTAAAAAATCTATAAGAATTTTAACATTCGTCCAATATTGAGTAGTAAGCATTTCATCATCATCCTCACCACCCACCCGAGCATTAAACGTTGCATTAATTGGGTTTCTATATTCATATGCAACTACTAAACTTTCGTACATATAATTCCATCTAGTCGGGCAAGCTTTAGGAACCTTTCTTTCTCTAAGGCCATATTCATCACATTTTTTAAAATATTCTCTTAGTCTACTTCTACGGTTTGAATAAAAAAGCCAATTAAGAGTCATTCTAACCTTTTCAATTTCTAAATTTAAAATTCGCATACCATCACCGACAATTAAATGATAAATATGACAAATACATCTAACATGGAATATATTCCTAAATGCGGGATTTAGTGTTGTTGTAAGTATGCCTATAGCACTAGTGTTACTAGAAGCATTATCCATAGAAATTGCCATTATTTTATCTCTAAAGCAAAAATATCTACAAATATCTGCAACAGTGTTAGCTATAAACTTACCTGTGTGACATGAATTAATTATTCTATACGCAATAATGCGTTTTTGCATTGTCCACTCCTCATCTATCCAATGACTTGTAACAGTTAGATAATCACAATCATTACCACTTCTACCAATATCAGTAGTAATAGAAATCCGATTACTTATATGAGTAAATAAATACCGCAAATATTGTTCATATTCATGTTTATATTTATAAATATCGCTCTTAACTGTTGCGCGAGGCCAACCTTTATAAGTAGGATTAAAAACTCTTCTAATATAATGCACCCAATTAGGATTAGAGGGAAAAGAATAGGGTAAGCACATAACGGTAACCATCTTTGCTAATTCTTCACGATCTCTATTTGGATCGTAATATAAAATACCTCCGGTCACAGTGTTAATTCCTGGTTGAACTAGATTTGAACCTGTACTAGGGTTAACATCAGAATCTACATGTGTTCCCTCTAGCTGCGCTTTCATTTGTAAATATCTAGCTTTATCTCTAGGGTGTATTTTTATGTGCCTAGTCAAACTACCCGTGCCACTACGGTCTCCAGTATATTTATGCGCATTTCCCACATGTTTTACACTTAGCCTTATTTTGTTCTCTTACTTGAGTAAGAAAATTCCAAACTAATGATGTTTCTAGGCGTTTAGAAGGTTGTCTATTAAAACTAGGGGTTTCTACAGGTGGGTCGGACGGTACATCAGTTGGGTTATTAACAGGACTAGTAGGTATATCATCTAAATCCGGTTGGGTTTCATCTTCATCCTCATTTTCCTCATCATTTTCAAAGATAGTTTCATTAGGATAAAGAGCATTCATAGTTTCATCATCTAAATTTTGACCTGGTGCAACATTATGGCAAAATTGACTATCAGAAAATTGAAAACAGGGGTTATCACTATCAAGAATAATAGGAGCAGCAGGACGTCTACCAGGTCTGGGTCGGGGAGCCGGGGGAAGGGTAGTAGGTTGGCCACTACTTTCACCAATTTTAGCTTTACCCTTACCACCAAAAATATTTTTCAAAGAAAATGCCATATTAATTATAATTATACTAAATAAAACTAACAAAACTATAATATTAAAACTTAAGAGTTGGAACGCATTTACCGAATTGCCGAACAACTTCTTGAAAATTGAAAATCATTGAAGACTTGAATACTTCAATTCACCAACTTCACAATTTTTCACGAAATTTCAACAATAAAACAAGCAATTATAGTAGAGAGATTGATGAATTAGTGAGTAAAAATGAAAGAATGAGGGGGTATTTATAGTTGAGAATTGGGAAAAAGTGTAATTATATAAAGTTTGGGGTTAAAATAAAGTTTGAAGGCCAAATGACTATTTTTTAAACTTCCAAACGGTCAAAATTGCAGCCCAACGGCTATAATTTTAATTTTTGACCGTTGTTTTTTTTTTTTTTTAAAGTAGCCGTTAGGCCCGGTAAGACCGGCCCAGACCCGCTAGCCGGTCCCGGGCTTAGCGGTCCCGGGCTCGTGGGCTTTTTTACCATACCCGGCCCGCCACAGACTTTTTGCACCACTAAGGACCGGCCCACCAGACCCATTTAGCCCGTTAGAACCGCGGACCCGGTCCGGTCCCGATCCCAGCCCGGCCCACCGTACAACATTACTTGGCCATGACGTTTGGGTTCTTCATCAGTTCTGACACTGCCCAAATAATAGCTGTAGTAGATGAAGTTTCAGTTCCAGCAGTAAATATGTCCTACACCAACGAATAATAAATAACAACATCAGAACAATGCAATGATAAGAGTTGCATCTAAACATCTCTGTTTAGCTGCATACATTTGAATGATGATTATATATGCATTTTGTACCTCTTTTAAGAGTCCTCCCGAACTTCTATAAATTTAGTTTGTCAAATTAGAATCACTTAACTAATCACCGAGATGGGATTGACATAGATTTGACCCTTTATATTATACAGAGAAGAAGAAGTTAGTGACAAAAACAATTAAAATATTTTTTTAACGAAAAATTATTTAATTTTACCTAAGTAATATGAAAGTCACTTAGACATAGTAATTTATTGAAAATAGGAGTAACTAATATGGTCACAAAATCTTCCACTCGTTCTCAGCACCAGTTGAGTCGTTCTCAGCACCAGTTGAGTATCACTAGCAAAAAGCTATTCTTTAAAAGCTACAGACTTGCATCAATAGAAGAAGGTGGAACTGGAAGTTTATGCAAAATGGGAGGAAATGGTTGTTCAAAGACGAATGCCCATGTCTATTTTGATGGCTTGCATCCAATTGAAGTTGTGAACGTTGTGCTTGGTAACAGTTTTTTTTAACAATGTGGTACGTGACGCCCAGACAGACGTGTTTTATATCTAATGATTTCGGGTATAACTTGCATTCAAAGACTCGATAGTTTGTGGATTCTCAATGCGAGAGTCGCTATATGGTTATAGGGCTTTTGATTCTAATTTCAAAGCTGAAATTTGCCCTACAATTGGAAACCGCTCTCTCAAGTTTAAGACATTGCCCTTTGTCATGTCTAATTTAATTTTAGAGATAGAATTACGAGTGTAGATAAGGTATTATGCTTGTATTATCTCGGTTGCTTTTATTTCTACTTGTGCATAATTGGTGTTTACCTCAATTGAGAAAGCCTATTCACATTTCAATTGATTACGCAAGAAGAATTGGAGATGCATATTAGATAATAGGAAATTGATTACTACAAAATTGTTTTTTGTTTTGGTAGATTACTAAAAAATTGTTATTTTAAAGGAAATATCTAAAATAAATGAAATTAAGATATAATTGCCAAATCTCCTAAACTATGCTTCACACTTGTGCTTTAAAATAAATTGTTGTTATTACGGATTTATGCATTAATATTCTGTATATTTCAACTTTCAAGCAAAAATAAAGAGGACTGTTAATGAGATTTTAGATATAAAAATAAAATTTCTTCATTTTTATTGGCCAATATTCGGTAGTAAAATTGAGGAGAACTTAATTAATTTATGCAGATGGACAATTTTACAAAGAAAAATGTTTACGAGTTATAATAGAGGATAAGTTTCATTTTTATATAAACTTTGTTCAAGATTTTCATCTTCAAAATAATTTATTAGTTTCTAGAATAATTTATGCGACAATAATATAAAATTGAAGTAACATATTAAAATTTTGTACTACTCCATTTAGGAATAGGAGAGGAGACTGAATATAATAGGGTAAACGCAGACTAAATAGCCAAATAAGAAACAAAACTTTTAAGCAACCAAAATACTTACTAGTACAAAAATACACTACGTAGCAGAGGCGAGAGAAGCAGAGAATATTCACATAACATTCTTCGTAGTTGTTTGACCAAAAGATATTAAAATCTTTTTGATTAAATCAATTAAAGAAGATGAAGAGGTAAATTTTAGTTACACATAGTAATGTCACGCCCCGAGCTTGGGCCTGGACGTAACAGGACACTCGGTGCCTGTCTACATATGATCGAGCGAACCAACTGGCTGGCTGAATCAACATGTGATATCATAACACACTAAATGCAGAAGATAAACTAACACATGCTGATATACTGAAAGTCTGAATGATAAAACAATCAAAGTGTGGAAATACTAATACAATTTTGCAACATATTTGTAGTCAACACACCTTAATATGAAAAGCCTACGACTCTGTCTAGCTGTTACTCTAGTCTATGAAGCCTCTATTGAAGTACTGAAAACACTGTCTATCTGTAACCACTGAAAGACTGTAAAGTAATGATAATGCCCTGAAAGAACTGGGGATCACCAAATAGCTGGTACGAAAATCCTAGCACTCTGAATCAACAACCTGTAAATCATTACTTGCATCGTGAAATGCAGGCCCCAGGTAAAAAGGACGTCAGTACATTTGAATTGCACTAGTATGTAAAGCAACTGAAAGAAAGAATTATAAATGTTGAAACGGAACTAAGCTGATAACTGAGAATTGATAATTGATAATTGATAACTGAAATGATAATTATTGAAACTAAAAATGAAATGATAACTGATGACTGATAACTGATAACTGAACTGATAACTGGTAAATGAAATGATAACTTATAGCTGAAATGATAATCAATAATTGAACTGAACAAAGGAAGTAAGGATACGAATACTCCCTCTTCTGAATGATGAACAACCTGTTTATCTGAATAAGATACGGCCTCGGGCCCAATATATATGTGCACAAGCTACATCTTCTGGCCCAAGTATACGTATACATAACTATGGCCTCAAGCCCAAAAATGCATAAAGCATAAACTAAGGCCTCAGGACCAAACATGCATAAAACATAAACTACGGCCTCAGGCCCAAACATGCATAAAGCATAAACTATGACCTCAGGCCCAAATACAGGTGTTCAATATTCAGGAATTTAATGAGGAACTGAGAATCACACTACAATACATGATAGTGAAATACTGAATCACACTGAGGTATATAATACTGGAATACTGGATCACACTAAGTTACATAATACTGGAATACTAAATAGGACTAGACTGAGACATGTATTCTTAAATTGATTTTGAACACTGAAATTTCAACTGTTTATGGCATATTGACTAATCTATACTAAGACTCGGGGGCATCAAACTCAAGTCTATATTGAATACGCACTGAGCTCACAACGTTCAGAATGAAAGTCATGAACGAGTTATGAAGCTAGAGAATAGAAGTTCTACAACTATTTAAGGAACTAGGCTAAACTCTATTTTTTATGCAATTAGTAACGTCGTAAAAGAAACGTAGTGTAGGGAGAATCATTAACGTTCCCAAACATAGAGAGTTAGCCTCATATACCTTAATTTCGCCCCTTAGTGATACTACAATGATCCACAATACTAAGAACCTTCAATCTACAATAGCAACATTCAATGAAACCCAATATTAGTAACAAATTCTATAACTTAAGCCATTTAGGCATATTATTAAACACCTTGTAGGCATAAATCTTTACATCTCATCACCATATAATTAGTTCATCTAACTACCACCATTCATCAATAATTTATCCCACCATCATTATTAGCCAATTTATAACTTCCAAAAACACATATATGACCATCCATCCACACCCAACCAACAAAGTTCCATTAAATAAATATCTTTCAATCTCTATAATAGTTGTATAATCAAATTGGGAACTTATGATTTCCACTCACCATACCAAGAGTTCCAATACTTTTCATACTTATATTCCCTCAATAAATCCATACATGCAAGTCTAAGGGTGTAGGATTACCTTTTTGGAAGAAATCTTGCAAAACCCTCCTTTGAGTTCTTGAAGAAATCCCTTGAAGATCTAAGTATTTTATATGTAGATTTCATTAATACTAGTGTATAAATGATGGAATTCATACCAAGATAATGGAGATTCCTTACCTTGAAGATGGGACGGGTTGGAGGTCTTGAGAGAGTGGAGGAAAACCCTAAAATTCGTCCAAATAAAGTGGGAAAAATAACTCTAGAAGGTTTTATATCAAAATAGGGCCGGGTTAAAAAAAACAAGATTTGCACAGCTGCGGCGCATGGGGCTGCACGGTAATGAAAAATATGCCTAGAAACGAAATTTGGCAGTGTTTTGTTAATCTACACAGCCACGCCGCATGGTGCGACGCATGAGGCGGCGCTGTAGTGTAAAATTCTGCCAGTGTTTGGTAATTTGGTCATAACTTCTGGTAAGAGTGTCCAAATGACGAACATTTGAAGCGTTAGAAACTACACTCGAAGATCTTTCATTTTATAGGTTGTTAATCAGATAAAACCTTATGTAAATGTTGATATGCTCATCCAAATTATAGTCTTGTGCCTGCTCATTTAGAATTTTAATTTATCATGTAATTTTCCAACTTGGCTTAGACTTAGGTCTTTCCTTGGACCCCAAATCACTTATGATATGCCTTGTACACTTATTATCATAACCAATTGATAACCATCATATTAATACTCATTTAATGCATCCACAACTAATTCAAATTTATGGGGTGTTACATTATCTCCCCCTTAGGATCATTCGTCCTCGAATGATTGTCCTGGCTGTATCTTCGGCTAACTCTGGACCTTAAATGGGTCTGGTGGGAACATGAACTTTCATTATCACTTGCATACTAAACTGAATGAATACACGATTACTGAACTGATGAGGTACTAGACTGAATGGCTACTAAATTGACTAAATACTGAAATACATGGAGATTGTAATATAAGGCCTGAATGAGAAGGTTAGATACCTCCGACATTTCTCCAAAATACCTACCAGCTAACAGAGCATAACACTAGCTCCATAGGGAATAATAATATGCATAACATGATACATATACATGAACACTTGTCTGTTATAGATACACGAATTCTGAACTAACGTGGATATATGAATACTGAACTGGCACGAATAATCGAGTACTGAACTGACGTGAATATCTGATCACTAAACTCACATCAATATCTGAGTATTAAGCTGGCATGAATATTTGAGTACTAGATTGACATGAGTATCTGAGTACTGAATTGACTTGAATGTTCTAACATGATACATGAAATACTGGTGTACAACCGTGATTTATTGTGGAAATTCTAACTCATAAGATACTTACCCAATCCTTCATAGGATCCTATATGGGCCGATGTATCTGGGATTGAGCTTTACTTTCTTCCCAAATCTTATAACACCTTTCATAGGCGAAACGTTTAGAAACACCCAATCATCAACTTGAAACTCTAGGTCTCTATGTTGTATGTTCGAATAGGACTTTTGGCGACTCTGAGCTGTCTTCAAATGCTCTTAAATCAACTTGATTTTCTCTATAAACTGATTGACCAAATCTGGTCCCAACAACTCTGCTTCGCCAATTTCGAACCAACTAATTGGCAATCTATACCTTCGCCCATAAAAATGATGCTTTCAAAATGATCGAGATAATCCTATTATAAGGTCCATATTTACCATCTCTACTAAAGGATATGTGTGTTCTGAGATAAACACTTAGTTTTCTGCTGCTCGACTTTCACTTGCTGAAAATTCAGACACTTGGCCACAAAGTCTGCAACCTTCTTTTTCATGTCGTTCCACCAATAAATCTCCTTAAGATCATGATACGACTTTGGGAAACCTAGGTGGATGGAATACCTGGAATTTCGGGCTTCTAACATCTTCCTCCCTCGCTAGGTCCATCTATGGTTGGAACATACAATCTGTCTTGGTAACTCAAAGTACCATCATCTCCCCCTTGTTCAAAAGCCATCATCTTATGCATGTGAATCCCTTTTTTTCAGCTGCAACAAATAGGTATCCTCAAGCCATTTCTCCTTCACTTCGTGTCACGACTCCAGTTCTCCCTCTGTGAACTGTCGTGACGGTACTTAGTCTTTACGAATAGGTAAGCCTAACAAATGCGAAAAATGAACTAACTTGCGGAATAAATAATCTAAAGCTGAAAAAACAGAAGGAAACAATATTTAAATGCCGCTCGGCATATATACATAACTTCTCGAAATATGATACACTATCCCAAAACCCGGAAACTCACGGATCCACAAGATGAGAAAAAAACACTACATGGCTCTAACTCCGGAATGTCTAATAAGAACAGAAAAATACAGAAGGGCTAAAATACTAAAAGCAGGAATAGAAAGGGACTTCTCGGTCTGCGGACGTGGCAGATGTACCTCGAAGTCTCTAGAGCAGTCGTCTCCTCAAGTATGATAGGCCTGAGTAGCAGTACCTGGATCTGCACATGAAAAACATGCGCAGAAGGGGAATACGTACACCACAATGGTACTCAGTAAGTGCCAAGCCTAACCTCGGTTGGGTAGTGACTAGGAAGGTCAGGGCCCTACTGAGGTTAAATAAAATATAAAGATGACAGGATAAGATAAGCAGTGCAATTGAGAATCTACAGTAAGAATCTATACAGGATAATAAGAGTACAATAACGGAAACAGAGATGAAGGCAAACCACAAGGAAGTACCACTCATAACAAGGATGATAACTGGGATCTCTTGGTATCCTCAATGTATCCCGAGGATATCTTGGTATCCTCAATATATGCTAGGTATCCCTTGGTATCCCGAGGATCTTGGTATCCTCAATATATGCTAGGGATCCCTCGGTATCCCAAGGTTCTCTTGGTATCCTCAATATATGCTAGGGATCTCTTGATATCCCGAGGATCTCTTGGTATCCTCAATATATGTGTCAGGGAACTCTTGGTATCCCACACCTTAGTTCAGATCATAAATACATACAGGGGATCTTCCGGGATGCCATCCCGTAATTCCAAAGTAAAAACACACAGCAGGAACACAAGAATACCCAATTAAGCTAAATTTTGTACCAAGTAAACAATTAATTCTAGCCTAACATGCTTCATGTAATGCAATTAAGGAAGTTTAAGCAAATAGGCAATTAAGTCAACTAAACATGCTTTTCTAAACAAGTAACAGGCTAAATTCACAGGTAGAATAAAACATGAAAAAGAACTCAATTGAAATACTTAAGGAAAAAACCGGATTTTTCAACAATTAGCTCAAGTACGTGCTCATCACCTCACGTAAAAGGCATTTCAATTATCAAATATATCATATCCTAGGGGGAGGGGGTCCCCCCATGTCACGACCCGGATTTCCCACCATCGGGTGTCGTGATGGCGCCTACTATCGGAGCTAGGCAAGCCAAATATTTAAAACACCTTTCCTGCTTTCTTTCAAACAATATAATAAACGAGACAAAATCTAAGCGGAAGACTTTAAATCTAAAGCAACTGAAAACCAAAAGTGCGGAAGTTTGAACCAAAATGCTACCCAGAGTCTGGTGTCACTAGCTCACGGACTACTACAGAATACTACAATCAATGTCTGAAGGGAAAATATATCATGTTTGTCTGATACAAGATAAACAAACAAAAAAAACATGGAAAGGGACTTCGGCCTGCGAACGCCAGCTAGGCTACCTCGAGAGTCCCTGGACTGATGATAGCTCCCAGAAGTCCTACTGTTACAGTCCATAAGCTGCTCCCTGATCTGTGCACCAAAAATGCACAGAGTGTAGCATCAGCACAACCGACCCCATGTGCTGGTAAGTGCCTCGCCTAACCCCGGCGAAGTAGTGACGAGGCTAGATAGTACCTACCACAATTAACCTGTACAGATATATATACAACAAGTGCAAGAAAACAATAACAAGATAATACAAAGTAAAATTGGGAGGGGACATGCTATCGGGGAGTAACAGATAAAAATGAAATATCAGAAATAAATAGAAGAAACACCGGTTTCCATGATATATATATATATATATATATATATATATATATATATATATAGTGGACGGCGTGCCACACGATCCCATAATATCATATATAAGTGGACGGCGTGCCACACGATCCCATAATATCATATATAAGTGGACGGCGTGCCACACGATCCCATAATATCATATATAAGTGGACGGCGTGCCACACGATCCCATAATATCATATATAAGTGGACGGCGTGCCACACGATCCCATAATATCATATATAAGTGGACGGCGTGCCACACGATCCCATAATATCATATATAAGTGGACGGCGTGCCACACGATCCCATAATATAGATCGTAATATCTGACTTCATATAGTAGACCCCTTCAGGGGAGAATAACAACTCAATACCTTTAACCCGACAAGGGTACAGCTAACAGCCCAAAATATCCCGACAAGGGAGAATATATATATCAGTCTACACATCCCGGCAAGGGAGTATTCACAACACATTCTCCTTTTAAATCATTCTTCCTCAACCGTTCACATTATATGAAACTTATCAAATAAACAAGGAGCTTGTGTCACATTATTCGAATTAAAAGCAATCAAGACTCACGGTCATGCTAGACTCCGGTGCATAGATAACCGTCACCATGCCTATACACCGTACTCCACATTAGCAAGTAGCAAATATCATCCTAATCCTATTCCCTCAAGCCAAAGTTAGAACAAACACTTACCTCGAATGCTCCAAACTCAACTCACGCTTCTAGTATAGCTTTACCTCTTGATTCCACCACCAATCCGCTCGAATCTAGTCATAAGTTACTTAATCACATTAATAATTACTAAATGAATCACTCCCCATGCATGAAAATAAATTTTACAAGGTTTTTCCCAAAATGGTCAAAAATACTCCCGGACCCACGTGGTCGAAACTCGAGGTTTGGACCAAAACCCGGTTACCCATTCCCCCCATGAATCCAAATATATGAGTTGGTTTGAAATCGGACCCCAAATTGAGGTCCAACTCCTCAATTTGTAGAAAACCTAGATTCTACCCAAAACACCCAATTTCACCCATGAAAATCTTTGATTTGACGTTGAAATCATGTTAAAAGATGTTAAGAAATGAAGAAAATGAGTTAGAAATCACTTACCAATCGTTTTGAAGAAGAAAAATTGTTTGGAAAATCTCCTCTTAGGTTTTGGGTTTTTGAAAAGTGAAAAATGACTGAGATTTTCCAGACTTGTATACCTTTCTGAGGACCTGGCGCGGACCGCACAAGAATGTGTTGCGGCCGCGCCGAGTGGGAGAAAAATTGGGGCTTCTCTGAACCCTTCCATCGCGGACCGCACTGTTTTGGTGCGCGGCCGCGCTGGTTAACCTGAACCCTACCCTCAGACTCAGCCACACGGACCGCACAGAAAGGCATCGCAGCTGCGCGGCACCAGCGCGGACCGCGCAGAAATGACCGCGGCCACGCTGGTGTCTGCAACACCTGAACCTGCATTTTCTTAAGTCCAAGACCTCCCGGGCCCCATTCAAAACTCACCCTAGCCCTCGGGGCTCCAAACCAAACATGCACACAACCTTAAAAATATCTTACGAACTTACTCGTGCGATCAAATTGCCAAAATAACATCATATACATAGGATCAAGCCTCAAACACATAATTTTCTTTCAACTTTCATAAAAACTTAATTTCCCCATTTTAAGTCCGAGACACGTCATATGACGTCCGTTTTTAGCCAAACTTTACAGATAGTGCTTAAAACATATTTAAGACTTGTACCGGGCGTCAGAACCAAAATATAAGCCCGATACCACAGTTTTCTGATCAATTTTCTTCTTCATTTTCCTTAATTAATTTTAGAAAATAATTTCACACAAAAATTCATTTCTCGGGCTTGGGACCTCGGAATTTAATTTCGGGTACACACCCAAGTCCCATATTTTTCTACGGACCCTCCGGGACCGTCGAATCACAGGTCCGGGTGCATTCACCCAAAATGTTGACCGATGTCAATATTATGCGTATTAAATATCAAAATTCATCAAATTTCTCGCAACATTCGCATATTTCAACATAAAAGCTTTCCGGCTTCGCACCCGGACTGCGCACGCAATATCGAGGCAACTAAAAGTGAGGTTTTCAAGGCCTCGGAAGCACGGAACAAGGAAGAATTACGGTGATAACCCTTTGGGTCGTCACATTCTCCACCTCTAAAACAACCGTTCGTCCTCGAACGGACAAAAGAATGAAGTACCTGAGTCGGGAAATAAATGAGGATAACGGCCCTGCATTTCGGACTCGGACTCCTAGGTCGATGCCTCAGGAGGCTGACCTCTCTACCGAACACGCACCGAAGGAAAACTCTTCGACCTCAACTGTCGAACCTGCCGGTCTAGAATAGCCACCGGCTCCTCTTCGTATGACAGATCTTTGTCCAATTGGACAGTGCTGAAATCTAACACGTGCGATGGATCTCCGCGATACTTCCGGAGCATAGATACATGAAACACGGGATGCATAGCTGACAAGCTAGGTGGCAAGGCAAGTCTATAAGCCACCTCTCCTACACGATCAAGAATCTCAAATGGACCGATAAACCTAGGGCTGAGCTTGCCCTTCATCCCAAATCTCATCACGCCCTTCATAAGCGATACACGGAGTAATACCCGCTCACCAACCATGAAAGCAACATCTCTGACCTTGCAGTCTACATAACTCTTCTGTCTGGACTGAGCTGTACGAAGTCTATCCTGAATAATCCTGACCTTGTCCAAGGCCTCCTGAACCAGATCCGTACCCAATAATCGAGCCTCTCCCGGCTCAAACCATCCAACTGGAGACCGACATCGCCTACCATACAACGCCTCATACGGAGCCATCTGAATGCTGGACTGGTAGCTGTTGTTGTAGGCGAACTCTGCTAAAGGCAAAAACTGGTCCCACGAGCCTCCAAAATCAATGACACAGGCTCGGAGCATGTCCTCAAGAATCTGAATAGTCCTCTCGGACTGACCGTCCGTCTGGGGATGAAATGTTGTACTCAACTCAACCTGGGTGCCCAACTCTCGCTGAACCGCTCTCCAGAAATACGAGGTAAACTGCGTACCCCGATCCGAAATGATAGATAGCGGCACCCCATGAAGGCGAACAATCTCCCTGATATAAATCTCGGCTAACCTTTCAGACGAATAGGTGGCTGCAACAGGAACAAAATGCGCCGACTTGGTCAGCCTATCAACAATAACCCAAACCGCATCAAACTTCTTCCGAGTCATCGGAAGTCCAGTAACAAAATCCATAGTAATCCTCTCCCACTTCCACTCGGGAAGCTCAATCCTCTGAAATAAACCACCGGGCCTCTAATGTTCGTACTTAACCTGCCGACAGTTCAAATAACGAGCCACATATGCAACAATATCTTTCTTCATTCTATACCACCAATAGTGCTGCCTCAAATCCTGATACATCTTCGCGGCGCCCGGGTGAATAGAATACCGAGAACTGTGGGCCTCCGCTAAGATCGACTCTCGAACCCCATCAACATTGGGCACACAAACTCGCCCCTGCAATCTCAATAAGCCATCATCATCTAAGGTTACTTTCTTGACACCTCCACGCTGCACCGTGTCTCTCAAGACACACAAATGGGGATCATAGAATTGCCGATCACGGATACGCTCCAATAACGAAGAACGAGCGACCGTGCAAGCTAATACTCGACTAGGCTCAGAAATGTCCAACCTCACAAACTGATTGGCCAAAGCCTGAACGTCCAAAGCAAGCGGTCTCTCACCGACCGGAATATAAGCAAGACTGCCCATACTGGCTGACTTCCTACTCAAGGCATCGGCCACCACATTGGCCTTTCCCGGGTGATATAAGATAGTGATGTCATAATCTTTCAACAATTCCAACCACCTCCTCTGCCTCAAATTCAACTCCTTTTGCTTGAACAAATACTGAAGACTCTTATGATCTGTGAACACCTCACACGCCACACCATACAGATAGTGCCTCCAAATCTTTAATGCGTGAACAATGGCTGCTAACTCTAAATCATGCACTGGATAGTTCTTCTCATGAACCTTCAACTGCCTCGAAGCATAGGCAATGACCTTGCCATCCTACATCAACATTGCACCCAGTCCAATGCGAGATGCATCACAATAGACTGTATAGGGCCCTAAACCTGTGGGCAAAACCAACACCGGTGCCGTGGTCAGAGCTACCTTGAGCCTCTGAAAGCTCGCCTCACACTCATACGACCATCTAAACTGGGCACCTTTCTGGGTCAATCTGGTCATAGGGGCTGCAATGGATGAAAACCCCTCTACGAACCGACGGTAGTAACCTGCTAACCCTAGGAAACTCCGAATCTCCATAGCTGAAGCTGGTCGAGGCTAGTTCTTGACTGCCTCTATCTTCTTCGGGTCTACCTGAATACCTGCTGCTGATAGACATGACCCAGGAATGCGACCGAACTCAACCAAAACTCGCACTTTGAGAACTTAGCATACAACTGACTATCCTTCAGGGTTTGAAGAACCACTCTGAGGTGTTGCTCATGCTCCTCCTGACTGCGGGAGTATATCAGAATATCGTCAATGAAAACAATCACAAACAAATCCAGATAGGGCCTGAACACTCGGTTCACCAATTCCATAAATGCTGTTGGGGCATTGGTCAACCCAAATAACATGACCAAAAACTCATAGTGCCCATACCGAGTGAGAAATGCTATCTTAGGGACATCAGACGCCCTAATCTTTAGCTGGTGGTAGCCAGATCTCAAATCTATCTTTGAAAACACCCTCGCACCCTGAAGCTGGTCGAATAAATCGTCGATCCTCGGCAGTGGATACTTATTCTTAATTGTAACCTTGTTCAATTGCCGGTAATCGATGCACATTCTCATCGAACCATCCTTTTTCTTAACAAACAACACCGGCGCACCCCAAGGCAAAACACTAGGTCTAATGAAACCCTTATCAAGCAAGTCCTGAAGCTGCTCTTTCAACTCTTTCAACTCTGGCGGGGCCATGCGATATGGCAGAATGGAAATAGGCTGAGTGCCCAGGGCCAAATCAATACAAAAGTCGATATCCCTGTCGGGCGGCATACCCGGCAAGTCTGAAGGGAAAACCTCAGGAAACTCCCGAACAACAGGCACAGAATCAATAGAAGGGGCCTCCGCGCTAGAATCGTGAACATATGCCAAGTAGGCCAAACATCCCTTCTCGACCATATGCCGAGCTTTCACATACGAGATAACACTACGGGTACAATGACCAGAAGTCCCCCTCCACTCTAAACGGGGTAAATCCGGTAAGGCTAAGTTTACGGTCTTGGCATGGCAATCCAAGATAGCATGGTACGGGGATAACCAATCCATCCCCAATATAACATCGAAGTCGACCATGTCCAAAAGCAACAAATCAACACGGGTCTCAAGACCCCCAAACACTACGATACAAGAACGATGAACTTGGTCGACCATAATAGAATCACCCACCGGTGTTGACACATAAGCAGGAATACTCAACGAGTCACTAGGCATAACCGAATAGGGTGCAAAATAGGATGACACATATGAATACGTAGATCTGGGATCAAATAGCACAGAAGCATCCCTATTAAAGACCAGAATAGTACCTGTAATCACAGCATCTGATGACTTAGCCTCTGGCCTGGCTGGCAAGGCATAACAACGGGGTTGGGACCCACCTCCCTGAATCATATCCCTGGGACGATCTGCTGCTGGCTGACCCCTACCTCTAGCGGTCTGAGCTCCACCTCTAAGACCTCTACCTCTACATTTATGTCCTCTACCCCCGCCTCTAGCCGACTGGGCAGGCGGTGGGGCAACTGGTGCCTGGATCATCGGGCGAGAACCCTGCTGCTACGAGCTGCTGGAAGCTCGAGGGAAATATCTGGCAATGTGACTCACATCGCCGCAAGTACAACAAGCCCTCGGCTGCTGAGAAAAACGAAGTGGTGGTGCACTGATAGGTGCTGATGGTGAACTGAAGAGCTGCTGGTCAGAATACTGCGGCTGAGAACCACGACCACCTGGTGTACCATGAGAAGCCTGGAGAGCTGACTGAAAGGGCCTCGAAGGATGGCCTCTACCATAAGAATCCCTACCTCCAGACGAGGTACCACTGAATCTACCAGAATGACGGGGCCTCTTATCAGACCCATGACCACCTCCCTGAGCAAGTGCCATCTCTATCCGGCGGGCACCATCTGCCGCCTCCTGAAATGAAATCTCACTACTGGCACTCATGGCCATCTGAACACGGATCGGCTGGGCCAACCCATCAATAAACCTCTGCACCCTCTCTCTATTGGTGGGGAGTATCACAATGGCATGACGAGCAAGATCAATGAACCGGGTCTCATACTGGGTGACCGTCATATGACCCTGCTGGAGACGCTCAAACTGCCTGCGAAGAGCATCTCGCTGAGTAACTGGAAGAAACTTCCCCAGAAATAACTCTGAAAACTGATCCCAGGTCAATGATGGCGACCCTGCTGGCCTGGCTAAACAGAAATCCCTCCACCAAGTCTTGGCGGATCCTGCCAGGCGAAAAGTGGCGAAGTCGACCCCATTGGTCTCTACAATGCCCATAGTCCGTAGAACCTCATGACAGCTGAATATGAAATCCTGAGCATCCTCTGAGGGGGTGCCACTATATGTGGTTGTGAAGAGCTTGGTGAAACGATCAAGCCTCCACAAAGCATCCGCGGACATAGCCATATCATCGCTGGACTGAGCCGCAATACCTGGTTGGGCTGCCACAGTTGGCTGAACTGCCACGGCTGGCTGAACTGCTGGAACCTGAGCCTGAGGAGCTACCAGCTCTGGAGTACGAGTATCGGGAGTCTGAACTCCTCCCCCAGCCTGAGATGTGGCTAGAGCTACGGGAAGCAAACTCGCTCTAGAAATTCCCTCCACAAAGCCTACCAGTTGGACCAAAGCGTTCTGAAGCACTGGAGTGGCTATGAAACCCTATGGGACCTGAGTTGGGCCCACTGGAACAGCTGGGACCAGAACCTTCTCCTCAAAATCGACTTGAGGCTCCGTCGCTAGAAATGCTGCTCGGGGCTGAGCTCTGCCCCGGCCTCGGCCTAGGGCACGGCCTCGGCCTCGCCCTCTGCCCCTATAGGGGCTGCTGCTAGGGGCTCAGGCTGTTGCGCGGTAGAAGAGGAAGCACGTGTCCTCGCCATCTGTGAAAGAACAGAGTGGAAAGACAATCAATACTTGAGAAACAGAATCGCACGACAAGAATGAACAAGGTGAAGTTTTCCTAACTTAGTAGCCTCTGCGGGATAAATACAGACGTCTTCATACCGATACCTCAGACTCTACTGAGCTTGTCCGTGAGTTGTGAGACTTAAGTAACCTAGTGCTCTGATGCCAACTTGTCACGACCCGGATTTCCCACCATCGGATGTCGTGATGACGCCTACTATCGGAGCTAGGCAAGCCAAATATTTAAAACACCTTTCCTGCTTTCTTTCAAACAATATAATAAACGAGACAAAATCTAAGCGGAAGACTTTAAATCTAAAGCAACTGAAAACCAAAAGTGCGGAAGTTTGAACCAAAATGCTACCCAGAGTCTGGTGTCACTAGCTCACGGACTACTACAGAATACTACAATCAATGTCTGAAGGGAAAATACATCATGTTTGTCTGATACAAGATAAACAAACAAAAAAAACATGGAAAGGGACTTCGGCCTGCGAATGCCAGCTAGGCTACCTCGAGAGTCCCTGGACTGAAGATAGCTCCCAGAAGTCCTACTGTTGCGGTCCGTAAGCTGCTACCTGATTTGTGCACCAAAAATGCACAGAGCATAGCATCAGCACAACCGACCCCATGTGCTGGTAAGTGCCTGGCCTAACCCCGGCGAAGTAGTGATGAGGCTAGACAGTACCTTCCATAATTAACCTGTATATATATATATACAACAAGTGCAAGAAAATAATAACAAGATAATACAAAGTAAAACTGGGAGGGGACATGCTATTAGGGAGTAACAGATAAAAATGAAATATCGGAAATAAATAGAAGAAACTCCGGTTTCCATGATATATATATATACACGATCCCATAATATCATATATAAGTGGACGGCGTGCCCCACGATCCCATAATATCATATATAAGTGGACGGCGTGCCACACGATTCCATAATATCATATATAAGTAGACGGCGTGCCACACGATCCCATAATATCATATATAAGTGGACGGCATGCCACACGATCCCATAATATCATATATAAGTGGACGGCGTGCCACACGATTCCATAATATCATATATAAGTAGACGGCGTGCCACACGATCCCATAATATCATATATAAGTGGACGGCGTGCCACACGATCCCATAATATCATATATAAGTGGACAGCGTGCCACACGATCCCATAATATCATATATAAGTGTACGGCGTGCCACACGATCCCATAATATCATATATAAGTGGACGACGTGCCACACGATCCTATAATATCATATATAAGTGGACGGCGTGCCACACGATCCCATAATATAGATCGTAATATCTGACTTCATATAGTAGACCCCTTCAGGGTAGAATAACAACTCAATACCTTTAACCCGGCAAGGGTACAGCTAACAACCCAAAATATCCCGACAAGGGAGAATATATATATCAGTCTACACATCCCGGCAAGGGAGTATTCACAACACATTCTCCTTTTAAATCATTCTTCCTCAACCGTTCACATTATATGAAACTTATCAAATAAAAAAGGAGCTTGTGTCACATTATTCGAATTAAAAGCAATCAAGACTCACGGTCATGCTAGACTCCAGTGCATAGATAACCGTCACCATGCCTATACACCGTACTCCACATTAGCAAGTAGCAAATATCATCCTAATCCTATTCCCTCAAGCCAAAGTTAGAACAAACACTTACCTCGAATGCTCCAAACTCAACTCACGCTTCTAGTATAGCTTTACCTCTTGATTCCACCACCAATCCGCTCGAATCTAGTCATAAGTTACTTAATCACATTAATAATTACTAAATGAATCACTCCCCATGCATGAAAATAAATTTTACAAGGTTTTTCCCAAAATGGTCAAAAATACCCCCGGACCCACGTGGTCGAAACTCGAGGTTCGGACCAAAACCCGGTTACCCATTCCCCCATGAATCCAAATATATGAGTTGTTTTGAAATCGGACCCCAAATTGAGGTCCAACTCCTCAATTTGTAGAAAACCTAGGTTCTACCCAAAACACCCAATTTCACCCATGAAAATCTTTGATTTGACGTTGAAATCATGTTAAAAGATGTTAAGAAATGAAGAAAATGAGTTAGAAATCACTTACCAATCGTTTTGAAGAAGAAACGTTGTTTGGAAAATCGCCTCTTAGGTTTTGGGTTTTTGAAAAGTGAAAAATGACTAAGATTTTCCGGACTTGTATACCTTTCTGAGGACATGGCGCGGACCGCACAAGAATGTGTTGCGGCCGCGCCGAGTGGGAGAAAAATTGGGGCTTCTCTGAACCCTTCCAGCGCGGACCACACTGTTTTGGTGCGCGGCCGTGCTGGTTAACCTGAACCCTACCCTCAGACTCAGCCACGCGGACCGCACAGAAAGGCATCGCAGCCGTGCGGCACCAGCACGGACCGCGCGGAAATGACCGCGGCCGCGCTGGTGTCTGCAACACCTGAACCTACATTTTCTTAAGTCCAAGACCTCCCGGGCCCCATTCAAAACTCACTCTAGCCCTCGGGGCTCCAAACCAAACATGCACACAACCTTAAAACATCTTACGGACTTACTCGTGCGATCAAATCGCCAAAATAACATCATATACATAGGATCAAGCCTCAAACACATGATTTTCTTTCAACTTTCATAAAAACTCAAATTCCCCATTTTAAGTCTGAAACACGTCATATGACGTCCGTTTTTAGCCAAACTTTACAGATAGTGCTTAAAACATATTTAAGACTTGTACCGGGCGTCGGAACCAAAATACGAGCCCGATACCACAGTTTTCTGATCAATTTTCTTCTTCATTTTCCTTAATTAATTTCAGAAAACAATTTCACACAAAAATTCATTTCTCGGGCTTGGGACCTCGGAATTTAAGTCCGGGTACACGCCCAAGTCCCATATTTTTCTACGGACCCTCTGGGACCGTCGAATCATAGGTCCGGGTCCGTTTACCCAAAATGTTGACCAATGTCAATATTATGCGTATTAAATATCAAAATTCATCAAATTTCTCGCAACATTCGCATATTTCAACATAAAAGCTTTCCGGCTTCGCGTCCGGACTGCGCACGCAATATCGAGGCAACTAAAAGCGAAGTTTTCAAGGCCTCGGAAGCACGGAACAAGGAAGAATTACGGTGATGACCCTTTGGGTCGTCACATTTCACAAGGTTAGACAAGCCACTTACCTCGAACCGGCTCAAAAATTGCCACGAGTACTCGACTCCATATGGCCCAAATCTATTCAATTCAATTTTATAATGTAAATAACACTTCAAGTAACTGACTCTACAATTAAATTCTAAGCTAATACGCAAAATTAGGTAAAATAACCAAAATGCCCCTCGGGCCCATGTCTCGGAATCGAGTAAAATTTACATTTTTAGAAACCTCGTACTCTCATGAGTCTTTACATAAAAAGAATATTGAAATCGGAGTCCAAATGACACCTCAAATCCTCATTTAAAGGTCTCTTAAACTCAAACCCTAATTACTCATTTTTCCCAAAAATTTTCACCACTAATTAGGTCCTTAATCAAATAAAAACGAGTTATGAAGTCAAAAATATTACCTCGAAGTGATTCCCCTTGAATCCCTCTTCAACCCTCTTCAAAAAGTTTCAAAATCACCTAACAATGGAGGAACCTAGGCTAAAATTCGCGAAATAAACTTTTTAAAAATTCTGCCCACGCATTTAATTCCTTCTTCGCGAACGCGGTCAAGGCCTCGCGTTTGCGAAGCACAAAAATGATGTTGACCAAAAGTCCTCTTATGCGAACGTGACAAGGCCCTTTCGAACGCAATGATTTACCCAGACAAGCCTTCGCGAACGCGTTTCTCTAATCGCGAATGCGATGAGTAAATTCTACTGGGCCAATTTTCCTCCTACGCGAACGCGAAGCCCAATCGCGAACGCGGTTCACAAGTATCCAGCCCTTCGCGAACGCGAAGGCTAAAATTTCACTAACCTCTACTGCCTCTTCGCGAACGCGAGGGTCTACTTGCGAACGCGAAGAGTGAATATCTGCAATAGCTGAACCTGCAATTCTGCAACTTTTTAACAACTAAAAATGATCCGTTGAGCATCCGAAACACACCCGAGACCCACGAGACCTCAACCAAAGGCATCAACATATCCTAAAACCTTATTCAAACTTGTACCAATCTTCAAAACACCTCAAACAACATCAAATCAACCAAAACACATCGGATTCAAGCCTAAGTTTTCCAAAATTTTCCGAATTAAGCTTTTGATCAATAACCCAACCAAACCACCTCCGAATGACCTAAAATTTTGCACACACATCCCAAATGACATGATGGAACTACTGCAACTATCGGAATTCCATTTTGTCCCTCGGATCAAAATCTCACTATCAAACCGAAAACTTCAAAAATTCAACTTTCGGCGTTTCAAGCCTAAATTAGCTACGGACTTCCAAAACACAATCTGAACACGCTTCTAACCCCGAAATCACCCAACGGAGCTAACAGAACCATCATATTTCCATTCTGAGGCCTTCTTCACACTGTTCTGACTACAGTCAACTTTCCAACACTTAAGCTCTCATTTAGGGACTAAGTGTCCCAAAACTCTCCGAAACTCAAAACCGAACATCTCGGAAAATCGAAATAGCAGAAATAAACTTGGGGAAAGTAGTTAATAGGGGATCGGGGCATTAATTCTTAAGATGACCGACCGGGTCGTCACACTTCGGCTACTAAGGAGGAACAGGTCCTGTTCAAGACAACAACTCCACTATCTTTGGTGTCCGAAAGTCGAACTCTTACCTTGACTAAGCAGTGAACTTCTTTCAACATAGTCCTCTTATCTACCTCTTTCATGAGCTATACTTTCCACACATGATTATCTTCTTAAGCACTTCCTGAAAACACTTATAGTATTATTATGAACTAGTATTTGACATGTACTCTAAATTTTAGAGTCTCGTGCAATGGCACTACCCTCTTAACACATAAATAGGCATGATTTTATAGCTTTTCTGTGATCACTTTATCATCAATAACTAAGCTCGGTGATCATACTACTCACTTTGTATTTCTTACACATGCTAGACATATTCCTTGTGGCAATTATATAATTTTCCCTCATTACTGAACTGATTTTCTTCTTCATATCCCACGCCAATTATTCGTGTTTCAAATCTCTAACTGGACTTACTGAAAATTTTCACATCACCCTTAGACCTAAGATCTTATATGTCACGACCCCAAAACCGGACCCGGTCGTAATGGCTCCTCTCGTGAAGATAAGGCCAACCGACACTTCCCATTATCCGATTATTAACAATTAAGCATTTAAGAAATAGTCTAAACATGAATAAATAAACTAAAGTTTAAGCAAATGATAGTATAATACGTGGAATACAACCGAAACACAGCCCGATACCGGGGTGTCACTAGTCATGAGCATCTAACAAAACAGAATACTCCAAATATATATATATATAACTACAGAGTTTAATGCAAAAACTAAGAACAGAAAGGAATAAGATAGGGAAGAGCTCCGGGCTGCGAACGCCAACAACTACCTAGAGACTCCTCAGATCCGCCTGAGCCGGAATGATCAACACTCGGGAGCGGTGCCAGATATGCCTGAATCTGCACATAGGGTGCAGGGAGTAAAGTGAGTACTCCAACTCAGAGTAATAATCATAAATAAAGACTCAAAGCAGGAAATCACGTAAGGCACAAAAACATGCTATAATGAAGCAGTACAACCATTAAAAACAGTAAAAACCAGTGAAAGATAGGTAAAAATCCTTTAATTTAATTTAACTTCATGAGAAGCCTTTTTCAACAATTTAGCAGGTAATTGACAGTAAATTATGAAAATAAACACATAAAGATTCGCGCCTCGGGCACAGTATCAACAAATTCGCCTCTCGGGCAACATCTCAGAACAATACCAGCCCCTCGGACAATCACATAGAACTATACTAGCCCCTCGGGCTCAGTCTCACATCACAATGGGTACCCGCGCTCGCTGGGGGTGTACAGACTCCTGAAGGGGCCCCTTACGGCCCAAGCACAATATCAAGCCACCTCATGCATCATCACTAGGCCCTCAGCCTCATATCAATCAAGCCACGTCGTGGCATACATGTCTCAGGCCCTAGACCTCATAATCAGTATCAAATGTTTCCTCACAACATAGGTCCTCGACCTTAATCAGTCAAAATCCTCACAAGCTACTCGGGCAACAGTAAAATAGTGATTCTAAGCCCGATTATCATTTAAAAGATCATTTAAGTGTTAAAACGGAGTAAACATGGCTGAGTACGAAAACAGTGAAGTATAACATGATTGAGTTCAAGTATAAAGTCAAAGTAGTGAAGAAATACCAGCAAAAATCTCCTAAGGGTTCAAATCGTTGGCACAAGGCCCAAATATGGCACTCAGCCCAAATCATGATGATTGCAAATAGATTTCAGTCAAATACGTGGTAAAATAGTCACTCGGGATGGATTAAGTCACAATCACCAATAGTGCACGATCCCACGCTCGTCGTCAAGCGTGTGTGTCACCTCAATATAGCACAACGATGTGCAAGTCCGGGGTTTCATACCCTTAGAACATCATTTACAATCATTACTCACCTCGAACCGGTCATATCTCTAGCTTGCGATGCCTTTTCCCCTCGAATCGGCCTCCACTCGCGTCGATTCTATCCAAAATCAGAACGAGGACATCAAAATATACTAAGGGAACGAAGCCCAAGCGAAAATAATCAAAATACGACACAAATCCCAAAATTACCAAAACCCGACCTCCGGGACCACGTCTCGGAATTCGATAATTTTTACATCAATAGATTCCTTATCTCCCCAAGAGTTCATACATATTAAAGGTTCTGAAATACGACCTCAAATGGTCCTTCAAATACTCAATCAAAGGTCTAAGTTTCCAAGCCCTAGTTTTCCAATTTTCACCCTTTATTTCCATGATTTCTAGCTTTAATCCGTGTAATAATAGCATATGAATGAGTTTTAGGTCCAAATTCCTTACCTCAATGAAGTTCCCTTGAAATCCTTCTTTCAAATCGTCCAAAAAGCTCCAAAACCGAAGTAAAAATGGTGAAATAGCTCAAAATTCGCGTAGGCCACAATTTATATTTTCTGCCCAAAAATTTCACATCTGCGGCCAAATTTACGGCTTCTGCGGTACCGAATATGCGGCCAACTAACCGCTTATACGGTTCCTCACATAACGGCCAAAACCGCTCCTACGATCAACATTCCGCACCTGTGCCTTCGCAGGTGCGGTCCATCTACCGCATCTGCGGTACCTACCTTCCCATGCATTTCCGCTTCTGCGACCTCCCTTATCGCACCCGCGGCATCGCACTTGCGGTCCCCAATCCGCAGGTGCGGAAATACCAGAAGTAGCAAATTCAGCAGCTGCAACAAAGTTTCAAACTCCCCGTCAACAATCCAAAATCACCCCGAGACCTCAACCAAAAGCATAAACATATCCTAATACCTTATTCAAACTTGTATCAATCTTCAAAACACCTCAAACAACATCAAATCAACCAAAACACGTCGGATTCAAGCCAAACTTTCTAAAATCTTCCGAATTCCACCTTTGATGAAAAACCCAACCAAACCACTTCTGAATGACCTAAAATTTTGCACACATATCCCAAATGACACCACGAAACTACTGCAACTCTAGGAATTCGTCCTCTATATCAAAATCTCACCTACCAACTGGAAATCACCAAAATATCAACTTCGCCAATTCAAGCCTAAATCTACTCCGAACCTCCGAAGCTCATTCCGATCACACTCCTAAGTCCCAAATCACCTCCCGAAGCTAACCAAACATCGGAACCCGTATCTGAGCCTTCTAACACATAAGTCAACATCCGCTTGACTTTTCCAACTAAAGCTTCCTTAAAAGAGACTAAGTGTCTCAAATCTTACATAAATCATTCCGGATTCGATCCGACCAACCCGATACCACATAACACGGATAAACAAAGCATAAAGAAGCGGAAATGGGGAAAATGAAGCGGTAACTCATGAGACGACTGACCAGGTTGTCACATCCACCCCAACTTAAACAGCGTTCGTCCTCGAACCAGTCAAGACACATACCTGAAGCCTCAAACAGGTGAGGATATCTGCTCTGCATCTCCCGCTCGGTCTCCCAGGTAGCTTCCTCCACGGGCCGACCTCTTCACTGCACTTTCTCTGAAGCTATATCTTTTGACCTCAACTTTCGAACCTAAGGACCCAAAATAGCTACTGGCTCCACATCATAAGTCAAATCATCATCTAACTGAACCGTGCTGAAATCCAATACATGAGACGGATCCCCAATATACTTCCGTAGCATAGAATCATGAAATACCGAATGCATACTCGACAAGCTAGGTGGCAAAGAAAGCTCATAAGCAACCTCCCCAATCATCTGAAGCACCTCAAAAGGCCCAATGAACCGAGGACTCAATTTACCCTTCTTCCCAAACTTCATAACACCGTTCATGTGTGAAACCTTCTCGCCAACCATGTATGACACATCCCGAAACTTCTTATCAGCATAGCTTTTTTGCCTTGACTACGCTATACGAAGCCTCTCCTGAATCACCTTCACCTTTTCTAAGGCATCATGCACCAAGTCTGTCCCCAATAGTCTAGCCTCACCGGGCTCGAACCAACCAACTGGAGATCTATACCACCTCCCATACAAAGCCTCATATGGAGCCATTTGAATACTCGACTGGTAGTTGTTGTTATAAGCAAACTCTGCAAGTGGTAAAAACTGATCCCATGACCCTCTGAAATCAATGACACAAGCACACAACATGTCCTCCAATATCTGAATAGTGCGCTCGGACTGTCTGTCCGTCTGAGGGTGAAAAGTTATGCTCAACTCAACCTGAGTACCCAACTCTCACCGTACAGACCTCCAAAACTGCGAAGTAAACTGAGTGCCCTAATCTGAAATGATGTAAACTGGGACACCATGCAACCGAACAATCTCCCAAATATAGATCTCTGCCAACCACTCTGAAGAATAAGTAGTACACATAGGAATGAAGTGCGTGGACTTGGTCAGTCGATCCGCAATCACCCAAATAGCATCGAACTTTCTCAAAGTCCGTGGAAGTCCAACAACAAAGTCCATAGTGATCCTCTCCCACTTCCACTCAGGAATATCCATCTGCTGAAGCAAGCCACCTGGTCTCTAATGCTCATATTTCACCTGCTGACAATTGAGACACCAAGCTACAAATCCCACAGTGTCTTTCTTTATTCTCCTGCACCAATAGTGCTACCTCAAATCTTGGTACATCTTTGCAGCACCCGAATGAATGGAATACCGTGAGCTATGGGCCTTCTCCAGAATCAACTCCCGAAGCCATCCACATTGGGCACACAAATCCGGCCTTACATCCTCAACACCCCATCATCACCAATGGTCACATATCTGGCATCATCATGCTGAACTCTTTCCTTAAGGACAAGTAAATGTGGATCATCATACTGGCGCTCTCTGATGAGACATATAAGGAAGACCGAGAAACCACACAAGCCAATACCCTACTGGGCTATGAAATATCCAACCTCACGAACCGATTTGCCAAGGCATGAACATCAACTACAAGAGGTCTCTCCCCAACTAGAATATATGCCAAACTCCCTATACTCACAGCCTTTCGGCTCAAAGCATCGGCCACCACATTGGCCTTCCCCGGATGGTACAATATAGTGATATCATAATCTTTAAGCAACTCCAACCACCTCCGCTGGCTCAAATTAAGATCCTTCTATTTGAACAGGTGCCGAAGACTGCGATGATCAATGAACACCTCACAAGATACGCCATACAAGTAATGCCTCCAAATCTTCAACACGTGAACTATGGCAGCCAACTCCAAATCATGAATGTGATAGTTCTTCTCATTGGGCTTCAACTGACAAGAAACATAAGCAATAAATCTTCCCCCCTGCATCAATACACAACCAATGCCAACTCTTGAAGCATTACAATACATGGTATATGAACCTAAAGCTGATGGAAAAACAAACATTGAAGTTGTGGTCAAAGCTGTCTTAAGCTTCTGAAATATCTTCTCACACTCGTTCGACCATACAAATGAAGCACCCTTCTGAGTTAACTTGGTCAAGGGCGATGAGATAGATGAGAATCCTTGAACAAAATGGCAATAATAACCTGCCAAACCAAGAAAACTACGAATCTCTGTGGCTGAGGATGGTCTGGTCCAACTCTGAACCGCCTCTATCTTCTTCGGATCAACATGAATACCCTCGCTGGACACCACGTGCCCTAAGAAAGCCACTGAACTGAGGCAAAACTCACACTTGGATAATTTTGCATAAAGTTTCTCCTCTCTCAATCTCTGCAACACAACTCTCAAATACTCAGCGTGCTCCTCCTGACTACGCGAATATACCAGAATATCAACAATCACGACTATGACAAACGAGTCAAGATAAGGCCGAAACACACTGTTCATCAAATGCATGAACGTTGTTGGGGCATTGGTCAGCCTAAAAGACATCACCAAGAACTCATAATGACCGTATCGAGTCTTGAAAGCTGTCTTAAGAATATCTAGGTCCCCGATCTTCAACTGGTGATAACCTGAACGGAGATCAATATTGGAGAACACTCTCGCTCCCTGAAGCTGGTCGAATAAATCATCAATACGAGGCAAAGGATACTTGTTCTTAATTGTTACTTTGTTCAATTGCCTATAATCAATGCACATACTCATAGTGCCATCCTTCTTTTTTACAAATAGAACTAGTGCACCCCAAGGTGACACACTAGGCCGAATGAACCCTTTATTAAGGAGTTCCTGAAGTTGCTCCTTTAATTCCTTTAACTCCGCTGGTGCCATATGATACGGCGGAATAGAAATAGGCTGAGTGTCCGGCACCAGGTCAATACCAAAATCAATATCCCTATCCGGTGGCATGCCCGACAGGTCTGCAGGAAACACATCGGGAAAATCCCTCACAACTGAAACAGAATCAATACTGGGAGTCTCAGTACCGAAATCCCTCACAAAGGCTAGACACGAAAGACAACCATTCCCAACCATACGCTGGTCTTTCAAGAATGAGATCACTCTACTGGGAACATAATCAGTCACACCTCGCCACTCGATCTGTGGCATACCTGGTATAGCCAATGTGACTGTCTTAGCATGACAGTCCAGAATAGCACGACACGGACATAGTCAATCCATGCCCAAAATGACATCAAAATTCACCATACATAATAATAAAAGATCCACACAGGTCTCCAGACCCCCAATAGTCACCACACACAACCGGTACACATGGTCTACAACAACAGTATCGCCCACCAGGGTAGATATATGAACAAGTGAAGCAAGAAACTCACAGGGCGTACACAAATAACGAGCAAAGTATGATGACACATAAGAAAAGGTGGAATTGGGATAAAATAATACAGAGGCATCTCTATGGCGGATTGAAACAATACCTGTAATAACAACATCTGAAGCAATAACATCAGATCTTCCAGGAAGTGCATAGAAACGGGCCTAACCGCCACCTGATTGACCTCCCCCTCTAGGGCGACCGCTAGCTGACTGACCTCCACCCCTAGCCGGCTGTGCGGGTGGTGGTGAAGTAACTGGCGCTGAAGTCAATGACTGACCCCTCTGCTGAAAGGAACTTGCAAGACAACGATGGAACTACCTCCACATATGACCCATCTCATGACACTCATAACAACTCCCAAGTGCTGGATAAGGGGACTGAAGGGAACCCCTCGCATTAGAGTGACTAGCAGATGCATTCGGCATAGAACAGCCCTGAACTGATGGAGCACGGGACGAACTCTGAGCTGGAAGGGCACTAAGTGATGACTGGCCCTAATGAGAACTGTGAGAACCATGACCCGATGATGCCCCACGATAACCTGGGAGAGCTGGCTTAGCATGCCTGAATGGACGACCTCTACCATGCTAAAATTGACCTTTCGAAGGAGTACCACTGTAACTAACAGATCCTCAAGGCCTCTTGGCCTCCCTCTCCTCGTGCTCCTACCGATGAACAGACTCAATATCACGAGCAATATCCACAACCTCCTCAAAAGTAGCACCAATCACCCTCTCCCTGGTCATGAGAATACGAAGCTGATAAGTGAGGCCATCAACAAACCTCTTAATCCTCTCTCTATCTGTCGGAACCATCCAAATAGCATGACGAGCTAACTTGGAGAACCTCATCTCATACTGCGTCACAGTCATCTCTCCTTGACGCAACCACTCAAACCCCCTATGCAGCTCCTCTCTTTGGGACTGCGACACATACTTCTCTAGAAAGAGAACGGAGAACTACCGCCAGGTAAGGGGTGCTGCACCAACAGGCCTATGCCTCTCAAAAGCTTCCCACCAAGTGAAGGAAGCTCCCAAAAACTGATAAGTAGTGAAAGCGACCCCGTTGGTATCCAGAATACCCGTTGTACGAAGCATCCTCTAACACTTATCTAAGAAACCCTAGCCATCCTCGCCATCTACACCACTAAAGGTCAGAGGCTGCAGTCTACCAAACCTCTCCAACCTACGCTGCTCATCCTCCGGCATAGCAGGAACTGCATAGTCCTGAGCAGCTGCAACCGGCTGGGCTGGATATGTCCGGCGTCTGAAGTCCCTGCACGACCTGCTAAAGTGTATGAGCGACAGGAGTCTGATTGCCTCCCCCGGCCTAAGAATTAGTTGCGACTGTAGTGGCTGAAACCGCCTGAGCTAGGCCAGTGCTAATTGATAAGATCTGAGCCAAGGCCTCCTGAAGACTCAGAATCACTATGGGCACAGCTGGTGCCTGAGCTAGTGCTGCTGGAGCATCCATGACTGGGACCTGATCCTGAACTGGGGCAGCTGGTGGATCTGCAGGTGATGCCCTAGCTGCTCTGCCCTACCACAACCACGACCGCGTCCTCGGCCTCTGATGGCCACGACTGGTGGTACTGGTGGTCGTCCATCCTGATCGGTAGCGTGTGTCCTCACCATCTGTGAGAGAATAGAATAACAGAAGTTTAGTTCTCGTATCTACAAATTCGCATGACAAGAATTTCAAGAATATGAAGTTTTTTCCTAAAGGTTCTACAGCCCCTCGAGGATAAATACAGACGTCTCTGTACCGATCCGCGAGACTCTACTAACCTTGCTCATGACTCGTGAGACCTATGTAACCTAGGCTCTGATACCAACTTGTCACGACCCCAAACCCGGACCCGGTCATGATGGCGCTTCTCGTGAAGACAAGGCCAGTCGACACTTCCCATTATCCGATTATTAACAATTAAGAATTTAAGAAATAGTCAAGCATGAATAAATAAACCAAAGTTTAAGCAAATGATAGTATAATATGCGGAATACAACCCAAACACAGACCGATACCGGGGTGTCACTATTCATGAGCATCTAACAAAACGGAATACTCCAAATATATATATATATATAACTACAGAGTTTAATGCAGAAACTAAGAACAGAAAGGAATAAGATAGGGAAGAGCTCCGGGCTGCGAACGCCAACAACTACCTAGAGACTCCTCAGATCCGCCTGAGCCGGAATGATCAACACTCGGGAGCGGTGCCAGATATGCTTGAATCTGCACATAGGGTGCAGGGAGTAAAGTGAGTACTCCAACTCAGAGTAATAATCATAAATAAAGACTCAAAGCAGGAAATCACGTAAGGCACAAAAACATGCTATAATGAAGCAGTACAACCATTAAAAACAGTAAAAACCAGTGAAAGATAGGTAAAAATCCTTTAATTCAGTTTAACTTCATGAGAAGACTTTTTCAACAATTTAGCAAGTAATTGACAGTAAATTATGAAAATAAACACATAAAGATTCGCACCTCGGGCACAGTATCAACAAATTTGCCTCTCGGGCAACATCTCAGAAAAATACCAGCCCCTCGGACAATCACATAGAACTATACCAGCCCCTCGGGCTCAGTCTCACATCACAATGGGTACCCGCGCTCGCTGGGGGTGTACAGACTCCTGAAGGGGCCCCTTACGGCCCAAGCACAATATCAAGCCACCTCATGCATCATCACTAGGCCCTCAGCCCCATATCAATCAAGCCACGTCGTGGCGTACATGTCTCAGGCCCTAGACCTCATAATCAGTATCAAATGTTTCCTCACAACATAGGTCCTCGACCTTACTCAGTCAAAATCCTCACAAGCTACTCGGGCAACAGTAAAACAGTGATTCTCAGCCCGATTATCATTTAAAAGATCATTTAAGTGTTAAAACGGAGTAAACATGGCTGAGTACGAAAACAGTGAAGTATAACATGATTGAGTTCAAGTATAAAGTCAAAGTAGTGAAGAAATACCAGCAAAAATCCCCTAAGGGTTCAAATCGTTGGCACTCAGCCCAAATATGGCACTCAGCCCAAATCATGATGATAGCAAATAGATTTCAGTCAAATACGTGGTAAAATAGTCACTCGGGATGGATTAAGTCACAATCCCCAATAGTGCATGATCCCACGCTCGTCGTCAAGCGTGTGTGTCACCTCAATATAGCACAACGATGTGCAAATCCGGGGTTTCATACCCTTAGAACATCATTTACAATCATTACTCACCTCGAACCGGTCATATCTCTAGCTTGCGATGCCTTTTCCCCTCGAATCGGCCTCCACTCGCGTCGATTCTATCCAAAATCAGAACGAGGACGTCAAAATATACTAAGGGAACGAAGCCTAAGCGAAAATAATCAAAATACGACACAAATCCCAAAATTACCAAAACCCGACCTCCGGGACCACGTCTCGGAATTCGATAATTTTTACATCAATAGATTCCTTATCTCCCCAAGAGTTCATACATATTAAAGGTTCTGAAATACGACCTCAAATGGTCCTTCAAATACTCAATCAAAGGTCTAAGTTTCCAAGCCCTAGTTTTCCAATTTTCACCCTTTATTTCCATGATTTCTAGCTTTAATCCGTGTAATAATAGCATATGAATGAGTTTTAGATCCAAATTCCTTACCTCAATGAAGCTCCCTTGAAATCCTTCTTTCAAATCGTCCAAAAAGCTCCAAAACCGAAGTAAAAATGGTGAAATAGCTCAAAATTTGCGAAGGCCACAATTTATACTTTCTGCCCAAAAATTTCACATCTGCGGCCAAAATTACGGCTTCTGCGGTACCGAATATACGGCCAACTAACCGCTTATACGGTTCCTCACATAACGGCCAAAACCGCTCCTACGATCAACATTCCGCACCTGTGCCTTCGCAGGTGCGGTCTATCTACCACATCTGCGGTACCTACCTTCCTATACATTTCCGCTTCTGCGACCTCCCTTATCGCACCTGCGGCATCGCACTTGCGGTACCCAATCCGCAGGTGCGGAAATACCAGAAGTAGCAAATTCAGCAGCTGCAACAAAGTTTCAAACTCCCGTCAACAATCCGAAATCACCCCGAGACCTCAACCAAAAGCATAAACATATCCTAATACCTTATTCAAACTTGTATCAATCTTCAAAACACCTCAAACAACATCAAATCAACCAAAACACGTCGGATTCAAGCCAAACTTTCTAAAATCTTCCGAATTCCGCCTTTGATGAAAAACCCAACCAAACCACTTCTGAATGACCTAAAATTTTGCACACATATCCCAAATGACACCACGAAACTACTGCAACTCTAGGAATTCGTCCTCTATATCAAAATCTCACCTACCAACTGGAAATCACCAAAATATCAACTTCGCCAATTCAAGCCTAAATCTATTCCGAACCTCTGAAGCTCATTCCGATCACACTCCTAAGTCCCAAATCACCTCCCGAAGCTAACCAAACATCGGAACCCGTATCTGAGCCCTCTAACACATAAGTCAACATCCGATTGACTTTTCCAACTAAAGCTTCCTTAAAAGAGACTAAGTGTCTCAAATCTTACATAAATCATTTCGGATTCGATCCGACCAACCCGATACCACATAACACGGATAAACAAAGCATAAAGAAGCGGAAATGGGGAAAATGAAGCGGTAACTCATGAGACGACTGGCCGGGTTGTCACATCCACCCCAACTTAAACAACGTTCATCCTCGAGGGGCCCAAGCGCAATATCAAGCCACCTCGTGGCATCATCACTAGGCCCTCAGCCTCATATCAATCAAGCCACCTCAGGGTGTACATGTCTCAGGCCCTCGACCTCATAATCAGTATCAAATGTTTCCTCACAACATAGGCCCTCGGCCTTACTCAGTCAAAATCTTCACAAGACACTCAGGCAATAGCAAAACAGTGATTCTCAGCCCAATTATCATTTAAAAGATCATTTAAGTGTTAAAAATGGAGTAAACATGGCTGAGTACGAAAGCAGTGAAATATACCATGACTGAGTTCAAGTATAAAGTCAAAGCAGTGAGGAAATACCAGTAAAAATCCCATAAGCGTTCAAATAGTTAGCACAAGGCCCAAATATTACATTCAGTCCAAATCAAGATGATAGCAAATAGATTTCGGTCAAATACGCGGTAAAATAGTCACTCGGGATGGACTATGTCACAATCCCCAACAGTGCACGATCCCACGCTCGTCATCAAGTGTGTGCGTCACCTCAATATAGCACAACGATGTGCAAGTCCGGGGTTTCATACCCTTAGAACATCATTTACAATTATTACTCACTTCAAACCGATCAAATCTCTAGCTCGTGACGCATTTTCCCCTCGAATCGGCCTTCACTCATGTCGAATCTATCAAAAATCAGAACGAGGACGTCAAAATATGCTAAGGGAACGAAGGCCAAGCAAAAATAATTGAAATACGACACAAATCCCGAAATTACCAAAACCCAACCCCCGGGCCCATGTCTCGGAATTTGATAATTTTTACATCAATAGATTCCTTATCTCCCCACGAGTTCATACATATCAAAGGTTCTGAAATTCGACCTCAAATGGTCCTTCAAATCCTCAACCAAAGGTCTAAGTTTCCAAGCCCTAGTTTCCCCAATTTTCACCCTTAATTTCCATGATTTCTAGCTCTAATCCGTGTAATAATAGCATAGAAACGAGTTTTAGGTCCAAATTCCATACCTCAATGAAGTTCCCTTGAAATCCCACTTTCAAATGGTCCAAAAAGCTCCAAAACCGAAGTCAAAAATGGTGAAATAACTCAAAATTCGCAAAGGCCACAATTTATACTTTCTGCCCATACATTTCGCATCTGCGGCCAAAATTACCACTTATGCGGTACCAAATATGCGGCCAACTAACTGCTTCTGCGGTTCCTCACTTAATGGCCAAAACCGCTCCTACGATCTACATTCCGCACATGTGCCTTCGTAGGTGCGGTCCATCAACTGCATCTGCGGTCCCTGCCTTCCCAGGAATTTTTGCTTCTGCGACCTCCCTTATCGCACCTGCGGCATCGCACCTACGGTCCCCTATTTGCAGGTGCAGAAATACCAGAAGCAACAAATTCAGCAGTTGCAACAAAGTTTCAAACTCCCCGTCAACCATCCAAAATCACCCCGAGGCCCCCAGGACCTCAACCAAAAGCATAAACATATCCTAATACCTTATTCAAAATTGTACCAATATTCAAAACACCTCAAACAACATCAAATCAACCAAAACACGTTGGCTTCAAGCCAAACTTTCTAGAATCTTCCGAATTCCTCTTTTGATAAAAAACCCAACCAAACCATTTTCGAATGACCTGAAATTTTGCAAACACATCCTAAATGACACCACGGTACTACTGCGACTCTCGGAATTCCATTCCAACCCCTATATCAAAATCTCGCCTACTATCCGAAAATTGCCAAAATATCAACTTCGCTAATTCAAGCCTAAATCTACTCCGAACCTCCGAAACTCATTCCGATCACACTCCCCAAATCACCTCCCGAAGCTAACCGAACCATCAGAACCCGCATCTGAGCCCTGAACGCATAAGTCAATATTCAGTTGACTTTTCCAACTTAAGCTTCCTCAAAAGAGACTAAGTGTCTCAAACCTTACAAAAATCATTCTGGATTCGATCTGATCAACCCGATACCACATAACACGGATAAACAAAGCATAAAAAAGCACAAATGATGAAAATAGAGTGGTAACTCATGAGACGACTGGCTGGGTTGTCACATTATACTTGTGGATCCTTCTCTTTTTGTTGGATCCCAATAACTTTCCTTATTTTCTGCAATTCTCTGCACTCTATGTCAATGACAACTCATCTTCCAACTTACTTCTGAGCTAGGAAAAACTAAATTATTCACATAACAGAAAACTAATGTATTCACAACTATCATACACAATCTTAATAATTTAACTCTGCTCACACTATTAGTCTTGGAGAAATCACATTTCGATAATTCCTAAAGGTTATTCTTCTATAGCTTGCTCTCTCACTGCTAGTTGATTTTTTTCTACTGACGCAGTACTTCGGGTTTAACTTAAACTCGTTGGGTTCTAACATATGTTCGATATTTCAAATTGTCATCCACTCACTATTAACCTAGCTAAGTGAATCAAATCTTACCTCTACTAGCTCTGCTGAAATTGCTAATTTACTGTATTTACTCAAAACTTATTTACTATTCTTTTACTAACCACCTGCTAGCATCATATTTTTTTGCTCTGCTTTGAATAACTAAAGTGAAGCATAAGGTTTATCCTAACTTCCCTCATTATCTGACCATATTCTTTTGCCATACACTATCATTCTTTTGAACTATGTACATGGATCACACTTAGGGAAATTTCATCTATCTTAAACAAAATTGAGATATCTAACCCCTAACTTTCTATACACTTCAAAATCGCTTCAGACTATAAACCTCCAACCTAAACACATAATCGCATCATGTGAAAGGGAACTGTCATATCTTTTATCTCACAATAATAGCCACTTCGTATACAAATTCACTAACATGGTACTTTCTAGTTCTGATTTGAATAAATCTAAACAACTTAAAATCATTCCCTAAAATTCAATGTCGCCTGCTCTTGGTTCTCATTTCATACAAATATATTATTCTTAGCTATATTTCCCTTAGGCTCTTTCTTGTCCAAAACTATAGTGATCAATTCTATGCCCGTTGCGGTTGAATTCTTAACCTGTTACACCATGGGGTCTGACATACAGATACAATGCCATACACATCCGATAAATCACTTCATGCACCATCCGGTGAGTCTTGGGTTTTATTCCATAAAACATGAAAAGATTTTGCTATAATCACTGTTACTTACATTTTCTTTGAGCATCCATATGCATCACTGTATACTCATAAGTCTCCAAAAATTTTGATACACTAAAAATTGGAGATTTGGTAACTGAATAACAAATAACTGGCATACTGAATAACCATAAACCTGCTAACTGAAAGGCCGCTAACTGGTAACATAGATAAACTGAGAACCATAAAATATGATAACTGTTTTTGTACTTTCTGATTAGGTTATGCTCTAATCTGTACTACTATCCATTGCATCCCACTTTCAACATCCTTTCAAATCTTATTTGTTACCAACATGTACTCCATAGATATATCCCAATGGGCAATTGTCCTCTCTAGAACCATAGGTTTCTCCTGCGTGTTGCTTTGGTATCCAATACATTTGGAATTCGATAGGAAGAGAAGGTTAGTTATTGCTCTAAGCTTCATGGCACGATCTAGAGTAGAAAGAAGTGAGACAACCCTGAATGTCTTGGTAGTTATCCATTTATATGAGTGGCCGACACACACATATAAAGGAAACTCCACTGGACACGGCTTCATAGACTCCCTAGGACCTTTGAACCTAGTGCTCTGATACCAAGCTTTGTTACGCCTCGAACCTGGGCCTGGACGTAACACGACACTCGGTGCCTAACTACATGTGACCGCACGAACCAACTGGTTGGCTGAATCAACAAGTGATATCATAACACACTAAATGCAGAAGATAAACTAACACATGATGATATGCTAAAAGTCGGAATTATAAAACAATCAAAGTGCGGAAATACTAATACAATTTTGAAACATATTCGTGGTCAACACAGCTTAATATGAAAAGCCTGCGACTCTGTCTGGTTGTTAGTCTAGCCTATAAAGCCTCTATTGAAGTACTAAAAACGCTGTCTATCCGTAACCACTGAAAGACTGTAAAGTAATGATAATGCCCCGAAAGAACTAGGGATCACCAAATAGCTGGTACGAGAATCCTAGCGCTCTGAATCATCAACCTGTAAATCATTAACAACATCGTGAAATGCAGGCCCAGGGCAAAAAGGACGTCAATACATTTTAATTGCATTGGTATATAAAGCAACTGAAAGAAAGAATTATAAATGTTGAAACTGAAACTGAGCTGATAACTGAGAATTGATAATTGATAACTGAAATGATAACTATTGAAACTGAAACTGAAATGATAACTGATGACTGATGACTGATAACTAGTAACTGAAATGATAACTAATAATTGAAATGATAATTAATAATTGAACTGAACAAAGGAAGTAAGGATATGAATACTCTCTCTTTTGAATGATGAACAACCTGTTTATCTAAATAAGCTACGGCCTCGGGCCCAATATATATGTGCACAAGCTACGGCCTCAGGCCCAAGTATACGTATACATAACTACGGCCTCAGGCCCAAAAATGCATAAAGCATAAACTAAGGCCTCAAGCCCAAACATGCATAAAGCATAAACTACGGCCTCAGGCCCAAACATGCATAAGGCATAAACTACGGCCTCAAGCCCAAATATAGGTGTTCAACATTCGGGAATTTAAAATCATGAACTGAGAATCATACTACAATACATGATAGTGAAATACTGAATCACACTGAGTTATATGATACTGAAATACTGGATCACACTAAGTTACATAATATTGGAATACTGAATAGGACTAGACTGAGACATGTATTCTTGAACTTATTATGAACACTAAAATTTCAACTATTTATGGCATACTGAGTAATCTATACTAAGACTCGGGGGAATCAACCCCAAGTCTATATTGAATACGCACTGAGCTCACAACGTTCATAATGAAAGTCATGAACGAGTTATGAAGCTAGAGAATAGAAGTTCTACAACTATTCAAGGAACTAGGCTAAACTCTATTTTTGAGGCAATTAGTAACATCATAAAAGAAACGTAGTGTAGGGAGAATCATTAACGTTCCCAAACATAGAGAGTTAGCCTCACATACCTCAATTTCTCCCCTTAGTGATACTACAATGATTCACAATACTAAGAAACTTTAATCTACAATAGCAACATTCAATGGAACCCAATATTAGTAACAAATTCCATAACTTAAGCCATTTAGGCATATTATCAAACACCTTGTAGGCATAAATCTCTACATCTCATCATCATATACTTAGTTCATCTAACTACCACCATTCATCAACAATTTATCCCACCATCATTATTAGCCAATTTATAACTTCCAAATCACATATATGACCATCCATCCACACCCAACCAACAAAGTTCCATTAAATAAACATCTTTCAATCTCTATAATAGTTGTGTAATTAAATTGGGAACTTATGGTTTCCAATCACAATACCAAGAGTTCCAATACTTATTCATACTCATATTCCCTTAATAAATCCATACATGTAAGTCTAAGGGTGTAGTATTACCTTTTTGGAAGAAATCTTGCAAAACCCTCCTTTGAGTTCTTGAAGAAATCCCTTGAAGATCTAAGTATTTTATGTGTAGATTTCATCAATACTAGTGTATCAATGATGGAATTCACACAAAGATAATGGAGATTGCTTACCTTGAAGATAGGAGGGTTGGAGGTCTTGAGAGATTGGAGGAAAACCCTAAAATTCGTCCAAATGAAGTGGGGAAAATAACCCTCGAAGGATTTATATCAAAATAGGGTCGGGTTGGACAAAAAACAAGATTTGCACAGCTGCGGTGCATGGGACAGCGCGATAATGAAAAATGTGCCTAGAAATGAAATTTGGTAGTGCTCTGTTAATCTACACAGCCACGCCGCATGGCGCGACACATGGGCGACGCGGTAGTGTAAAATTCTGCCAGCGTTTGGTAATTTGATCATAACTTCTGGTAGGAGTGTCCAAATGACAAACGGTTTGAAGCGTTAGAAACTAGACTCAAAGATCTTTCATTTTATAGTATTGTGTAAAGTATAGTATTGTGCGTGCTCATTTAGAATTTTAGTCTATCATGTAATTTTCCAACTTGGCTTAGATTTTGGTCTTTCCTTGGACCCTAAATCACTTATGATATGCCTAGTACACTTATTATCATAACCAATTGATAACCATCATATTAATACTCATTTAATGCATCCACAACTAATTCAAATTTACGGGGTGTTACAAGTAAATTCCATATCTACAGACGAGTCGGGAGATGATGCATAAGATAAAATAGAAGAGATCAACCTCGCTGATCTTTTTCATTCCATTTTTCACCGATTGATGCAGATCATCCCTTTACATAATGAGTGGAAGATTGTTTTATCTTGCTTTTGCTAGTAAGATTACCGAGGAGAGGAAAGAGAAAAAGCCCCCCTTTCTAGGAAGGTTCCCTCCCTATATATAGTTATGCAATCCTTGCTACGTTCTCGGGTCAAGGCACCTTCATACCACGTTCGTTTTCGTCATTATCTAAGTATTATTCTTCAATTTAGCGGGCACTATGAGTACGTGGTTTGGAACAAATCATGGCATCTTTTATTATCCTACCGCTTGGACGGGGTCCTAGTTGGGTCGACCACAATGATCAGATTTTGACCAATACAGTTAGTCCCTCTATTTACCGGGGCCGTCCCTTGTCGGGCCTAGCAGACGAATCATGATATTTACACATCTAAGAGAAATCTGACTACCTATGCTTTGGGTATGATTTTTATATTCAAGTAATGAAACGACGCTCTTGTGATGCCTTTGAACCATCGCGGCCGTTTTCAAAATCGAAACATCATTTAACTTGAAACGTCATTCGTGCTTGCTGCCATTATGACACACGTTTCTCGGGGATTCAACCATTTCATGCTCCATCAAATTCGATTGGTGACTCTTGGGTTTCGCGCTTGGGGAATTTATGTCTCTTATAAATAGAAGGAAAGCACTATTCGACTGACACACTTCCTTGCCTTTACTTGAAAGAACTTTGTGAATCTTCTTTTCTCCTGATACTTTGAATTTTTTATTTTCTCCTATTAGCCAAGAACTTTCGTCCTTCTTTTTTTCTTCCACTCCTTTGTTTTATCAAGTTGATACAGATGGCTGGTAATTCTTCTCGTGCTGACCAACCTGCCACAACTCCATCGCCGAAAAGAGATGTTCTTGCCACTGAAGGAGTAGAAGTGGTAGAAGATGAGGGGGTTCTGACTGTGGCTGAGATCTTGCCTTGCCTTGGGAGACCATGGAATCATTTCCACAATCCCGTCGGGAGGAGCCGGAACATGCTCTTTCTGTTATAAATATGGAGGGGATCGCAAAATTGAAGTCTAGGTGGGGAATCCCTCGCCACATCGAAATGTTGCCCGCGGTGGGGGATGACATAGTCCATTTTGACAGCCCAGGGTACTGCGTATTCTATGCCTACCCCTTTATTGTTGGGTACACGCTCCCTCTCCCTCTCTTGGTGGTAGATTTTTTCCGCTTTTATGACGTATTCCCGGCTCAACTTTTGTTGTACATGTATTATGCTGCTCAAGTTTATGGAGCTCGCTGGTCGGGAGATCACTTTAAGGCACATACTCTATATTTTTGCTCCTTAACTCATTCATGGCACAATGATTCATATGCGCCAACGAGGGATGAAGAGTCTGGTGGTAAAGACGGATGACAGAGCCAACCATCATTTCTATGAGAATTACTTCTATGTGCAGACTGATCACCTTGTGGCAAATCCTACGGGGTTCCCTGAGAAATGGAATTTTGCACGTAAGTTTCTATACTCTTGGTCAGAATGATGCTCGACCGCTTTCCTGTTGGCAGTACTAAAAAACTGTTTCTATTTTTATAGCTGCGAAACTACCCCTTGCATCTATTGACGGTGTCCACGAGTGGGTAAACAACATCCTTCCTCATACGGTGGGGGTCCGCACATGGTCGTCCTTCTATGAGAAATATGGAAGCAATCCCCTTACTGGTGAGTAATATAATCTTTGTTTTTTGCTATTCTTCTCCCTCCCCTATTTTTACTTTGTTTCTTATGTGATTTTCGTTGATGCCAGGGAGAGTGCAGAGAGGGAGGGCTCCTCCACTAGCTTTTTATTAGCCTATATCGTCCGCTCGCCCTGCCTTAGGATCTACTACCCGACCTTCATCGAGGGCCGCTTCAGTTGAATCTACGGTTGTGGCCGTGCGCATAGAGGCTACCCCTCAAACTGAGATTCTGACCCCCATCACCTACCCAGCTAGGGAATCTTCCCGTGCTGAAGAAGGGGAGAGGCCATCAAAGAGGCTTCGAGTGGAGTCTGAAATGGCTCCTTCGGTCGTGATACATCTATAGAAAGACCTCCCCTTAACGGGGTCTGAGGCGAGAGTTGGTGCCATTCCACCTGTAGAAACAGAGTCGGTCATTGTGTTTGCCATATCGACGGAGATCCCTGCCGCTATGATTGATCAGCAATCTACCGTGACGGGGGGTCAGACTCCTGAGGCCGCTGTTACTGCTTTGGACAGGCCTTCATCCTTGGTGCCTGGCCATGCCTCTTCCTTGGCCGCAAAAAGGGGAAAGGGTGTCGTGGTCGTTGACTACGAATCTGAGTCTGATATTGATCCTGATAATGTTAAGATGTTTGAAGAGGGTCTTACTCGTTCGGTGGTGCATGTGGAAGGCACATCCTATATTCTTGAGATCTTATCGGATATCAACCTTCTAGAGATACGAAGGACCTGGTGTCATAGTTTGACCTCTTGTGTTTTGCCGCCGAGAGCGAGGCTCTTTGGAATGTTCCTGATATTGATTTGATGTATGAAGTGGTCGTTATGGGCTTGAGGGTATGTTTCACTTTTCTTTCATGTTCCTTTTATTTTTTGGATGATCTGGCCTTAGACCGTCTTTTCGTTTTTCATACGTACATGGTGGATATTGAGAGCGATCGTAGGGATGACACTCGGGCCAAGATTTTCTTGGCGATGCTGTAGAAATATCAGCGCTATCGCAATAAGTGATGTGAGATACACAAGCGGCTGAAGGCGAACCCTGGTGATCAATCCCTTGACGAGGAATTGGAGAAGAGGGATCAGGAGTTAATGCAGGCTATTCGCAAAAGTAGCGTACTCGAGGAGCAACTTCGTGCAAAGGACGAAGAGCTTGAGTTGGTCAATAGGGTTGTTGCAGATGTGAATATCTTCAGGGAAAACTGAGGTCGATGCAATCTGAGATGGATCAGAATCTTATCAGGGTCAAGGCGATGGTCGCGTAGTGGATGGGAGAATTGGCCGAGTTGGAGAGAAAGGTTATTGGGTTGTAAAACATCGAGAGTGCCTGGTCATCGGCTTTGGCGAGGGTGGCGGCTCTAGAGAACACTGTCCACGTCCTCCAATCCGAGCAGGAATCGGAAAGGGCAACGGCTATGCTAAGGGAAGTGAGGCTCGAGGAGTGTATTAGTGAGATCGACCGGGAGACGTCGATCTTAGGGGACCGGGTCGCTGCTCTTGAGGCCGAAAAGGAGCGACTGTTGGCTCAAGTCAAATCTTCCTCTGCTGTTTTTCCTCGTTGTTTGCACGATCTTTGGGTTTATGTTGAAACCCAATGGGATATATATAAGAGTTTGTGGGAGGCAAGCAGTGTTCCCAAGGCTGCATATGAAGGAGCACGGGCGAAGGCACGAGAGGTTGGTTTTAACTGTGGATATGACCCTATGACGCCGAAGGCCGATAAAGGTGGTGATGATGAAGGAGGACTTCCTGGAGATGGTGGTGAAGAGGGTGGCGGTGATGATGCCGAGTGAAAAAATTGATGTCTTTGTTCATTTCCTTTTTTTAATTGGTTATTTATTACTTTTTCTTGGATTTTATTGGTTTAGCCGTATGTAATCTGCGGCTGTTTGCGCAGTAGCTTCGTATAAAGAGGAATTTTTCATTGTTGCACGCCTCTTGTATTTCTTTCCCTGTTTTGTTTTTTATAACTCTGGAGCAAAGAAGTAGATCTCTGTGTGGCGAGTTCCCGATTCTTAGGGAATTTAGTGCCACACGGATTGACTAGGATTTTGATGGCGGTTTTAGCTGTCGGGGCGATATTTTCAAACTTGTGTCAAAGAACTATCCCATCACAGTTCAGCTGGCATTGAACATTTTTTAATGGCGACCTTAGTCGTAATGAAGTTACTTTCGAGTTCATATCGATATATTATCCCGCCGTGAGTCCCAATTCTATTATACCCCTTTTTTATTTAAAATGGCCTTTAGCCCCGAGGATGTTTCGAACTTTCATCGAAATATTAACTCGTCATTGTTCGATTGAGGTCGAACTCTTTTTTTTTTGGCGAAGGCCCTTGGCTTTAAGGGTGTTATTTCGAACTTTCGTCGAAATATTAACTCATCGTAGCTCGATCGAGGTCGAACTCTTTCCTTTTTGGCGAAGGCCCTTGGCCTTAAAGGTTATTTCGAACATTCGTCGAAATATTAACCCGTCGTCATTCGATCGAGGTCGAACTCTTTTCTTTTTGGTAAAGGCCCTTTGCCTTAAGGGCATTATTTCAAACTTTTGTCGAAATATTAACCCGTCATCATTCGATCGAGGTCGAACTTTTTTTCTTTTTGGCGAAAGCCTTTGGCCTCTAGGGTGTTATTTCGAACTTTCGTCAAAATATTAACCCGTCATTGCTCGATCGAGGTCGAACTCTTTTCTTTTTGGCAAAGGCCCTTGCCCTTAAGGGTGTTATTTCGAACTTTCATCAAAATATTAATCCGTCGTCGTTCGATCGAGGTCGAACTCTTTTCTTTTTGGTGAAGTCCTTTGGCCTTAAGGGCGTTATTTCGAACTTTCATCGAAATATTAACTTGTTGTCGTTCGATCGAGGTCGAACTTTTTTCTTTTTGGCGAAGGCCCTTGGCCTTTAGGGTGTTATTTTGAACTTTCATCGAAATATGAACCTGTCATCATTTGATCGAGGTCTAACTCTTTTCTTTTTTGCGAAGGCCCTTGGCCTTAAGGGTGTTATTTCGAACTTTCGTCGAAATATTAACCCATCGTAGTTCGATTGAGGTCAAACTTTTTTCGTTTTGGTAAAGGCCCTTGGACTTAAGGGTGTTATTTCGAACTTTCATCGAAATATTAACCCGTCATTGTTCGATCGAGGTCGAACTCTTTCCTTTTTGGCAAAGGCCCTTGGCCTTAAGGGTATTATTTCGAACTTTCGTCGATATATTAACACTTCGTCGTACGATCGAGGTCAAATTTTTTTCTTTTTGGCGAAGGCCCTTAGCCTTAAGGGTGTTATTTCAAACTTTCGTCGAAATATTAACCCGTCATCGTTCGATCGAGGTCGAACTCTTTCCTTTTTGGCGAAGGCCCTTGGCCTTAAGGGTGTTATTTCAAACTTTTATCGTCGTTCGATCGACGTCGAACTTTTTCTTTTTGGCGAAGGCCCTTGGACTTAAGGGTGTTATTTCAACCTTTCGTCGAAATGTTAACCTATCATCGTTCGATCGAGGTCGAACTCTTTCCTTTTTGGCGAAGGCCCTTGGCCTTAAGGGTGTTATTTCGAACTTTCGTCAAAATATTAACCCGTCGTCATTCGATCGAGGTCGAACTTTTTTCTTTTTGGCGAAGGCCCTTGGCCTTAGGGGTGTTATTTCGAACTTTATATTAACCCGTCGTGGTTCGATCGAGGTCGAACTCTTTTCTTTATGGCGAAGGCCCTTAGGCTTAAGGGTATTATTTCAAACTTTCATTGAAATATTAACCCGTCGTTGCTCCCAATTTTTTGGAGAGTTGGGTATCCTCTGGTGAATCCCAGTTTTTTTTAGAGTTGGGTCATCAAGTGGACGATATTTCAGTTGTTTTGTAGTAATTTCTCATTTTTTCAGTTGAGATGTTTCTTTGCTCGCTTGCCCGTGCGGCGCTCACGTTCCTATTTGAGTGAACATCAGAAGGTGGGCCAACATGATATTCTCATTCCCCCGATTCGAGTAGTTGGTGGATGGGGTGGGACTATAGTGTTGCTCGTTTTGTTTGGTGTTTCGATGGTTGATGGGGCGGTGGCTTCTGAATTCAACAGTCGTATTCAGCTCTCTTTCCCCTCCTTTTTCGTTCCTTGGCCCCGAGCAGTTTTGGGCTTCCTTTGGCTAGTTCCTAAGTTGCCTGACATGCGGGGGAGGATGCTGGTTGTAGCTTCCATTTGCATGTAGCATCATGATATATGTTGGCATGTGAGGTTTACTTACCGCTCTTTTGGTGGGTGATCATGTGTACGATTTTTGATCTGGAAGAGACTAGGAAATTTTACTAAGAAATCCCCACAGACGGCACCAAATTGTTTGACTAAAAGATATTGAAATCTTTTTTATTAAATCAATTAAAGAAGATGAAGAGGTAAATCTTAGTCATATATAGTAAATTCCAGATCTACAGACAAATCGGGAGATGATGTATAAGATAAAATAGAAATGACCAATCTCGTTGATCTTTTTCATTTCATTTTTCACCGATTGATGGAGATCATCCCTTTACATAATGAGTGGAAGATTGTTTTATCTTCCTTTTGTTAGTAAGATTATAGAGGAGAGGAAAGAGAAAAAGCCCCCCTTTCTAGGAAGGTTCCCTCCCTATATATAGTTATGGAATCCTTGCAACGTTCTCGGGTCAAGGCACCTTCATACCACATCCGTTTTTGTCGTTCCCTAAGTATTGTTATTCGATTTAACAAGCACTGTGAGTACGTGATTTGGAACAAATCATGGCATCTTTTACTATCTTGCCGCTTGGACGGGGTTCGGTTGGGTCGACCACAAAGGTCAGATTTTGACTAATACAGTAGTAACCTAGTTATTTCTAATGGCGGAAGGATAAGAAGAAGTAGAAGTTATGTGGAAGAGAGGGAGAACGTTGGGGAAATGAGGCTTTGGCTTTGTTTCGTTAGCTTCCACTGATGATACCAATTTCACTACTACTGTTCGTCATTGTCTAATTCCATCACTGATTGTGGTAAAGTCTTGTATGTTCAGCCGTTCTGAATCGCATCTAGTAGAGAGGGAATTTCTCTGCTTGTTCGAAGATTCTTCTCACGTTATTCGCTCTTTCGGTTAAAGTTACGCTAGAAGACGGTGTTCTCCTCTACAACTTATAGTTAGAATATGCATCTGGTGGAAGTTAAAAAACACACCAAAATTATCGTTTTAGGGCTTAGTTGCATTCATGGTGTGGGAATCATTCACTGCGATATAAAGCCTCACAACATTCTACTTGTTACTCCTACTGATGATGATACAACATAGATTTCCAAGATCGCTGATTTCGGTCTTGTTATGACTTTGGATTAGAGCTGGACACAAAAGCAAGGACGCAGGGGAACTAAAAGGTACATGGCACCTGAATTCGTGCTTAAGCGGGAGTACAGTCCAGAGGCGGATATCTGGGCTCTTAGCTGCACTGTCTACGAATTGATCACTAGGACACCCCTATGGAATCATCCAATTCTTATGCAAAGGTTGATGATGTGTTACACCGAATCGGGTATAAGGAACTAAGTTTTGAGAGTGCGAAACTGTCAGCAGAGGCAAAAGATTTTGTAAGAAGTTGTCTGGTCAAGAATCCGAGCTCGTGTTGGACTGCCGACATGCTCTTGAATATTTCTTTTATGAAATCAACCAACAATGTGCAGCCTACAACAAAGACAAGGAAGAAGCAAAGTGGTTACATTTCCCTTTTGCGCAGACCCCATCGAAAAACATCATTCAAGACACAGCCACACATTAGCGATTTGGTTATAGAGCATTGATGCATGATCAGAATGCACCTGCTGAATCTGAAGAAAGTAGAGAACGGAATTCATGAAAGGCTGCTAGCTACTGACAGTAGATAGATGATTCATGAAAGAAAATTCATTTATTGTATATGTAAAAGAACAGTGTGTGGGCTTGATCCCCCTTTAGGATTTGTTTGGGGCACATAGGTAGCCTGCAACCAAGATGATCAGGTGCAACCCCTTCTTAGTTAAAAAAACAATACAATTGAATACTGTATATGTAAAGAACTACGTGTGGGCTTGATCCCCCTTTTAGGATTTGTTTTGGGGGTACGTAGGCAGCTTATGATCAAGATGATCTCAGGTGCAGCCCCTTTTTATTCAAAAAAATAAACAGTGTCTATGCTTATAGTCGATGAACACACCTTACAAAGAAAAGGTTTCTTCTTGTATGTGATTTTTAGATATCGCTTATTGGCACTAGTTTTGTAGTACATGTCTCAGTATTGGTATATTTGTATTACTGATTGTTTTTAAGCCAAAAATGGTTAATTCCTTTGTGAAGTTGTGATCACGTAATCTTATTTCTTTGGGTTTAATTACACCCCTACCTCTTTAAATTGAATCATTTCTTGAAAAGATTTGTTGTTTTGTTAATCAACAGATAGACCTGCTTCTTTGTATTTTTTGCTTTGGCATTATTATAAGTAGTTGACTTGTTCAGCTATTATGAATTGATAAAGTTGTATCTGTTGTTACTTTTATGTATGCTATTGTATCATCACGTGTTATCATTGTTGCATCTATTTGGCATTCTGGTAACACAGCATGTGATGAGTGATGACTTGAAAAAGTCGTAAGTAGCTTGACGAAAAGCTATAGGTGTCCCTCTTGTGAATTGACCATATTGAGCTCAACTTCTTTCCCAAGCCAAATCATCATTCGTGATGGATCGATCCGCCGCCGCTTCATTAGCCAAATCTATTGAAGCCGAAGCTGACTTAGCTATCACTTTAGACCCGAAAAATGCCACAACTCACATACTCGAGGCTTTAGCTCTCGATTTGTAGGGATTTAAGACGTAAGATCTTGATTCGATTGAGCACTTTCGCCGCTCATCGTGAAGTCGCAATCAGAGCTGGAGAAAGCGGATGCTTTGTTTAAGCGAGCTGAGTTGAGACTCACTGTGAGTCGACGCGAACAAGTTGACTCGATCGTTGAAGATTTGACTGAGTCAGTTCGGTTGAAGGGCGATAATGTTAAGGCTTTTTGTTTGTTGGGAGATTATGCACAATAGCCATTAAGAGCACATGTCCTTAGTTTAAAGCCAGTGTTTTAAATGTCTTTAGTCTTTAGCCACTGGTTGAATAAACTTTTACCTGACTGGACGAAAATACCCTTCTGCTATAACCTATACCTACGCTTTTATTAACTTTTACCTGACTAGACGATTAGCAGCAGCAGTAGCAGACTGTGATCGTCGAATTTCAAACTCTAGAATTGCAGAAGCTTCTCTTCTGATTTGAAACTATCGAATTCAACTTTCTCCTCCAAAAATCGACATAAATTTACAGTAAGTTATGCTTTTGTGTGTTTCTATTGATTTTTATTTCGTTACCATGAATTTGATGCTAGGAATTTGACTATTTTTTGAATTTCTGGATTGATAAGGTTAAGGACATCACGTCATGTGATAATTCTATAAAAATTAAGCACATAATGTTAAGGATTTGGTGTCCTTAACATGACCGTTGTTACTAATATTAAGGATATAGTGTCCTGATTTTGCCAATTGAATTGAAAAAGTTAAGGACACAATGTCCTTAACTTTTTTGTTGTTCTTCTGAATATTAAGGACATATTATCATAGTTTTGCAAATTGTTTTGAAAAAGTTAAGGACACTTGGTCCTGAAGTTTGAGTTTCAAGTTAAAAAGTAAGGACACTTGTTCCTGAAGTTTGAGTTTCAAGTTGAAAAGTTAAGGACACTTGGTCCTGAACTTTGAGTTACATGTTCAAAAGTTAAGGACACTTGGTCCTTAACTTAGAGTTACAAGTTAAAAAGTTAAGGACATGCAGTCCTTAACTTCAAGTTTCAAGTTTAAAAGTTAAAGACACTTGATCCTTAACTTTGAATTCCAAGTTCAAAAGTTAAGGACACTTGGTCTTGAGCTTTTATTTACAAGTTCAAACGTTAAGGATACTTGGTCCTTAACTTTGAATTCCAAGTTCAAAAGTTAAGGACACTTTGTCATTTACTTACAGTTCCAAGTTCATAACTTAAGGACACTTGGTCCTGAACTTTAAGTTCCAAGTTAAAAAGTTAAGGAAACTTGGTCCTGAAGTTAAGGACACTTGGTCCTGAAGTTAAGGACACTTGGTCCTGAAGTTAAGGACACTCGGTCCTTAACTTTAAATTCCAAATTCAAAAGTTAAGGACACTTGGCCCTTAACTTGGTCTTGAACTTACAGTACATGTTTTTAATTATACAAGGATTGCTCTTTAAAATATGTTCTGAGTTTCCCATTTTCGTGACTTGCAGGATGGAAACAATATGCATTATAGTTGCTTTTAATGGTAGCTGGAGTGAATACTATAAGTATCTTGATCATCAAACAAAACTTGTTTTAGTACCTAAGGCAATTCGGTTTGAAGATTTCATTAAACAGATCTTTGAAGTTATTGAATTGGATAGAGACGAGTTTGAAGCAGTGATATGGTTAGATATCAACCTTGGAACAATCAAGGGAATGCTTGTATCCAAAGATTTAGATCTTCAAACATATATAGAGTTACTAAAAAGTCATTCACTCTTCAAAGGCTGTCGTTTCATTGTTGATATTTCGGAAAGAGTTTTTGGATCAACAAGCACCTTTGAACATGTCAACAGAGAAACTCAACATGACAATCAAAATAAATGCCAACAGATAATGGAAATAGATATGGTTGAAGCTCAACCAATAACTGAAGATGTGCTTTAAACATTTGATTCTATTCAAGTAGAAGGACAAAGCATTATAGAGATTGACAACGAACAAGCTTTGGGTATTCAAGTCTTAGAGAGTGCACCGGTAATCGAAGAAGTTGCTGAAAAACCTCTACTCAACTAACTAGACGAAGGTCAAATTTGAAAAAAAAAAGAATCCTGAACTACGATATTAAGAGAAAATGCTTTGTTGGATGAAATAAAAGTGGGATCAATATTTGACAAAAAGAAGAGTATAATTAACTATTTTTCGAATATAGCAATTAAAGGACATTTTGAATTCAAGGTTGTTAGATCAAGCTCAACAAGATATTCGTTGAAATGCAATGATGATAGGTATGGGTGGTGTGTGCATTCTTTCAGAATTAAAGATTCAACACTGTTCAAGATAGTAAAGATTGAGAAAAATAATGACTGCTCTGTTAACACTATGAAAGTTGATCAAAGGCATGCAACTTCAAAGTTGATTAGTGGTTACATTATTGACAATCTTCGAGACCCAAGGTTTGAAGTTACACCAGCTTTTGTCATGGCAGAAATGCAAAAATTGCATGGACTAGACATTGGGTATCATAAGGGATGGCGTGCTACTCAATGTGCTCCCTCTTTAATAAGAGGAACTCCTGAAGAGAATTATGAATTATTGTCTTCATACTTGTATACGATGAGAAGTAAAAACCCGGGAACACATACTAACATAAAGATAGACGACAACAACAGGTAAACAATCAAAAAAAATTATTAGTCTGTTTTATAAACTTTAGGACATGCTGTCTTTAACCAGTTAAAAAGTTAAGGAAGTGTTGTCCTTAACTTTCATGTGTGTAGTCAAAAAGTTAAGGACACTTGGTCCTTAACTTAGAATTGCAAGTTATAAAATTAAGGACATGGTGACGTTAACTTTTGACCTTGTTAGTCTAAGTTAAGGACTCCATGTCCTTAACTTTTGAACTTTGAACTCAAAGTTAAGGACTGCATGTCCTTAACTTTATAACTTGTAACTCTAATTTAAGGAATGCCTGCTCTTAAATTTTGACCTTGTTAGTCTAACTTCAGGACTACTTGTTCTTAACTTTTGGCCTTGTAACCAGAAGTTCAGGACTACCTATCCTTAACTTTTGACCTTGTTAGTCTAAGTTAAGGACTGCATGTCCTTAACTTCTGTTAACCTTGTTTTATATTGTATTTTTAGGTTTCTTTATATGTTTTATGCATATGGATCATCAATATCTGGTTGAAATCATTGTAGACCAGTGATTGCTGTTGATGCAACTTTTTTGAAGTCAAAATTTTGTGGTGTTTTAATGATTTCAGTTTCAAAAGATGCAAATAACCAAATTTTCCCACTAGCCTTTGGAATAGCAGAATCTGAAAATAACAATTCCTATGAGTGGTACTTTAGTGAGCTTCGCAATGCAATTGGAAGTCGTGAGAATTTATTTTTTTTATCAGAAAGGCATCAATCTATTGCATATGCCATCGCAAAGGTATATTCTGAAAGCCATCATATGATTTGTATCTATCATTTGGAGCAGAACCTAAAGCGAAGGAAAGTGAAAAGTGAGGTCATAAAACTTTTTCAAACTGCTGCAAGAGTATACAGGCGCAAAGAATTTGATCTTTACATGTCAGATATAGAAGTAGATAAGAAGACTTATGACTATTTGATGGAAGAACCACCGGAAAGGTGGGTACGTTTTTGTAGTCCACGACGAAGATATGACATGCTCACAACAAACACAGTTGAGTCAATGAATTTTGTCCTATTAGAAGCAAGGGAGCTGCCTATATTAAGAATAATGGATTTCATTCAAGTGAAGCTACAACGTTGGTTTTATTAAAGGAGAAATGAAGCAGAAGGAACTTTTTATGATGTTTCTTGTTGGGTAGAAGAGGAATTGAAGAAAAAGATAGATTTAGCATTTACTTGGAATGTAAGTATTATGTTCTATGTTTAGGTTATTATTTTAATATAATTTAACATAATATAGTAACTTATAATTTTTCAACATTAAAGGTCTTCCTTGTTGATTCATGGCGTTCTAGAGTTGAAGAAGAAGGAATAACTTTCTTGGTGGACTTAAACAAAAGAACATGTGATTGTTTTCAGTTTCAATTTGATGAATTACCATGTATATATGCAATTGCAGCTATCGAGAAGAGAAACATCAAGAAGTCCAACTTTTGCTCGCATTAGTACTTAAAGGAATCTTGGCTGAAAACATATGAAAGACAAATACATCCTGTAGGACATACTGATTCTTGGATTGTACCAGAGAGTGTTAAGTCTCAAATTGTTAAACCTCCAGATTTCAAAGTGCCACCAGGTAGAAGGCAGAAGAAAAGGCATATTGCAGCTATCGAGTCATCAAAAATAACATTCAAATGTGGTCGTTACAGAAGAATTGGCCATAATAGAACAACTTGTATATATTCTCCGGCAGTCCATCCATTTTTAAGAAAGCATAGAGAATAATAGATATATCCACTTATGTTTATCGACTCTTTTAAGTTTTTGCTATAAATTGGATTCATTTAGATTATTATTATTATTTGAGCAGATGTCTGAATTTTCAAAATTTCTTTCTACTTACGTTCTTTTTGTTTCTTTTGAGTTCAAAGTTCAAAAGTTAAGGACAGACATTCCTTATGTTTGACTTACAGGTTCAAAACTTAAGGACAAGCAGTCCTTAATTTTGAGTTCAAAGTTCAAAAGTTAAGGTCTGTTTGTCCTTAACTTTGACTTACAAGTTCAAAAGTTAAAGACAGATAGTCCTTAACTTTGAGTTTCATGTTCAAAAGTTAAGGCCATGAAGTCCTTAACTTTGACTTACAAGTTGAAACGTTAAGAACACTTGGTCTTTAACTTATAATTCCAAATACAAAAAATAAGGACACTTGGTCCTGAAGTTTGAGTTCCAAGTTCAAAAGTTAAGGATTCAATTTCAAAAGTTGAGGACACATGGTCCTGAACTTAGACTTTCAAGTTGAAAAGTTAATGACACTTGGTCCTGAAGTTTGAGTTTCAAGTTCAAAAGTTAAGGACACTTGGTCCTGAAGTTTTAGTTTCAAGTTCAAAAGTTAAGGACACATGCTCATAAACTTTGACTTACAAGTTCAAAAGTTAAGACAATTGGTCCTGAACTTTAAATTTGAAGTTCAATTACATTTGGTCCTGAACTAATACTTACAAGCTCAATGGACAAATCAATACTTGACAGAAACAAAGAAATTAATAACATGATGCCTTCATATTACTTCTGAAATTGTAATTTTGCATAGTTGTGACAAAAAATTATGCTATGCAAACAAAATAAAAGTGTCTTTTGAGGAATTTACAATATATTTGAGAATTCGTTTGGATTCTTTACAGCAACTTTATACAAAAAATCAACCACAACTAACTTTCTTTACAACTAAAGTACAGCTCTTTTGGACAACAAGTTTCATTTTCACTATCATAGTCGTCGTCAACATTTTCTGGTGGTGTGTCATAACTAGAATTTCTTTTCCACTCTCCATGTGCCCAAAGATTTGCTGCAAGTTCTTTTCTAAAGTCTTTTATGTCTTCAGGTTGGAAATTCTCCACATCCTTTCCCATCATCAACAACTCCACATACTTGATTAAGAATGCACGACAATCAGTCCTAAGAAAAATGTAAGATATGGAGTCAATTAAATAATAAATCTAAAGTACATATAAATTATATAGCAAATAATAACACGTATGATCCAGTTTAGTGTGGTGATCTTTGCCACTGACTATCAAATTTGTTGAATGCATTTCCAAAAGACTTGTGATGTTTCTCAAACTGTGAGAACTTTAGCAAGTGGAGGATCATATGTGCATACATTTTAATGTGATTCATTCCTGCCTCATATGGCACACTATATATGGAATTGTACACATCAATCTTTTTCGCATTCAAGTTCAATACCCCTAAAAGAAAATGTGGCACATCATTATCATCCTCTGAAGGAAGCCGACATGGAAAAAAGATGTTGTCAACTTCTGTCCAAGCAATTCCACATCTACGACTGTCACTGTCACGACCCTAAACCCGGATCCGGTCGTGCCTCTCATGAAGACAAGGTCAGCCGACACATTCCCATTTCAATTTTAAGCAATTAAAATAATAAGTATTAAGTCTTAAACATGATAAATTCCAAAATAAGTAGTAAACAATACAATTTGCGGAAAACAAACCCATCACAACCCGGTACCGGGGTGTCACCAGTCATGAGCATCTATAAATTTAATAAAAGTCTGAAGCATCTATAAAGCTATTATAGAATCACTAATAAGGGAAAGGAAATGAGATAAAGGGGGAGAAGCACGGGGCTGCGAACTCCGAGCAGCTACCTCGTGGACTCCGAAATCTGCGGGGAGCTCTCAACCCTCGCAAGCAGGATCAGAAGTGCCTGAATCTGCACACGGGGTGCAGGGAGTAAAGTGAGTACTCCAATTCAGTGAGTAATAATCATAAATAAAGGCTGAGAAGTAAGAAATCACGTAAGACACATAACAGACTATAAGGAAGCAGTAAAAGCCAGTAGAAATAGTGTTGCAGTAAAGATGTGTAAAATCACTAAGTTCAGTTTAAACTTCATAAAATGCCTTTTTAACAATTAAGCAAGCAAATGATAGGCAAATAAGAAAGATAAACACATAAAGAATCGCTCCTCGAGCACAATGTCAATAAATCCGCCCCTCGGGCAATATCTCAGAAACAAAACCAGCCCATCGGGCTATATCTCACATCACAATGGGTACCCATGCTCACTAGGGGTGTGTAGACTCTTGGAGGGGCCCCTTACAGCCCAAGCGCAATATCAAGCCATCTCGTGACATAATCACATAGGCTCTCGGCCTCATATCAATAAGATACCTCGTGGCGTACAAATCTCAGGATCTCGGCCTCATAATCATAATTAGTGTTCCTCACAACATAGGCCCTCGGCCTTACTCAGTTAGAACCTCATAAGCCGCGCAGAAAACAGTAAAACATGATGCTCAGCCTAAAATATCTTTGAAAGTATCATTTAGTGTTTAAAACAAAGTAAACATGGCTGAGTTATGAAAATAGTAGAATATAGCATGACTGAGTTCAAGTATAAAGTCAAAACAGTGAGGAATTGTCAGTAAAAATCCCCTAAGGGTTCAAATAGTTGGCACGAGGCCCAAATATGGCATTCAGCCCAAAACATGATGATAGCAAATAGATTTCAGTCAAATACGCGGTAAAATAATCAATCGAGATGGACTAAGTCACAATCCCCAATAGTGCACGACACTGCGTTCGTCATGTAGCATGTGCATCACCTTAATATAGTACAACGATGTGCAATCCCGGGTTTCATACCCTCAGGACATCATTTACAATTATTAGTCACCTCGATCCGGTCCAAACTCTATCCCACGATGCCTTTGCCCTCATGAATCGACCTCTATATGCTCCAAATCTAGCCACAATCAGTACATAACTATTAAAATATGCTAAGGGAACAAAGCCCACTCGAAAATATCCAATTTACATCAAAAATTCCGAAATTACTCAAACCCGGCCACCGGGACCACGTCTCGGAATCCAACAAAATTAACATCTACGGAATCCTCATCCTCTCACGAGTCTATACATATCAAGAACATCAAAATCGGACCTCAAATGGCCCCTCAAATCCCCACTCAAATGTCTCTTAATCTCAAGCCCTAATTACCCATTTTTGCACTGATATTTCCCAAACTTTCACCACTAATTAAGCCTTTAATCACATATAAACGAGTTATGAAGTCAAAAATCTTACCTCCACGAGATTATCCTTTGGTTTCCTCTTCAATTAGCTCTCCAAAGCTTTCTCCCGAATGAAATATGGTGAAACCCCCTAAAAATCGCGAAGGGAACATTTTTATACTTTCTGACCCAGGCATTTTCGCACCTGCAGTCCCTTTTCTACTTCTGCGGTATCGCTTCTACGACCAAAACCGCCACATCTGCGGTTTTCATTAAATTGGAAATTACTACATCTATGGTTAAAAACTCGCACTTGCACTACCGCAGGTGCACCCACTTCACCGCTTCTGCGGTTCCTGAAGAACTTCCTCTTGGCCGCATCTATAGCTGCCTTCCACTTCTGCGATCATCGCACTTGTGGCCTCACAACCACAAGTGTGATTATGACAGAAACCAAAAGCTTCAGCTGCAAAAACTCAATTCCAATTCTTTCGTCACCCATCCGGAATCACCCCGAGGCCCCCGGGACCTCAACCAAAACCACAAACAAGTCACATACCATCAGTCAAATTTGTACCAATCTTCAAAACACCTCAAACAATATCGAATCACCCAAAACACATCGGATTCAAGCCTAAACTTCCAAAATCTTCCGAATTACGCTTTCGATCAAAAAGTATACCAAACCACGTCCGAATGACCTGAAATTTTGTACACACGTCACATATGACACAACGGACCTGCTCCAACTTCCGGAGTTCCATTTCTACCATTATATCAAAATCTTTCCTATTAACCGGAAAATGCCAAAATCCCATTTTTGCCAATTCAATCCTAAACCTTTCCATTGACCTCCAAAACACAGTTCGATCACGCTCCCAAGTCACAAATCACCTAATGAAGCTAACCAAATCTTAAAAATTCCGATCCGAGATCATATACCAACAAGTCAAATCTTGGTCAAACCTTTCAAATTTTAAACTTAAAACTGAGAACTGTTCTTCCTAATTCATTCTGATTACCCTGAAAAAAGCAAAACCAACTATTCACATAAGTCACAATACATCACACGGGGGTAGTCATGCCTGAGAACTGGCAAGCAAAGTGCAAAATCTCAAAATGACCGATCGGGTCTTTACAGTCACCCCACACATATGGTGTCAGAAACAATTGATTATCACCACACCAAACTTATTTGCAGCATCTTCATTAAAATCCTTATACACAAGCACCATATAGTTATCAAAAAGTATATTTGTAGTTGTGCAACAAAAAGGATGGTTGCGAGGGTGGTAGCATTCCTTCTTTCTCAGATAATATAGGGCAATGTCAATATGCTTCATAAAAAGGCAAAAAATAATACAAATCCATCAGTCATAAAATAATTAAAAAATGATAAATTAAGAATAAAGAAAATAAATGCCTTGCAAATTATCAAACCTTATCATCAAGCACAAAGCTACTATCTGAAAGCTCAAGGAAAAACATTTTGCTAATGATTTTTTGATGATACAATTTACATGAATTATTTCTCACACCATTATCATCAACATATATATTAGTTTGTCCCCTGAAAATTTTGAAAATATCAAAGTTAGAAGTTAGTCCTGAACTTAGACTTTCAAGTTGAAAAGCTAAGGACACTTGGTCCTGAAGTTTGAGTTTCAAGTTGAAAAGTTAAGGACACTTGGTCCTGAAGTTTCAGTTTCAAGTTCAAAAGTTAAGGACACATGGTCCTGAACTTAGACTTACAAGTTTAAAAGTTCAGGACACTTTGTCCTTAACTTAGACTAACAAGTATAAAAGTTAAGGACATGTAGTCCTTAACCTATAGTTCCAACTTCAAAAGTTAAGGACACTTGGTCCTGAACTTCAAGTTTCAAGTTCATACATGGTCCTGAACTTAGACTTACAAATTCAAAAGTTAAGGACACATGGTCCTGAACTTTGACTTACAAGTTCAAAAGTTCAGGACACTTGGTCCTGAACTTTGAATTCCAAGTTGAAAAGTTAAGGACACTTGGTCCTTAACTTTGATTTCCAAATTCAAAAGTTAAGGACACTTAACTTTAGGAATTTTAATATCAATATACTTAGTTCTAAATTTAAAATTACAAGTTAAGGACACGAATTTAAGTAATTAACAAATAATAAAATACATTTAGGGACTTACGCTTTTTGCGACCTTTCCTTTTCTCCTTGCCCAACCACACAATGAATTTCTTCAATAATTTTGCATCATCTTTGGTATAATGAAAAATACATGTACGAGTATATTTTGATTTTAACCAGCCCGTTTTCTTAGGAGTATTTTCATTGTGTGCCACCGCTGTTTCTCTTTTTCTTTCGTGTTCAAAAGGAGATTTCAACTGCCAACTAAGCTTCTTATTTCTTTTACTTCGACCAAGATCTTCTTCAACATTTCCTTCAACCTTCATAGACAAACCCTCATCAATGCTCATTTGTGTACTTGTAGGAGTAGGAGTAAGAATAGAAAATGATGGATCATCATAACCAATACTATCTCTCTTCCTTTTCCTAGTATATTGGTTAAGATCTTCATCTTTGTTTTGTTCTGCAGACAACACTATATATATAAGTTTGTTGCAAGTCATCAAATGAAGAGACAAAAACTAAGAATATTATTTTTGAAATGTACTGGCATTTTCAATTATGAATATAATATCTAGGACATAATCAATACCTGTCTTGTTCACACTGCCTTCTTGTATCTTTTCAACAGACAATTGAGCTGACATATTGGTGCATTTTCTTTATCTTCCAACTACACAGTTTCTTTATCTTGCAACTGTTCTCCATGTTCTTTAATTGCAAGTTCACAAGATTCTGCAAAATATTTACAAGAGCTAACACAATTAGTACTTCTTACTAATCTTTGATTAAAACAAACATATATAAAATTAAAAAAAAAGCATTGTCTAATCGTTTGCAACTGTCAAGATCATCGCAGTTAAATCATTATATTCAATAGCATTTTCTTGGCTTCCAATATTGTCGGTAAGAGAGCGAGGTGTAGAGAGATCGCATGTTCCATCTATGCATTTGGAAACAATCTCACTTATGCTTGTTCCTTGGGTATTTTGTAAGTCTTGAGATTGTACTCCACTTTTCTCTTAATACTCCACTCCATCTTCTTCCCTTGCAGCTTCAGAAGATTCTGTAACATTTACAATTAATACTCATTCTAATAGTTCACTAAAGCTAACAATCAACATATCATAAAAATTTCATCAAACCTTGATTGGCATAAATTTGAACTCGAAAATTCTCTTTATATGAGAGAGGTGTAGACATATCATATGTTCCTTCTAAACATTTGCATAAAATCTCACTGACACTTGTTCCCAATGGACTTTTTAAATCCTGAGATTGCACTCCACATTTACAAATTTTTTCTGTTACTCCTGTCTCTTTTGGATTTTCCTGGTCTTGACATTCTACTACATCTTGAACTTCCACTCAATCAACAGATTCTACATATATTTGTAATCACAAAAAAGTTTATATGTATTACGCTATTGAATATAAGTTTCAATGAGAAAAAACTCAAAATCTATATCTAACATTTCCCAATCTCAGTGCCAATATCAGTTTTATCATCTAGATAAGCATCTCTATAATCTCTTTCATACTGAACTTATGCATGCACATCCGTATCATCACATTCATCACCACATGTATCTTTTTAATTGTAACAGTAGGTTCTATACCATCTCAATGATCATCAACTTCATCTTTAGTAATTGGAACACTAGATTCTCTCTCTATGTTCCTTTCATCATGTTTCACAAAAATCTTCAACAAAGTATCAATCTTTGATCCTAGACTTTTCTTTAAATCCTGTGAAAGAAACTAAGTTAGAAAGTTAAGGAAGGTAGTCCTAAACGTCAAGTTACAAGAAAAAAAGTTTAGGACAGGCAGTCCTTAACTTAGAGTAACAAGTTCAAAAGTTAAGGGCACTTGGTCCTAAACTTCAAGTTTCAAGTTCAAAAGTTCAGGACATGTAGTCCTTAACTTTGAATTATAAGTTAAAAACTTAAGGACAATAGTTCCTGAACTTCAAGTTTCAAATTGAAAAGTTAAGGACACTTGGTCCTGGACTTCAAGTTTCAAGTTCAAAAGTTGAGGAAAGATGGTCCTGAACTTAGACTTACAAGTTCAAAAGTTAAGGACACTTGGTCCTAAACTTCAAGTTTCAAGTTCAAAAGTTAACGACGGGCAGTCCTTAACTTATAGTTACAAGATCAAAATTTAAGGACAATAGGTCCTTAACTTCAAGTTTCAAGCAAAAGTTAAGGACATGCAATCCTTAGCTTTGAATTACAAGTTCAAAAGTTAAGGACCATGGTCCTGAACTTCAAGTTTCAAGTTTAAAAGTTCAGGACAGATGGTCTTTAACTTAGACTTACAAGTAAAAACGTTTAGGACAAGCAGTCCTTAACTTTGAGTTACAAGTTCAAAAGTTAAGGACACAAGGTCCTGAACTTAGACTAACTGAAATTAATGATATTACCTTGATATCATTTTGAATCCTCTTTTCTGATACAACTATTTTCTAATTTATTCTAGTAACTTCAGCCTGCAGATCCTTTTTAAACTTCTCTGATAATTTTTGAATCAAAAACCATAAAAACAAAAAAGTCTCTTAAGAAAAAACAATCAAATAAAAAATTAATGTTATTCAAAGACAGAAAACCTACTTTAATAATTTCCTTAAGCATGACTTCATCAAATTGTGTGGAAGAAGGCATTGAGCTTTGATCTTGAGAAATTGGCTCATGCACACTAACAGGCTATGTATCTTCTTCAATAGGAATAAATGGTGCCACCTCGATCAACTTATACACCTATTATATAACCAAAAAACATAAGTTTTCAGAACTAAAACAAATAAACAAAACAAATAGCTAGTAATTAGATTAACTTACATTTTCATTATGGAAATATTTTTTACACAGAGAATCACATTGCGGAGATTTCATTTCCGAATAACATAACATCTTAGGAAAACCACATTCTCGGAAGTTCATAAATTATTTTTCGTGGAATATAGGCAATACTTCCATAATCCTAACACAAAAAGCAAAAGGAAAGCCAAGTATAGTGTAGCTATCCTTGTTTTTATCTTTGTCTTTCTCTTTCTCATTCTCATTCTCATTGGGCTTCAAACAACTCTTCAATGATTTTAATAATGTTTTATAACAAAGAGAGCCCCAGTTGAAAGACGAGCAGAGTTCATCATCATCTATAATTTTCACTATCTGCTCGGACATATTCATATTCTTCCGCTTCCCCATCAAAACAGATTCAACAAAATAAATTGTTGCCAACTTCACAGCATCACCATCGCTACCTACAAATGATGCAGTTGTACCATTTGGGTGACTAGTAATAAAATTAAACAAATCACCCAACTCAACTCTATCCTTTCCAGGGAAATAGACTTTCGAAATCCTATTCTCTTTTTCATGCAAACCTTTGATGTCCAGTGAAGAATAACTTCAAACCAGTAATTATATGAAATGCTTCACGTGTAAACTTAATTTCATGGTCAAAAACCTTGAATGTCATCGAATCAAGGTATCTACAATTTCTTAAAGCAATACACAGTGAATAAATTTACCACAGAACTTCACACATTGTAATCGAAAAAAGTTTCCGAAAATACCATCCCTCAACTACTTCCACTGCTTGTTCGACAAAATTTTTTTGAGTATTTCCTTACACTGTAAATCTCCTTTCCAATAGCTCATTAAATTACGCCAAACATCAAAGTCAAACACACGATCTCCTTCCATTAGCACACTACAAAGAAGGAAAAGATCATAAAAGATTAGCACTTATAGTTACAAGTTGAAAAGTTCGGGGCACTTGGTCCTGAACTTCAAGTTTCAAGTTAAAAAGTTAGATAGGAAGACATTAACTTAAAGTTTCAAGTTCAAAAGTTAAGGACAATAGGTCCTGAACTTCAACTTTCAAGTTCAAAAGTTAAGGACACTTGGTCCTTAACTTCAAGTTTCAAGTTAAAAAGTTAAGGACATGCAGTCCTTAACTTATAGTTTCAAGTTGAAAAGTTAAGGACACTTGGTCCTGAATTTCAAGTTTCAAGTTCAAAAGTAAAGGACATTTGGTCCTTAACTTAGAGTTACAAGTTAAAAAGTTAAGAACAGGCAATCCTTAACTTATAGTTTTAAGTTGAAAAGTTAAGGACACTTGGTCTTGAACTTCAAGTTTCAAGTTCCAAAGTTAAGGACACTCGGTCCTGAACTTCAAGTTTCAAGTTCAAAAGTTAAGGACACTCAGTCCTTAACTTTGAGTTCCAAGTTCAAAAGTTAATGACACTTGGTCCTTAACTTTTATGAACACAGTTAACTAAAAATTCATAAACACAGTTAGCTTATGAATTCGTACGACTATTTTTATGAAATGTCCTTACATAATCAAATATATTGATTGAACAACAAACACATTTCAATACCAAAAATTTCTGAATAACTTCCTCACAAAAATCCGCTACTTATTCAACACTGAATCAACTTATAATCATTATTTTTGAAATTTCACACATACTTGACACAGCATTGATCGCGATTAAACATATGCAAAAACAAAAACGCATAAAAACAAAAAAATAGTTTGACCGTTCAATGCAGAGAAGATGACAGAGAATATGACGAAGGAGAAAGATTAAGTGCAACTAGTTTGCATGCGAGGATGATACAGATACTGAGGAGCACGCGAAACTTGCCTCTGAAATTTTCACTCTCAAATTTTCCCTCTGAAGATCTGAACGAATAAAACAAGGGTTTGGGAATATAAGAATTGAAGAAAGGGTAAAACTGTCTTTTTAAAATAATTTTAATAGAGTAGTGGCTATTTTTGCTCAGCATTAGAATTAGTGGATAAAAAATAAAGACCACCTTACTTAGTGGCTGCCACACGCCATTTTTACAGATTGTTACGAGAAAAAGGGCTTAAAGGAGGAGACCCTAGAGGTTTATGAAAAAACCGTATGTCACGACCCCGGTTCGCCCTCCGTGAAACTTCGTGATTGTACCTAGTCTTTATTACTAGGTAAGCCTAACAATGCCGAAAAATAAACCAACTCGCGGAAAAAATATTTTAAAACTGAAGCAATGAATTAAAATAGTAATTTAAAGTGTCGCTTGACATACACAATAATAACTCTCGAAAGCTAAATACATCTTTCAAAACCCGAAATGTCATGATCACAAGCCTTTGAAAGTCTACAACATCTAACTCTAGAATATCTAACAAGTACAAAAAGTACGGAAGGGCTAATACAAAGGGAGACTAGGAAAGTGACTCTTCGGTCTGCGGACGCGGCAGATTGTAATGACTCGACCGGTAGTTCTGAGCTTTTGCACTTTGCTCGCCAGTTCTCGGACATGAATTTCTCCGTGTGATGTATTATGACTTATGTAAATCGTTGTTTTTGGTTTTCAGGGTAATCGGAATGAATTTGGAAGAACTGTTCTCAGTTTGAAGCTTGAAATTTGAAAGGTTTGACCAAGATTTGACTTGTTTGTATATGATCTCGGATCGTAAGTTTTATTACTTGGTTAGCTCCGTTAGGTGATTTGAGACTTAGGAGCGTGATTGGAATGCATTTTGGAAGTCCGTGGAAGGTTTAGGCTTGAATTGGCAAAAGGGAGATTTTGGCGTTTTCCGGTTGATAGGTGAGATTTTGATATAGGGGTTGGAATGGAATTACGGAAGTTGCAGTAGATTTGTTGTGTCATTTGTAATGTGTGTGCAAAATTTTAGGTTATTCGGACGTGGTTTGGTTGGGTTTTTTTTATCAAAAGCGTAATTTGGAAGTTCTTGGAATTCTTGGGCTTGAATCTGATATGATTTTGGTGTTTTGATGTTGCTTTGAGCATTCCGAAGGTTGGAACAAGTTTGAATGAGGTTATGGGATATGTTGGCATATTTGGTTGAGGTCCTGAGGGCCTCTAGTGAGTTTTGGGTGGTCAATCGGACCATTGCATTGATTGGAATTGCAGAAAATTTGCTGATCAGTGTTGCAGAGAAATGGCCTTCACGTTCGCGAAGGGTTAACTGGTGAAGGCTAGAATTTTAGCCTTCGCATTCGCGAGGAAGGCTCCATGTTCGCGAAGGGCTAATTGTTTGGGCATCGCATTCGCGGGTGAAGCTCCTCGTTCGCGTAGAGGAAATTGGCCAGCTGGGCTTGAGGTGTTTTATTCATCGCATTCGTGAGAGTGGTAACGCGATCGCGAAGGGTCAAGCTGAGGAGACATCATGTTCGCGAGTGGCTAGTCGCAATCACGAAAAGTAATTTTGGGTCAAAGTTATTTTGTGCTTCGCGAACGCGAAGCGTTGACCACGTTCGCGAAGAAGGTTTTTGATGCCTGGGCAGAATGTTTAAATACCCATTGTCCGCGATTGGGCTAACTTTCACCATTTTTGGGCGATTTTGGAGCTTTTGAGAGGATTTGAAGTGGGATTCAAGAGATAATACCTGGAGGTAAGATTTTTGAATTCAATACTCGATCCTGTGTTGATTCTTACTTGTTTAATCATGAAAAATATGGAAATTAAAGCCTAAAAATTGGGGAATTAGGGCTTGGATTTAGAGAGTGTAAATTGGGAATTTGAAGAGGTAATTGAGGTTGGATTTTGATGTTCTTGGTATGTATAGACTCATGAGAGGATGAAGATTCTATCGATGTGACTTTTATCGGATTCCGAGACATGGGCTCGGGGTCGGGTTTGAGCAATTTCGGGATTTTTGATGTAAATTGGATATTTTCCAATGGGCTTTGTTCCCTTAGCATATTTTAATAGTTATGTACTGATTGTGGCTAGATTTGGAGCATCCAGAGATTGATTCGTGAGGGCAAAGGCATCGCGGGCTAGAGTTTGGACCGGATCGAGGTAAGTAATGATTGTAAATACTGTCCTGAGGGTTTGAAACCCCGAATTTCACATCATTGTGTTACTTTGAGGTGACACACACGCTAGATGACGAGCGTGGAGTCGTGCACCGTTGGGGGTTGTGACTTGGTCCGTCCCGTACGACTGTTAATTCGTGTATTTGATTTGAAATCTTATGATATTCCATATTTTAGAGATTGATATTATATTTTGGGTTGTATGCCATGTTTGGCGCCTTGTGCTGACCTGTTGAGACCCTTAGAGGCACTTTCACTATTTTTCCTCACTCTATTTGTTTTGAAAGCATATCCTCAGTCATGTTTTACCTGTTTATTGTTTAAATATGGTTTTATCACTTTACTTCTTAAAATATGAAAATTGTTTGGGCTGAGTTCCCTATTTTACTGATGGTCCGAGTGATCGTGAGGTTGATGACTGAGATAGACCGAGGGTCTGATTGTGAGGTTGATGACTGACATAGACCGGGGGTCTGATTGTGAGGTTAATGACTAAGAGAGGCCGAGGGCGTGGTTGTGAGGATTATATATTTATGGACCGGGCTGCACGTAGCAGCGATATAACGCTTGGGCTGTAGGAGCCCCTTCGGAGTTTGTACACCCTCAGTGAGTGCAGTCAACTATATATATGGATTGTGCGCCCTTGATTTAGCTTGGAATGTAACTCTTTGAATTCCTTCGACGCGTTCGTATGCGCACATGAGCGCTCAGTATCAGATATGCATCGATGGCTTGTGATTCCCTGATCGAGGGGTGGGATGTGATCTTTGTGTGTTGATATTGGGCCAGTCTAGAAGACTTGGGGTCGGATTTTTGCCTATAGCTTGAGCCCTGAACTGTTGATTGCGTGAGCGCGTGTTTCTGGATCTATATGTTATGTGCTATCCCTATTAAGGGAAGTAATGATTGGATAGCTGCATGATGAGGGTGAAGTGACTGCGAGATGTATTCATATGAATCGAATGAGGCAAGAAGGGTCTGTTTTGGGGGAGCAAGAAATATTAGGTACTTGATTTTTATCTCGAATTGAGGTATACCCCTGAGTTATGGGCGTGTGAAGATTCTTTTCATGTTTCCTAGCTGGGAGTGAGGTAAATCTCATGTTGCGGTATGAGTTTAGACTCAGCGAGATCAAGCGACTGTGTAATGTCTATGACGGTGGAAGGTATACAGAAATGTTAGTTTGAGACAAGGTAGGTGGGTTACCTCCTGCGGAGTGTTCTGAAGTTGTGTGATACTTATGTTGTCTGTTAGAAGATCTCATTTACAAGTGAATTATATGTGTTGAAATTTGAATTTGGGTCGCTTAAGAGAGTGGGCTTGACCGTTACGAGGGTGAACGCGATATTTGCAGAAGGTTTAAAGTACTAAATGGTCTGTGTTTCATGAGCCATGAAGTATGGAGTTTAATCTCACTTTGGTACTATGGCAGCAATAGAGTATATGCGTTAAGAGTCATCGTGTATGTTTTGATCTATGGCTTCGAGCCAAGTGGGGGAGTCTACTATTGATTAGTTGACTACACGGTTATGTGCTATGTTGGTATCAGTTGAGGCGTACGGGAGAATCAGTTATGGCCTATGGAGTTTGAGACCGAAGATGTCTCAAGTAAAGGAAAATTCTTGACAAAGGTTATAATATGCTTCATAGGTGTGAGAATCACGGAATGTCTTGAGTTGTTGTTGGTAAAGGATGCTCGGTGCATAGAGTAGGAAGTTGTTGGGTTGTTTTAGGATGAGGTTATACTCTGCGGTGTCGGAGTGCTATTAAGGCACGGGTTGTTCGGTTCGTTTGATCAAGCTAATTGCAGTTTGAGTAGAGTGAATGACTCTCGAGAATGTTTATAATGCATCCAAGATTTTATATGTGATAATTGGATATTTTTAAGTTGTATATATGTCTAGAAACTTTCATTGGAGGATGTAAAGACTTGTGGCATTTCTATATCAACTATGGGGGTCTATATATAAGTATCAGAAAGGTGAAGGTAATGGCTTGGGATTCGCAGGAAGTCTCTTTAGGGTAGGTATTTTGAACGTGGTGCTTTTGGGAATAATTAAGAGAGTATTCAGTGGCTTATAAGCCTTAAATGGTGTGCTTTATGCTTGGGTCTCGTGTGGTAAGTCTGGGTTAAGGAATTGTGATGTTATAGCAAGAAGGAGTATCAAGTTGAAGGTAAATTAGAAGGGAACTCGGATAGATGGGATAGCTTGGTAGTAGGCTGGTTCGGTATGGTAAGGATATGATTAGTTATTGGATGCTTACGAGGTAATGAGTTTCTACAGGTGTTTTGCAGAAATTCTTTTGGGTTTTAGTGACATGCGTAGCTCGGTTGAGTTAGAAGGACTCAGTCCTGACAATTTAGAGTTACGCAAATGGAATTCAGAGAGTTCTAGATGGTTTCCACCACAGTTAGAGAGGTATATTTTTCCTATTAACATGAGGATCATGGGATGTATATTGATTTTCTACTAGATGGGATCAATAGGAAGTTCTTGGCTAGTGGAGTACATAGTTTCTTGTGGCTCAGATGGGATATGAAGTTCTCGTAGTTATCCTAGGATGGTATGGTTTATGCGGTATGTTGTGTAGGATTGAGGTTTGCATGTGTAAGTACACGGTTCAGATTTGAAAGTAAGGTCACAAATTCTTAAATAGCATGGGTAGCTTCAGGTGACTAGATAAATGAGATCGCTGATTGGTGTGGCTTGATGAGGGTATATATTTCAGAAGGGATGATGTGTTTGAGTTATGGATGCTTTATTGGTATTGCAGCACTATCTCGTCTAATCGATTGATGATATTCGAGTTTGTTTGGTGGCACAGAAGAATTATGGGTGTACCCCTCATGGGATGATTGAGTATTAGAGGTGTGTTGTATATTCGAGCGGCAAAATTGGGATTAGATATGGTAGTTCGTGTGCCTTGTGGACTTGGAGACTGAAAGTTATCATAAACAGGTTAACTCGTGGTTGTGGACGGTATAGATGTGGGCAAGTTAGTCAGATGATAATATGTGCTATGATTCAGTCATTATGAACTTTCGGAGGGTTATTTATTTGTTGTGGGTGACTAGAGTTGATGTGTGGTTCATTGGTAGACCTATATGGATGTGTGTTATGCATCGAGATGGCTTTGTTGACTTTGAGTTGCTAGGTGAGGGATGTGTTGATTTGGTTGTTATGAAGCTATTAGTAATCAGGGGGATCTATGAGGTATCTTCCATGTTGCGAGACGTTAGGATTTGTTGGTTATAGGCACATGTGGTGCAGTATTATTAGGGCCTCTCAGTGGAATTCGAGCGGGAAGAGCACTAGGCATTACTCGGTGGATGGCGTATCAGTTATGTCCTTTCAAGTTGTGTGGTGTTATGTAATTGCCTCGTGGTGGTTATGATGATTGCTTTGGTTTTAGACATCATATTGCGCACGATTGTCGATTTTGAGCATAGTAACTTAAGGTGTCTCATGTGGACTAGTGTTTGGATTAGGTCGTGCATTGGAGCGAGGCTATGTGGAAGTATGATCCTGCGGGTTAGATTTGTGTGTTTTGTTTCTACAATGTGTGGTAGGTTCTCAGCCTTGTGTTGTGGTGGTACTAGTGAGCTTGCAGTACAGCTCTTCCATTTGAGTCATTTTCATGGTTTGAGTAAGTTCGGATTGTGGCTTATTGGTGCACGGATTGCACAAGTCATGGCTTTAGTTTGTATTGATGTGTTAATGTCACCAGAGTAGATATGTTGGATTAGATGAGATCGTCGAGATCTTTAATGACTACAAATAGATTTGATTTCAGCATGTTGGAAGGATAACATCGAGGTTCGACACAAAAATTTGCTATGGTCTTTGCCAAAGGAGAAGTGGCTTCATGAATGGTTGATCTGAGAAAACGGTTATGGCTTACTGCGTGTTTTATTTATCATTGGAAGTATATGAAAGTATTGGAATGAGACTTTAGTTGATAAGAGGTTTCCTATCGATATTCGGTTGTTGTGTGCAGCTGCTGTGATTAGAAGTTATCGCTGCAAGCATTTGAGTTATATGGTATATCATGTAATCGCACCGAGGTTGCGGGTATGGGTTATTATAGCTTGTTCAGGTTTAGTTAGAGTATAGATGTGAGATTTTGATATTGTGGATGATTTCGGTGGTGGAAATGTGGTTCTAAGGTTTATGGGCTAGGATGGATTGTGAAATTTCAGTTATATTGTGTTATCCGACCTATATGAGATAGGGTGATATGGGATCACCCTCGGATATGTGCATGGTAAGGTTATTCAGTGATTGGTTGGCTTTTAGAACAACTTTGGGCATGTTCGAGGACGAACGTATGTTTAAGTGGGGGAGGATGTAACGACCCGACCGGTCATTTTGAGCTTTTGCACTTTGCTCGCCAGTTCTCAGGCATGACTTGCTCCGTGTGATGTATTATGACTTATGTAAATTGTTGCTTTTGGTTTTCAGGGTAGTCGAAATGAATTTGGAAGAACAATTCTCAATTTGAAGCTTGAAATTTGAAAGGTTTGACAAAGATTTGACTTGTTTGTATATGATCTCGGATCAGAATTTTTATGACTTGGTTAGCTCTGTTAGGTTATTTGAGACTTAGGATCGTGATAGGAATGCATTTTGGAAGTCCGTGGAAGGTTTAGACTTGAATTGGCGAAATTGAGATTTTGGCATTTTCTGGTTGATAGGTGAGATTTTGATATCCGGGTCGGAATGAAATTCCGGAAGTTGCAGTAGCTCCATTGTGTCATTTGTGATGTGTGTGCAAAATTTCAGGTCATTCGAACGTGGTTTGGTTGGGATTTTGAACAAAAGCGTAATTTGGAAGTTCTTGGAATTCTTAAGCTTGAATCCGATGTGATTTTGGTGTTTTGATGTTGCTTTGAGCGTTCCGAAAGTTGGAACAAGTTTGAATAAGGTTATGGGATATGTTGGCATGTTTGGTTGAGGTACCGAGGGCCTCGGGTGAGTTTCGAGTAGTCAATCAGACCATTGCATGTTGTTTGGAATTGCAGAAAATTTGTTGATCAGTGTTGCAGAGAAATGGCCTTCGCGTTCACGAGTAGGCCCTTGCATTCACGAAGGGTTAGCTGGTGAAGGCTGGAATTTTAGCCTTCACGTTCGCGAGGAAGGTTCCGCGTTCGCGAATGGTTAATTATTTGGGCATCACGTTCGCGGGTGAAGCTCCGCGTTCGCGTAGAGGAAATTGGCCAGCTGGGCTTGAGGTGTTTTATTCATCGCATTCGCGAGAGAGGTAACGCGATCGCGAAGGGTCAAGCTGAGGAGCCATCACGTTCGCGAGTGGCTGGTCGCGATCGCGAAGAGTAATTTTGGGTCAAAGTTATTTTGTGCTTCGCGAACGCGAGTTGTTGACCGCGTTCACGAAGAAGGTTTTTGATGCCTGGGCAGAATGTTTAAATAGCCATTGTTTGCGATTTTGGGGCTAACTTTCACCATTTTTGGGCGATTTTGGAGCTTTTTGAGAGGATTTGAAAAGGGATTCAAGAGATAACACCTGGAGGTAAGATTTTTGAACTCAATACTCGATCCTATGTTGATTCTTACTTGTTTAATCATGAAAAATGTAGAAATTAAAGCCTAAAAATTGGGAAATTAGGGCTTGGATTTGAAGAGTGTAAATTGGGAATTTGAAAGGGAAATTGAGGTCCGATTTTGATGTTCTTGGTATGTATAGACTCGTGAGAGGATGATGATTCTATTGATGTGACTTTTATCAGATTCCGAGACGTGGGCCCGGGGGCCGTGTTTGAGCAATTTCGGGATTTTTTATGTAAATTGGATATTTTCTAGTGGGCTTTGTTCCCTTAGCATATTTTAATAGTTATGTACTGATTGTGCTAGATTTGGAGCATTCGGAGGCCGATTCGTGAGGGCAAAGGCATTGCGGGCTAGAGTTTGGACTAGATCAAGGTAAGTAATAATTGTAAATACCGTCCTGAGGGTTTGAAACCCCGAATTTCACATCGTTGTGCTACTTTGAGGTGATGCACACGCTAGATGATGAGAGTGGAGTCATGCACCGTTGGAGATTATGACTTGGTCCGTCCCGTACGACTGTTAAGTCGCGTACTTGATTTGAAATCTTATGATATTCCATATTTTAGAGATTAATATTATATTTTGGGTTGTATGTCATGTTTGGGGCCTTGTGCTGACCCGTTGAGACCCTTAGGGGCACCCTTACTATTTTTCCTCACTCTATTTGTTTTGAAAGCATATCCCCAGTCATGTTTTACCTGTTTATTTTTTAAATATGGTTTTATCACTTTACTTCTTAAAATGTGAAAATTGTTTGGGCTGAGTTCCTTATTTTACTAATGGTTCGAGTGATCGTGAGGTTGATGACTGAGTTAGACCGAGAGTCTGATTGTGAGGCTGATGACTGAGATAGACCGAGGGCCTGATTGTGAGGTTAATGACTGAGAGAGGCCGAGGGCCTAGTTGTGAGGATTATATATTTAACGATCGGTCTGCATGCCGCAACGATATAGATCTTGGGCTGTAGGAGTCTCTCCGGAGTCTGCACACCCCTAGTGAGCGCAGTCGACTATATATATGGATCGGGCTGCACGACGCAGCAATATATGGATCGGGTTGTACGCCGCAGTGGTTACTATATGGTACTTATTGAGTGTGAGTGCTGAGTGTGAGCGCTGATTGGTAAGAGTTGAATCACAAGTGACTGAGAGGCTTGCCCGAGAGGCTATCTATATACATGTACACGAGTGATGCTCGCCTGAGGGGCCTGTTTATGAGCTTAGTGTTTTTCACTTTTCCTTAAAGTGAGTTTCTATCGAATATGTTGATTTAATTATTGCTTTCACTCATCTTTAGACCAAGCCTCTATTGAAAATGTTGAACAAATGCTTTAAACAATTTTTATTTAAACTGAAGTTTTAAGTTATGAAATGGGTATGAATTTATGTTTTGCCGAGAGGCTGTATACGAACTATGTTTCGCCCGAGGGGCCGATTATGATTTTCATCACTTTCACTATATATATATATATATATATATATTTCATTAAACCTATATTGAAAAGGTTAGAAAGATAATTGTTAAAGGATTTTACTGAAGTGGGAGTTTAACGAAATGATTTGAGTGGTATCCTGATTTGGAAAAAGGCTGTAATCATTGTGGTGCTATGACGTGGTTGACGCGTTTTCTTACTGCTCAGTCTTTATTTACTCTTATTACTTACTAGGTTGGAGTACTCACATTACTCCATGCACCTCGTGCGCAGATTCAGGTATTTCGGAACCCGGTAGCGGGTGTTGATTGCTAGAGGCGGAGTCATCAGAGTTAGCAAGGTGGTTGCACGATGTTCGCAGCACTATTTTCCTTCCCCTCATTTTCATTACTGTATTTAGTACAATTTTTAGACTCTTGTTGTATTCAGACCTTGGTAGATGCTCATGACTAGTGACACCCCAATGTCGGGCTTGTATAATTATTCCACACTTTTCTTTAAAAATTTCATTATGAGAATTATTGTTTATAAATAGTATAAAAAACAACTTTTATTGGAAAATGGTTGACTCGGGAGTTGTGTTGGCTGGCCTAGTTTCACGATAGGCACCATTATAACCTGGTCGGTTTTGGGTCGTGACACAGATATACCTCGGAGTCTCTATGAACGCCTCGTCTCAAGTGTGGAAAGTTTGAGTTGAGGTACTTAGATCTGCATATGAAAAACATGCACAGAAAGGACATGAGTACACCACATCGGTAATTAGTAAGTGCCAAGTCTAACCTCGGTCGAGTAATGACGAGGAAGGTCAGGGCCCTACTGAGATTAAATAAAATATAAGGGATGACAGAATAAGATAAGTAGTACAGTTGAAAGCTAACAGTAAGAATTTAATACAGGATAATAAGGAATACAATAACTGGAACAGAGACAAAAAAACAATCACAAGGAAATACCACTCTTCACAAGAATAATAACCGGGGATCTCTCAGTATCCCGAGGATCTCTTAGTATCCTCAATACGTGCCAGGAATCTCTTTGTATCCCGATGATCTCTTGGTATCCTCAATATATGTTAGGGATCTCTTGGTATCCTCAATATATGTTCTAAGGATCTCTTGATATCCCGAACCTCAGCTCAATCATAAATACGTACAGGGGATCTCCTGGGATGTCGTCACGTAGTCCCAAAGTAAAACACATAGCAGGCTTACATAAAGAATACTCAATTAAGCTCAATTTCGTACCAAGTAAAACAGGTAATTCTAACCTAACATGCTTCACATAATACAATTAGGGCAGTTCAAGCAAATAAGCAATTAAGTCAATTAAACATGCTTTTTCTAAGCTAACAACAGGCTTAAGTTGCAAGTAGTATAAAACAAGAAAAAGGAAACACAATTGAAATTAATTAAAGAAAACCGGATTTTCAACAATTAGCTCAAGTACGTACTCATCACCTCACGTACAAGGCATTTCAATTGTCAAATATACCAAATCCTAAGGGGAAGGTTCCCCACACAAGGTTAGGAAAGCCACTTACCTCGAACTAGCTCAAATCAACCTGAAACCACGCTCTTGTCACGAGTAATCAACTCCAAATGGCTCAAATCTATTCAATTCAATTTCATAATGTAAATAACATATCAAGTAACTGATTCTATAAGAACATTCTAATCTAATACGTGAAATTAGGTAAAATGACCAAAATGACCCTCGGGCCCACGTCTCGGAATCGGGTAAAATTTATATTTCCAGAATCCTCACACTCTCACGAGTTCATTCATACCAAAAGTACTAAAATCGAATCTCAAATAGTCCCTCAAATTATCACTCAAAGGTCTTTAATTAGTCAAGCCCTAACCCCCAATTTACCACTGATTTTCTTAAATTTTCATGTTTATAATGATAAACATTGCCCCCAATAACGATTTTAAGGACCAAAGACCTTATCCCAATGAATTCCTCTGAAAATCTCCCTTGAAAATGCTCCCCCAAGGCTTCTTCCCGTTTGAAAAGAGGTGAAAATAACTCAAATTCGCGAAGGCAAGTATTTATATGTTCTACCCAGTTAAACCGCATCTATGGCTCTGGGACTGCACCTGCAGTCCCGCTTTTGCAGAGCCAAGGTCGCATCTGCGACTTCTCATTAAATCAATTTTTCGCTTTTGCGACAAACTTTCCGCATTTGCGGTCTCGCAGGTGCGTTACCCTTCTCGCACCTATGGCTCCTGGAGCTGGACCAAATTTCCGCTTCTACGGTCCAATAGCCACTTCTGCGGCTCCGCACCTGCGGTCCCACACACGCAGGTGCAGTTATGACAGGTTCAGCAATGCAAAATTCTTCCTAAGTCCAAATTCAACTTCCATCAAGCACCCGAAACTCACCCGAGGCCCCCGGGACCTCAAACAAATATGCCAACCAATCCTAAAACATCATTCAAACTTGTTCCAACCTTCGGAATGCTCAAAACGACATCAAAACACCAATTTAACATCGAATTTAAGCCTAAGACTTCAAAAACTCACAAATTATGCCTTTGATCAAAAAGTCTATCAAACCTCGCTTGAATGACCTGAATTTTTGCACCCACGTCATATTCAACACTACGGATCTACTCCAACTTCCGGAATTTCATTTCGACCCTCGGATCAAAATCTCACTATCGACATTTCGGCAATTCAAGCCTAAATTAGTTACAGACCTCCAATGCACAATCCGAACACGCCCTAAGCCCGAAATCATCCAACAGAGCTAACGGAACTATCGGAATCCCATTCTGAGGCCGTCTTCACATTGTTCCTACTATGGTCAAATTTTCAATACTAAAGCTCTCATTTAGGGACTAAGTGTCCAAAAATTCTCCGAAACTCAAAACCGAACATCCCGGTAAATTAAATTAGTAGAAATAAATACGGGAAAAGCAGTTAATAGGGGATCAGGGCGTTAATTTTTAAGACGACCGGTCGGGTCATCACACCGTAAAAGTTCAACTCAATTTTGTTGAGGCCATTTATCAAATGGTCACTCAACTATCACAAATTATCTACTAAATTCACTTTTCTTACGTTTGTAACAACAAAGTCACTAACAAAATCATTAACAAAGTCATTAACCTATGCTTATTGCACTTACAAGATAACTTAATTAGATTTTCCAAATTTTGGATTGTCAAATACCTATTTTACCCTCTAAATTATAAACATTTATCTCTTTTTTAAAACTTTTTAATATTATGATTTTTACCTTTTTAATTTATATTATGAACTTACTTATAGAATAAATAAATATTATTTATAAATTAAAAAAATAAAAAATTATTAAACATATATAATGCTGGAATAACAAAATAATGAGCATAGTAAAAAATTAATTAGAATAATTTGTTAGTAATAATAATTTTAGTATTAACAACAAAAATTCTAAAATTTATTTACACAAATTAGAATGAAAGAAAATAAAGTTTATAAAATATATATTCCATGCAAGTAATATAAAAATAATTATTTAAATAAAGTTATTTTATTGTATACATTATATATTCTTGAAAATTATGCTCAATTATATTATTATGATTCTACCAACTTTCCGATGACACAAAGTTACTATCTGTATAGGGTAAAATATGTTATGTTAAGTCGTGCATGGAATATATATAATATAATTGAGCATAATTTTCAAGAATATATAATGTATATTATAAAAATACCTTTATTTAAATAATTATTTTATATTACGTGCATGCAATATATATTTTACAACCTTTATTTTCTTTCATTCTGAATTGTGTAAATAAATTTTTTAATTTTTGTTGTTAATACTAAAAAGTTTTTTTTAAAAAAAGAAGATAAATGTTTATAATTTAGAGGGTAAAATAGGTATTTGGCAATCCAAAATTTGAAAAATCTAGTTGAGTGACCTTCTGAGTGCAATAGACATAGTTCAGTGACTTTGTTGTTACAAACGAAAGAAAAGTGACTTTAGTCTTTAGGAGATAATTTGGAATAATTGAGTGACCATTTGAGTAATTAACTCCAATTTTGCTCCTGCTCGAGACGCACTTGATCGATTGAATCCGAATCTTGAACTCTAGTTGTGTTTTACCTTGAAGTTAAGACAAAAATGCTTGTCCAGCATTTTGAGAATTAGTTTATCCTTTTATTTACGTCCACCATGATTGAATTTCAGAGTTTGTGTATCAGAAATACTCAGAGCAAACCAACAAGTGAACAACTAATATGCTGAATAATATATTTTGATCATTGAGCCTGTAGGCACAAATTAAAGGTGATCAACTTAGTTCTTTATGATGCTGCAGCCTGCCTAGCTAATTAATTTTTATTAGGCAAATAGTTTTGCCAGCCTCTGTAAGATGATCATTAACATTATTTAGATTGATGACTGTAAGATGATGAGAATGGTAATTGATCTTTTTTCCATGTGCTTAAGTGGTATCTGTATTGGTGGGAGGATAAATATACTTGACGGAACAGTGGAGGTGCGCACCGGTTGACACTGCCCTGTATAGAACGTTTAATTAAAAGATGATATGAATAGTTGATTTTAGAAGTCAGGACCAAAATTCCAGCAAGGCGGCAGCATTTGTTGGACAAAGTAAGGATTGGCCTGCTTGACTTGGCATATCTAAAAGTCTAAAATGGTCACTGTCATATCTTTGAAAAACTTGGCATATCTTAACGTCTAAATATAAAGGTCACTGGTATATCTTGGAAAACAGCAAATGCTCAATTACTGATGTACCTAAGGTCTATGATCATCTGGTGACTTCAAAATCTTTAATTTGGTGTTGACTCATGGCTGTAATGCCTACATTTAACAAAGGGCAAATTTAGTGACAGTACAATGGCTGGGGGGTTGTGTCCTATGCTTCAGCTTCTAGGGACATGCTGGATACTGCTGTGCTTGAATTTCTTGGGTTGCAATGGAAAATTAGTGGAAGAGGAAAAAAGGGCACTTTTAGAGCTGAGGGATTCCCTTAACTATCCCAATGGCTCTGCTTTAATTAATGAATGGGTTGGAGAAGACTATTGTGCATGGGCTGGTATTTTTTGTGGCAGTGATCCGAACAATGATTCGCGTGTTCTTGATATTTTTCTTACCAATAAAAGACAACTTGGACTTGGAATATGGAATCCTGATGCAAACTTGTTGACTCGTTTCACGCATCTTCAGTCTCTGTATGTATCTGGCAATGCTATTGGCAACTGGATCATGCCAGAAGGTATTCTTTTGACCAAAAAGTGCGTTCATTACCTGTATTCATGTTTCATTTGATCAAACCTACATGATGCTACAGCTTATCTCCCTCAGTATGTAGTAGTATAATTTGTACAAACGCTTACTGCTGTTAATATTTGTTTAACACAATGAGCACTTCCCCTTGAATCCTTAGATCTCTAAGATTTGTTGTTTTTTTAAAAGATTCTGCACCCATGGCCCTGATCTCCTTCACTTCTTCGCATGTTGGAGTATCACTTTTTAACAACTTAAACTTGCAGCATTATGCAAATTGCACAACCTGAAGGAATTGGATCTAAGTTTCAACCCTTTAAATGGTGATGCTCTGCCTCATTTTCAAGTATGTAGCCTCACATCTCTAGAACAGCTGTACCTTTCAGGGGTTTATCCTAGTTCCTCTTTACCACTTCTCAGAGGTTTGTTTTTTCTCAGTTGTAGATTCTTAATCAATCGTAGATGGTACATCAAAGTTTTTACCTTGGTTTCGTTGTAACACATTTTAATGAATTCATGTATCAGTGTGTGGACTAAAGAATATCCGGAGATTGGATCTAAGCAACAATAATCTTATGGATGATAGTATGCCACATTGCCTATTCAATGATCTTCCATACCTTGAAAGCCTTGACTTGTCCAGGAATAACCTCAAGAATTCCAATCACATTCTATCAGGTAATTTAAGTTGGATATTTCCTGTTGTTACATGCGCTGATCTTCTTCAAATTGTCATTGTCATTTTGATTTTCCTATTGTGAGAACATCTTTTAATATTAGTATTTCCATGTATAAATGGTTGCCTCCAGCTGAACAAACTGTTAATTGGTGGTAGACCCTCTCATTTGCTCTCCTCAACTGCCATCTTCTCGCTCAATACTCTTTTATTAAAGCATTTCTTAGTGAGTGTGTATGAAACACATATGAACTGACTACAATGTTGAAGTCAATGACATGATTCTCATTAACTAAATATAGCTTGTATAAATGAAATACATGTCACCAGGAAGGGAACTTGTGTCATCAGATGAAGACTGCAAGGATGAACTATTTTCTTGGTTGGCTAACTCCAACCTTGACCTACTCAAATTTCTTAAACTGGACAGGAGTGAGTTATGGAACCTTCCATAAGCCTGAGAATTTTTTTCCGATAAAAATACATAATAAACATGGTACAAGTGAAGTTCTAGCCTGTAGATTTCCCAATTTTCCCTAACAATCTTCATGCCAGCATAAAGCAAGGCACAAATAATTTATCCACTGTGTCGAGTTTTCAGAATTTTCCTATATATACGAAACTCGGTTTTACTCTGACTAGTGAACTTGACAAAAAACAACCCTCATATTGCTTCATGTATTTCTTGCATGCAGCTTTATGTAGACTGCGGAATCTCAAAAGGTTGGATTTGAGTTATAATTTTCTGGATGATGGAAGCGTACCATCCTGCCTATTTGAAAAGCACTCGCTGCTCGAAAGTTTAGATATTTCACATAATAATATCGGGGGTTCACCTGGTTTCGTTTCGGGTAATGCTGAAATTTTTAAAATTTCTTTCAATTCCTTTACTTTCAGTTCAATGATGAAATGGAATTCACTGAGCAGGCATCAGCACTAGCATGTCTTTTCTATCTATGAGACATGGTTCTCTGTCAGGTTTATGATCTTCTGATGAAGTCCTCAATAGAAATGTTCTACGCCTGGTTCTAGGATGAAAAAAACTTTGACAAAAGTTTCTACTATGCTTTCCATTTGTTGTTACAGAAATGTAAGGCTGCATACGGTAGATCTTTGTGGTCCGGCCCTTCCCCGCACTCTGCGTATAGCGGAAGCTTAGTGCACCGGGCTACCCTTTTTTCCATTTGTTATTCATCCATTGCTAGGGCAACTTTTGGATTTGAAAAGCCTAGTAATTTTATTTTTTTTTTGATAAAGAAGCCTAGTATTATTGTTTTCTAAATATGCTATTCTTATTTTCCCTTGCGAAAAAAACAACTTCTTGTCGATGACTCTTCCAATATTCTGTTTGAATCATCAGAATTGCAGTTATTTTCATGTTCTAACATGCCCTGAATTTAATCAACTTAATTGGGACATATTAGTCTCTAGTGTCAACTCTTTTGCTCGAGTCAAGAGGGGTTGTTCTGATGGTAAGCAACCTCCACTTCCAACCAAGAGGTTGTGAGTTCGAGTCTACCCAAGAGAGCAAGGTTGGAAGTTCTTGGAGGGAAGGATGCCGAGGGTCTATTTGGAAACAGCCTCTCTACCCCAGAGTAGGGGTAAGGTCTGCGTACACACTACCCTCCCCAGACCCCACTAAGTGGGATTATACAGGGTGGTTGTTGTTGTTGTCAACTCTTTTGCTCGTTGATATCATATTTTAATTTTGCAGTCTTTCGTGCAAAGAGCGTTTTAATTTCTGATGTGCCTTTTTGTCTAGTGAAGTTCTGGTCTCGGACTCACAGTCTGCCCAAATGGTAGAATCAACATTTTGCATCTTTAGTGTGACTGACAATCCTTTTTTGGTGGAGAATATCTACAAATTTTAGTTCAATTTCCTGATTCAAAAGGTTGAAGGTAAAAACCTAATTGTTGAGTTGAAAACTGACCTGCTCTTTTTTTTTTCTTTTTTCGGTACTCAGCTCCCCTCCCCCTTTTTGTCAAAAAAGAAAAAAAAAAGCAAAAACAAATGTGATGATCAATAATGTAATTAATCTGTCTTTTGCTCTAAAGCGGATCAAGAACATTGGACAAAGCTAATAGTTGGTGTCTTCCTTCGAATAATTATTCGGACAACTTGCTGAAATTTACTTCTGTCATGCCAGAATTTGAGCCAAAACCTGTATATATTTTCTGCATAACAATGTTAAATTTCTGCTGGATATTAACTACTTGTTACGCTTTTCAGGAATCTGTAAACTTAGGAACCTGCAGGTGTTAAATCTCCAGGATAACCTTATCCAAGGTGGACTTGATCCATGCTTTGGTGGAATGAGTTCCTTGGTTTCTTTAGATCTTTCTTTTAATTATTTTGAGGGGAGTGTTTCTTCTTCCATATGCAGCAACCTGACTTCACTCGAGACCCTCCTTCTTTCAGACAATCGGTTTGATGGACTTCTCCTGTTTTCAACTTTTGCTAACCTCTCCAACCTTGAATCCATTGATCTTTCATTTAACGAGTTCATAGTTGACACTGAAACTCCATCTTGGGTCCCATCTTTTCAACTCGTATCCCTTAACCTACGAAATACTAGACTAAACCAGAAATATGGCCACGTAATTCCAACTTTCCTTTCCAAACAACACAAGTTGAAGTCCCTGTCTTTGTCCTATAATGCCCTTCAAGGAAACGTTCCGTCCTGGTTGTTGTATAACAATACACTTCTTATGTTGTCTTTGAGAGGCAACCATCTGTATGGTGGAATTCCTGCATCTTTTCAGTTTCAAGCATCAAATCTTCTGATGCTTGATGTATCAGATAATTGCTTGGGCCGTACACTTCCCACTAACCTGCTCGAGTTATTTCCAGACTTACGCTATCTTAACCTGTCAAATAACGCCCTCGAAGGCATCCTTCCTTCATCTTTTGACCATCTGTCAAAGTTAGAGGTCCTGGACCTTTCTGACAACTTCCTGTGGGGAAAACTTCCTCCAACTTTAAGGCAGAATAACACTTCATTGGCACATTTAGTTATTTCAAACAACAACTTTCATGGGGAGGTTATGCCCCAATTTTCGAATATGTCAAATCTTGCATATTTACATCTTCAAAATGATGGATTTATTGGAGTCCTCCCTGATGCTATGTTTAACCTTCCTGTTCTGAAGGTCATGGACATTAGTGGGAATTATTTGTCAGGAAATATTCCAGATTATTTTCCTCGGTTTCCACATCTGGCCATACTTCTCTTGGCAAGAAACCGATTTCATGGGACAATTCCATTGTCTTTGTGCCAGATGCAAAAGCTTCATATTTTGGACATGTCTGCAAATTTACTCTCTGGGGTTTTACCTTCTTGCCTTGTTAACATAGCTGCGTGGATAAAGGAATCTGAAGTTATACTCCATTCCTTTATGTGGTTATCACCCTCATATACTAACTACAGAGTCAAAGTTCCTTTAACAACCAAGGGCAATACACTCTCTTACGAAGGCATCCCTCTCTCTCAAATGACTACACTTGATCTATCTATGAACCGTTTTACCGGTGAAATTCCATCACAACTGGGAGAACTTGCAGCCCTTCATTCATTGAACCTTTCTCACAACATCCTATCTAGCCATATTCCAGAATCTTTCAGGAACTTAATGAAACTGGAGAGTTTAGATCTTTCTTATAACCAGCTAGTGGGAAAAATCCCTCCTCGGTTGGCTCAACTTGATTCCCTTTCAACTCTAAATTTGGCTTTCAATCATTTATCAGGAAGAATCCCGTTTGGAAACAAATTTGTCACTTTTGCAGCATCTAGTTATAGAGGTAACAAGAAACTCTGTGGACTTCCATTGGAAAATGATTGTGTGCTCCCGAGGCCGCCTCAGCAGCATGAAGAAGAAGAAGAAGAGGACAAGGAAGGAATTGGTGAGAGTGACTTCTTTTTCTTCTCATGCATTGCTGTTGCTTATGTTGTGGGATTTTGGAGTGTCATTGCTCCTCTTCTTCTTAGTAGGAATTGGCGCAGGACATATTATGCTAAGGTTGATACTTGTATTGAATTGTGCAAGGAGAAGCTTCATCTTTTCTAAATCTTCTTGAAAACTTGTGTTTCTTGACATCTTTTATTGTGGGATATGAACTCTCAACTTGCTTTGATGAACACACTGTGGGATAGTTGCAGTGTTTTGTGAAAGAGTTCATAAGTTTGACGGGAAGTTGACTTCGGTGTTATCAAACTCCTATTATGGTTTAGAAACTTTGGATAGGTTCATTTAGTTTGTTGTGACTTGTGTGCAAAGTTTGGTTAAGATTGGCAAATAATGTTTTCTGAAACATCTTAGTAGCTAAAGGAAGAGATATCAACATTGCTAGTCGGTTAATTTAGATAATTGACATTATTTAAAAAATTGAAAGTTTCGCGTCTATTTTTAAATTTCATAGACGACAAGGTCTAGCAGTTGAAAACTGAAACTTAAATTATCTGTAAAACCATAGTTCAAAAGCATACTAAAATTTGTTTCGATCTTATTAAATCGTGAAAATGTCATGTTAAACGCACTATATCATAATCGAGACAGATCAATTATCAGTGCTGTTATGATTAAGATGACTTCTGAACCAAATTAAGATAATCTAAGAGCTCCGTAATTTGATTTTTGCTTAGTGTTTGGGAGTAATGTAGCCACATATAAGTTATAATCACAATAATTGTAGTCCGATTTCTTATCACAAGGACATTTAAATTGAGGTGGACAACATGATATATTATTATGGGTGTCAATGGATATTTAAAAATCGATTAAACTGACCGAACCGATTTTTAAGTTTCTGTTAATAAAATCTTAGGTTTTTATATAAACCTATAAGCGTACCGATAATTAGGGTAGGTTTTTGTTTTATCAGAATAATCAAAAAAATACTGAATCGTATTGAATAAATTTACATGTGAAAAATATATTTATATATTAAGTTTAAAAATAATAAAACATTAAAATTTTTATTGGGCCTTGGAATTATGAAAACGGTTACAAGCCAACAAGTAATTAAACTCAAAATCTCTAATTCCCAAACCGATTATGTTACTCCTATTAAAATTAAGTTATTTCCAGCATATTCACTAGCAAGTCACAAGATATTCTAGCGGTTATCAGGGGCGTATCTAAGTCTTAGGGTATGGGTTCACGTGGACCCATACTCCTCACCCTAAGCCATGTATAATAATGTTATATTTCTTGAAAATTTATTTAATTATATATGCGTGAACTCATGCTCAAAAACTCATATGGTGCAATAATCATTGAGTGCACCTCTACGAATGAAATTGGTGGTTCAAATTTCACTCTGGACGGTCTTGTTTTCGGCACAGACATGGGTGTATGTAAGTCTTAAGGTATGGGTTCACGTGAACCCGTACTCCTCACCCTAAACCATGTATAATAATGTTATATTTCTTGAAAATTACTTAATTATATGTGCGTGAACTCATGCTCAAAAACTCCTATGGTACAATAATCATTGGGTGCACATCTACAAATGAAATTGGTGGTTCAAATCCCACTTTGGACGGTCATGTTTTTGGCACAGAGTGTAGATATATACGTGAAAATCACTAAAAATTTAAAAAGAATAAAATTTTGAACCTATAATTTCAAAAGTGTAGTGAGTACAGGGTAGATACTAAAATTAAACTCGTCAAATATAAATTTTAAATCCGCATCTTCACAATAGTGCACACATCCTCTTGAAATTCTGGATCCGCCTATGAGTAGCAAACTACAATGTATTGAATATGTTTCTTTTCGTATGATTTATATTTATCTTTTTGAATATTTAATCTTCGACTTTATTCTTGTCCTAGCTTGGTTAATGTTTTTCCGCTTGTGTGATTTATATATATATATATATATTTTGTCTTTCCTTAGTTCTTTACACTACTATATAACAGTTGATGGATCTATACTCTAGCAATTTTTCATATTTTCTTAATTCATCAACCTTTAAACAGTAAAAATATCTAGAGAGTTTTACAAAGTCCTATAAAAGTATGTATGTTATTGCATTCTACTTCTACTAGTGACGTTTACATGATATTAACAAAATAACCAAAAATTAAACGAACCATACTGATACCAAAGAGTAACCGACATGATTTGAAAGGTTTTGAAAAGTCTAATTTTAGTTATACATAATAGAATAACCGGAAAATTAGTATGATACAAATGTTATAAAATAACCGGCCGAACTGAATCGTTGGCACCCCTATATATTATAGAGTATGATTAGTTACCTCACTAATAGTTCAATAAAAATAAAAATATGCGCTTTTTTAAAAAAAATTAAAAAATGAAAACTGCCAGCTATGTCTATTTATAAGTAGCTTATTACAAAAATTGGTCAATTCATTAAATATTATCACTATTAGCCAATTAGCTATTTATAGCCAAAAAAGGTCAAATCTTTATTTTCTTTTGAATGAGTATAAATAGAATAGATTAGGTACATCTTAAGGAGTTTGAATCTCAGTATTGGAATTATTTGGTGAGTTTTGCGGTAGTTTGAATTGAAAATCAAAGTAGAAGATGAAACATGAAAAAACAATAGTGTGTATAATATTGAGTATCATTTGTATATCACATATGTATCATATTTGTATCAAATGTGTATCACATGTATATCCATGTATACATGTGTGTGTGATATATACATGCGTGATATTTGTTTGATACATGTGTCGTAGAAGAATTTTTTGAACTCAATTTTAACTACGAATTTCGATATCAAATTAGTCCAAATCACGTCTAATCTTCCTCAAAATTTGTATGTTGACTCATTTATATGTTTTCAATGAATTTCAACCATACCCACTGAAAAAGATCTTTTTTTGCTTAAATTGTTGGTGTGTGTGTGTGTATATATATATTTGTATTTAATCACCTTGTTTGCTAACTCCTCCATGAAATTTTCTTTCCGTCTTGCATCTAATATTGTTAATCACCCGTAAAAATATGAAGGGAGATTCTTGTGTGCGATTCTTGGAGAGAAAGAACCTTATTTATTTGGGTTTTCAATTTTTATATGTGCTTGACTAGTTTTGTTAAGTTTATGATTAATAGTTTAGGAACTTATTTTGAATATTTATATAAGATTCTCATTAAAAAAAAGCTGTTGGCTTAATTTTAATTAATTAGGGCAGAAATTATTTCTAAAAAGTACTTTACAGGTCAGAGGTTGAAAAGGTCTTCCCCAAGTTTTGGGATAACTTTAACTCCAATAGCGTTGACCCCGTGCTCTCCAAGGCACTGGTCAGTAGACCGAGTCCGCGACGTAAATGAGTTGCAACTTGAATTAAATTGGGGGTTGTTCTTTATTTTTGTCCGTTTATGGGTAATTTGCTGGTTTAACACACGATTTATAATATAATATTGATTTCCAGTTCATTCAGGATCGAATGTGATCCTAGATAGTAGAGCATGAAAATCAAGGATTATGGTAGAAGGTTAATAGATAGTCCTTATTTTGATTTTACTATCTGCTCTCTCTTCTTCTTATCATTATTATTATTCTGCTATTTTCTTATTCTTCAATTTTATACTACAGTTGTTTTTTTACATTGATTATCTTTATTATTTTTATTGTTAATTTTTTGTAATTTTCAAATTTATTTTGAAAATATTTTTCTTGAGCCGATGGTTTATTGAGAATAGTCTCTCTACCTTACATAATATAGAGTGTTTAAGCTTGTGTATACCCCATCCTCCATATATCACGCTTGAAGGATTGTTGTTGTAGCTGTAGGTCGCTCGTTGTTTCAGCGACTTACATGACTTTTTGTTAGAACTAGTATATAAAGTTAAAAGTTAAAAGTTAAATACTTAAAAGAAAAATAACTTCAGCCTATAAACTAGGGAACTCACCAAATAATTATATTCTACAAAAAAATTTAGCTTGTGAATAAGAGCTTCACTAGCAATAAAGCCAATTAACCTACCAGCAAGGGTTGCGGTAGAGTGGTAAATACTCATTCATCCTTAACCAGAGGTCTTGTGCTCGAGTCCCTAGGTATGAAGTCGCTTTTGTTAGGGAGGGCTTTACCCCCTTGTGGCACTTTCAGGCGCAAATCCGGATTTAGTCGGGCCCAAAAGTGGATACTGAACACCGGGTCTGAAATCAAAAAAAAAGCCGATTAACCTTAATCCTGACCCACTTTCCCATCAACAAGATGAAGAATTTATTTAACGTAGATTAAGGTGGAGAGCATTAAAAAATGGAGAATCTTTACAATGAGTGTTGACCAAGAGTTTAACTTGCTCAACACTTATCTCAATACACTATAAATAGTCTCCTGTCCTCCATTTTCTGATATAAGTGATTCAAATCCTTCAAATCACAGACAAGAAAAAGAGAAACTGAAAACAGGTCCAAGAATGGAATCAAAACTACAAGAATTCCAGTTACTGATCAACATGAACAGGGCAACTTGGTACTCCATAATTCTAGCAGTGCTACTAAATACTACTGCTGTATTATACTTGAATTGTCTTCTTGAGAAGATAAGGCAAATACTAAGAGATGAAGCTGAAAATGAGCTACTTCCACGTCTGTCCGGAAGCATAGTTACCTTAACGATCAAATATCTGAATTTCTGCATTGCCAAGATGTTGCAGTTCAGACACCTTGCGCCACTTCAAACTGCACCTTCCACTATTATGTCACTGCTTTTCTGGGTTGCGTTAACTCGATCAGTTTCTTCATTGTATTCTTGAATCTGTGTTGTATACCCTCTAATAAATCCTCATCTGTACAATAGTATTAGAGATGAAAATCTCAAGCCAGTTTTTCGGTTCTGATCCTTGACTTCTATTTTAAGAGTTTCCAAACTCCATATGCCAAAATCAACTAAAAGAGGCCAGTTAAAGTATTTCCACTGTGGCAGTATCATACTCGCACGAGTTTAGAGTCCGGGGCATGACACCCACCCTCGAGAATATCGAGGCCATTGTATTGGGAAAAATCAAGTTATTACATCGAGTTAATTATGTGCTGATATGTCATGACACGTGGATCAACAAAGGAATGACAGTTGGCGAAGAATATATAGTTGAAGAGGCGCGAGCTTTAACAGGCACGGACAAAGATCTAAGAAAACCAGAAGGAATGGGTGCTCGAACCTCTTGATAATTTGAAGAAGCATCGGGAGAATGAACCTAAATAACAAAAGAGTATAGATACGTATTATTGGTAATTAATGAGCATTAATTACGGAAAACGTTATAGAATCTGTACCGAAACAGTTACGATTGTCAATTATAACGTTACATTAAATGTCATTAATTGTCCATAATAACTCCATTATGGAAGGAGAGAAACGTATTACTTAAAAATAGCTATAAAAGATGAGGAATGAGCATTTGTAAGGACACGAAAATACTATTGGAATATACTGATTTACTTTATTTTTTATCCAGCTATTATTTACATCAATTATTCTTATATCTATTTGATTATCAGTAACCCGAGTTCTTCTAAAAACAAGCTTTAATCAAAAACCTTATTTTTGGTTGAACAAATTGATTCTGTTACCGAAAATCTGATAATCATCTGCTTTCCAAATCGACTCTTTTATCAAAAATAATCATGTCGAATGTCAACGATAATAACCAACACAATTTACCACTCCAAGAAGACCCACAACATCAACTGAACGAACAAGATGACAGAACCCCACCTCCTTCGCCACAACATTCTCAGCGGCAGTCACGAGAGGGGACTCCTAATAGATCTGAATCGAATGAAAATAACTGACTTGCAAATGATCAAGCTATCGATGAAGCTCTTAAAAAATTAATTGCTTAACAGGTCAACAACGCTCTCCAGGCTTTTGCCAGCCAGCCGCCGGTTGCACCGCCAACACCAACTCCAAATAACAACATTTTGGAAAACCCTCGTTCTAGACTCGTTAACTCAGGCAGTGGTGGAACTCCCAGCAAGTCTCGTGATGGAGAACCAGGTAACATAGTTAATTCTGATTTACAAAATTTAGTATTAACTTTACAGAAACAGCTCAATGAGCAGAGCGACCGCATAGAGCAAATACCTGAAGTACCGCATGTAATCAAGGGAATAGATATAGACAAATATTCACAACAACCTTGGAAGCCAAGTGCTGCTCCTCTACCAATTTCGAAGAAATTCAAGATGCCCGATATTCCGAAATACGATGGAACAACTGATCCACGAGACAGCGTAACTGCATTCACAACCGGTGTAAAGGGCAACGACTTGACCAAATAAGAAATTGAATCAGTATTGGTCAAAAAATTCGGAGAAACACTCACTAAGGGAGCATTAACATGGTACTATCTTTTACCCAAAAATTCTATAGATTCTTTTCCTGAGCTTGCAGATTCATTTATCAAAGCACACTCGGGAGCTCAAACAGTCGAAAAAAGAATGGAGGATATTTTCAAATAAAGCAAGGAGATTCGGAGCTGCTCAGAGAATTCGTAGATAGATTCCAGCGTGAGAGGATGATGCTGCCACGCGTACCTGATAACTGGGCAGCTATGGCGTTTGCCAGTAATCTAAATGAGAAAAGTTCAGAAGCCACGAGACGACTCAAGGGAAGTCTACGTGAATTTCCAGCAACAACTTGGAATGATGTTTACAACAGATACAGCACGAAGCTGCGGATAGAAGAAGATACCATCACTCAGTCTCAAAAAGAGGAGAGGGTAAGTTCAAGACGTGCTGAAACCGAAAAAAAAGGTCCGATAAAAACAGGTACGAGCCCTACATGGGACCAACAAGAAGAGATTCGCGTTCAAAGTAGGATAACTCAAGGTATGATCATAGATCAAGAGATAGAGAGTCAGGTTCATCATCAAGGTTCGGAAAAGAGCGAAATGCACGAGAGACGCGAGATGATGATAGAGGCTCGAAGGCGAAAATTGGCGGTTACAATTTTAATGTTAGCACATCAGAGTTAGTAGCAGTATTAAGAAGCATGGGAGATAAGGTACGATGGCCAAAGGAAATGAGGTCAAACCCGAATAGGCGAAATCCTGATTTTTGGTGCGAGTTTCATAATGATCATGGTCACAAAACGACGGATTGTAGATTGTTGCAAGGTGAAGTTGAACATTTGCTAAAGCAAGGGTATCTAACCGAATTGTTCAGTAAAAAGGGTAAGCAACCGTATATGAAGAACAAGAAGGAGCCCCCTAAACCCCCTTCATCAAAGAGGACAGTTAATGTCATAAGCGGAGGAGAAGAAATTAATGGCGTAACATATATGGCAGCTAAGAAGGTTTTGAAAATTACAGTCACATATGGTAAGCGAGTTTGACAGGTTTTGGAAGAAGAAAATATTACATTTGATGATGCAAATGCAGACGGCGCCAAAAAGTGATCGCAACCAACTCGACGCTACACTAAGGTAGGAAGAGCGGGTCACAATAGCTTTTACCTGATATAAGGGCCGGGATCGATTTCCTCAGGGAGCTAGTAGTGGAGTTGGATTGTCTGTCTATCCTAGAGATGTGTTTGTACTCCTAATGTCACTTCAAACATTTTTGAGTTTTCGAATTATAACTATTTTTATAAAACTATTGATTAACTCTAAATTATGCTACCAGAATAGTGCTAAGTTATATCTAATGGGAAGAAGGGCACTAGGGTCGTGACACTACCTAGGTGGCTAATTGACGGGTAGATGTTACTAAGATCCGATTGACATAATTGGGGCTTATGCTATAACCGTTGCACAATTTTACCCACTCTCACACCTCTCGGTAGAGAGAGTGATTTTGCCCAATTGACTCTCTCGAGACCAAATGGGTAGGCAAATTAGACCAAGCAACTAGGGTTCAAGTAGGGTAATTACTCTCTCGAGGTTTAACCCGTTAATTGGAACTATCATTTCTCATGAGTCCATCCCAATTCCTTGTTGGGTTAATTTTGGGGCCATAGACTCTCTTTCTTAAGAAGAATTAAGCCCACAAGGCTTGAATCAGTGTTTGCAACTACCAATTCTAGATTAAAATATAAAACCAACCCAAATAGCAAACACCCATAGTCAATCTCATACTAGATGGCAACACCCGTCAATTACCCACACTAGGGTTGATCCACAACCCTAGCTAATGGGTTTAGCTACTCATGCTAGATAAAGAAATTGAAGAAATAGATGAAGAACTAAGCATATTAATTAATTGCTAAAATTACTCTACAAGAATCTGTTGTAAATGTAAAGCAAAAGTGCCAAAAATGGCTACAGAAGTCGGTCTCACGAGCGCAGCTATCAACTGATATGTCTGAATACCTAAAAATGGTAAAATATTCTATTTATACTAGGCTGGAAAAACTGGATAAAAATACCCCTGCGGGGTCAGTGCGGGCCGCATAAAATGGACCGCGGCCGCGAAGGGAGCTGGTGCGGTCCGCGCACTCACGACCGCGGACCACATGGCTTTGGCTTTGAAAACTTCATCTCTCTGAATCTCATGACCACGGACCGCACAAAAGAGTAGTGCGGCCGCAGAGCCTTTACCGCGGACCGCGAGATGTGTACCGTGGCCACGCTTCTTCTAGCCTGAATCACCAACTTTCTGAACCACCTAGTGCAGCCGCATTCCATTTTGCATTGTCCGCACTAGGCCTTCTTTTCTTAGATTCCTTGGTCTTTGATACTCGAGCAGGTTTCACTCCTTTTTGAGCCAATCTTTGACATTTCGTCACTTTGTCGATCAAACCTGCAATCAAGCATAACTTGTAAGCCTTTTAGGACTATTTTGTAACAATATATGATCAAAGCATAGGCAAGTAGGGGCATAAAATATGTTAAAATCCTAAATTATCACTAACCCCGCACAGTGATGCACTGGTAATATCTTTACTTGTACATGACACTAATGTGAAACGAGTTTTGATTGATCCAGGTAGCTCCGTGAATATCATTCTGCTAAGAGTGGTAAACAAAATGCAAGCTGAAGATAAGTTGATACCCAAGGCACACACCTTATCTGGTTTTGACAACTCGAGCGTCATAACAAAAGGGGAGATAATACTCACCACATTCGCAGAAGGAGTTGTCAAAGACACGAAATTTCAGGTGGTAGAAATGGACATGGCTTACAATATGATTCTCGGTATACCATGGATTCACGAAATGGATGTTGTTCTATCTACCATGCATCAAGTTATTAAATTCCCTTCACAATAGGGAATACGGCAAATTTGTGGTGACCGGCAAGCGTCTAGGAGCATTAATTCTGTAGAAGATTCAAGCACAAAATACAAAGAGAAATAGCAATCATAGAATCTAGTTGAGGATGCTGCAACACAAGCCTCAACTGAGCACGGGTGAACAGATGTAGGCTCGAGACCCGATACCATCCAATAGCCAGAGGAAAATGAAAACGTCAAAACAACGATTGAGGAATTGGAAGCTGTATTACTATTTGCACCTGGCCTGAAAGGAAAGTCTACATTGGGGGAAACCTAAGCCAAGAAATGAAAGGTAAGTTGACTGAATTTTTGAAAACTAACGTGGATTGTTTTGCCTGGTCCCATTCTGATATGACAGGAATACCTCCAGAAGTGATGAACCATAAGTTAAATGAAGATCCATCATACTCACATGTTAAACAAAAGAAAAAAAAGCAAGGATCTTTCAAAAATCAGGTGATTCAAGATGAGGTACAAGAACTTTTACAAATTGGGTCCATACACGAGGTAAAATATCCAAATTGGTTAGCTAATACTGTAGTAATACCTAAAAAGAATGGTAACTGGTGAGTTTGTGTAGATTATACTGACCTAAACAAAGTTTGTCCTAAAGATTCTTTTCCATTACCGCATATAGATCAACTAATTGATGCCACTGCAGGACATGAATTGTTAAGTTTTTTTAGATGCATATTCAGAGTATAATCAAATAAAAATGGATCCCATAGATGAGGAAAAAACTTCATTTATAATAGACAGGGGGACTTACTGTTACAAAGTAGTGTCATTTGGTCTCAAGAACACTGGAGCCACATATCAAAGGTTGGTGACCAAAATTTTTCAAGAACATTTAGGGAAAACCATGGAGGTCTATATAGATGATATGCTGGTCAAGTCACAACAAGCAGGGGATCATATCCAACACTTGTCTGATACATTTCAGATTCTTCGTAAATTTAACATGAAGTTAAACCATGAGAAATGTGCATTTGGAGTTTCGTCAGGTAAGTTCTTGGGATTTCTTGTTTCTAACTGTGGCATTGAAGTAAATCCCGCATAGATTAAAGCTATTGAGGAAATCCCAAATACACTGACAAGTAAAAAAGAAGTACAGATACTGACAGAGAGAATAACAGCTTTGGGAAGATTTATTTCAAAATCATCATAAAAATGCTTAAGGTTCTTTTCAGCCCTAAAAAGCATGATCAATTTGAATGGTCTGAAGAATGTCAACAGGCGCTTAAAATTTTGAAAGTATATTTGTCAAATCCACTGTTGCTTGCGAAACCAAAAGATGGGGAGAAACTACTCATCTACCTTGATGTTTCAGAAGTAGTGGTAAGTGTTGTGTTAGTTCGAGAAGACCAAGGTAAACAGTCTCCGATTTATTATGTTAGCAAGTTATAATTAGATGTTGAAACTCGATATCCTCATCTAGAAAAACTTGCACTAGCATTAATCATGGCATCTAGGAAGTTAAGACATTATTTTTAATGTCATTCCATCTCTATAGTAACTGCCTATACCTTGCGTACTATATTGCATAAACAAGAGTTATCAGGTAGATCAGCCAAGTGGGTCATAGAACTAAGTGAATATGACATTACATATCAACCTAGAAATGCAATAAAGTCACAGGTTTTAGCAGATTTCGTGGCTGATTTTAGTCAAGGGATACAACTAGAGGCAAAAAAAAAAAGAATTGCAGGTATTTAACGGGTCTAATCCAGGAACTTTGACCTTATTCATTGATGGTTCATCGAATGTGAAAGGGGAAGGTTTAGGTTGTAACGACCCGACCGGTTGTTTTGGTCTTTTGCACTTTAATCGCTAGTTCTCGGGCATGTCTTGTCCCGTGTAATGTATTATGACTTACGTAAATCGTTGGTTTTGGTTTTCGGGGAAATCAGAATGAATTTGGAAGATCAGTTCTCAGTTTAAAGCTTAAAATTTGAAAGGTTTGACCGAGATTTGACTTGTTTGAATATGATCTCGGATTGGAGTTTTTATGACTTGGTTAGCTCTATTAGGTGATTTTGGGACTTAGGAGCGTGATCGGAATGCATTTTAGAAGTCTGTGGAAGGTTTAGGCTTGAATTGGCGAAATGGAGATTTCGGCGTTTTCCGGTTGATAGGTGAGATTTTGATATAGAGGTTGGAATGAAATTCCGAGAGTTGCAACAGCTTAGTTGTGCCATTTGGGATGTGTGTGTAAAATTTCAGGTCATTCAGACGTGGTTTGGTTGGGGTTTTATCAAAAGCGCATTTCGGAAGATTTTAGAAAAACTTAGGCTTGAATCCGATGTGTTTTGGGTGATTTGATGTTGTTTGAGGCATTTTGATGATTGGAGCAAGTTTGAATAACATTTTAGGATGTGTTTGAGCCTTTGGTTGAGGTCCTGGGGGCGTCGGGTGAGTTTCGAGAGGTCAATCAGATCGTTTTTGGAGTTAAGAGATTTCAGAAAAATCTGCTCAGGTGTTGCAAAACTTTGTTCTTTACGATCACATAGGGTGTCATGTGATCCCGTAGGAGGTTTTGAGAAGGCTGTCCATTTGTGCTTTGCGTTCGTGGAGTTTGGCATGCGATCGCATTGTGTGGGGAGGTTGTTCTTTGCGAACTCGTAGTGAGTGCTGCGTTCGCATAGAGTAAATTTGGACCTGGGGGCCTGGATGGTTTTGTTCATTGCGAACGTGGAGGAGTGTCTACGATCGCGTAGAGTAAGGAGCCTGGGCATTGCGTTCGCAGGAGATTTAATGCGATCACATAGAGAGAATTTTATGAGTTAGATTTTTGTGCTTCGCGATCGCGAGGAATTTTCCGCGATCGCATAGAAGGGAATGAGGCATGGGCAGAATGTTTTTAAAGTCATTTTGTTCGCGAATGTGGGTCTATTTTCACCCATAGCTGCTCATTTTGAGAGATATTTGAAGGAGATTGAAGAGAGTTTCAAGAGGAAACATTTGGAGGTAAGATTTTTGAACGCAATACTCGATTCTTATGTGAATTCCACCTAGAAAATCATGAAATATAAGCCAAAAATTGAAGAACTAGGGCTTGAAATTGGAGACCTAAAATTTGGGAATTTAAGGGTCATTTGTGGGTGGATTTTGATGTTCTTGGTATGTATGAACTTGAGAGAGGATGAGGATTCCATTGATGTTAATTTTATCGAGTTCCGAGATGTGGGCCCGGGGCTCAGGTTTTGCTAATTTCGGGATTTTTGGTATTTTTCGAATGTTTTCGCTTGGATTTTGTTCCCTTAGTATATTGTGACGTATTCGTTCTGATTTTGGATAGATTCGACGCGTGTGGAGGCCGATTCGAGGGGCAAAGGCGTCGCGAGCTAGAGATTTAGCCGGTTCGAGGTGAGTAATGATTGTAAATGATATTCTGAGGGTTTGAAACCCCGAATTACACATCGTAGTGCTATGTTGAGGTGACTTACATGCTGGATAGCGAGCGTGGGGTAGAGCACCGTTGGGGATTGTGACGTAGTCCATCCCGATTGATGATTTTACCACGTAGTTGATTGAAACGAACTGTTATCATTATTATTTGGACTGAATGTCATATTTGGGCCTAGTGCCAACTATGTGAACCCTTCAGGGCTTGTTATTGATAGTTCCTTACTGTTTTGACTTTATACTTGAACTCAGTCATGTTATTTTCCATTGTTTTCAAAACTCAGCCAAGTTTACTTTGATTTAACACTTGAAATGATATTTTAAATAATATTTTAGGCTGAGCATCATGTTTTACTGTTGTCCGAGTGGCTTATGTGATTTTTGACTGAGTAAGGTCGAGGGCCTAGTTGTGAGGAAACCCTGATACTGATTTGAGGCCGAGGGCCTGAGATATGTATGTCACGAGGTGGCTTGTTGATATTGTTTATGAGGCCGAGAGCCTAAGATATATACGCTACAAGGTGGCTTGACTGATATGAGGCCGAGGGTCTAGATTTGATGCCACGAGATGGCTTGATATTGCGCTTGGGCCATAAGGGGCCCCTCCCGGAGTCTGCACACCCCCAGTGAGCGTGGGTACCCATTGTGATGTGAGATATAGCCCGAGGGGCTGGTACTATTCTGAGATATTGCCCGAGGGGCAAACCTTTATGTGTTTATCTTCTTAATTGCCTGCCAATTACCTGTTGATTGTGTATTTGTTCCCAAGGGGTGAACCGTTATGTGTTTATCTTCTTAATTGTCTGTCATTACCTGTTGATTGCATATTTGTGCCGGAGAGGCGGATTTCTGTGCTTATCTGCAGTCATTATTTTGCATTCATTTGTATAACTGTTGAAAAGTCATTTTCTAAAGAAGTTTGAACTGTGCTAAGATGTTTTTAAGAGATTTCACAACTTCATTGTTTCTCTTAAATGGTTTTATACTGCTTCTATACAGCATGTTGATATGCTTTACGTGATTTCTTACAGCTCAGTTGTTATTTACCTTTATTACTCACTGAGTCGGAGTACTCACTTTACTCCATGCACCTTGTGTGTAGATTCAGGTATTTTCTGAGCTTGGTGGCAGTTTCATTGGAGTTAGCAAGGTAGTCGCCTGGCGATCGCGGCTCTGCTTTCTTCCTCTGTATTCCTCCTTATGTATTCTTGTGATTTTACCTACCATTTCGGTCCCGTTGTGACTAGACAGTTGTAGTAGATGCTCATGACTAGTGACACCCCGATGTCGGTCTGTGTTGGGTTGCTATTCTGCATATTTGTATTGTTGGCTGCTTAAAGGTTGGATTATTCATCCTTATAAATGACTTATTGATTTATTAAGCTGTTAGAACTGAATTGGGTAAGTGTTGGCTAGCCTTATCTTCACGAGAGGTGCCATCACGACCAGATTCGGGGTTAGGGTCGTGACAAGTTGGTATCAGAGCCTAGGTTACACAGGTCTCACGAGTCATGAGCAGGTTTAGTAAATTCTCGCGGATCGGTACGAAGACGTTTGTATTTATCCTCGAGAGGCTGCGGAACCTTTAGGAAAACTTCACATTCTTGAATTCTTATCGTGCATCCCTGATTCAACTTGAAAAGTAACTCTTGAAATCCTTCCACGCATTCGTATGCGCGCATGAGCGCTCAGTATCAGATGTGCCTTGATGGCTTGTGATTCCCTGATCGAGTGGCGAGATGTGATCTCTGTAAGTTGATGTTGGGCCAGTCTGGAGGACTTGAGGCCGGATCTTTGCCTATGGCTTGAGCACCGAGGTGCTGATTGTGTGAGCAAGTGTCTTCGAACTGATATGTTCGGTAGTGTCCCTATTAGTGGGAGTGACGGTTGCATGGCTATGTGATGAGTATGTCGTGACTGCGAGATGTATTCTTATGAATTGGAAGCGACGAGGAGGGTCTGCTGGAGGATAGAAGAACTATTAGGTGCTTGATTTTTGTCTTGATTTGAAGTATAGCCCCGAGTTTTGGGTGTGCGAAGAGTCTTTTCATGTGTCCTAGTTGGGAGTGAAGTAAATTTCATGTTGCGGTATGAGTTCAGACTCAGGAAGGCTAAGTGACTGTGTAATGTTTGTGACGGTGGAAGGTATACATAAATGTTAGTTGAAGACAAGGCAGGTGGGTTATCTCCTGTGAAGTGTTCCGAGGTTGTGTGACCCTCATGTGTCTTTTAGAAGGTCTCATGTGCAAGTGAAATATAAGTGTTGAAATTTGAAATTTGGGTCGCTTAAGAGAGTGGGCTTAACTGTTGCGAGAGTGAATGCAAGATTTGCAGAAGAGTTAAAATTCTAGATGATTTGTGTTTCACAAGCTTATAAAGGATTTGAGTTTAATCTCACTATGGTATTATGGCATCGATAGAGTATAAGTGTTATGAGTTATTGAGTGTATTTTGATCTATGGCTTCGAGCCAAGTGGGGGAGTCTGTTGTTGATTAGTTGATTGCACGGTAAGGTGCTATGTTGGTTCCAATTTGAGGCGTGTGGGTGAATCAGTTATGGCTTGCGGAAATTGAGACCGAGGATGGCTCAAGTAAAGGAAAATTTTGACAAAGGTCATATTATGCTTCATAGGGTATGAAAATCACGGAATGTCTGGAGTTGTTGTTAATAAAGGATGATCGGTGCATAGAGCAGGAAGTGACTTGGTTGTATTGGGATGAGGTTGCATTCTGCAGTGTCTGAAGTGCTAATGAGGCACAGGTTGTTCGGTTCTTTTGATCGGGATAATTGCGGTTTGAGGAGAGTGGATGACTTGCGAGAATAGTTTAATGTGTTCAAGATTCTGCATATATCAATTGAGTAATCTAAAGTTGCATATGTGGTTAGAAACTGAGCTTTTTGGAAGATGTCAAGACTTGTGGTATTTTCTATAAATTGTGGGATTCTATGTATCAGTATCAGGAAGGTAAAGGTAATGGATTTAGATTTGTAGGGAGTGTCTTCAGAGAAAGTATTTTGGAATGTGGTGCTTTTGGGAATATTTAAGAGAGTATTCAGCGGCTTATGGGTTTTACATAGTGTGGTTTTATGCTTGGGTCTCGTGTAGTGAGCCTGGGTTGAGGAATTGTGGTGCTACAGCAAGAAGGAATATCAAGTTGAAGATGAATCAGCAGGAAACTCAGATAAATGGTATAGCTTGGTAGTGGGTCGGACCGGTATGGTAAGGATATGATTAGTTCCTTGGGTGTGTTCGGAGTAATGAGTTCTACAGGTATTTCGCGGCGATGCTCTTAGGTTTTGATGGCTTGCGTAGCTTGGTCTAGTTGGAAGGATTCAGTCCTGACAGTTTAGTTTTGTGCAAATGGAATTCGGAGAGTTCTTTTTGATTCCTACCGTGATTGGAAATGTGTATTTTCTACGAGTGTGAGGAGCATGGAAGGTGTAGTGATTTTTCTTCTGGATGGGATCAATGGAAGTTCTTGGCTAGATGGGTTACAGTTTAGTTCTGAAAGGAAGTTCAAAAAACTCTTAGGCAGCGGGTAGCCTCAGATGATTAAGGAAGCGGTATTACTAATTGGAAGTGATTTGACGAGAGTATACGTTTCACAAAAAGGCAATGTGATTAAGTTGATGGCACTTAAATAGTATTGCGGCACTTTCTAGCTAGATCGACTGCTGATATTTGGGTTTGCTTGGAGGCACAGAAGAATGTTAGAGTATCTCTCATGGGAATGATTGGATATTGAGGTGAGACACGCGCTTGATGACGAGCGTGAGGTCGTATACTATCGGGGTTTGGAGACCCGAGTGGATCTTTTGCTGCTTGGTATGTTAGATTTTGGATGTGATATTGGGTATAGACTGGTTGTCGCAGTGTTGTGTCATTCTGAGCTATTGCGCTAAGGTGGCACTGTTGGCTATGCCGGAAATGCCATGGATTGAGTGGCGTGGTTCGACGGATTATGTTCTAATAGAGTGGTTTTATATTCGAAGACCCGGCGGACGGCTGGGAAGGATTGTCTTCCTTATTTGGGTTCTCGTGATGGATGCCAGTAATGAGGCTCCTCATATTGATTCAGTTCCGGTGGTGAGGGACTTTTCGGATGTGTTTCTTGTGGTCGGGCATGTTGCCAGGCAAGGTTGTTGATTTCGGTACTGATTTGGTCTCGGGCACCGCATCGTATGGCACCGACAGAGTTATAGAGGTGGAAGGAGCAACTTCAGGTTTCCTTGATAAGGAGTTCGTTGGCAGGCCAATGTGGATGAATGTTCTATCTTGAGTCGGCTTGGTTGGCTCGGAATGGCATTGTTGAGGGAGGTGTTGATTCGACCGTTGTTGAGCTTATCAGTGATCTGGGGAGACCTATGAGTTACCTTTCTGTGTTGCGAGGTGTTATGATTGGTTTTGGGCACATATGGTGCGGTTCCATTGGGGGTTCATAGTGGAAGTCGAGCGGGAAGAGTAATTGGGGGTTGCTCAGTGAATAACATGTCGGTTATGTCCTATCGGGTTTGCGTGGTATATGTTATTTGTTTCATCGTGGGTGTAAAGATTTGTTGTGGTTCCAGACATCAAATTGTGCGTGGTTGTCGATTTCGAGCATAGTGGCTTGAGGTGTTTCATGTGGAGCCATGTGCGCATTGCAACGAAGATTATATGGAGGTATGATCCTTCGGGTTAGATTGTGTTCTATTTCTATGATGTGAGACGGGTCCTCAGCCTTGTGTTGTGGTGGTTCTTGTGAGCTTGAGGTACAACTCTTTCATTTAAGTTGTTTTCATGATTTGAGTATGTTCGAACTGTTGCCTATTGGTGCGTGTATTGTACAAGTTATGGCTTAGGCCTGTATTGATGTGTCATGATGCCAGAGTAGTGTGTTGGATTAGAGGAGATCGTTGGGATCATTAATGAATACGGACAGATTCGATTTCAGCATGTTGGAAGGATAATATCGAGGTTCGGCTCGGAAATTTGCCATGGTAATTGCCAAGGAGAAGTGGCTTCATGAATGGTTGATCTGAGAAATGGTTATGGCTTACTGTGTGTTTTAGTTATCATTGGCAGTATATATAAAAGTGTTGGAATGAAACTTGGGTTGATAAGGGGTTTCTACCGGTATTCGGGTGTTGTGTGCAGATGTTGTGAATGGAAGTTATCGCTACATGTGTTTGAGTTATGTGGTATATCGTATAATCGCACCGAGGTTGCAGGCATGGGTTATTACAGCTGGTTCGGGCCCATTCAGAGTATAGGTGTGAGGTTTTGATCGCATTGATGGTTTCAGAAGTGAAAATATGGTTCTATGGTTTATGGGCTAGATTGGATTGTGTGATTTCAGTTACAATGTGTTATCGGACCTATATGAGATAGGGTGACGTGGGATCACCTCCGGGTATGTTCATAGTAAGGTTATTCAGCAATTGGTTGGCTTTTAGAATGACCTTGGGCACGTTCGAGGATGAACACATATTTAAGTGGGGGAGGATGTAATGACCCGACCGTCATTTTGGTCTTTTACACTTTGATCGCCAGTTCTTGGGCATGACTTGCCCCGTGTAATGTATTATGACTTACGTAAATCGTTGGTTTTAGTTTTCAGGGAAATCAGAATGAATTTGGAAGATCAGTTCTCAGTTTAAAGCTTAAAATTTGAAAGGTTTGACCGAGATTTGACTTGTTTGAATATGAGCTCGGATTGGAGTTTTTATGATTTGGTTAGCTCCATTAGGTGATTTGGGACTTAAGAGCGTGATCGCAATGCATTTTGGAAGTCCGTGGAAGGTTTAGGCTTGAATTGGCAAAATGGAGATTTCGGTGTTTTCCAGCTGATAGTGAGATTTTGATATAGAGGTCGGAATGAAATTCCGAGAGTTGCAGCAGCTTTGTTGTGCCATTTGGGATGTGTGTGTTAAATTTCAGGTCATTCGGACGTCGTTTGGTTGGGTTTTGTTTTTATCAAAAGCACATTTCGGAAGATTTTAGAAAATTTTAGGCTTGAATCCGATGTGTTTTGGGTGATTTGATGTTGTTTGAGGTGTTTTGATGATTGGAGCAAGTTTGAATAACGTTTTAGGATGCGTTAGTTGAGGTCTCGGGGGCCTCGGGTGAGTTTCGAGGGGTCAATCGGATCGTTTTTGGAGTTAAGAGATTTCAGAAAAATCTGCTCAGGTGTTGCAGAACTTTGTTCTCTGCGATCGCATAGGGTGTCATGCGATCTCGTACGAGGTTTTGAGAAGGCTGTCCATTTGTGCTTTGCGTTCGCGAAGTTTGGCATGCGATCGCATTGTGTGGGGAGGTTGTTCTTCGCGAACGCGTAGTGAGTGTTGCGTTCGCATAGAGTAAATTTGGACCTGGGGGCCTGGATGGTTTTGTTCATTGCGAACGCGGAGGAGTGTCCGCGATCGCATAGAGTAAAGAGCCTGGGCATTGTGTTCGTAGGAGATTTAATGCGATTGCATAGAGTGAATTTTATGAGTTAGATTTTTGTGCTTCGCGATCACGAGGAAATTTCCGCGATCGCATAGAAGGGAATGAGGCCTGGGCAGAATGTTTTTAAAGTCATCTTGTTCGCGAATGTGGGTCTATTTTCACCCATAGCTGCTCATTTTGAGATATTTTTGAAGGAGATTGAAGAGAGTTTCAAGGGGAAATGTTTGGAGGTAAGATTTTTGAACTCAATACTCGATTCTTATGTGAATTCCACCTAGAAAATCATGAAATCTAAGCCAAAAATTGAAGAACTAGGGCTTGAAATTGGAGACCTAAAATTTGGGAATTTAAGTGTCATTTGTGGGTGGATTTTGATGCTCTTGGTATGTATGAACTCGTGAGAGGATGAGGATTTCATTGATGTTAATTTTATCGAGTTTTGAGACATGGGCTCGGGGCTCGGGTTTTGCTAATTTCGGGATTTTTGGTATTTTTCGAATGTTTTCGCTTGGGTTTTGTTCCCTTAGTATATTGTGACGTATTCGTTCTGATTTTGGATAGATTCGACGCGTGTGGAGGCTGATTCGAGGGGCAAAGGCGTCGCAAGCTAGAGATTTAGCCGGTTCGAGGTGAGTAATGATTATAAATGATGTTCTGAGGGTTTAAAACCCCGGATTGCACATCGTAGTGCTATGTTGAGGTGACTTACACGCTGGATAGCGAGCGTGGGGTAGAGCACCGTTGAGGATTGTGACTTAGTCCATCCCGATTAATGATTTTACCGCATAGTTGATTGAAAACGAACTGTTATCATTATTATTTGAACTGAATGTCATATTTGGGCCTAGTGCCAACTATGTGAACCCTTCGGGGCTTGTTATTGATATTTCCTCACTGTTTTGACTTTATACTTGAACTCAGTCATGTTATTTTCCACTGTTTTCAAAACTCAGCCAAGTTTACTTTGATTTAACACTTGAAATGATATTTTAAATAATATTTTAGGCTGAGCATCATGTTTTACTGTTGCCCGGGTGACTTATGTGATTTTTGACTGAGTAAGGTCGAGGGCCTAGTTGTGAGGAAACACTGATACTGATTTGAGGCCGAGTGATTGAGATATGTACGCCACGAGGTGGCTTGTTGATATTGTTTATGAGGCCGAGGGCCTTAGATATATACGCCACGAGGTGGCTTGACTGATATGAGGCCAAGGGCCTAGATTTGATGTCACGAGATGATTTGATATTGCGCTTGGGCCGTAAGGGGCCCTTCCTGGAGTCTACACACCCCCAGTGAGCGCGGATACCCATTGTGATGTGAGATATAGCCCAAGGGGCTGGTACTATTCTGAGATATTGCCCAAGGGGCGAACCTTTATGTGTTTATCTTCTTAATTGCCAGTCAATTACCTGTTGATTGTGTATTTGTGCCCAAAGGGCGAACCGTTATGTGTTTATCTTCTTAATTGTCTGTCAATTACCTGTTGATTGCATATTTGTGCCCGAGAGGCGGATTTCTGTGCTTATCTGCACTCATTGTTTTGCATTCATTTGCATAACTGTTAAAAAGTCATTTTCAAAAGAAGTTTGAACTGAGCTAAGATGTTTTTAAGAGATTTCACAGCTTCATTGTTTTTCTTAAATGGTTTTATACTGCTTCGGTACAGCATGTTGATATGCTTTACGTGATTTTTTACCGCTCAGTTGTTATTTACCTTTATTACTCACTGAGTCTGAGTACTCACTTTACTCCATGCACCTTGTGTGCAGATTCAGGTATTTTCTGAGCTTGGTGGCAGTTTCATTGGAGTTAGCAAGGTAGTCGCCTGGCGATCACGGCTCTGCTTTCTTCCTCTGTATTCCTCCTTATGTATTCTTGTGATTTTACCGACCATTTCAGTCCCGTTGTGACTAGACAGTTGTAGTAGATGCTCATGACTAGTGACACCTCGATGTCGGTCTGTGTTGGGTTGCTATTCTGCATATTTGTATTGTTGGCTGCTTAAAGGTTGGATTATTCATCTTTATAAATGACTTATTGATTTATTAAGCTGTTAGAACTGAATTGGGTAAGTGTCGGCTGGCCTTGTCTTCACTAGAGGCGCCATCACGACCGGGTTCGGGGTTAGGGTCATGACATAGGTATTGTTTTGGTACCACCCACGGGAGAAACAATACGACAAGCCATAAAATGTCACCCTATAACTAACAATAAGGCAGAATATGAAGCTGTGATTGTAGGTTTAGAACAGGAACGAGAGCTTGGTATAGAACAGGTCGTAATCAAAAGCAATTCACAGCTCGTAGTTAACCAAATGTTGGGACTTATATAGCCAGAGAGGCAAGAATGCATCTATACCTAGAAAAGGCACGTGATTTGGTCAGGCAGTTCCAAACTTGGAAAGTCGTGCAAATACCAAAAGAGGAAAATGCAAAGGCTGACGCCCTAGCTAATCTTGCATCTACTGTAAAAGTAACGAATGACAAAAATGCTTCTATGATTCATTTATTTCATTCCGTACTTGATCAAGACAAAAACGAGGTAAATTTCAATAACCTAATTTGGGATTGGAAGAACGAGATTGTCAATTTTTTGCAGTATGGAATTTTACCTGAAGATAAGTAAAAGGCTCAAGCACTTCGCAAAAAAGCTGCTCGATACTGTTTAAAGCAAGGCAATCTTTATCGTAAAATGTTTGGTGGTCCTCTAGCAAGATGCATCAGGCCTTTACAAACAGAGTATGTGATGAGAGAAATACACGAGGGACATCGTGGAAATCACGCGTGAGGAAGATCTTTAGTAAAAACCATGATTAGAGCCGGCAATTATTGGCCAAAAATGGAAGAAGACGCGAAAAATTTTGTTGCTAAACATGACAAGTGCCAAAGATACGGTAACAACATGCATCGACTTGCTGAATTATTACATCTGGTTATTGCACCGTGGCCGTTTATGAAATGGAGGATGGATATCATGGGTCCGTTACCCCAAGCCAAAGGCAAGGTAAGATTTCTATTACTACTCACTGATTACTTTACTAAGTGGGTAGAATTAGGAGCTTTTAAACAGGTACGAGAAAAAGAGGTCAGAGATTTCATTTGGCGAAACATCATATGCCGATTCGGTGTACCAAAGGAAATCGTATGTGATAACGGCCCGTAATTTATAGGCATGCAAATCATAGAATTTTTTCAGAGTTGGCAAATTAAAAGAATTGCTTCAATGCCTTACCATCCGGTGGGTAATGGACAAGCTAAATCAACGAATAAAGTCATTATCAACAACTTGAAGAAAAGGTTGGAGGAATCTAAAGGCAATTGGTCAGAGGTGTTACCTGGAGTCTTGTGGGCTTATCGAACAACTACAAAAATAAGTACGGGGGAAACACCATTCTCACTTGTATACGGAGCTGAAGCCTTAATTCTAGTTGAGATAGGGGAACCAAGCACGAGATATACACAAGTAACTGAGGAATCAAATAAAGAAGAGATGCGAATAAACCTGGATTTACTTGAAGAAAGGAGGGAAACTGCATTAATAAGGATAGCAGCGCAAAAACAAGTTATGGAACGATACTATAACTGAATAGCTCGTCTCAGATACTTCAAGATTGGGGACTTCGTACTCAAGAAAGTTTTCCAATCAACGAGGGCAGCTAATGCAGGAAAGTTAAGTCAAACTTGGGAAGGACCTTATAAGATTCATGGTATCGCAGGAAAATGAGCATACGAACTGGAAACAATGGATGGAAAGATTCTACCTTCAAATTGGAATGCTGCTCATCTGAAGAGATACTATTTATAAGGAAAAGAAATACCCACGGGCAGGTACCCTCATTAATAACTTTTATTTTTGAATTGTTAAAATTTTACTAACAATTTTAGATGATAGGAAAAAGGCTAGCCCACACTAAATGATGAATTACGACCTGAAAAGACACGTGGAAAGAACATAATTCTCGGTCTAGGGTTACAACTATTCTGATAGAAACTTAAATGGGTTAAGCAGTCTTCATCTAAAATCGTACCTCCGAGTCCTGTATATTTTTCCTTTTCAGGAAAAGGACCGCATGGAAGGAATAATCAAGTGCTCGAGAATTCATACTTCAAAGCTCAAATACTTGCGGGACTATATAATATACATATGATATATGTATAAAGAAGGCAAAGAATACTGAAAACAATTAAAGTTCAAGTCAAGCCCAAAAGTTTACTTATCAAATGTATCAAGTTCAGAGCAAAGTCACGAGCCAATACCACAAGCCAATCAAAAAACCTTCATATAGATTTCAAAATCTTATGATGTCTCGGTTAAAGGCAGTATTTAGCCATGGGTTATAAAAAAACATTAGATTTTCTTTCCTTTTTTGCAAATCTATTGTAAAGAAAACAGTTACGAAAAAGTTATAGAAGATATTTAAATACATGTAAGATGTTATTTAAACTTGACAAAGTTCAAATGAAAACTTTATCAAAGTTATTTCAAGAAACATGTGTGTTCCTATTTCTTTTTTCGTATATTTACACTGTTATGAAGTTGAGACGTCTTTTTCATTAAGTGTCGTATATAAAAGGGCCCTCTTTTATAATTTCATGTCTAATTCAAAGATACATGAAGTTAGTAAAGCGTTTTATAAAAAAAGGCAAAAAGTGTAAGACGAAAACCCATGAATTAAAAAGCAAGACCTTGAAGTTATATAATGAAACAAGGCAAAAAGAGTAAAATAGAAACTCAAGATAATTAAGTTGAAACAAAAACTTTATAATATTAAAACTAAGTCATAAACTAATTGTCATATTTTTACAAAATGCCCCAAAAAGGTCTGGGGACTTGTCATTTCCAAAAACTGAACCCCCAAATGGGACCAGGGGTAAAACCACATTCCACCTAAAAGAAAAAAAGAAAGAAAGGGAACTTCATAAACTTTTACTGGGGAGCAGAAGAAGAGTCTAAAGCATCATCAGCAGCAGGCTCGATTTGATTTGGAGGAGCTGGGACATCCATCGCGCCTACATTAGCTTCAATATACTCAAGAGTATCAGCCATAGGATAAGAAAAACTTTGATCTTGCTGAGTTTTCTCAATGGTTTCCTTTATCTTAGCCAACTCAGCATCCAAATTAAAACCTTCTTGGCTAGCCTCCACTAGGGTATCATGGCATGTATTTAAGATAGCCCAACTCACTTCAATAGCAGTTTTGTCCTTGAGAGCTTTATAATCCTTCTCCCATTGGTCAATCTCATTTTTGAGTTCTTCCTTCTCGGCCAAAGAAGCATCATAAGAGGATTGCAAAGGGGCAAGTAAACTTTCCAAGATACACGAAAGATTCGGGTCTGGGTCAGTGTCTGAACAAGTTCACCTGCATAAACTTCTTTTTCGTTCAGCAAAGCCCTCAATCCTCTAATCTCTTCACTGGACTTGGAGAGTTGCTCGAAAAAAGATGTCTCAGGGAGATTTTTATCCTTGCCAGCCTGATTGGAAGAAGCCTTCTCAACTGCTAGCTCCGATGCCATGACTCTTAGCTGCTGCTCTAAGGTACACTTGCTTTCTTCTAAAACTTCCATCTCAAGTTGTAGACTTTCGTATTGCTCTTTTCAATTGTTTGCTTCAATTTGATAATCAAGCATTAACTACTCCGCATGAGAAACTCTCTTCATCATCTCTGTGCCAATAAGATTGATCTAAAAAAAAGAAATGGGTAAGAACCTTAATATAAAAAGAAGAGAATGGAATAAAGTGTAACGAGAGCAAATACCTGCAATGACGATTGCACTATATCATTCATCCAAGTCAAAGAGCTGTGGCTCTCAATCTTGGACTTTCTGACTGGACCGATCAAAGGTTTCAACCATACGTCAGCACGACCTGACTTTTTCAAAAGATTACCATCGGCAGGGACCTCAATAGTAATCTGCTTCATCGCTCCACTTCCACACGAAGAACCAACTTCAGTACGAGGAACAGTATTAGTGGGAACTGTAGAGGAAGTCATAACAGCTTGGGGTGGAGCAGAAACAGTAGCAGTAACGACTGGCAAAGAACGCACCATAGGAAAGGCATGGTAAAGGAAGAAATGGGTACTTCATCAGAAACTATATCCAAATTCTCACTATCAAACCCACGAGAGAAAAGCTGATCATCAGAGTCATGAGCTGCCGCAAGAGTATCATCATCAGAGCTCACCAAGGTGGCTTCAACATGCTCGGTTATGGGAACAGAACGGGGGGAGTCGCTTCATCATCTGAAAAGACGCGTCTTCTGGCCCGTGGCCTTTCAACCAAGGAGCTTCCATCCTGTTCCTCCTCCTCCTCCTCAGAATCTTGGGTTGCATCAGCCTTCCTTTTCGATGAAGAACTCAAGATTATCTCTTGAGCTCTTTCCAAAGAAACTTTGGAAGCCGCAACTGCTTCAGAACTTACACCACGTATGGGAAACCCTGATAAAAAGAAGGGTCAAATAAATTCTAAGTAAAAGATGAATGAAAATATGAAAAGGAGGGGGGGTAAAGCATTTATCATGAGTTTTAACCTTCCAACCAAACCTGTGTGAAAGATTTTTCCAAGATCTACCTTCCATCGGAGCAATAGTCAGTAACTTCTCTACCCAACCATAGAAATTGGGAATCTCATCAACAGTTCCCATGGTTTCTAAAAAAAGAGAGAGAAAGTTAAACAACTACGGGTAAAATAAATCCTTTCAAAAAAATGGGAAAATGCAAAAGTAAAACTTACGTGCAAAATTACACTTTTCGGGGAATGGTACATTTTCTTCACCTACTAAACCAACAGTAGGGCCAACAACAAATCTAGCATACCAGCCACGGTCTTTATCATCCTCAGGGCTAACTAGCACTCTCTTACTTCTCGCCACTAAAGTGAAGATCCCACATCGGAAAAGCTTAGGGGAGTAGAGATGGATCAAATAGAAAAAAGTAAAAGGCAAATTAGCCAACTTTGTTAATTGCCTTAAACAAGCAACAACCCTCCACACAATGGGTCCAATATGTCCTAGACAAACGTTAAAAAAATGACAGAACTCAATGATAACAGGATCAATGAGGGGTTTGAAATTCAATGTAAAGGGATATGTATACACACAAAAAAATCCGGTCATGTAAGATGTAATTCTTTGATTTGCATTAGGAATTATGATAGGGAAATCAGGTCTCCAATGGCAATCCCTACGAACAACAGAGATTAAACCTTCGGTAATTTGAGAAGGATAGACGTCGGCACGATCTAAAGAAGACATAGAAGAAACTGGGTTTCTGATCGATTCTCTATCAGTGTAAAAAAGATAGTTCAGAAGGGACAATCTCATCTACTAAAGGCTCACGAACTGATTCACTAGAATCTTTACCTCTAGAAGAAGATCTATTTGAATGAGAACCTCTAGTTCTAGAAGAAGGGGTAGAACTCACTGGAGGTAAAGAAGCACCCCGTACAGATGAAGAACCTAAACTACACAATCTCCCCCCTCTTCTGCTTCTAACAGGAGCAAGAGGAAGTTCGTCAACAATGGGGACTCTTCGAGGATTAGGGTTTGAAGAAGACATGACTGTACGAGGAAGAAGAAAACAAGAATGAATATTCCAAGATAAGTAACTTTTTATGAGAAAGGCAAATACAAAAGCTATATTTATACTCAGAAGCAACCGTCAAAGGAAAAGATGTAATGATGGAAACGTCATGATGGAAACTGTCACTTCGTAATTGATGAAGCCGCAAAAAAGCCCTAAAAGACGCTGAAGAGTTGCAGATCCAATCGGAATATGCCACGTGTCACGAGCATTAAATGGAAGTGACATATGAAGCGTCAGTTCCAGAGAAGGTATAATGGCGGTAAAAATTCCCGCTTTAATGAGATCCACTTCCCAAATATTCTATTGATGAATAAATGACAAGTGGAGGGACTATCTTTATTGGGAAAAATCAAGTTATTACATCGAGTTAATTATGTGCTGATATGTCATGACATGTGGATCAACAAAGGAATGACAGTTGGCGAAGAATATATAGTTGAAGAGGTGCGAGCTTTAACAGGCACGGGCAAAGATCTAAGAAAACCAGAAGGAATGGGTGCTCGAACCTCTTGATAATTTGAAGAAGTATCGGGAGAATGAACCTAAATAGCAAAAGAGTATAGATACGTATTATTGGTAATTAATGAACATTAATTACGGAAAACGTTATAGAATCTGTACCGAAACAGTTACGATTGTCAATTATAACGTTACATTAAATGTCATTAATTGTCCATAATAACTCCATCATAGAAAGAGAGAAACGTATTACTTATAAATAGTTATAAAAGATGAGGAATGGGCATTTGTAAAGACACGAAAATACTATTGGAATATACTGATTTACTTTGCTTTTTATCCAGCTATTATTTACATCAATTATTTTTATTTCTATTTGATTATCAGTAACCCGAGTTCTTCTAAAAACAAGCTTTGATCAAAAACCTTATTTTTGGTTAAACAACCATGATCCGGAATCGGTCCAAATCTCAAAAGACTTCGGAGAATGTTGTCAGACAACCAAGCACGACTAGCAGAAGGCCGTAATATCCGCAACCGGCCAGATATCACGGCGTGGATCTCGACACGTACCGATCGAGAACCGGTGATTAGTTAAACAAAAGATTTTTTGACCTTTTATAGAATTGTACTTAGGGTAAAAAATTTCTATTATATAAAGGGGAGTTTGATTATTCATTGAACACATTGTAACGCGCTCATACCAAGGCAATATACTATTATGTTCTCTGCTATTGAAAGCTCTTATTCTTGTTCATCAGTGTTGTTCATTGTGAGTCCGGATCGAGGGTGGATATTTCACTAGGATGGAATCATCCTTCTCATGTGGTTTAAATTTACTATATCTTTATTTATTTAATCTAATGCAATTTATCATTCGTATCGAATTAATCTGCGTATCCTTAGAATCATTTACAAATTCAATTGGTAGGAGTATCTGTTTTTGAGGGTAAATACCACTCTTGCCTTTTGCATTGATCACTGTTTCCTCCGAATGCGACAGTGCTTTGCCTTTTTTCAAGGAACTGGTAAAAGTAAAATCTACTGTATATGTCTGAGAATTAATTAATACTACAACATTTACACTGACAATCTTTTTAAGCCAATTAAAAGTATATTTCTTCCGATCTATAATAATTGACCAATTTACTTTTGTCACGCTCATTAAGAAAATACTAAATTCTATATCAAAATACCTAGTATAACTAAGCTACCCTTAATTAAATATTTAATGTGAGGAGTAAGAAAACTTTTTAGGGATACATACATAAGGGTAATTTTGTAAAAACAAATTGAATTCTTTCTTGATTATATAAATAGACACATATTTTGGACCAAAATCAAAAAGCAAATTTGTCATTTATTGTGAACCGGAGGGAGTATAATAATAGAACCACAGTAAAAGAAAGCGGGATTTTAATACTCCCTTCGTTTTAAATTAGCTGAGGTATTTTCTTTTTTAGTCTATTGCAATATAAATAACATATTTCTAAATTTGAAAATAATTCAATTTTAAACTCTTCATTTTACCCACTTTACCCTTAATCAGAAGTTTTTATAACCACACAAATGTCATAACCCCATAAAGCTTTTACCCCTTAAGCTTTAAGACTACAAATTTCAAAAAATATCCTTTTTTTTAAATTCCGTGTCAAGTTAAACTATTCATCTAAATTGAAAGTGAGGGAGTAGTTCCAAAAGCATGCTATAAAAACCTCCTTTGGTTACAATTTAAGCTAGCGTTTAGCCATAGATTCTCAAATTTGTTTCGAAAAATTTAATTTGGATGAAATTTGGTTTGAAGACCAAAATATTTTGGACATAAGTTTTCAACATATTTCACTTTTTTTGTTTGAAAATATGAAACATGACTTATACCCACAAGTTCTAAAAACTATCACAAATACCCAATAGAACCTTTATCAATAACATTCATTATATTATCACAAACTATAGTTCTGAACATAAATAAATTTGGTACAAAATTATTATTTTTATAATGAACTACTCCCTTCATTCCAATTTATGTGAACCTGTTTGACTGGGCACGGAGTTTAAGAAAAAATGAAGACTTTTGGAATTTATGTTCCTAAACAAGTCAAAAAGGGGCCCAACATATTTGTGTGGTTATAAAAGCTTCCTATTAAGGGTAGAATTGTAAGTTTAAGCTAAATTATTATCAAATTTAGAAAGGGATCATTCTTTTTGGAACAGACTAAAAAGGAAATAGGTTCATATAAATTGGAATAGAGGGAGTACATAATACACTATGAGATGACCGAAAAGACGAAACAACATTGTTACAAAATAAAAAATGGTGGACTCTTTTATAAAATATAAAAGTTTTTGGGTAATTTTTAAAAAATGTAATAGTGATTTTTGGGCTGGTTTTGAGATTTGGGTTTTGGGATTGCAAAAATGTATAGCCAAACATGTACATTTGCCAAAAAGAAATTCAAATATATTTTGGCAAAATATATGGGAAAAGGGGTCTAACTATCTGCAGCTTCAAGGTAACTCTTTTCCCCCTTTCTCCATTCTCTACTCACAGATATGTACATGGGTATGTAGTGTTGTAGAGGTTCATAAAGATGAAAGCTTGGTTCTCAAAACCAGCTTTTTTCTCTTGAAAATTTTGCGAGAAAAAGTTATTTGAACTTAGAAAAATTATGATCCTTGCTTCAAATTTGAAATTTTCTGTTTTACTGGGGTTTCTGTTTTGATCCTTTTGCATTTAATGAAATTATATGCCTTAATATGCTTGTCTTCTTTTCCAATTTTATGTTTAATTACAAACAGAAATAGCTATCTTTCCCACCAAATTTGTTCTATGATAAACTCATCCTTTGAGCCCATTTTGAAAATTCTGATTGGTTAAAGGTTGAAACTTTTGCTTTCTTAGAAATTATGTTTTGAGCCTTTTGGATTTGATGAAATTCTACGGCTTATTATGCTTTCTTTCTGTGCTATTTACACGTTTCACAGCAAAATATTCTCATGAAATTTTTTGTGTAGAGTTTTCTTTAAACCCATTTTAAAATTTTCTGATTGTTGTGTAAAATTTGAAACCTTATGTTTTGTTGGGAATTTCCTTTTGGCATCCTATTGCATTTGATGAATTTATGTGTCTTACATGGTTGTCATATGTTGCATAATGACATGACTGGGATTGGAAACCATTCTTGGTTAAAGTTTGGAACTTCTTGATTTGTTGGGGATTCTATTTTGACACCATATTGCATTTGATCAAATCCTTTGTCTTATATGGTCTTCATATGCTTAATTTTATGTTCCGTAATGATATGACGAGTCGGGGATCATAAACTATTCTGCTTGACATAACCTGCTTAGGACAAGTACTTTTTTTGCTGGATCATATTTAGATATGTTTTTTCTATCTACAGCCAAAATTCCTATACTTAATTTAAAATTTAGTGTTGTTCCAGGATCATGAAGTTTGACATGTATTTACTTAAGAAAAAAATGCTTTCAATCTTGTATTTGAAGATGCTTGGTTAATGCTCAGGCTTTTGTGTCCTATTTTAGTATATTCAGCCTTGATAAGTAACTCCCTTTAAATTCATTTTATTTCTTTATCAGGTTTTTAGTTTTCCAGATTGTTACCCTTCTCAGGAAAGAAGAAAGATATTTTGAAGATTGTTACAGTTTGAACCCTCTGTGGTTATGTACACTACTTCATGATGGGAACTGAAGATAAAACACTGGTTTGTTTCTGTCATTGGGGCAGGAATACTAAGGTGCTTCCAGATGGATCCATTTCATATGTGGGAGGTATTACCTGTCAGGTTATTGCAAAGACAGGCATAAAGTATAATGATTTTGTGAATGCAGTTTTTGACCGATTAGGCATTATTGATCCTTCGGATAAGATCTTGCATTACACTGTCAAGTTTGATAGCTCCCAATTGATACAGCTGAGAGACCATGAGGATGTCAATACTCTGTTACAATTTAATGATGGTTTTGCTCATGTTTATGCATCGAGTTTGGAAAAGGAGCTTTATTCTAGACCGCCATCAGGTGGCCCGGAAAAAGTTAAACTTATTGTTTATCCTAATACAAAAACAGATTCAACTCCTGCAGGTGATGATGAAAATGATTTGGCAAGCCCTCTGAAGAATGTGCGGTCTAGCCAGTCAGCTGGAGACAGCAAAGCTCTGAAGAAAGCATGGGCTCACCAGTCAGCTGGAGATTGTAAACCTCAACAGAAAGAAGCTGTTGGTGGTGATGATCAACATCATGCCGGTGTAACTAGGCCATGCAATAATTCTGTGGAAAGATTAAATCAAAATGGAGTGGGCCGTCTTGAAGGGGATGAGCAAACCAACAATTTTCAAATTGGGACTGTTAATGGACAGGCTTCCAGACCGCCATCAGGGGGTGCCAAAAATATTGAACTTCTTGTTGATTCTGATTCTGAACCAGATACCATTTCTGATAGTAATCCTGCACAGGTGTATGATTATTCTGATACTGAATTCAGTGATTTTGACAAGCACAAAGCAGAAAATCGCTTTGCAATTGACCAAATCTGGGCTTGCTATGATACGGAGGATGGTATGCCAAGATTCTATGCCCACATTAGGAAGGTATCCAGTCCTGAATTTAATGTGATTTTCAGTTGGCTCGAGGCTCATCCAGAAGATCAAGGACGCAGAGCTTGGGTCAGGGCAGAGTTGCCTGTTGGCTGTGGGAAATTTAAACGTGGGTGTACTGATTCCACTTCTGATCGACTTACATTTTCTCATCAAGTTCAGTGCGAAATGGGCAAGAGAGGTTTGTACGCTGTATATCCTAGAAAAGCGAAACGTGGGCCCTTTTCAAGGATTGGGATATTTGTTGGAGCTCCAATCCAAAGAACCATAGGAAGTACGAGTATGAAGTTGTGGAGATTCTTTCTGATTTTGTTGGGGATGTTGGTATCCAAGTTGGTTACCTAGATAAAGTGACCGGATTTGTTAGCATTTTCCAGCGAACAAGGCTGCTTGTAGCTGGTATATTCTTTGTAAAGCCAAGTGAACTTTACAAGTTCTCTCATCGAATTCCCTCTTTCAAAATGACGGGAACTGAACGAGAGGGTGTACCTGCGGGATCATTTGAACTTGATACTGCTTCTTTACCCCTTGATCCAGATGATATTTGGTACCCTGGGAAAGTTAAGGAAGATAGTAGGACTTCAAATTCTCAACTTGTAGAAGAAGTTTTGTCTTCAGTTCCTCCTATAACTAGAGATAAATCCCGGAATGCAATGACATCTTTGAAGTCTGGGGACTTGAATGGCATCCATGATACTGATGGAGAGTCTGCTATGGTTCGAAGATCTCTTAAGGGAGTGAACATCTCTGAGAAAAAGGGAACTCAGATGAGCTCTCGTTCAGCCAATAACAGTCCTTACCCGGATTGTTTTGATAAAATTGTTAAAAAAAGCCGTTACTCAAGTCAAAGCTTACCAATCTATTTGTCATGTCAAGATGATAAAGAGTTGCACTCGCGCATACAAAGCTTTGGTCTCAGCAACTCCTTTGGAAGCTCAAAGAGTCCAATAGCTTTGTCAGATAAAGGTTTTGAAGTAGTTGTTTGTGATTTTAAGATGAACAGATCTGTGGGGAAGTTTCGAGTAGATCAGGTATGGGCGATTTATGGTCAAAATAGTACATTGCCAAAGACTTATGCTCAGATTAAAAGGATTATTCCTTCCCCATTCAAATTGCATGTAGTCCTACTTGAAGCGAGTGCAGGGCATAAAAATGCTCCTCAGACTGTTTGTGGGATGTTCAAAGTCCTGAACGAAAAAGTTCGAGTCTTTGATCCTAGTACCTTCTCTCATGTGGTGAAAGCAGTCTCTAATAATAGGAATGGGTTTGTAATCTATCCAACGGTTGGTATGCCCGATTTGTTGTTGCCCCCACGGTTGGTTTAGTGGGTGAAGATAATGTTCCCTTCCCTGAGAAGTGGAATTTTGCACGTAAGTCTTTTGTCCTTCTCGTACCTTCTTCTTTCAAGTTTATTAACTTTTCTAATTTCTCCCCCCTTTTTTTTAGCAACCATGGGAGTTGTGGGGGATGTTCCCAATTTCCATGGTTGGGTAGATAAATTGCTGAAGATCGCACCAATGGATGGTAGATCTTGGAAAACACTTTCTAACTGTTTTGGTTGGAAAGTAAAGACTCATGGTAAGAGTTTACATTTTGTTGTTTTTTTTATTCTTCTCTATTGTTCTAACTTCTATCCTTCTTTTTATCAGGATTTGCTATTCGAGGGGTTACTGCTGAGGCAGTTGCGGCCTCTCGCACCTCTTCGAGAACCCATATCTCTTTAGAAAGGGCCCGAAAAATAGTCTTGGGTTCCTCTTCTACAAAAAGGAAAGCTGCCGAAGAGGAAGATTCTGAAGAAGAGAAAGATGAGGGTTCTTTGGCTACAAGGCCACGAGTTAGAAGACGCATTGTTTCTGATGACGAAGCTGTTGAAAGCCCAATAATAATTCCTGATGATGAGGCCACTCCCCACGATACTCGTGAGTTTATTAACCAGCTTTTTATTAGTGGATTTGGTCGTGGAGATGTTGGGCCTGTTTTAGACGAAGTACTTTTATCGTCTTTTTCATCACCCGTGCCTATGATTCCTTCTTTACCGACCCCAGTTATTTCTGTTCCTTCTTCTACTATACTCACCTCTTCTCCGGCTCCTCCTTTGACTATTCCCCCTCCTATTGTTCATCATACTGAAATGGGCTCTTCAAGCAGAAGTGCCGCTATGAGGCGGGTAACTATTGAGGTTCCTGCTGAGAGAAGCCTCTTGAGGAAGTCAGGTCAGGCAGATGTATGGTTGGAACCCCTTATTGGCCCAATTGAAAAAGCAAAGCTGGAGAGTCATAGCTCCTTGACTTTAATGAATGATATCGTGCATACCACCTTGAAAGTATTTTCCTTCTCTCCCTTCTTTACTTTGTAAAATTTTTCATCTTTGGGATTCTTATTTCCCTTTTTTTTAAAGGCCAATCTTATCGGCACGGAATTGATGAAAAGAATCACCCCTTTGGAAAAGATGGCACGTGACTCTCAATTGGAAGCAATCAATTGTAAGGAGCAATTTGAGAGTGCACAAATTGATATAGAGGACTTACAAAAGAGAAAGAATACCTTAGAGCAGCGAGTGCGGGCTTTAACTTTGGAGTTGGCGGTTTCAAAAGCTTCTTCAAATCAAGCAGAAAAAGAGAAAGAGCATCTCGAGTCCTCCTTCTCAGAACAACTGTCTAAGGCTAGTGAAGAGATCAGAGAATTAAATGCTCTTTTAGACCAAAAGGAAGTTTACACTGGGGAGCTCGTGCAAAACTTGACTCAAGCGCAAGAGAACCTCAGAATCTCTGATGATAAGATGCGTGCTTTGGAATGCTCCCACGCCTCTCTTCAAGCTTCCTACAACTCCACCTTGGCTGAAAATAAAGAGCTGAAGAATGAGATTGCTGCTTGGGAAAAGAATTATGAAATCCTTGAAGAAAAATCCGCTGTTGAGGCAAGTTGGGCATTTTTGAATTCTCATCGTGATACCCTTCTTGAAGCTGGCCAAGAAAACTTCAACCTGGAGTTGGAGTTAGCTAAGATCAACGAAACCATTGAAAAGGCTCAACAAACTCAGGATTTCCCTTCTCCTGTGGACGAAGTTCCCGTGGCTGAAGCTACCGTGAATGTTGAAGCTGATACGGGTATCCCAACTCTTTCAAGTCCAATCGAGCCTGTTGCTGCAAGCCAAGTTGAAACCGCACTTGTTGATGCACCTGCCCAAATTGAATCCGCTGCTATTGATGTTCCTGCCTCAGTACCACAAACTTCTCAGTGACCAATTTTTAATCATTTGAATGATTTTATTTTTGTTTTTATTTTGGAAAATTGTAATCAATCCCTTAGCTTTATTTGAGGGTTGATTTTGGAAACGCAAGTCCCCAAGTCTTTTATGGGGCAATCTATATAAACAATTTCATGACTAAGCTCAAACTTAGTCTTAGATTTTTGTTTTGTATTTTGAGAAGTTTTTCGTGTTATTATCTTAAACTTCTGTTTGCTTTATTCTCGCCTTTATTTTTAAGGACTTACATAATAATTTGCATTTTTGTTTTTTGAAAATGCTTCTGTTAACCTCATGATTAATTTAATCATGAGTTTTATAAAAGAGGGCCCTTTTATATTTCGACACTTAATGAAGAAGACGTCTCAACTCTATGATGGTGTTATCATACGATAAAAAAATAGGAACACACATGTTTCTTTGAAATAACTTTGACAAGTTTTTATTTTTGAACCTTGTCGAGTTCCGAATAAAACTTTACATGTATTTAAATTACATCTATAACTTTCTCGTAACTGTTTTTCTTGTAACAGATTTTGACAAAAGAAGAATAATAGACACGGGATTTTTCCTTATAACCTGTTTTAGTACATAGCCTATATCCTAACTATGGTGAGGTTTTTCTTCGATCTTAGCTCGCGGCTTAACTAGTGACTTTGTGACTCGTGACTTTGTGACTTTTACTCCGCACTTGACTCTTTTAGGTTAATTTTTCCTTTTTTGCATCTTCTTTGCCTTTTTTATACACATGTCTGTGTATATTATGTAGTCCCCCAAGTGTTTGAGTGTTAAAGTATGAACCCTCGAGCACTTGATAGTTTCTCTCATTTGGTCCTTTTCCTGAAAAGGAAAAACATATGGGACTCAGAGGGACGATTATAGATGAAGACTGCATAACCCGTTTTCGTTTCTATCAGAATAATTGTAACCCTAGGCCAGGAATTTTAGGTTACTCCGTGTGCTTTACAGGTTGTGACTCATCATTTAGTACGGCCTAGCTTTTTGCCTATCATCTAAAATCATTAGTAAAATTAATAATTCAAAAATGAAATTTAAAATGGTTATACCTAACCGTGGGTTTTCCTTAGAAATAGTATCTTTTCAAATGAACAACATTCCAATGTGAAGGTAGTATTTTGCCATCCATTGTTTCCAGTTCATATGCTCCCTTTCCTGCAATATCACGAACTATGTAGGGTCCTTCCCATGTTGGACTTAATTTCCCTATGTTAGTTACCTTTGTAGATTGAAAGACCTTTTTAAGCACGAAGTCCCCAATTTTGAAGAACCTGAGGCGCGCTTTTCTATTGTAGTATCGTTCTATGACTTGCTTTTGTGCTGTCATTATTATTAATGCAACTTCTCTCCTCCCTTCGAGCAAATTTAGATTGACCCGCATCTCCTCGTCATTTGATTCTTGTGTCGCCTGTGCAAACCTTCTACTTGTTTCCCCTATCTCAATTATAATTAAAGCCTCAGCTCCATAAACCAATGAGAACAGTGTTTCTCCTGTGCTTGTTTTTGCAGTTGTGCGATATGCCCATAAAACTCCAGGTAACACTTCAGTCCAGTTTCCTTTTGATTTTTCTAGTCGTTTCTTCAAATTATTGATAATAACCTTGTTTGTTGATTCTGCCTGTCCATTACCCACCGGATGATAAGGTGTTGACGTAATCCTTTTAATTTGCCAGCTTTGAAAAAATTCCGTGATCTGAGCTCCAATAAATTGAGGGCCATTATCACATACGATCTCATTTGGTACGCCGAATCGACATATGATATTTCGCCAAATAAAATCTCTAACTTCCTTTTCTCGCACCTGTTTGAATGCTCCTGCCTCAACCCATTTAGTAAAATAATCAGTGAGAACAAGCAAAAATTTTACCTGTCCATTTGCTTGTGGTAATGGACCCACGATATCCATTCCCCATTTCATAAATGACCATGGTGCAATGACCGGATGTAACAATTCCGCAGGTCTATGCATATTGTTACCGTACCTTTGGCATTTATCACATTTGGCCACGAAACTTTTTGCCTCCTCTTCCATTTTAGGCCAGTAATAACCTGCCCTAATCAAGGTTCTTACCAGTGATCTTCCACCTATGTGATTCCCGCAATGACCCTCGTGTACTTCTCTCATTACATACTCTGTTTGCGAATGTCCAAGACATCTTGCTAATGGACCACCGAACATTTTACGATATAAATTGCCTTGTTTTAAGCAGTACCGAGCAGCTTTTCTTCGAAGTGCACAAGCCTTTTTCTTGTCATCAGGAACGGTTCCATACTGCAAAAAGCAACAATTTTGTTCCTCCAATCCCAAGTTAAATTACTAAAATTTACCTCGTTAACATCAGGATCAAGAACTGAATGAAATAAATGTATCACTGAGGCATTTGCATCGTTTGTTACGTCGGCCGCAGATGCGAGATTAGCTAAGGCGTCTGCTTCAAGATTTTCGTCCGTGGGTATTTGTCTAATTTTCCAATCTTGAAATTGTTTTATCAATTCTCGTACCTTCTCCAAATACTGCTGCATCCTTGCTTCCCTGGTTGTATAAGTCCCCAGCATTTGATTAACTACGAGTTGTGAATCACTTTTGATTATAATCTGATTTATGCCAAGCTCCCGTGCCAATTCTAAACCTGCAATCATAGCTTCATATTCTGCCTCGTTATTAGTTATGGAATGACATTTGATAGCTTACCGAGTGGTTTCACCCATAGGTGGTACCAATACGACTCCCAAACCTGATCCTCTCACATTAGATGAGCCATCAGTGAATAAAGTCCAAGTTCCTGGGTTAGCTCCATTGAACACCTGTAATTCTTTCTCTGCTTCTAACTATATTCCTTGACTAAAATCAGCCACGAAATACACTAATACTTGTGATTTTACAGCAGTTCTAGGTTGGTATGCAATTTCGTATTCACTTAACTCTATTGCCCACTTAGCTAACCTACCTGATAACTCATGCTTATGTAATATGTTACGTAAATGGTAGGTATTTACCGCAATGATAGGATGACACTAAAAATAAGGTCTTAACTTTCTAGATGTCATGATTAATGCAAGTGCAAGTTTTTCTAATTGAGGATACCTCGTCTCTGCATCTAACAAAGATTTACTTATGTAATAGATAGGATTGTTTACCTTGCTCTTCTCGGACCAAAACAGCGCTTACTATCACTTCCGAAACAACAAGGAAGATGAGTAGTTTTCCCCCAGCCTTTGGTTTTGCCAACAAAGGTGGATTTGATAAGTAAGTTTTCAAATTCCTAACTGCTTGTTGACATTCCTCATTCCATTCAAAATGATCCTGCTTCTTAAGAGCTGAGAAGAATTTGAAACACTTCTCTGATGATTTTGATATGAATCTTCCCAAAGCCGCAATTCTCCCTGTTAGTCTTTGAACTTCTTTTTTGTTTGAAAGTATATCAGGGATTTCCTCAATGGCTTTAATCTGTGTAGGGTTCACTTCAATTCCACGGTTAGAAACGAAAAAACCCAAAAACTTACCTGATGCAACGCCAAATGCACATTTTTTGGGATTTAACTTCATATTAAATTTGCGCAAAATTGAAAATGTGTCAGATAAGTGTGATATGTGATCTTTCGAGTATTGAGTTTTAACAAGCATATCATCTATATATACCTCCATAATCTTTCCTAAATGTTCCTGAAACATTTTGGTTACTAACCTCTGATACGTCGCCCTTGCATTTTTTAGACCAAAGAGCATTACTTTATAACAGTAAGTCTCCTTGTCTGTTATGAACGAAGTTTTTTCTTCATCTCACGGATCCATTTTAATCTGATTATAACCTGAATATGCATCTAGAAAACTTAATAATTCGTGACCTGCAGTTGCATCAATCAATTGATCTATATGTGGTAGCGGAAAAGAATCTTTAGGGAAGGCTTTGTTAAGATCTGTATAATTTACACAGACCCTCCACTTACCGTTTTTCTTCGGAACCACAACAGTGTTAGCTAACCAACTAGGATACTTTACCTCTTGAATAGAACCAATTTTTAACAATTTTTGGACTTCTTCTTGAATCACCTGATTCTTGAAAGATCCCTGCTTTCTCTTCTTTTGCTTCACAGGAGGATATGATGGATCTTCATTTAGTTTATGAGTCATCACCTTCGGTGGAATTCCAGTCATGTCTGAGTGAGACCAAGCAAAGAAATCCATATTAGTTTTCAAAAATTCAATTAACTTACCTTTCATTCCTTGGTCAAGATTAGATCCAACATAGACTTTTTTATCAGGCCATCGAGCATATAACACGACAGGCTCTAATTCCTCTATCGTTGTTTTGATATTTTCATTCTCTTCTGGTTCTTAAATGGTATCAGGCCTTGAATCTACATTTGTCTGTCCTTGTTCAGTTGAGGTTTGTGTTGTGATGTCCTCAACTGCCTTCTGTGATTGCTATTTGCCTTCACTTCTCGTGTTTGTGTCTGCAACGGAGTTGATAGACCTGGATGTGTATTGATTCCCACGAATTTGACAGATTCCCCATGGTGAAGGAAACTTAATAACTTGATGCAAGGTTGAAGGAACAACATCCATTTCGTGGATCCATGGTCTCCCAAGAATCATGTTGTAAGTCATTTTCATGTCTACTACTTGGAACTTTGTATCCTTCACGATCTCTTCAGCAAATGTGGTGAGTGTTACCTCTCCTTTCGTGAAGACACTGGAATTATCAAATCCATATAGAGTATGCGATTTTGGTATTATTCTATCTTCAGCTTGCATCTCACGTAATACGCTTAGCAAAATAATGTTCACGGAACTACCTGGATCAATCAAAACTCGTTTCACATTAGTATCATGCACAATTAGAGATATTACCAATGCATCGTTATGAGGGGTTAATACGCCGTCAGCATCTGCATCATTGAATGTAATATTGTTTTCTTCTAGAACCTACCGCACTCGTTTCCCTTGGGTAATAGTTACTTTGGAAACTTTGTTAGCTGTAGTATATGATACACCATTGATGTCTTCACCCCCACTTATAACGTTAACAGTTCTTTTGGGAGAAGGGGGTTTTGGAGGCTCTTACATGTTATTCATATAAGCTTGCTTGACTTTCTCACTGAATAACTCGGTGATATATCCTTGTTTTAATAAATGATCAACTTCACTTTGTAAAAATCTGCAATCTGCTGTTTTATGCCCATAGTCATTATGGAACTCGCACCAATGGTCAGGGTTACACCTATTTGGATTCGATCTCATTTCCTTTGGCCATCGAACCTTATCTCCCATGCTTCTCAAAACGGCTACGAGCTCAGAGGTGCTGACGTTGAAGTTGTAACCTCCGAATCTCGCTTTTAAATTTCTATCATCGTCCCGTGACTCATAGTTGTTTCGCTCGTTCCTAAATCTTGATGAAGGACCCGATTCTCTATTCCTTGGTCTGTGATCGTGCCTTTGGTTGTCCTATTTTGATCGTGAGTCTTTTCCCGCAGGTCCCATATAAGGCTTGTACCTATTTTTACCGGATCTTTTGCCGGTCTTTGCCCGTCTTGAACGTATATTTTCTTCTTTTTGAGATTGTGGCATAGTATCTTGCTCAATCCTCAACTTCGTGCTATACCTGTTATAAACATCATTCCACGTTGTAGCTGGGAATTCTCGAAGGCTTTCCTTGAGTCTCCTCATAGCTTCCGAACTTTTTTCATTCAAATTGCTTGTAAAGGCTATAGCTGCCCAGTTGTCAAGTACACACGGCAATGTCATTCTTTCACATTGAAATCTGTCCACGAACTCTCTAAGCAATTATGAATCTTCTTGCTTGATTTTGAAAATATCCTCCGTTCTTTTTTCCACTTTTTGGGCTCCCGAGTGTGCTTTGATGAAAGAATCTGCAAGCTCAGCAAAAGAATTTATAGAATTTTTAGGTAGAAGAGAATACCATGTTAGTGCTCCTTTGGTGAGTGTTTCACCAAATTTCTTGACTAGTACCGATTCAATCTCCTGCTTAGTCAAATCGTTGCCCTTTACACCCGTTGTGAAGGCAGTCACATGGTCTCGTGGATCTGTTGTTCCATCATACTTTGGAATATCAGGCATTTTGAACTTTTTTGGGATTGGGAGCGGAGCAACACTTGGTTTTCAGGGTTGTTGTGAATATATATCCATATCTACCCCCTTGATTATAGGTGGAACCCCAGGTATCTGCTCTATGCGTTCACTTTGCTCCTTGAGCTGTTTCCGCAAGGTTAGTACTAAAGTTTGCAAATCAGAATTAATTGCATTACCTAGTTCTCTCTCCTGCGATTTACTGGGAGTTCCACCGTTGCCTGAGTTAGCAAGCCCGGAACGAGGGTTTTCTATAGTTTTATTATTTAGAGCAGGTGCGGGTGTTGCAACAGGTAACTGGTTAACAAGTGCCTCAATAGCTCTATTGACCTGAGCAGTAATTAATTTCTGCAAAGCTTCATCAGCGGCTTCCATGTTTTGAAATTGAGCATACTCGTTTGTTGGAGATTCATCAGGAGAACCTGCGCGAGATTGCCGTGGAGAGTCTTGCAGAGCAGGAACTTGAATGTTGATATTTTGTGGATCTCCCTGACTTTGTTGGTTAGTATTGTCATCGTTATTCGACATAGTTGATGCAACAAGGAAGGTTAGGTGAAAAGAAAATAGATTATCAGATTCCTGGTAACGGAACCAATTTATTTAACCAAAAAATAGAATTTTAGTCAAAGCTAGAATTTAGAAGAACGCGGGTTACTGATAATCAAAAGAATATACAAAAGAAAGTAATTTAAGGTAGCCAAAATATATTCAGGATAAAAATCAGTAAAGCAAAGTGTATTCCAATAGTCTTCCGTGTCTACAAGTGATCAGATTCCTTCCTTTTATAGGTATCTTGAAGATATGCGTTTTCCGCAAATCATAATGAGGCTATAATGAATAATTAAAGACATTAAATACTACGTTACATAATCATTATAATCAATACAAATTCTCTAACATATCCAGTACTTAATGCCTGTCAAATTCTGTATCTGCGCTCTTTACTGTGGTCAGATCCATTCCTTGAAATAAATATCTTAAATAGGTACGGGCACTGAATCCTTTGAATGTCCACCTGTGCCTCTTCCTTTGCCTTTGCTCGTTTCTATTGCTGCTCGCACCTAATTATAAATTTTTGACTGTTTGACCAGTCCACGTGTATCAACACGTCACATATATATATATAAGTACAATTTTTCCCAATACAGAAGTATCCAGGTGAAATTTTGAAGGCAATGGAAGAAAAACACAACGACAAAAAGGTAATGTATTTGAGTTTGAAATGATTGACAAATAGATCAGTCATAAATGAAGTGGCCATGAATCAAAGCATGACTACAAATATAGCAAGAGGGAGGGAGCTTCTAACCAATGAGCATTGGTCCTTCTCTTCCTTAGCACTTAATATATACTTTCACAAATTCATTTCACTTGTACATTAACCTGATATCAATATTAGACATTAATTAAAATTTCATGTCAATGAGCGTTAAACTAAATATAAATGATAGCCATGTTCTTTAAGAGCACAATCCCCTACTCACATAGTATTATTAGGAATTGGTAAATAGAATTTGTCGTTACAACTCGATGCTTCCTCTCTCCTTTTTATTGCTAATAACTCACCCGCCATTATAGTTGGCAATAGTTCATTCAACTCTTAAAAATGCAATGAAGCTCAGAGCTCACCTACCTTCTCCGTCCCTCATTCTTTTTTTACCCTTGTCTCTTGTGCTAAAATAAAATTGCTAAAGTCAAACTTTTTTTATAATATTCTTGTATGTTTTGATATTTTTTACTTTTATAATAATTGTTGTTATACACCTATAACCCGGGGCGTATCTAGCTCTTAGAGTATGGGTTCACGTGAACCCATGCTCATTTCTCTAAATCATGTATAACAATGTTATATTTCTTCAAAATTACTTAAATATATGTGTGTGCACCCATGCTCAAGGACTCCTATGGTGCAATAATTATTGGGTGCACTTCTACAAGTGAAATTTGTGGTTCAAAACCTGCTCCGGACGGTCTTGTTTTCGACATTGAGTATAGATATATAAGTGAAAATCAATACAATTTCAAAAAGTATAAATTTTGAACCTATAATATCAAAAGTTTAGTGGGTCAAGAGTAAGAGACTAAAGTTAAACCCGTCAAATGAGAATTCTAGATCCATCTCTTTATAATAGTGTACCCATACTCTTGAAATCCTGGATCCGCCTCTACCTATAACCGCATTTGATATTTAAATTGTACACAAAAAATTATCCAAAAAATCCAAAAAAAAAAAAATAATCATTTTTTGTAGTAAAACAATAAAAGTAGAAGAACAATATTGCAGAGAAAGAGAGAGTAATTCTTATTAAATTTTGGGATGATATACAATGGGGGTAAGACCCCTCAATTTATAGGGGAAAAATGACTTAGCCACAAAGTAAAACTCTCTACAAGATAGACATTCACTCTAAATAGAATTATATTCATAACACTCCCCCTTGAATGTCTACTCAATAAGTAATGTGCCTCGTTAAAACCTTAACTAAAAGAAAACCCAATGGGAAAAAAATTCTAGAAAAGGAAAAGAGTACACATATCTAACAATACGCCTTTTGGTTGCCTTGTTAAAAACCTTGCAAGGAAAACCCAGTGGGACAAAACCTTGTAAGGAAAAAAAGAGTGCAACGCGCATTAAACTCCCACTGATGAGAGCATCATTTCACATCCTTGAGTCTTCGCATCCCAATCATGTGTATTAGCTTCTTGAAGGTTGACGTCGGTAGAGACATGGTGAACAAATCAACCATATTATCACTTGAACGAATCTGTTGCACATTGATATCACCATTCTTTTGAAGATTATGTGTGAAAAATAATTTTGGTGAAATGTGTTTTGTCCGATCTCCCTTTATGAATCCTCCCTTCAATTGAGCTATGCATGTTGCATTGTATTCATACAAAATTGTGGGTAGTTTGTCACATCTCAAACTATATTTGTCTCGAATAAGATGTATTATAGACCGCAACCACACACACTCTTGACTTGCTTCATGAATAGCAATTATCTCGGCATGATTAGATGAAGTAGCCACAATTGATTGCTTAGTCGATCGCCAAGATATGGCAGTGCCTCCACAGGTAAACACATAACCTGTTTGAGATCGAGCCTTGTGTGAGTCAGATAAATACCAACATCGGCATAACCAACAAGATCGGGACTGCAATTATTGCCATAAAATAAGCCCATATCGATAGTCCCTTTTAGATACCGCAATATGTGTTTGATTCCATTCCAGTGTCTCCTTGTGGGAACTGAGCTATATCTTGCTAAGACATTAACTGAAAAAGTTATGTCAGGCCTTGTAGTGTTAGCAAGATACATTAGTGCATCAATTGCACTAAGATATGGTACTTCAGGACCAAGTAGCTCTTCATTCTCTTCTTGAGGTCGGAATGGATCCTTATTCACATCAAGTGATCGAACAACCATCAGAGTACTTAATGGATGTGCTCCATCCATATAAAACTGTTTCAATACTTTTTCTATGTAGGCAGATTGATGAACAAAAATTCCGTTTGCCAAATGTTCGATTTGCAAACCAAGACATAATTTTGTCTTTCCGAGATCTTTTATCTCGAATTCTTTCTTTAAATAATCAATTGCCTTTTGGAGTTCTATAGGAGTTCCAATAAGGTTTATGTCATCAACATATACGGCAAGTACAACAAATTCCGATGTTGTTTCCTTTATAAAAACACATGGGCAAATGACATCATTTATATAGCCTTCCTTTAATAAATACTCACTAAGACGATTATACCACATTCGTCCTGATTGTTTTAGACCATACAACGATCTTTGCAATTTGATTGAAAACATTTTCCGGGACTTTGAATTATTTGCTTTAGGCATTTTGAATCCCTCGAAAATTTTCATGTATATCTCATTATCAAGTGAGCCATAAAGGTAGGCGGTAACCACATTCATTAAATGCATATCAAGCTTTTCATGGACAACAAAACTAATGAGATAGCGGAACGTTATAACATCCATAACGGGTGAATATGTCTCTTCATAATCGACACCAAGCCTTTGTGAAAATCCTTGTGCAACAAGACGTGCCTTATATCTTTGTACCTTATTTTTATCATTCCTCTTACGTACAAAGACCCATTTATAGCCAACAGGCTTAACACCATTAGGTGTTTGGACTACAGGCCCAAAAACTTCATGTTTTGCAAGTGAATTCAACTCTGATTGGATTGCTTCTTGCCATTTTGGCCAATCAAGTCTTTGTCGACATTCTCCAACAGATTGAGGTTCAAGATCCTCACTTTCTTGCATAATACTAGATGCAACATTATATGCAAAGACATAATCCACCACTATATCCACTCGATTCAAATTTGTCTCAATATCGATTGGATTTATTGATAGTTCCTTATTTTCTTGAGTCTCGGGCTCAGTGGTTTCCTCATGAATCTCAGAATTTATTAAATCGTGGATTTCTTCGTAAGATTCTTTCGTAGTGTCATTTTGATCATTTGTTTTCCTTTTTCTAGGATTTCGATCCTTAGAAACTAATGGTCTACCATGTTTAGGCTTGCTTTTGACTCATTAGCTATGACACTAGAAGATTGTCCAACAGGGACATCAATACGGATTGAAACATTCTCTGCAGGGATATGTGATTTTGTTATCCTTTTCAAATCCGTAAATGCATCTGGCATTTGATTTGCTATTATCTGTAAATGGATAATCTTTTGCACCTCTTTTTCACAAATAGAGGCATATGGATCAAGATGAGATAATGATGGATTTTTCCACAAAATTTCCCGTTTGGTTTCACCAATTTCTCCCCCTAATTTTGGGAAAAGTGTCTCATCGAATCGATAGTCTGCAAATCGAGCAGTGAATAAATCCCCCGTTAATGTTTCAAGATAGCGAATAATGGAGGGCGATTCAAACCCAACATATATTCCTAACCTTCTTTGCGGACCCATTTTGGTGCGATATGGCGGTGCTACAGGCACATATACTGCGCATCCAAAAATTCTTAAATGGGATATATTAGGTTCATGACCCAAAACTAATTGCAACGGGGAATATTTATGATAATTTGTCCGTCTGAGACGAACTAGCATTGTTGCATGCAAAATGGCGTGACCCCAATCAGAAGTGGGAAGCCTCGTTTTCATGAGTAACGATCTTGCTATCAATTGCAGATATTTTATTAAAGACTCTGCAAGACCATTTTGAGTGTGAACATGAGCTACAAGATGTTCCACTTTTATCCCAATTGATAAGTAATAATCATTAAATGTTTGGGATGAAAACTCAGCAGCATTATCAAGTCTAATAGACTTAATTGAATTATCAGAAAATTGTGCCGTAATCGAATTATTTGTGCCATTAATTTTGCAAACGCGAGATTGCGAGATGACAATAGGAACACATGAGACCATCTAAAAGATGCATCTATTAAGACCATAAAATATCTAAACGACCCACTAGGTGGGTGAATAGGTCCACAAATGTCCCCTTGTATACGTTCTAAAAACGCAGGGGACTCAATCCCAACCTTTGTTGGTGATGGTCTTATAATTAACTTTCCTTGATAACAAGAAGTGCAAGAAAATTCATTATTTAAAAGAATCTTTAAATTCTTTAATGGATGCCCATTTGAAATTTCTATAATTCGTCTCATCATAATCGATCCAAGATGTCCCAATCGATCATGCCAAAGTACAAAAGTATTGGAATCGGTAACCTTTTGGTTTACGGTAGAATGTGCCTCAATTGCACTAATTCTTGTCCAATACAGGCCCCAAGATAAAGATGGGAACTTCTCAATAACCCTTTTCTAGCCAAAGACATTTTTGGTAATGATGAGATATTCAAGATTATTCTCATCTATCGTCTCAATATGATATCCATTTCGGCGGATATCTTTAAAACTCAACAAGTTCCTCTTGGACTTGGAGAAGAACATTGCATTCTCTATGATAAATATTGTTCCTTTAGGCAGAGTTATAGTAGCTCTTCCAGAGCCTTCAATTAATTTACTACTACTAGAAATTGTAATAACATCTGTCTTACACATACTTAAATGAGAGAAATATTTCTTCTCTTTGAATATTGTATGTGTCATACATGAATCAACTAAATAAATATTTTTTACAATTGAACTTTGATCCAAATTTGATTTGAGAGATATCCATATTTTCTTAGTCTTCTCAATAATTAAACGAACAAATAATTCATAATTAAATCTCATGCATCATTAGTTTCATCGTGCCAAGGTTAAATTGTAGAAGATACCGATGTTAAAAAATAAATTTTTATATACACTGAAACTAGTACAATTTGTTTAGTTAAGTTCCATAACTTATTATTTATTAATATACAAGTTAGTACAAATGTAAAATTCCTTTAACATGAGGAATGAAGAGGCCACATCAGAATATCACACGATTCACCAATCACCTTTAGTCAGAACAAGCAAGCATGTATGATTGGATTGTAAAACGAGTAAAGAAATTAATTGGCTGCTTATTGCCTTTTCTGGATTCCTAATATGGTAGTAGTACTTTTGGAAAATCTTCATTTGATACGGATTATTAAAACAATACTACAATTGTGAACTAGCAGAGTCTTAACCAAACATGAAAATACTACTCAAGGTTTGCTATGTGCAAATAGGTGAATCTCGTTAGTAGTTCAATATGCAGTCAACGCGTGCACTTATACCTTTACTAAAAAATTATAATTTTGAACCACTAGACAATTACACGCTTTTGTCAATATATATTCAACACATAGGCATGGAGACTACATACCTTCAATTTTCTGGAGAAGAAAATTAAACTCCACTTACAAGTGATGATGGGATTGAAAAGAATCCAGTGCACAATCTTAAAAATATTCATTCCAAGTATGATATTGAATTTATAATGGCTTTCCATGGTTAGGTTATCAGTTAATGGAACCGTCCATAGTTACAGATTCATAACAAATTAAATCTCCAGACCAACTTTAAGTTGTCATACCTTTCTTTAAGCCATTAAACAAAATAAGTGGATCTTTGACTGTGAGATATTCTATTTTTAACCCTTTATCAAGGTGATGGCACAAGAAAATCAAGGCCTTAGCACAGTCTTGGGTGAATGCTTTAGTTTTGTCTTTAATGGCGTCTCCAAGACCCATTGCATCTAAATGGATTTCAGCATCCAACACCCATGTCATATAGTTCTTGCCCGAAATTTCAAGGGCAACGAACTTTCTTTTCATAATGTCAGTCATAATTAAAAAGAGGAGAAAAGTTATACCTTAATCTTCTCAAACAGCTTCTTGAGACGGTAGAGTCTCGTGCTGATAACGTGTAATAAAATAATAAAAGTAGAAGAACAATATTGCAGAGAAAGAGAGAGTAATTAATCTTATTGAATTTTGGGATGATATACAATGAGGGTAAGACCCCTCAATTTATGGGGGAAAAATGACTTAGCCACAAAGTAAAACTTTCTACAAGATAGACATTCACTCTAAATAGAATTATATTCATAACATTTTTAACGTTATAAAGAAAAGAAAATTATTTGAATTTAAAATCTCAAAAATATGCATATTTCACCACACAAAAAAAAGAAACTATTACTACATAATTAATTAATCCATAATACTTATTCTTCTTGCCAGGGATACTGATGATAGTGCCAAGTGCATATTTCTCTTTCAGTTATTTATGAGCTATGGGTAGGATTATTCTCTTTATACTGTTCCTTAGTAGAGTGGCGATGATGATATTGTATCTGCTGATTTAATCTTTTGCGTGTAATTATCCACTTACGTTATAGTTATTGATAAGACTTGTCGTATTTTAGAAGTGGTACGATAGTACGATTAGGGTTGTCAATGGTTCAGTTCGGCCGGTTATTTTATAAAATTTGTATCATACCAATTTTTCGGTTATTCTGTTATATATAACCAAAATTAGACTTTTCGAAATCGTCCCAATCATGTCGGTTTCTCTTCGGTATCGGTACGGTTCGGTAAATTTTCGGTATTTTTTTTTAATATCATATAAAAGTCACTAGTAGAAGTAGAATGCAATAACATACGTACTTTTATATGACTTAACAAAACTCTCTAAATATTTTTACGGTTTAAAAGGTGATGAATTAAGAAAATATGAAAGATGACCAGAGTATAGATCCATCAACTATTCTACATCAACGTAAAAAAACTAAGCAAATATAAAAATAATATAAATTGCATGAGTGGAAAAATATTAACTAAGTTGAGATTCAAGAATAAAGTCTATAAAAGATTAAATATTCAAAAAGATAAATCAAAATCATACGAAAGGAAACATATTCAATATATTGTAGTTTGCTACTCATAATCGCTATAATATCTTGTGTCTTGCTAGTGAACATGCTGGAAATAATTTAGTATCAATATGAGTAGCATAATAGGTTTGTGAATTAAGATTTTGAGTTTAATTACTTGTTGGCTTGTAACTATTTCTTAATTCCAAGGCCCAAGAAAAAATTAAATGTTTTATTATTTTAAAACTTAATATATAAATCTATTGTTCACATTATAAATTTATTCGGTATGGTTCGGTATTTTTTCGGTATATTTTCATAAAATAAAAAACCTACCCTAATTATCGGTAAAGTTATAGATTTATATAAAAATCTACAATTTTATTAAAAAAAAATCTAAAATTCGGTTCAGTACGGTGCGGTGCGGTCGGTTTTTAAATATCCATTGACACCCCTAAGTACGATACTACGATCTTCTTAAAGGATAATGCTTCTATCATTTTTTCCCCTTTCTGTCCAATCTTTTCATCCTATTCTATTGTTGTAACTTCTTCCGGTCTTCGTAGGGCATCTCCAAGGATGCACTATGTTTTGCACCAAATTTAAATTTGGTGTAAAATTTAGTATTTTTTTTTGCTCCAATGGAACACCAAATCTACAACTATTATAGTGCGTGAATAGTGTCGCACCAAATTTGGTGCGACACTATTCATCAACACCAAATTTGATTTATTATTATTTAATTCATCTTTTTATTTTTTTGAACTTTTAATTAATCATATATTGTGTGTATAATTAATTTTTATATTAAGAACTTTATAAATTTAATTTTATATCCTATTTTTTTGATATATTAATTTTTGTATATATTATATTTATATAAAATTATAAGTTAATTTTATTATTATAATTGTATAAAAAGAAATATAACCATTATTTAAAAATGGAAAAATCTAAAATTGTATGATATCTAATGTTTCTAAAATAGAAAAGTAGATGAAGATCACCAATTTGAACAATTTTTAGCTCGACAAAAAAAAATTAAGGATAAAGATGCGCATTTCACACTTCGTAATGTATTAATCGAGCGTTTATGGGAGAATAGACGCAAATATTGAATATTTATGTGGTGCTTAAATTAAATTTGACTATGATGTAATATTTATTTAAGGCAAAATACCTTAAATCACCTCTAAACTTGGCTCAGATTATTAGTATCCTCCCCGAACTATGCCCGGTCTTAATTACCCTACTCGACTTGGCCATTTGAGAGACATTACCACCTAGACGATGATGTGGCAAAAAGTGTGAGTGCACTCGCCTGCCACGTAGATTTTTCTGTATATGTGATATTTTTTTTGAAAAATAAAATATATTTTTACCGTTTTAAGAATATTACTTTTTTAGATACTTTTTTCGAATACAATTTAAAATAAAACTTGGATAGAACTACATTATTTAGGCTAAATATTTTTATTTTTGTCCAAAAATAATAAAGTTTTAGTTAATCTTTTTTTGAATTTGACCTGAAGGTAAAGATTTATACAGTTGAAATAAATAGTACAGGCATCTAAAAAGTTATAAAAAAATAAATAGTCATTGCATCAATACACTCTTTTTATTTCTTCTTTTGATGGAATGACTATTTATTTCAATTGTGTATTTTTTCCTTTTTAGGTAAAATTTGCAAAAAAAAAAAATATTTTTAGAGTACCGTAATTTAGAGCTATATAAAAAATTATAGCTAGAATAATTAATTTTAAACTATGCATTTTTTATAACTTTTTAGGTGCCATGACTATTTACTTCAATTGTATAAATCTTTATTTTCAGGTTAAATTTAAAAAAAGATTAACTAAAACTTTATTATTTTTGGCCAAATAAAAATATTTAGCCTAAATAACGTAGTTCTATCCAAGTTTTATTATAAATTGTATTAGAAAAAAATTATCTAAAAAAGTAATATTTTTAAAATGGTAAAAATATATTTTATTTTTCAAAAAAATGCCACATATACAAAAAAAATCCACATGGCAGGTGAGTGCACCCACACTTTTTGCCACATCAACATCTAGGGGGTAATGTCTCTCAAAAGGTCAAGTTGAGGGGGGTAATTAAGACCGGTCATAGTTCGGGGAGAATACTAATAATCTGAGCCAAGTTTACGGGACGTTTAAGGTATTTTACCTTTATTTAATTATCTTTTATCAATGATTTTATTTTTAGTTGATTTATCCTTTAAAATAATTTTGTAATAAATGATTATATAAGTGGTAAATGTGAATTATATATGATGAATGTGGAAAAAAGAAAAAAGATAGAATTTGTTTGAAGGAAATAAAAAATGAAAGTTAAATAGAAGATAATAATATAATGTAGAAGATAGAGAAGAGATATTCTTTTTTGGTGTAAAAAATGGTGTAATGGTCGGAGTAAATTTGGTGTTACATCATTTTGGTGTGTAATTTGGTGTTAGGGTTGGTGTGAAATTTACTTGAAAATTTTGCAGAAAAGTTTCAACACATTTTTTTTTCTTCTTTTTTGTGTGTTTGGTTAAAACATAATTTTGCAAAGAATCAAAGTAAATTTTTTTTAAGACAGGTTATAGAACCGCTTCTTCATGAGTGAAAGTATATGCTTGCCTTTGGCATTAAAAGCACACATTTAGTTTAGTTGAAAGGTTAAACATGCAATGTAGAATAATACAAGGATCAAACTTAGAATAAGACAATAATTTAAGTACCAAAAGCGTAATTTTCCAGAAAAATAGAAAGTATTTGGAAAAACGATTTAACTCTTCTCCTAGAAGAACGAGGGACAAACTTCACATAAAGAAAAAGGAGGGTTTTCTTTAGCATGGTGGAAAAGACGACCTCCTTTGGTTAAAATTTAACAAGGTAAGTTTTTTCCGATTCTCTACTCACAAATGTATCAGTATGTTGTGTTGTAAACGTATCATATCATTGTTTGATGATACAACCACAAGGGCATTGAGTTTGTAGTACAAAACAGCATGTCATATTTACTGGTGTATTGAGATGTTTCTACTCAATAAGAAATTGAAACGGGTAAAACTTGATACTCAAAACTAGATCTTTTCTCTTGCAGTTTTATGGGAAAAAGTTGTTTCAACTTAATTTATAAAGATTATGATCCTTGCTTCAAGTTTGAAACTTTTTGCTTTGCTGGGGTTTCTGTTTTGATCCTTTTGTATTTGATGAAATTCTGGAAGGTATAATATGCTTATCTTCTTTGTTAATTTCATGTTTAATAAACAAAAGTTGCTATCTTTCCCATGAATTAATGTATCGTGTGATAAAGTTATCATTTGAGCCCTTTTTAATATTTTCTGAGTGTATAAAGTTTGAAACTTTTGCTTTCTTGGAAATTATGTTTTCAGCCTCTTGCATTTGATGATATTCTAGCTTATTATGAATTTTTTTTCTGTGCTAATTTCGCGCTTCACAGCAAAAATATCTAATATTCTTCTGAAAAAAAAATTGTATAGAGATTTCTCTGAACCTATTTTGAAAATTTCTGATTCCTGTGTGAAGTTTCAAACCTTTTGTTTTGTTGGGGATTCCTTTTGACACCCTATAGGATTCCTTAATGATATGACAGGAATCGAAGACTATTGATCTGCTTGAGATAACCTGCTTAGGCGGTTTACTTTTTTTGTCCGACTCACATTTAGATAATGCTATTTCTTCCTACAGCCAATTTTTTTATTGATTGGCTGGTTTTAGATTGCAATACTTCATTTAGAATTTGGTTTTGTTCCAGGGTCCTGAAGCTTGCCATGTATTTACTTAAAGGAAATAAATGTTTTTATGAAGATGCTTGGTTAATCCTCGTGCTTTTGTGTCCTTTTTTATGGAGTATTATTTTAGTACATTGACACTTCATATGTAACTACCTTTAAATTCATTTTATTCCTTGATCAGGTTTTTTTAGATTTTTCAAGATTGTTACCTTACTTCATGATGAGAACTGAAGATAAAGCACTGTTTTGTTTCTGTCATTGGGGTTGGGCGAGTAAGGAGCTTCCGGATGGATCCACTTCATATGTGGGAGGTATTACCCGTCAGGTTATTGCGAAGACAGGCATAAAGTACAATGATTTTGTGAATTCAGTTTTTGGCCGATTAGGCATTGATCCTTCAGATAAGATCTTGCATTTTACTGTAAAGTTTGATAGGTCCCAATTGATATAACTGAGAGACCAAGAAGATGTCAATACTCTGTTTCAGTTTAATGATGGTTCTGCTCATGTTTATGCATCAAGTTTGGAGAAGGAGCCTAATTCTAGACAGCCATCAGGTGGTCCAGAAAAAGTTGAACGTAGTGCTGTTTCTGATTCAGAACCTGATACTACTTCTGTACGCGATGATGAGAATGATTTGGCAAGCCCTCTGAAGAAGGCGCAGTCTAACCAGTCAACTGGAGATAGTAAACCTCAGCAGAAAGAAGATGTTGGCAGTGATGATCAAAAGCAAGCCGGGGTAACTAGGCCGTGCAGTGATTTCGGGGAAAGATTAAATCAAGATGGAGTGGGACTTCCTGAAGGGGATGTGCAAAACAACTATTCCAAGGTTGGGACAGTTAACAAACAGGCTTCTAGAACGCCATCTAGTGGCACGAAAAAAGTTGAACTTATTGTTGATTCTGTTTCTACTGATTCTGATTCAGAACCAAATACAACTCCTGCAGCTGATGATGTGAATGATTTGGCAAGCCCACTGAAGAAGGCACGGTTCCAGTCAGCTGGAGACAGTAGACCTCAGCAGAAAGAAGATGTTGGTGGTGATGGTCAAAAGCATACCGGTGTAACTAGGTCGTGCAGTAATTCCGTGGAAAGATTAGATCAAAATGGAGTGGGCCTTCCTGAAGGGGATGTGCAGAACAACTCCTCCAAGATTGTGACAGTTAATGATCAGGCTTCTGGACAGCCATCAGGTGTCGCAAAGGGTGTTGAACTTACAGTTGATTCTGATTCAGAACCAAATGAACTTTCTGATAGTAATCCTTCAGAGGATGATTATCTTTATCCTGAATTTACTGATTTTGACAAGTATAGATCACAAGATTGCTTTGCGGTTGACCAGATTTGGGCTTGCTATGATACGGATGATGAGATGCCAAGATGCTATACCCTCATTAAGCAGGTATCCAGTCCTGAATTTAGGATAAAGCTCAGATGGCTCGAGCCTCGTCCAGAATATCCAAGAGAGCACACTTGGGTCAGGAGTCTCTTGCCTGTTGGCTGTGGGAGATTTAAATGTGGGGGTGCTGGGAGTATTGAATATACTTCTGATCTCCGTTTATTTTCTCATGAAATGCAGTGGTTTAAGGGCAAGGGAGGTCCATACTTTCTATATCCTAGGAAAGGGGAAACGTGGGCTCTCTTCAAAGATTGGGATTTTAGTTGGACCTGTGATCCACGCAATCATAGGGAATACAAGTATGAAGTTGTGGAGATTCTTTCTGATTATGTTTATATTGTTGGTCTCGAAGTTGGTTACTTAGATAAAGTGATCGGATTTGATAGCCTTTTCCAGCGAACAAGGCCGACTGTAGTTGATACGTTCTTTATACATCCAAAAGACTATTACAAGTTCTCTCATCGAATTCCCTCCTTCAAAATGACCGGAGCTGAAGGAGAGGGTGTACCTGCAGGATCGTTTGAGCTTGATTTTTATGCTCTTCCGCCCAATCCCGATGATATTTGGTACCCGGGGAAGGATAAGGAAGACAGCAGGACTGCAAATTCTGAACCTCTAGAAAATGTTGAGTGTGCAGTTCCCTCTGGAACTATAGATAAGTCCAGAACACCTGAGAATGCGACAACGTCTCTGGAGTGTGGGAACTTGGAAGGCATCCATGCTACTGATAGAGAGTCTTCTATGCAAGTTGACTTGGAACTGAGATTATGGTGTGATGGGACTCAATAATGAATTGGTTCTCCTGGATTTAGAGTAACTTGGAACTGAAATTTTTCTTCCTCTGTTGCCTACATTACACACACCTACGGCCTTTTGTTCTCAACAGTTCTTCATTAGCACACATGAATCTGGAGTTTTTGCCCCTTTTGTTATGGGTTTATTCCCTCAAGCCATGGACTAAATATAGTAGTATAGTCCCCATGTTTTTGTAAAGACTTATAGTGATCCTTTTAGGCCAAAAAAAAAAAATGATATATAGCTTGCAAGGTAACAACTAGTTCACTTTGTCCTGTTTCCATATTGTTTTTCCGTTATGAGATGCTTATTTGCAGCATTAGTTTTTTACCTTCCGTTATTCACAGTGATATTGTCGTTATAGCTTTGCTGCTTCCTCCTCATTTTTATTGCCAAATTCACTCACCATAAAGGTGGCAATAGTTCAATTCCTACAATGATGCTCAAATGCTCACCTATCTTCTCTATCCCACATTCTTTTTCGACCCTTGTCTCTTGTACTAAAAGAAAATTGCTAGCTGTCAACAAATTTTTCATGTTTATAGTTTTTCTTAGATAGGAAACTTAACAATATATTAGCAAAACAATAGCAGTAAAGATATACATGTGAATGTCACATATATAGTACCAGTAGTATTTTTAGGTGTAACTTTTACAATTCATGACAACATGAGTGATTTCTTTTTGCTGTCAGAATCTAAAGTACATACATTTAGAGAAATCATGCAGTAACTTCAATTAATTTGAATTGAAACTTTATTAACTGTTTAATAGATATCCATATAGTAGCTAATTATCTTTTGGTTTTCTCCATCTATATAAATTCATTATACGCGCACATGTAAGGTAATAAAGATAGCACAATATCTTCTTTTTTTTTTTGTGTGTGTGTTTTGAAACCTTTTACTCAAAATTTTCATGTCAACTTTAGCTGTAGTTTATCTCCTCTTGCATCAATTAAATATGCAAAGATATGTTTGTCACAACTCAAGGGAGATGCTTATAGGAACCTTAGGGGCGGTCTAGAGTAGTAATGATCATATTGTATCTGCTAATTTTTAATCTTTTCCTTGTGTTGTGAGTATCCACTTTTTACAGTAATTGATAAGACTTGTCGTAGTTTTCAAGCTGTAACATCTCTTAAAAGGAAAATGCTCAACTTCTTTACTAGTTGGCGTTTGCTTCAAAATTTTGCAGAAAAGTTTCAACACTTTTTCTTTCTTTTTGTGTGTGTTTGTTAAAACATAAGTTTGTAAAAAATAACAACAATAATATACCCGATATATCTCACTAGTGAGGTCTGGAAATTTTGCAAAAAAATAAAATATATAGTTTCAAGAAGAGTTCTGAAAACGCTTCTTCGTGTCCGAAAAAATTTATTTTGTGTTTCACACAAGTGACGCTAGTTGTGTGAGACCTCCTTTTTGTCTCATAACTTTTTGGTTCCAGAATTTTGTGGATCCAAATGTGTAAGATATGAGTCCATAAATGTGAGATAAAAAGAGGTCTCACACAATTAATGTCAGTTGTGGGAGTGACACCGTGAAATCACTCGTGTATTCTGCATTGGTCACTTTTTCAAAGAAATTGGTAAAAGTAAAATTTACTGTGTATGCTTCACTGCCTCTGACAGTTGATCAATGCAAAATGAGGCTATACGTATAAAACCGTAAACTTGTCTTTTTAAGCCAATGAAAAGCATAATATAACCGCTAGAAAATATTTGGAAAAATGATACTCTTTCTGTTCCATGAACCTATTTTCTTTGTGGTCCGTTTCAAAAAGAATGAACCATTTTTAAATTTGGTAATAATTTAGCTTAAATTTACAACTTTACTCTTAATGAGAAGCTTTTATAACCACACAAATAGTCTGGCCCCATTTGAACTTGTTTAGGACGACAAATTTCAAAAGTTTCATTTTTTTCTTAAAATTTGTGCCGTTAGGAGAGAGTATAAGTCTTCTCGTAGAAGATATGAAGGGACAAACCTCACATAAAGGAAAGGAGGGTTTTAGTTTCAAAGAATGGTAGAAAAGACCTCCTTTGGTTAAAATTTAACTCTCTGCAGCCTCAAGGTAACTTTTTTCTCCTTCTCCATTCTTTACTCACAAATATATATGAGTATGTAGTGTTGTAAAGCTATCATGTCGTTGTTTGATGATAAAATCATATGGAAATTCAGTATGCAGGAGAATTGGCCCAACTTCTTTACAAGTACAATGAGATGTTTTTGAAACGATCAGTTTACAAAAGAAAATAAAAAGGTATTGAGTTAAAAAGTGAAAATGGTGAAGCTTGGTACTCAAATTTGAAACTTTTTTCTTTCCTTGGGTTTCTGTTTTGATCATTTTGTTCTATGGTTTAATATGCTTGTCTTTTTTGCTAATTTCATATTTAACAAACATACATAGCTGACTTTCCAAGGAAATTTGTCATGTGAGAAAGTTTATTTTTTGAGTTTGACCCCATTTTGAAAATTTCTGATTGGTTAAAGTTTGAAACTTTTGCTTTCTTGGGTATTATGTCTTGACCCTTTTGCATTTGATGAAATTTTCGTTCTTTGATAATTTTATGTTTCACAACAAAATATCCAATATTTTCATGAAATTTTTTTCATAAAGTTTTCCTTGAACCCATTTTGACATTTTCTGATTCTTGGTTAAAGTTTGAAACTCTCTGATTCGTTGGGAGTTCTGTTTTGACACCCTATTGCATTTGATGAAATCCTATGTCTTATAACCTGCCTAGGGAAAATAACCTGTTTGGGTGTTTTACTTTTTGCTGGCTCATATTTAGATAATGCTATTTTTTCATAGGGAAATTTTTTTTATTTGTTGGCTGGTTTTAGATTCTTATCCTTCATTTAGAATTTGGCGCTTGACATGTATTTACAAGGAAAAAATGCTTTTATTAAGATGCTTGGTTAATCCTATGGATTACATTATTTTAGTACATTCACACTTATATGTAACTTCCTTTAAATTCATTTTATTCCTTGATCAGGTCTTTTAGTTTGTTCGGGATTGTTATCCTTTTCGGGGAAAAAAAAAGTTTTTGAAGATTGTTATCCTTTGAGCCTGTTCACGTACACTAGTTCATGATGGGAACTGAAGATAGAACACTATTTTGTTTCTGTCACTGGGGCTGAAAGAGTAAGGTGCTTCCAGATGGATCCACTTCGTATGTGAGAGGTGTTGCGGAAGCCAAATGTATATAGTGTGAATAAGTCACAACTACTATACCAAAATTATGACAGCCACCAAATAATAAATAAGACAATAAAGCAACAATAAAGGGAACACCACAATTTACGAGGTTCGGCTAATTTTGCCTACTCCTCGGACACAACCAATATTTTATTTCACTCCAAAAATACAAGTGAAATAATACTAAAGAGAGAAGATACAAATGTCTTAAACAGATGAGAAGGCAAATGAGAGGTGTGTTTCAATCCTAAACATTAGGCCTTCTTTTATAGGGGAAAAATCCCCCCAAACTTAACTCCCAACCAATGTGGGACTTTGGCATTTTGCCAAACTTCAACAAATCTCCACCTTGGCAAAATTCCACATTTTCAATTCTCTCTCAATAACAAATTTTGGTTGTGTCTTCATCTTCAATCTTCAGTGTTCAACAATGTTGATCAAATCCAAACAATGTTGAAACTTGACCGCAGTCACCACCTTTGTCAGCATATCAGCAGGATTCTCTGTAGTATGAATTTTCTTCACCGTGACTCCACCTTTTTCTATGACTTCTCGTACGAAATGATACCGAACATCAATGTGCTTCGTCCTTGCATGATAAACTTGGTTCTTCGCTAATTGAATAGCACTTTGACTATCACAAAAAATTGTGATACCTTTTTGTTCAACACCAAGCTCCTTTAGCAATCCTTGAAGCCAAATTGCCTCTTTCACAGCATCTGTAATAGCCATGTACTCTGCCTCTGTTGTAGACAAAGCAACTGTTGACTGCAAAGTAGACTTCCAACTAACTGGTGCCTTTGCAAAAGTAAACACATAACCAGTAGTTGATCTTCGTTTGTCCATATCACCCGCAAAATCTGAGTCACAATATCCAACTACAGACTGATTGTCTTCCTGCTCAAAAACTAACCCGACATCTACAGTATTATGAATATACCGTAGAATCCACTTCACAGCTTGCCAATGCTCCTTCCCTGGATTGTGCATATATCTGCTAATAACTCCAACAGCTTGTGAAATGTCAGGCCTTGTGCAAACCATTGCATACATCAAGCTACCAACAGCATTTGCGTATGGTACCTTTGACATATACTCTCGTTCAGCTTCATCCATTGGCGACATAGTAGTACTTAGCTTAAAATGGGAAGCAAGTGGAGTACTAACTGGCTTAGTCTTGTCATCTATGCCAAAACGTTGAAGTACTCTCTTCAAATATTCCTTTTGAGATAAACAGAGTTTCTTTGAACGTCTATCTCTAATTATCTCCATGCCAAGAATTTTCTTTGCCTCACCCAAATCCTTCATCTCGAACTCCTTCTTCAGTTGAATCTTCAACTTATCAATTTCTTCCAAATTCTTGGAAGCTATCAACATATCATCAACATATAGGAGAAGATATACAAAGGAACCATCTTTAAGCTTGTGCAAATACACACAATGATCGTATTTGCTTCTCTTGTACCCTTGCCGCAACATAAACTCGTCAAATCGCTTGTACCATTGTCTAGAAGATTGTTTCAATCCGTACAACGATTTTTCAAGTTTGCACACCATATTTTCTTTTCCAGCAACTTTGAATCCTTCTGGCTGAGTCATGTAGATTTCCTCCTCCAAGTTTCCATGTAAAAACGCAGTTTTTACATCCATCTGAACTAGTTCCAAATCCAATTGTGCTACCAAAGCCAACATAATTCTAATGGAGGAATGTTTTACAACTGGAGAAAACACTTCATTGTAATCAATTCCCTCCTTTTGAGCATATCCTTTGGCCACCAATCTTGCTTTGTAGCGAACATCTAATTGGTTAGGAAATCCTTCTTTCTTTGCAAATACCCATTTGCACCCAATTGCTTTCTTTCCCTTCGGGAGATTGGCCAATCTCCATGTATGATTCTGATGAAGGGACTGTATTTCATCATTCATGGCAATCCTCCACTTATCTTCTTCTGAACTTTGGACAGCGTCTTTATAAGTAGTAGGAACATCATCAGCTACAATTGAGGTTGCACAAGCAACCGTCTCTATGAGACGAACAGGTTTCGTTATTGTTCTTTTTGGCCTGCTGGTTGCTATTGATTCAAGTTGTTGTTGAGATTCCTGAGTTGGAATCTCCTCTACTGGCTCTCCTTCCAGAGGGTAATCTTCATTTGTTTCCTCCTCTGCTTCTTGTGTAGGAAAAATAAATTTTCCCTCAAACTCCACCTGCTTAGAAGCACCTTCATTTTGTTTGGTATCTTCTGTTACCTTATTTACCATAGCAAATTCATCAAAGGTAACATCTCTGCTGAATATTACTTTCTTTGTCATAGGACACCATAAGCGATATCCTTTGACTCCAGAAGTAATTCCCATAAAAATAGCCTTCTTTGCCCTTGGATCCAATTTTGACTCCGTCACATGATAATATGCAGTTGAGCCAAACACGTGCAAAGAGTTATAATCTACAGCAGGTTTTCCGTACCATTTTTCAAATGGTGTTTTGCCATCAATAGCAGCAGATGGTAGACGATTAATGAGGTGGCATGCATATGTAATTGCCTCAGCCCAAAATTCTTTGCCCAAGCCAGCATTGGACAACATACACCGTACCTTCTCCAGCAAGGTCCGGTTCATACGTTCTGCCACTCCATTCTGTTGTGGTGTATGTCTAACAGTGAAGTGTCGGACGATGCCATCATTTTCACAGACCTTATTGAAATGATCATTTTTGTATTCACCTCCATTGTCTGTGCGAATACACTTGATTCTCCTGCCTGTCTGATTCTCCACCATCGTCTTCCATTTGAGAAAAATTCCCAACACTTCATCTTTGCTCTTCATTGTATACACCCATACTCTTCGGGAAAAATCATCAACAAAGGTTACAAAATAGTGCTTCCCACCCAATGAAGGTGTTTTGGAAGGACCCCAAACATCAGAGTGTACATAATCCAAAATGCCTTTAGTATTATGGATCGCTGTACCAAATTTAACCCTTGTCTGTTTCCCTTTGACACAATGCTCACAAAACTCCAAGTTGCAAGTCTTTACTCCTTTTAACAATCCTTGATCTGATAGAGTTTTCAAGGATTTTCCTCCAGCATGTCCCAAGCGCATGTGCCATAGCTTGGTTGCTTCTGCCTCTTTGTCGTCACTGGATGTTACTGTCGCTGTCCCAATAACTGTACTGCCACGATAGCGGTACATATTATTATTCTTCCGATTAGCCTTCATTACCACTAGTGCACCGGAGCATACTCTCATCACTCCATTTTCTGCAATGATTTTGAACCCTTTTGATTCTAGGGCTCCCACAGAGATGAGATTCTTCTTCAAATCCGGTACATATCGAACATCTATCAATGTTCTGATCATTCCATCATGGTTCCTTAATCGTATTGAACCAATGCCATATGAGGTAAGAGGGCTGTTATCCGCTGTGTGGATGACTCCATATTCTCCTTCTTGAAATTCCACGAACCAGTCCCTGTTGGGACACATATGATAGCTACAAGCCGAGTCCATCAACCATATGTCTGATGATGTTGATGACTCTGTTGTAACTAATGAGAAGTCTGAATCATCACAATCAGCTACATTTGAATCCATAATAGCCTTTCCATTGTTATGTTTGGCCTTATTCTTCAACTTCGGACAGTCTTTCTTCCAGTGCCCTTTTTCTCGACAAAAGGCACATTCATCTTTGCTGGGTCTGGATCTTGACTTGGATCTTCCCTTCTTTGTCCTCGTTTGATTTTGAGGACGACCCCTCACAAACAGTGCTTCTCCTTCTCCGCCCTTCTGTTTTTCTCGCTTTCTTTGTTCATAGCTGTACAAAGCTGAACAAACTTCTCTGAGAGAAATTTCGTCATTTCCATGGAGTAGAGTAGTTTCAAGGTGCTCGTACTCATCAGGAAGTGACGCCAACAACATTAAGGCCAAGTCACCATCATCATAAGTTGTATCCATATTTTGCAAATCTGTGACCAACTTATTGAAACTGGTGATATGTTCATTCATCGTGGTACCAGGAACATAGGTGAAGTGAAACAGTCTCTTCTTCATGTACAATTTATTTTGACTGTTTTTCTTCAAAAATTTATCCTCCAGTGCTTTCCATAATTTACTTGCAGAAGTTTCCTTTGTGTATGGATATTTCTGCTCTCTAGCAAGGTAGGATCGAATGGTACCGCAAGCAACACGGTTGATAATTCTCCAATCTTCTTCTCCAATAACATCTGGTTTCTTTTCTTCAATGGCCAGATCTAGCCCTTGTTGAAAAAGGACATCTAGAACCTCGCCTTGCCACATCCCAAAATGTCCGGACCCGTCAAAAATTTCTACCGCAAATTTCGCATTTGACACAATTCTTGTCATAAGCGAAGATGCCAATGATGGCGTATTGTTGACACTTGATGTAGATTCTTCTTGTTTATTGTCCCCCATATTTGACACAAATATTATTTAATAGCTGACGACACAAATCAAGATTATTTCCTTTCTGATGTAGAAGATCAGACTAAGCTGCAACTACAGAGCATACTCAGACAGAACCTTGACTCAGTTACCAAGATAAATCTTTTCTGATGTGGAAGATCAGACTATGCTGCAACCACAGAGCATACTTAGACAGTACCTTGGCTCTGATACCAATTGTTGCGGAAGCCAAATGTATATAGTGTGAATAAGTCACAACTACTATACCAAAATTATGACAGCCACCAAATAATAAATAAGACAATAAAGCAACAATAAAGGGAACACCACAATTTACGAGGTTCGGCTAATTTTGCCTACTCCTCGGACACAACCAATATTTTATTTCACTCCAAAAATACAAGTGAAATAATACTAAAGAGAGAAGATACAAATGTCTTAAACAGATGAGAAGGCAAATGAGAGGTGTGTTTCAATCCTAAACATTAGGCCTTCTTTTATAGGGGAAAAATCCCCCCAAACTTAACTCCCAACCAATGTGGGACTTTGGCATTTTGCCAAACTTCAACAGGAGGTATTACTCGTCAAGTTATTGCGAAGACATGCATAAAGTATATTGATTTTGTGAATGCAGTTTTTGACCGATTAGGCATTATTGATCCTTCGGATAAGAACTTGCATTACACTGTCAAGTTTGACAGCTCCCAATTGATACAGCTGAGAGACCAAGAAGATGTCAATACTCTGTTACAATTTAATAATGGTTTTGCTCATGTTTATGCGTCAAGTTTGAAAAAGGAGCCTTATTCTAGACTGCCATCAGGTGGTGTGAAAAAAGTTGAAATTATTGTTGATTCTGATTCAGAACCAGATACATCTCTTGCAGGTGATGATTTGAATGATTTAGCAAGCCCGCTGAAGAAGGCACGATTCCGATTAGCTGGAGACACAACCTCAGAAGAAAGAATCTGTTGGTGGTAATGGTCCAAAACATGCTGGTGTAACTAGCTCGTGCAGTAATTCTTGATTAAATCAAAATGGAGTGTGCCTCCCTGAAGGTGATGTGCAGAACAACAATTCCAAGATTGGGACAGTTAACAAACAGGCTTCTAGACCGCAATCAGGTCGTGCGGAGAAAGTTGATTCAGTATCATATACAATTCCTGATAGTGACCCTTCGGATGTGTTTGATTGTCCTGATTCTGAATTCAATGATTTTGACAAGCATAGAGCTGAAAATTGCTTTGTGGCCGGCCAAATCTGGACTTGCTATGACATGGATGATGGTATGCCAAGATTATATGCCCTCGTTAGGAAGGTATCCAGTCCTGAATCAAGATAAAGTTCTCATGGTTCGAGCCTTATCCAGAAGATGAAAGGGAGAGTGCATGGATTAGGGCAGACTTGCTTGTTGGGTGGGGGAATTTTAGACATGGGAATTCTGAATATACTTCTACTCGACTTATATTTTTTCATTAAGTGCGGTGTGATAAAAGCGAGAGAGGTATGCTTATCGTATATCCCAGGAAAGGGAAACATGGGCCCTTTTCAAAGATTGGGACATTAGTTGGACTGCCGATTCGGATGATCATAGGAACTACACGTATGAAGTTGTGGAGATTCTTTATGATTATGTTGGGGATGCCGGTGTCAAAGTTAGTTACTTAGATAAGGTGAATGGATTTGTTAGCCTTTTCCAGCAAACAAGGATCACTGTAGCTGGTACATTCTATGTAAAGCCAAATGAACTTTACTGGTTTTCTCACCGAATCCCCTCTTTCAAAATGATTGGAACTGAACGAGAGGGTGTACCTGGGGGATCATTTGAACTTGATCCTGCTTCTTTACCCCTCAATCCAGATGATATTTGGTACCCTGGGAAAGTTAAGGAAGAAAACAGGACTTTAAATTCTCAACCTGTAGAAGAAATTTTGTCTATTGTTCCCCCTGGAACTAGAGACAAATCCAGGACATCTGAGGTCGCGACAACTCTCTGAAGTCTGAGAACTTGAAAGGTATCCATTAACACACTGATGTCCTATTGTTCTCATCATTTTCTTGCTTAATGATTGAGATTAAACACACTTATAGGGAGGGTAGTGCACTAGCACACATGAATTTGGAGTTTCTAGAAGAAGTTGTGTATTATGATGCCTCTCCTTCTTTTGTTATGGGTTTATACACTCAAGACTATATGAAGGGACTTAATATAGTAGTATAGTCCTTATGCTTCTCTAAAAACTCTTATTATATAGTAATATATATCCTTTTAAGCAAAATTAACAAGATGATATGTAAACATGACTGAAATTCTTTATCCTCTGCTTTACCTCAGTGAAAGGTGTTTTTCGCCCGAATTCACGGGTAGTGTCGTTAGAACAAATCTTCGGTTAGGCCACTATATTTAAGAGAATTGCTAGCATTGGGACTGAATACACTTTTGAATGTTGTATGTTTGCAACCGCAGTTATTAATATAAGTTGGCCCGTTGCTGTAAGTCTGGTGAATGAGTTGTATCTACAGATGGTTACTGAAACATGTAGGGAGGATATTAAATGGACAATGATGTTGTTCTTTGAAAAAGCATCTTGTTTTTTTTAAATATATCGACTTTTGCCAGGGGAATGGGAAACTTGAAAGTTTTAGAACTGTTTTTTTGAACAATAAGCTATTCTTGTCACTGATGGCCCTTCTCCTATGGGCACACCAACTTAGCATTGAAGCTTTGGCACCTCTACTGCCCATGAACTGTATTTCAAAACAGTGATATTTTTCCTGACCAAAAACAAAACTTTTGAAGAGTGCCTTCTGCAAGTTACAGTTCAATGAATATACAATGAGCTTGCAAGGAAACAACTGGTTTACTTTGTCCTGTTTCTATCTTGTTTTTTCCCATCATGGGAGGGGGAGCCTTGGAGCAACGATCAAGTTATTTCTGTGCGACCTTGTTAAAGAATGAATGTAGACAGATTACTTGTGTTATACATAGATAGAATAAGTATTGAGATTTGATAACAGATTTTTTGGATTTTCCTTTTACTTCTTTCCATAGTTAGGATCTTATGTACATGTATATATATGTATCACTTCATGGAATAAGACACGAACTTTGATTCTTTCATACCTTGTTTCACATGGTATCAGAGCCGGTGTTGAGTTTGAAATCTGGCCGAGAAATAAACGGTCTCACTGGAACTTGATTGGTTTTAGGAGAGTCCTTTGTTCTGGCGAAGTAACTCTCACCATCAATCCTTTTGATATACATGTTTCCAGAATCTGGTGGCCGAATTCATTATTTGTGAAGCCCACGCACCGGTAGAGGAATTCTGACATAATCTGCCCCGACGACACGTGAGAGATCGATTGGAGACTTGGTTCACTGTTCCTAGGTCATGTTGTTATTTTCAGCGTGTCTCTAGTGATTTCTACTTGAACTGACCACGATTTGAGAAGGCTTTCTTGCTCCCAGAAGTGCTGCTCATTAACAATCTCATCCGAAAGTTTCAAGTTACTGATTTCTATCTAAACTTTGTTTCTTCCATCTTGATTTGGTCCTTCGTAGCTACCTACCTATTTGGAGTGTGAAGATAATTTGGTATTTCTGAGTTCTTTTAGTGGTGGAATATACTTTATTATTCTTGGTTATATTTTCTTGTGGAGTATATTACTGGTTTGTGTGATTTGTTGGTGCATCATTGGTTCTTTGGTTTGATCATATTTCTGGTGGAGTATATCTTTATTAGCTATCTGCTTGGAACTTAGTTAATCTTTTCTTGAATATATTTCGTGAGTTTTATTAGAATGACTATAAATAGTAAGCAAGGAGGAAATAGTGCTTGCTACAACTCCTAGTCCAGCAATCTTGGTCTCATATGAGTTTCTAGAGTTCCTTCAATATCATAAATCAATGAAGGAATCTTCTTCAGTTACTACTTTTGTTGGGTTAGATAAGACATGTCCTATCACCTCTTCAAATAAATGGGTGATTGATTCTGGTGCCACAAATTACATGACAGGTAATCCGAATGTTTTTTCTAGCTTTCGACCACATAAAGCACCCTCTTCAGTTAGTGTAGCTGATGGAACAACTTGCAACAATGCTAGATCTAAGACTGTTAAACAAATTTCTTGTATTACCCTGCCATCTGTATTAAGTCTACCAAACTTGGGCTTTAATTTGATTTCTGTTAATCACTAGAGACCTTAATTGTTGTGTAGCGTTCTTTCCTAATCATTGTTTATTTCTAAATCTTATGACGAAACAGATTATTGGTAAAGAATATTTATCTGGTGATCTCTATATCCTTGATGAATGAGAGTCACAATCTATTGCATGCTCCAGTATCGTGTCTCCTTTTGAAGCACATTGTCGATTGAGTCATCCCTCTCTACCTTTGTTGAAGAAGCCCTGTCCTCAGTTTCAGAATATTTCTTCATTGGATTGTGAGTCATGTCAATTTGCAAAACATCATTGCATCTCGTTAGGTCCAATAAGCAAGATGAGTGAGCTTTTGAGTTAGTTCATTCTGATGTTTGGGGACCATGTCCTGTTGTTTCTAAAACTGGGCATAAGTATTCTGTCACTTTTGTAGATGATTTTTCCCGGATGACTTGGATTACTTTATGAAGAGTCATTTTGAAGTGTTTACTCATTTTTATGCCTTCTGTGCTGAAGTTAAGGCTCAATTCAGTGCTTCAGTATGTATTCTAAGGAGTGATAACGCTAAAAAATACATGTCAGAGTTATTTCAGTCCTACATGAGACAACATGGTGTACTACATCAGTCTTCATGTGTTGATACACCCTTTGAAAATGGAGTTGCTGAGAGGAAGAATAGACATCTACTTGAGACAGCTCAGGCACTTTTGTTCCAAATGAAGGTTCCTAAATAGTTCTGGGCTGATGCGATGTCCACGGCTTGCTTTTTGATTAATCCCATGCCATCTACTGTGCTTGATAGCAATATGCCTTACAATCTTCTTTTTCCAAACAAGTTATTATTTTTCGTGGAACCTAAGGTGTTTGGAGGCACATCTTATGTTCGAGACGTTCGACCATCTGTTACCAAGGTGGATACCAAGGCATTGAAGTTGTTTTTCTTGGTTATTCTCACCTTCAAAAGGGGTATCAGTGTTATTCTACTGAAGTTGGCAAATATCTGCTCTCAACTGATATAGTGTTTTTAGAGACTATACCATTTTTTATGCACCTCTCATCTATATAAGTTAGGGGGAGGAAGATGAGTGGTTAGTAGATCAGGTTACCCGTACTTTGACAGAACAATCAGATGATATGTCTCCATCTCCTAGCTGTTCTATCGAGCATCAATCAACTATTGTGCCTTCAGCACCTGCTCCAACTGTATTAGCAAGACCATCAATTGTTCAAGTTTACTCGCAGAGGCGAGAGACAAATGATACAGGTCCTGCATCAGTTCCTTCGTCATCTGATCCTCTTCTGCCTGATCCTCCAGAAGACCTTGACCTTCTCATTGCTTTACGCAAAGGTACACGTACTTGCAAATCCACATATTCTACTGCTAATAGAATATTCTACGGGAAGGTATGTCATTTGAAGAAGTCCTTGTATGGCTTGAAGCAGAGTCCCCGGGCTTGATTTGAAAAATTTAGTGAGGTAGTTCAAGAATTTGGGTTGAAAAAGAGCAAATGGATCATTCAGTCTTCTACAGGCAATTAACAGCTGTCACACCCTTTTTTTTTTTAACAAACTCACTAACCCTCTTAAAAATAATAAAAGGATTTCGCAAAGCTCGAAAGGGTTTTTCAATTTTGAAAGTGACAAAAGATTGTTCAAAAGGAAATAACTCAGAGTCGCCACCTGACTTTGATTTCGGTGTGTCAGGTCACCGTTTTTTTTAAAAATAATTTTTCCTTTTAAAACATTTCAGACTCTAAAACCAAGTCTGCACCAGAGATTTGGGAAAGGGGATTCATTTGACTCGGGGAGAAGGTGTTAGACACTCCCCAAGTCCCGTAACTAGTACGGTTGCAGACTTAATCTAGTCGGCTTTTAAAATATTCAATTGAGGAAGAAAACATAGGAAAAGGAAAATAGACACACAAGAGGCTCGGGGTCGTCCCCACCTAAATAAAGAAAAATAAAAATAAAAATAAAATAAAAATACTACAAGTTTCTACTTTTGGCCTACACTTACATGTACGACGGGGCATTCCCCGGAATAATATATATATACAAATCCTTCGGGGCATTCCCCGGATAAATTTAACTAAGGGAACGACCTCTTACTTCGAAACTAATGAAAATCCTAAGGATTGTCTACCCAAGTGTGGTCGGCTTAAGCAAGCTCCTAGCGAATAATAATAAAGCGAGAATAAGTAAATACGAGAAAAACTAAAAAGAAATTCAACTCGGGGTCATGTTCTTTTAACTTATCATTTTCATATATTTAGACCAAGCCCAATCCTAAATCATGCATATAGTTTAATCACTAATGGCTTTGGCCTTCCTCCGCCCCAGAGCCCAATATCATACGAAATGCCAAACAAGCAAGGGAGAATAAACTCCTAATCACATAGGAAAAGAGCATACGGACTGACAGTGAAATAAAGCATGGTGAATCAAAATATGATGAGGGCCATCTAAATCTAGCTAAACCGCCTCACCCACTCGCTATTCTCACTCAATACAATAAAATTCTTTATGTTATAACACAGGAAGATCAATCCCAACCAAAGTAAAAAAAACATATGTACCCTGCACACTAAATTTTCCTTTACCTATAGCCATGTTATATATGTCCTTATCAATTACGTGACCTTCACAATTCCATGCTTTCCAGTTAATTAACTTTCAGCAAACTTCAAAGAGCTCATCTTCATATTTAATCAATAAAGGAATCTGTAACATGAACAACAAAATCTAACAATCAATCACTAAGTTTAAACTAGGGATCAATTTCTTTTCAAGCATATCACTATCATCTTGAAAATTAGAAAGATGCATAACATAGATCAATCTCTTGACGCCCCAAGGAATACAAATTCAATTTGCACTTCAAACAAAGAAGAAAAGCTTGGACGAATTTGCAAGGAAATAGATGTCACTAAGCTTCAGCTTATCCCAGAAGACCAATTGATTCATGGATTCAATAAATAAACGAGTTCAAGGACAAGCATTTTTAAATCGCGAATGGATCTACAAACGGAATTGTATTTTTAGCCAAAGACAAGAGCAAATCCAACAAGAAGAAATTGACAAAAGTTTCAACGGATTGGAAGCAAACGAAACACAACAAAGTCACTCCAATTTCTAGATTAACATGGCGACATTATAGCTCATGGTATCTCTATCATTCAGAATTCAGTTAGATGCATGCCAGGTACTCATGTTATTATGCTAATCACTCGATAATGAAACCTAATGCAGGCAGTCAATTCAAAACAAAAAAACCAGCAAGAAGAACAAATTGGAACAACATATTGAAACACAACGAGCCAAACGCTTCTGGACAATTTCCAATTAAGCTTCAGTCTAGCTAATCGGACTCCGACTAATTCCAAATATATCCAAAACAGTGACGACAAGATGGCAAATAACAACACGCCATTTCTAAAATCCCTCGTAAGCACAAACTCAACCAAGAACTAACTACGGACCAAAAACAGATACATGGAAGAGAAAGAGATTAAACCTGGAACTGTAGCTTTTCAATATATTCAATTCTCCAACGATTACAATGTCGTTAGTGTAAGCACGTGATTTTTAACCCCTCCCCGGGAATTTTTGCGTTCTTAAGCTTAAATATCTAATTTAGGACTAGTATAGCTATTTTAACTATTTTTTACTTTATTTCGTTGCAAAAAGAAAATTTCAAAAAAATATATATATAAATTTTAGTTTATGTATTTCCCATAAACTTGAAAAATACAAAAATTGCACTTTATTTTTGTACCTTATATAATTTCGAAAAAATACAAAAATAATAATTCTATTAAAGTTTTATAGGCATTTTTAACTTTGAAAAAATACAAAAATATTACCTCATATTTTATCTTAATATTTAAAAACGAAAATTACAAAAAATAGTTTTATTAATATTTTGTAGCTATTTTAAACCTTGAAAAATATTTAAAAAGATATAGTTTCGTTTAAATACTAGTCTTATTTTTGGTAGTTATTTTGCTTACATAGGACTAGTTAAGCAGCGTATTCCTATTTCTCGGGTCCGGGCAAAAGAATAATATTCGGGTTCAAACTACCCGGTTTTAGGCCTAATTTTCGGACCGAGCCCATAATAAACCGTGTCCAGGACACGTGGGGAACCCCACCACGCGTGGGGGACATATGCCTCGAACCCCACCACGCGTGGGGCTCATTTTCACGGGCAAAACATTACAAAACGCGGACAGACTTTGAGGGATGGGGGGACTTTTTAAAAAATTGAAAAAAAAGGGTACTGTTGCTCTTTCTTCTTCATAAAGAAGAAGGAAAGGAAACCTGGGGGGAGGAAACAAAAGAAAACGAATGGGACAGGATTTTGGAAGATTTTGAGGACTACTGTTCAATCTTCTTCTTCAACAAGAAGAAGAAGAGAAAACCCTACTGCAAAACGATCTCAGCCCCCCCCCCCAGCGTCGAAAGACCCCAGTCCCGCCAACCTCCCTCACGTCCGAACAGCCCCCCCTCCACTGTCCGAACACCACCCCAAACAGCTCCCCCCAGCTCCTCACCTCCTGCCCAAACTCCATCTCCACCCCATCGACCACCCGCCAGCAAACCCCTCCATTGTTCGAGCTTCTTCTTGAAAACCTAAAACCATCGTCCAAAACCACCGGTAAACCCCCCACGTACCAGCTCCAGTCCGTCGACCCACCAGCTCCTCACCACAACCCAACACCACGACCAACAGTTTTCCCCGTCGTCAAGTCCGCCATTTTCAGTCCGCCATTTCCAGTCCAAGGTCATCAACCTCCAAGCAGTCGTAACTGCGTTTCGCGAGCAGTTGTGGGTCGCTGCGACCCCGCCTTGCCGAGGTTTCTGTTTTCCGTCGAGGTCCGGTACGTCGAGGTGCTGTCCGAGGTTCCGTCGTTGTTCTTCGTTCAGAGAGGTCCTGTTCGAGTTCCGTAAGAAGCACTGTTTGTCGTTCTAGGATTGTCGAGGTTCGAAGGTTGGTGTTCTTCATCCTTTGTTTCATTTCATTCATTTTGCATATTATGGTTCAAGGCAATAAATGAAAATATTCGATATGTATGAATGTCAACAATGCAATTTTGTTGTTGTGTTAAAAATGGTATTTTATGTTTAGTTACTGCATGCTCAAAGTTAATGTGAGCATATGAACGAGGTTATTCTATTTTTCATTTTTTTTATGGATATTATTACCGGTTAGAATCGTTTTTTTGTTTAATCTCGGATGACTTCACTAGTAGGAAATTGTAGTTGTTTTAAGTTTGCCCTTAAAAAGTGAAAATGAGACGAGCCTCGCAAAAAAAAAAAAGAGAAAAAAAAAAAGAAAAAAAATGCACAAGCCGCGGGGCCCTCTAAACGTATATATTAAATACTTAGATTCCGGGACGGGCCGTTTAGCAAGTTTCACGGCCCTACCCCAAAAATAATAATGCGCTAGTTGCTTTAGGCGCGCCTTTAATAATGTTATCTCCCTAAACTCGGGTGCACATTTATGTGACCCAAATCCAAATCTCAACGGAGTCGAAATATGTCTCTAGTCACGGGCGCATTGATTGTGGCGTGGCCCGAGATGCATTTCCATGACGTTGCAAATTCTTTAAAAAATAAGAATGAGATGAGCCTCGCCGAATAAAAATACAAATTGCGGGGCCCTCAGTAAATACTTGTTTAAAATTACTTAGAATTCAGGAGGGTTGTTTAGCGAATTTCACGGCCTCCGCAAAAAATAATAATGCGCTAGTTGCTTTAGGCGCGTCTTTAATAATTTAATTTTCTTAAACTCGGGTGTGCATTTCATGCGACCCAAATCCAAATTCTAAAACATCAAATAAAATATGTTTCGGATTGTGGGTGCATTTCATGTGACACAGTCCAAAGATATGTTTTAAGCGATGTTCACATTTCTTAATAATAATAATTAATAAAGCGGTTAAAAGATAAAATTTGCACATGGTTCATAATTGTATTAAAATCAGATAAATAAGCCGAATATAACAGTTGAGCGACCGTGCTAGAACCACGGAACTCGGGAATGCCTAACACCTTCTCCCGGGTTAACAGAATTCCTTATCCGGATTTCTGGTACGCAGACTGTAATATAGAGTCATTATTTTCCTCGATTCGGGATTAAAATTGGTGACTTGGGACACCCTAAATCTCCCAAGTGGCGACTCTGAAATAAATAAACCAATCCCGTTTCGATTGTCCTTTAATTGGAAAAACTCCCCCTGCGCCCCCGGGCGCGGAAAAAGGAGGTGTGACAGCTCTGGCGACTCTGCTGGGGAACCTTAACCCAGAACCACTGGTTCAGGGTTAGAAATTCGAGCTTAGATAAATTGTTATATTTGACTTTATCTGATTTTTTACATGTTTTAAGCCTAATGTGCTAAATGTTGCTTTTACCGCTTTGATATTATGTGAATTGTATATAAATTGTGCCGAAATCCATCTTCTCTCTGAGTCTTCTAAATCATGAAGAAGGGCGTACTTCGTATGACTTCTTTTCTGTATAGTGTCAAATCCCAATTTAGAACGAGGTTCGGATAAGTTGCTAAGCCGGTGAAGCTTCTGTATTCCCGGTACGCTGCCCCCCCTCGGCTCGAGCTGTCCGCTCGGGTAAGCCAGGTCTAGAACAAACACCCAGGTTCTGAACCTAGTATAACAAAGCCACATGCCGGATCCCTAGTAGGAACGTTTATTTGCATCATGTGCATTTGACTTAGGGGACTCAACACAGGGGTTGGGTCCGTCTAGGACAAGCAACCTGAAAATAATAGACAATCTTTCGGCATCCTATGTGCTACATGTTGTATTTAGTCAAGGGCGTATGGGTCATTGGGTCATTTCCAGCATGATGTTATTTTAATCAAAGCATGGGGAACATTTGCGGAATCCAAGAAGCCTTGGAATTCCCTATGTCCCCCACGCTTGCTTTTTGGGAAAACACATGGGGAACATTTGTGGAATCCAAGAAGTCTTGGAATTCCCATATGTCCCCCACGCTTCATATGTTGGGAAAAGCGCATGGGAGCATTTGCGGAATCCAAGAAGTCTTGGAAATCGTTATGTCTCCCATGCCACATTTTTGAAAGAAATAATAAATAATAAAAAAAATTACAAATAAAACAAAGCATGAAAATTCAAAAAAGATTTTGTATGTTTTCATTATTTTCCACAGATTAAAAATAAATCGTGAAAAAAGAGATGGAAATAACAGCATAGCAGTCCGAGTAGAGTCGAAACTCTGCCGAAATTCTAAAAAATGAAAAAATGTCTTGTTAGTTTGTTATATTAAAAGCAAAGGAAAAATAAAAAAAAATCACCATTGTTCTGTCTGTTTTTAAAAAAATATTAAGAGAATAGTTTGTTTTGCCATTAAATGAAAATGAAAAAGAGTTTGTTTTTTTTAAAAAAATGTTTTATTTTATTTTATTTTGTTTGTCTATGAAAATGCCAGAAATAAAAATAAAAAGAGTTTTATTATTTGTTCCAAAAATAAGTATATATATAATCCAAAAAAAAAAAAATTCAAAAGAAAGTTCAAAATTCAAAAAAGAGATAAAATAGATAAATAAAAATCCGAAAATATTTTTCTTCTTTAGAAAATTCAGAAAAAAAAAACATTTTAGAAGCATTTCTTTTATTAAAGGTAAAATTTCAAAAAAAAAATTTCTTCTTCTTCTTTAGAATAAAAAAAAAAAGAAAAAAAAAGCAAATGAAATTCAAAAATATATCTTAGAAGTGTTTCTTTTAAAAAGAAAATCAATCAAAAATAAAAAATATACTTCCTTTCTTCTTTTAAAGTAGTTCTTTCAAATTCAAAAAAAGTTAGTTCATCTACTTATCCTTGATTGACCGAACTACGCGGGTTTGATTCTCACCGGATGTGAGATACGTAGGCAACCCTCATCGGGTCCAACCCCACCTTCTCAAAAAAGAAGGAATGTTTTATGTTTTTCGTTAATTCGTTTGTTTGTTATAAATGAAAATAATAGAATAATAGTCTATTTGATTGTTGTGAAAATAATAATAAAATAAAAAAAATATATAGAAAATGGAAAAGGGTCCTCTCAAAAACAGTTTATTTAACCGAACTACGCGGGTTTGATTCTCACCGGGTGTGAGATACGTAGGCAACCCTCATCGGGTCCAACCCCCCCTTTCAATAAAAAAGGCGGGAACATGTCAATTTTTTATTCATAAATAAGTCGGGTGATGTCCAACTTCCCCTTTTACAAAAAATAGCAAAAATATATGTCAAATTTCATAAAGAAGTCGGGTGATGCTGTTTTATCAAGACATAGCCGAATGTTCCCGAAAGGGACGCCGGAAGGCTGACTTTGCATAAACAGCCACTTTTGGGTCATTTTTAAGACTTGGTCCAGTTGACCCCCACAGCCTAAAAATCTTCGTCCCCGAGACGTTGAAAGGCCGTGTTTGCAATATTGACTTTTCTAATTTGAAAAACAATGAAAAAAGAGTTATAAATAAGTCAGGTGATGCTGTTTTGTCATAAATAGCCGAATGTTCTCGAAAGGGACGCCGGAAGGCTGACTTGGCATAAACAGGCACCTTTGGGTCATTTTGAGATATGGACCCACACAGCCTTAAGAAAGCTTCGTCCCCGAGACGATGAAGGGCCGTGTTTACAACGCCAAGTCTTTTACTGTAATCTGGAAAGAAAAAAATCAAAGAGTCAGCGGTCATGTGAATGCCGTCTTTTGTCATAATAAGCCGAGCCAGCTTCGGCCGCGTCTTAAACCGTTCTTGCCGAAATAGCCTTAGAGTATCTTTCAGTTGTCGAAAGGTTATTTTCGTAAAAGAATGGACAAGTTTTAAAGTGTCAAAATAATCCTCCCCGGCCTCAAAATTCATGTGAAAATTGGAAGGGGCCACATTTGCAAAAATAACCGTTTGGTTGTGCATTTGTCGAACGGAGAAAGGGAGCTGGAATTTTGTTTTTAAGTCTACCAATCTTTTGATTAAAATAGGCGGGTTGTTTGATTTTCAAGTTGGTAGGTCATCTTTAAACCTTTGAAACCCAGTTTGTTTTAATAGGAAAAGTGAAAAGAAAAAGTGTTCATTATTGTTTATCTTTTATTGAGTCACGAACTACGCAAGGTCTGATTCATGCGGGGTCATGATACGTAGGCAATCTCCATAAGATTCGACCACAACAAAAGAAAAAAGAATGAAAAAAAAAGAATGAAAAAAGGGAAAAGAAAAAAATGAAAAAAAAAACAACCTGAAGAAAAATGAAAAAGAAAAAAAATCGAAAAAAAAGGAAAGTAAAAACATCGAAAAAAAAAGAAAAAGAAAAAAGATGTTGCCAATAATAAGGACCGGCTGAGTCCATTCTAACCTGTTTGTTTTGCAAATAAAGTTAAGGTGGTTGGTTTGTGGTAAGCCAGACAATGACACCCAGAATCCTTTACTTGCACCTCATGGTGCACACTCTGCGAGGATCAGGCCTGATGACAAAAGCATTCGAATCCTATTGGAAACTTGTTGACGGAGATATGGAAGCTGGTAATGGTCTCGGCAGTATTGATGCAAAGCTTAGGGGCTAAGATGCCAGTTCTTGATAAAATCGGGGGCCGCTCCGTTCCTGGTTAGCAAGAGAGAAGCTGTTGATGGCTTATTTTGTTGTCATTTCGGTTGTTCGGATTATTCTTAGGGTTGTAATCCAAGTATTGTCTTGTGTCAAACCTTCATATCTTTCCATTTTGTCATATAAGTTTGTTCAAGTTTTGTCGAGGCTGGGTTAGAATTTTATTCTGGTTGTTTTGTTTGTCTGGTCATTCAAACCATGTTCACCGGTAATCTAATGCAAAATCCGGTCCTTTTTATTTCCAGTTTTCTTTTGTTTAGTCCTGTTATCATTTTTTATTCAATGCCGATTCTAGGGACATGACATGCGCACCCAGTTTGGGCCTAATCTCAAAAGTTAATCATAAAACCCTGGAAAGGCGATTCAGACCATTTAAAGGAAATAAGGACGGTTGAGATTATTCAGAGCTCGAGTCATGCGGAACTGGGGCAAGTTGAACACAAAGAAAACCGTTAAAGAAAGGTTCGCCTAAATTGGCATGAGGGTCATTCATAATAATGAGAATGAGAGTGTCGCCCAACGGTGCTTTAGAAGTGACAAATGAACAAACATATGTTGAACATAATTGTCAAGTCCAGCACCATCGGAAGAGACTATAAATCTATTGTTTAAATTGTGTTGTTTGCACTTGGCATGTTTTGAAGACTGGAATGACGAAGGCATTTTGTTCTGCTACCCAAACACTTTATCCTTCGTTAACCCCTTTTGAGCCTTATTTATTTTCTTTCATACCCCTCGTTCGGAATCGGTAGCAACGAAAAAGAAGAAAAAAAGAGAAAGAAAGAAAACAAAAACGACAAAAAGAAAGGAGAAATGAGAAAGGAAAAAAAAAATAAAATAAAAGAAATTAATAACAAAGAGAAAAAAAAGAAAATCAAATGAAAAGAGGAATTGAGAACTACGTTTGACCTGATTCCTCAAAGAGGATACGTAGGCGCCTCACGGCTCGGTCATAGTTTTGAAAAATGAAAAACAAAACAATCAAAATATCCCCAAGCAAGAAACTGGGGCAAAAGTTGCGTTTGTTGTAAATAAATCTAATTCCGAAGGTTGTAATTAATAACCCGAAATCGATTCATTTTTGAGCCTTTAATACCCTTTCTTTCTAGCCCTATCCAAAACCCACATTACGGTCCAAAGAAAGACCTTCTGACCAGTCTTCAAAAGATGCCAAGTCAGACAAATAAGATTCTTACCGGCGAACATAACATTCTGTTTCCACAACAGAAAGGACTCTAATCTCCAACAAAAAGAGTCATGCCGGCAACACTCCAAATTCCCAGCTGGAAAGTGATACAAATGAGAGAGTCTTATTGGTGAAAACCTTCACAGACACCATAAGGCGATAAAAGCTGAGAGAAAACCAAAATGAGAGAGGCTTGATAGTGAAAACCCTTCGGGCACTACAAGTCGAATAAGAGTGAGAATCAGATGGGGAATCGCCAATTGAAGATCTTGAAAGAGGATTGACGGTAAAGGATAGGCCCCATATGCATGTCATGGCCATTAGAGTCGGTATCTGCATTTGATATATTTTTATTTATTTATAGTTTCTTTTGTAAAAGAGTCATCGTTTCCTTTGTCTTTTATTTTGTTTCTATTATCTTTCTCCTTTCATAAAAAATTTCCCCAATAGAGTCTGTCCAGTCAGAACAAGTATGAAATGACTTCAAAATATGCCATCAGCTTTCCAAGATGAGATCTGACTAGTATATCCAAATGGTATAGTCAGCGAGGAACAAGCGCGAGGCCAGTGTCAAAAAAGATATCCCCAGCAAAGGGAAATTGACAAAAGGATTAACGAGCGTCAAGAGAGATATCCTTGTCAAACCCAAGGTTATAAACCTCAAAGGCCAAGGCCCATGAACAGAGCAAGGAGAGCAGTGGGCATGATTTGGCGAAATCCATACTAGACTAAAAGGTCGGGAAAATGCCAGTTTCCGAGCTATGCCACAAAAGAAGAGGGATATCTCCAGCAGGAAGGGATTATCCCCAGCACATAATATCATCCTCAACAAGTTGTGGAACACAGAGCAAGGAGGGAGAAAGGGAGAACCATCCCAGCAGGAGTATCACAGCCAACCACCATGTTTTAAACTAACAAATTTTGTTTGATTTGAAACAGGTAAAGGAAATGGCATTGATGCAGAAGCGCATGCCACAAGGGATATTATCAAACTGGGGCAGAAAATTTTCCTTCCATTTAGAAAATTTTCTGGAAGTCAGGTACCCTCAGCTGATAACATTTTACCACCCAACAGGTAAGTAAATCAAGGGAGGTAGTCTTTGAAGGAAGAAGCTATGCAAAAACAAAACAAAAAAAAAGAATTAAAAAAAAAGAATAATAATAAAAAATGGGGAAGGTAGAAAAGGAAAATTCATCCCAATCCCCAGCAAGTATTCGAGGTAAGACATTTTCAAGTCTTAAAGATATTTTGGGTTCATCCTCCCTCAAATAGGATCTGTTGGGTTCATCCGCCCTAAAATAGGATCTGTTGGGTTCATCCGCCCTCAAATAGGATCTGTTGGGTTCATCCGCCCTCAAATAGGATCTGTTGGGTTTATCCGCCCTCAAATAGGATCTGTCGGGTTCATCCGCCCTCAAATAGGATCTTTTGGGTTCATCCGCCCTCAAATAGGATATGTTGGGTTAATCCGCTCTCAAATAGGATATGTCGGGTTCATCCGCCCTCAAATAGGATCTTTCGGGTTCATCCGCCCTCAAATAGGATCTGTTGGGTTAATCCGCCCTCAAATAGGATATGTTGGGTTCATCCGCCCTCAAATAGGATCTGTTGGGTTCATCCGCCCTCAAATAGGATATGTCGGGTTCATCCGCCCTCAAATAGGATATGTCAGGTTAATCCGCCCTCAAATAGGATCTGTCGGGTTCATCCGCCCTCAAATAGGATCTGTTGGGTTAATCCGCCCTCAAATAGGATATGTTGGGTTCATCCGCCCTCAAATAGGATCTGTTGGGTTCATCCGCCCTCAAATAGGATATGTCGGGTTCATCCGCCCTCAAATAGGATCTGTTGGGTTAATCCGCCCTCAAATAGGATCTGTCGGGTTAATCCGCCCTCAAATAGGATCTGTCGGGTTAATCCGCCCTCAAATAGGATATGTTGGGTTCATCCGCCCTCAAATAGGATCTGCCGGGTTCATCCGCCCTCAAATAGGATCTGTTGGGTTCATCCGCCCTCAAATAAGGATCTGTCGGGTTCATCCGCCCTCAAATAGGATATGTCGGGTTCATCCGCCCTCAAATAGGATATGTTGGTTTCAGTCTTTTTATTTTAAGTTTTGAAGACAGGCGCCCACCTGAATAACGAGAGGAATACATTTCTGTCTTTTTATTTTTTGTTCTAGGTCACCCACCAGTATAATACGGAAATACTTTTCTGTCTTTTCATTTTTGTTCTAGGTCACCCACCAGTATAATGCGGGCATATCATTTTTCATATCTTTACAACCAGGCGCCCACCTGTATAACGAGAGGAATACATTTCAGTCTTTTTTTACTTTCAAGTGTTGAAATTGGGAGCCCGCCCAGATAACAGAGGCATAAATTCAGTCTTTTTATTTTTAAGTGTCGAAGTTGGGAGCCCGCCCAGATAATAGAGGCATACTTTCAGTCTTTTATTTTAAGTGTTGAAATTGGGAGCCCGCCCAGATAATAGAGGCATACATTCAGTCTTTTATTTTAAGTGTTGAAATTGGGAGCCCGCCCAGATAACAGAGGCATACATTCAGTCTTTTTATTTTTTAAGTGTTGAAATTGGGAGCCCGCCCAGATAACAGAGGCATACATTCAGTTTTTACTTTCAAGTGTTGAAATTGGGAGCCCGCCCATAATAACAGAGGAATACATTCAGTCTTTAATTTTAAGTGTTGAAATTGGGAGCCCGCCCAGATAACAGAGGCATACATTCAGTTTTTTTATTTCAGGTGTTGAAATTGGAAGCCCGCCCAGATAACAGAGGCATACATTCCACGTCTTTACCCATAGGAGACGCACTTCCTAAGTTCAGTTTTACCATAGGAGACGCACTTCCTAAGTTCAGTTTCACCGATAGGAGACGCACTTCCTAAGTTCAGTTTCACCGATAGGAGACGCACTTCCTAAGTTCAGTTTTACCATAGGAGACGCACTTCCTAAGTTCAGTTTCACCGATAGGAGACGCACTTCCTAAGTTCAGTTTTACCATAGGAGACGCACTTCCTAAGTTCAGTTTCACCGATAGGAGACGCACTTCCTAAGTTCAGTTTTACCATAGGAGACGCACTTCCTAGGTTCAGTTTCATCAATAGGAGACGCACTTCCTAAGTCAGTTTCACCATAGGAGACGCACTTCCTAAGTTCATTTCACCCATAGGAGACGCACTTCCTAAGTTTAGTTCTACCAATAGGAGACGCACTTCCTAAGTTCAGTTTTACCAATAGGAGACGCACTTCCTAAGCTAAGTTTTACCAGTAGGAGACGCACTTCCTAAGTCAGTTTCACCAATAGGAGACGCACTTCCTAAGCAAGTTTCACCAGTAGGAGACGCACTTCCTAAGCAAGTTTTATCAGTAGGAGACACACTTCCTAAGATAAGTTTCACCGTAGGAGACGCACTTCCTAAGCAAGTTTCACCAGTAGGAGACGCACTTCCTAAGCAAGTTTTATCATTAGGAGACGCACTTCCTAAGATCAGTTTCACCATAGGAGACGCACTTCCTAAGTTTCAGTTTCACCAATAGGAGACGCACTTCCTAAGCAAGTTTCACCATAGGAGACGCACTTCCTAAAGTTCAGTTTCACCATAGGAGACGCACTTCCTAAGTTCAGTTTCACCATAGGAGACGCACTTCCTAAGTTTAGTTCTACCAATAGGAGACGCACTTCCTAAGTTCAGTTTTACCATTAGGAGACGCACTTCCTAAGAATAGGTTCACCAATAGGAGACGCACTTCCTAAGCAAGTTTCACCAATAGGAGACGCACTTCCTAAGCAAGTTTCACCAATAGGAGACACACTTCCTAAGTTAATTCCACCGATAGGAGACGCACTTCCTAAGATAAGTTTCACCAATAGGAGACACACTTCCTAAGTTAATTTCACCGATAGGAGACGCACTTCCTAAGTTTATTTCACCGATAGGAGACGCACTTCCTAAGTTTATTTCACCAATAGGAGACGCACTTCCTAGGTTCAGTTTCACCAATAGGAGACGCACTTCCTAAGCAAGTTTCACCAATAGGAGACGCACTTCCTAAGCAAGTTTCACCAATAGGAGACGCACTTCCTAAGTTTATTTCACCAATAGGAGACGCACTTCCTAGGTTCAGTTTCACCAATAGGAGACGCACTTCCTAAGCAAGTTTTACCCAGTAGGAGACGCACTTCCTAAGAACAGTTTTCCCAATAGGAGACGCACTTCCTAAGCAAGCTTCACCAGTAGGAGACGCACTTCCTAATTTGATTCATTTTAAGTTCGACCATAGGAGACACCATTCCTAGTCCAGTTTTTTGAAGTTTACCCGTAGGAGACGCACTTCCTAGTCGAGATTTTATTCATAGGAGACGCACTTCCTAGTTCTAGTCACTGAAGTTTTCACCCTTAGGAGACACACTTCCTAGTTTAGCTCATTCCGATTCAACCATAGAAGACACACTTTCTAGTTTGAGTCATTGAGGTTTCTATTTTAGCAGACACATTTGCTAGCAAGAGTTTTGGTTTTACTCAGAGGAGATGCACATCCTAGCCTAGTCTTTAGTTTACTCTCATCATTGAATCAGTAGTGTAAGTGAGTTACAATTTTGCTAACGACTCACAAATCTTCCCAGTACAAACTGGGTTAGAAAATTTTGTTTGTTTTGTTTGTTTTGATTGTCAGGGACCCGCCTGTAGAACGGAGGTTGTTGCGTGTCGAAGATAGAAGAAGTCAGGGGTCCGCCTGTAGAACGGAGAAACATTTTTCAAAATCAAGCAGTGACCCACTGGAAGGCAGAAGGCTACAACAAAAATCCCCAGCACTCAATCCAAGATAGAAGCAACAAGAAGCTCGCCCCAAGAATGCAAGTCAACAGTCTGAGAGGGTCAACAAAAGCTAGTCACAAAAAAAAAAAAAAAAAAAAAAAAAAAGAAGAAAAATGAATGAATCCAAAGCACGGAAGTGGAGAACAGATGTAATCTGCTCAAGAACTAGCACCTACAACTAGCAAGTATCAAGGTTCAAATCCAAAGTCTGTATGAAGCACCATTCAAGACTCAAGACCAAGTTTCAGAAGACTTAAGAGATAGGGATCCTTGTAACTAGTAGCTGATAGGCTTAGTTAGTCTTTTTCAGTTTTCATTTTTGTTGTAATGACAGGACCGCGGACCGGAACCTCAACGGAACGGCACCTCGATCGGCTCTCCACCTCGGTACCCTCTACCATCTCTCTCATTCCCGAACTACACGTGGCCTGATTCCTGTATAACCAAGGATATGTAGGCAGCTCAGATACCAGGGCTCGGTCACATTCCCTCCCTTTCCTTAAGTGTAGTCCGTCCAAGTAATGGTCGGGTCAAAAACACGTCTAGTCGTTCTTTGTCGGAAAACTCTTCGTGTTTCCAGTCAAAGAGGGGCAGCTGTAAGCACGTGATTTTTGACCCTCCCCGGGAATTTTTACGCTCTTAGCTTAAAATATCTAATTTAGGACTAATAGAGCTATTTTAACTATTTTTTACTTTATTTCGTTGCAAAAAGAAAATTTCAAAAAATATATATATAAATTTTAGTTTATGTATTTCCCATAAACTTGAAAAATACAAAAATTGCACTTTATTTTTGTACCTTATATAATTTCGAAAAAATACAAAAATAATAATTCTATTAAAGTTTTATAGGCATTTTTAACTTTGAAAAAATACAAAAATATTACCTCATATTTTATCTTAATATTTTAAAACGAAAATTACAAAAAAAAATAGTTTTATTAATATTTTGTAGCTATTTTAAACCTTGAAAAAATATTTAAAAAAGATATAGTTTTGTTTAAATACTAGTCTTATTTTTGGTAGTTATTTTGCTTACATAGGACTAGTTAAGCAACGTGTTTCTATTTCTCGGGTCCGGGCAAAAGAATAATATTCGGGTTCAAACTACCCGGTTTTAGGCCTAATTTTCGGACCGAGCCCATAATAAACCGTGTCCAGGACACGTGGGGAACCCCACCACGCGTGGGGGACATATGCCTCGAACCCCACCACGCGTGGGGCTCATTTTCACGGGCAAAACATTACAAAACGCGGACAGACTTTGAGGGATGGGGGGACTTTTTAAAAAAATTGAAAAAAAAGGGTACTGTTGCTCTTTCTTCTTCATAAAAAAGAAGGAAAGGAAACCTGGGGGGAGGAAACAAAAGAAAACGAATGGGACAGGATTTTGGAAGATTTTGAGGACTACTGTTCAATCTTCTTCTTCAACAAGAAGAAGAAGAGAAAACCCTACTGCAAAACGATCTCAGCCCCCCCCCAGCGTCGAAAGCCCACCAGCGAAACCACCTCCTCCCTCACGTCCGAACAGCCCCCCCTCCACTGTCCGAACACCACCCCAAACAGCTCCCCCCAGCTCCTCACCTCCTGCCCAAACTCCATCTCCACCCCATCGACCACCCGCCAGCAGACCCCTCCATTGTTCGAGCTTCTTCTTCCTAAAGAAGAAGAAGCAGAAAACCTAAAACCATCGTCCAAAACCACCGGTAAACCCCCCACGTACCAGCTCCAGTCCGTCGACCCACCAGCTCCTCACCACAACCCAACACCACGACCAACAGTTTTCCCCGTCGTCAAGTCCGCCATTTTCAGTCCGCCATTTCCAGTCCAAGGTCATCAACCTCCAAGCAGTCGTAACTGCGTTTCGCGAGCAGTTGTGGGTCGCTGCGACCCCGCCTTGCCGAGTTTTCTATTTTCCGTCGAGGTCCGGTACGTCGAGGTGCTGTCCGAGGTTCCGTCGTTGTTCTTCGTTCAGAGAGGTCCTGTTCGAGTTCCGTAAGAAGCACTGTTTGTCGTTCTAGGATTGTCGAGGTTCGAAGGTTGGTGTTCTTCATCCTTTGTTTCATTTCATTCATTTTGCATATTATGGTTCAAGGCAATAAATGAAAATATTCGATATGTATGAATGTCAACAATGCAATTTTGTTGTTGTGTTAAAAATGGTATTTTATGTTTAGTTACTGCATGCTCAAAGTTAATGTGAGCATATGAACGAGGTTATTCTATTTTTCATTTTTTTATGGATATTATTACCGGTTAGAATCGTTTTTTTGTTTAATCTCGGATGGCTTCACTAGTAGGAAATTGTAGTTGTTTTAAGTTTGCCCTTAAAAAGTGAAAATGAGACGAGCCTCGCAAAAAAAAAAAAAAAAAATAAAAAGAAAAAATGCACAAGCCGCGGGGCCCTCTAAACGTATATATTAAATACTTAGATTCCGGGACGGGCCGTTTAGCAAGTTTCACGGCCCTACCCCAAAAATAATAATGCGCTAGTTGCTTTAGGCGCGCCTTTAATAATGTTATCTCCCTAAACTCGGGTGCACATTTATGTGACCCAAATCCAAATCTCAACGGAGTCGAAATATGTCTTTAGTCACGGGCGCATTGATTGTGGCGTGGCCCGAGATGCATTTTCATGACGTTGCAAATTCTTTTTAAAAAAAAATAAGAATGAGATGAGCCTCGCCAAATAAAAACACAAATTGTGGGGCCCTCAGTAAAAACTTGTTTAAATTACTTAGAATTCAGGAGGGTTGTTTAGCGAATTTCACGGCCTCCGCAAAAAATAATAATGCGCTAGTTGCTTTAGGCGCGTCTTTAATAATTCAATTTTCTTAAACTCGGGTGTGCATTTCATGCGACCCAAATCCAAATTCTAAAACATCAAATAAAATATGTTTCGGATTGTGGGTGCATTTCATGTGACACAGTCCAAAGATATGTTTTAAGCGATGTTCACATTTCTTAATAATAATAATTAATAAAGCGGTTAAAAGATAAAATTTGCACATGGTTCATAATTGTATTAAAAATCAGATAAATAAGCCGAATATAACAGTTGAGCGACCGTGCTAGAACCACGGAACTCGGGAATGCCTAACACCTTCTCCCGGGTTAACAGAATTCCTTATCCGGATTTCTGGTACGCAGACTGTAATATAGAGTCATTATTTTCCTCGATTCGGGATTAAAATTGGTGACTTGGGACACCCTAAATCTCCCAAGTGGCGACTCTGAAATAAATAAACCAATCCCGTTTCGATTGTCCTTTAATTGGAAAAACTCCCCTGCGCCCCCGGGCGCGGAAAAAGGAGGTGTGACAGCTCTGGCGACTCTGCTGGGGAACCTTAACCCAGAACCACTGGTTCAGGGTTAGAAATTCGAGCTTAGATAAATTGTTATATTTGGCTTTATCTGATTTTTTACATGTTTTAAGCCTAATGAGCTAAATGTTGCTTTTACCGCTTTGATATTATGTGAACTGTATATAAATTGTGCCGAAATCCATCTTCTCTCTGAGTCTTCTAAATCATGAAGAAGGGCGTACTTCGTATGACTTCTTTTCTGTATAGTGTCAAATCCCAATTTAGAACGAGGTTCGGATAAGTTGCTAAGCCGGTGAAGCTTCTGTATTCCCGGTACGCTGCCCCCCCTCGGCTCGAGCTGTCCGCTCGGGTAAGCCAGGTCTAGAACAAACACCCAGGTTCTGAACCTAGTATAACAAAGCCACATGCCGGATCCCTAGTAGGAACGTTTATTTGCATCATGTGCATTTGACTTAGGGGACTCAACACAGGGGTTGGGTCCGTCTAGGACAAGCAACCTGAAAATAATAGACAATCTTTCGGCATCCTATGTGCTACATGTTGTATTTAGTCAAGGGCGTATGGGTCATTGGGTCATTTCCAGCATGATGTTATTTTAATCAAAGCATGGGGAACATTTGCGGAATCCAAGAAGCCTTGGAATTCCCTATGTCCCCCACGCTTGTTTTTTGGGAAAACACATGGGGAACATTTGTGGAATCCAAGAAGTCTTGGAATTCCCATTTGTCCCCCACGCTTCATATGTTGGGAAAAGCGCATGGGAGCATTTGCGGAATCCAAGAAGTCTTGGAAATCGTTATGTCTCCCATGCCACATTTTTGAAAGAAATAATAAATAATAATAAAAAATTACAAATAAAACAAAGCATGAAAATTCAAAAAAGATTTTGTATGTTTTCATTATTTTCCACAGATTAAAAATAAATCGTGAAAAAAGAGGAGAAAATAACAGCATAGCAGTCCGAGTAGAGTCGAAACTCTGCCGAAATTCTAAAAAATGAAAAAATGTCTTGTTAGTTTGTTATATTAAAAGCAAAGGAAAAATAAAAAAAAATCACCATTGTTCTGTCTGTTTTTAAAAAAATATTAAGAGAATAGTTTGTTTTGCCATTAAATGAAAATGAAAAAGAGTTTGTTTTTTTTAAAAAAATGTTTTATTTTATTTTATTTTGTTTGTCTATGAAAATGCCAGAAATAAAAATAAAAAGAGTTTTATTATTTGTTCCAAAAATAAGTATATATATAATCCAAAAAAAAAAAATTCAAAAGAAAGTTCAAAATTCAAAAAAGAGATAAAATAGATAAATAAAAATCCGAAAATATTTTTCTTCTTTAGAAAATTCAGAAAAAAAAAACATTTTAGAAGCATTTCTTTTATTAAAGGTAAAATTTCAAAAAAAAAATTTCTTCTTCTTCTTTAGAATAAAAAAAAAAAGAAAAAAAAAGCAAATGAAATTCAAAAATATATCTTAGAAGTGTTTCTTTTAAAAAGAAAATCAATCAAAAATAAAAAATATACTTCCTTTCTTCTTTTAAAGTAGTTCTTTCAAATTCAAAAAAAGTTAGTTCATCTACTTATCCTTGATTGACCGAACTACGCGGGTTTGATTCTCACCGGATGTGAGATACGTAGGCAACCCTCATCGGGTCCAACCCCACCTTCTCAAAAAAGAAGGAATGTTTTATGTTTTTCGTTAATTCGTTTGTTTGTTATAAATGAAAATAATAGAATAATAGTCTATTTGATTGTTGTGAAAATAATAATAAAATAAAAAAAAATATATAGAAAATGGAAAAGGGTCCTCTCAAAAACAGTTTATTTAACCGAACTACGCGGGTTTGATTCTCACCGGGTGTGAGATACGTAGGCAACCCTCATCGGGTCCAACCCCCCCTTTCAATAAAAAAGGCGGGAACATGTCAATTTTTTATTCATAAATAAGTCGGGTGATGTCCAACTTCCCCTTTTACAAAAAATAGCAAAAATATATGTCAAATTTCATAAAGAAGTCGGGTGACGCTGTTTTATCAAGACATAGCCGAATGTTCCCGAAAGGGACGCCGGAAGGCTGACTTTGCATAAACAGCCACTTTTGGGTCATTTTTAAGACTTGGTCCAGTTGACCCCCACAGCCTAAAAATCTTCGTCCCCGAGACGTTGAAAGGCCGTGTTTGCAATATTGACTTTTCTAATTTGAAAAACAATGAAAAAAGAGTTATAAATAAGTCAGGTGATGCTGTTTTGTCATAAATAGCCGAATGTTCTCGAAAGGGACGCCGGAAGGCTGACTTGGCATAAACAGGCACCTTTGGGTCATTTTGAGATATGGACCCACACAGCCTTAAGAAAGCTTCGTCCCCGAGACGATGAAGGGCCGTGTTTACAACGCCAAGTCTTTTACTGTAATCTGGAAAGAAAAAAAATCAAAGAGTCAGCGGTCATGTGAATGCCGTCTTTTGTCATAATAAGCCGAGCCAGCTTCGGCCGCGTCTTAAACCGTTCTTGCCGAAATAGCCTTAGAGTATCTTTCAGTTGTCGAAAGGTTATTTTCGTAAAAGAATGGACAAGTTTTAAAGTGTCAAAATAATCCTCCCCGGCCTCAAAATTCATGTGAAAATTGGAAGGGGCCACATTTGCAAAAATAACCGTTTGGTTGTGCATTTGTCGAACAGAGAAAGGGAGCTGGAATTTTGTTTTTAAGTCTACCAATCTTTTGATTAAAATAGGCGGGTTGTTTGATTTTCAAGTTGGTAGGTCATCTTTAAACCTTTGAAACCCAGTTTGTTTTAATAGGAAAAGTGAAAAGAAAAAGTGTTCATTATTGTTTATCTTTTATTGAGTCACGAACTACGCAAGGTCTGATTCATGCGGGGTCATGATACGTAGGCAATCTCCATAAGATTCGACCACAACAAAAGAAAAAAGAATGAAAAAAAAAGAATGAAAAAAGGGAAAAGAAAAAAATGAAAAAAAAAACAACCTGAAGAAAAATGAAAAAGAAAAAAAATCGAAAAAAAAGGAAAGTAAAAACATCGAAAAAAAAGAAAAAGAAAAAAGATGTTGCCAATAATGAGGACCGGCTGAGTCCATTCTAACCTGTTTGTTTTGCAAATAAAGTTAAGGTGGTTGGTTTGTGGTAAGCCAGACAATGACACCCAGAATCCTTTACTTGCACCTCATGGTGCACACTCTGCGAGGATCAGGCCTGATGACAGAAGCATTCGAATCCTGTTGGAAACTTGTTGACGGAGATATGGAAGCTGGTAATGGTCTCGGCAGTATTGATGCAAAGCTCAGGGGCTAAGATGCCAGTTCTTGATAAAATCGGGGGCCGCTCCGTTCCTGGTTAGCAAGAGAGAAGCTGTTGGTGGCTTATTTTGTTGTCATTTCGGTTGTTCGGATTATTCTTAGGGTTGTAATCCAAGTATTGTCTTGTGTCAAACCTTCCTATCTTTCCATTTTGTCATATAAGTTTGTTCAAGTTTTGTCGAGGCTGGGTTAGAATTTTATTCTGGTTGTTTTGTTTGTCTGGTCATTCAAACCATTTTCACCGGTAATCTAATGCAAAATCCGGTCCTTTTTATTTCCAGTTTTCTTTTGTTTAGTCCTGTTATCATTTTTTATTCAATGCCGATTCTAGGGACATGACATGCGCACCCAGTTTGGGCCTAATCTCAAAAGTTAATCATAAAACCCTGGAAAGGCGATTCAGACCATTTAAAGAAAATAAGGACGGTTGAGATTATTCAGAGCTCGAGTCATGCGGAACTGGGGCAAGTTGAACACAAAGAAAACCGTTAAAGAAAGGTTCGCCTAAATTGGCATGAGGGTCATTCATAATAATGAGAATGAGAGTGTCGCCCAACGGTGCTTTAGAAGTGACAAATGAACAAACATATGTTGAACATAATTGTCAAGTCCAGCACCATCGGAAGAGACTATAAATCTATTGTTTAAATTGTGTTGTTTGCACTTGGCATGTTTTGAAGACTGGAATGACGAAGGCATTTTGTTCTGCTACCCAAACACTTTATCCTTCGTTAACCCCTTTTGAGCCTTATTTATTTTCTTTCATACCCCTCGTTCGGAATCGGTAGCAACGAAAAAGAAGAAAAAAAGAGAAAGAAAGAAAACAAAAACGACAAAAAGAAAGGAGAAATGAGAAAGGAAAAAAAAATAAAAGAAAAGAAATTAATAACAAAGAGAAAAAAAAGAAAATCAAATGAAAAGAGGAATTGGGAACTACGTTTGACCTGATTCCTCAAAGAGGATACGTAGGCGCCTCACGGCTCGGTCATAGTTTTGAAAAATGAAAAACAAAACAATCAAAATATCCCCAAGCAAGAAACTGGGGCAAAAGTTGCGTTTGTTGTAAATAAATCTAATTCCGAAGGTTGTAATTAATAACCCGAAATCGATTCATTTTTGAGCCTTTAATACCCTTTCTTTCTAGCCCTATCCAAAACCCACATTACGGTCCAAAGAAAGACCTTCTGACCAGTCTTCAAAAGATGCCAAGTCAGACAAATAAGATTCTTACCGGCGAACATAACATTCTGTTTCCACAACAGAAAGGACTCTAATCTCCAACAAAAAGAGTCATGCCGGCAACACTCCAAATTCCCAGCTGGAAAGTGATACAAATGAGAGAGTCTTATTGGTGAAAACCTTCACAGACACCATAAGGCGATAAAAGCTGAGAGAAAACCAAAATGAGAGAGGCTTGATAGTGAAAACCCTTCGGGCACTACAAGTCGAATAAGAGTGAGAATCAGATGGGGAATCGCCAATTGAAGATCTTGAAAGAGGATTGACGGTAAAGGATAGGCCCCATATGCATGTCATGGCCATTAGAGTCGGTATCTGCATTTGATATATTTTTATTTATTTATAGTTTCTTTTGTAAAAGAGTCATCGTTTCCTTTGTCTTTTATTTTGTTTCTATTATCTTTCTCCTTTCATAAAAAATTTCCCCAATAGAGTCTGTCCAGTCAGAACAAGTATGAAATGACTTCAAAATATGCCATCAGCTTTCCAAGATGAGATCTGACTAGTATATCCAAATGGTATAGTCAGCGAGGAACAAGCGCGAGGCCAGTGTCAAAAAAGATATCCCCAGCAAAGGGAAATTGACAAAAGGATTAACGAGCGTCAAGAGAGATATCCTTGTCAAACCCAAGGTTATAAACCTCAAAGTCCAAGGCCCATGAACAGAGCAAGGAGAGCAGTGGGCATGATTTGGCGAAATCCATACTAGACTAAAAGGTCGGGAAAATGCCAGTTTCCGAGCTATGCCACAAAAGAAGAGGGATATCTCCAGCAGGAAGGGATTATCCCCAGCACATAATATCATCCTCAACAAGTTGTGGAACACAGAGCAAGGAGGGAGAAAGGGAGAACCATCCCAGCAGGAGTATCACAGCCAACCACCATGTTTTAAACTAACAAATTTTGTTTGATTTGAAACAGGTAAAGGAAATGGCATTGATGCAGAAGCGCATGCCACAAGGGATATTATCAAACTGGGGCAGAAAATTTTCCTTCCATTTAGAAAATTTTCTGGAAGTCAGGTACCCTCAGCTGATAACATTTTACCACCCAACAGGTAAGTAAATCAAGGGAGGTAGTCTTTGAAGGAAGAAGCTATGCAAAAACAAAACAAAAAAAAAAGAATTAAAAAAAAAGAATAATAATAAAAAATGGGGAAGGTAGAAAAGGAAAATTCATCCCAATCCCCAGCAAGTATTCGAGGTAAGACATTTTCAAGTCTTAAAGATATTTTGGGTTCATCCTCCCTCAAATAGGATCTGTTGGGTTCATCCGCCCTAAAATAGGATCTGTTGGGTTCATCCGCCCTCAAATAGGATCTGTTGGGTTCATCCGCCCTCAAATAGGATCTGTTGGGTTTATCCGCCCTCAAATAGGATCTGTCGGGTTCATCCGCCCTCAAATAGGATCTGTTGGGTTCATCCGCCCTCAAATAGGATATGTTGGGTTAATCCGCTCTCAAATAGGATATGTCGGGTTCATCCGCCCTCAAATAGGATCTTTCGGGTTCATCCGCCCTCAAATAGGATCTGTTGGGTTAATCCGCCCTCAAATAGGATATGTTGGGTTCATCCGCCCTCAAATAGGATCTGTTGGGTTCATCCGCCCTCAAATAGGATATGTCGGGTTCATCCGCCCTCAAATAGGATATGTCAGGTTAATCCGCCCTCAAATAGGATCTGTCGGGTTCATCCGCCCTCAAATAGGATCTGTTGGGTTAATCCGCCCTCAAATAGGATATGTTGGGTTCATCCGCCCTCAAATAGGATCTGTTGGGTTCATCCGCCCTCAAATAGGATATGTCGGGTTCATCCGCCCTCAAATAGGATCTGTTGGGTTAATCCGCCCTCAAATAGGATCTGTCGGGTTAATCCGCCCTCAAATAGGATATGTTGGGTTCATCCGCCCTCAAATAGGATCTGCCGGGTTCATCCGCCCTCAAATAGGATCTGTTGGGTTCATCCGCCCTCAAATAAGGATCTGTCGGGTTCATCCGCCCTCAAATAGGATATGTCGGGTTCATCCGCCCTCAAATAGGATATGTTGGTTTCAGTCTTTTTATTTTAAGTTTTGAAGACAGGCGCCCACCTGAATAACGAGAGGAATACATTTCTGTCTTTTTATTTTTTGTTCTAGGTCACCCACCAGTATAATACGGAAATACTTTTCTGTCTTTTCATTTTTGTTCTAGGTCACCCACCAGTATAATGCGGGCATATCATTTTTCATATCTTTACAACCAGGCGCCCATCTGTATAACGAGAGGAATACATTTCAGTCTTTTTTTACTTTCAAGTGTTGAAATTGGGAGCCCGCCCAGATAACAGAGGCATAAATTCAGTCTTTTTATTTTTAAGTGTCGAAGTTGGGAGCCCGCCCAGATAATAGAGGCATACTTTCAGTCTTTTATTTTAAGTGTTGAAATTGGGAGCCCGCCCAGATAATAGAGGCATACATTCAGTCTTTTATTTTAAGTGTTGAAATTGGGAGCCCGCCCAGATAACAGAGGCATACATTCAGTCTTTTTATTTTTTAAGTGTTGAAATTGGGAGCCCGCCCAGATAACAGAGGCATACATTCAGTTTTTACTTTCAAGTGTTGAAATTGGGAGCCCGCCCATAATAACAGAGGAATACATTCAGTCTTTAATTTTAAGTGTTGAAATTGGGAGCCCGCCCAGATAACAGAGGCATACATTCAGTTTTTTTATTTCAGGTGTTGAAATTGGGAGCCCGCCCAGATAACAGAGGCATACATTCCACGTCTTTACCCATAGGAGACGCACTTCCTAAGTTCAGTTTTACCATAGGAGACGCACTTCCTAAGTTCAGTTTCACCGATAGGAGACGCACTTCCTAAGTTCAGTTTCACCGATAGGAGACGCACTTCCTAAGTTCAGTTTTACCATAGGAGACGCACTTCCTAAGTTCAGTTTCACCGATAGGAGACGCACTTCCTCAGTTCAGTTTCACCGATAGGAGACGCACTTCCTAAGTTCAGTTTTACCATAGGAGACGCACTTCCTAAGTTCAGTTTCACCGATAGGAGACGCACTTCCTAAGTTCAGTTTCACCGATAGGAGACGCACTTCCTAAGTTCAGTTTTACCATAGGAGACGCACTTCCTAGGTTCAGTTTCATCAATAGGAGACGCACTTCCTAAGTCAGTTTCACCATAGGAGACGCACTTCCTAAGTTCATTTCACCCATAGGAGACGCACTTCCTAAGTTTAGTTCTACCAATAGGAGACGCACTTCCTAAGTTCAGTTTTACCAATAGGAGACGCACTTCCTAAGCTAAGTTTTACCAGTAGGAGACGCACTTCCTAAGTCAGTTTCACCAATAGGAGACGCACTTCCTAAGCAAGTTTCACCAGTAGGAGACGCACTTCCTAAGCAAGTTTTATCAGTAGGAGACGCACTTCCTAAGATAAGTTTCACCGTAGGAGACGCACTTCCTAAGCAAGTTTCACCAGTAGGAGACGCACTTCCTAAGCAAGTTTTATCATTAGGAGACGCACTTCCTAAGATCAGTTTCACCATAGGAGACGCACTTCCTAAGTTTCAGTTTCACCAATAGGAGACGCACTTCCTAAGCAAGTTTCACCATAGGAGACGCACTTCCTAAAGTTCAGTTTCACCATAGGAGACGCACTTCCTAAGTTCAGTTTCACCCATAGGATACGCACTTCCTAAGTTTAGTTCTACCAATGGGAGACGCACTTCCTAAGTTCAGTTTTACCATTAGGAGACGCACTTCCTAAGAATAGGTTCACCAATAGGAGACGCACTTCCTAAGCAAGTTTCACCAATAGGAGACGCACTTCCTAAGCAAGTTTCACCAATAGGAGACACACTTCCTAAGTTAATTCCACCGATAGGAGACGCACTTCCTAAGATAAGTTTCACCAATAGGAGACACACTTCCTAAGTTAATTTCACCGATAGGAGATGCACTTCCTAAGTTTATTTCACCGATAGGAGACGCACTTCCTAAGTTTATTTCACCAATAGGAGACGCACTTCCTAGGTTCAGTTTCACCAATAGGAGACGCACTTCCTAAGCAAGTTTCACCAATAGGAGACGCACTTCCTAAGCAAGTTTCACCAATAGGAGACGCACTTCCTAAGTTTATTTCACCAATAGGAGACGCACTTCCTAGGTTCAGTTTCACCAATAGGAGACGCACTTCCTAAGCAAGTTTTACCCAGTAGGAGACGCACTTCCTAAGAACAGTTTTCCCAATAGGAGACGCACTTCCTAAGCAAGCTTCACCAGTAGGAGACGCACTTCCTAATTTGATTCATTTTAAGTTCGACCATAGGAGACACCATTCCTAGTCCAGTTTTTTGAAGTTTACCCGTAGGAGACGCACTTCCTAGTCGAGATTTTATTCATAGGAGACGCACTTCCTAGTTCTAGTCACTGAAGTTTTCACCCTTATGAGACACACTTCCTAGTTTAGCTCATTTCGATTCAACCATAGAAGACACACTTTCTAGTTTGAGTCATTGAGGTTTCTATTTTAGCAGACACATTTGCTAGCAAGAGTTTTGGTTTTACTCAGAGGAGATGCACATCCTAGCCTAGTCTTTAGTTTACTCTCATCATTGAATCAGTAGTGTAAGTGAGTTACAATTTTGCTAACGACTCACAAATCTTCCCAGTACAAACTGGGTTAGAAAATTTTGTTTGTTTTGTTTGTTTTGATTGTCAGGGACCCGCCTGTAGAACAGAGGTTGTTGCGTGTCGAAGATAGAAGAAGTCAGGGGTCCGCCTGTAGAACGGAGAAACATTTTTCAAAATCAAGCAGTGACCCACTGGAAGGCAGAAGGCTACAACAAAAATCCCCAGCACTCAATCCAAGATAGAAGCAACAAGAAGCTCGCCCCAAGAATGCAAGTCAACAGTCTGAGAGGGTCAACAAAAGCTAGTCACAAAAAAAAAACAAAAAAAAAAAAGAAAAGAAGAAAAATGAATGAATCCAAAGCACGGAAGTGGAGAACAGATGTAATCTGCTCAAGAACTAGCACCTACAACTAGCAAGTATCAAGGTTCAAATCCAAAGTCTGTATGAAGCACCATTCAAGACTCAAGACCAAGTTTCAGAAGACTTAAGAGATAGGGATCCTTGTAACTAGTAGCTGATAGGCTTAGTTAGTCTTTTTCAGTTTTCATTTTTGTTGTAATGACAGGACCGCGGACCGGAACCTCAACGGAACGGCACCTCGATCGGCTCTCCACCTCGGTACCCTCTACCATCTCTCTCATTCCCGAACTACACGTGGCCTGATTCCTGTATAACCAAGGATATGTAGGCAGCTCAGATACCAGGGCTCGGTCACATTCCCTCCCTTTCCTTAAGTGTAGTCCGTCCAAGTAATGGTCGGGTCAAAAACACGTCTAGTCGTTCTTTGTCGGAAAACTCTTCGTGTTTCCAGTCAAAGAGGGGCAGCTGTAAGCACGTGATTTTTGACCCTCCCCGGGAATTTTTACGTTCTTAAGCTTAAATATCTAATTTAGGACTAGTATAGCTATTTTAACTATTTTTTACTTTATTTCGTTGCAAAAAGAAAATTTCAAAAAAATATATATATAAATTTTAGTTTATGTATTTCCCATAAACTTGAAAAATACAAAAATTGCACTTTATTTTTGTACCTTATATAATTTCGAAAAAATACAAAAATAATAATTCTATTAAAGTTTTATAGGCATTTTTAACTTTGAAAAAATACAAAAATATTACCTCATATTTTATCTTAATATTTTAAAACGAAAATTACAAAAACAAAATAGTTTTATTAATATTTTGTAGCTATTTTAAACCTTGAAAAAATATTTAAAAAAGATATAGTTTTGTTTAAATACTAGTCTTATTTTTGGTAGTTATTTTGCTTACATAGGACTAGTTAAGCAACGTGTTTCTATTTCTCGGGTCCGGGCAAAAGAATAATATTCGGGTTCAAACTACCCGGTTTTAGGCCTAATTTTCGGACCGAGCCCATAATAAACCGTGTCCAGGACACGTGGGGAACCCCACCACGCGTGGGGGACATATGCCTCGAACCCCACCACGCGTGGGGCTCATTTTCACGGGAAAAACATTACAAAACGCGGACAGACTTTGAGGGATGGGGGGACTTTTTTAAAAAATTGAAAAAAAAGGGTACTGTTGCTCTTTCTTCTTCATAAAAAAGAAGGAAAGGAAACCTGGGGGGAGGAAACAAAAGAAAACGAATGGGACAGGATTTTGGAAGATTTTGAGGACTATTGTTCAATCTTCTTCTTCAACAAGAAGAAGAAGAGAAAACCCTACTGCAAAACGATCTCAGCCCCCCCCCCCCAGCGTCGAAAGCCCACCAGCGAAACCACCTCCTCCCTCACGTCCGAACAGCCCCCCTCCACTGTCCGAACACCACCCCAAACAGCTCCCCCCCAGCTCCTCACCTCCTGCCCAAACTCCATCTCCACCCCATCGACCACCCGCCAGCAGACCCCTCCATTGTTCGAGCTTCTTCTTCCTAAAGAAGAAGAAGCAGAAAACCTAAAACCATCGTCCAAAACCACCGGTAAACCCCCCACGTACCAGCTCCAGTCCGTCGACCCACCAGCTCCTCACCACAACCCAACACCACGACCAACAGTTTTCCCCGTCGTCAAGTCCGCCATTTTCAGTCCGCCATTTCCAGTCCAAGGTCATCAACCTCCAAGCAGTCGTAACTGCGTTTCGCGAGCAGTTGTGGGTCGCTGCGACCCCGCCTTGCCGAGTTTTCTGTTTTCCGTCGAGGTCCGGTACGTCGAGGTGCTGTCCGAGGTTCCGTCGTTGTTCTTCGTTCAGAGAGGTCCTGTTCGAGTTCCGTAAGAAGCACTGTTTGTCGTTCTAGGATTGTCGAGGTTCGAAGGTTGGTGTTCTTCATCCTTTGTTTCATTTCATTCATTTTGCATATTATGGTTCAAGGCAATAAATGAAAATATTCGATATGTATGAATGTCAACAATGCAATTTTGTTGTTGTGTTAAAAATGGTATTTTATGTTTAGTTACTGCATGCTCAAAGTTAATGTGAGCATATGAACGAGGTTATTCTATTTTTCATTTTTTTTATGGATATTATTACCGGTTAGAATCATTTTTTTGTTTAATCTCGGATGGCTTCACTAGTAGGAAATTGTAGTTGTTTTAAGTTTGCCCTTAAAAAGTGAAAATGAGACGAGCCTCGCAAAAAAAAAAAAAGAAAAAAAAAAGAAAAAAAAATGCACAAGCCGCGGGGCCCTCTAAACGTATATATTAAATACTTAGATTCCGGGACGGGCCGTTTAGCAAGTTTCACGGCCCTACCCCAAAAATAATAATGCGCTAGTTGCTTTAGGCGCGCCTTTAATAATGTTATCTCCCTAAACTCGGGTGCACATTTATGTGACCCAAATCCAAATCTCAACGGAGTCGAAATATGTCTTTAGTCACGGGCGCATTGATTGTGGCGTGGCCCGAGATGCATTTTCATGACGTTGCAAATTCTTTTTAAAAAAAAATAAGAATGAGATGAGCCTCGCCAAATAAAAACACAAATTGTGGGGCCCTCAGTAAAAACTTGTTTAAATTACTTAGAATTCAGGAGGGTTGTTTAGCGAATTTCACGGCCTCCGCAAAAAATAATAATGCGCTAGTTGCTTTAGGCGCGTCTTTAATAATTCAATTTTCTTAAACTCGGGTGTGCATTTCATGCGACCCAAATCCAAATTCTAAAACATCAAATAAAATATGTTTCGGATTGTGGGTGCATTTCATGTGACACAGTCCAAAGATATGTTTTAAGCGATGTTCACATTTCTTAATAATAATAATTAATAAAGCGGTTAAAAGATAAAATTTGCACATGGTTCATAATTGTATTAAAAATCAGATAAATAAGCCGAATATAACAGTTGAGCGACCGTGCTAGAACCACGGAACTCGGGAATGCCTAACACCTTCTCCCGGGTTAACAGAATTCCTTATCCGGATTTCTGGTACGCAGACTGTAATATAGAGTCATTATTTTCCTCGATTCGGGATTAAAATTGGTGACTTGGGACACCCTAAATCTCCCAAGTGGCGACTCTGAAATAAATAAACCAATCCCGTTTCGATTGTCCTTTAATTGGAAAAACTCCCCTGCGCCCCCGGGCGCGGAAAAAGGAGGTGTGACAGCTCTGGCGACTCTGCTGGGGAACCTTAACCCAGAACCACTGGTTCAGGGTTAGAAATTCGAGCTTAGATAAATTGTTATATTTGGCTTTATCTGATTTTTTACATGTTTTAAGCCTAATGAGCTAAATGTTGCTTTTACCGCTTTGATATTATGTGAACTGTATATAAATTGTGCCGAAATCCATCTTCTCTCTGAGTCTTCTAAATCATGAAGAAGGGCGTACTTCGTATGACTTCTTTTCTGTATAGTGTCAAATCCCAATTTAGAACGAGGTTCGGATAAGTTGCTAAGCCGGTGAAGCTTCTGTATTCCCGGTACGCTGCCCCCCCTCGGCTCGAGCTGTCCGCTCGGGTAAGCCAGGTCTAGAACAAACACCCAGGTTCTGAACCTAGTATAACAAAGCCACATGCCGGATCCCTAGTAGGAACGTTTATTTGCATCATGTGCATTTGACTTAGGGGACTCAACACAGGGGTTGGGTCCGTCTAGGACAAGCAACCTGAAAATAATAGACAATCTTTCGGCATCCTATGTGCTACATGTTGTATTTAGTCAAGGGCGTATGGGTCATTGGGTCATTTCCAGCATGATGTTATTTTAATCAAAGCATGGGGAACATTTGTGGAATCCAAGAAGCCTTGGAATTCCCTATGTCCCCCACGCTTGCTTTTGGGAAAACACATGGGGAACATTTGTGGAATCCAAGAAGTCTTGGAATTCCCATATGTCCCCCACGCTTCATATGTTGGGAAAAGCGCATGGGAGCATTTGCGGAATCCAAGAAGTCTTGGAAATCGTTATGTCTCCCATGCCACATTTTTGAAAGAAATAATAAATAATAAAAAAAAATTACAAATAAAACAAAGCATGAAAATTCAAAAAAGATTTTGTATGTTTTCATTATTTTCCACAGATTAAAAATAAATCGTGAAAAAAGAGGAGAAAATAACAGCATAGCAGTCCGAGTAGAGTCGAAACTCTGCCGAAATTCTAAAAAATGAAAAAATGTCTTGTTAGTTTGTTATATTAAAAGCAAAGGAAAAATAAAAAAAAAATCACCATTGTTCTGTCTGTTTTTAAAAAAATATTAAGAGAATAGTTTGTTTTGCCATTAAATGAAAATGAAAAAGAGTTTGTTTTTTTTTAAAAAAATGTTTTATTTTATTTTATTTTGTTTGTCTATGAAAATGCCAGAAATAAAAATAAAAAGAGTTTTATTATTTGTTCCAAAAATAAGTATATATATAATCCAAAAAAAAAAAAAATTCAAAAGAAAGTTCAAAATTCAAAAAAGAGATAAAATAGATAAATAAAAATCCGAAAATATTTTTCTTCTTTAGAAAATTCAGAAAAAAAAAACATTTTAGAAGCATTTCTTTTATTAAAGGTAAAATTTCAAAAAAAAAATTTCTTCTTCTTCTTTAGAATAAAAAAAAAAAGAAAAAAAAAGCAAATGAAATTCAAAAATATATCTTAGAAGTGTTTCTTTTAAAAAGAAAATCAATCAAAAATAAAAAATATACTTCCTTTCTTCTTTTAAAGTAGTTCTTTCAAATTCAAAAAAAGTTAGTTCATCTACTTATCCTTGATTGACCGAACTACGCGGATTTGATTCTCACCGGATGTGAGATACGTAGGCAACCTCATCGGGTCCAACCCCACCTTCTCAAAAAGAAGGAATGTTTTATGTTTTTCGTTAATTCGTTTGTTTGTTATAAATGAAAATAATAGAATAATAGTCTATTTGATTGTTGTGAAAATAATAATAAAATAAAAAAAATATAGAAAATGGAAAAGGGTCCTCTCAAAAACAGTTTATTTAACCGAACTACGCGGGTTTGATTCTCACCGGGTGTGAGATACGTAGGCAACCCTCATCGGGTCCAACCCCCCCTTTCAATAAAAAAGGCGGGAACATGTCAATTTTTTATTCATAAATAAGTCGGGTGATGTCCAACTTCCCCTTTTACAAAAAATAGCAAAAATATATGTCAAATTTCATAAAGAAGTCGGGTGACGCTGTTTTATCAAGACATAGCCGAATGTTCCCGAAAGGGACGCCGGAAGGCTGACTTTGCATAAACAGCCACTTTTGAGTCATTTTTAAGACTTGGTCTAGTTGACCCCCACAGCCTAAAAATCTTCGTCCCCGAGACGTTGAAAGGCCGTGTTTGCAATATTGACTTTTCTAATTTGAAAAACAATGAAAAAAGAGTTATAAATAAGTCAGGTGATGCTGTTTTGTCATAAATAGCCGAATGTTCCCGAAAGGGACGCCGGAAGGCTGACTTGGCATAAACAGGCACCTTTGGGTCATTTTGAGATATGGACCCACACAGCCTTAAGAAAGCTTCGTCCCCGAGACGATGAAGGGCCGTGTTTAGAACACCAAGTCTTTTACTGTAATTTGGAAAGAAAAAAAAATCAAAGAGTCAGCGGTCATGTGAATGCCGTCTTTTGTCATAATAAGCCGAGCCAGCTTCGGCCGCGTCTTAAACCGTTCTTGCCGAAATAGCCTTAGAGTATCTTTCAGTTGTCGAAAGGTTATTTTCGTAAAAGAATGGACAAGTTTTAAAGTGTCAAAATAATCCTCCCCGGCCTCAAAATTCATGTGAAAATTGGAAGGGGCCACATTTGCAAAAATAACCGTTTGGTTGTGCATTTGTCGAACAGAGAAAGGGAGCTGGAATTTTGTTTTTAAGTCTACCAATCTTTTGATTAAAATAGGCGGGTTGTTTGATTTTCAAGTTGGTAGGTCATCTTTAAACCTTTGAAACCCAGTTTGTTTTAATAGGAAAAGTGAAAAGAAAAAGTGTTCATTATTGTTTATCTTTTATTGAGTCACGAACTACGCAAGGTCTGATTCATGCGGGGTCATGATACGTAGGCAATCTCCATAAGATTCGACCACAACAAAAGAAAAAAGAATGAAAAAAAAGAATGAAAAAAGGGAAAAGAAAAAAATGAAAAAAAAAACAACCTGAAGAAAAATGAAAAAGAAAAAAAATCGAAAAAAAAGGAAAGTAAAAACATCGAAAAAAAAGAAAAAGAAAAAAGATGTTGCCAATAATGAGGACCGGCTGAGTCCATTCTAACCTGTTTGTTTTGCAAATAAAGTTAAGGTGGTTGGTTTGTGGTAAGCCAGACAATGACACCCAGAATCCTTTACTTGCACCTCATGGTGCACACTCTGCGAGGATCAGGCCTGATGACAGAAGCATTCGAATCCTGTTGGAAACTTGTTGACGGAGATATGGAAGCTGGTAATGGTCTCGGCAGTATTGATGCAAAGCTCAGGGGCTAAGATGCCAGTTCTTGATAAAATCGGGGGCCGCTCCGTTCCTGGTTAGCAAGAGAGAAGCTGTTGATGGCTTATTTTGTTGTCATTTCGGTTGTTCGGATTATTCTTAGGGTTGTAATCCAAGTATTATCTTGTGTCAAACCTTCATATCTTTCCATTTTGTCATATAAGTTTGTTCAAGTTTTGTCGAGGCTGGGTTAGAATTTTATTCTGGTTGTTTTGTTTGTCTGGTCATTCAAACCATGTTCACCGGTAATCTAATGCAAAATCCGGTCCTTTTTATTTCCAGTTTTCTTTTGTTTAGTCCTGTTATCATTTTTTATTCAATGCCGATTCTAGGGACATGACATGCGCACCCAGTTTGGGCCTAATCTCAAAAGTTAATCATAAAACCCTGGAAAGGCGATTCAGACCATTTAAAGGAAATAAGGACGGTTGAGATTATTCAGAGCTCGAGTCATGCGGAACTGGGGCAAGTTGAACACAAAGAAAACCGTTAAAGAAAGGTTCGCCTAAATTGGCATGAGGGTCATTCATAATAATGAGAATGAGAGTGTCGCCCAACGGTGCTTTAGAAGTGACAAATGAACAAACATATGTTGAACATAATTGTCAAGTCCAGCACCATCGGAAGAGACTATAAATCTATTGTTTAAATTGTGTTGTTTGCACTTGGCATGTTTTGAAGACTGGAATGACGAAGGCATTTTGTTCTGCTACCCAAACACTTTATCCTTCGTTAACCCCTTTTGAGCCTTATTTATTTTCTTTCATACCCCTCGTTCGGAATCGGTAGCAACGAAAAAGAAGAAAAAAAGAGAAAGAAAGAAAACAAAAACGACAAAAAGAAAGGAGAAATGAGAAAGGAAAAAAAAAAGAAAAGAAAAGAAATTAATAACAAAGAGAAAAAAAAGAAAATCAAATGAAAAGAGGAATTGGGAACTACGTTTGACCTGATTCCTCAAAGAGGATACGTAGGCGCTTCACGGCTCGGTCATAGTTTTGAAAAATGAAAAAAAAACAATCAAAATATCCCCAAGCAAGAAACTGGGGCAAAAGTTGCGTTTGTTGTAAATAAATCTAATTCCGAAGGTTGTAATTAATAACCCGAAATCGATTCATTTTTGAGCCTTTAATACCCTTTCTTTCTAGCCCTATCCAAAACCCACATTACGGTCCAAAGAAAGACCTTCTGACCAGTCTTCAAAAGATGCCAAGTCAGACAAATAAGATTCTTACCGGCGAACATAACATTCTGTTTCCACAACAGAAAGGACTCTAATCTCCAACAAAAAGAGTCATGCCGGCAACACTCCAAATTCCCAGCTGGAAAGTGATACAAATGAGAGAGTCTTATTGGTGAAAACCTTCACAGACACCATAAGGCGATAAAAGCTGAGAGAAAACCAAAATGAGAGAGGCTTGATAGTGAAAACCCTTCGGGCACTACAAGTCGAATAAGAGTGAGAATCAGATGGGGAATCGCCAATTGAAGATCTTGAAAGAGGATTGACGGTAAAGGATAGGCCCCATATGCATGTCATGGCCATTAGAGTCGGTATCTGCATTTGATATATTTTTATTTATTTATAGTTTCTTTTGTAAAAGAGTCATCGTTTCCTTTGTCTTTTATTTTGTTTCTATTATCTTTCTCCTTTCATAAAAAATTTCCCCAATAGAGTCTGTCCAGTCAGAACAAGTATGAAATGACTTCAAAATATGCCATCAGCTTTCCAAGATGAGATCTGACTAGTATATCCAAATGGTATAGTCAGCGAGGAACAAGCGCGAGGCCAGTGTCAAAAAAGATATCCCCAGCAAAGGGAAATTGACAAAAGGATTAACGAGCGTCAAGAGAGATATCCTTGTCAAACCCAAGGTTATAAACCTCAAAGGCCAAGGCCCATGAACAGAGCAAGGAGAGCAGTGGGCATGATTTGGCGAAATCCATACTAGACTAAAAGGTCGGGAAAATGCCAGTTTCCGAGCTATGCCACAAAAGAAGAGGGATATCTCCAGCAGGAAGGGATTATCCCCAGCACATAATATCATCCTCAACAAGTTGTGGAACACAGAGCAAGGAGGGAGAAAGGGAGAACCATCCCAGCAGGAGTATCACAGCCAACCACCATGTTTTAAACTAACAAATTTTGTTTGATTTGAAACAGGTAAAGGAAATGGCATTGATGCAGAAGCGCATGCCACAAGGGATATTATCAAACTGGGGCAGAAAATTTTCCTTCCATTTAGAAAATTTTCTGGAAGTCAGGTACCCTCAGCTGATAACATTTTACCACCCAACAGGTAAGTAAATCAAGGGAGGTAGTCTTTGAAGGAAGAAGCTATGCAAAAACAAAACAAAAAAAAAGAGGAATAAAAAAAAGAATAATAATAAAAAATGGGGAAGGTAGAAAAGGAAAATTCATCCCAATCCCCAGCAAGTATTCGAGGTAAGACATTTTCAAGTCTTAAAGATATTTTGGGTTCATCCTCCCTCAAATAGGATCTGTTGGGTTCATCCGCCCTAAAATAGGATCTGTTGGGTTCATCCGCCCTCAAATAGGATCTGTTGGGTTCATCCGCCCTCAAATAGGATCTGTTGGGTTTATCCGCCCTCAAATAGGATCTGTCGGGTTCATCCGCCCTCAAATAGGATCTTTTGGGTTCATCCGCCCTCAAATAGGATATGTTGGGTTAATCCGCTCTCAAATAGGATATGTCGGGTTCATCCGCCCTCAAATAGTTTTATTAATATTTTGTAGCTATTTTAAACCTTGAAAAAATATTTAAAAAAGATATAGTTTTGTTTAAATACTAGTCTTATTTTTGGTAGTTATTTTGCTTACATAGGACTAGTTAAGCAACGTGTTTCTATTTCTCGGGTCCGGGCAAAAGAATAATATTCGGGTTCAAACTACCCGGTTTTAGGCCTAATTTTCGGACCGAGCCCATAATAAACCGTGTCCAGGACACGTGGGGAACCCCACCACGCGTGGGGGACATATGCCTCGAACCCCACCACACGTGGGGCTCATTTTCACGGGCAAAACATTACAAAATGCGGACAGACTTTGAGGGATGGGGGGACTTTTTAAAAAAATTGAAAAAAAAGGGTACTGTTGCTCTTTCTTCTTCATAAAGAAGAAGGAAAGGAAACCTGGGGGGAGGAAACAAAAGAAAACGAATGGGACAGGATTTTGGAAGATTTTGAGGACTACTGTTCAATCTTCTTCTTCAACAAGAAGAAGAAGAGAAAACCCTACTGCAAAACGATCTCAGCCCCCCCCCCCAGCGTCGAAAGACCCCAGTCCCGCCAACCTCCCTCACGTCCGAACAGCCCCCCCTCCACTGTCCGAACACCACCCCAAACAGCTCCCCCCAGCTCCTCACCTCCTGCCCAAACTCCATCTCCACCCCATCGACCACCCGCCAGCAGACCCCTCCATTGTTCGAGCTTCTTCTTCCTAAAGAAGAAGAAGCAGAAAACCTAAAACCATCGTCCAAAACCACCGGTAAACCCCCCACGTACCAGCTCCAGTCCGTCGACCCACCAGCTCCTCACCACAACCCAACACCACGACCAACAGTTTTCCCCGTCGTCAAGTCCGCCATTTTCAGTCCGCCATTTCCAGTCCAAGGTCATCAACCTCCAAGCAGTCGTAACTGCGTTTCGCGAGCAGTTGTGGGTCGCTGCGACCCCGCCTTGCCGAGTTTTCTGTTTTCCGTCGAGGTCCGGTACGTCGAGGTGCTGTCCGAGGTTCCGTCGTTGTTCTTCGTTCAGAGAGGTCCTGTTCGAGTTCCGTAAGAAGCACTGTTTGTCGTTCTAGGATTGTCGAGGTTCGAAGGTTGGTGTTCTTCATCCTTTGTTTCATTTCATTCATTTTGCATATTATGGTTCAAGGCAATAAATGAAAATATTCGATATGTATGAATGTCAACAATGCAATTTTGTTGTTGTGTTAAAAATGGTATTTTATGTTTAGTTACTGCATGCTCAAAGTTAATGTGAGCATATGAACGAGGTTATTCTATTTTTCATTTTTACCATGGATATTATTACCGGTTAGAATCGTTTTTTTGTTTAATCTCGGATGGCTTCACTAGTAGGAAATTGTAGTTGTTTTAAGTTTGCCCTTAAAAAGTGAAAATGAGACGAGCCTCGCAAAAAAAAAAAAAAAATAAAAAGAAAAAATGCACAAGCCGCGGGGCCCTCTAAACGTATATATTAAATACTTAGATTCCGGGACGGGCCGTTTAGCAAGTTTCACGGCCCTACCCCAAAAATAATAATGCGCTAGTTGCTTTAGGCGCGCCTTTAATAATGTTATCTCCCTAAACTCGGGTGCACATTTATGTGACCCAAATCCAAATCTCAACGGAGTCGAAATATGTCTTTAGTCACGGGCGCATTGATTGTGGCGTGGCCCGAGATGCATTTTCATGACGTTGCAAATTCTTTTTAAAAAAAAATAAGAATGAGATGAGCCTCGCCAAATAAAAACACAAATTGTGGGGCCCTCAGTAAAAACTTGTTTAAATTACTTAGAATTCAGGAGGGTTGTTTAGCGAATTTCACGGCCTCCGCAAAAAATAATAATGCGCTAGTTGCTTTAGGCGCGTCTTTAATAATTTAATTTTCTTAAACTCGGGTGTGCATTTCATGCGACCCAAATCCAAATTCTAAAACATCAAATAAAATATGTTTCGGATTGTGGGTGCATTTCATGTGACACAGTCCAAAGATATGTTTTAAGCGATGTTCACATTTCTTAATAATAATAATTAATAAAGCGGTTAAAAGATAAAATTTGCACATGGTTCATAATTGTATTAAAAATCAGATAAATAAGCCGAATATAACAGTTGAGCGACCGTGCTAGAACCACGGAACTCGGGAATGCCTAACACCTTCTCCCGGGTTAACAGAATTCCTTATCCGGATTTCTGGTACGCAGACTGTAATATAGAGTCATTATTTTCCTCGATTCGGGATTAAAATTGGTGACTTGGGACACCCTAAATCTCCCAAGTGGCGACTCTGAAATAAATAAACCAATCCCGTTTCGATTGTCCTTTAATTGGAAAAACTCCCCTGCGCCCCCCGGGCGCGGAAAAAGGAGGTGTGACAGTTAGAACTTCGACAACCGAACTCGAACAGGAAATAGAACAAAGTAACAGCGACTGGGTTAGCGAACACCCAATTGGAACAACAAACTCTGAACCGGCAGGCGAACCTTGACTCCTTAACGTTTCAGTTTAACTCCATGTTTAAGAATCACAACCAAAATGTTAGAAAGCAGAAACAGAAGTCCGAAATTAGAATAAGCAACCAGAATTTGTTTTTTTTTTAAAAAAACAAAACCCACGAAAAATCTGAAAAATAGAATGATGAAAGGAAAAAAAACCCTTCCAACCCCTCGACTCTGTCCGAAAACCCCAAATATATATCCCCTCTCGAATCTTCTTCTCCTCTTCTCCAAGAAATCTCGTGTGGGGACCTTAACAAAATTCGAAAATCCCGTTTTTAACAAAAATCAGAAAATGGAAGTCTTGGATCAAATTTTAATCCAATGGCTCCCATTTTCCAACATTTATTTCAAGGACTTGAATTTTTTGTTTAAACAAAAGAAATAGAAGAGGAAATCCGCGTGAATCAGATTGAAATGATGAGATTTGGTACGATTTAAGTGACGTGAAATAAGGAGAGGAGAGGAGGGGGGGACCATGGGACTAGGACGAGTGAACTCGCCGGGTTTGGACCAGTTCCGACAAGTTTGAGAGTGGTGAGGGACGCGGGCAGAGGCGTTGGGGTGGGGCGTCATTTTGTTAGTGTTTAGGTTTAGGGTTAGGAATTATTAGGGTTTTATATGGTATGGGGAAATAATATGGGATGTTGGATTAAAAGGGGTGAATGGCTAGGATTTAGTTGGGAAAATGGGGCGGGTAGATGGGTTAATCTGGTTTGGGCTTGGGGCGTGGGTCAGGGTTATCCGATTTTGGGCTTCTTTTTGCTCGAAATTGGGCCAAAATATTTGGGACTTTTAACTCTTTTAAACAATAAATAGACAAAACTTGATCCTTTCTTTTAAAATGATTTAAAATTAATTATGATTAATTAAAGTAAAATATGTCATACTATGAAACTATATATTTTTTTATATATCATTTTTATATAAATTATTATATTCAAAAATAAAAGTAAAAAATCATGGTAAAAACAAAAGATATGGCTACAAAATATTAATAACCTAAACTAAATAGAAATAAGGTAAAATATGAAACTATATATATATATAGTTTTTTTCTTTTTTTTTGTGCCTTAAAAATAGAATTAAAATTAGTAATAAAGTAAAATCCTATAGAAACAAACCCAAATAAATATTCTAAATATACTAGGACTATTAGAGGTGATTCTAATGCGTGGGTCAAAAATTACATGTCTACAGCTGCCCCTCTTTGACGGGAAACACAAAGTGTTTTCAGACAAAGAATAACAAGACATGTTTTTGACCCGACCCTTATTTAGAGAGACAAAAATTAAAACAAAAGAGAATGTGACCGAGCCCTAGTATCTGAGCTGCCTGCATATCCTTGGTTATAAAGGAATCATGCCACATGTAGTTCACAAGTGAGAAGGATGATGGAGTACCGAGGTGGAGAGTCGAGTGAAGTGCCGTCGAGGTTCCGGTCCACGGTTCCTGCCATTACATAAAAAATAAAAGGAAAAATTAGAGCAAAAGTAAAAGGAAAATACAAGATCCTATCTACTTCTTGTCTTGAACCTTCCGTGAATCTCTACTTGATCTTCAATATGCAACTGAAAAATGGACCATGTTCTTCAGGCGGGCTCCTGGCGCTTCTTGAATTCGCGAATTGAAGTAACTCTGAAATGAATTCCCTCATTCTCCAGGCGGGCGCCTGCCAATAGCTTGACTTTGGTATAAAATGAGTTCCCTCGTTCTCCAGGTGGGTGCCTGATTTCCAAGACTTGAATTGTATTCCTTCGTTATCCAGGTGGGCTCCTGATTGCTACAAAACAGTCAAAACAAAAGAATTTTTTTTGCCCCAATTTGGGATCTGAGCATATTTGTGAGTGTTAATCGGATCATGTTACCTACAGAGCTCTAAGAATTTAAAAGCTAAATCCCATTATCCAGGAGGGGCCTGAAAACATCAAATTAAATCTCATCTTAAGAGTGATAACTTTAAGGCTAAATTATATTTTCTAAAGGGAGAACTTACGCTAAAACTTAAAATTAAATCCCATTATCCAGGAGAGTCCTGAAAACTTTAAATCAAATCTCATTATCCAGGAGGGTCCTGAAAATTTAAAAACTAAATCCCATTATCCAGGAGGGTCCTGAAAACTTTTAAATTAAATTCCATTATCCAAGAGGGTCCTGAAAATTTAAAAACTAAATCTCATTATCTAGGAAGGTCCTGAAAACTTTTAAAATTAAATCTCATTATCCAAGAGGGTCCTGAAAACTCTTAAAATTAACTCTCATTATCCATGAGGGTCCTGAAAATTTAAAAACCAAATCCCATTATCCACCAGGGTCCTGAAAACTTTTAAAAATTAAATCACATTATCCAGGAGGGTCTTGAGAACTCTTAAAATTAACTCCCATTATCCAGGAGGGTCCTGAAAATTTAAAAACTAAATCCCATTATCCAGGAGAGTCCTGAAAATTTAAAAACTAAATCCCATTATCCGGGAGGGTCCTGAAAACTTTTTAAAATTAAATCTCATTATCCAGGAGGGTCCTCAGAACTTTTAAAATTAACTCCCATTATCCAGGAAGGTCCTGAAAATTTAAAAACTAAATCTCATTATCCAGGAGGGTCCTGAAAACTTTTAAAATTAAATCCTATTATCCAGGAGGGTCCTGAAAGCTTTTAAAATTAAATCTCATTATCCATGAGGGTCCTAAAATCTTTTAAAATTAAATCTTATTATCCAGGAGGGTCCTGATAACTTTTAAAATTAAATCTCATTATCTAGGAGGGTCCTGAAAATTTTAAATTAAATCCTATTATCCAGGAGGGTCCTGCAAATTTTAAATTAAATATCATTATCCAGGTGGGACCTGAGAACTTTTAAAATTAAATTCCATTATCTAAGAGGGTCCTGAAAATTTAAAAACTAAATCCCATTATCCAGGAGAGTCCTGAAAACTTTTAAAATTAAATATCATTATCCAGGAGGGTCGCTCTTAAAATTAACTCCCATTATCCAAGAGGGTCCTGAAAATTTCAAAAGTAAATCCCATTATTCAGGAGGGTCCTGAAAATTTTAAAAACTAAATACCATTATCCATGAGGGTCCTGAAAACTTTTAAAATTAAATCACATTATCCAGGAGGGTCCTGAGAGCTTTTAAAATTAAATCTCATTATCCAGGAGGGTCCTGAAATATTTTAAAATTAAATCTCATTATTCAGAAGGGTCCTGAGAACTTTTAAAATTAAATCCCATTATCCTGGAGGGTCCTGAAAATTTTAAATTAAATCCCATTATCCAGGAGGGTCCTGAGAACTTTTAAAATTAAATTCCATTATCCGGGAGGGTCCTGAAAATTTAAAAACTAAATCCCATTATCTAGGAGGGTCCTGAAAACTTTTAAAATTAAATTCCATTATCCAAGAGGGTCCTGAGAGCTCTTAAAATTAACTTCCATTATCCAGGAGGGTCCTAAAAATTTAAAAACTAAATCCCATTATCCAGGAGGGTCTTGAGAACTTTTAATGAACTTACCTGAGCCATGCTCTCATCTTGGAGGATTCTGAACAGAATTTCTTGCTCTCTGAACCATGCTTTTCCATGGGAGGTCCCTATGGATTAAAAATATTTCTTGCCCCTGTTTCAGAAAAATCTTATTAGTTTGAAAACATGGTGGTTAGTTTGTGGCATCATTGCTGAGCGTCTGCTTCCGCCACTGCCATGCTTCATTCTGATTAGCTGCTTCGGGCTAGCAAGGAGTTGTTTGACCTTTTGATTGGAACTGGACCACAAAATCTCTGTATGACCTGAGTCTCTCACACTCACTTGCTACATTGTGTTTTCATTTGAAAGTTGATGAATCCTTGTATTTTCTCAAAATTCAAGAATTACTTAATTGGCTGAACCTCAGTTATCACCATACTGCTTACTCTAAATCAAGTCAATTGTGATGTGCCTGGCCGGACTGCGCTTTGTGCAATTTAGAGGCTGGTAGTAAGCTTTTAAATCCTTTCCTGCTTGTTCAACAAGGGCTAACTCGAAAGAGACTCATAAAGATTGACTCAAAGTGAAATGATTTTTTACAAAAGGAACAAAGGAAAATTTTGAACACAGATGACTATATGAAGAAGAATGAGAAAAAGAAGATTTATCTGAGGGAAGCAGCCAGCTCCAATGATCATGACATGCATTTTGGACTGATTAGCCTAATCCACCCAAGCAATCATATTTTTAGTTTATGTCATGTCTTCATACTTCAAAAACCGGGTTTTCACTGATCCAATTGCTCTGTAAAGTCATGAGCCTCATTCGACTTGTAGTGCCCTAAATGGTTTTCACCAACAAGCCTCTCTCATTTGTTCATCCCTCAACTCACCATCGCCTTACGGTGTCCGCGAGGGTTTTCACCAATAAGACTCTCTCATTTTAAATTTTCTCTCAGCTCACCATCGCCTTTATGGTGCCCGTGGGGGTTTTCACCAATAAGACTCTCTCATTTTAGATTTTCTCTCCTGCGCCCATGAACAAAGTATTAACCATGATGTAAATCATACCTCTATCTCGCTTGACCTGGTATCCTCAAAGATTGATCGGAAGGTCTTTCTTTGGATCGTAATGTAGGCTTTTGGACAGGGTTAGAAAGAAAGGGTGACATGAAGGCTCAAACTAACTTAAAATGAAAAGGGGTTAAAATTACAACTTTTGGAATAAGATTTTTTCAAAACCAAAACTTTTGCCCAGTTTCTTTGGGTCTGGGGAATTTTAAATTTTTTCTTTTTCTTCCTTCTTCTTTTTTTTTTCTTTTCCTTCTTTTCTTCCTCTTTTTTTCTTTTTCCATTTTTTTCATTTTTCTTATTTTCACATTCATCATCATTTTTTCATTCTCTACTTCTACTACTGATTCCAAAAGAGGGGTATGAAAGAAAATAAATAAGGCTCAAAAGGGATAACAAAGGATAAAAGTGTTTGGGTAGTAGAACAAAATGCCTTCGTCATTTCAACTTTGAACATGCCAAGTACAAAATACAACTGACGGTAAGAAAAGAAATCATACATAGTACCTCTTAACCGCATCAGAATTAATAGCCATATCTATACATTTGCCTTCTATGTCTGTAAAATACAAAGCACCATTAGGTAACACTCTTGTCACTATAAATGGCCCCTGCCAGTTTGGGGCGAACTTGCCTTTAGCTTCAGCCTGATAAGGAAGGATGCGTTTCAATACCATCTGGCCCACTTCGAATTTCCGAGGACGCACCTTTTTGTTGTATGCTCTTGTCATTCTCTTCTGATACAATTGACCATGACATACTGCAGCCAACCTTTCTCATCAACCAAACTCAACTGCTCTAGCCGGGTTTTGACCCACTCATCATCATCAATTTCAGCTTCTGTATTGATCCGAAGGGATGGAATCTCAACTTCTGCAAGTATAACTGCCTCAGTTCCATATACCAGCAAATAAGGAGTTGCACTTACTGAAGTGCGAACAGTAGTGCGATAACCCAGTAAGGCAAAAGGCAACCTTTCATGCCACTGCTTAGAACCTTGAACCATCTTACAAAGTATCTTCTTTATGTTCTTGTTAACAGCCTCAACAGCTCCATTTGCCTTGGGGCGATACGGAGTGGAGTTCCGATGCATGATCTTGAACTGTTGGCATACCTCTTTCATCAAATGACTGTTGAGATTAGCAGCATTGTCTGTGATGATCACCTTGGGAATTCCGAACCGACAAATGATATTTGAATGAACAAAATCCACCACCGCCTTCTTGGTCACGGGCTTGAAAGTTACAGCTTCGACCTACTTGGTAAAGTAATCAATGGCCACCAGAATAAACATATGCCTGTTTGACGCTGCCGGCTCAATTGGTCCAATGACATTCATGCCCCAAGCAATAAAGGGCCAAGGTGCAGACATTGTGTGTAACTCAGATGGGGGAGAATGAATCAAATCACCATGTATCTGGCATTAATGACACTTGCGAGCAAAACTAATACAATCCTGCTCCATGGTGAACCAATAATAACCTGCTCGAAGTATCTTCCTAAATACACTAGAATGCACTTCGGCCATGATAGTTGAAGCTTCTTTAGCATCTATGCACCTTATAAGTCCTAAATACGAAGTCCTCTTGTACAAGATTCCTCCACTCGAGAAAAATCCACTAGCCAGACGTCGAATGGTTCTCTTTTGGTCACCTGTAGTATGTACTAGATATACCCCCGACCTGATGTATTCCTTGACATCGTGGAACCAAGGTTCGCCATCGATTTCCTATTCCACCACATTACAATAAGCATGTTGATCATGAACTTGGATATGCACGGGGTCGACATAAGCCTTGTCTGGATGATGTAACATTGACGCCAGAGTAGCCAAGGCATCAGCAATCTCATTATGAATCCTGGGAATATGTCTAAATTCAACCGACCTGAATCGTTGACAAAGATCATGCAAACATTGTCGGTACGGTACGAGCTTCAAATCTCGAGTCTCCCATTCTCCTTGAATCTGATGAACCAACAAATCTGAATCTCCCAGAACCAGTATTTCTTGGACTCCCATGTCTACAGCTAACCTCAAACCTAGAATTTATGCTTCGTATTCAGCCATGTTGTTGGTGCAATGAAATCGAAGCTGGGCTGTTACAAGGTAGTGTTGCCCTGTTTCAGATATAAGTCCAGCCCCTATTCCGACACCCTTCATGTTAGCAGCTCCATCAAAGAAGAGTTTCCAACCTGGCTTTTCATCACGGCCAACCTCGTCAACACACATGACCTCTTCATCAAGAAAATAAGTCTTCAGTGGCTCATATTCATCATCCACTGGATTCTCGGCCAAGTGGTCGGCCAAGGCTTTGGCCTTCATCGCGGTGTGAGTCACATAAATGATGTCAAACTCTGTAAGTAAAATCTGTCACTTCGCCAGCCTTCCCGTGGGCATAGGCTTCTGAAAGATATACTTTAGAGGATCCATGCGGGAAATGAGGTAAGTAGTGTAGGACGACAAATAATGCTTCAATTTTGTGCAACCCAAGTCAGGGCGCAACATGTCCTCTCAAGCAGAGTGTACTTAACCTCATAGGGAGTGAACTTCTTACTGAGATAATATATTGCTTGCTCCTTCTTTCCCGTGATGTCATGTTGACCCAATACACAGCCAAAAGAATTATCCAAGACTGTCAAATAGAGAATTAAAAGTCTTCCAGGCTCTGGTGGGACCAACATAGGTGGGTTCGACATGTACCTCTTAATCTTATTAAATGCTTCTTGACATTCGTCAGTCCACTTGACCGCATCATTCTTCTTCAGCAGCTTAAAGATGGGCTCACAGGTTGTCGTGAGCTAAGCAATGAACCTGCTGATGTAATTTAACCTTCCAAGCAAACTCATCACCTCGGTTTTGTTCTTTGGCGGCGGTAACTCTTGAATGGCTTTGATCTTCGACGGATCTAACTCAATGCCGCGTTTACTAACCACGAATCCCAGCAGCTTCCCCAACAGGACACCAAAATGCACATTTCGCTGGATTGAGCTTGAGGTTATACCTATGGAGTATTTGGAAAAACTTCCTCAAATCCTTAACATGGTTAGACTGCTTCTTTGACTTTATGATCATATCATCTACATAAACCTCGATCTCCTTGTGTATCATGTCATGAAATATGGTGGTCATCGCTCTCATGTAAGTTGCCCCAGCATTCTTCAAACCAAATGGCATTACCCGATAACAGTATGTTCCCCATGGCCTGATGAATGCGGTCTTTTCTGTGTCTTTCTCATCCATCAAGATCTGGTGATATCCTGCGTAACAGTCCACAAAAGACCAAATCTCGTGCTTGGAACAATTATCGATCAGAATGTGAATGTTCGGCAATGGAAAATCATCCTTTGGGCTTGCTTTGTTAAGATCACGGTAATCAACACAGACCCTGGTCTTACCATCCTTCTTTGGTATTGGCACAACATTGGCTAACCAAGTGGGATATCGAGTGACTCGAATGACCTTTGCAGTAAGCTGCTTTGTGATTTCTTCTTTGATCTTTACACTCATATCAATCTTGAACTTTCGCAACTTTTGCTTGACAGGAGGGGATGCTGGATCAGTTGGCAATTTATGAACTACCAGATCAGTTCTTAGGCCTGGCATATCGTCATATGACTATGCAAAGACATCTTTGTACTCAAACAATATTTTGATTATTTCCTCCTTAACTTGCGGTTCTAAATGCACACTTATCTTGGTTTCCCTAACATCATCCCGGTCCCCTAAATTGATTGCTTCAGTCTCACTCAAATTAGGCTTTGGTTTTTCTTCAAATTGTTTTAGCTCTTTACTGATTTCCACAAATGTTGCTTCTTCATCATATTCTATTTCATCATCATATTCTACTTCTTGGATTGTTATTTCAGAATTAGATTGGCTTTTAAGACTCGGCTGAAAACTCTTCATGCATGTCATGTCACTGCAACCAGCATAAAAAAAAACTGTACAAAAGAAAAAGAAAAGAACAAAATAAAACACTATTAAGAATAGCAGAAAACGGAAAATTGCATTTCATTGAAAATAAAAGGATAGCAGGGTTTGAACATCAAAACAAGAAAAAACTAAAAATCTGGATTACAACCCTGGAATTAGGGGTGGGCATTCGGTACTTCGGTTCGGTATTTAAGAATTTCGGTTCGGTATTTCGGTATTCGATTTATCAATTGTGTATACCAAATACCGTACCAAAATATTTCGGTACGGTTCGGTATTTCTTATTTTGATTCGGTATGGTTTCGGTACGGTTTCGGTTTAATACATATTCATGTTCCACGTACTACTAAGCACTAAGAGCCTAAGCATTAAGCAAGCAGGAACAACCACTAACGAGTAACGAGTAAACAATCTGCCATTCTACGTCTGCCAAACAATCTGCCAGTCCTCATTCTGCCTAACTAAATAAACAATCTGCCATTCTGCCTAACAAATAAACAAGTTTTCATGTTTTAATCTAAATATAAGTGGAACTGTAATACAATGCAACAAAAATAGAATTTCAATAGCAACCATAAGTGGATTTGAGACAGTTGCTTAAACACAGTGCATTTGAGACAGTCGCTTAAACACAGTGCAACAAGAGATGCACACACTGTGTAGGATTCAAGATATCCAACAAACCCTTCAACGTCTTAAGCCTAACGCAATTAGCCATTTGATATTCTTTCCAACTTATTCAGTAGGTATACTTAATCATTTCTTGTTCTTTTTTGATTCTTTATTTTCTTCCTAACTAAATTTTTAATCATTTTTATATAATATTATTACTTTTCCTAATTCTAACGACCTAATGCACCTTCCAATTAATTCATATTATTACATCAAAATGTTGGCTTCTGTTCTTTTCTCCGTGATTTTAATAAGATTTGTGATATGGTGGTATGGAATTAACAAGTTGTTTAATAGGATTGTATATCACTAACGGATATTGATCCAAAATTAAAGTGGCGAGTAACCATATTATTGTTAATTAGGTTAGTAAAATTTTCTTCATTTGATTAAACATAACTGAATGAAGAATGTAGAAGTTATGAAGCGGAATGAAGGTGTTGTCGCCGAGGTTGTAGTGGTGAGTCATAACTCATGAATACGACCACCGCAGCAACCAAGCAAAGTTGTGTCGTGAGGGTTTTTTGAAATTCTTGTCTGCCTCTAAGCATCTAAGCATAAGGGTAAGGGATTAGGGAATTAGGGGTTTTGGATTTTTGGGGTGTGGGCTTAAGGTTATTGGGCTAAAAAGTAAAAATAAAGTTGGGCTTGGACTAAACTATTTCGGTATTTCGGTACCAAAAAAACCAAAACCGAAATACTAAATTAATTCGGTTCGGTTCGGAATTCGGTTTTTCGGATTTTATGCTCACCCCTACCTGGAATAACCCAGATAACAGAAAGGAAAACAAAACAAACTACCAAGACTCCTTCCTGGTGGGGAGAGGAGTAGCTTTCCAATTTCTAAGCTTCACGTTTGGGCCAACGAGCTGCACAACTGCTTTACTAGAGCCTTCACCAACTTCTACCATATTGACTTCTTCGAACAGACTTTGGAACCTCTTGATCAGCTCTTCATCAACATCGACCACAGGTTTTGGGATTGAGGAGGTTGGAGCTTTTCGTCCCCTGTCTTGAAAAAAGACTTAGAGATGTGTGGGATGGGCTTGGGGAGCGACCATACCTTCTGTTTTAGATTTTTAACCCTTTTCACGTCCTTCTCTGTGGGCATGAATCCCAAACCAAATATACCAGGATTCCCACTGGGGCGCATTAGATGCACAATACCCTGCAGAGATGAGCCCAGACCCTTGCCCGGCACAAAACCATTCTTCAACATTTCATTCGCAACCATGACGGACGCGGAGGATAGCTTAGGACCCGAAATGCATTTTACTTCAGGAATTTTCTCAACAGAAACTGTTTCGAAAGTCTGATAGACCCAAGGTCCCTTATCATCTTCAGCTTCGATGAACAGAACAATTGTATCATTACAAGCTGACAAGTCCTCATCACCGTGCACAACTATCTCCTGCCTGTCCCATTCAAGCTTCACCATTTGGTGTAGAGAAGACGGGACTGCCTTAGCAGCATATATTCAGGGCCTGCCCAACAACAGATTGTAGGATACAACCATATCTAACACTTGGAACTCCATAGTAAACTCAACAGGCCCTATCGACAATTCGAGCATTATATCTCCAACAGAATCTTTACCTCCCCCATCAAAGCCTTGAACACACACACTATTCAAGTGAATTCTTTCGGTGCCAATCTTCAATTTTTGCAGAGTAGACAGGGGACAAATATTCGCACTAGAGCCATTATCAACCAAAACCTTTGAGACAACAGAATCTTCACACTTCACCGTGAGATAAAGAGCTCGGTTGTGTTATGTACCCTCCATAGGAAGTTCATCGTCCGAGAAAGTGATCCTATTTGCTTCGAAGATCTTGCCAGCTATCTTTTCCAAGTGGTTCACTGTGATCTTATCAGGAACATGTGCCTCATTCAAAATCTTCATCAAGCCCTGCGATGTTCATCTGAATGTATCAACAAAGACAAAAGAGAAATCTGAGCTGGTGTTTTCCTTAACTGCTCCACAATGGAATAATCTTGCACTTTCATCTTTTTCAGGAACTTCTCAGCCTCTTCCTCGGTGACCGATTTCTTTACTGGAATTTGGCTATCCTTGAATGGTTTGGCTTTCCTTAATTCTTCTGGGGTGAAACATCTCCCAGAACGAGTCAATCCTCCAGTTTCATTAACTTCTTCCTCTATCTCTTTTCCTTTGTATGTCACTATCACTTGTTTATAATTCCACGGAACAATCTTGGCATCCACCACTAACAGCTGGGTTACTGGTTTAATAATGATAGGAGTAGTAGGAGCCCCCTTCACAACTATGACAAGCTTATTTGGAATCCCTGGCACTACCACTTTTGAACTTCCCGGACTTGCCCCAATATCTTTTGATAGCCCTTTCACGACCAACACTGGTGGTTTCAAGCTCGGCTTTTCTGTCACCCCTTCAACTATCAAGGGCTTCGCTTTGGTAGAGTCGGGAGCTTTAACCAAATTACTTTCACTGGCCCGAATCATCATGATGGACTTAGAAGACTTCTTGGGCTCCCCGTCCTTGTGAAATATTTCAATCATATGCGTCTCTACATGGGATGGCAAAGGGTTTTGGTTGATGTTCGGCGCGTCTAGGCTTTGGACTACAATTAGGGTTGTATCAATAAGCTCCTAGATTGCCGTTTTCAAATGCCAGCACTTTTTTATGTCATTCCCTGGAGCATCAGAACAATAGGCACATCTTAGGGAATAGTCGAGGTTCTTTGGAGGGGGATTCGGTATCTTTGACTCAATCGGCCTCAAGACGTACAACTGCCTTAACCTTTGAAACAAACTAGCATAAGACTCTCCAAGCGGGGTAAAAGTTTGCTTTCGCTGCTGCCTCTCTCTTCTATACTCCGGCTTTGGTAGAAAGTTTGAACCAGTAGGGTTTTGGTAAGGTTGTGGAGGTGGATAGGTATTCTGTGGAGCTGGAGCACGCCAATGCGGGTAAGGAGGGGGTTGAGCATATGACTGTGCATGGTGAACAAAGTATTAGAATGGCATGGCTGAGTATTGGGGGTTTTGTGGAGAAAAATAATGTTGAGGTAGATTATATGGAGCTTGGGTGTAGGTTTGAGGTCGGGGTCGAGGATTGGTGTATTGATGAGATGAACCTCTCTGGTCGTGACGTGATCCGGAGACAACCATAGCGACATCTTCCTTCTTCTTTTTGCCTAGCAAACTTTCGGTACCACTCTGGATTGCCTGGGTGGTTGCTTTTATAGCAGAATAGCTCATGATCTTACTCAACTTAAGCCCCTCTTCCACCATTTCTCCCATCTTTACCACATCATTGAAAGACTTACCAATGGCTGAGATCAAGTGGCCATAGTAAGTGGGCTCCAAGGCTTGAAGAAAGTATTTAACCATCTCGTCTTCTTCCATCGGAGGATTGACTCGTGCAACTTGCTCCCTCCATCGGAACCCATATTCTCTAAAGCTTTCACTGGGTTTCTTTTCCACCTTGGTCAGAGATAGGCAGTCTGGAACAATGTCTATATTGTACTGAAATTTCCTGGAAAAGGCTTGAGCCATATCGTCCCAGGTACCACCTGCTAGCGTCCTGGCGGGTGTACCATTCTAAAGCTGCCCCATTCAGACTTTGGCTGAAGTATGCCATTAGCAATTCGTCTTTTCCCCCGGCACCCCTCATTTTGCTGCAATAACCCCTCAGATAAGCTACAAGGCCCCCATGTCCGTCGTACATGTCAAACTTGGGCATCTTGAACCCAGCGGGCAGTTGGACATCGGGGAACAAACACAAATCCTTATAGGCCACACTCACCTGGTTTCCCAACCCTTGCATGTTTCTCAATGATTGCTCCAAACTCTGCACCTTCCTAAACATCTCTTCTTGCTCTGTATTCTTGGATGGCTTGTCAGTTTCAACATGAGGCTCAAATTGGGGAGTGTAAGGATAAGAATCTGGGGCTTTGAAGGTGGGCTCCGGTGCATAGTAGTGGGCATCCGGAGTGGGGAATTCGGACTCACTAGAGGATCGGTGGAGAGTAGCTTGTGGAAGGGGTACAAAAATAGGAGCAGATGTCGGAGAAGGGTACGAGGCTATTTTGGCTGGTGCAGCATGAAAAGTTTAGGCTGGTGGAATGGAAGTAGGGTTTTCTGTGTAGTTGGCGGAGAACGAGGGTGGAGGGTGTCCCTTAATCCAGGCTTGATACATTTCTACCATCTAATGCTTCATTCTCCAGACCTCCTCTTGTAGTTCCGATTCCGACTCAACAATCTCCCTTGGTGGGTCTACAGCTCCAGTGTTTGTTTCCTTGCTAGCCATGACTGTTTGACGCTTTGATTGGGTGTTATAGGGATGACTTGCCAGGATGCCAACAAACTAACCACCTTCCTGTTATTAAATAAAGATAACAAAGGACAACAACACAAAACCACCACGTTAGCATTAGGGCATCTATCAAATAATAATATCACATTACGTGCAATGCACCTAGCAACAATTAACGACTCTAAAATGGCTTTGAGGGTCGCAGGGTCATAGGGCATCATCCCGATTTGCTCATTTCGATCCTTCCTTCTCTTTCTTTTCCAACACCTCTTATCCTTTTTTCTCTTTTATCTCTTCTCTTTTTTTTGAAACAGAAATGATTTGATCGAACCCGCTGTAGGTTGCCTACGTATCATGTCCCTCATGAATCAGACCAAGCGTAGTTCTGGAAAAGTGATGGAAAATAAACTAAAAACAAAATCTTTTTGGGCTTTTTCATTTAAAACTTCTCGATATTAAAATACAAAGGGAAATATGATAATGAAAGACATGACAGACTCGACTACACTATAACAGACTCTGACATTACTTAAAGGACTCAGTACTCCTAGACAAGATGCTAAAGTAAAAGACAACACAAGATAATCTCAAAACATCTAGATAGAATGACTCCTCAAGCTGCTCCTGAATGCGACGGTCCTGGCTGGGACGGTTCTGATGAAGATCCAGATGGCCCCGTCAATCCTGTCGAATCTAAGCTCTGTATTATATCCTGCAAAGACACCTCGAATCTAGGAATAAGAACCTTGGAATACGCGCCTACATCTGAAAGGCTGACTCTAGTAAGGTACTCACGGTGATGTCCCATGTTCTCTACAAACCCTACCAACTGTGATCTCAGTGACTGAAGTGTAGCTCGAACCCCAACCCTTTCTACTGCATGGGCCTCCTCTACCTGGTAAATCGATCCATCAACTATCTAAGCAATATCCGTGAGGTGGCCTCCTCGTCAAATACTCCTCTAACACGCCGGGGCAATGGCCTGCTAACCCCCCGCTGAGTAGATTGTAGCCATATGAAGTACTCATGGGTATACCCAGGTGAACGTGGGTCAGTAGCTAAAGTATCCCTGCCCGTCTTCATTGCATGACGCCAATAGGTCTGGATGTCGACCTCCCTATGCGGCATTGTGTCAAATTCCCTAATGAAGTCATGAGAATCAGGAATGTAGGGGACTTTTTGCCGCCTCCCTAACTGAGGCATCACTCTAGCAGGGGTATATAGTCTAGTACACCAAAGTCCAATCAGTACCAAGAAGTCTTGCATGCGAGACCCTGCTAAGATCACGTCCAAATCAATCCATAGGTATGACCACAAAATCTTCTCTTCAGTCAAGGATCCTAAATAATCAACCCAATCCTGAACTCCGAGTGGTAAGGCAAACTTATCAAACGTCATCCTATGCTCGATGCACTTCACTCGATCTCTCAGACAACGGTCAATCACATCTTTCTCAAACATGATGGCGGAATGTAAGTGTTCCATCATCCACAGTTGTAGCAACAAGTTCCTTCCCTCAAAGAACCTTCCACCTTCTCGAATCCTGGTCAAAGCACGATAGATCTCTGCCAAAATTGTCGGAACCACGGTGACCTTACTACTGTGTTTATCACGGAAGCGTTCAAAGGCTATTGACCCTTGGCACGTGCTAATATGTCTACCCTCCAAAGGAAATACCAGGAGACCCAACAATGCAATAGCGAAGACCATAAGACGCCTCTTCTTCCAAGAATCATATGATATGTAAAATTCATCTACAGAGGTCTCATACCCCGTAGGACGAGAAAACCTCTCGAATAAAAAGTCCAAAGGTACCCAAGATTGATCTAGACATCCTATGTGAGTTTCCAAATTCATTCCTATGATCTTAAGGAACTTGGTGCTTGAATGAGCCCTTGTGTAAATCAAATCCTTGTCTAGGTATGGCAGGCGGGTTAACCCGGCTATCTCAGCTAAGGTGGGTGTCATATCAAGATCCTCAAACTTGAATACCATTCCTTGTGGGTCCCAAAATGTCAACATTGCTTCTACAAGGTCGGGACGGGGAGTGATGTCCATCAAAGAAATAAGAGTCCCTAATTTACCCATCAAATCATGTTGCTCAAGTAATGTGAACATGTTCCACCATTTTACTAGCCTTCTAGGGACTTTGACCACCATTGACACTCTAGCATTGGTGAGTGGATCCATACCTGAATGGGAAAAACATGGTTAATGACTCAAGACATTATGTGACACCACAACATTTCCTAGGGGACTGTTGGGCTATTTCTACAAAATGGCCTGAGGGGCCAAAAGTGGCTAAAATGCAAACTCAAGGAAGGTGACATCAAAGACATGGGAATACCCCACTAAAGCTTATATGACTTCAAACTCCCAATAATCGTGGCCCAAAATTGATTTTCAGAAATGACCCGTTTTGCAAAAACGGCCGATATGGCCAACAGTGGCTAAAGATGTAAACTTGAAAAGAATGGACCTTAAAATAATATGACTCATAGTTGTGGACTCAAGATACTAATACATGAGCTATTGAATCACTTTTGCGAAAATGACCCCATTTTGCAAGGCTGGCCGATGTGGCCAAAAGTGGCTAGAAATGCAAGATTTGGCTAAGACCCCGCAAAACCAAGAACCTAAGACACTAGGAAGACTGTAGCCTATGTGGGTTTCCTACATATCACGTCTCGAAAGACGAGAATCAGGTTCGCGTAGTTCGGGAAGATCGGACATGGAGGAAAGCCTTCTAAAAATGCAACTTATTTGGAAAATGCAACTTATTTGGAAAGCCATATTTTTGTCCTTTTTTGAGAAATGCTAGAAAAATGTAAAATCTTTTGGATTTTCTTTTTCTCCCTTTTTTTGGAAAACGATAAAAGATGTAAAATCTTTTTGGATTTTTCTATTTTCAATTTTTTTTATTTTTTTGTCGTTTTGGAAAATAATGAAGGGTGTAAAATCTTTTTGGATTTTCTTCCTTTTTTTTTAGAAAAATAATGGGAAAGTGTAAAATCACCTACTTCATTTTATATTTCACCCTCAAATAACCTTGGTCCGCCAAATGACCCTTTTACCCCTAAAGAAATGCAACATGTAGCACATAGGGAAGATTAAATGTCTTTTTGGGCCATAAGCCTATTTTGACATAACTTGGGTAGGCCTCCTACAATGGGACACGGTGCCTGGGACCGAACCCTACTAGGTTTGAATGATATGATGCACATAAGTATGACCTAAAGGCTGACCTACGGTTGTGGTTCACTAGACAAGGCAATTTGGGGCGGCACGTGATCGATGGCGGCTGCTCTAGCTGTCCGCCCACTCCACACTCCCACGCCACCCCCTAAAGACACGGGTGACTCACAAAAAGGTCGTGTACGCTCAAATGTACTCCAGAAGACTTGTTGCAGAAAGAAGACTCGGGGTTATGCAAATGATGATAATTTATAAAGCAGTAAACACATAAAGCAAAAATTGTAAACACATAAGCAATTAGCAAATAATAACAAAAATATAAAATCATAATAAAAGTCAAGTAAAGCAAATGTAAAAGCGTAAAAACCTCAACCAAATATTCTAAAAGCCAACAAAATCAAGTACTAGCTCGAACCTGCGCTCCCCAGCAGAGTCGCCAGAGATGTCACACCACTTTTTTTTAACAAACTCACTAACCCTCTTAAAATAATAAAAGGATTTCGCAAAGCTCGAAAGGGTTTTTCAATTTTGAAAGTGACAAAAGATTGTTCAAAAGGAAATAACTCAGAGTCACCACCTGACTTTGATTTCGGTGTGTCAGGTCACCATTTTTTTTTAAAATGATTTTTCCTTTTAAAACATTTCAGACTCTAAAACCAAGTCTGCACCAGAGATTTGGGAAAGGGGGTTCATTTGACTCGGGGAGAAGGTGTTAGGCACTTCTCAAGTCCCGTAACTAGTACGGTTGCATACTTGATCTAGTCGGCTTTTAAAATATTCAATTGAGGAAGAAAACATAGGAAAAGGAAAATAGACACACAAGAGGCTCGAGGTCGTCCCCACCTAAATAAAGAAAAATAAAAATAAAATAAAATACTACAAGTTTCTACTTTTGGCCTACACTTACATGTATGACGGGGCATTCTCCGGAATAATATATATATACAAATCCTTCGGGGCATTCCCCGGATAAATTTAACTAAGGGAACGACCTCTTACCTCGAAACTAATGAAAATCCTAAGGCTTGCCTACCCAAGTGTGGTCGGCTTAAGCATGCTCCTAGCGAATAATAATAAAGCGAGAATAAGTAAATAAGAGAAAAACTAAAAAGAAATTCAACTCGGGGTCATGTTCTTTTAACTTATCATTTTCATGTATTTAGACCAAGCCCAATCCTAAAGAATGAATATAGTTTAATCACTAATGGCTTTGGCCTTTCTCCGCCCCAGAGCCCAATATCATACGAAATGCCAAACAAGCAAGGGAGAACAAACTCCAAATCATATAGGAAAAGAGCATACGGACTGACAGTGAAATAAAGCATGGTGAATCAAAATATGATGAGGGCCATCTAAATCTAGCTAAACCGCCTCACCCACTCGCTCTTCTCACTCAATATTAAAATTCTTTATGTTATAACACAGGAAGATCAATCCCAACCAAAGTAAAAAAAACATATGTACCCTGCACACTAAATTTTCCTTTACCTATAGCCATGTTATATATGTCCTTATCAATTACGTGACCTTCACAATTCCATGCTTTCCAGTTAATTAACTTTCAGCAAACTTCAAAGAGCTCATCTTCATATTTAATCAATAAAGGAATCTATGTTTCTTAACATGAACAACAAAATCTAACAATCAATCACTAAGTTTAAACCAGGGATCAATTTTTTTCAAGCATATCACTGTCATCTTGAAAATTAGAAAGATGCATAGCATAGATCAATCTCTTGACGCCCCAAGGAATATAAATTCAATTTGCACTTCAAACAAAGAAGAAAAGCTTGGACGAATTTGCAAAGAAATAGATGTCACTAAGCTTCAGCTTATCCCAGAAGACCAATTGATTCATGGATTCAATAAATAAACGAGTTCAAGGACAAGCAATTTTAATTCGCGAATGGATCAACAAACAGAGTTGTATTTTTAGCCAAAGACAAGAGCAAATCCAACAAGAAGAGATTGACAAAAGTTTCAACGGACTGGAAGCAAACGAAACACAACAAAGTCACTCCAATTTCTAGATTAACATGGCGACGTTATAGCTCATGGTATCTCTATCATTCAGAATTTAGTTAGAGCATGCCAGGTACTCATGTTATTATGCTAATCGCTCGATAGTGAAACCTAATGCAGGCAGTCAATTCAAAACAAAAAAACCAGCAAGAAGAACAGATTGGAACAACATATTGAAACACAACGAGCCAAACGCTTCTGGACAGTTTCCAATTAAGCTTCAGTCTAGCTAATCGGACTCCGACTAATTCCAAATATATCCAAAATAGTGACGACAAGATGGCAAATAACAACACGCCATTTCTAAAATCCCTCGCGAGCACAAACTCAACCAAGAACTAACTACGGACCTAAGACAGATACATGGAAGAGAAAGAAATTGAACTTGGAATTGTAGTTTTTCAATATATTCAATTCTCCAACGATTACAACGTCGTTAGAACTTCGACAGCTGAACTCGAACAGAAAATAGAACAAAATAACAGCGACTGGGTTAGCGAACCCCCAATTGGAACAACAAATTCTGAACCGGCAGGAGAACCACGACTCCTTAACGTTTCAGTTTAACTCCATGTTTAAGAATCATAACCAAAATGTTAGAAAGCCGAAACAGAAGTCCGAAATTAGAATAAGTAATCAGAATTTTTCAAAAAAAAAAAATCAAAACCCACGAAAAATCTGAAAAATAGAATGATGAAAGGAAAAAAAAAACCCTTCCAACCCCTCGACTCTGTCCGAAAACCCCAAATATATATCCCCTCTTGAATCTTCTTCTCCTCTTCTCCAAGAAATCTCGTGCAGGGACCTCAACAAAATCTGAAAATCCCATTTTTAACAAAAATCAGAAAATGGAAGTCTTGGATCAAAATTTAATCCAATGACTCCCATTTTCAACATTTATTTCAAGGACTCGGATTTTTTGTTTAAACAAAAGAAATAGAAGAAGAAATCCGCGTGAATCGGATTGAAATGATGAGATTTGGTACGATTTGAGTGACGTGGAAGAAGGAGAGGAGGGGGGATCATGGGACTAGGACGAGTGAACTCGCCGGGTTTGGATGAGTTCCGGCGAGTTTGAGAGTGGTGAGGGACGCGGGCAGAGGCGTTGGGGTGGGGCGTCGTTTGGTTAGTGTTTAGGTTTAGGGTTAGGAATTATTAGGGTTTTATATGGTATGAGAAAATAATATGGGATGTTGGATTAAAAGGGGTGAATGGCTAGGATTTAGTTGGGAAAATGGGACGGGTAGATGGGTTAATCTGGTTTGGGCTTGGGGCGTGGGTCAGGGTTATCCGATTTTGGGCTTCTTTTTGCCCGAAATTGGGCCAAAAAATTTGGAACTTTTAACTCTTTTAAACCATAAATAGATAAAACTTGATCCTTTATTTTAAAATGTTTAAAATTAATTATGATTAATTAAAGTAAAATATGTCATACTATGAAACTATATATTTTTTTATATATCATTTTTATATAAATTATTATATTCAAAAATAAAATTGAAAAATTATGGTAAAAACAAAAGATGTGGTTATAAAATATTAATAACCTAAACTAAATAGAAATAAGGTAAAATATGAAACTATATATATATATATATATATATATATATATATATATATATATATATATTTAGTTTTCTTTTTCTTTTTTTTGTGCCTTAAAAAAGAATTAAAATTAGTAATAAAGTAAAATCTTATAGAAACAAACCCAAATAAATATTCTAAATATACTAGGACTATTAGAGGTGATTCTAATGCGTGAGTCAAAAATTACATGTCTACAACAGCTAGATCTATTCTCCTGGTTGTATATGGTGATGACATTGTTATTACAGGAAGTGATTATGCAGGAATCTCTTCTCTTAAGTCTTTCTTGCATACTAAGTTTCATACGAAAGACTTGGGACAATTGAAATATTTCTTGGGAGTAGAAGTAAATAGATCCAAAATTGATAGAAGGTCTACTACAGGCTATTGTGTCTTTGTGGGTGAAAATATGGTATCATGGAGAAGTAAGAAACAGAATTTTATATCTTGATCCAGTACATAATTCAAATACCGGGCTATGGTACAGACTACGTGTGAGGTTATGTGGATACATCACCTTCTCATGGAAATTGGGATAAAGCATACTACACTAGCAAAACCTTGGTGTGATAATCAAGTCGCTCTTCACATCGCCTCAAATCCGGTGTATCATGAAAGGACAGAACATATTAAAGTTGACTGTCACTTTATTCGTGAGATGATTCAGAAAAACTTGATTCTACTAGTTAAGTGAAGACAGGAGAGCAATTGGTTGATTTATTCACAAAGGCATTAAATGGAACTCAAGTTAATTATCTTTGCAACAAGCTGGGCATGATTAATATCTATGCTCCAGCTTGAGGGGGGTGTTAAAGAATGAATATAGACAGATTACTTGTACTATATATAGATAGAATAAATAGTGAGATTTGATAGTAGATTTTTAGAATTTTTCTTTTACTTCTTTTTATAGTTAGGATCCTATATACATGTATGTACATGTATCACTTAATGGAATGAGACAAGAACTTTGATTCTTCCATACCTTGTTTCACAGACCTTTCTTCCATACCTTGTTTCACAGATCTTTAGGTCACAGGTTCAAGCCATGGAATCACGCACTGATGTTTGCATCAAGGTAGGCTGTTTATGTTGCACCCTATGGGATGCAGCCCCTCCCCTGGACCCTACGTGAATGCAAGATGCTTTGTGCACCAGGCTGCGTTTTTTCCCATCATTGTATGTTTATTGTAATGTCAGTTTTTACTTTTTCGTTATTCACCTCGGGTTATTTTTATCGATGGACCAAAAGTCACTCACTTTTGTAAAGCTTGAAGGACTGTTAATGTTCAAGATATATGATTTTAGTATTAAAATAGGCCACACTAGAGATTATTCTGATGTTTTTCTCCCCTCCTTCAATCCCAACTCAAAAGATTTCTCATCTGTAATAAATGAGGACCAAGTCTCTGTTATGCACTGTTAGAGCGGCGATGTGCCAAGTTTGTCGGTGCACATAAAGATTTCATGTACTGCGAAAGTAAGAGGATAAAACACTCCCGGGTCTTGGTTTAGAAACTAAGTTCTAGAAATTATACGGGGATTGTAATATATGGATTAGTAATGTAGGATTAATAATACAGAGATTATAATGCTGAGATTAGTTTCCACGTTTGGTTCATTGTATTAAAAATGGCATATATATGGTATAATTTAAATTATGTGTTCACATTTTACACGAAATAAAATGAAGTGATTGTTAGACTCTTCATTCCTTAATTTATTCTTTACTTTCTTCTTGAGGAAGAATTCTACTAACTGAGCTTAAGTTCCTACCTGCTTGAACTATTAGTTGCACAAGTCTGACATTCTGTTCTCACATCTATATTTAAGGCGAGACACCTCTATTTCTCGTATTAGATTAAAAGAGATTTTTAATGTAATAAAAAAAAAGGAAAAATTTCAGGGAGAAATTCAAAAATAGCCAGATTTACAACTGGTCGTTCAAAAATAGCTGAGTTTCAAAAGTAATCAAAATTTAGCCACTTTTCATGTAAAGATAAATCTGAGCGAAAACACTGTTCAAAACCCGAAAAATACGTCAGTATATTATACTGAAGTTCTAGCATAAGTATGCTTGAACTCCGGCATATTATACTGGAGTTCCAGGATAAATATGCTGGAACTCCAGCATAATATGATGGAGTTCCAGCATAAGTACACTAGAACTCCAGTATAATATACTGGAGTTCCAGCAAGTATAATTGTCCAGTATAATATACTGGAGTTTGGAGCACTAGTGCTCCAGTCTTCAGTCTCCAGTATATTATACTGGAGTCAGCAAAGTATATCGCTCCAGCATAATATGTTGGAGTTCATACACAAGTCCACCGAACTCCAGTATATTATGTTGGACCGGTCTCTGTTGCAGCAAAATAGTGACTATTTTTCATTGACTTCGTAAATGCTGGCTATATTTGAATGACCAGTCCGAAAACTGGCTATACCGTGCTATTGTTACAAAATTTCACATAAAAATAACTGGGCTCCCTACTTTCAACTTTATAATCCATAGTTCAATTTACAATTAAGTAGCCCAAAAATAACTGGCCCATATTCCGAAAAATGGGCGTTATTTCCATTTTTTGTGATTCAGAAGCAGGATTTTCTCTCATTCTTTCCATTCTTCTCCTCCAAATCTACAAAAAACGTGATCTTACACTCAATGCAACTCCAAAAAACCTATAAATTCTTCTTCATCTCGAATTAACAGCAAATCAAACACGAAAAGTGGAACTTTTTTGCTGCAATCAGCGCAATTTTCATTTTTGCTGCAATTTTGATTTCAGCTTTTTGTTCGATGGAGCTTTATCCAATTTATGTTCTTCATAGTGGTGCATGGGATGACAACAAGTTTATCAATTTCGTCGGCAATTGTGTAATAATCGAGTCGACATTTAGCTACACTATTTTAGTTGAAGCAATTTCGAAACAGATTAGAGTTGATTCTGAGTTAAATACATTAGAGATTAACTTTCTCCCAAATAATGGTTTGCCACCAATCCTAATTTACAACGATACTAGTGTTCGGGTGTATAATGAATTAATGAAGAGAAATTTGGATTTCATCGAGTACCCGTTGTATGTGACTATGAAAGAGATTTATGATAATTGTTTGGTTGCTATAAGTTCCCGTTGTATAGGTAGAGGCAAATCTGCAAATAATATTGAAGATGCATCCACAATTGATAGCACTGAGATTATGCCTGATATCAAATTTATTGAAAACACCGATTATGGTATAATAGATAATATCTTCAACAAATTGGTTGAGGAGGATCAAGTTGATAAAGATAAAGAGATAGTTGTCAGTGTGATGAAAAACTTGGCTATACGCGAGAGGTTCCAATTCAAGGAGAAGAGATCAAGCGGAACAAGGTATGGCAATAGTTGTATATATATATATATATATATATATATATATATATATATATTTGTATAGAGGTATTAAAATTAGTATATAACTAGTTATGTTTTTGTATACAAGTGTATGTAGAAGTTGGATGATCTTTAATCCTAGGTATCACCTTATGTGTGTGGATAACAATTGTGCTTGGAGTTTCAAATCTTCTGCCGTTTGCAAGGCAAACATATTCAAGGTGAGAAATTACAATAATAATCACACATGTGGCTATGGTGAAAGATACTTAACACAACATCAAGCTACTTTGGGTATAATTGCTAGTATAGTCAAGGACAAGTATGTTAATCCAAAAAAAGTTTATACCCCAAATGATATAATAGAGGACATACAAAAGCAATACGGGGTTGAAGTGAGCTACATGAAAGCATGGAGAGCAAAAGAGATAGCAATGACAATGATAAGAGGGAATCCGAGCGATTCATATAAGGAGTTGCCAAGGTATTTGTATATGTTGGAGCATACAAATTCATAAACTGTTACAAAGTTGCACAACTCAAAAGATGGATGCTTTCTTTACACATATGTATATGCATCTATCAAGAGTTGGAACATTGCAGGCCGATAATGGTTGTTGAAGGAAGTTTCTTTAAAGCAGTATATAAGGGTACCATATTGACTACTTGCACACAGGATGGAGCTGGTGAGTTGACTGCATCTACCTTGTTTCTGCAGTTTGTATAATGTTGTAGTTTCATGTATAAACGTGTATAGGATTTCAGAGCTGCTGTTTTTATAAAATTTGTAGTATGTATAAAGTTGTATATTCGTGTATAACTGTGTATAAGATTTGTATAATTGTTTGAATCCTAATATCTACTCTGTATAAACAGGAAAAATCCTTTCACTTGCTATTCAATTGTAGATTCAGAGAATAATAAATCTTGGGAGTGGTTCTTCGTCTAGATAAAGGGTGCTTTTAGTGTTAGGGAAGGGATGTGTATAATTTCAGATAGAAATGAAAGCATCTTCAATGCCACAAAAGCTGTGTACCCAGAAGTTCCACATTGTATTTGCATGTTTCACTTGTGGCAGAATGTCAAGCGCACATTCAAGAAACATCACAAACAATTGAAGGATATCTTTTTCGCTTTGACTAGAGCTTACACGATAGAGAAATTTGACTACCATATGACAGAGATATACAAAATTGATCTGAGGGTGCAGCCTTACTTGTTTGAAATTGGCTACGAAACGTGGTCTAGGGCATATTCCAAAGAGAAAAGGTCTATAGTAATGACTTCCAATATTGCAGAATCAATTAATGCAGCAAACAAATTTGTTAGAGAGCTACCAATAATACGATTGTCGGAGTACATGATAAATTTGCTACAACAATAGAACAACAAAAATAGAAAAAGTGCAATGGTGACATCTACAGAGCTTGGCAAAAAGTACGACAAACTCTTTCAGTAAAATCTGATTGCATCGATGCAAATGACGGTAAAACAAATCAAATATAAGGATGCATGGCATTGCTGACTTGCATTTTACTGCTTGTATAAAGATGTATAACTCTGTATAATAATGTATAATGTTCTTTAACTTTTTTTAAATAAAAAAAAACTTTTACAGGTAAGGCCTACTACGGAGCAGTTACATACTGTGCTTGAAGGGGTAAGGCGAAACATAGTATGCCTTGAAGAGTGAACATGCAATTTCGGCAGATTTCAAACGGATGAACTTCGATGTCCGCATGCTTGGGCGGTTTTGAAGAACCAAAAGCTAAAACCTATTGCTCTTTTTACTACAAGAAGGATAACCTCCCTAGAACTTATGAATTTCCAGTGAATCCGATGCCAGATGAGAGTTTATGGGTAATCCCAACAGAAGTGCTGGAAGTTGTGGTCCTACCACCCAAAGGGAGAAGAAATGCAGGAAGGCCAAGAAAGGAAAGACTTAAACCGGCTTCAGAGAAAGAGTATAAGAGGGTGTTTTCATGTTCTATGTGTGGACAAAGTGGTCACAATAGAAAAATATATAGAAATCGACTAAAATTGTCACGACCCCAAACCGGCCCGGTCATGATGGCGCCTCCCGTGAAGATGAGGCCAGCCAACACAATACCCATATTAACCCTTTAATCATTAAGAGTCATTTTTAAGCCTTTAATTAAACAATATTTCATAACATAAGTCTGAATGAACAGTGCGAAAATAACATACAAGCCCGACATCGGGGTGTCACTAGCCATGGGCATCTACCAAGGTCTGAATACTACAAAAACAGTCAAAATGTACTAAGTACAGAAATGAAAATGAGAGGAAGGAAACAGTGTTGTGAACGTCGTGCAACCACCTAGCTAACTCTGATGACTCCACGTCTGAGCAACCAACACCCGCTACCGGATTTCGAAATACCTGAATCTGCACACAACGTGCGAGAAGTAATGTGAGTACTCCAACCTAGTAAGTAATAAGAGTAAATAAAGACTGAGCAGTAGGAAAACAATGAATCCAAATTTATGTTAAACTCAATAAGTACAACAGGCTTTCAATCAGAGTACGAGTCAATCGTCTCGTTTAAAATCCAACTTTTGGTAAAAATCATTTAAAATACCTTCCAACGGTTTCAGTAGGGGTTTAATACCATTTTTAATAAAGGAGATTAAAACCAAAATCGGCCCCTCGGGCAAAACAGGAGTCATAAATGTCTCATAACAAGAAAATCTCAGTATAAATAACAAAAGCCAAATCAGTGATTAAGTCCTGAACCTCTCATAAACCCCAACTTAAATGAAAGTTGTTTAAAAACATTTATTCAACGTTTTCGATAGAGGCTCAGTATAAAGATAAGTGAAAGCAGTCAATAAATTAACACATTCGATAGAAACTCACTTAAAGAGGAGTAAAAATCAATAAGCTCATAAACAGACCTCTCAAGCAAGGCATCACTCAGGTGCATGTATATATCTATCGCCCATCGGGCTAGCCTCTCAGTCACTCGTGACTCAACTCTTACCAATCAATACTCACACTCAGCACTCGCGCTCAATAGGTACCATATAGTAACCATTGTGGCATGTAGTCTGATCCATATATCTCATCATCGGCGCTCACTTGGGGTGTGCAGACTCCGGAGGGGCTCCTACAGCCCAAGTGCTATATCGCTGCAGCGTGCAACCCGACCCAATATATCGTTGCGGCGTGCAGCCCGATCCATATACATATATACATATATATTGCTGCGGCGTGCAGCCCGATCCATAAATATATAATCCTCACAACCAGGCCCTCGTCCTCTCTCAGCCATTAACCTCACAATCAGACTCTCGGTCTATCTCAATCATCAACCTCACAATCGAACCCTCGGTCTATCTCAATCATCAACCTCACGATCACTCAGACCATCAGTAAAACAAGGAACTTAGCCCAAACAGTTTTCACATCTTTAAGAAATAAAGTGATAAAACCATATTTAAACAATAAACATGTAGAACATGACTGAAGATATGCTTTCAAACAAATAGAGTGAGGAAAAATAGTGAAAGTGCCCCTAAAGGTCTCAGCAGGTCGGCACAAGGCCCCAAACATGGCATACAACCCAAAATATAATATAAATCTCTAGAATATGGAATATCATAAGATTTAAAATCAAATCCACGACTTAACAGTCGTACAGGACGGACCAAGTCACAATCCCCAATGTTGCACAACTCCAGGATCGTCATCTAGTGTGTTCGTTACCTCAAAGTAATACAACGATGTGTAATCCGGGGTTTCAGACCCTCATGGCAGTATCTACAATCATTACTTACCTCGATCCGGTCCAAACTCTAGCCCGTGATGCCTTTGCCTCTCAAATCGACCTCCACGCGCGTCGAATCTATCTAAAATCAGAACGAGAACATCAAAATATGCTAAGGGAACAAAGCCCAAGCTAAAGCGATCAATAAAGGGCACAAATCCCGGAATTAGCAAAACCCGAGCCCCGGGCCCACTTCTCGAAACTCAAATTTTTTTACATCAATAGATTCTTCATCTCCCCACGAGTCCATGCATATCAAGAATACCAAAATCGGAGTTCAAATGGCCCCTCAAATTCTCAATTTAAGGCCTCTTAAACTCAAGCCCTAATCCTCCATCCATTTTTAGCCCTTTAATTCCTTTAAATTTCAATCTTAATCCATGAAATACTACCATAGAAATGTGTTTTTAAGTCCAAAATCCTTACCTTAACGAAGTCTCTTGATTTCTCTCTTCAGAATCACCCAAAAAGCTCCAACGTCGAAGTCAACAATGGTGGAATAACTCAAACTCGCGAAATGAAATAACATATATGGTCTGCCCAGGCCTTTCCGCATCTGCGGTCAAAGATCCGCTTCTACGGTACCGCATTTTCGGTCTAAACCTCCGCTTCTACGGAATTCACTTACTCAGCCCACACCGCTTCTGCAACAAAACTTTCGTATCTGCGACATCGCATATGCGGTCACCATACCGCTTCTGCGGTCGCCGCACATCTGACCCTTTTCGCTTATGCGATAAACGACCTGTATCTGCGGTGCCGCATCTACGGTACCCATTCCGCAGATGCAAAAATACCAGAAGCAGCAATATCAGCTGCTGCAACAAAATTCCAACCTCTCCGATAACCATACGAAATCACCCCGAGACCCCAGGACCTCAACCAATAGCACAAACATATTCTAATACCTTATTCAAACTTGTTCCAATCATCAAAACACTTCAAATAACATCAAATCAACCAAAACACCTCGGATTCAAGCCTAAGTTTCTAAAGATTTTCGAAATACGTTTTTGATCAAAAACCCAACCAAACCACGTCCGAATGACCTGAAATTTTGCGCACACACCCCAAATGACACAACGGAACTACTACAACTTCCAGAATTTCGTTCCGATCTCTATATCAAAATCCCATCTATCAACCGGGAAAATGCCGAAATCTCAATTTTGCCAATTCAAGCCTAAACCTTCCACAGATTTTCAAAATGCATTCTGATCACATCCTAAGTTCCAAATCACCTAACGGAGCTAACCAAATCATAAAAATTCCAATCCGAGATCATATAGAAGCAAGTCAATTATTGGTCAAACCTTTCAAATTTCGAGCTTCAAACTGGGAATTGTTCTTCCAAGTTCATTCCGATTACCCTGAAAACCAAAACCAATGATTTACATAAGTCATAATACATCACACGTGGCAGGTCATTGCCCGAGAACTGGCGATCAAAGTGCAAAAACTCAAAACGACTGGTCGGGTCGTTACATCCTCCCCCACTTAAACATATGTTCGTCCTCAAACGTGCCCAGAGTTGTTCCAAAAGCCAACCAATCACTGAATAACCTCACCATGCATATACCCGGGGGTGATCCCACGTCACCCTATCTCATATAGGTCCGATAACACATTGTAACTGAAATTACACAATCCAATCTAGTCCATAAACCATAGAACTACATTTTCACTTCTAAAGCCATCAATACAATCAAAACCTCACATCTATACTCTGAATAGGCTAGAACCAGCTGTAATAACTTGTGCTTGCAACCTCAGGTGCAATTATATGATATACCACATAACTTAAGCACATGTAGCGATAACTTCCATTCACAGCAGCTGCACACAACACCCGAATACCGGTAGAAAACCTCTTAGCAACTAAAGTTTCATTCCAACACTTTTACATACTGCCAATGATAACTAAAACACGCAGTAAGTCATAACCATTTCTCAAATCAACCATTCATGAAGCCACTTCTCCTTGTCAATTACCATAGCAAATTTTTGAGCCGAACCTCGATATTTTCCTTCCAACATGCTGGAATCGAATCCGTTCGTATTCATTAATGATCCCAACGATCTCCTCTAATCCAACACACTTCTCTGGTGACAAGACACATCAATACAGGCCTAAGCCACAACTTGCATAATACGAGCACCAATAAGCAATGGTCCGAACATACTCAAATCATGAAAATAACTCTAACGAAAGAATTGTCCCTCAAGCTCACTAGTACCATCACAACACAAGGCTGAGAACCTGTCTCACATCATAGAAATAGAACACACGAATCTAACCTGCAAGGTCATATCTCCACATAGCTTCGCTGCAACGTGCGATCCTATCCAAACACTGCTCCACATGAAACACCTCAAGTCACTATGTTCGAAATCGACAACCACGCACAATTTGATGTCTAGAACCAAAGCAAATCATTATACCCACGGTGAAACAAATAACATACACCACGCAAACCCGATATGATATAACCGATACGCTATTTACCGAGCAACACCCAATTACTCTTCACGCTCGACTTCCACTATGAAACTCCAATAGAACCGCACCATAGGCGCCTATAACCAGCAGATCATAACGTCTCGCAACATAGAAAGGTAACTCATAGATCTCCCAAGATTACCAATAAGCTCAATAACAACCGAATCAACACATCCCTCGCCTACAGCAACTCGAAGTCAACAAATTTGTCTCGATGCCGGACACATATCCATATAGGTCTACCAATGGACCACACATCAACTATAGTTACCCACAACAGATAAATAATCTTTCTAAGGTTCACAATGACTGAATCATATCACATACTAACATCTGACAAACTTACCCACATTTTTACCATCCACAACCACGAGCTAACCTGTATATGAGAACTTCCAGTCTCCAAGTCCATAAAACACATGAATTACCATATTTGATCCCAATTTTGCCACTCGCATATATAACTCACGTCTAGTACTCAATCATTCCATGAGAGATACTCTAAGATTCTTTTGTGTTGCCAAGCAAACTCGAATATCAACAACCGATCTGACAAGAAGTGCTGCAATACTACCGAAGTACTATCAAATTAATCACATTGCCTCTTTCTGAAACATATACCCTCGTCCAATCACCTCAATTAGTATTACCATTTCCTTAATCATCTGAAGATCATTTCTCAAATCATCTGAAGCTCATTTCTCTAATTATCTGAAACTGCCCGTGATGCCTAAGAATTTATGACCCTCCATTCAAATCTGAACTGTGACCTTACACATGCCAATCTCAATCCTACACAATATATCGCATAAACTGTACCGCTCTAGGATAACCACGAGAACTTTATATCCCTTCCGAGCCCCAAGCAACTATGCACTCAACTAACCAAGAACTTTCCATTGATCCCATCTAGAAGAAAACCACTATATATCCCATGCTCTTCACGCAAATAGGAAAGATATACATCTCTAACTGTGGTGGAAACCATCTAGAACTTTCCAAATCCCATTTGCACAAATCTAAATCGTCAGAACTGGATCCTTCTAACTCGACCGAGCTACGTAGGTCACTAAAACCCAAGAGAATTGCCGCGAAACACCTGTAGAAACTCATCATCTCGTAAACATCCAAAGAACTAATCATATCCTTACCATACCAACTCGGCCTACTACCAAGCTATCCTACCTATCTGAATTCTCTTCTGATTTACCTTCAATTTGATACTCATTCTTGCTATAACATCACAATTCCTCAACCTAGACTTATCACATGAGACCCAAGCATAAAGCCATACCGTCTCAGGCTCATAAGCCGTTGAATACTTTCTCAGGTATTCCCGGGAGCATCACATTCACACGCTTTACTCTAAAGAGACTTCCTGCGAATCTAAATCTGTTACCTTTACCTTCCTGATACTGATACATAGAATTCCATAATTGATATAAAATTTACCACAAGTCTTGACATCTTCAAATGAAAGCTCCATTTCTAGCCACCTACACAACTTGAAGATACCCAACTGATACATGTAAAATCTTGAACCCATTAGAACCATTCTCGAGAGCTATCCACTCTATGCAAACTGCAATTAGCCTAATCAAGCAAACCGAATAACCCGTGCTTCATTAGCACTCTGACACTGCAGATTTTACCCTCATCCCAGTACAACCAAGCAACTTCTTGCTCTAAGCATCGAGCATTCTTGCCAACAACAATTCAAGACATCCCGTGATTCTCACACACCTATGAAATATAATATAACCTTCGTCAAAATTATCTTTTACTCGAGCCATCCTCGAATCTCAACCTCCGTAGGCCATAACTGATTCACCCAAACGTCTCAAACTGGAACCAACATAGCACATAACCGTGCAATCAACCATTCAAAAGCAGACTCCCCCACTTGGCTCATAGCCAAAGATCAAAGCACACTCAATAACTCATATACTCTATTGCCGCCATAATACCATAGTGAGATTAAACTCAATCCTTTGTAAGGTTGTGAAAACACAGATCATCTAGTACTTTAAATCTCCTGCAAGTCTCGCATTCACTCTCGCAACAGTTACACCCACTCTGTTAAGCGACCCAATTTGAATTACAATACATATCTTGCACTTGCAAATGAGATCTTCCAACAAACAACATAAGATCCCACCAACTTTCGAACACTCCGCAGGAGATAACCCACCTGATTCGCCTCGAACTAACCTTTCTGCATGCCTTCCACCGTCATGAACTTTATGCAGTCACTTAGTCTTCCTGAGTCTGAACTCATACTGCAACATGAAATTTACTTCACTCCCACTAGGAAACATGAAAAGATTCTTCACACGCCCATAATTCGAGGCTATACCTCGAATCAAGATAGAATTCAAGCATCTAATAGTTCTTCTACCTCCGGCAGACCTTTCTCGTCGCTTCCAAATCATATGGATACACCTCGCAGTACTAATATACTCATCACATAGCCATCCAACAGTCACTTCCACTAATATGGGCAATACCGAATATATAAGTTCAAAAACACTTGCTCACACAATCGACACCTCAGTGCTCAAGACATAGGCAAAGATCCGGCCTCAAGTCCTCCAGACTGGCCCAATATCAACTCACAGAAATCACATCTCGCCCCTCGATCAGGGAATCACAAGCCATTGATGCACATCCGATACTGAGCACTCATGCACGCACACGAACGTGTGGAAGAAATTCAAAGAGTTACATTCAAGATGAATTAAAGAACGCACGATAATATTTCAAGAATGTGAAGTTTTTCCTAAAGGTTCTGTAGCCTCTCGAGGATAAATACAGACGTCTCCGTACCGATCCGCGAGACTCTACTAAACCTGCTCATGACTCGTGAGACCTATGTAACCTAGGCTTTGATACCAACTTGTCACGACCCCAAACCGGCCCGGTCATGATGACGCCTCTCGTGAGACAAGACTAGCCGACACAACACCCATATTAACCCTTTAATCATTAAGAGTCATTTTTAAGCCTTTAATTAAACAATATTTCATAACATAAGTCTGAATGAACAAGCCCGACATCGGGATGTCACTAGCCATGAGAATCTACCAAGGTTGGAATACTACAAAAATAGTCAAAATGTACTAAGTACAGAAATGAAAATGAGAGGAAGGAAACATTGCTGCCACCTTGCTAACTCTAATGACTCCGCGTTTGAGCAACCAACACCCGCTACCAGGTTCCGAAATACCATAATCTGCATACGAGGTGCAGAGGATAATGTGAGTACTCCAACCCAGTAAGTAATAAGAGTAAATGAAGATTGAGCAGAAGGAAAATAATGAATCCACATTTATGTTAAACTCAATAAGTACAACAGGCTTTCAAGTTAGAGTACGAGTCAATCGTCTCGTTTAAAATCCAACTTTTGGTAAATATTATTTAAAATACCTTCCAACGGTTTCAGTAGGGGTTAAATACCATTTTAATAAAGGAGATTAAAACCAAAATCGGCCCTCCGAGCAAAACAGGAGTCATAAATACCTCATAACAAGAAAATCTTAGTAGAAATAACAAAAGCCAAATCAGTGATTAAGTCTTGAACCTCTCACAAACCCCAGCTTAAATGAAAGTTGTTTAAAAATATTTATTCAACATTTTCGATAGAGGCTCAGTATAAAGATGAGTGAAAGCAGTCAATAAATCAACACATTCGATAGAAACTCACTTAAAGAGGAGTAAAAATCAATAAGCTCATAAACAGGTCTCTCAGGCAAGGCATCACTCAGGTGCATGTATATATCTATCGCCCCTTGGGCTAGCCTCTCAGTCACTCGTGACTCAACTCTTATCAATCAGTATTCACACTCAGCACTCGCGCTCAATAGGTACCATATACTAACTATTGCAGCGCACATCCCAATCCATATATCTCGTCGGCGGCGCTCACTGATGGTGTGCAGACTCCAGAGGGGCTCCTACAGCCCAAGCGTTATATCGTTGCGGCGTGCAACCCGACCCAACATATCACTGCGGCGTGCAGCCCGATCCATATACATATATACATTTATATTGTTGCGGCGTGCAGCCCGATCCATAAATATATAATCCTCACAACCAGGCCCTCGTCCTCTCTCAGCCATTAACCTCATAATCAGACTCTCGGTCTATCTTAATCATCAACCTCACAATCGGACCATCGATCTATCTCAATCATCAACCTCACGATCACTCGGACCATTAGTAAAACAGGGAACTTAGCCCAAATAGTTTTCACATTTTTAAAAAATAAAGTGATAAAATCATATTTAAACACTAAATAGGTAGAACATGACTGAGGATATGCTTTCAAACAAATAGAGTGAGAAAAAATAGTGAAAGTGCCCCTAAGGGTCTCAGCAAGTCGGCACAAGGCCCCAAATATGGCATATAGCACAAAATATACTATAAATCTCTAGAACATGGAATATCATAAGATTTCAAATCAAATACGCGACTTAACAGTCGTACGGGATGGACCAAATCACAATCCCCAATGGTGCACAACTCCACGCTCGTCATCTAGCGTGTTCGTCACCTCAAAGTAACACAACGATGTGTAATCCGGGGTTTCAAACCCTCAGGGCAGTATTTATAATCATTACTTACCTCGATCCGGTCCAAACTCTAGCCTGCGATGTCTTTGCCCCTCAAATCAGCCTCCACGCACATCGAATCTATCCAAAATCAGAACAAGAACATCAAAATATGCTAAAGGAAACAAAGCCCAAGCGAAAGATATCAATAAAGGGCACAAATCCCAAAATTAGCAAAACCCGATCCCTGAGCCCACTTCTCGAAACTCAAAAATTTTCACATCAATAGATTTCTCATCTCCCCACGAGTCCATGCATATCAAGAATACCAAAATCGGAATTCAAATGACCCCTCAAATCCTCAATTTAAGGCCTCTTAAACTCAAGCCCTAATCCTCCATTTTTAGCCCTTTAACTCCTTTAAATTTCAGTCTTAATCCGTGAAATACTACCATAGAAATGTGTTTTTAGGTCCAAAATCCTTACCTTTAATGAAGTCTCTTGATTTCTCTCTTCAGAATCGCCCAAACAGCTCCAAGGTCAAAGTCAACAATGGTGGAATAACTCAAACCCGCGAAATGAAATAACATATATGGTCTGCCCAGGCCTTTCCGCATCTACGGTCAAAGATCCTCTTCTGTGGTACTGCATTTGCGGTCTAAACCTCCGCTTCTGCGGAATTCACTTACTCAGCCCACACCGCTTTTGTGACTAAACTTCCGCATCTGTGATATTGCTGATGCGGTCACCATACCGTTTCTGCGGTGCCGCATCTGCGGTATTTAATCCGCAGATGTAAAAATAACAGAAGCAGCAATATCAGCTGCTGCAACAAAATTCCATCCTCTCTGATAACCATCCGAAATCACCCCGAGGTCCCCAGGACCTCAACCAAAAGCACAAACATATCCTAATACCTTATTCGAACTTGTTCCAATCATCAAAATACTTCAAACAACATCAAATCAACCAAAACACCTCAGATTCAAGCCTAAGTTTCTAAAATTTTCCGAAATACGCTTTTGATTAAAAATCCAACCAAACCACGTCCGAATGACCTAAAATTTTGTACAAATACCCCAAATGATACAACAGAACTATTGCAACTTCCAGAATTTCTTTCCGATCTCTATATCAAAATCTCATCTATTAACCGAGAAAATGCCGAAATCTCAATTTCGCCAATTCAAGCCTAAACCTTCCACGGACTTCCAAAATGCATTCCGATCACGCTCCTAAGTCCCAAATTACCTAACGGAGCTAACCAAATCATAAAAATTCCAATCTGAGATCATATAGAAGCAAGTCAATTATTGGTCAAACCTTTCAAATTTCGAGCTTCAAACTGGGAACTGTTCTTCCAAGTTCATTCTGATTACCCTGAAAACCAAAACCAACGACTTACATAAGTCATAATACATCACACGGGGCAAGTCATGCCCGAGAACTGGCAATCAAAGAGCAAAAGCTCAAAACGACCGGTCGGGTCGTTACAAAAATAAATAGTTGGAAACATAACACTTCCTATTACATATGTTGTCATGTTGAGTAGTTAAGTTTCACTAACAATAAAGTTACAAATATTGAGTAGTTAAGTTTCACAAACAATTGAGTTACAAATGTCAATAAAGAATTACAATTTACACTATATGTTGCAATTATATTAAATATGTTTCATTATACATGTTTTGATTATCCAATAATAGTGTGTTACTATTTTTTAATGGTGCTAAATATAATTATAGATTGTACAAATGCAAAACAGAACTGCAAACAATCAGTGTCATTATATGTATATAGATATATAAATGAAAGTATAAGTTTGTATAAAATTGTATACATATGTATAAACCCTGCAACATTGACAAAACTGCAACAATAACGAAAATACATACTTTGTTAAAGAAAAAAGCAACTGAAATATTCATTAAAATGTAATTCATTCACAGCCGCAATGCGTAATGACTACCACAAATTACACAAAAATAAAGTCATCTACATTAAAATTAAAAAAAATACAAAACTACTTTCTCGGCCGTCTGCTCTTCCTCTTCCTGAAAAGTCTCCCTGTGATTTCATCACCGCTAATTACACCAGGCTGTTATTTTTTCCTTCCATAATCCCACAACAGAGATCCACACCTGGTGCAAAGTGTCTCAATGTCAAAATTATCTTTTTAGATTTACTTACCCGGAATGAAATACTAGCAAAACCAGCAACGAAAGCATCACAATCACAGTAATTAAAAAAATTAGATCCTCTATACGTTACTGTAAATAGGTACACAAACAGTAAAATAGTAAAATAACTAAGATTAACCTACCAGTTGATATGTTGTGGCACATTATTAACTAGATTAATCTGCAAAGCATCAGAATGGGATTTATCGGTATATGCACCACTATTCCAATCAATGGCCTTCTTCTCGATATAAAAATCAGAACTTTTCAAGAAGTAAGGTATCAAAATTGCATAAGGTAATGCAACATCCAAATCAAGTCTATTATTAATAGCTAACGATTAGAGTCATAGATGTGGATGCACCTATCTATGAACGTAAACAACCCCAAAACCTAATGGCCCAATTTAGCTCTTCTATGCTTGACATAAATAGGGAATAACACAGGGTCAACAGTGTACCACGCTACATTTGCATCACAATAAAAGCCTCTAATGTACTCTTCTATTACATGCCCTTCAGAAATCACAGAAGGATCTTGCTTCACTTTGAAATATTTATACAATGAATTAATTTTGTTATCAAAGGCAAAGTCGGTTGTAGTAAACCTTATGGCAACATTCGGCCCATATTTTTCCCTCTTCCTCAAATAGTAAAAGATGACATCCAAGTTCCAAGGCAAGAAAAATAAAACAAAAACAACCATCACTACTAAATGATTCAAAGTACTACAAAAAAGTCAATATATGATGTAGATTTTTTAAATATACAAATGTATACACTAATATATAGAGTTATACATATTTATACAATGTTATACAATCTTATACCGTGATTATAAAAAAAACCTTGCATTTGATTATACAAAGTTATGTATACACTATGGGGGTCTTAAACAATAAAGATACGCAAAAAAAGGCATTAGGACAGAAAGTTATTAAATATTGTGTCAATCAAAGGTCGACCACAATACATAAGTGAGTGGAACCAATCCTTCGTGGTCACGTGACACGAGCCAAAAGTAAAAGCTTCCACAAACTTATTTACTTTATCGGTATAAGTATTTTTGACACTTTAAATCACAAAAAACAAAAAGTAATTAGAACTACCTTCCTTGACAAGTATAAAATCAGAACATGAAAGCTTAAAGAAAGTTAAACTATCTTCGCCTCGTATCTATCTCATTATCAACAAACGCGTAAAACTCTTTGGCCAAAGGCGACAAGGAATCAAAATCATCAATTTCGATCGTGAAAGGATGCTTGATATCAAAAATGAGCTTGTGCACCGATCCAGATGCCCCCGAATCAAAAACTGGCAAATACAGAGATTTGGCATATTTTCCTCGTATTTTTTGTCGAGCAGACTATTTAGGAGAAATGTAATCCTCTTCTACATCTATGACGGGTGGTCTATGAAGCACAATTTACGATATCTGTAGCGCAGCTAAATCTTCATCACCAATGGCATCCCAAAATGTATCACCTTGACATCACATGCTGCCCCTTAGACATAGAAAACCAACAATAAAAAACTTCAAAATGAAGAAAAGAAATATTAGACGAAAAGGATAAAATGCAGAACGAATATCATGATCAACACCATCAGTAACTCCCTCGTTTGCTTTGACACCTAAATCTGTTTGGTTAGCTAGCATGTTATCTTGATTCACTTGCTCGACAAAGTCAGGAACAACATCATATTAACCGAGACCAAATGTATTGTCTTGAAACACGCACTGACGAATCTAATAAAAAATAATAGAAAGAGAAGGCATAACTGTTGAGTGATGACTCAGAGAAGGCATAACTGTTGAGTGATTTGGTTTTATTAGTAAAACATTACCTTACAATCAGGAACCTCCTCCCTTGTTTGCTTGGTTTCCTTCATATTCAGAAAATTGAACATTTTTTCAAAGGATGAAACTATATAACCGTTGAGTGTCGTAACTGTATCATTCAACTACAACAAAAAACAACAAAAACAACAAAAGTAAATCAACAACCATGTTTATAACAAAAAAAACATGTATATACAAAAGGTACTGATAAACTACAAAAAAGCTAAAGCTATAATACCTTTCCAACGGTACCCCTTAACTTCTCAATTTCAGCATTCAAGTGATCAATGAGCGCCGAAGGATCATAATTCGGTTTAGGCTGTTGCTCCGTATTCTGAGTATAAGGTCGTTTAGACTGTTGCTCCATATTCTGAGGACAATGTGGAGATGCAGAGGTAGAATTATCATTGTGAAAGGCAGGCACCTCCCCTGACATCTCTTCACGAGTAGGGGAAATGTTCCTATAGTTCAACTACAATAAGAAACTGGATTACAATAGTAGAAAAAGGAAATTGTAATATATTCATAATTATACATACTTACAGAAAAACAAAAATCATATGTGAAGAAGTATTATAGTACAAAATATTTATCTGGTCGATACTAGACATGATCACCCCCTAGTCAAATCCGCATATGTTAGAGTTTCAGTGACTTTCCATTTAAGAATGCGTGGCACATTTGTGCCAACACGAACAACAAGATGCTTGTCAACCATAGAGCAACACTAAAAACACCATATTTGTAACGCAAGTGGCAAACTTCCGAGCCTATACATTGTCAAATAGTCACATTGTTTGTCCTTCATTGCCTTTAAAATATCTTCAAATAACTTTTTTCGCAAGCATACGTCTAATATTGACCACTTTCAATGATATCAAAATCATCTTTGTTGATACCATGATTATTGGCATCTGAGAATATGAAATGATGGATAAACACCATCAAGGCCATCTTGAACACATCTTTGTCCGCTTTCCAGTCTTTTTTCTTGAAGCGATCAAGAAGTTTCCCCCTCGTTATAGCCCTTTTTCCATCTCCTAAAAAATACTTTTTTAGCAATCTATTGACATCTGGTTTGTCATAGAAAGTGGCGTCTTCTTCTACACACTTCAAACCAGTGATAACAACAAACTTTCAAATGCCAAACTGCAGTAAACAACCATTGATTTTAACCCACAACTCCCTTTCCTGCCTCGGGATGACATCCCTCAATAGTATATAATGAATGAGTTGATTTTGAATTTTAAATTGAGGCAGGTCCACGAAGTAGCCAAAACATCTAGCACGGAACAATTAAAACTGCGTATCAGTCAAATATTGCTTCAAAATGCTGAAAATATCAGTCTCGGTATAGGAACTAATCCTATTGTGGAAATGATCAGCTGATTGTATATAGAAATTTCCAACCTTGCATATGGAAAAACAACAAAAAAGAAATCAGGAACAAAAACTATACTAAAATATTGTATAAACATGTATAAATCAATGTAACAGTACTTGTATAAAGATGTATAAACAACTATATAACTTTGTATGAAATTGTATAAGGAGGTATAAAATTAATAGCAACACAGGGAATACCTTCAACTTAGCTTTTCTCTCCTTGAATTTACAGCGAGTAGCAATCCTTGCTATTTGGATATGCAATCAAGACCACTCTCACCATCGTCCTCGATCTTGCTCTTTTTATGCTTAACGTCCTCGATTTTTCTCTTTTTCGGTTTAGCATTAGGACCTACATCATCTTTATCAGCCAAATCAAATTTCAGCTTTTCTTTGGATTTTTCATGTCTCCCGCATTTCTTACTCCTTATTCTAACAATGTTAATGGAGTATGAGTATTCTTCGTTTACGAACGAGTCATTCAACTACTCTCTTGTTGCGATTTTTTTGTAAGAGCAGGAGACTCAAAATCATCATCATCGGGGGCCTGGACATGCCCATTCGCTTCAGAATCAGGGATTGAGGGCAAGTCCCTCGATGTTTTCGCAAAATCGAGCTTAACACCTTTTCCAGCAACCTTCATACGACTTTTAAAAGTAGATATTTTCGAACGTATTTTCTACAATAAAACAAACAAAGCTTTAACAAAAGTGAAGACAAGTGAAGAAAAACACAAAAATCAATCCAAAAACAAAGGCCATGAACACAAAGCATAGGCCAATTTTCCTAAATTGTAACAAAACTCAAAAATAAATTCTACTCTAAAAGTCGAAATAATAAAGCATGCAAACTGAAACACCAAATTTAGGCCAGAACGAAAATAGAAGGAACACAAAATCGAATGGAAAATACAACAACATTGTAAAAAAATATTCAAAATCAGAAAAGCCAAAAAATTAAAATAAAACAAAATTTAAAACCAAAACAGTGGTAAAAGCATAAAAGGAAATGAAAATTACCTGAAAATAAGAGTGAAAGCTCGAAAAATCACTTGAGACGCAACAATGGAGGACGGTTGCCTTCGTACTTCTGTGAAAAAAGCGTGAGAAGAACAGAGAGAGAAAAATTTAAAAAGAAAACTAAAATACCGTTAATAATATTTGTGGTCTACCGGGTGAAAATAAAATTTCAAAATATATACAACCTGGGCTAAACCAGGTTAGGGCTTCAAATGTGAGCTATTTTCGGATGAGTCAAGTGATATATGATGTAGTTTTATCTAAAAATAAAACGGTTAAGGATAAATATATCAAAAAAGTATAACGAAAGACAAATATAATACTTTTCGAAGAGTACAAGTGTAAATAAAATCATGTTTCATTAATCAATAGGTGTCTATTCTGAAGGGCAGTTTTGTCAATTCGAATGTTTATCCAAGTATAACTAATACAGATTTATACAAATTATATACGGGGATTATTTCTCCTAATAGTACGTGTAACCAAACTTGTCCACGGTCCTATTTTTGCATTAGTCTCTATGTCTTCCGCTTTCAACAATGTTTTGCCTTTCCAAGAAACTGTTAAAAGTAAAATTTACTGTATATGCTTCACTGGCTCTGACAGTTTAATCAATGCAAAATGAGACTATTACCTAAAACGAAAACTGATGAAAAAGATTAGTAGAAAACCCCAATAAATTATTTTTTGTAAAATAAGTATTTGAAAAAACGATTTAAATCTTCTTTCACATAACAAAGAAAAGGGGTAGAAAAACCTGCTCTGGTTAAAATTTAATTATCAGCACTCTGCAGTCTGCAGCTGAGGTAACCTTTTTTCCTTGCTCCATTCTCTACTAGTACAATGAGATTATTTTGAAGTACTGAATTAGAAAGCTAAAAGGGTGAAGCTTGGTACTCAAAACCAGCTCTCTTTCTTTCTCTTGCAAATTTTGTGCGGAGAAAAGTTGTTTGAACTTTACTTAGAAAGATTTATAGCCCGTTTGGCCAACCTGCAAAAATCAGTTTATTTTGAGAAGTATTTTTTTCAAAAGTGCTTTTCTTAAAAGTACTTTTGGTGAGAAATAATTTGTGTTTGGCTCATTAGTTTGAAAAGCACTTCTGAGCAACAATTAGTGTTTGGCCAAGCTTTAAAAAACTGCTTCTAAGTTTATTTTTTTTAAAAGTGCTTCTCAAAAAAGTGATTTTGGAGAGAAACTACTTTTTCTGTTTCTCCTCAAAAACACTTTTTTTTCTTCAAAAAACTTGGTCAAACACCTTAATTTTTTGCTAAAAATGCTTTTGGCAAAAAAAAACTTTTGGCCAAAAGGAAGCTTATAACCTGTTTGGTACTTAAATTCAATCTCACACTCTGGTGATCAAATATACTTTTCTTAGCTTAGTTGTATTGCAAATGTTCGTTGCAGTGACAATTTAATTGTTCAACAGATCCACTAAGATCATCTGTCTATCTATGTTTTATCTGGAGCTAGTTGTGTGATAATTGGATGTATAGCTTCTAAGTTCTAACATTTCGGCTGATCGTTATGTTACAGTATTAGTTTTGGCCCTCTGCTATATCAAAGGGTGGGTCCTTTTGAAATGGATGTTGAATTTTGGGGGTATAATATAAGCAGTAAAAAAGTCTCTTCACTAGTGTAGGTCCATCTCCATATTGGAGCAAACCAACTTGGAAAAATGAAACCACTAAAAAGACGAAATTCAATCTTACTTAGCCTTTCAGAAACCATAGAGACTGATTTGACAGCTAGCTAGGAATTTAGAATAATATTTCCCTTTAATGTAACGTCACATTGAATCTTAATGTATCCATTTTTTTAGCCCATTCTCTGTCGTCGTAGTTGGTTTTTGCTACTTTTAACATGATCTTTTTTCAAAAATATTTTTTTTTTCTTTTCAAAAGCTTGACTAATCACTTTAAGTTTTGGCCAAAAATGCTTTTGGCAAAAAAAAAAAAACATTTTTGGCGCTTATAGTCCTTGCTTCAAGTTTGGAATTTTTCCGTTGGTTTCTGTTATGGTACTGGTATATTATTTCTTTTCGTCTTCTCCAGCCGAGGGTCTTTCAGAACAGCCTCTCCACTACCTCGGGTAAGGGTATCCTCCCCAGATTCCACTAGTGAAATTTTATTGGGTTGTTGTTGTTGTTCAAGTTTGAAAATTTTTCCTTTCCTAGGATTTCCTTTTTATCCTTTTACATTTACTGGAATTCTAGAAGGTTTAACATGCTTGTTTTCTATGCTAATTTCATGTTTAACAAACAAAAATTAGCTAACTTTACCTTAAAATTTGACGTGTGATAAACTTATTGTTTGAGCCTATTTTGAAAATTCTGATTGGTCAAAGCTTAGATAGAATGTTGAAACTTTTTTGATTTGTTTGGGATTCCGTTTTGACGCCCTATTGGATTTGATGAAATCAGAGGTGGGGTTAGAATTTGAAGTTTATGGATTTTGAATTTGTGACTGAACTCATAACTTATTTTATCTACTAACTTTGCAATTAAATATTTATATATATTTTATAAATTTTCTGATACAAATAATGACTTTAAGCAAAAGTTGCTGGGTTGGTCGAACCGTAGTTAATGCTCCTCCCCCGTGGATGAAATCCTTCGTCTTATACAGTAGTCATATGTTCAATTCTATCTTTCATATTGATATGACGGGGATATTCTGCTTGAGATAACCTTCAAAAGTAGGTTTACTTTTTTTGCTGACATACTTTTAGATTATGCTTTTTCTTCCTACAGCCAAAAAATTTATCGACTTGCTTGTTTTTTATTCCTATCATGTATTTAGAATTTGGTTGTTTAAACCTTGAGATGTTTTACTTAAAGGAAAAAATTCTTATAATCTTTTATTTCAAGACGCTTGGTCAGTGCTCATGCATTTGTGTCCTTCTTATGGATTACTATTATTTTAGTATATTTACCCTTGATAAGTAAAGTTGTTGTCATGTGACCAGGAGGTTACGGTTCGAGCCGTGGAAACAGCCTCTTACAGAAATGCAGAGTAAGGCTGCGTACAACAGACTCTTATAGTCTGGTCCTTCCCCGGACCCCGCGCATAGCGGGAGCTTAATGCACCGGGATGTATGTATGTGCCTCGATAAGTAACTCACTTTAAATTCATTTTATTTCTTGATCAGGTTTTAGTTTTCCAAATTGTTACCCTTCTCAGGAAAAAAAAAGTTTTGAAGATTGCTACGGTTTCTGTGGTTATGTATACTAATTCATGATGGGAACTGAAGATAAAACGTTGCTTTGTTACTGTCATTGGGGAAGAAAGAATAAGGTGCTACGAAATGGATCCATTTTGTATATGGGAGGTATTACTGATCAGATTATTATGAAGACAGGTATAAAGTACAATGATTTTGTGAATGTAGTTTTTGACCGATTAGGCATTGATCCTTCAGATAAGATCTTGCATTTTACAGTGAAGTTTGATAGGTCAGAATTGATACGGCTGAGGGACCAAGAAGGTGTTGATACCCTGTTACAATTTAATGATGATTTTGCTCATGTTTATGCATCAAGTTTGGAAAAGGAGCTTTATTCTAGACTGCCCTCATGTGGCCCGGCAAAGGTTGAACTTATTGGAAAAGCAATTTCTGATAGTAATCCTGCAAAGGTGTATGATTATCCTGATCCTCAATTCATCAGTGATTTTGACAAGCATAAAGCAGATAATTGCTTTGCAATTGACCAAATCTGGGCTTGCTACGATACGGATGATGTTATGCCAAGATTCTATGTCCACATTAGGAAGGTATCCATTCCCGAATTTAATGTGATTTTCAGTGCGGAACCAAAATGTGGTTTATTTTACTCAAAATACTCAAATAAGTGTAAAAAAAAGTTACCAAACTATATATAACGCCACTAATAGTGGCGTTATACTGACAAACCTTACATAGCGCCATTAATAGTGGCGCTATATGCCTTATTACCTGAACATATAGCGCCATTAATAGTGGCGCTATACCCCTTAATACAAATCCTCCATCTTCTTCTTCTTCGTTCCATCTCCCTCATTTTCATTTCTGGTCCCCACCACCACCGATTCTGCCCCCATTTTTTTAAAAAAAAAAAAAAAAAAAAATTGGGTCCCCCCGTCACATAAAAGTTTAATATTTGTGGTCCCACTGTCGAGTAGAGCTTTGTATTATTGTGGATTCACTCTTTCGGAGTCAAAATTTCGATCTATCTACATTTCGAAAATTCTAAATCGAGGTATTTCGATTTATTTTAAGTTGGAACTTTTATAACAATGCATATTACTTGATTTGTATGTGTTCTATTTCGGTTTGTGTTTATTTTTTCCGAAACTAGCATGTTAAATTTTATCCGGATTTAATTTTAGTGTTGTATAAAAATATGTAAATTAGTCTAAAAAATGTGTTTGTTAATATCCTCATGTATATTTATGTGTTTTTATGCCGTTTAGTTTATATTTATGTGTTTTTATGCCGTTTAGTTTAGATTATTTTTTAGCGTAGTAAAACGTAGACCTTTTTAGCGTAGTAAAACGTAGACCCTTTTAGCGTAGTAAAATGTAGAGCCTTGTAGCGTAGTATTGTGTAGTAATTGTTTAATTATCTTATATTCTAGCACGAAACCCATAATTATATATATAATTCTTACAATTAATTTATTAAAAAATATGAATAAAAATTATAAAAAAACATAAAATTATTAATGATAATTTAGTACTACTGGGCCTCAGAAAATCTAGCACATAAAATATATATTATTTTTACAATTTAGTTATTAAATAAATATGAATAAAAATTATTAAAAAAACATAAAATTATTAATGATAGTTTGGTACTACTGGGCCTCAGAAAATCTAGCACGAAACCCATAATTATAAAATATATATATATATATATATATATATATATATATATATTATTTTTACAATTTAGTTATTAAATAAATATGAATAAAAATTATTAAAAAAACATAAAATTATTAATGATAGTTTGGTACCACTGGGCCTCAGAAAATCTAGCACGAAACCCATAAGTATATATATAATTTTTACAATTAAGTTGTTAAAAAATATGAATTTAAATTATAAAAAACACACATAAATTTTATATTTACTCATTATTAATGATAAGGCATATAGCGCCACTATTAATGGCGCTATGTAAGGTTTGTCAGTATAACGCCACTAATAGTGGCGCTATACAGTAACGGTACAGTTAACGTTACTGTATAGCGCCACTATTAGTGGCGTTATATATAGTTTAGTAACTTTTTTTTTACACTTATTTGAGTATTTTGAGTAAAAATAAACCACATTTTGGTTCCGCGTTCTTGGCTCGAGCCTCAACCAGAAGATCAAGAAGACAGAGCTTGGGTCAGGGCAGAGTTGCCTGTTGCCTGTGGAAACTTTAAACATGGGTGTACTGATTCCACCTCTGTTCAACTTACATTTTCTCATCAAGTTCAGTGCGAAAAGGGCAAGAGAGGTTTGTACGTTGTATATCCTAGGAAAGGGGAAGCGTGGGCACTTTTCAAGGATTGGGATATTTGTTGGAGCTCGGATCCAAAGAACCATAGGAAGTACAACTACGTAGTTGTGGAGATTCTTTCTGATTATGTTGGGGATGTTGGTGTCCTATTTGGTTACTTAGATAAAGTGACTGGTTTTGTGAGCCTTTTCCAGCGAACAAGGATTATTGTATTTGATACATTGTGTTGAGGATTTTAAGATGGAAAAGTCTTAAAAAGAGGGTGAATGGAAATGGAGGGAAAATAAAATTTTTGAGTAAAATTTTAAGTTTCCTTCTCTTGAAACATTGTCCCATATTGGAAGAGGAAAAGTATTTTGGTGGGTATATATACAATTGCTCTTCTTGTAGCTCTTAAAGAGTTAAGAAGAAGGCAAGCCTCGCACCGTCGTCGCTGTCGCTCGGATCGGCTATGACTACTGTTTCGGCTTTTTGGACCAAATTTATTTGTTAATAATAAATATTAACGTAATATTATCCGTGTTTGTAACAGATATGTTCCAATCCGTTAATTTGTTCCAGCAGCTTAGTGCGTCTCCCACCATAGCCAAATGCTTGCTCCATAATAGCAAGTGATTGCTCCATTAATTAGCAACCTGGTGCTCCGCCCACCATGGCCAAGTGCTCCACTAAATGAGTGGCAGCGGGTCCGTGTTTAGCAGCTGACTGCACTATAAATAGATGGTGCAAGCAGCTTGTTGAAGACACACAGACAGAAATCAAAAGTGAAGCTACTGATTTCCTCTTTAGTTTACACCCAAAGTTTGGCTATACATTACAATCCTTCCTCTCAGAATTTACATTCGACTTCTGAGTTCTCCTCTTTTATTCTGCATTGTTTTAAACTACAAATAAAGCAACCGTAAGTGTGATTTGCTGTCGAACTTTGTGTTCGCTAAAACACTGGGGTTTGAAGTACCGCTACACCAGTGTGTAATTTGCTTATCCTGGGAGGAAATAATCCATAACCTTGGGTACTAGGAGGGGATTAAATTCCTTAAGAAAACACTGTGAATTCAGTGGGCTCGAATTAATTACTGTTTCATTTATATTTACGTTTATACGCTAACATTCTTTTATTCAGAATTATTATTTACAAATACAGCAAGTAAGAAGATAGCAACCAACAAGCTTAAGGAATTTAATATCTTTATTTCTGTATTTGTGGTATATTTACTGCTCTGGAGACTAAAACCTTTGTGGTTTTGTCTACTCCCGTTTTTGGAGATTAAAGCCTTCGTGGCGTTTTGCTAGAGAACTTACAGTTCTGAAGACTAAAACCTTTGTGGTTTCGTCTACTCCCGTTTTGGAGATTAAAGCCTTCGTGATAGTTTGTTGGAGATTAAAATCTACGTGATTTTTTTACTCCAAATTTAAACGTTTATTAAACGTTTTGTTTGTGTCATTCTTTCATAGAAAAAATGGCAAATGACAACGGAAACCGAGTTGTTCCGATGATGACTGCCAACGCATCGACAAGCCAAACACCGGCGTTGGCACCGGCAGAAAAACCCGAAAAATATTCCAGGATTGATTTCAAGCGCTGGCAGCATAAAATGTTCTTCTACTTGACTACGTTATGTCTACAAAAGTTCATCAAAGAAGATGTTTCTGATCTGCCCGATGAAACTCCAGAGAACGAACGCTTTCTCGTGATTGAGGCGTGGAAGCATTTTGACTTTTTGTGCAAGAATTATATTCTTAGCGGACTGGAGGATAATCTGTATAACGTCTACATTAATGTGGAGATGTCAAAAGAATTGTGGATTGCGCTTGAAAGAAAATACAAAATTGAAGATGCCGGGATGAAGAAATTTGTTGCCGCAAAATTATTGGACTACAAAATGGTAGATAACAAATCTATTATTACCCAGGTCCAGGAATTGCAAGTGATTATTCATGATCTACTTGCTGAAGGTATATATATAATGAATACTGATGTTGAAAGTAAAATTTTTAGTATTTTTACTAACGGAATTTTCATTGAAGGTCTTGTCATCAGTGAAGCATTCCAAGTTGCAGCAATTATTGAGAAGCTGCCTCCTTTGTGGAAGGATTTCAAAAACTACTTGAAATACAAATGAAAGGAGATGTCCCTTGAAGATCTCATTGTTCGGTTGAGAATCGAAGAGGACAACAGAGCAGCTGAAAAGAAAGGTCGTAGAAACTCAACAATAATGGCAGCAAATATTGTTGAGGCTACTTCTCAAATTAAGAGAAAGAGGAAGCAAGCTTCTGGGCAAGAAATAACCCAACCAAGAAGCGGTTCAATGGAAATTGCTACAATTATGGAAAAGCTGGACACAGATCTGTAGAATGTCGTGCTCCAAAGAAAGACAAGAAGAAGGGTCAAGCAAATATGGTTGAAAAGCACGAAGATATTGATGACTTGTGTGCTATGCTTTCTGAATGCAACCTGGTAGGAAATCCTAAGGAGCGGTGGATTGATTCTAGAGCCACTCGCCATATTTGTGCTGGGAGGGAAGCATTTTCTACATATGCTTCTGCTGGACCAGAAGAGACGTTTTCTATGGGAAATGCTGCTACAGCAAAAATTGAAGGATATGAGAAGATATTTCTCAAGATGACTTCTAGCAAGCTCATGAATTTGAACCACGTCCTTCATGTTCACAAAATTAGGAAGAACTTAGTCTCTACTGGACTTATTGTAAAGCACGGTTTCAAGTGCGTTTTTGTATCCGACAAGGTGGTGATAAGTAATAATGAAATGTTTGTAGGAAAATGTTACCTTACTGAGGACCTCTTCAAGCTGAATGTAATAGTTGTCGAAAATAATAATAAAACTTCAGCTTCTTCTTACTTACTTGAGTCAAATGATTTATGGCATGTAATTTTAAGATGGAAAAGTCTTAAAAAGAGGGTGAATGGGAAATGGAGGGAAAATGAAATTTTTGAGTAAAATTTTAAGTTTTCCTCTCTTGAAACATTGTCCCATATTGGAAGAGGAAAAGGATTTTGGTGGGTATATATATAATTGCTCTTCTTGTAGCTCTTAAAGAGTTAAGAAGAAGGCAAGTCTCACGTCGTCGTCGTCGTCACTCGCTCGTCTCGGCTTCGGCTACGGCTTCGGCTACGGCTTCGGCTTCGGATTCGGATTCGGATTTGGTCAAATGATCGAATGATTGATTAATTTTTTGGACCAAATTTATTTGTTAATAGTAAATATTAACGTAATATTATCCGTATTTGTAACGGATATGTTCCAATCCGTGGATTTGTTCCAGCAGCCTAATACGTCTCCCACCATGGCCAAATGTTTGCTCCATAATAGCAAGTGATTGCTCCATTAATTAGCAGCCTGGTGCTCCGCCCATCATGGCCAAGTGCTCCACTAAATAAGTGGCAGCGGGTCCGTGTTTAGCAGCTGACTGCACTATAAATAGATGGTGCAAGCAGCTTGTTGAAGACACACAGACAGAAATCGAAAGTGAAGCTACTGATTTCCTCTTCAGTTTACACTCAAAGTTTGGCTATACATTACATTCCTTCCTCTCAGAATTTACATTCGACTTCTGAGATCTCCTCCTTTGTTCTGCATTGTTTTAAACTACAAACAAAGCAACTGTAAGTGTGATTTGCTACCGAACTTTGTGTTCACTGAAACACTGGGGTTTGAAGTACCGTTACACCAGTATGTAATTCGTTCTATCCTGGGAGAAAATAATCCATAACCTTGGGTACTAGGAGAGGATTAAATTCCTTAAGGAAAACGAAAGGAGTTGTCCCTTGAAAATCTCATTGTTCAGTTGAGAATCGAAGAGGACAACAAAGCAGCTGAAAAGAAAGGTCATGGAAACTCAACAATAATGGGAGAAAATATTGTTGAGGCTACTTCTCAAATTAAGAGAAAGAGGAAGCAAGCTTCTGGGCCAAGAAATAACCCAAGCAAGAAGCGGTTCAATGGAAATTGCTACAACTATGGAAAAGCTGGACACAGATCTGTAGAATGTCGTGCTCCAAAGAAAGACAAGAAGAAGGGTCAAGCAAATATGGTTGAAAAGCACGAAGATATTGATGACTTGTGTGTTATGCTTTCTGAATGCAACATGGTAGGAAATCCTAAGGAGTGGTGGATTGATTCTGGAGATACTCGCCATGTTTGTGCTGTAAGGGAAGCAAGCATTTTCTACATATGCTTCTGCTGGACTCGAAAAGACGCTTTCTACGGGAAATGCTGCTACAGCAAAAATTGAAGGATATGGGAAGATATTTTTCAAGATGACTTCTGGCAAGGTCATGACTTTGAACAACATCCTTCATGTTCCCGAAATTAGGAAGAACTTAGTCTCTACTGGACGTCTTGTAAAGCACGGTTTCAAGTGCGTTTTTGTATCCGACAAGGTGGTGATAAGTAAGAATGAAATATTTGTAGGAAAAAGTTACCTTACTGAGGGCCTTTTCAAGCTGAATGTAATAGTTGTCAAAAATAATAATAAAACTCCAGCTTCTTCTTACTTACTTGAGTCAAATGATTTATGGCATGTACATTTAGGTCATGTCAATTATAAAACCTTGCGAAAAATAATTAACATGGAAGTATTGCCTAAGTTTGGATGCGAAAAATCAAAATGTCAAATATGTGTGGAATCTAAGTATGTTAAACATCCTTATAAGTCGGTTGAAAGGAATTCAAATCCTTTAGCCTTAATTCACATGGATATTTGTGATATGAAGTCAATACCATCTCGCCGTGGAAAGAAGTATTTCATAACTTTTATTGACGAAAATACTCGATATTGCTATGTTTACTTACTTAATAGTAAAGATGAAGCAATAGACGCATTCAGGCAATATAAAAATGAAGTTCAAACACAACTTAACAAGAAAGTCAAAATGATAAGAAGTGATAGGGATGGTGAATATGAATCTCCTTTTGGAGAAATATGTCTAGAATATGGAATTATTCATCAAACAACAGCCCCTTACACGCCCCAATCCAATGGGATTGTGAAAAGAAAGAATCGTTCATTAAAGGAGATGATGAACGCATTGTTGATAAGTTCTGGTTTGCCACCGAACTTGTGAGAGGAAGTCGTTCGTATGGCTAACCGGATACTAAATCGAGTTCCCCATAGCAAAACACAATCTATTCCATATGAAAAATGGAAAGGAAGGAAGCCTAACTTGAATTATTTGAAAGTGTGGGGGTGTTTGGCAAAAGTACAAGTTCCTAAATCCAAAAGGGTAAAAATAGGACCGAAAATAGTTGATTGTGTTTTCATAGGATATGCGACCAATAGTAAAGCATATCGATTTCTGGTTCATAAATCAGAAATCCTGACATTCATAATAATACGATTATAGAATCAGATAATGCTGAGTTCTTTAAAAATATATATCCATATAAAAAGGAATGTGAGTCGATTGAAGAAACAAAAGAAAGTACATTTAATCAGGAGGATCCAAGACGTCAAAAAACTTCTACTTAGTTTGGACTAGATTTTGTGACTTTCTTATTGGAAAATGAGCCTCGAACATTTAAAGAAGCTATATCTTCTTCGGAATCATTGTTCTGGAAAGAGACAGTCAATAGTGAAATAGAATCCATATTGAACAATCATACATGAGAATTGGTTGATCTTCCTCTTGGAAATAAACCTTTGGGTTATAAATGAATTTTAAAAGAAAAATGAAAGATGATGGCACTATTAATAAATTTAAGGCAAGACTTATTGTCAAAGGGTATAGACAACGAGAAGTTCTTGAGTAATTTGATACATATTCTCCAGTGACGAGAATACTTCCATACGAATGCTAGTAGCTATAACTGCAGTTTATGGTCTTGAAATTCATCAAATAGACGTAAAGACAACCTTCTTAAATGGAGAACTGGAGGAAGAAATCTACATGGAACAACCTGAAAGGTTTGTGGTTCCAGGTAATGAAAAGAAGGTACGTACACTTGTTAAGTCCCTCTACGGACTAAAACAAGCACTCAAACAATGGCATGCGAAATTTGACCAAACAATGTTGTCAAATGGTTTTAAGATAAATGAATGTGATAAATGTGTGTACATTAAAAATGTCCCATATCACATAGTCATTATTTGCCTATATATGGATGATATGTTGATAATGAGTAATGACATTGCCAACATAAATGCGACTAAGCGTATGCTAACTAGAAAGTTTGATATGAAGGACTTGGGAGTTGCGGATTTAATTCTGGGAATTAAGTTCCAAAAGACTCCTCAAGGTCTGGCATTGTCACAGTCTCATTATATTAAGACCGTACTTGAAAAATTCAAGCACTTAGAGTTTAAAGCTGCAAAGACTCCAATTGACGTGAATCTTGCATTAGCAAAGAACAAAGGCCAAAGCATATCACAATTGGATTATACTCGTGTGTTGGGATGCTTAATGTACATCATGAATTGTACACGACAGATATAGTTTGTGCTATAAGTAAACTGAGTCGATACACGAGCAATCCAGGTCAATCTCATTGGATGGCAATGAAACGAGTTTTGGGATATTTAGAACATACCCAAAACTTTGATTTGCACTACAGTAAATATCCTGCAGTGATTGAAGGATATTGTGATGCAAATTAGGTCACCGGTTCAATTGATTCGAAGTCCATAAGTGAATATGTATTCACTATTGGTGGAGGAGAGGTATCTTGAAAGTCGTCCAAACAAACTTGTATTGCCCGCTCTACAATGGAGGCTGAGTTCATAGCCTTAGATAAAGCCGGTGAAGAAGCTGAATGGCTCCAGAATTTCTTGAAAGACATTCCATTTTGGCCCAAAAGCTTGGCACCAATATGCATACATTGCGATAGCCAAGCGGCAATTGGAAGGGCTGGGAGCGTTATGTATAACGGTAAATCTCGTCATATACGACGAAGACATAAAATCGTTAGGCAACTACTCTCTAGAGGAATTATCACGATTGACTATGTAAAGTCAAGTGATAATGTGTCGGATCCACTTACAAAAGTCCTAACTAGAGAGGTAGTTGAGAAGTCATCGAGGGGAATGGGATTATGGCCGAGAACAAGTCATTGTAGCGGTAACTCTACCTAGAAGACTGGAGATCCCAAGATCTAGGTTCAAGGAGATTAAACAAGTCATTAATGACGGTTCAACATTTTCAACAAAAATTTTGGTCCATTCTCGTGATGAGACAATGTTCAGTACCAAGGATAAAGCATTAAGGCTGTTTAATGATTTCTTGTGACGACCCGGCCCGTTGTCTCATGGGTTACCGCTCTATTTTTTTCCCCATTCTCAGCTTCTTTATGCTTTATTATCCGTATCTTATGTGATCGAGTTGGTTTGGAGTGGTTTTGATAAGAAATAAGACACTTAGTCTCTTTTAAGAAGGCTTAAGTTGAAAAAGTCAACCTGATATTGACTTATGAGTTAGAGGGCGCGGATGTGAATTCTGATGATTCGGTTAGCTTCGGGGGATGATTTGTGACTTAGAAGTATGATCGGAAGTAATTTTGGAGGTCCGGTGTAGAATTAGGCTTGAATTGGCGAAGTTAGTATTTTGGCGAATTTCGGTTGATAGGTGAGATTTTGATCCGAGAGTTGCTATAGCTTCGTTAGGTGATTTGGGATATGTGTGCAAAATTTCAGGTCATTCGGACGTGGTTTGGTTGGGTTTTGGATCGAAAGTGTATTTCGGAAGTTTTTAGAAAATTAGGCTTGAATTCGATGAGTTTTGGGTAATTTGATGTTGTTTGAGGTGTTTTGATGATTGGAAGAGGTTTGAATAATGTTATGAATTATGTTGGCATGTTTGGTCGGAGTCCCATGAGGCTCGGATAAGTTTTGGAAGAGTTTTTGGAAGATTTTTGTTGTTTGAGCATAAGCATGTAATGATCCAAAGGTCCATTTTTAGTTCTAGAGATCGAAATTTTATTTCGAGATTTCCAGAATTTAAATAATGAATTATAAGAGTGATCTGGAAAGTTTGGTCTAATTTTATCAAGTCGCGATTGGGTTTTTGACACGAAACATGAGTTAATTGTTTAACAAGCGAAATGGATATCGCATTGAGCAAACGAGCTCCGAATTGAGTTTCGATTGAAGGACAATATTCGTATCATTATTTTTTACTCATAGGAACAAGAATCATCGAATTCTGAGTTCGTATGATGGAGTTAGAGTCATTTTAGTAAAAAGAAAAGTGCTGCCATCTCTTTGGCTGCTGCTGTATTTTTTAGCAGTGTGAACAGTAACCGCGCGTTAACAATAACCGCGCGGGTGAACAGTGACCACGCGCATGAACAGTAACCGTGCGGGTGAACAGTACTTCCGAAAAATTCTGGGCAGTGAGTTTAATAAACATTTCACCCGCAATCCAAGTCTCATTTCCTCCATTTTTGAGCAACCTTGAGAGATTTTGGACGGGGATTGAATGGGGTTTCGACAGAAGTGATTGGAGGTAAGTCCTATGAACTAAAAACACGTTTTTATTGTGAAATTGATCTTGGAATCCATGGAAATTTAGCGAAAGAGGAAGAACTAGGGCTTGAGTTTTAATATTTCAAATTTGGATTTGAGGGGTCATTTAGACTTCGATTTTGGTAAATTTGATATGTATAGACTCGTGGCGAGATAAGGAATCCGGTGATGTCAATTTTTGGATTTTTTGAGACTTGGGCTCGGGGCTCGGGTTTTGCCAAATTTGTGAATTTTGATATTTTTCGAGTGCTTTCGATTGGGTATTGTCTTTTTAGCATTATGTGATATATTCGTTGCGATTTTGGGAAGATTCGACGCACGTGGAGTCCAATTCTAGGGGCAAAGGCGTCGCAAATTAAAGAAATAGCCGGTTTGAGGTGAGTAGTTGATGTAAATGATGTCCTGAGGGTTTGAAACCCCGGAATTTCACATCGTAACGCTTTATTGAGGTGACTTGCACGCCGGATAACGGGCGTGGGGAGAGCACCATTGGGGATTGTGACTTGGTTCGTCCCGAGAGATATTTTTACCGTGTTTTCTATTTGAACTAAATTGAGAATCATCCTTACTTGGATTTAATTGTTACATTTGGGCTTCTTGCCAATTATTTGAATCCTTCAGGGATTGACATCACTGTTTTTGCATACATGCATATCATTTGATCTCAGTCCAAGGTTTTAAATACTATTTTGCAAACTCAACCATCTTTCTAAGATTTAAAAACTTAAATGATATTTTTAAATGATATTTCGGGCTGAGAACTACTATTTTACAAATGCCCAAGGGGCTTATGATGATTTCTGGACAGAGCATGGATCGGGCTGCGTGCCGAAGCAGTGTTATATTGATATTGAGGCCGAGAGCCTGGTGATTACATTGATATTGAGGCCGAGGGCCTGGTTGATTACATTGATATTGAGGCCGAGAGCCTGGGTGATTATACTGATATTGATATGAGGCCGAGGGCCTAGATTTGATGCCACGAGATGGCTTTATATTGCGCTTGGGCTGTAGGAGCCCCTCCGGAGTCTGTACACACCCCCAGTGAGCGTCGTCGACGATAAATAAAATGGATGGCTCGGGCTGCATGCCGCAGTGGGTACTAGAGAGTACCATCATATGCATTGCATTGCACTCATGCATAGAGTGTACCATCATATGCATTGCATTGTACTCATGCATTTGTTTTTATCTGTTATACCTGTCTCAATAATTGGTACTCTGATTTAATTGACTTGTTGCTTCACTAATTGTTGTTCTAAACTGCCAGTCATAGTTTACTTTGTATTTTTCCACGATTTCTTATTCTCAGCCTTTATTTATGTTTATTACTCACTGGGTCGGAGTACTCACATTACTTCCTGCACCTTGCTTGCAGATCCAGGTACACCACAAGCTCAGTGAGGATTTGTTAGCTGAGCAGTAGTATCCGGGAGTATTGAGGTAGCTGCATGGCGTTCGTAGCCTTGATCTCTCCCCTCTATCTCTATCTTTTATTCCGCATTTTTCCTAGACAGACTTGTAATAGGTGGATATTCTGTATTAGAGGCTCATATTCGTGACACCGGATTTTATTCACTATTGAACTTCCGCAGATTTTATTATTAATTATATACTTAAATGTAATGACTTAGTAAATTCTCTGTGATATTTATCTATAATCTGAATAAGAATTTGGGATAACGTTGTTGAATGGTCGGGCTTGCCTAGCAGTATGTTGGGAGCCATCATGACCGGGGTTGGGGTCGTGACAAGTTGGTATCAGAGCCTAGGTTAATTAGTCTCGCGAGTTATGAGCCGGTTTAGTAGAGTCTCGCGGATCGGTACAGAGACGTCTGTATTTATCCTCGAGAGGCTGCAGAACCTTTAGGAAAACTTCATGTTCTTGAAATTCTTGTCATGCGACTTTGTTGATCCGAACACTAAAAATTTCTATTATTCTATTCTCTCGCAGATGGCGAGGACTCGTGCTACTGGACGAGGTGGACGACCACCAGTGCCACCCACTGATGCCACCAGAGGCCGTGGACGCAGTCGTGGGCGTGGCAGAGGTAGAGTAGCACGGGCATCACCTGTTAATCCACCAGCTGCCCCAGTTCCAGATCAGGCTCCAGCAACTGTACCAGTTCAAGCACCAACTATGTCTATTGTGATTCCGGGTCTTCAGGAGACCTTGGCTCAGATTTTGACAGTTTGCACTGGCCTAGCTCAGGCGGTCTCAGCCACTACAGTCGCAGCTACTTCACAGGCCAGGGAAGGCACCTAGACTCCTGTTAATCGCACATCTGAGCAGGTTGTGCAGGGATTGCAGACACCGGAAGCTGTTCCAGCTTAGCCGGTTGCACCAGTTCAGAACCTTGTGGTCCCAGCTATGCCAAACGATAAGCAGCATCGTCTCAAGAGATTTGGTAGGCTCCAGCCTCCGACATTCAGTGGTGCAGAGGGCGAGGATGCCTAGAGTTTTCTTGACAAGTGTCAGCGTATGCTTCGTACCGCAGGGATTTTGGAGTCGAGTGGTGTATCTTTTACTACATTTCAGTTCCAGGGAGTTGCATTTACCTGGTGGGAAGATTTTGAGAGGCGTAGACCTGTTGGTACAACGCCCCTTATTTGGCAGCAGTTCTCCACTCTATTTCTGGAGAAGTATGTACCTCAGTCCCGCAGAGAGGAGCTGCATAGGTAGTTTGAGTGGTTGACTCAGGGAGATATGTTCGTGACCCGGTACGAGATGAGATTTTCACAGTTGGCTCGTCATGCTACTTGGATGATTCTGACAGATCGTGAGAGGATCTGGAGATTCGTGGATGGTCTTAACTAACTCTCTCCGTAGTTTGATGACTAGAGAGAGAGTATTGGGTGCTTCGTTCGAGGATGTGGTTGACATCGCTCGTGATATTGAGATAGTTCGCCGCAGAGAGAGAGAGGGGAGAGGGAGGCCAAGAGGCCCATAGGTTTAGGCAGTTTCAGTGGTGCTCCGTCTAGGGGCCAGTTCTAGCGTGGTAGAGGTCGTTCCTTCAGACCTCCTCAGCCAGCCCGTCCAGAGTATAGTAGGACATCTTCAGACCGTGGTCATCAGGTATTTCAGCAAGGCCAGTCTGTACTTAACGCTCTCCCAGCTCAGAGTTTATCCTATGCCCCTTTAGTTCAGGGTTCATCTGCGCCGAGTGCATCGGCTGGTTATTCAGGTGCGAGGGTTTCCCTCTAGTTCCCTTCTCCAGTACCTGGTAGTTGCTACGAGTGCGGAGAGTTTGGTCATATAAAGAGGCAGTGTCCTCGACTTCGTGGTGGTCAGTTTTAGTAGAGGGACCAACCTTCGTCTTCTGCTCCAGTTTCTTCAGCACTCGCCCATCCAGATAGGGGTGGAGGCCAGACAACCAGAGGTTGCCCCAGGAGGGGAGGTCGATCAGGCGGTGGCCAGGCTCGTTTCTATGCTATTCTAGGCAAGACAGATGCCATTGCGTCAGATGCTGTAATCACAGGTATTATCTCAATCTGCCACACAGATGCCTCTGTCTTATTTGATCCCGGATCCACCTATTCTTATGTGTCCTCATATTTTGCTCATCATTTGAGTACGACCCGAGGGTGTCTTGCTTTACTTGTGCATGTATCTACTCCGGTGGGCGATACTATTATTGTAGACCATGTGTATCGGTCTTGTATTATGACTATTGGGGGTCTGGAGACCAGAGTTGATTTATTGCTATTGAGTATGGTAGATTTTGATGTTATTCTGGGCATGGATTGGCTATCTCCGTGTCATGCTATTCTAGACTGTCATGCTAAGACAGTTACTTTGGCTATTCCGGGTGTTCCGAGGATCGAGTGGCATGGTATGACTGATTACGTTCCTAGTAGAGTGATTTCCTTCCTGAAAGCCCAGCGTATAGTTGGGAAGGGTTGTCTATCATATCTAGCTTTTGTGCGAGATGTTGGAGCTGAGACTCCTAGTATTGATTCTGTCCCAGTTGTGAGGGATTTTCCTGATGTATTTCCTGCAGACCTATCGGGCATGCCGCCGGACAGGGATATCGATTTTGGCATTAACTTGGTGTTGGGCACCCAGCCCATTTCTATTCCGCCATATCGTATGGCACCAGCAGAGTTGAAAGAATTGAAGGAGCAGCTTCAGGAGCTCCTAGACAAGGGGTTCATTCGGCCTAGTGTGTCACCGTGGGGTGCGCCAGTTCTGTTTGTGAAGAAGAAAGATGGCACAATGAGAATGTGTATTGACTACAGGCAGTTAAATAAGGTAACAATGAAGAACAAGTATCCTTTGCCTCTCATTGATGACTTATTTGATCAGCTTCAGGGAGCGATGGTGTTTTCAAAAATTGATCTCCGTTTGGGCTATCACCAGTTAAAAATCAGGGACTCGGATATTCTTAAGACAACTTTCAGGACTAGATATGGTCACTATGAGTTTTTAGTCATGTTTTTCGAGCTGACCAATGCCCCAGCAGCGTTCATGCATTTGATGAACAGTGTATTTCGGCCTTATTTGGATTCTTTTGTTATTGTATTTATTGATGACATTCTGGTGTACTCACATAGCTAGGAGGAGCACGCCAAGCATTTGCGTGTGGTGTTGTATAGATTGAAGGAGGAGCAGCTTTATGCAAAATTCTCCAAGTGTGAATTTTGGCTAAGTTCTGTGGAATTCTTGGGACACATAGTGTCCAGCGAGGGTATTCAGGTTGATCCAAAGAAGATAGAAGCCGTGCAGAGTTGGTCTAGACCATCCTCAGCCACAGAGATCCGTAGTTTTCTCGGATTAGCAGGCTATTATCACCGGTTTGTTCGGGGGTTTTCATCCATTGCGTCGCCCTTGACCAAGTTGACTCAGAAAGGTGCTCCATTTGTATGGTCAGACGAGTGTGAGGAGAGCTTTTAGAAAATCAAGACAGTTTTGACCACAGCTCCAGTATTGGTGTTACCATCAGCTACAGGTTCATATACTGTATATTGTGGTACTTCGAGAGTTGGGATTGGTTGTGTGTTGATGCAGGAGGGTAGAGTTATTGCTTATGCTTCTCATCAGTTAAAGCCCCATGAGAAGAACTACCTTGTTCATGACTTAGAGTTGGTTGCTATAGTTCATGCCTTGAAGATTTGGAGGCACTATTTATATGGCGTATCTTGTGAGGTATTCACTGATCATCGTAGTCTTCAGCATTTGTTTAAGCAGAAAGACCTTAATTTTGAGGTAGCGGAGGTGGCTTGAGTTGCTAAAAGATTAGGACATCACTATTTTGTATCATCCGGGAAAGGCCAATGTAGTGGCAGATGCCTTGAGCCGAAAGGCAGTCAGTATGAGGAGTTTGGCGTACATTCCAGTTGGGGAGAGGCCCTTTGCAGTTGATGTTCAAACCTTGGCTAATCGGTTTGTGAGACTGGACATTTCTGAGCCCAGTCAGGTGTTGGCTTGTGTGGTTTCTCAGTCTTCCTTATATGATCGCATCAGAGAACGCCAGTATGATGATCCGCATTTGCTTGTCCTTAAGGATAGAGTTCAGTATGATGATGTCAGGGATGTGACTATAGATGATGATGGCGCATTGAGGATGCAAGGCCGTATTTGTGTGCCCAATGTAGATGGGCTTAGAGAGTTAATTCTAGAGGAGGCCCACAGCTCGCGGTATTCTATTCATCTGGGTGCCGCGAAGATGTATCAGGACTTGAGACAGCACTATTGGTGGAGAAGAATGAAGAAAGATATTGTAGGTTATGTAGCTCGGTGTCTCAACTGTTAGTAGGTGAAATATGAGCATCAGAGACCATGTGGTTTGCTTCAGTGGATGAATATTCCAGAATGGAAGTGGGAGAGAGTTACCATGGATTTTGTGAGTGGTCTTCCTCGGACTTTGAAGAAATTTGATTCTATTTTGGTGATTGTGGATTGGCTGACCAAGTCCGTGCACTTCATTCCAGTGTGTACTACTTATTCTTCGGAGCGGTTGGCAGGGATATTTATCCGAGAGATTGTGCGATTGCACGGTGTCCTAGTTTCCATTATCTTAGATAGAGGTACTCAGTTTACTTCCCAGTTTTGGGGGACTTTTCAGCGAGAGTTGGGTACCCAGGTGGAGTTGAGCATAGCATTTCATCCTCAGACGGACGGATAGTCCGAGCGTACTATTCAGATATTGGAGGATATGTTGCGTGCCTGTGTGATTGATTTCGGAGGTTCTAGGGATGAGTTTTTGCCGCTTGTAGAGTTTGCCTACAACAACAGCTATCAGTCCAGCATTTAGATGGCACCGTATGAGGCTTTGTATGGGAGGCGGTGTAGATCTCCAGTTGGTTGGTTCGAGCCCGGCGAGGCTAGGCTATTGGGGACCTATTTGGTTCATGATGCCTTAGAGAAGGTGAAGGTGATTCAGGAGAGGCTTCGTACAGCGCAGTCGCGTCAGAAGAGTTATGCGGACCGGAAAGTTCGAGATGTGTCCTACATGGTTGGTGAGAAGGTCTTGCTGAAGGTTTCGCCCATGAAGGATGTTATGAGATTTGGAAAGAAAGGAAAGTTGAGTCCACGATTCATTGGATCTTTTGAGGTACTTAGGAGGATTGGGGAGGTGGCCTATATGCTTGCTTTACCACCCAGCTTGTCGAGTGTGCATCCGGTATTTCATGTTTCTATGCTCCGGAAGTATGTTAGGGACCCGTCCCATGTTTTGGATTTCAGCACGGTTCAGTTGGATGGTGATTTGACCATTGATGTGGAGCCAGTGGCTATTTTGGGTCGTCAGGTTCGGAAATTAAGGTCAAAGGATATATCTTCTGTAAAAGTGCAGTGGAGAGGTAGGCCCATGGAGGAAGCTACCTGGGAGACCAAGCGGGAGATCTGGAGCAGATATCCTCACCTGTTTGAGGCTTCAGGTATGTTTCTTGACTCGCTCGAGCACGAGCGTTTGTTTAAGTTGGGGAGGATGTGACGACCCGGCCCGTCGTCTCATGGGTTACCGCTCTATTTTTTTCCCCATTCTCAGCTTCTTTATGCTTTATTATCCGTATTTTATGTGATCGAGTTGGTTTGGAGTGGTTTTGATAAGAAATGAGACACTTAGTCTCTTTTAAGAAGGCTTAAGTTGGAAAAGTCAACCTGATGTTGACTTATGAGTTAGAAGGCTCGGATGTGAATTCCGATGATTCGGTTAGCTTCGGGGGATGATTTGTGACTTAGGAGTATGATCGGAAGTAATTTTGGAGGTCCGGTATAGAATTAGGCTTGAATTGGCGAAGTTAGTATTTTGGCGAATTCCGGTTGATAAGTGAGATTTTGATCCAAGAGTCGGAATGGAATTCCGAGAGTTGGTGTAGCTTCGTTAGGTGATTTGGGATATGTGTGCAAAATTTCAAGTCATTCGGACGTGGTTTGGTTGGGTTTTTGATCGAAAGTGTATTTCGGAAGTTTTTAGAAAATTAGGCTTGAATTCGATGAGTTTTGGATAATTTGATGTTGTTTGAGGTGTTTTGATGATTGGAAGAGGTTTGAATAATGTTATGAATTATGTTGGCATGTTTGGTCGGAGTCCCATGAGGCTCGGATAAGTTTTGGAAGAGTTTTTGGAAGATTTTTGTCGTTTGAGCATAAGCATGTAATGGTCCAAAGGTCCATTTTTAGTTCTAGAGATCGAAATTTTATTTCGAGATTTCCAGAATTTAAATAATGAATTATAGGAGTGATCTGGAAAGTTTGGTCTAATTTCATCAAGTCGCGATTGGGTTTTTGACACGAAACATGAGTTAATTGTTTAACGAGCGAAATGGATATCGCACTGAGCAAATGAGCTCCGAATTGAGTTTCGATTGAAGGGCTATGTACGTATCATTATTTTTGACTCATAGGAACAAGAATCATCGAATTCCAAGTTTGTATGATGGAGTTAGAGCCATTTTAGTAAAAAGAAAAGTGTTGCAATTTCTTTAGCTGCTGCTGTATTTTTTTTAGCAGCGTGAACAGTAACCGCGCGGGTGAACAGTGACCACGCGCGTGAACAGTACTTCCGAAAAATTCTGGGCAGTGAGTTTAATAAACATTTCACCCGCGATCCAAGTCTCATTTCCTCCATTTTTGAGCAACCTTGAGAGCTTTTGGACGGGGATTGAATGGGGTTTCGACAGGAAGTGATTTGAGGTAAGTCATATGAACTAAAAACACATTTTTATTGTGAAATCGATCTTGGAATCCATGGAAATTTAGCGAAAGAGGAAGAACTAGGGTTTGAGTTTTAATATTTTAAATTTGGATTTGAGGGGTCATTTGGACTCCAATTTTGGTAAATTTGATATGTATAGACTCGTGGCGAGATAAGGAATCCGGTGATGTCAATTTTGGATTTTTTGAGACGTGGGTCCGAGGCTCGGATTTTGCCAAATTCGTGAATTTTAATATTTTTTGAGTGCTTTCGATTGGGTATTGTATATTTAGCATTATGTGACATATTTCATTGCGATTTTGGGCAGATTCGACGCACGTGGAGGCCAATTTGAGGGGCAAAGGCGTCGCGAATTAAAGAAATAGCCGGTTTGAGGTGACTAATTGATGTAAATGATGTCCTGAGGGTTTGAAACCCCGGAATTTTACATCGTAACGCTTTATTGAGGTGACTTGCATGTCGGATAACGGGCGTGGGGTAGAGCACCATTGGGGATTGTGACTTGGTCCGTCCCGAGAGATGTTTTTACCGTGTTTTCTATTTGAACTAAATTGAGAATCATCCTTACTTGGATTTAATTGTTACATTTGGGCTTCTTGCCAATTATTTGAATCCTTCAGGGATTGACATCACTGTTTTCGCATACATGCATATCATTTGATCTCAGTCCAAGGTTTTAAATACTGTTTTGCAAACTCAGCCATCTTTCTAAGATTTGAAAACTTAAATGATATTTCTAAATGATATTTCGGGCTGAGAACTACTGTTTTACAAATGCCCAAGGGGCTTATGATGATTTCTGGACTGAGCATGGATCGGGCTGCGCGCCGCAGCAGTGTTATATTGATATTGAGGCCGAGAGCCTGGTTGATTACATTGATATTGAGGCCGAGGGCCTGGTTGATTACATTGATATTGAGGCCGAAAGCCTGGGTGATTATATTGATATGAGGCCGAGGGCCTAGATTTGATGCCACGAGATGGCTTTATATTACGCTTGGGCTGTAGGAGCCCTTCCGGAGTCTGTACACACCCCCAGTGAGCGTCGTCAACGATAAATAAAATGGATGGCTTAGGCTGCACGCCGCAGTGGGTACTAGAGAGTACCATCATATGCATTGCATTGCACTCATGCATAGAGTGTACCATCATATGCATTGCATTACACTCATGCATTTGTTTTTATCTGTTATACCTGTCTCAGTAATTGGTACTCTGATTTAATTGACTTGTTGCTTCACTAATTGTTGTTCTAAACTGCCAGTCATAGTTTACTTTGTATTTTTCCACGATTTCTTATTCTCAGCCTTTATTTATGTTTATTACTCACTGGGTCGGAGTACTCACATTACTCCCTGCACCTTGCGTGCAGATCCAGGTACACCACAGGCTGAGTGAGGATTTGTTAGCTGAGCAGCAGTATCCGGGAGTATTGAGGTAGCTGCATGGCGTTCGTAGCCTTGATCTCTCCCCTCTATCTCTATCTTTTATTCCGCATTTTTCCTAGACAGACTTGTAATAGGTGAATATTCTGTATTAGAGGCTCATATTCGTGACACCGGATTCTATTGGGCTATGGTGTGGTATTTTAATTGAACTTCCGCAGATTTTATTATTAATTATACACTTGAATGTAATGACTTAGTAAATTCTCTGTGATATTTATCTATAATCTGAATAAGAATTTGGGATAATGTTATTGAATGGTCGGGCTTGCCTAGCAGTATGTTGGGCGCCATCATGACCGGGGTTGGGGTCGTGACATTTCTAAATTTGATATGGGGTATATCAAATAGTGTATCTACGGGATGACACGTTTAGGAATTACCTATGTAAGTGTGAAGTGTTAGTCGCTTCAAGGAGAATTTTGCAAGGCCAATTCTCTACGCTCTTATGAAACCAGGCGGTGTTCATGGCTGAAACGAACACAACAATGAGAACCAAAGACGGTTAAGGGTTGATTGTGTGACTTATGGTTGTCTAGGTATACACTAAAGTTCGACGATTCAAAGATATCAAATCTACCGATTGACCGAGTATATCCGACATAAGTTCACTACGGAAAGTTCAAAGGGAAACCTACTTATCCAGATGCAATTAATCTTTGCTTGCAAATCACAGAAGTTTTTCATGCTCCCATTCATGTGGGGGATTGTTGACGATTTTAAGATGGAAAAGTCTTAAAAAGGGGGTGGATGGGAAATGGAGGGAAAATGAAATTTTTGAGTAAAATTTTAAGTTTTCCTCTCTTGAAACATTGTCCCACATTGGAAGAGAAAAAGGACTTTGGTAGGTATATATACAAGTGCTCTTCTTGTAGCTCTTAAAGAGTTAAGAAGAAGGCAAGCCTCACGCCGTCGTCGTCGTCGCTCGCTCGGCTCGGCTTCGGCTTGGGATTGGGATTGGGATTGGGATTGGGATTGGGATTTGGTCAAATGATCGATTGATTGATTAATTTTTTTGGACCAAATTTATTTGTTAATAGTAAATATTAACATAATATTATCCGTGTTTGTAACGGATATGTTCCAATCCGTAGATTTGTTCCAGCAACCTAGTGTGTCTCCCACCATGGCCAAATGCTTGCTCCATAATAGCAAGTGATTGCTCCATTAATTAGTAGCCTGGTGCTCCGCCTACCATGGTCAAGTGCTCCACTAAATTAGTGGTAGCGGGTCCGTATTTAGCAGCTGACAGCACTATAAATAGATGGTGCAAGCAGCTTGTTGAAGACACACAGACATAAATCGAAAGTGAAGCTACTGATTTCCTCTTTAGTTTACACAGCTACTGATTTCCTTTTCAGTTTACACTCAAAATTTGGCTATACATTACAGTCCTTCCTCTCAGAATTTTCATTCAACTTCTGAGTTCTCCTCCTTTGTTCAGCATTGTTTTAAACTACAAACAAAGCAACCGTAAGGGTGATTTGCTGCCGAACTTTGTGTTCGCTGAAACACTGGGGTTTGAAGTACCGCTACACCAGTGTGTAATTCGTTCTATCCTGGGAGAAAATAATCCATAACCTTGGGTTGATTAAATTTCTTAAGGAAACACTGTGAATTCATTGGACTCGAAGTAATTACTGTTTCATTTATATTTACGTTTATACGCTAACGTTCTTTTCTCCAGAATTATTATGTACAAATACAGCACGAAGATAGCAATCTAACACATTCTTCGTAAAGCCAAATGAACTTTACAATTTCTCTCATCGAATTCCCTTTTTCAAAATGACTGGAACTGAAGGAGAGGGTGTACCAGTAGGATCGTTTGAACTTGATCCTGCTTCTTTACCCCTTGATCCAGATGATATTTGGTACCCTGGCAAAGTTAAGGAAGAAAGCAGGACTTCAAATTCTCAACTCTTAGCATGTTACAGCAAGGATCAGAGAACACCTGAGAATGCGACGGCGTCTCTGAAGTCTGGGAACTTGAAAGGCATTCATGCTACTGATGGAGAGTCTTCTATGCAGGTTGACTTGGAACTGAGATTATGGTGTGATGGGACTCAAAAATGAATTGGTTCTCATGGATTTAGAGAAACTTGGAACTGAAATATTTCTTCCTCTGTTGCTACATTAACACACCTGTGGCCTTTTCTTCTCAACAGTTTCTTGCTTGATGATTAAAATGGAACACAACTATTGGGAGGTTAACGCAATAGCACACATGAATGTAGAGGTTTTGGAAGTCCCTCCCCCTTTTGTAATAGGTTTATACACTCAAGACTATCCAAGGCTTTTAATATAGTAGGATACTCCCTACGTTTCTCTCTCTCTATATATATATATAAAATTATCCTTTTAAGCAAAAAAGAGAGAAGATTAAAAGTATCTGTAGACATGACAGATTCCTTGTCTTCTGTTTTACTTCAGTGAAGGTGTCTCGCCCGAATTCGCAGATGGTGTCATTATAAATATTAAGATACGCCGCTGTAGTTAATACTCCCTCTGGTCTACAATAAGTGACCATGGGCACACCCATTAAGGAAATTCTAAACTCTATACAAAAATAGTTAGAGTAATTAAACTACCCTTAATTAAATGTTGCATTATAATTTAATGTGATGAGTAAAATACTTTTTAGGGATATTGGAAAAACATATTGAATTTTTTCTTAATTTATATAAATGGATACTTATTTTAGACCAGAATAAAAAGGCAAATTGGTCATTTTTTGTGAACCGGAGGGAGTAGAATCGCTGGCATTGGGGCTGAACAATTTTGTCTGGAATGAGGTGGTTGCTGGAACATGTAGTGAGGATCTCAGCGGACAAGTTTGTTCTTTTAGAAGGCATCTGTTGTTGTAATCTATCGTATTTTGCCAGGGGAATGGTAAACTTGAAAGTTTCAGGCTTGTCTTATTTTTACTTACTGTGATCATTCAACTTGAATTGAATGACTTCGTGGTTTGGGTGAGTTTGACGGTGGATTTCTTTAATGTTCATTGATTTCAGTGGCAGAAATGATAGATGATTTCCGAATTAAAGATTGAGAAACCAAAGAACTAAAGAGTCTCTTGGTTAGTACTTAAAAGAAGGTTGGAAGCGTCCAGGAACACAACTAAAACACCTTTTCCCACCGTCTCTATGACCTCTATATTTATGTCAATTAAGTCTCCTGGTGAAATTTTGAAGGCAATGGAAGAAAACACAACGACGAAAAGGTAATGTATTTGAGTTTGAAATGATTGACAAATAGATCAGTCATAGGACCAATGAAGAAGATATTCTCAACTCTGCAATGGTCCTTCTCTTCTTTAGCACTAAACAGATACTCCTTTTAAAAATTAATTTGACTTGTAAAATGTTCAGAAGAACACTAGCCTGATATCAATGATATTTCAGGTCAATTGTTTACTCTTTCTCTGCTTTTTCCCCCCTTCTCGAAAAGCTGAACAGTCAACTGAATGTTAAAAGAGTAAATGTTAGGGCAGAGTAAACACATATGACGATAAGGGTATGTCGATTGTTCAGAGAGGGACTAAACGAAAATAGTTAAAACCAATGACTCGATTACAAGGGACCCTCGTTAATACATCAAGGGGTGGTACAGTTTCACCAGGGCGCTCTCCGCTATATGCAAAGGACTGCAGCCACACTCCATAGAGACCAAACCTATTTGGCATGGTAACCTGCAATATCAAGCCAGAAACATAATTTTAGGTGGCTCAAGCAGGACATTGAACCCATCAATTAATAAAATACCATTTCCCCCAATTAACAAAATCCTCTATATGCAGAACTAATGAAACCCGTAAAGTATAGTTTAAAAAGAAGCCTTAATGGAACAAGCAACTACTTGAAATGATTGAGTACATTTTGCCAGGATGTTTCAAGCTAATGGTGTCTACGACGATCCTTCTCCCGTGATGAATAAGACTGATAGTCACGATCTGCATACACAGAAAGTTGTCAAGTACAGTCCATCAGGAGTCAGGACTCAGACAGAAGTATATTGTTGTTTACCTCGAGAAGAATGATGTTTTGGTTTCTCTGAGTGACCTGCAAAATTTTGGATGAGCTTGAATAAGTTAAACCAGAAAAACTAGCCAGTGAGAAGAGACCGGGCATTCACAAGCCTATCTGAATTTTGAGAAGTCTGGCATTAGACAATCATGAATCAACCAGAACGTACCTTTGTCTCTTGAACGATGACTCCTTTCCTTGGATTTATCCCTGTCCCTTTCAAAGTCTTCTCGCTCCCTTTCCCTGTCAGATTCCCTTCCCCTATCACGTTCACGAGACTTTAGTCTTTCCTTATCCCTCTCTCTCTCCCTGTCTCTGCCCCTTTCCCTCTCTCTCTCCTTGTTCTTTTCTCCACCAGCATCTATTCTATGGTCAGTTTTTCCAGGCTCTTCTTTTGACTCCCCTTCTGAAGGCATGCTGCTTTTGGAGTCATCATCGCTCTTCTTTGAGTCCTTCAACTTATCAAGGGAAGCTTTCATTACTCCCTCCTTACCCGCTTCCTGGTTTCCTGGTGTACCATTATCTTCATTCACCGGTTGACCATCCAACAAACCTTCCTATAAAGAGGTGGGGTAAGGGGAGATTAATATCAAATTGGAAGTATCCTATAGTAGATGGATATCAAGTTGAAAGACAGGATAAGTGTTTTACCTTAGATACAGGAAGTGCCGCTGAGTCCCGCGATCTGTTTGACGTAGCAAAGGAGCCTCCTTCCTTGCATACAGGAATATATTGTGCCTTTGGAAGACTGTAAAGATGAGCGAGAACTCTGCAAACTTCATCTATGCCAGCCTTGTCTGCATCAAATGCTCTCCACCAAGGAGGATTCTCTGGGAGCGGCACTTGAAATCTCCGGGCTGCAGCATATACAACTCCACAGGCAACAACCTCGCTCTTGAATCTTACACAAAGTGTTGTGCGCAAGCTGTTTACAGACAAAAGCACCCAGTAGGGTTTTATTGTTAATGAGCTAAATAGAAATTTTAGGCAAATTAATTATTAATCACTGCTCAATTAGTTAAGCTTCATCCAAGATTACCATGACATTTGTTGGAGAAAAAATATAGATGCCAAAAGAAACGACATACTTTGATCAAATTAGAAAGAACTTTCCACTACATCCCAATGCCAAAAGAAACGAGATACTTTGATCAAAGTAGAAAGAGCTTCCCACTACATCCCAATAAAGGTATGAAATAAGCAATTGTGATACCATTTAGCTTGCCTTTTCAGATAATAACGATAGTGTTTTCTGAGCTTTCTTCTTGATTTGGTATAACAGTACCCTCTATGTGGCCAAAGACGGAGTTACTGTCTACTGGATGGCAGCTTCTTTAAGTTCTTCAACTAAATGTTAATAACACGAGGAAAAGGATGTAGACACCTGTTTAATTTAAAACAAGCAATGACATAATAAAACGAAAGCGATGGTTATAATTCTCCAAAAACAAAGGATGAAGACTGTGTAAAAACCGATACGATTCGTCACAGCATAGAAAATTGGGAATGGAAAACAAGACAACATTACGAAAGAAAAACAAAAATCAAAAAGCTTTACCCAATTATAGTCTTTTGGTTACCGTTACATGACCTTTTCATTTTAAGGACAGGTATGGATCTTGAAAATTGTCATATAATGATCATACCTAGCATAAGTTATTACCTAAAAGATTTAACTAATTTTCAAGCTAACATCGGAGTTTATGCTTCCAAAGAAATAGATGTACAGCTTTTAAGTGTTTCAAGTTGACAACACAATGTAATATAAGAAGAAAGATGGCGAAAACAAAGATATATCTTAATCAATTCTAGAGTACCGGGCGTTAAATGTCTACATTATACACAAAGGTCATCAGCCACTACTAAAACTTGTACCAATTCAAAATACTTTCTGTAGTCAAAGCCTACATAAAAAACATATTCAGATAAACATAACATCTAACATGCTCACCTGTCATTTGCAAGATTCCAAGCTTCTTGTCTCAATTTTGCAGGTGCTTCAAGAGTTGCAAGGTAATTTGATATAAATTTATGAGGATGCTCGACATGGCAGATGAAACCCATCTCTTTTAAAAGATGTCTCTCTGTTCTGATTAGGTCTGCTTTCAAATCAACATATTTCTGCAAAGAGACCAAAAATCTTTATCTTATATTATCAACTTGATGTCGTTACATGTAGAAACCCCCTGAGTAAACACCAAAAAAGATGTAAGAAAATGCAAACTTGGTGCAAAATGCATTAAAATGCGTCTGACGGAACAACACCCACCCCCCCCCCCCACCCCCGAAAAAAAAAGAATAAAAAGGGAAGTTGCAGATAGATGATTTTACACATGAATTAAAACTTAAAAGGTTGTCAGTGAAATCATTAGTCTCTATTGCAGTCAAGCAACTTGCAGCACATCAAAACATTGATCTGATTCTCATGGGAACTATCAGTTCCACTGATATTGAAGATAAAAAGTTTTTCAGAACTTGCAGGAAAATTGCATATGCAGACCCTTCCCAATTGTGTATTTCAGGAACAAAAAGAAATAATATCGATATATCAATGAGTAAAGCAAACTAACATGCAGATAGAAAAAAACTCTTTTTCTCAAGTAAATGAGATATCTAACCTTTGAAGATGTATCCAGATGTTCTAAAGGTAAGTTCTCTCTCCTACATTCCATTCTATGGAAAACATTAAGCACCTGCCTTGCTTTTCTAGGACTTTCTTCGAGTTTTGATGCAAGCCAAACACAACTAGCAGCAACCCTCTGTAAAAGTTAACACAAAAGAACACACCTCAGCATGGACAGCACACTTTTTCTTTTGAGAGAAGAGAGAGTAGGGGAAGAGAAAGAAACCTTCACATTAAAACGGGCAAATGATTTCTTGCAGTAAAAGCGATGAAATAGTACTTGACCTGTAGCCATTACAGCTTGCGGTCTGCAAATTATAGTGTTAAGGAGACGCCCAAAGCCAAAAGCAGTGAACTTTATATTAGAATAGTAACTCAGCTGGTATGATTGTAACAGATTCATAAATCTTCATGTTAACTGACATAAAAAAAAGGATACAGTCTGAGCAAAATGCCACTTTCTTGGATAAGATCACAGCCATAGATTCTAAGTGTTGTTTCGGTAACATCATCGATACCATCTTTCCTAGAAGGGGAGTTTATAAGCTGCTCCTCTGTTAGATAGAATGTGTCTAATGCCGTGTAAATCATAGTTGAACTTCAAGAATCCCCTATAAACTGCAACAAGAAACAAAATTTGGATAACCCCATATAACTAAACTGTATAAACAAACTTTAAACAACATATATCAGTATCTCACAGAATAAACCTACATCATGTATAACCAATTCAGGAAGAAAAAGAAACACCTACCCACAACCAAAAAAACAAAAATCCTTTTCCCCCCTCACATTCCCATGTATTTGACCATAAACAATTAAGCTACAAACAATTGAATTACAAAACGGGACAATTGTATTAACAAATAATGGATTATAAATCCATGAATAAATAACTATAAGATTAGGAGCCAAAAAGGAATATACCCAAGATACCAAGAAACCCTAGAATCCTAATTGTGAATATTTATGTATATATTATATACAAAGCAGTGTTTAGAAGAATTTGAAAGATCTACTTACAAGGGGGGTTTCAGTGACGACCGCTAATTGTCAACAAGAACACCGTTGTTGTTGAATTGAAGAAGAGAAAGACTGCTATTTCGCTAATTCGCTTCGACCAAATATATATGTTTTGTTTGTTTGTTTGAAAATAAATAGTGATTAAATTACACTTTACCTTCTTTAGTCTTTTTGGGTTTGAAAAATAATACCTCCTTCACCTTTTATATAGTGACATTAACTCCCTTAAATTTAAATACATGGCTAAAAATGAGATTATTGAATTACATAATAGAAATCAAAATGAAAATTATCTGAACATTTTAAAAAACCGATCAAGTTATAATAATATCAGTTATGTTATAAAATAAAGACCGTAAAGAAAAAGATAAGCATAGAGAGAAACTGATATATTATTCGAATTCAAACTGATGTACATAATGAACTGAAATCTCTTCTATTGATAGAAGAAAGGAAGTTGTTGTGTACGCTGCTACTGCAAGCTGCTGTGTAAGTTGTTATTACAAGCTGCAACTTACCAGATATGGATAATCTTCTACTAAGAGTAATGTTTATTCATAACGGAGTACTGAAAGGATAAGCTTATTGTACTAGGTATAGATAATCTTCTACTGGGGGTAATGTTTATCCATAACGGAGTACTGAAAAAATAAGCTCATTGTACCCGGTATGGATAATCTTCTACTGGGAGTAATATTTATCCATAACGGAGTATCGAAAGGATAATCTTATTATACCTGGTATGGATAATCTTCTACCGGAGATAATGTTTATCCATAACCGGGTACCGAAGTGATAAACTTCTTCAGGAGGTTTATTTCCAATAGAGTACTAGATATATAAACATATTTACGGCGGAGTCTCATATGGATAAGCTTCTTCAGGAAGCTTATTTACAATGGGGTACTAAATGAACATCCATAATATAATATATTTATAACACTCTCCCTTGGATGTTCATTAAAAGATAATGCGTGTCATTAAAACCTTACTAGGAAAAATCACGTGGGAAAAAAATCCTAGTGAAGGAAAAAGAGTACATATATTTAGTAATACGCATTGCTAGGTGTCTCATTAAAAACCTTATAAGGAAAACCCCGTGGGAAAAAACCTTAGTAAGAAAAAAAGAGTGAATCGCGTATTTTACTCCCCCTAATGAAAACCTTATTTCAAATATTTGAGTCTCCGCATTCTAATCTTGTATCTGCATAACTCATACGATCTGCACCACCTATAAATGCATAACAATTACATTGAGATAAAGTATTTCAGGATCAAGGAGTTCATCATCCTCTTCTGAAGGTCGGAATAGATCTTTATTCACTTCAAGTGATTGAACACCCATTGATGTACTTAATGGGTGCGCTTTGTCCATGAAAAAGCGTTTAAAGACCCTTACTGTATAGGCAAATTGATGGATAAAGATCTCATCTGCTAAATATCCAATTTGCAGACCAAAGACAAATTTTTATTTTTCCAAGATCTTTCATCTCAAATTCTGTCTTTAAGATATTCAATTACCTTTTGGAGCTCTTCTGGAATTCCAACAAATTTTATATCATCAACATAAACAGCAAGTATAATAAATTCTGATGACATTTTCTTTATAAAAATACATAGACAATAACATCATTTATGTAATCTTCTTTCAGCAAATATTTACTGAGGCGATTATACCACACGCGCACTGATTGGTTTAAACCGTACAAAGATCTTATAATTTGATCGAGTACATTTCTCAAGACTTTGAATTATATGCTTTAGGTATTTTAAATCCTTCAAGGATCTTCAGATAGATTTAATCAAATAAGTCATATAGGTTATGACTTGTATCTAAATGGTATGACATCTTCAAGTGTCTGGACTGTCGGTCCGATCCTCACAAACTTTTACAATATTATGCACTATATTGTATCAGATATATCGTCGACGATCATTTTGTATCAGTTACTAAAAGACATAACTTGTTGAGATTTCATCACTTTCTTTATTTTCAGGTACCTGAACTTCTTCGGGAGTTTCATGAAATGTTATGTCGTGGGCTCTTCTAGAGCTTATTTCCTCCTCATTATGATCATTAGCTCCTACCATTTTTTCAAGGATTGTTACCTTTGGAACCGACTGGTCTACCACGCTTCATGTGTACAGTAAACTCTATCCTTCATGAACTTTAATTTTAATAGGAGCATTTGCAGCTGAAATATGATATTAAATTTTGGATCAACAAATGCTTCTGGCATTTGACTTGAATTATCTTTTAAGTGAGGATCACATTAAAGATAATTCTATTCATATAACATATTTTTCAGCTGTTTATTCCATCCCCCAAATGTTAGAAAAACTAACATATATCCCCAATCTTTTTTGGAAAACATATCTTTGTGTATTGTGGTAGAGAAATTAATCATATACCATACATCAAAAGATAGTAAAAATATTTGATTTATGATCCTAAACCAATTGTGAGGGGAGGACTTTATCATATATTGTTGGTCTGATGCATACAAGTGTTGTTGTATGCAATTTAGAATATCTTAGACCAACACATGAAGCTTTATTCTCATAAGCAATAGTTTCGCCATTAGTATGAGGTATTCAATGCTAAACCAGCTTGGATATAAACCAGCGTTATCAAGATGAACTGTCTTGATTTCATAATCTAAAAGCTATGCTCTTAATTGAGAAAAGCAATCTCAAATGCTAAACTGCAGGTTGACAATAAACATACATGTAACCATCTTATATATGCATCTATAAGTGGTTCACATGATAGGTGAATGAGCCCATATTCACCTTTTATATATTCTAGAATTCAAGGGTCTTAGTCCTAATTTTAGCCAGTATAAATTATGAGAACAAGCAATACAAGAGAATTCTTGAAGAATCTTCTGGTTCTTCGGTATATGCTTATCCGAATTCTCAAATAGCTCATTTAAAAATGGCAAATGAAAACTTCAAGTTTATCATGACATGTGTTATCTCTTAGTAAACTTCTAGTTTACTATGACACAAACTTTTGTATTAGTAAACTTCTGATTTACTGTGACTACTTTTGTATGAGTAAATTTCTTATTTACTATAGTTGTTTTTGCATTAGTAAACTTCTGGTTTACTGTGATACATGATATAGTACAAATTGAAGAATAAGGCGGGTAACTTCTCACATACATATTTACCCCCTGTGATTGTGGAAACATAAAGATTTTCAATCTTTCAATCATTTGTAGTCTCAGTATGATTGTAATTTGTATTAGTAAACTTCAAGTTTACTACAACATATGTTCTGACCAAAATCATATAATATGAATGACATATTTGTATATAAGCTCTTCAAGAGCCTTTATTCATTATCCACAATCTAATATTTATCGGACACTACTAATGTCATATGTCTTCTAGACAAACAGTTAGCTCTTCAGGAGTTGTTGATATATTTTGTACTATCAAATATTGCTCATACACTTCTGGTATCATGAGAGCAAATCACAATCAAATAAACAATGTAAAACAATTCTTTAAGCACAAGAAAACTCTTCTTCATAATATTTTCCTACTTCATGAGGCAATTTCAATTGTGTTACTTTTTCAGGAGCAAATTTAAAATACGAAATATTGAGAATATATTCTCTCAATTATATTACCTCTTCTGGGGTGAATTGTAATATATTCACATCAAGAGCGCGTTCATATTTACCATATTTATTAATATTGTCACATTCACTTCAGGATATGGATTAATATTATCAAAAGTTCTCATCCTTCAGGAAATCGAACATAATTATCTGAATGCGCATTAATCACATCAAATTGTGGTGCCTCAACCTCTTTTAAAATATTCACTACTTCAAGAGCAAATCGAAGCATGCATTTAATATAGAGAATATTTATGTAGCTTATCTTCAATTGTAACCATAGAAAGTGTAAATTATCACTTCTGATGATCATAGGCATATACCACTTCTGGTGGTTAACAAAATATAATTACAATGAGATATACAAAATATAACCACTTCTGGTGGTTGTATATTTCTTACAAACTCTGCTAGAGTTTAAGTTGATCTAATAATGTTATCCATATTCTTCAAAATGACATAAATAAGATATATTATAGTAAACATCATTATCAAATCATAATTTTTCTTATGTACAACAATTACATAATCATACTATCTATTACAAACAACAAAAATTAAAATATTTACATTTCTTAGATTCACCACCGATTACATGACTTGTTTCTCCTTCTGGGAGTGCAAGGTAATTAGCTACATCCAAATGCATGAAGTCTAAATTATCTTTAAAAATAAAATTTGCTTCAGCATTTTTCTACGTCTTCTTCAGGGAGGCTTGATAAAGCTCAACCAGGTACTTTGGCGTACGGCATGTACGTGACCAGTGCCTTTTTCTTCCACATCTATAGCATGTATTTTCTGCATTTGGTGCTTGCACCGCTTCATGCTTTTGTTCCTTCCTTTTCCACTGCTGGTGGTGAGGAGGGTTTTTTTGTGCATTATTATTACCATGATTAAAATTTCTTCCCCGACCACGGCCATGACCACGACAGGGGCCACGACCTCTTCCACGTTTAGCTTGGTGGAAGTTCGTCTCATTCACTTCAGGGAATGGACAAGAACCAGTAGGTCGGTTTTCATGGTTTTTCATTAATATCCCATTATGTTGCTCGGCTATAAGAAGATGTGAGATAAGTTTAGAATACTTTTAAATCCCATCTCTCGATATTGCTGCTGCAGGAGCATATTCGAGGCATGAAAAATGGTGAAAGTTTTCTCCAACATATCATGATCAGTAATATTATCACCACATAATTTCAATTGGGAAATAGTTCTGAACATAGCAGAATTATATTCACTTATAGATTTAAAATCTTGTAGCCTTAGATGAGTCCAATCATAACGTATCTGTGGAAGAACAACCATCTTCAGGTGGTCATATCTATCTTTCAAATTATTCCACAGTATGACTGGATCTTTAATAGTGAGATATTTCATTTTTAGGCCCTCATCAAGGTGATGGCGTAGGAATATCATTGCTTTGGCACGGTCTTGATTTGATGCCTGATTTTTATCCTTGATGGTGTTTGCCAGACCCACATCAAGATGAATTTCAGCATCAAGCACCCAAGACATGTAGCTTTTGCCCGATATATCCAGGGCTATAAATTCAAGTTTAGAAAGATTTGACATTATATAGAAAAGAAAAGTTCGTACCTCAGATACTTTCAAAGTATTTGCTCGAGATGACAGAGTCTCGTGCTGATAATATGTTATAAAATAAAGACCGTAAAGAAAAAGACAAGTATAGAGAGAAACTGATATATTATTCGAATTCAAACTGATGTACATAATGAACTGAAATTTCTTCTATTTATAGAAGAAAGGAAGTTGTTGTGTAAGCTGCTACTGCAAGCTGTTGTGTAAGCTGCTACTATACCAGATATGGATAATATTCTACTGAGAGTAATGTTTATCCATAACGGAGTACTGAAAGGATAAGCTCATTGTACCAGGTATAGATAATCGTCTACTGGTGGTAATGTTTATCCATAACAGAGTACTGAAAGAATAAGCTCATTGTACCCGGTATGGATAATCTTCTACCGGGGGTAATATTTATCCATAATGGAGTATCGAACGGATAAGATTATTATACCCGGTATGGATAATCTTCTACCGGGAGTAATGTTTATCCATAACGGAGTATCGAAAGGATAAGCTTATTATACCTAGTATGGATAATCTTCTACCGGGGATAATGTTTATCCATAACCAGGTACCGAAGTGTTACGCTTCTTCAGGAGGCTTATTTCCAATAGAGTACTAAATAGATAAATATATTTACGGTGGAGTCTCATATGGATAAGCTTCTTCAGGAAACTTATTTACAACGGGGTACTAAATGAACATCCATAATATAATATATTTATAACAAGTTAAATATTATTAGATAATTATGATATATTACCTTTAATTTATGAGAGACAAAGAAATTATCTAATTGTATCTCATCTAATATTTACCATTTATATACTATATTCTTGGTGTGTGTGCTCTTTTCTTTCATAACAGTAACTTTTGTTATCGACGTTGATATTTTTTTAGTTGCTATTATATATATATATATATATATTAATACGCCATGTGAGAAAACATGTATGAGGATTATTTGAGTATGTCCTTTATTTATTATTAATGCAAAATATAGAGATATTTGTTATTATTATAGAATGAATTTAAGAGGATATTATTCTATCTTTCACAGGAAAAGTTGAATTTTGAGATTAACATGTTACAACCTTAATTGATTGCATACAAAAAACATGTATAAAGTAAATATTTACTGAAGTTAAAATATATTTTGTCATTGCAAGATCCTGATTGTCTCTCTCAAAAACAAAGGACTAAGGGGCATAATACCGATCGAACCGAAAAAACCGACCGAACCGTAAAGTTTGGTTTTTCGGTGTCGGTTTAATCGGTTATTTGGTCGGTGTACGGTTTATAAATTATTAAATTTTGATATTCGATGCGGTACGGTTTTGGTGTTTCGATTTTCGGTTAAACCGAAAAATCGAAGCTTTGGCTACAAGCGTTTCTGCATGCAGGCATGTTTTTATTACATCTTTAGGTTCATTTTGTCTTTTAGAATTGACTCAATTTTTCCTATACAAAATGCGTTTTCCATTAAATAGCTTGCAATACTGCCTTTGTGTCCTTTTACATTGTTTGCTTTCAATCTGAAGTCCATAGTTTCATCATTAAGATGATAGAAAAATAATTTTGATATCTCAAAAAGAAATATTCCAAATCTATGTCTACATTTATTTTCTTACAATTATATTAATGAATCATTATTATAATAATTATATTAAATAAACTTGTAACAGAAAATTAATTTAATTTTGAATTCTCTTTGGACAAATTAAATATGATTATTAAATGCTCATTAGTGGGTAATTTGAACGTTATGTTGAAAGAAAAAGTTACCGTTTCTTAGCAATGAATTTACCGTTTCTTAGCCTTAAAATGGCCTTGTCTTTAATGTATTGGAAATTGGAAAAGCTTTTATGGCTTTATGGATTTGAACCTGATGGTCTATCTTCTTTTAAAATATATATATACGCTTTTGTTTCATCTTGAAAAGTAGTCAAAAAAACAAAGTAAAATTTTGCTATTATCTTGTTGGGTTATCTTTGTTAAACTTTGTTATTTCTGCTCCTAGTTATACTTGAAGAGCTTGTTGAATCCTGGGGATACACCTAATAATATTCATCACAGTGTGGACGAAATATCCTTAAGGACAGTGTCCTTGACACGCCTCAAGCTAAATATTATTCTCCATAATACAATATTTTTACAAAAATCTTAAGGATATTTTACGTTGTTATTATGGAGAATAACGCAGCTAGTGTTGCTGTTGATGCTACTACTCCTGCTGCACCAACTGTTTCTGTTCCATCACCAATTACCTATGCCAAACCTTTTCCTGATGTTTCGAAATTTGAGGTTTTTGATGGAGATAATTTTAAGCGTTGGCAGGAACGGGTGCATTCTATTTTGAATTTGTATGGAGTTGCTTTTGCACTTACTGATCCTAAGCCAACTAAAGCAACTTCCATTCAGATGGATCAATGGGTTCATGCTAATAAAGTATGTAGACATACTATAATTTCTACTCTTTCTAACCAATTGTTCGATGTCTATGTTTCTTACAAGGAGGCAAAAGAAATCTGAGAGTCAATGGTAACAAAGTATACTGCTGAAGATGCCACTAAACAAAAGTTTGTAATTGGAAACTACTACAAGTGGGAGATGACGGAGGACAAGGACATAACTGCACAAATCAACGAATATCACAAGTTGATTGAAGATCTCAAATCTGAAGATATTTCTCTGCCCGAACAGTTTGTTGCTGGTATGCTTATAGAAAAACTTCTCAAATCTTGGAGTGACTACAAACAACAATTGAAACACAAACACAAGCAATTGTCGCTGAAGGAATTGGTCAAGCATATTATAATTGAAAATACAAACCGCAAGCAAGTTGTTGTTGACAAAGAAAAGGAGATTGCTACAAGAGCCAACCTGGTGGAGAACAATAAGCGGCAGAACAAATCAAATAACAGGTATGATAAAGGAAATGGTTATAAACCCAAAACCAACAATCAAACCTTCAAGAAAAAATGTAACTGCTTTGTGTGTGGAAAACCTGGCCATCATGCTGCTCAATGCCGGAAGAGGGTTGGGAATGACAATCTCGCTAAGGCTAAAGTAAATTTAACTGAAGCCAAAGCGGATGACATAATTGCTGCAGTTGTTTCCCAAGTGAACCTTGTGGCCAATGTGAAAGATTGGGTGTTAGATTCTGGAGCCACTAGGCACATATGTGCTAACAAAAAAGACTTTGTATCTTACACCCAAGTTGAGGAGGGAGAAGAAGTTGTCTATCTTGGTGACTCATGGACTACTCCAGTTCTTGGAAAAGGGCAAAGTTCTTCTCAAACTCACATCTGGCAAAATTTTAGCATTGAATGACGTGTTGCATGTTCCTAGTATCCGAGCCAATTTGGTCTCTGTGGGATTATTAGAAAAGTGGGGGTGAAGGTTTCTTTTGAATCTGATAAGGTCGTGTTGACCAAGAATAATAATTTTATTGGCAAGGGTTATTATAACCATGGCTTGTTTGTACTCAATGTTATCAATAAAAATGCTAGTACTTCTGTTTACTTGATTGATTCTTTTAATTTATGGCATGCTAGATTAGGACATGTTAGTTTATCTTATATTAAGAAAATGCATTTTGAAGGTCTTATTTCAAATATTAATTTTTCGAATATTGATAAGTGTGAAGTTTGTGCAGAAGCTAAACAAACTAAGAAATCATGTGCTTCAGTATTTAGAGAATCTGAATTATTAAGTTTAATTCATACCGATTTAGGAGACTTGAAACAAACTATGACTAGAGGAGAGAAAAAATATTATGTGACTTTTATAGACAATTTTTTTAGATATACAAAAGTTTATTTGTTGAGAAATAAAAATGAAGCTTTTGATAAGTTTTTAATTTATAAATCTGAAGTAGAAAATCAGTTAGATAAGAAAATCAAAAGAGTTAGATCTGATAAAGGTAGTGAATTTATTTTGCTAAATGATTATTGTAAGAAATAGGCATAATTCACAAGATAACTCCGTCATATTCTCCACAATCAAATGGTGTAGCGGAAAGAAAAAATAAATCCTTTAATGGAAAGAGTAGACATATCCGATTGAGACATAATGTGATAAAGCAGCTGCTGAAAGATGAAATTATTTCCATAGATTATGTGAAGTCAGAAGTGAATTTGGCCGATCCTCTGACTAAACCTTTGGGAAGAAAATTAATATCTGAAACATCGAGGGGAATGAGACTTTTGCCAATTTGAGTTATATCAACTATGATGGTAACCCAACCTATGTGATTGGAGATCCCATAAAGTAGGTTCATATGGGTAATAACAAGTCATTAGTTGATCAAATGTGCACTATTAAATTATATCCCTTCCTACGGTGTGTGTGTATATAGTGCAAAACTGCAAGGAATGAGAGACTGAGTTATTAAACTCTTAATCTAATAATCCATAGCCTTTTATAGGTGGTGTATTGTGCTGCAGAATACACTTGATGGATGGACCTATATGAGTGTGGAGTGGGGACACTCCTATTAAATTTGTGGCAAAATTTCTAGAGCACTCATGAAAACCAGGCGTGCGCATGGCCTATTAGCGCAAAACCGCGACAAACAACAAAGTGTGTGCCGGTATAATGTGACAGATAATACACTAAACTCAAAAGAATTCTTGGTTCATAGAAATTTTAAACTTCACCAATTGTTCTGTAAATTTAATCTTATTTTATCTAGGTCTAGTTCATAATCCAAGAGACACCAGATTCGACGTATTATGTTGATTTGTGAAAACCCAGTAAATTTTTAATATTATTATTATTTAATATTCTTTTTGAGATATGTGGGGGATTGATAGAAAAATAATTTTGATATCTCAAAAAGAAATATTCCAAATCTATGTCTAGATTTATTTTCTTACAATTATATTAATGAATCATTATTATAATAATTATCTTAAATAAATTTGTAACCGAAAATTAATTTAATTTTGAATTCTCTTTGGACAAATTAAATCTGATTATTAAATTCTCATTAGTGGGTAATTTGAACGTTATGTTGAAAGAAGAAGTTACCATTTCTTAGCAATGAATTTACCGTTTCTTAGCATTGCCGTTTCTTAGTCTTAAAATGGCCTTGTCTTTAATGTATTGGAAATTGGAAAGCTTTTATGGCTTTATGGATTTGAACCTGATAGTCTATCTTTTTTTAGACTATATATATATATATATACGCTTTTGTTTCATCTTGAAAAGTAGTCAAAAAAACAAAGTAAAATTTTTCTATTATCTTGCTGGGTTATCTTTGTTAAATTTTGTTGTTTCTGCTCCTAGTTATACTAGAAGAGCTTGTTGAATCCTAGGGGATACGCCTAATAATATTCATCACGGTGTGAGCGAAATATCCTTAAGAACAGTATCCTTGACACGCTTCAAGCTAAATATTATTCTCCATAATACAATATTTTTACAACATAAGATACCCAAAACAACTTGCTCATCTTCACAGCTCTCTGTTGTGAATTGGAAACAGTAGAGTAGGATGTATGGAGATAGATATCAAGATACTCTTTGTTGAATTCGTTGCATGAGTGCGGAGGCCAGTTTAATTAACTTGAACATGGTAAACATGAAACAGTGAAAGAATTTGCTACAATTAAAGATCTATAGTCTACATCGGATATAAAAATTGCGAACCGTTAATAACAAAATCAGAATCTTGAAAAAACCGCACAATCGAACCGTAAATACTTTGGTTTGGTTTGGTTATTAATATTACAAAATCGAAAACCGATAAACTGAATCGTACTTTCATACTAACCGACTGGCGCCTGCCCCTACAAAGGACACTACATTCTTTATTGTTGTTTTTTATTGATTATTAATCTTACAAACAAAGAACCCGACCTACCATCCTCCTCGCCCACCCTTACACATTTTATCTCTCATATTGTTGGCCCAAATTATACTATATTTTAAAAAAAATATTTTTTGCTATCTAAAGTAACACAGAACGTAAGTAATAAAACTATTCATGATTTTCCAAGAAAATATTTTCTAGGAAAACATACTCATTCGTACCAAACAGCCCTAAAAGCATGTGATAAATTAGATAAAAGCATACAATCCCATGTTAGCCGTAGTTATATGTGATTTAGCTGTTTGGAAAACTTCCGTTTGAACTACTAAAAGACTGCCAAATTATAAGCGCGAGAAGATACTTAAACTTGTGAGCTACGTTAAAAATAAAATTGTTTAAAAGAGAAGCAAGCACGAAACACACCAACGTAGAATTTAGTCAAACGGGACAATAACAAGTTGCTTATGCCGTAATAATGAAAACTCTCACTTTATGGAACACCGATTTGGTGTGATGCGTCACTACCTCTTCTTCTTTTTTTCTCATGTTGCCCTTCCTTATTATTAAATAATCATATTTTATTATTTATCTTACCTTTTTATATAATAATTCCATCTCGTACCTTATTTTTTCTTTATAATATTGCAAGTTTATTCTTCATCTTATTGGTGCATGACATCATAAAAAGACGATAAACAATACAATATATCCAAACATTGTATACATCAAAATGATATTGTAGATTGCTATACAATATTATACGACACATTATACATAACAATTATCCAAACAAGCTGTAACAGTGATCTGCATTGTCTTATTCTTTGCACATATTGCAGAATTATACTAATACCACTATTTTCTCAAGCCACACCCTAGTGGCCTTTCGATCCCTCTCTCTTGCTTCTTGACACTTTCTGATTGCCATCTGCAGAGCAATAATAAACATTAGGGCCTTCGAATATTGTGTAAACAAGAAGAAGAATGAATTAGAAACAGTAACCTGACTATAAAATATTACCTCATAGATTTTAGTGTCTTCTTCTGTGAAAGTTCCTACGTCTTTGACCTCTCCTCTTTGTTCTGTATGTCAGTTCATTAGTGATAGTTGCAAAAAAGTCTACGAACCATCTTGGCCTTTCAAAACAGTATATGAGATACAGGACGGTAAATCCAAATATCAAGCCACAACCATACCCAATTAAGACAGATTTCCATGTCATTTCAGTAAGAAAACTGGGCTCATCTTCTTCTTGTTCAACCAATAATTCTGGTACTGATGCACTCTTATGATGCCCACATTCATTTGACAATGGAAATCCACACAAATCACTGTTTCCAAAATAGGAATCATCTGGAAACGTATTGAACTGATTACTATAAGGAATAGGTCCAACAAGATGGTTGTGCGACAGATTTAAAACTGCAAGAAATGTTAGACTTGTCAATTCCTCTGGAATTTTCCCAGTAAGCTGGTTAAATGAAAGGTCCAAAACTTCAAGCGTGCTCATGTTCTTCATTTCAACAGGAATATGTCCAGTGAGGTTGTTGTGAGATAAATTCAGCAGCAGAAGTGAATTCAAGTTCCCAATGGACTTAAACTCAGGAAGTGGTCCACTGAGATGATTGCTCTCCAGACGTAACTCAGTCAATGAAGGAAGACTAAGCATCCAAGACGGGATTGAGCCGTTGAGTGAGTTATTAGACAAAACTAGTCGATATAGATTTTGAAGCCTGTTAGCAGTTAAAGGAAGTGGACCACTGAGTGAATTGTCACTCAATCCCAAATCTTCAAGCTTTGTCAAGTTGACAAGGGAAGATGGGAACAGGCCAGTGAAGGCGTTGCCATCCAGTGCTAAGAATGTAAGCTTTTGCAAGTTGGAAAAAGCATCAGGAATTTTGCTCTCCAAATGGTTGTATGAAAGATCCAGTTGAGTGATTTGTGAAAGGTTCCTGATGGATTCGGGAATAGGTCCGACGAGGTTGCACCAATGAAGATTCATAAGTTTTAAGGCTTTGAGACTTCCAAGTGTACCAGGTAGTCCTCCAGAAATATTATTGTGAGAGAGATCTAGCTCAGTTAGCATATAGCTACTGCTCCAGTTAAACTTGGGGAAAGAAACAGTAAGATCATAATTTCCTGACAATCTGAGAGTTTCCAAATTGGGTAGAAGGAAAATGCTTTTTGGAAACTCGCCGTGCAAGCCATATCCAAGATCTAGATATCTCAAAGAAGAAGAGGATGATACATTCATGGGAATCTTGGATGAGATGTTTACTAAAGAAAGAGAAAGTACCTCTAACTTGGTTAAGTTTCGAGAGAGCATGTTGAATCCTTCCTGGCTAAACTGGAGATGGAAGAGATAAGAAAGATCAAGCGAAACCAAATTGGACAGGTGTGAGATTTCTAATGGAATCCCTCCTTCGAACATACTATAAGAAAGGTTGAGATGCATCAAACTGACCAACTGACCTATGCCCCGTGGAATATGAGATAACGAAAAGTTGTTAAGGGAAAGATCGAGCGTTTGAAGATGACGAAGCTGGAAAAGGCTACTATTGGGATGGATAGTTCCTTCAAGTTTGCTACAACTCAAGTCCAAACCAATCACATGACCAGTGAATCTATCACAGGTAACTCCATCCCACCTACAACAATCCATACTACTCCTATTCCAAGACGTCGTCTTAGGATAAGAATATGGGCAAAAGAAGTCATAATAATTTAAAAGTGGATAGTCCGCCACGGCAAGTGATTGCTTAAACTGTAGAAGTGCAATGGAATCATGTGAAGAGCAAAGTGAATGCCCAAAGGAAAAAGAAAACACTTGAACTGCCAGGGCAACATAGAGAAGAAACAAAGAAATGAGTGCCAAAATTCTCCCCATCTCTCTCTTTCTCATCTTTGTCTAATAGCAAATGCAACTTGTTAAAAGACATACTATCATTTATATAGAGTTTCAAACCAACTATAAGAATACGGAAAACCATCACAAGTCCATACTAAACAATTGTCCCAAAAGAGACCCCAGCAGTTTGGTTAAATGATATTTCAGTTCTTGTAAATGTGAATATAATTAGTAATCGAATAACACCAAATATCTTGAGACATTTCAATAAAGAATATCATACAAAAAGGGACAAATCAGCTAAATTAAAGGTTTCACTTAAGTTAAACTCCTCTCTTAATTTACTATATAGCCACAAGTCTTGTTCACCGTTCAGCTAAATGCTAATTAAAGGTTTCATCCAAGTTATCATAAAAAAGACACCATTGATTAAATCTTGTAGACCTGGCCTCAAACGTGCCCTGATAGATCAGGAATTTTCAGTAGTAAACTGCTATTCCTTCTAGTAATATCTTTTCAAGTGACTAGTTCTTATATCAATATATATAGACTTGAACCTATTTTACTTATTTATTAACAGGAAAGTAGTCATTATTAAAGACTGTGATGCAAAATGGAGTTCGATTATATATGTAGGTGTGAAGCATTATAGAGAAAACTGCTCACTTAATTTCTGCTTCAAAATAACTCTCGTTTACAAATATTCAGAAAGCTTGGAGTATCTTTAGTGTGGGATTATATGCTGTAACTCTGTTTCTTTTCACTTTTCAATTTTTCTTATGAGAATCTTGAAATCATTTTGTCTTCTTTTTTTTTTTAAAAAAAAACATTAAGTTTGTACAGACAAAACTAACTGATTAAGAAGCAACATGTTATTCTTTTGAAAATAGTTTTCTCTCTCTATATATATATAACAACAACCCAGTAGAATCCCACCAGAGGCTATTTCCGGGAGACCCTCGGATAGATCTGTAACAACAACAAAAACCACAAAAATAATATCAGCAACGTGAAAGACGGCAAAAAAGGGGAAAGCAATAACACAAATACTATGCAAAAGTGTGAAACACAACATAAACCGCTAGCAGTCCTAGACAAAACACTATCAGACTAGCCGGTACAAAGAGGAAAAACGTTCGACTACTCCTTAACCTACAACCCTAATGATTTATTTGACTATTCAAAGTTGATAACGCAGATACTTGATTGAACTTTGTATTTATTTTGTTCTTTCTAAAGAAGTATGTCATAGTCCTATGCAAGTTATATGATTTAAACGGAATAATCTTAGGCATCCCCCCCCCCCCAATATGGAATGTTGTGGATGGATCCTGTGGTAAAGGAAGGTGAAGAGTATATATTCAGCAAATTTTGGAGGGAATAAAGTAGGAAGCTAACAAAGTGGCATCACATAGAAAACAAAACAATAGGTCCTACGAAAGACTTGGTATATTTGTCTTGAGCTCATCCATAATTTGCAAGAAATATCATTCATGTATAAACTAATGATTTAAGTTACAAATAGTGTACTTTAATTTATTGTAGCAGGTTAGTTACTTAAATAAGTATTTTTTTTACTTCGTCAACGCGTATACCTTAAACTCTAAACTACTATATATACCTTTCACCTTTAGTACTCCCTTTAACCCAATTTATTTATGTGGTACAGTTTGAATTTCTCAAGAGTCGTAATGGAATCTTTAAGTTTTTTGAAATAAAATTTAAATACTTGAAAGTACATAAAGGTATTACATATCATAATAATAAACAATTCAGAATATTTTAAACAAACGAGAAAAACACAGTGCCACGTATTGAGAGTAGTACAGTGGAAAATGTGGGGAGAAGTCGTTAGCATTAGCCATGTATTGAGAAGAAAATTGACTTACCGGAGTCTTGTTCGAATAACTGGAATTTCAGTTTCCAGCATTGGGCCCAAGTTTTAATGCAATCAACTTGGTCCGTCCACACATACAGCCAAGTCAAGTCAAGTTAGGGTGAAGCTCGAGCAAGTGTTCAGAAAGAAGGAAAAAGACAGGTGAGCTGGGAATTAGGGAAACAGTTTTGAACCAGAAACGGCTTATCTCTTTGAGTAATGACAGTGATGAATTGATTTAATTTGCTGGGGCTGAAAAAGAACAAATCACAACGTTGTTGAGATGGAATTGAATTCTGAAAAACATCAAAGGATGAGAGAATTGAGTTTTTGGATCAAGCCTTCAATTTGAGGCTTAAATCAATGAAGTACTTGAGGCTTTAGTACTCGAGGGGTAGGGGATCCCAAGCTACCAATTAATATCCTTGAATATAATTGATATTGTATATATTTAATCACATAAGTTAGAGATTCATTTGTTCCAAGTATCTCACCATATCTAAGTCAAATTCATATACTTATTCCACCATACCAGAAGTTTGGCATGATTGAAACAAATTGACAAACTAAACTACAAAGTATTCCATAACAAGTTACTCAATTTACTATCTATATTTTTTCTACTAGTCTCATCAGCATATGAAACATCACTAGGACTATACAGATCGTTTTAATTTTTGTCCAACAGACCATAGTCCGACTGATATAGACCATAATATCTACTCCATCCATCCTAATTTGTTTGATACAGTTCAAATTTCGAGAGTCAAACTTTTCAATTTTGACCATAAACTTGGATATAGAATCTTTTAAGCTTTTAGAGATAAAATTTACAAATTTGGAAACTTGATAAAAGGTACTATAAGTAACAATAATTAATAATTTAAAATATTTAAAAGGATATGAAAAATTCGTGATCAAAGAAAAACTCGCTTGACTCTTAAACTCAACGAGAGAAATAAAGGAAAGACTTTGATAAGACCCTCGAGCTTGCTTGGGATTTGTAATACTGCAAACATACATTGGTATACTATTGATTCTCGGCAAGATTACATCTTAATCCAGGAATATAACAATAATTGAACCAGATAAAATCAAATCAAACCTAATGAAAGTAAATCATGTAATAATCTCAATAATAAAATAACCAAAACTCAATACATGGTGAATATTGTACTTCCCAGAAACATTGGGAACCTCCTATCACATTCTTTCTCTTATGGTAGTACAAAGGGAAAAGGGGGGGGAAAAGGCATACAACAAGCTCTTCAAGAGAGGCAAACATAATACTTTGCATGGAGGCTGTAGCTAAACCTACTAGCTATAATAGAATTTTTGTATTATTTTGGTTGATGCATCTTAAGAATCATGCAACAACAGATCCGAAAGCACCAAGAACCACTGGAGGGACAAATCCATGAAAATTGAACCCAACATTTGTTTCTCTCCATTCCCAGGTCTAAATGTTATACATCCTACTCCAGCATATGTAACTCAGCTGTTATCGCATGTTTCCCTCCCGCAGCACATCGATCATGTCGTATATTCGCTTCTCTTCTTTCAATTTCACCTATATTCAGAAAACATCAACTGTTATTCTTTGGTGAATGCAGAGTAAAAAGCTAGAACGCATCACGAAAATATTTGAAACTTCTATTTCTAACTGAATTTGTTCCTTGAGATGCATGGTGAAAGCGCTGCAATGAGAAGCTCCAATAACAAATTTAGACATTTTTTGTCCAGATTACCTTCTTAGCAAGGAAAAGTATAGCATCAACTGTTCCCTCTGCATAGATTGATCTACCACAAACATTGTGTTGAAATTCAAAAGAAACCCTGAAAAAGGAGATACAAAGTTAAACCTTATCAAAAAAGAAAAGGGGAGATACCAAGTTAAAGTTGTTCAATTTATAAACATTGGCAACAAAAAATAACATAGGGGAAAGCAAAAGATAGACAGTATTACGTTCCGTCTGGTGAGGTCAGATGGTACATGTGGAAAGCATGACCTAACAAGTGTTCTTCTGGGACACCAACCATCTCAACTTGTTGCTTGGGATCTCGTATTAGTTGTACCTGACAGAATATTCATGAGGATAATTAAATATTCTGTTAGGGATCTGAGAATCGGTATTCTACCTTGTAAAATGCAAGTTATATAGAAAATCACTTTCAGCGCTGGAGAGCAAATTGAATTTCTCTATATGCTCCAACTCCAATTTAATTTAATCTTTCTTCACTCGTTTTCATTCTCTTTTCCTCCAAAACTCGAAGAAGGCTGAAAATATATTTGACCTTGTATCTTTCATTTCATTAATGTGGCAAGACATGGCGCAGCTTCAGCTGACCGAGGACATGACCCTTGATAGGAATGTATGGAGGTCGAGGATTAGGGTAGTAGAGTAGGTAGCCTAGAGTGTTCATAACAGTAGTATTGGCACGCAATCTCGCTTTCTGTTGGTAGTAGATTTTTATGACTAACCGTTGTTTTCTTTCATTATTGATCACCTTACTATCTTGTTGTTTTTATTCTGCTTTTATATGGCTTTTTGGTACTGTCCCTTCTTGTCTATATTTTCATTAATGTGGTGCTTATGCTTTCCTGAGCCGAGGGTCTATTGGAAACAACCTCTCTATTCTCACAAGTAGGAGTAAGGTCTGCGTACACACTACCCTCCCAAGACCCCACGGTGTGGGATAATACTGGATATGTTGTTGTTGTTGTTGTATCTTTCATTTCACTCTCTTTCCTTCCAAACTTGAAGCACACCTTGAAAATATCCGGTAACTTGACATTCTGTACCACTACTTAAAGGAATGAAAAACCATCCCAGACAAGGTTAATAGAACACTTATGCCGTACAGGAAATAGAATTTTCTTCAGACTTTTTGCTGGTATTGAAATTGCACAATGGATTTAAGAGAACATGGTGAATTCTGCTAGACGAATGTCCAAGAAAGAAAGAGAAACATAAATCTGCAACTAGAGGAATGTGTGTCCCAGGAAAAGGGTGGCGGAAGGGGTCGGAAACCCCAAAGCAAAATGGCACTATGGAAGATATAGGAACCAGATGGAAGAAGATATGATATAGGAGCAGGTAGCATGACAATAAAGTGCCAGGGATGATGATAGCTTCGGAGAAAAAATAGTGGATGTACTCTGTACTCCATATCTGTCAGATCTCGTCACCGTTTCAGAAATTTGTTTCAGTATAAAGAGAAGTTTTAATGCAAAAGGGCCATTTGAAGCAATACACAAGAGTGGAGGGAGGTGATACATTCATATTGTACGAGTCTGATGCCTTTATCACCAAATCCTCTCATGAAGCCCATTGCAGATATCTAAAACATGGTTAAAGTTAAAACACAAATAATTTGTTTGTGGCAGTTATTTCGACTCAATTTGGCTCCAAGCTAGACCTGAAACTCTCCGTCAATGACCATGAATTCAGATGCTTCATTTTAGAGATGTGAAGCATAAGAACTTCCATGGAGCAATAAAGTCAAACTTTTTCTCTATGCTATCAGATTCTTTCCCGTTCAACTTATTTAAGCAGGACGCTAAAGTTAGTGGTATCAGAAAATAGTCAAATTACGTAAAGATGAACTCACGTTCGTAAAAGTGGAAGACCACAATCAAATACGTAGAGTATCATTATTTCTTAAGAGAGTTCACCATTTAATGAAAAGGATAAAGTCCGGACGAAATAAAAAGGAAGATATGGAAATTTGGGAGAAGAGGATATGGAAGAACCATAATTGGACAATGTTCTGTCGTTATTGAATCAACAAAGTTGTAGACGCACCTCATCCAAATCAAAAGAAACACCTAGTTTCTGAAAGCAAGAGATAACAGCCTTTGCAGTTCCAGAAGTGTCCAATTTACTTGCTTGATGAGACTCCATCACCTTAAAAATTGATAAAGAGGCTCAAAATTTAAACTCCAATCACAGGATGCTATAAATCAAACTGAATATTCTGTTAACATGTTCAGATGTATAAGACTGCAAGAGGATCAGTAAATAGAGAATATTGAAGGGCAAGCAAAGAAGAAAAAAAAATGCACCACAAATACACCAATAATTAGGGAAGGCAACAAGCATGCACATCACATATATGATCGGATTCCCAGATTTGCCTCAATTAGATATAGATATCTTAGGTTAAACAGCACAATCAAAAAGAGTCAGAACTCCAATAATTCTTTGCGGACCAGTTCCTTCATATTTCAGTAAGATAAGCATGAGGTATGTCCACTATATGTCAAATCAGAAGAAGAAAATAATAAAGAACCAAACCAAAGAAAGACAGTCTTTAAATTGCTCTGCCTAATCCTGGAGCATGCAAATAGTCACCTAAAATGCAGGCACGATACCTGGTGGGTACTAAATGATTTAACAGGCATTTGGACAGTATTTGGTTGAAGTTGAAAAAGAGTATTTTAAAGTTCAGATACTTGCAAGGCATTTCAGACCCCTTAATGCCCTGCATATTTCTCTCCATCCATGAACTCTAAAAGGCAAACCAAAACCCCAGTTGTAAAAGGAACAGCTGCTAAACTCCTCTATGAGTGAGGAACAGCCATTGTAATCACGCAGCAAGATGAGATAACAACATCCAGCGGCCTAGTGTCCCAATCACACACGAATCAAACAACTGGTGGTTTCAATTGGCCCTTGAGATATCCAGCCACAACATGGACACGAAATGCCAAATACAGCAATTCATGTATATCCGCTACCCCTAAGCTTGTTCGCAATATATATCTTCAATATTAACAGCTTCATGTACACAATCTCAAGCAATTACTATTTTTGAGGTCGTTAACTCTAAATACATCCATAGAACATGTACCATGAAGATGGATATTAGTGAAAAATGTGAAATTGGTAACCAGTTATTTAGTGCTTAAGTACTAGTCCAATTCTGCTGTCTGCCGTAAAATTGATTCCCAGTAGCTCTTAACATTTTCTATAGCAACATTAAATTCAAAAGCCATTTGGGTCTAATATATGCAAATCTCCAAAGAAAAAGAATTTATGTTAACCTCATATACATGTATTGTCAACGAGATCAGAAACTGAGGATACCAATGCAAGTAATGCAACTACGCACCTTCATGGTAAAAGAATGAAACCATACAAAATATAGTCAGCTTTTCAAATTAATACGAAATTGTTTTAGTTATCAAGGTCTCAATAAGAAACATTGGCTGAATATGCAAGAGCTTGTAACAATGGTCAACTCGCACGACGAAGAAGACAAACCTGTAGAGTGTACCCGGAGAAAGCTCCAGGGAATTGTTCGGCCATGATTTCCATGGCTGCTAGAAAAGCTACCACCTAAAACAGAGGCAAGGTATAACCCTCTGTTAAACTAAAGTCTGGCATACTATTAAAAGGAAATAGAAGAGCAAAATGGGTAAACCTGCTTTCCCATTTGTGGGGAGATCACAGCATAAACTTTTGAGTCTGCCACTGTTTTGTAAAGCCTCTCCCTATCTCCACCAGTGGTTCCCATCACAAAAGGCACTCCAACTTTGCTGTATAATTCAGCATTATCTGCAGGTTCATAGTGGTAACAAGAATATTACAATGGCATCTCCTGCGGAGAATACGATAGATGTCATTTTGGTGCTTTTGTATTTTATACCTCATACCACATCCTCTTCTCCCCTCCACTAAAGACATGTGCAATAGACATCACAGGAACCTACTTATGCTGGTAAATTTTATTTATTAAAACTCTAGCATTAAGATGATTGTGTATCTGAGTATGTAGACAATCTAAAACGTCCAGCATTTTATCAAAAATCATTACTAAACTTCCGCGTAGACCAAAATTTTTAAGTCATAAAGACATCTACACTTTATAAGAGAAATATTCTATGTTTTATTCTCAACACATTTGTGGTTTCTTTCTAACCAAAGTGTCCAAAATATTCATAAAGGAACAGTTCTCCATGTCTGCCTATAATCATTAGCTTCTGCTGTTACCAGCTAGTCACTGCTTGCTTCCCAGCATCACGCACTGAATACCTTAAAGGTTCCAAAACATACGCACAATTTGCCACGTTGCAACGTAGCAGGATATATCTTAAAGATCTAGCAGAACCTTCACAACAAAAAAAAAAAAAAAGGGAACCATCTTCTCTGCAAGTTGTTCTATATTAGACATGTGTGATGTGTCATCTAAAACCTAACCACTAAAATGTTTCCGCTGCTGTCCAAATCATTCTGCACTCCCCTTCACCTATTCTTGTGCAACTATAGTTCTTGTATATGATGTTGTCTACTTCTTCCATTCCAGAATCCAGAGACTGGATATCTCTTCAAAAGCATACTTCCAAGGATAGACCCCAATTGCTTCTTGTGATAAGGTCAACCAATGTTGCTAACCTTTTTTCCTTTTTTTCTCTAGCGGAGAAATCCCCGATACCTTTTTCTCTAACGGAGAAATCCCCGATACCAGTGGTGCACAGTTCGAAACTCGATAGATAATGGGCCCGCCCCTCTACCTTTCTGATTTTAGCTGCCGCAGGGTTCGAACTTGTGATGTGCGCCTAAAACCCACACTCGCGTGTTGAACTTTTGCCACTAGACCAAAGCCCAGGGGCAATGTTGCTAACCTATTGTTTATGATAACATGTGGATATGCTTCCTTCAAGATTGTAATTCCACACTATTAACAACAAAACAACATTTATAACTAATAAAGCCCCTCAAATTTCAGAGAGGACTTAGTACAGGCACAGCAGTAGGATATGTTCATCTGTCTTCAATAGGACAGCGGTATTGTTTGATCCTTATTTCCTTTTATTTTCAGTACCAGTGATTCAGCGGGTCTAAAGTAATTTGTAGAGAATGCTTGACCTTATTTTCAGATGAAGATATCCAAAAGTATCTGAGCAATGGGATCAAACACAATAAAATCAAAACAAAAAGGAGATCTATATACATGTGTAGCATATCAGAACAGCAAAAAGATACTCGAAAGTAAGTTTTTGAATCTTTGTCTTACCATTCACAGCAGCAGGCACTGTGTAGTCCACTACAATTAAATTCGGGTGTTCCTCAAAGATAGAGGACAGGATGTTTTCTCTGTCCGAAGGACCATGCACAGTTATCTCTTTTCCACTCACCTCCACAATTTTTCCTGCATCTTCCGGACCACTAAAACATACAGAAACAGGTTGAAGTCCCGCAGAGATTGATGCTTCAAGAACTGCCCTCCCCATTTTTCCAGTACAACCATTCACCTTTATTTCATCAAATAGAACCAAAAAAAAAAAAAATTGAGCTTAATCAATCTGAATTAAAAAGTACTCACATATAACATTGTTAAAAAAACAAATTCATGCTCATACTATAGCTTAACTTTTGAAGAGACTACCATATTTGATACCACCAATTGCAATTGGTATAAACAAATGAGTTTAAGCTATGTACACTAACTGTTAATATTTTTTTACACTATAGGTAAGCCTCCTTAAAATAGGTAAAGGTGACATAATAGTGTAAAAATTCCTTACACGGAGGATGAATATAACTTTCAAACTCATAAAATATTTAGAACAGTTTTAGCCCGTGTAATTAAATGTCATCGCGAAGTCGCTACTACAGCGAAAAATTGAAACAACAAGTAATAATAATGCCAGATAGAGTGAAGGGAAAGTACCATTATAGGAAGCGCATCGATTGCAGGCGTGTTCTGAATGAGCTGAACATGTTGGTCAGAAGTAGAACACATTTTCACCAAAGATTTTCGACCTCTGACAAAACTACTGCTATTACCATTTTTGCTGCTATAGTTGTAATGAATTATTCCTCCATGGATGTTCGATGGAACTTTAATGGCGGCCCACATTGTTTACCGATGGATTTCCCTGGAACAAAAACAAATGCCACAGCACACAAAAAATACTTTCAACATTGAAAAAAAAAACATAAATTATAAAAATAAAAATAAAATTGGTCTATTTCGGAGAAGGGAGAAGGATAGTACCTGAGAAAGCAAAAGAGGCGGAGGAAATGTGGTACTACTGCCGCCAGTACGAGGTTTTGGGTTTTGTGTTTGAGAGTTTTTCGATTTTGTGCAATTTAGGTTAAATCTTTTTAGAACATTCGCCTATTCCCATCTCAATAGTAATTTTTGTAAGAAAATTACAAAATTATATTAAAGTTATAAAATAATGTATAAGCTTATGATAAATATTGATCTTATACAACTAACTCAGTATAAAACATTTATTCATAAAAGTACTCAATAATTATTCAATATATTCACCTTAAATTATATTCTAATTTTATAATATCGGTTCAATTTTACAAGTTATCGTACTTCCTTTTTAGTTCAACTAGTTTAAATATATGTACAAAAATAATGTTTTTTTACTACAAATGCTTCATCCCAATTTTATATATATTTTTTATCAATTTAGCATTGATTATTTGTGATAATTTTCATATATACTAACCTTAGCTTGTACTACATTTTCAATTGTTGTAATTTAAAGGGGGAGGGGGGGGAATTTAGAAAACAATATGAAAATTAGAGTTTTGGAATAAGAAAAATGAATATAGTCATCTAAAAAATGTAGGGTTATTCTCACCATTTTATTCCCTTCTTTTGAGTCGTCTGAGTTTGTACAACCAAAACTGGCGACAATATATAAATAAATATCAAATATGTGAATAAAATTACAGACGAACATAAAAAATACTAAGCGACATGAAGTTTAAATCAATAATTAAAGCTTAGATCATAAATAATATGATTAAGGTATCATGCCAATAAAAAATTTAGAAGAACTATGAATTTAAAAGACTAAAAGAATTCATTCCTCTAATCTCGTCTCAAAATCATATGAATACTATAATCATCAGATAAATAAATATCAAATACAAAAATATAATAGAAGAAAATCGAACTTTTATGTAAAAACCTATCAAAAAGAGAACTAAATAACTTTCAAAAGCCTATTCAACAATTAATAACTAACCATGGAAGCTTTAGACCGAAAATAGCAATATATGTGTCGAAATAATGGAAAGTTTTAGACCGAAAAAGAGGGGGGAAAAAGAGGTTTCTGAATGTTAAATCAATAGGTAATTTGACTTCAAATTGTAGTCCTACGGGCAATCAAATATGTATTTGTTGTATTTTTTCCCAACTTTTCTGTCAAATAAAATTTAGTACATTCGAATGTTAAAAATTAAAATTACACCAACATATTTTCGTAAGGAAATCAATTCAAATCATTAGATCTTGTTAAATAGTGGATTGAATTTAAATTAAGTTTTCTTTTTTTGGCCATGAATTAGAGCTTTATGTAGCTGCTATATATGTATTTCCGACAATAATATCTTCTTAAAAGATTTACTACTTTTTGAATTGTGACTGAATATAATTTATTTGAGTTATATAAAATTATAAAATAAACGTTAGAGAATTTTTTTTAACATAATAAATATTGTTCTCATTTAGCTAGCTCAATAAATAAAGATATTATATACTATACAAGTTTTTCGGATGCTTTATTTGTGATTTAAAAATGACTTATATGATAATTTGAAAATTAAAATTAAATCTTTTGGTCTTCTAAAAATTTAGGATGAAAGTTGACATTATACCTCCTAAAAAATTATAGCGACAATATAAAGTTTAAAAAATAACTAATGTTGAATAATATTTTACTACAACTAACTTAATTTAAAAAGATAATATAGCGAGACATTGTCACCTATAAGACTGAATAACCGAATGCAAGAAAGAAAGAAAAACGACAACTCATTTATAATATATTTGGTCATCTACTATTTCATCTTTATTACTTCAAATTCATATTATTATCAATTTGACTCTTAATTTTATGTCATAAATTGACTTTTTAATTTCTTTCACCATTAATGCTCTTCCTACAAAAATTAATTTATATACCTTAAAGAGTTGTCAACGTGACAAATAAACTTACTTATATAATGAATTTTAAAAAATATTAACTTGAACTCTTGTTGCATTAGTTAATTCAAAAACTTAATTATTTATTTTCGACATTAAAGAAAATAAATTAACTTTTATTATCAAATTCTTAATATTAGTTAATCCCAATTTTAAAATTTAACTATAATTAGAACTTTGCTGAATAGAATTTTTTATTTCAAATAGTTAAAAACCATTAGTATGTCAATTTTGATTTGTTTTAGTGCTTCCGAAATCATTGTTCATTAGTATGTCAATTTTGATTCGTTTTTGTGCTTCTAGAATTATTGTGCTTTTTTACTTCTAGAAAATATTATGCATAATTTCTAAAGTTTTGAATAATAAGAAAATCGTATAGTTTAATATAGTTTTAAAGCTTTAATATTAATAGCATCAAATAAGGACATTCATATAAAGTCTTAAAGCGTTAATATTAATAGACGTCAAATAAGGATATTCATATAAGGTAAAAAGGTTAATAATTTAAAGTGCTAAATATTAGGATTTGCTATCTAGTTTAATAAGGAAAGATTTAATAAAACAAGTTTTAGTTGATTTTAAAGTCCTAAAATTTAGGAAAGCAACTTAAAATTACAAATTTACCCAATGAAAAATCTTTTTTTAAAGGGTAACAAAGGCGAACGACATTTCGCTAAGGGCCTTCGTACTTTTAATATAGTATAGATAGATAGATAGATATAGATAGATAAGTAAAAACACATAGCCCTTGAAGATGGAAGATTTAAAATTTAAATTTTTTTTTAAAGCACTGAATCGTTTATTAAGATTCTTTAAAAAAGTATCAAATAACATAAAGTAAAAAAAAAATGAATCAGATGTCTTCTCAGTTTATCTCCTTTCAATGGTTTTATTGTTACCGATATAGTGAGGTTTTAGATATTAAAATTTATATTATATATATATATATATATATATATATATATATATATATATATATGATTTACATAACTTTGTCACAAAATGTGCGCGAGCAACGAAAATATTACTAGAACATGAAAATTTAATAGGACGAAAAAGTTGTTGAATTCACTAAGTAGGTGTATGTTAAAGTAGATGTTTTTTTTATGTATAATCCATTTTAAAACCTAAATATTTGGACTTCCTATATAGTTCAAATAAGAAAATATTTAATAAGTAAAAGTTTTAACTAATATTTAAATCTTAAATGTTAGTAAAATATTTTCACTATATTTTTATTCAATAAACAATTATTTTAAAAGGATAAAAAAAATTCAATTAGCATTCTGTCTAGAGGCTCCGTGCTTTTATAATATAAATTTAGGCTTGTACGGTTTAGTATGATTAGATATGGTATCAAATAATTTTTTTCGTTTTAATTTGATAAGTATTGTACAAGTGATGTATTTTGAAATTTTCATTTAGTATGATCTATATAAGATAAAATATTATAGATTTTAAATTTTTAAATATTATAATTTTTACCTATTTTAATAAGAAAAAAAAATTAATATGCAAATTTTAATTGATTTCAAAGTTTTAATTATTAGGAAACTAACTTAAATTGTAATTTTGTCACTTGTAAAAGTTATTTTAAAGGGTAAAAAAGGCAAACGATATTTCGTTAAGTGTTTTTGTGAATTTAATTTAGTATATAAATATAAATACTATGTGAGTATTTGTTGCTCCCTCCATCCCAAAGTGTCACTTTTGACTTTAATTTTAAAAGTTAAATTAATTAGATCAACATAATATTTTAGAATTTAAATATGCAAAAACTATACGAAAAATACTATTAGTTATAATTTCATATGTTAATATAATTAAAAATATATATTTTAAAATATTAGTCAAAGCCATGTAGTTTGAATCTCGAAAAATAAAAGTGATATAGATGAAGTACTTTTATTTTCACTACTAAAAAATCAGGTTTTAGTGACGGACAAATATTGTAGCTAAACAGAAAAATCCGTCGCTAATTTTATTTAGCAACAAATTAACAACACATTATCAAGAAATTATGCTAGCTACGAGCGATTTATCTACAGATTAGCGACGAAGTTCGTAGCTAATTCCATTTTTTTGTAGTGTTTCTTCACTGCGAGAAAAAAAATTGTCCGTTCACATCAGAATCTGGAGATTACATAATCAGAATTAAAAGGTTCATCACTTAACTTAACTGTGAAATGTTATTTAAATGTAGTGAGTTTTTCAATTTTTATCTTTTAAGATATATTTGGAGGTAATTAAGGTGATATGCATGCCTTCCCCTTTGTGTCCTTGTATTCTCATTTCTCACAATCAATAAATCCTAACCCGATAGCAAAAACCTACATGGGTGAACTGGAAAAAGGAAGTAGTCTTTGACATGCATTTTCATACTACATTTTGTCATTTTAGTATGTGAAAACTTACAATTTAGTATACTTACAAAGTTTTAGAAAGGAAAGCGAGCACATTAACAAATATCTAGTGTCGAGTTTTGTATTCGTGAAATACTTACAAAAATAGTTTTACTTGGTAGATTACAAATATTTCAAGAAGTTGACTATAACTCACAAGTCTTTATAAGCAAAAACATTTATAGAAGTTTATTTTCTAAATAGTAATCATATCATATAAAATGATAACAAATAAGTGATTACTAAAAGATAAAAGTGATAAGCTTAGCGTATGACTCAGCTGAATGGCCTTTTTTAAAGATGACACTGCCAGAGTTTGGAATGCATGTTAAGTTTGTGCAGTTGATAATGGAATGTGTGACCACTGTTAGCTATTCCTTGCTACTAAATGGAGACGTGACAGCTAAATTCCAAGGAAAGAAGGGGTTAAGACAAGGAAATTCAATGTCTCCTTATCTGTTTGTATTGGTGATGGAGTACCTAAACATGGCTTTGAAGAATTTAAAGGTCAATCCAAACTTTAATTACCATCCAAGATGGGCCAGAAATAACATCACCCACATATGCTTTGCTGATGATTTGATTCTATGTTGTAGAGCAGATAAGGTTTCTATCAAATTTCTATTGGACGGATATCATTTCTCTAAGGTGTCGGGCCTTAAGGCTAATATGGAGAAGAGTGCTCTATACATTGTTGGTGTCACAAGGGAGTTCAAAAAAATGATCTTATAAGAGATGCAGTTCACAGCAAGGGAGCTACCATTTAAATATCTTAGAGTACCATTGTCTTCAAAGAAATTGATTGTTCAACAATGTATGCCATTGATTGAGAAGATCACTATCCGGATTAACTGTTGGACAGCCAAGTTCCTCTCATACGGTGGAAGGTTTCAACTAATTAAGAGGGCACAAATGTTTCTATTGCCCAAGAAGATTATTAAGCTAATAGTTACAGCATGCAGAACATTCCTATGGACAGGAAGTGGTGAAGCATCTAGGAGAGCCTTAATTGCATGGACAAATTTTGCATGCCATTCTCGGTAGGAGGACTAAATGTCCTGGATATACATATATGGAACAAGGCTGCCTTGTACAAACTGTTATGGGCAGTTAGTGCAAAGAAGGATACCTTGTGGATTCAATGGATCCATAGCTTCTACATTAAAGAGCAAAATGCCATGACAATGAATACTCCTAAGCAGGTATGTTGGCTTGTTAGGAAGATTTTTGATATCAAGAACTGGTTCATTGAAAAGCATTCAAATGCTGATCTGAGCACATAATATAGGCAAGGGAAGTTCAGCATCAAGCAGCTTTACATTGCTATGAGACCTCAGTATCAGAAAAGCCCTTGGAAGAGAGTAACAACAGTGTCGCGCCCCTTTTTTTCTCTCGAAGTCCGGGTTTCGACATTCATTGGGAACAACTCATTTTCTTTTGGGAATTGGATACAGAATTTGAAGAGTCTCCACCTAACGGATTTAAGATGCGTTAGGGCACCTAAAGCAAATAACTCATAAAAACCAGTTTGCATTACCAGAGATTGGGTAAGGGCTCGAAATAACCTTGAGGAGAAGGTGTTAGGTACCCCTCGCGGTCCACAACGGTGGGTCCCAACCGAACTCAAATTATGTGAATTAGTCTTATAAACAGATAAAGCAATTTAGACAAATTGATATTACATTTAAAATAAAGGGGTAAAAGGGGGTATATTTAAAACAAGGAGTAAACGGGGGTTCTAAGTTTTTTAGCCTACAGGACCACTTCTGTATAATGCTTGATAATCGTCCCCAAGTTGGGGTGCTACACATAGCATTAGCGCACATGTCATCATATCCTTTACTACCCGATTATCCTCCCCTTAGTGGTTATATAAGCGATTCTAATTAATGTACTCTATGCGTGCATTACCTGTCCTTTCCTTATGGTCCTGGAGGTATTTAGGACCTCTAATTAAGGCAGTTTTAGACTCTCCTAAAGTGTTTAAAAGGAGAAAATCTAAGCGACAAGCAAAAACAAATAGGACATTCACATAAGGAGCAATTAAAGGCTCACTTTTACCTTCTCACACAAGCAGTTAATAGCACGTCTCAAACAACAAGATTTTAGATATTTCAAAGGACCCTAGAGCAAGATATCTAGGTGAGCATGGCGAATAGAATATATGCAACACTGTGTTAAAACAGGGAAATAGGGGACCTAATCAGTTTGCCTACTGATTTTAGGGCATGTTGAATATAGACAAATAACAAAAGCATAGTTTTACAGTCTGCAGGATTTCAATAGCCCTACAGGCTTGCCTAGGCGTGTATCAATGATGTCCTATGAACATGGTATTTAATCATTAATCAGAAGTGCAATAACCCGGTAAATAATTTTAAGCATGCAGTTTTGGTTCATTAGATCCTATAGGCATGTTGTCTAGGTGTAGAGACCGATTTTAGACTTATAGACAATGATAGCTAAATGCAAAAATTGGTTTTAAAATCCTATATACATGACATCTAAAGGCAGCAACTAGTTTTAAAACCTTATTGACATGTAGAAAACTGATTTAAATTTTGTTAGTATGAAGAGACTGATTTTTAAACTTACAGGCATGGTGTCTAAAATGCAAGATTGATTTTAAACCTTATGGGTATGGTATCTAGAATGCAGGCAGGGTATCTGAATGTACATAAACAAACAAACAACGCATCAAACTTACAGGTATGTTATCTAGAATGCATGATTGATTTTAAATCCTATAGGTATGGTATCTGAATAAACAAACATTGCAATAACCTATAGGCATGGTATCTAAATAAATTGACATTGCAACAACTTATATGCATGGTATCTAAATAAACAGACATTGCAATAACCTATAGGCATGGTATCTACCCTTTTCCCAACAAGATATGTATAAGTACCCCTCCCAGTTTTACTAGTATCCCAATATCTGTTTATAGAAATTATTATTACAAACAAACATAAATAATGAATTACAGAAGTGAAACTGCTACAACTATAGGGAGCCTAAATAGGCCCAAACAGTAAACCTGAAAAGTCAGGCCTTCAACCAAGTATGAATATGCCAATAACCTCATAGTGCACCCAATGGTATCCTGGTGTGTCAAAGTTCCCAAGGTTCTCAGGGACCCTGGGCAATGCTCACACCAAAAAACTTCCAAAGCAACCCTTTTGTGAGCAAGTTAGGAAAGCCAACCCCAGTATGTCAAAGTTCAGAGGAGTCTCATGGACTCCTAGGCAATGCTCACACTGGCGGGGTAGGACCCTAGGTGTTCTAAGAATAGGAGTTGAAAACAGGGGATAGTTTTTTAAGAAAATAGTTTTGGATTCTCAGGAAGTAAGGAGCAAACAGGGTCATTCAATTCTAGTGACTCAAATAAGGGTCCCAGCAATCAAAAAATATACATGAATAGGATCACTTAGAGTTTCAACTTAGTTTATTAACTGTTACTAGGTGAGCAAACACTAAGCAAAAATATGGTAAGTTAGGATCAATCAGACAGTAACATTCAAAGGGGTAGTAGGGATTGGGAGCCATATTGGTCGGGAGTCTGTGAACATGATAGAAAGACATGCTAAAACAAGCATAGGTCTAACTTAGATATGAACAGGTATGCAGACTTGCTGAAAGCAGAAGCACATAGGTCTAGCAGAAACAAAAGTAAACAGGTTGAAAGCAGAATACTCATAGGTTTAACCAAACAGAAGTAGACATGCTATTGTAGTAAACACATAGGTTAAACAGAAGTAGACATGTTATTGCAGTAAACACATAGGTCAATTGAATAGCAAGAAACATATAGTTTAATTGAATAGCAGTAAACATGTTGATAACAGGGCATACAGTTAAATCGAATAGCAGTAGACATGCCGAGCAGAGAAAAATATAGGTTCAGAAGAAATACATGCTTATTATAAGGAAACACACATTGGTTTAATTGAATGGCAGTAGTGAAAGCATACCAGTTAAGAGATAGCAATAGGAGAGTGAAGCAAATAGGGTCTGAAGGTCTAGCCTTGGCTCCCAGCCGACTTGACGATGTAACATCAAAGAGTAGAAGATTGTGATAAAGGAAGAGAGCAAGAACTTTGTATATTTTCTATGTCTCTGTGTGTGTGTTGAACTATGTTCGTGTGTGTGTGTTGAACTATGTTCGTGTGTGTTAAAGAAAAGAATGAAACTTATATAGCATTGAGCAGAGTAAGCGAATAAGGCAAGGAAAATTAACAACACATAAATAAAATATGTAAATCAATTAACCAGTCAATTAGGGCTAAAACTAATCAATTAATATTACTTAAATTAGGGAGAATCTCATACAAAACCAGTCAGCAGGCATGATTGAAGTTAAATAAGGTAAGCAATAAGTCTAAAGACCATAGATTAGACTAATTAATCTAAATAAGGCAAGTAGTACCAATTAAAATTATAAATGAGGAAAATAGGTAAAATCACGGGGAAGTACTAATTTTAACGGGAAAATATGATTCGAGCCCTAAGTAAATCAATCAATCCATTTTGATTGACAGAAATAAACAATAACAAAGAAAATAAAGCGGACAGTGAGACAAATGAACAAACAAGGACTAAAACATAAGAGTAAAGATAACCAACTTCAAATACTTGGAAACTCTTAGAAAAGTTTTTGCAGAAACAAGAAGAAGTGAAAACCTAGTTTTAGAGAAAAATTTAGAATCGATTAACGGTAAGGAAATCAGAAAACCTTTAAAGAAAATGTTATAGAACTCGCAACCACTTCAAATCTTCAGCAAATAATAAAGAATCAAAACCCCTAATTTGGAGAAACATAAAAATCACTCAATGATAAAGAGAACAGAAAATTTTTAAAGAAAGATAGCATATAAACTCAAAAACGTTTCAGATCTACAAGGATCTGAGCAGATTCAAAGTGTAAGAGATGAGGGTTTTGAGAAAGTGACAGAGATGAAAGGAAATCCGGTTTTGAACCAAAGATTCGAGCCATAAACACAAGATAATAGTACTCACAGACGGAGATGACCATAGGAAACCCTTAACGGTTTTTGAACAAATTTTGGGTTGGATCTCTCTAAGATCCCTTCATGAAACAACAAAATCGAACAACCAGAAGAGGTAAGAGGCCGTTAGAGGCCTCAAATCACCAGGGAATCTCATGGAATATGTAGGAATCGAAGGGATTTGGGGTAGATTTAGGTGACGACGCTTAGGGTTAGGGTTAGTCTCAGAGAGAAGAGAGAAGAGAGGAGATGCGGGATTCAAAGGCGGCGGTTGTAACAAATGGCTAGGGTTAGAGGGGTCGTTTAGAATAAAAAAAGGGAAAGAGGGAATGGGGGCCATTGATCTTAGAGATCAACGACCAGGATTAGAAGGGGTCTGGGTCGGGTTGGATTTAATTGGGTTAGGTTTGATTTAAATTGGGCTTGGGTTTAATTAAATTGGATTGGGGGGGGGGGATTTTGGGTATGAATTAGGGGCTATTCGTTAAATACCCATTTTTACTAAATAAAATAATTTAAAAATAGCTAATTAAATGATAAAAAATGATTTTCATGTATGAAGGTGATTTAAAATAATTGATTAATATTATAAAAATATAAAAAGCCATTTTTGTATAGATAACGTAGTTACGCATATGTCGGGGCTATTTTTGCAAAATATGCACTTATAGTCTTAAAAATATAAATATAATTATAAAAATACAATTAAAATATTTGAACACTCATATAAACATAAATGATGAATTTAGATGATTAAATCATCATAAAATAATATCAGGGATAGTTTTGAACATTTATATAATAAAAAAATGTAGAAATAAATAGATTTAGGGCCTTTAAAAATTATAGAAAAATTGTAAAAACACTTGTGCATGTTTGTAAATGCATGTACAATATTTTCAAAGTGTATATGCGTATTTTAAAAATATATGAGGGAAAAATTGGGTATCAACAGCTGCCCTTCTTTACCCATGAAGGATAGAAGAGTTTTCGGGTAAAGAAATGATGACCGATTTTGACCGAAAGGGTGTTTTGAAAAAATAGAGGTCGAACCCCGGTCTTTAAGTTGCCTACATATCCCTGATTTTACAGGAATCAGGGTAGTTCTGGACCCAACGGTGAATGAAGCCGATGGAAAAGGTTCTTTTGTGAAGTGTAATGTCGGAATGAGTTATGATTGTAAGTCTGGAGTGTAACGAAGGGATTATATGACAGATATCTGAATGGTGACAAAGTAAGGTGGGTAATTGATGGGAATTGGTTACAATGGCAAAGCGGAAAAGGTATGAACGGAAACCGGAGTGAAGGTTTCTCCTGTTTGAAAAATGATCACCTCCTAGATTACCCGCAAAACTAAAAATACGATGCATGCAAGTATATAGATTACTGCGAGAATTTAAACATGATGCAAATTTCCTTTGGACCATGAAAGGTTGTCTTTGGACAGTGCAGATGACGTCCTTATACTATGATGTCCTGGGCCATGAATTGTGAGATAGGAGATTCACAGGCCATGAAATGATGTTCTCGGGCCATGAGGATGGTGCCTCTGAACCATGACGCCTTTGAATAATGATGTGCAAGTATTGAGAGATCCTCAAGCCATGACATGGTGTCTTCAGGCTATGAGGATAATGCCTTCAGACTATGTCTCCTTTGGACAGATTGGCTATATGTTAGCCCATGAAGTGCAGAGACATGATACTGAAAGTGATAGCAAGACAGAGCTTAGTCTTGCACAGAGTTTGGGGGCATAGCTTAGCCCAAGGGAAGAAGATAGTGCCAAATTTAGAGCAATATTTATGCAGGGAGGGATAATGCTTAGTCCCGAGAAGACAGTGCTTAGCCTTATGAAAATATGGAGGCAGGGCTTAGGCTCGTGCAAAATTGAGATAGAGCTTAGTCTCATGCAAAGAGAAGGCAATGCTTAGCCTTATGCAAATATGGAGGCAGGGCTTAGCCTCATGCAAGATTTGAGACAGAGATTTGTCTTATGCAAAGAGAAGGTAATGCTTAGCCCTATGCAAATGTGGAGGCAGGGCTTAGCCTCATGCAAGATTTGAGACAGGGCTTAATCTCATGCAAGGAAAAGCCAATGCTTAGCCTTATGCAAATGTGGAGACAGGGCTTAACATCATGCAAGATTTGAGACAGAGCTTAGTCTCATGCAAGGAGAAGGCAATGCTTAGCCTTATGCAAATGTGGAGGCATGGCTTAGCCTCATGCAAAATTTGAGATAGAGCTTAGTCTCATGCAAAGAGAATGCAATGCTTAGCCTTATGCAAATATGGAGGCAGGGCTTAGACTCATGCAAGATTGAGACAAAGCTTAGTCTCATGAAAATAAAAGGCAATGCTTAGTCTTATGCAAATATGGAGGCAGGGCTTAGCCTCATGCAAGATTTGAGACAGAGCTTAGTCTCATGCAAAGAGAAGGCAATGCTTAGCCTTATATAAATATGGAGGCAGGGCTTAGCCTCATGCAAGATTGAGACAGATCTTAGTCTCATGCAAAGAGAAGGCAATGCTTAGCTTTATTCAGTAAACAGGTAGCAAGTAGGAGTAAAATGTGTCTTAGCTGGAGATATATTTGGAGTCTGATGGCCCGATTGATAGTGATTTTGCTGCATGTATATATTTGTGAATGCTATTGTTACGTCCGTTGTGCATGCGCTCAAAGAAAAATTATAAGTTTTGTGAGGGGAGGTTGGTTCGTGCCTTCATCTGATAGCTTTGCTTCGCTCCGTTATGGAGGCCTTGTTTGAGTTGCCCTGGGTAACGCCTGACTATCACGGAAATATAGTGTTCGAAAATATGCACTTATTGATGAAATTAGAATTATTTTAGAAAACACAGTGAAATATCGAGTAATTTTAAATGAACTAACGATTGTAACACATTTCAGAGATATTACAGCTTTTTTGTATTAGAATTTTGAGGGTCCTCCTCAAATTCTGCCCCAGTTTGGTAAATGAGCCTTCGACCATTTTACGTGCGATTAAACTTGCTGAACCTTATCCGGAATTTTTAGAATCTTTCTCAAAATTCTGCCCCAGTTTCTTAACCAATTTCTGACTGTCTGGCATATGATGGCGTTGGCTGGACTTGCTCCGGAATTTTGAGGGGCCCCCTCAAAGTTCTGCACCAGTTTCTGATACTGAGGGAAAATGAAGATTTTATTAAGATATGACCGAACACACAGGGCTGCCTACGTATCCCCTCTTAAACGGGAATCAAGTCAAGTGCAGTTCAATTACATTAGATGAAGGAATATAAACAATCTAAACATAGTATTTCTTGACTGCATCTGAATTGATAGGTTTTGGCCAAACTTCTCTGTCCATTTCTACAAGTATGAGTGCTCCTCCTGTTAGCACCTGATGAACCATGTAAGGACCTTGCCAGTTGGGAGAGAATTTTCCTTTGGCTTCATCTTGATGCGGGAAGATCTTCTTCAGCACCAACTGTCCCGGCACAAACTGTCTTGGTTTGACCCTTTTGTTGAAAGCTCTGGACATTCTATTTTGATGAAGCTTACCGTGACATACTACGTTCATTCTTTTTCCGTCTATAAGGTCCAATTGCTCATAATGGCTCCTTATCCATTCTACATCGCTGAGTTTGGCTTCCTATATGATTCTTAAAAAAGGAATCTTAACCTCGGTTGGAATGACAACTTCGGTACCATAAACCAGTAAATAGGGAGTTGCCCCAGTTGATGTGCGGACCGTAGTGTGGTACCCTAATAGGGCAAAGGATAATTTTTTGTGCCATTATTTGTGGTTTTCTATCATCTTCCTTAGTATCTTCTTGATATTCTTGTTAGCAGCTTCCACGACTCCATTCATTTGAGGCATGTATGCTATGGAGTTTTTGTGCTTGATTTTGAAGGTCTCACACATGGCTTTCATCAGGTCACTGTTGAGATTGGCGGCATTATCAGTGATAATGGACTCGGGAACCCCGAATCGGCAATCAATATGATCCTTGACAAAATATGCAACGACTTTGTTGGTCACGACTTTGTAATATGCAGCCTCCACACATTTTGTGAAGTAGTCAATAGCCACTAAAATGAACCGGTGCCCATTTGAAGTAGTGGGCTCGATCGGACCGATAACATCCATTCTCCAGGAAGAAAAAGGCCAAGGTGCACTTGTTGCATTGAGCTCGTTTGGTGGAGGTAACTCTTGAATAGCCTTAACTTTGGAAGGGTCCAACTCGTTCCCTCGGCGACTGACAATGAATCCCAACAACTTCCCTACGGGAACCCCAAATGCACATTTTGCGGGGTTCAGTTTTAGATTGTACCTCCTTAACCTGTCAAAGAGCATTCTCAAATCTGCTATGTGATCTGTGGCCCTCTTGGATTTGATGATGATGCCGTCAACATACACCTCTATTTCCTTGTGTATCACATCATGGAAGATGGTTGTCATGGATCTTATGTAAGTAGCCCCAACATTCTTTAAACCAAATGGAATCATCTTGTAGTAGTGTACCCCCCACGGTGTGATGAAAGCTGTTTTCTCAGCGTCTTCTTCATTCATCCAGATCTGGTGATAACTTGCAAAGCAATCTACAAAGTATTGGAGTTCATGCTTGGCACAATTGTCGACCAGGATGTGTATATTTGGCAGTGAAAAATCGTCCTTGGGGACTTGATCTGTTCAAATCTCGATAGTCAACACACACCCTGACTTTCCCATATTTCTTTGGAACTGGTACAATGTTGGCTAACCAGGTTGGGTATTCAATTACCTTGAGGACTTTGGCTTTGATCTACTTAGTGACTTCTTCATTGATTTTCAGGCTCATGTCTGGTTTGAACTTTTTGAGTTTCTGCTTTACTGGCAGACACATTGGATTGGTAGGCAACTTGTGAGCCACTATGGATTTGCTTAGACCGACCATGTCTTCATATGACCATGCAAAGATATCCTCGTATTCCTTCAAGAAACGAATGTACTCTTCCTTCTCTAACGGTGATAAGTGAATGCTTATGCGAGTCTCCTTGATAGTTTCGGCGTTTCCCAAATTTATTGCTTCAGTTTCGTCCAGGTTAGACTTAGGTTTATTCTCAAAGTTCTCAACCTCTCTGATAATTTCCTCAGGTATTTCATCTTCTTCCTCCGAGTCACTATCCTTATATTGCGTTGTCTCATTACATGTCACGGTCATTGGTTCATCAGGAAAAGTAATAATAATGATGTAGAAAGAAAAATGTGAAAGATAATAATGAATAATAAATAGCAATGCACTGATTAAATTTGAAAATATCCAAAAAAGTACGGCTCGACGAATTGAGCAATTAATTTGAAACAAAATGCGTCTTTAAACAAAATTATTGAAAACATCTGAAATGCCTAGCATGGCTATAGAAATAAATTTAGGCTAAATGCCAAGCTACCCAGGGACTCGGCAGGCTCGGGATGGTGTGGCAGTCCAATTCCTGAGAACAACTCCCTTCCCAGCAGTTTGAATGATGAGGCCTTCTTCCTCCTCCTCCTCAATTATCGCACCGCAATTCATATCCTCATTCTCTAGGAATAAATTCCTCAGCCCAGCTAAAGCTTCTTCTTCTGCAGTTCCACATATTGTATCAGCCTGATGAAAAGTCTAACCTAGATGTGGCACTGGTTACTCGAGAAGGTAATAAGGACCGCGTCATAGAGGCGACCAATCATCATATTCTTGCCATGTATACTGATATTCGACCCCGAAAGTTATGCCATGACGTTTCAGCTATATCGGTTTAGTAATGCCCTGGAGATTCTTCCCAAGCCCTTTATCGGGTTCATACCCAGACCATGCTAGTATGTTTTCTATCTTGTTACTCCACCATTTATCCTTCTCAACTGTATTGACATGTTCGATGTGATGACAAGTTTCCCCTTCTAGCCTTCTTCTGTTCTCGATAACCGGGATGGTTTGACTGGTGTAAATAGGATTACTTCCATCTCCGTGAATAATCACCTTCTGATGGTTCCATTCGAACTTCATGGCCTGGTGCAATGTGGAAGCCACAGCCCCGACATCATGTATCCAAGGTTGACCCAATAGAAGATTGTATGTAGCTGATATGCCAAGCACTTGGAATTCAACATCGAACCAAGTTGGCCCCATTTGTAGGCAAAGGTTAATCTTCCCAAGCGTGGCCCTATGAGACCCATCAAAGGCTTTCACATTCATCCTTCCTGCCCATATCTCATGGAAACCTTTTCCTAACCTTTTTAGAGTAGTCAACGGACAAATGTTGAGGCTTGAACCTCTTTCTATTAGGACCCTGGCAATGAATTTGTTCTCAAACTGTACCGTGATATGCAGTGCCCGATTGTGACTTAACCCTTCAGGCGGTAATTCATCCTCGTGGAAGGTGATCTTATGACTCTCCAGCACTTGCCCTACCATGTTGGCCATTTCCCCGCATGTGATATTGTTGGGCACATAAGCTTCATTCAACACCTTCATCAAAGCATTCTTGTGCGCCTCTGAATTTTGCAATAGCGATAAAATGGATATCAGGGCGGGAGTTTTGTTCAAATGATCGACAACAGAGTATTCCCTTGCTTTTACTTTCCTCTAAAGATCAACTAGTCTAGTTTCAATGACAGGTTGCTTAGTATCAGTCTCCTTGCTCAATCCTCCCAAATGTTCGGGTCTATAGATCCTTCCCGTTCTGGTCATGCCTTATGCAGCATCAGATTCTTCCATATTTGCCTTTTTTTCGCCTGGCTTCAGCAACGTAATCCCAAGGTATGGCGTTGGAGATAAAAGGAGGTGTGGTTGCTACTATCACTGTGAAAGGTGTGGCCACTTCTACCTCAAATGGAACAGGTATGGCTGTAGGGGGGAGCTACTTCTACCTCAAATAGAACCGATGTGGTTACCTCAACTTCGACTGACGGTTATATCTGTACCATAATTATAGTGAGTGTAACTGCAAGTTTAAAGTTATCGCCTTCCCGAATAAGCCCGATCGACCACTCGGGATCCCATTCTTCATTTGTCTCTATCACATGTACCCCATCACCCCTATTATATGGGAGCGGATTGTTGCGGATATTGGGTGTAGCTTTCTTTGCCTGTATGACCTTGTTATCAATCATTGTCTGGATCTTATCTTTCAATGTTCGGCACTCGCCAATGGTGTGCCCCTTCATACCAGAATGATATGCACAGGTTTTGTTTGGTTTGACCCATTGAGATGAGTTCTCCATTGCCATAGCGGGAATAGGGGTAACATAATCGGTAGCTGCTAATCTTTCGTACAGCTGGTTGATGGGTTCAGTAATGGTAGTGTATTGTCTAGGTGGTTGGTGATCAAAGTTAGGTCGGGTTTTTTGGTACTTTAGATGAGTTAGAGGTGAATGATAGTAGGCTGGTTGGGTGTTATAAGTGTGATAGGCGGTGGGGGGTTGAGAATATCTGGGAGATGAGGGTTGGTATGTGGGTGGAGGAGTTTGGTATGTGGGTGGAGATAATTGGTATGTGAGCGGAGATTTTGGGCCTTGAGCCACCATTACTGCCCCCACTTCTCTTTTCTTTGATATGCCGCCTGATTTTAATGCTTTATTCGTGGCCTATAGTGCCTCGAAATTTGTCACCATCCCGCTTTTGATACCTTCTTCAATCCTTTCTCTGAGTTTGATGATATCAGAGAACTTGTGATTCTCAATGACATTAGCCTTTCATAATACTGTGGGTCCTGTGCCCTGACAAAGAACTTGTTCATTTGTTCTTCTTCTAGTGTTGGTCTGACCTTGGCTGCTTTTGACCTCCACCGAGTAGCATACTCGCGGAAAGTATTAGTTGGCTTCTTCTTCAAATTCTGGATGTAGAAGACATCCGGTGCATTCTCCATATTGAACCTGAACCGGTCCATAAATTTTGATGCTATGCTCATCCAATTGGCCCATTTCTTAGAGTTCCGGCTTATGTACCAGGATAGGACATCTCCGGTAAGACTTCTTATGAAGAGCTTCATTCGGATCCTTTCATCATTTTCGACCCCCACGAGCTTGTTACAGTAGTTTCTCAAATGAACCTTGGGATCACCTATTCCGTCAAACATTTTGAACTTGAAAGGTTTGTAACCCTCCGGCAATTCCACGTCTAGTTGTATGCACAGATCCTCATAATTTAGACCTTCTACCCCTTTGCCTCCTTCGACACCTTGAACTCGACTTGTCAATTTCTTGAGTTCCTCGGACATGTTCTTGATGAGCAGGTCCTTCTCAGCGGATTTTGGTGTATAGGAGATCAGTTGAGTAGAGTGAGGTATGATTTCTACGTATATAGGGTTGTTTTGGTGAGTGACAAGGATTTGGGTGTAGTGGTGGTCGTTGGTTGAGTTTTGAGGATCGAGGATGGGTTGTGGTGTGTTCTGAGGAGTGTGACAGGTAGTGGTTTGTGGGTACTGGATTGGTTGATGATGGTGTTTTAGTCGATTTGGTATTGGTAGAGGATTGGGATTTTAAGGTGGAGTTGCATATTGATATGGTGCGAGAGGATTTTGTAGATGTTGGTTTGGTGTATTTTGGGAGGTGCTGGGTTTTTGGTATTTTGTTGGTTGACGTCGGGGATGTTCAGGGTGAGGGAGAGGTTTGCTAAGTTGCGTACCTGCTCAAGTTCTCCCTATAACTCCAGTATCTTTTGTTCCAACTGCAAAACCAGGTCATTTGGTGCCGGAGTACTCCGACCGTCTGAAGTTTCCACATTCTCAGCATTTTCCTTTCGAATACCACTTAAGTCATCCATCTTAGCTTTCCCTCTACTTCTCGTATTACTTGGAGGAGGAACAGGTGGAAGGCCTCTAGATCTGGTGTGATATGCTGATGATGCCAGTATGTGCGAACCAACCCTTAGGGACGGGAATAATAAAGAATAAAGAAAAACAAAAGGTAAACAAGTCAGTAAGGGTTCTGAAAAGTTTGCAGTACTTAAGCACATATTGCGGGAATGTATGTCCTAATTTGGGAGCCTCGTTGTGCCCGAGGTAGGCCTAGCGATAAATAGATTTGGAGAAATTTAATACCAATAGTTGCCTCATTTAATTAATATAAAAAATAGACGACCCAATGCAACACTAAATAAGATAAGTCACTAATTGCACCTGGCCTTATTACATTTGAAAAGCAAGTAAACCTAATCTACTTGGTCCCAAAAGGACCTTCTTTAGGCTGGATACTCTTGTCGATCAGATCTCTTAGTGCGCGCAGGTTCAGTAGTAAGAATACCCTTGCCAAATGTCCTCCTTCGTTTCCCTCAGCGTTCTGGCAATTGGTGATTCTCTTCATCATTCTTCCTTCCAATTCCATCAAACTGTACTCCAGGTATTCCAGCCTTTCACTGGATTTAACAACCCTCTCTTTTTAATCATTGATCATTTCCATGTCGGCCTTATGTTTCTCCATATGATCAGCTTTAGACTCGCGAATTCTTTTGCTCAATTTTTTATATGTCATCTGTGCTTCGGCAACTTCGTCTATGACCTTGTTTCCTGGACCAACCCTTGGCTCGAATATTCATGATACGTTATCATCCAACCATGAGGGGTAGAAGAATGCATGACCAGCATGATATCGATCCGGCTCGATGGTATCCTTTTCCACAATCATCTTCAGGTGCCATATCTGTTGTGCTTCATTTTTGTATGGAATGGCGTCACCTTGAAAATCGGCTATGAAGTGACTCATTTTAGCGACTCGTGGTATGACATGTCTCCTGCCTGCCTGTCTCATAACCTTGAGGGGAGCATAAGGGTATATGCCCCTTATCCCAATCAATACCAAGTGTGAAACATCCCTGTATCTGATGATGAACTCGTCGGTAGGGAATCACTCGAACATCCATTGACCTGGTCTTCGGTTAAATTGTTGAAAAACTGCACCCATCCTATAGCATCCTTTGGTTGAGCAAACATGTCTGGGATATAGGTCATTTTCTTGGGATGGTGGAAGGCTATGTGATCATTCCACGGGCTTCGTGGAAATTTCTGACAGTATTGACCCTTTTGGAGATATTCTATAAGCCAGACTTGCAGCAACAAATTGCAACATTCAAAGTGTTTGAACCCCTTCTGACAGCGCTCCAAGGCTCGATACATATCTGCAATGATCATAGGAACAATGGTATATGTCTGTCCCTCGATCCCGTCCATCAAAGTTTTGGACACCATGACCAACCTGGTGTGGATTCTGTCCCCTTGGATTGGGAACACTAGCATACCCAAGAAACACATGATGAACACAAAGATCCTACGATGAATCCAACTCAAGGATGTGATGGAGAATTCGTCATCAAAAATACGGTAAGACCTGATGTGACAGTATCATTCATAGAGGAAGTCAACAGGTATGTAGGAGTTTTTCAGGCACTCCAAGTTATCATTCTTCTTCAACCCCATCATTTTAAGAAATCCTCTAGTGGTGCGATTTTCAGGTACCAATAGACCAGGGCTATCCCAAGGCAACCCAGCGAATCCCCCTATTTCTTCCAAGAGAGAGGTCATTTCTATGTTTCCAAAGTGGAACACAACCCTTTCTTTGTCCCAGAACATGGTGGCAGCCTCTATCAACATTTTGTTTGGTTGTAGGTCCAATAAAGAAGGCAGATTTCCTAAGACCATTTTCACATGATTTTGGTCACTTGACGGAAGATCCCTCCACCAATCTAGCAAAAATGATGGTATGTTACTGACCATGCCGAACCTGGGGATTTCGTGCCTCATTTTTCTGCAAAACAAGATATGGTTATGCCCTTTCCCCCTCCAGGTTCGTCTATTTATACAACAATAATTAGCATACTAGCATTTATTTCTCCAAAATTAATGCACACAATCGTGGTTGCGTCCATTGGGGTTATGAAAAACCCGGTGGACTTTGGACGAGGCTTGTCTTAAAGGGTTATTATGTGGACAACATATTAACCTGGCTAAGTTTGTCCATGATGCATGTACAATTAATCAGAGTAAGGTTTCTATAGAGGTATAGACTGAAGTACTGGACCCTCAAGCGGACAACTTGAGGGGAAAAGGCACGGAACCGTCGATTGCACCGCTGATCGACTAGTTTTATCGTAAATACGCCTTTCCACATTTAGCGGGTAATATATATAGGAAGAGCGCAAACACTCATCAAGCGTTGCTATAGGATTGATTACGCATTGGAATATGTTGTTGAGCATGATTTATGCAATAATAAATAGCATATTGTCAAGTATTTGCACATTTAAAAAATAATAAATGCGGTATTTAAATAATTAAAGACAGTTACAAAAAAGAAAACAAGGAGACAAGTCAGTTTCAGGAAATAAAGGAGATCGTAAATGCTTGAAAAATAAACAATTAAATCAAAGTAAAGGGGAAAGGGAAAGGGTGCACATGTATTAACAGAATAAAGCATGCTTAATACTAATTCACAAAAATAAGTTTATTATAGTAAGAGCCTAAAAAATATCCCCAGCAGAGTCGCCATGATGTCGCGCCCCCTTTTTCCTCGCGGAGTCCGGGTTTCGACATTCATTGAGAACAACTCATTTCCTTTTAGGAATTGGGTACGGAATTTGAAGAGTCGCCACCTAACGAATTTAAGGTGCGTTAGGGTACCTAAAGAAAATAACTCGTAAAAACCAGTTTGCATTACTAGAGATTGGGTAAGGGCTCGAAATAACTTTGAGGGGAAGGTGTTAGGCACCCCTCGCGGTCCACAATGGTAGGTCCCGACCGAACTCAAATTATGTGAATTAGTCTTATAAAAAGATAAAGCAATTTAGACAAATTGATATTATAATTAAAACAAGGAGTAAAGGGGGGTCCTAAGTTTTTTAGCCTACAGGATCACTTCTGTACAATGCTTGGTAATCGTCCCTGAGTTGGGGTGCTACATATAGCATTAGCGCACAGGTCATCATATCTTTTACTACCCGATTACCCTCCCCTTAGTGGTTATATAAGCGATTCTAATTAAACATACTCTATGCGTGCATTACCTGTCCCTTCCTTATGGTCCTGAAGGTGTTTAGGACCTCTAATTAAGGCAGTTCTAGACTCTTCTAAAGTGCTTAAAAGGAGAAAATTTAAGCGACAAGGAAAAACAAATAGAACATTCACATAAGGGGCAATTAAAGGCTCACTTTTACCTCCTCACACAAACAGTAATTAGCACGTCTAAAACAGCAAGATTTCAAATATTTCAAAGGATCTTAGAGCATGATATCTAGGTGGACATGACGAATAGAATATATGCAGCATTGTGTTAAAGCAAGGCAATATGGGACCTAATCAGTTTGCCTACTGATTTTAGGGCATGCTGAATATAGACAAATAGCAAAAGCCTAGTTTTACAGTTTGTAGGATTTCAGTCGCCCTACAGGCTTGCCTAGGCGTGTAGTAGTGATGTCCTATGAACATGGTATCTAGTCATTAACCTAAAGTTCAATAAACCAGTAAACAATTTTAAGCAGACAGTTTTGGTTCATTAGATCCTATAGGCACGATGTCTAGGTGTAGAAACTAATTTTAGACTTATAGACAATGTTGGCTAAATGCAGAAATTGGTTTTAAAATCCTATATACATGACATCTAAAGGTAGCAACTAGTTTTAAAACCTTATTGACATGCAGAAAACTGATTTAAATTTTGTTGGCATGAAGAGACTGATTTTTAAACTTACAGGCATGGTGTCTAAAATGCAAGATTGATTTTAAACCTTATGGGTATGGTATCTAGAATGCGGGCAGGGTATCTGAATGTACATAAGCAAACAAACAACGCATCAAACTTACAGGTATGTTATCTAAAATGCATGATTGATTTTAAACCCTATAGGCATGGTATCTGAATAAACAAACATTGCAATAACCTATAGGCATGGTATCTAAATAAATTGACATTGCAACAACTTATATGCATGGTATCTAAATAAACAGATATTGCAATAACCTATAGGCATGGTATCTACCCTTTTCCCAACAAGATATGTATAAGTACCCCTCCCAGTTTTACTAGTATCCCAATATCTGTTTATAGAAATTATTATTACAAACAAACATAAATAATGAATTACAGAAGTGAAACTGCTACAACTATAGGGAGCCTGAATAGGCCCAAACAGTAAACCTGAAAAGTCAGGCCTTCAACCAAGTATAAATATGCCAATAACCTCATAGTGCACCCAATGGTATCCTGGTGTGTCAAAGTTCCCAAGGTTCTCAGGGACCCTGGGCAATGCTCACACCAAAAAACTTCCAAAGCAACCCTTTTGTGAGCAAGTTAGGAAAGCCAACCCCAGTATGTCAAAGTTCAGAGGAGTCTCATGGACTCCTAGGCAATGCTCACACTAGCGGGGTAGGACCCTAGGTGTTCTAAGAATAGGAGTTAAAAACAGGGGATAGTTTTTTAAGAAAATAGTTTTGGATTCTCAGGAAGTAAGGAGCAAACAGGGTCATTCAATTCTAGTGACTCTAACAAGGGTCCTAGCAATCAAACAATATACAGGAATAGGATCACTTAGAGTTTCAACTTAGTTTGTTAACTGTTACTAGGTGAGCAAACACTAAGCAAAGATATGGCAAGTTGGGATCAATCAGACAGTCACATTCAAAGGGGTAGCAGGGATTAGGAGCCATATTGGTCAGGAGTCTGTGAACATGACAAAAAGACATGCTAAAACAGACATAGGTCTAACTTAGATATGAGTAGGCATGCAGACTTGTTGAAAGCAAAAGCACATAGGTCTAGCAGAAACAGAAGTAAACAGGTTGAAAGCAGAACACTCATAGGTTTAACCAAACAGATATAGACATGCTATTGTAGTAAACACATAGGTTAAACAGGAGTAAACATGCTATTGCAGTAAACACATAGGTCAATTGAATAGCAGGAAATATATAGTCTAATTGAATAGTAGTAAACATCTTGATAACAAGGCATATAGTTAAATCGAATAGCAGTAGACATACTGGGTAGGTAGGGGTGTCAATGGATATTCAAAAACCAAATAAACCAACAGAACCGTACTGTACCGAACCTATTGTTAGTTTTTTTTTTTAAAATCGTAGGTTTTTATATAAATCTATAACCGCACCGATAATTAGGGTAGGTTTTTTATTTTATAAAAATAAACCGAAAAAATACCGAACCGTACCGAATAAATTTTATATGTGAAAAATATATTTATATAGTAAGTTTAAAAATAATAATGCATTAAATTTTTCTTTGGGCTTTGGAATTATGAAAACTGTTACAAGCCAACAAGTAATTAAACTCAAAATACTAATTCCTAAAATCTATTATGCTACTTCTACTTAAACTAAGTTATTTCAAGTTTCTTCATAAAGTATTCTAGCGATTATAAGTAGAAAATTATAATGTATTGAATATGTTTCCTTTCATATAGTATAGATTTATATTTTTGGATATTTAATCTTCTATAGACTTTATTCTTGAGTCTAAGCTTGGTTAATATATTTCCACTCGTGTGATTTATATTTTCTTTGCCTTTACTTGGTTTTTTGTACATTGTATAATACTTTGATGGATCTATACTATAGCCATCTTTTATTTTTTTAATTCATCACCTTTTAAACAGTAAAAATATCTAGAGAGGTTTGCTAAGTTCTATAAGAGAACGTATGTTATTGCATTCTACTTCTATTGATGAATTTTACATGATATTTTAAAAAGTACCGAAAATTAACCGAACTGTACCGATATCGAAGAGAAACCAACATGATTGGGATAATTTTGAAAAGTCTAATTTTGATTATACATAATAGCATAACCGAAAAATTAGTATGGTACAAATTTTATAAAACAACCGACCGAACCGAACCATTGACACCCCTATGGGTAGGAGAAACATATAGGTTCAGAAGAAAGACATGCTTATTATAAGGAAACATACATTGGTTTAATTGAATGGCAGTTGTGGAAGCATACCAGTTAAGAGATAGCAATATGAGAGTGAAGTAAACAGGGTCTGAAGGTCTATCCTTGGCTCCCAGCCGGCTAGATGATGTAATAGCAAAGAGTAGAAGATTGTGATAGAGAAAAAGAGCAAGGACTTTGTATATTTTCTATGTCTGTGTGTGTGTGTTGAACTATGTTTGTGTGTGTTAAAGAAAAGAATGTAACTTATATAGCATTGAGCAGAGTAAGCGAATAAGGCAAGGAAAATTAACAGCACATAAATAAAGTATGTAAATTAGTTAACCAGTCAATTAGGGCTAAACCTAATCAATTAATATCACTTAAATTAGGGAGAATCTCATACGAAATCAGTTAGCATGCATGATTGAAGTTAAATAAGGCAAGAATAAGTCTAAAGACCATAGATTAGACTAATTAATCTAAATAAGGCAACTAGTACCAATTAAAATTATAAATGAGGAAAATAGGTAAAATCACGGGGAAGTACTAATTTTAATAGGAAAATATGATTCGAGCCGTAAGTAAATCAGTCAATCCATTTTGATTGACAGAGATAAACAATAACGAAGAAAATGAAGCGGACAGTAAGACAAATGAACAAACAAGGACTATAACATAAGAGTAAAGATAACCAGCTTCAAATACTTAGAAACTATTAGAAAAGTTTGTACAGAAACAAGAAGAAGTGGAACCCTAGTTTTAGAGAAACATTTAGGATCGATTAATGGTAAGGAAAGCAGAAAACATTTAAAGAAAATGCTATAGAAACTCGAAACCACTTCAAATCTTCAATAAATAATAAAGAATCAAAAACCCTAATTTTGGAGAAATATAAATATCAGTCGATGATAAAGAAAATCCGATTTTGAACCAAATATTCGAGCCATAAACACAAAATAATAGTACTCACAGATGGAGATGACCATAGGTAAACCCTTAAACGATTTTTGAACAAAATCTGGGTTGGATCTCTTTGAGATCCCTTCATGAAACAACAAAAACGAACAACTAGAAGAGGTAATAAGCCGGTAGAGGCCTCAAATCACCAAGTGTGATGACCCAAAAGGTCATCACTTATTTTTAAATTGAATTCTGCGTTCCGAGGCCTTAAAAACCTCTTTTAGCATCACCTCGATTTGTGTGCGCAGTCCGGGCGCGTAGTTGGAAAGCTTTTATGTGAAAATTTGTGAAAAATAATAAATTTTGACGATAAAGTGAATTAATTTAACTTCGGTCAATGTTTTGGGTAAACAGACCCGTGATTTGACGATCCCGAAGGGTCCGTAGGAAAATATGGGACTTAGGCGTATTCCCGGAATTGAATTTCGAGGTCCCAAGCCTGAGAAATGAATTTTCAAAGAAAATTATTTTTCTGAAATTGTTTAAAGGATTTGGAAACGAATTTTGATTAGAACATGTTGGTATCAGGATCGTATTTTGGTTCTTATGCCCAGTACAGGTCTTATATGTGATTTAAGATAATTCTGTGAAGTCTGGTAAGAAATGGAATCTGTTTGACGTGATTCGGACCTTAAATGCAAAATTTGATGTTTTAAGAAGTTTTGAAATATTTCATTGATTTTGAGGTTGAATTCATTGTTTAAGGGGTTAATTTGGCGATTTGATTGCACGGATAAGTTTATATGATATTTTTGAGTTAGTACGCATGTTTGGTTTGGAGCCCCGAGGGCTCGGGTGAGTTTCGGATGGGTTTCAGAAGGTTTTGAACTTGGAAAAGATTGCAGGTTTTCAGTTTTCTGGTGTGCTGGTGTGTTCTTCTTCGCGTTCGTGGAAGGACTCTCGCAAACGCGAAGGGTTAGTCAGGCTAAAGGAAATCTCTTTCTACGCGAACGCGAGACACATGACGCGAATGCGAAACCTTGGGGGTATTTCCCTTCGCAAACGCGGACCTGCGATCGCGAACACGAAGGCCTTTGGGCCTGGGGAGGGGGAAGGGAATTTTGTGCTACACAAACGCGGCCACTGGCCAGCGAATGCGAAGGCTCGAGGAGTCAAAGCTCTGCGAACGCGAGCCCAATGTCGCGAACGCGAAGGTCACTTAGGCCCAACTCTTCGCGAACGCGACATGCCTATTGCGAATGCGATGAAGGCCTGTCCAGTGATTTTAAAACAGAAGCCAAATCGGGATTTAATCAAAATTTCATAACTTCTTCTTCCAAACTCCAAATTGGGCGATTTTTGAAAGAGGATTTCTCCACCAATTCATAGGTATGTAATTTTAGACTCAGTTTCTTCAATTTCCATTAACACTCATTAGATTTCTAGGCTTAAAATCATGTTCTTAAGGGTAGAAAAATAGGGATTTGGGTAGAGTTAGGGCTTTTTGTATAATTGTGATTTAGACCTCGTTTTGGGGTCGAATTTTGGAACTAATTATATATTCGGGCTCATGGGTGAATGGGTGATCGGTTTTTGGTCCGAACCTCCTATTTTGACCAAGCGGGCCGGGGTCAATTTTTGACTTTTTGGAAAGAATGATGAGAAAGCTATAATTAAGCATTGGAATTTGATTGTTTAGCATTTATTGATGATATTAAGTCGATTATGTCTAGATACAATTGATTTGGAGCTGAATTCAAAAGGAAAAGCGGTGTTTGAGGCTTGAGTTGGCCGTGGAAGTTCGAGGTAAGTGTTCGGTCTAACCTTAGCTTGAGGGATTAGGAGTCGTGTCCTATTTCCTATTTGCTTCTTTTGAGTACGATGTATAGACATGGTGACAAATATCTATATGTTGGTGTCGAGCATGACCGTGAGTCTTAAATTGCAATTTATTTTCTGTTCTTAAATAGTACTACGGATGCTTTAATTGATGGTTCTCGATATTGAGCAAAGATTAAGTTTGTTTTCGTGGAAATTACTTATGATTGAGTATTGGTGTTAGCTGATATGAGTAGAAGTTGGGTTAAGATTGGTTATAGTTGTTTCTCCATTGTCGGGACGTATTTAATTTTACTGTCGAATCCCTTGCCGGGATAGTGTAGTTTATTGTTGATCCCTTGTCGGGACTCTTGGTATGGTTGTTGCTAAAGGTATATAAATGTTATGTTGGATTGGGTTGCACGCCGCAACAATACTATACATGGAACGAGTTGCATGCCGCAACAATGTTATGTTGGATCGGGTTGCACGCCGCAACAATACTATATATGGAATGGGTTGCACACCGCAACAATGTTATATTGGATCGGGTTGCATGGCACAACAGTGATATAAATGGATCGGGTTGCATGTCGCAACAGTATTAAATGATAGGGATCGGGTTGCACGTTGCAACAGTGTTACTATGGTTTTGTTGTAAATCTTGAATTGTTCTCTCATATTTCTCTTAAGTTTCTGCTGGATTCGATATTTCTCCCGTAGCATGTACCCTCCCATGTTAATTGTTTATTCCTGTTTTTTTCTGCTGTATATTATATAATTGCACAGGTTTATCTGGAGTCTGGTCCTAGCCTCGTCACTACCTCGCCGGGGTTAGGCCAGGCACTTACCAACACATAGGGTCGGTTGTGGTGATGCTACACTCTACACTATGTGCAGATTTCAGAGCAGCTTTTGGACAGTAGCACTTGGGGAGCATGCCTTCAGTCCAGCCAGAGATCCCGAGGTAGTCCTGTAGGCGTCCGCAGGCCCGACGTTCTCTTCTACTTTATTATGTACTCTGTTTTCATTAGATTTCGAGACAGATTGTATTTCTTTCAGACATTTGTTGTAGTAATCTTAGTCCGTCCGTGATATTGTGACACCGGATTCCGGGTAGAGATGTGTGTTGTCATTATCGTACTAACCTTGGTTATTATATTAGATTAAGTCTTCCGCTTGATTTTATTTATCGTTAATATCTAAATGTTGGATACGTGTTAATTCAGATTGTTAAAAAAGGTTAAAAATGAAAGAGTTAGAAATTTTCTATGTATAGTGGCTTGCCTAACTTCTACAAGTAGGTGCTATCACGACTCCCAAGGGTGTGAAATCCGGGTCGTGACAAGTTGGTATTAGAGTTCTAGGTTATATAGGTCTCAAAAGTCAAGGACAAGCTTAGTAGAGTCCGAGGGATCGGTACGGAGACGTCTGTATTTATCCCAGAGGCTACAGAGTTAGGAAACATTCAACATTTATTCTTTCTTGTCGTGCGGATTGGTTTCTCAATGCTAATTGAATTTCTACTCTGTTCTAGATGGCGAGAAAACGCGCTTCCTCATCCACTGACCAGCAGCCCGAGCCCCCAGCAGCAGCTCTCACGAGGGGCAGAAGGTAAGGCCGAGGCCGTGCTAGAGGCCGAGGTAGAGGTAGAGCTCAGCCCAGGGCAGCAACACCCGCAACAGAGCCTCAAGTTGACTCTAATGATGCGGTTCCAGTAGGCCCGGCTCAGATCCCAGAGGGGTTTTATTGATACCCCAGTACTTCAGGATGCTCTGGTCCGTCTAGTGGGACTTATGGAGAGTGTCACCCAGGCAGGCTTACTTCCTGTAGCACCAGCCGTCTCTCAGGCTGGAGGAGGATCCCAGACTCCTGCTACTCGCACCCCAGAGTAGGTAGCTCCCCAGTTTCAGACTCTAACAGTTCAACCAGTTGGAGCAGTTTAGCTGGGTGTGGTAGCTTAGACCGGTGATAGAGCAGCTATGTCTGTCGAAGCCTTGTGGAGGTTGGATAGGCTCACCAAGCTCTTTAATACTACTTTCAGTGGTGCATCTACTGAGGATCCCCAAGATTATCTAGACAGATGTTATGAGGTTCTCAAGAACATGGGGATAGTTGAGACCAATGGGGTCGATTTTGCCACTTTTCGCTTGTCTGAATCCGCCAAGATTTGGTGGAGGGATTTCTGTTTGGCTAGACCAGCCGGATCGCCAGCTTTGACTTGGGAGTAGTTTACTCAGCTATTTCTAGAGAAGTTTCTCCCCATCACTCAGAGAGAGGCCTATCGGAGGCAGTTTGAGCATCTCTAGCAGGGTTCCATGACTGTTACCCAGTATGAGACCAGATTCATCGACTTGGCTCGTCATGCTCTTGTCATACTTCCACCGAGAGAGAGAGAGAGGGTGAGGAGGTTCATTTATGGACTTATTCAGCCGATTCATCTTCAGATGGCTAGGGAGACTGGGAGTGAGATTACTTTCCAAGAGGCGGCCAATGTGGCCAGGAGAGTAGAGATAGTTCTATAACAGGGAGGTGGTCGTGGGTCGGACAAGAGGCCCCGTCATTCAAGCTGATTCAGTGGTGCCTCGTCTAGAGGCAGGGATTCATATAGTAGAGGCCATCCTCCTAGGCCCTTTCAGTCATCACTTCAGGTTTCTCACGGTGCTTTAGGTGGCCGTGGTTCTCACATGCAGTATTCTGATCAGCAGCCCTACAGTGCACCGCCAGCTCCTATCAGTGCACCGCCGCTCCAGAGTTTTTGGGGTGGTCATTTAGGTCGCCAAGGCCAGTCTCAATTTCCTTAGCCGCAGCACTCGGGTGGATGTTTTGAGTGTGGGGAGTATGGTCATATCAGGAGGGCTTATCCGAGATTGATGGGTACTCATTCGCAGCAGCAGGGTTCCCGTGCTATGGTTCAGGCACCAGGTGTTCCACAAACTGTCCAGCCAGCTAGAGGTGGGGGTAGAGGTGCTAGAGGTAGAAGTAGAGGTGCTAGAGGTGGAGCTTCGACCGCTAGAGGTGGAGGCCAGCCAGCTGCAGGCCATCCCAAAGAGGTAGTCCAGGGTGGTGGGGACCAGCCCCGATGTTATGCTCTTCCAGCCAGGCCTCGGGCTGAGGCTTGTGATGCAGTTATCACAGGTACTATTCTGGTTTGTGGTAGAGATGCTTCTGTTTTATTTGATCCAGGGTCTATATACTCCTCTGTGTCATCTTATTTTGCACCGTATCTGGTCATGCTTAGTGATTCCTTGAGTGCCCCTGTATATGTGTCTACACCGATGGGTGACTCTATTGTGGTAGATCCAGTCCATCATTCTTGTATAGTTGTGATTGGAGGTCTTGAGACTCGTGTAGATTTGTTTCTTTTGCACATGGTCGATTTTGATGTCATATTAGGGATGGACTGGTTATCACCTTACCATGCTATCTTGGACTGTCATGCCAAGACTGTAACCTTAGCCTTACCAGGTTTACCTCATTTAGAGTGGAGAGGGACTCCTGGACATTCTACCCATAGTGTTATTTCTTATGTGAAGGCTCGGCGTATGGTCGAGAAGGGTTGTTTAGCCTATTTGGCATATGTTCGTGATTCTAGTGCTGAGGTTCCTTCTATTGATTTTATGACCGTTGTTCGTGAGTTTCCTGAGGTTTTCCCTTCAGACCTGTCGAGTATGCCACCCGACAGGAATATTGACTTTTGCATTGATTTGGCCCCGAGCACTCAGCCTATTTCTATCCCACCGTATCGTATGGCCCCGCCCGAGTTGAAAGAGTTAAAGGAGCAGTTGCAAGACTTGCTTGAGAAGGGTTTCATTAGGCCGAGTGTTTCGCCTTGGGGTGCGCCAGTGTTGTTTGTTAAGAAGAAGGATGGATCAATGAAAATGTGTATTGATTACCGGTAATTGAACAAGGTTACGATCAAGAATAAATATCCATTACCGAGGATTGATGATTTGTTTGATCAGCTTCAGGGTGCTAAGGTATTCTCGAAGATTGATTTGAGATCTGGCTACCATCAGTTGAGGATTAGGGCATCTGATGTCCTAAGATAGCCTTTCGCACTTGGTACGGGCATTATGAGTTCTTGGTGAAGTCATTCGGGTTGATAAATGCCCTAGCGTCTTTTATAGATTTGATTAATCGAGTGTTCAGGCCTTACTTGGATTCGTTCGTGATAGTCTTCATTGATGATATTTTGATATATTCCCGTAGTCGGGAGGAGCACGAGCAGCATCTTAGAGTGGTTCTTCAGACCTTGAGGGATAGTTAGTTATATGCTAAGTTCTCGAAATGTGAGTTCTGGTTGAGTTCAGTTGCATTACTGGGTCATTTTGTATTAACAGAGGGTATTCAGGTTGATCCGAAGAAGATTAAGGCAGTCAAGAACTGGCCTAGATCAGCATCAGCTACAGAGATTCGAAGTTTCTTGGGATTGGCAAGCTACTATAGTCGGTTAGTGGAGGGGTTCTCATCTATCGCAACCCTGATGACCAGGTTGACCCAGAAGGGTACCCAGTTCAGATGGTGAGACGAGTGTAAGGTGATCTTTCAGAAGCTCAGGATAGCTCTGACTACGGCAGCGGTGTTGGTTTTGCCCACAGGTTCAGGGCCTTATACAGTTAATTGTGATGCATCTCATATTGGACTTGGTGCAGTGTTGATGCTGGATGACAAGGTCATTGCCTATGTTTCACAGCAGTTGAAGATTCATGAGAATAACTACCCGGTTCATGATTTGGAGCTGGCATCCATTGTTCACGCATTGAAGATTTGGAGGCATATCTGTATGGCGTGGCATGTGAGGTGTTCACGGATCACAAGAGTCTTCAGTATTTGTTCAAGAAAAGGGAGTTGAATTTGAGGCAGAGGAGGTGGTTGGAGTTGTTGAAAGACTATGATATCACCATCTTATATCATCTGGGAAAGGCCAATGTGGTGGCCGATGCTTTGAGTAGGAAGTCAGCTAGTATGGGCAGTCTTGATTATATTCCGGTCAGTGAGAGACCATTTGCTTTGGATATTCAGACTTTGGCCAATCAGTCCGTGAGGTTGAATGTCTCTGAGCCCAGCCGTGTGTTAGCTTGCATAGTCGCTCATTCTTCATTATTGGAGCGTATCCATGATTGACAGTATGATGATCCCCATTTGTGTGTCCTTAGAGACACGGTGTAGCACGGAGGTGCCAAGCAGGTTACCTTAGGTGATGATCGAGTTTTGAGATTGCCGGGTCGAGTTTGTGTGCCTAATATGGATGGACTCCGAGAGTTGATTTTAGAAGAGGCCCATAGCTCCCGGTACTCTATTCATCCGGATGCCGCGAAGATGTATCAGGATTTACGACAACATTATTGGTGGCAGGGAATGAAGAAGGATATCGTTGCATATGTGGCTTAGTGTTTGAATTGTCAGTAGGTTAAGTACAAGCATCATAGGCCCGGTGGTTCATTTTAGAGGATTGAGCTTCCCAAGTGGAAGTGGGAGCGAATCACTATGGATTTCGTTGTTGGACTCCCGCAGACTCAGAGGAAGTTCGACGCAGTATGGGTCATTATTGATGCATATGTGGCTCGGTGTTTGAATTGTCAGTAGGTTAAGTACGAACATCATATGCCGAGTGGTTCATTATAGAGGATTGAGCTTCCCGAGTGGAAGTGGGAGCGGACCACTATGGATTTCGTTGTTGGACTCCCGCAGACTTAGAGGAAGTTCGACGCAGTATGGGTCATTGTTGATAGGCTGACCAAGTCGGCGCATTTCATTCCTATGGCAATCTCATATTCTTTTGAGAGGTTAGCTGAGATCTATATCCAAGAGAGTGTTCGCCTACATGGTATGCCCGTGTCTATCATTTCGGACCGAGGTACGCAGTTTACCACACACTTCTGGAGAGCAGTTCAGCGAGAGTTAGACACGCGGGTTGAGTTGAGCACAGCGTTTCATCCTCAGACGGGCGGGCAGTCCGAGCAGACCATTCAAATTTTGGAGGATATGCTTAGAGCTTGTGTCATTGACTTTAGAGGCTTGTTGGATCAGTTTTTGCCTTTAGCAGAGTTTGCCTACAACAAGAGCTACCAGTCGAGTATCCAGATGGCTCCTTATGAGGCTTTATATGGTAGGCGATGTCGGTCTCCGGTTGGATGGTTTGAGCCGGGAGAGGCTCGATTGTTGGGTACGGATCTGGTTTAGAATGCCTTGGACAAGGTCAGGATCATTCAAGATAGGCTTCATACAACTCAGTCCATGCAAAAGAGTTATGCCAACCGCAAGGTTCGTGATTTAGCATTTATGGTCGGTGAGCGAGTTCTGCTTCGAGTGTCGCCTATGAAGGGTGTGGTGAGATTTGGGAAGAAGGGCAAGCTTAGCCCTAGGTTCATTGGCCCGTTTGAGAACCTTGATAGAGTGGGAGAGGTGGCTTATAGACTTGTATTGCCACCGAGCTTATCAGTCGTGCATCTAGTGTTTTATGTGTCTATGCTTCGGAAATATCACGGCAATCCATCACAGATTTCAGCACTGTCCAGCTGGACAAAGACTTGTCTTATGAGGACGAGCCGGTAGCTATTCTAGACCGACAGGTTCTTAAGTTGAGATCGAAGAGTTTTCCTTCTGTTCGTGTTCCGTAGAGAGGTCAGCCTACTGAGGCATCGACCTAGGAGTCCGAGTCCGATATGTGGAGCTGTTATCCCCATCTTTTCCCCGACTCAGGTACTTCCTTCATCTGTCTGTTTGAGGATGAACAGTTGTTTTAGAGGTGAAGAATGTGATGACCCAAAAGGTCGTCACTTGTTTTTAAATTGAATTCTGCATTTCGAGGTCTTAAAAACCTCTTTTAGCATCACCTCCATTTGCGTGCGCAGTCCGGGCGCGTAACCGGAAAGCTTATATGTGAAAATTGGTGAAAAATGATAAATTTTGACTATCAAATGAATAATTTGACTTCGTCAATATTTAGGGTAAACGGACCCGGACCCATGATTTGACGGTCCCGGAGGGTCCGTAGGAAAATATGGGACTTGGCGTATGTCCGAAATCGAATTCCGGGGTCCCATGCCCGAGAAATGAATTTTTAAAGAAAATTATTTTCTAAAATTGCTTAAAGGATTTGGAAATGAATTTTGATTAGAACATGTTGGTATCGGGCCCGTATTTTGGTTCTGATGCCCGGTACAGGTCTTATATGTGATTTAATATAATTTTGTGAAGTTTGGTAAGAAACGGAATCCGTTTGACGTGATTTGGACCTTAAATGCAAAATTTGATGTTTTAAGAAGTTTTGAAAAATTTCATTGCTTTTGAGGTTTAATTCGTTGTTTAAGGGGTTAATTTGGCAATTTCATCGCACAGATAAGTTCATATGATGTTTTTGAGTTAGTACGCATGTTTGGTTTGGAGCCCCGAGGGCTTGGGTGAGTTTCGGAATGTTTTGAACTTGGAAAAGATTGCAGGTTTTTAGTTTTCTGATGTGCTAGTGTGTTCTTCTTCGCGTTCGCGGAAGGACTCTCGCGAACGCGAAGGGTTAGTCAGGCTGAAGGAAATCTCCTTCTACGCCGCGAGACATAGGACGCAAATGCGAAGCCTTGGGGGTGTTTCCCTTCGCGAATGTGGACCTGCTATCGTGAATGCGAAGGCCTTTGGGCCTGGGGAGGGGGGAGGGAATTTTGTGCTACGCGAACGCGGCCACTGGCCTGCGAATGCGAAGGCTCGAGGAGTCAAAGCTCCGCGAACGCTGTTGATACCCAATTTTTCCCTATATATTTTTTATACTCAAAATACTTTCAAAATAGCATGTGTATGCATATATAAGCATGCCCAAGTGTTTTGGTATTTTTTCCAAATTTCTAAAGACTTTCAAAACCAATTTATTGTCTATTTTAGCAGTGCAAAATTCAATAATTATTCCCAAAATTATCATTTTTGGTGAATAATTTATTTATTTCTCATATTTACACCAAAATATAATTAAGGTGATATTTGTATATTTTTGCAAATTTATTTGGTATTTTAAAGGCTAAATTGCATATAATTGCAGTTTTTACCCTACTTTAGGATTTAATAGCATTTTATAATTATGAAATTGGTTCCAATATTTTTAAATTGATATTTATATACTATTAACGGATCCAGTGCTTTTAATTTGCTTTCAAAATCATTTTTTACTATTTTTATAAAATAAAAAGGAAAAACTGGCTATTTAACATTTTAGCCTCATTTCATTACAATTATAGCCCATTCGGATTTCAATTTCAACCCCCAATTTACCCATTCCAAACTCCCCAATTTCTAGCCACATTTCGATTGGAACCCGACCCGTACCCAATTCAGTTACCCGGTTCAGCTCCGATCTAATCTGAGTTGTTGATCAAATGAGATCAACGACCCAGATTTTATTTCCAAAATTAAAACCCAACCCCCCCTTAGACCCCTCATTTCCAAGACGGTCTCTCTCTCTCTATACTGACTCTTGCTCTCCCTTCCCTCTAGAACCTTCTGGTTCTCTCCGATGAATCCACCGCCTCTCCGGCCACATCCAGCCTCACCTCTCTCGACCACCAGCCGCCGTGAAACCTCGTCTTGTTGATTCCCTCTATCTTCGAGACCCCAGAAGCCCCCACCATACAAGATGGTCACCAGAAGCTTTGTCTGGTTTGTCTCCGGCCTTTTCCCGATGGGTTTTGGTCCGATGGTGCTACGAACACCATTATTGACGAGTTTCACAGCCAGGTTTCTTACCTCTCACTGGTTTTACAAAACCCTAATTTCTACCTAGACCTTCTAAATCTCTGTCTTTTTAACGATTTTTAACTTACTCTTTGTGTTTTACACTACTCTCTACTCGATCTTTACGAGTGCTCAAGTTTTCAACGCCTTGTTCTTCTTTTAAAACTAGGGTTTCTCAACCTCTTTCGAAATCACTATATCTGCTATTTTTTTAGTACTGTATGTTTGTGTTGGTATTTCTGCTTGTTTGAGTAATCTTCTGGTTTATTTCCCGATTTCTATGTGTTAATTTTGTTCTAACGTTCCACTGATTCTGTGATTTCTTACTTAGGGTTCTTTGGTTTTGTGCCTAATGTGTTTAAATAGATCTAATTGTTTTCTATTTACTAAACGTTCTGCCGATTCTGTGCATCTCTTCGAATCCCTAATTTTTTGTATGTGATTTCTTTGGACATTTTCCACTGATTTGAGTCACTTCCTTGTTTGTGAGATGATTTCCTTACTTAGTGCTGATTCCCTATGATTCTCAATCTCATTTGTGACTTCATGAACCAATTTTTTATTTCGTCTGTAATCCGTCTGTTTATGTGCACAATATACTTTTATTTTACTTTCCTTACTTGTAATTATTTTGTACTTAGTCCCTATTACATGCTTCATGCTATTCCTGTTAAGGAAATATTAGTCTTGCAAACATCTTCCTTATTTGATGCAATTTGTACCGTTTGAGCTATGACTCCCTAATTGAAGGAAATCCGAGTTTTTAATTGATTCTAATAAGTATTCTTTCTATAATTATAATCAGTCTATACGTATTACCTTATTTTTCCACTTATTTTCAAGAACTATAAGTACTCTACCCTCTCTTTAGCAAAAAAAGACATTCACTGTTCTGAACTCTCTCTTACACACATAAGCATACGCACTGTTCTCTCTTGTTTCTCTACACATCCTCTCTCACTTCCCCTGTTGACTACTGATTACTCAGTCGGCTGAAAGCCAAGACTGAGTGATTTTGGGACTGCTCTACTATTCTACTGCTCTATACATTGCTACTGGCTTGGTCGGCATACTACTGCTCTACTTCTATGCACACTACTGCTCTATATTATCTCATCGTCGACTGGTATGCCCTCTATTTGATTTACAGCTTCCAAAACAATATGTTTTTATACATACTGCACTTTATCTTATTTCTTTCATGCTTCTACTTATGGTTCTGCTGTCTTCATTGCAATTAGCATGCTTTTTGCTAATTCATTGATGTGATCATCTTTCATGTAGTTCAGCCTGTCTATGTTTCCTTTACTTGTTAATACATTTCTTCCTTACCCCCTAACCCCAATACGTTATTAGTCTATATTCATAACCCTTCCTAGCTATTAAATAATCCTGAATCTCTTTGGGAGGGAGTATGACTATTGAAGGCTGAAGTGTTTTCTCTGATGTCTATGCTCTTACATGTGAACTACTTGTCCCCACTTCCCTTTTTCCATATTTGTGTTTATTTCCCTGAACTATATGTGGTATTTTGGCTCTGAGATTGTCAAAACTGTCACATTGTTTTCTTTCAAAACTGGTTCTACATGGATCATTTTTTAAAACTATTTTTCAACTCAATTTCTTTAAAAGCTATGTCACGCACTCTCACTAATCCTAGAGTTTAGGTTCTACCCCCTTCGTGTAAGCATTGCCTTGGGTACCCTTGATTACTCATTGAACTTTGATGCACAAGGCTGGTAATCCCGCACTACACTTTTTCAACATTTTGGTAGTGTTTGGGTGCTGGTATTGGCCAAGGATCTCAATGGGCCCTTAGGGAGCTTTGCCGCACCCAAACCATGGCAAAGGTTGTGAAACTCGAAAGAATTGAGGTTGGAAGATTAGGCCTGGTTAAAGGCTCCCTATAGAGTAACTTCTTATTTTTCTTTACTTATGTAATTCAGCTATCATGGTTTGTAATAACTTGTAAATAACTGATTGGGGCTATAGTGAAATTGGGTGGGATTACGCATGCTTAGTTAAGTAATGGGTAGAAAACATGTTTATAGGGCTTTACTTACCTATTTGTGCAATAGAAACCATGTATAGGACATGCATATTACATATAGAAATCCTGATCTAGGCTCTTTACTTTCAGATTGTTATTATACTCATTTCGTATTCACGATTAGTAACCAACAAACAACTGTTATAAAAAATTACTACTGCATTTAGAGATCATGTTTTAAGAGCTTTATGTGCATTAGACATCATGTTGCTTAGGATTTTATTTCATCTGAGTTGCAATTGCTGAACACCTCGACAGTTGTTTAATTTAATAATACAAGTTTGGGCTAAACTGCGTCTTCTCTTTAAAAAATTGGAATTAATATGCATGTTCACCTTTTCAAGTAGGCAATACATATGACGCCTAGGCAAGTTTTAGGCCTAAAAAAATTGATTGATTTTGTTTTATCAGTTTCAAACTACTCAGCCTCTTTTAACTTTCTGAACTCTGTTTCTCGTTTGCCTCTCTAAAGTTCACTCTTTCTTTGAAAATCTCTCTATCTGGAAACCAGTTTCATATTTATACCCTCTCACTAATTTTCTGAGTCTCGCCCCATTAAGCTTTCAAGCTACTAGGTTATCTTTTTGTCCAGGAAAATGTTATTTCAAACTGCTGTATTTTCAAATCTCTACTTTCTTCAAACGATGTTTTAACAATTCCCTTACCTTTTACTTACTTAACTGTTGCCCTCTTAGTTGTATTTCTGCAAGTCAAGCATTCTTCGGGCCATTCAGTTTTTTTGTTTAAACCTTCTGCTTTTACTGCAGCTTATCTTTTTCCGGCATTCCTGTTTTTTCTAAACTCTTATCTTTAAGACCTTAAATGTGTTTGAGACGTGCTAATTACATGTTTACTTGTGGAGGGACTTGTGAGCCACTTATTCGCCTTTGTATGATTCCTTTATGTGTAGTCCTACTTGTTATGTATGTCGCCTAGCATTTTGTCCTTTAAACCTAAGGGTTCGGCCTAGTCCTTACCTCGTAGGAATAGTGGTCCTAAATACCCTCTAGGACTTATAGGATGGGATGGGTACATCACGCAATAAACTTTCGTGACCCAATCATGCGTTTAAACAACCTTTACGGGGTGGGAAGGGTAGAATATAGAGATGATGACCGATGCGCTAATATCACGTGCGACCCCTCTTTTGAGGAGTGATTGCTGGGTATTGCATTGAAGTGATCCATATTAATCACAAACCTAGGACTTCTTTCCCCTTTACTTGTTAATCTTTATGCTTTCTTTTAAAACTAATTTTCTATACTCTCTACTTCTTCAACTCTTAAACTTGTTTGCAAAACTATGTGAAGCCCTTTGCTTTATTTTTCTACTTGTCTTCTTAAAGTCACAATTGTAGCATGGTCGGGAACCACACTTGTGGATCCTGAGGGGTGCCTAACACCTTCCCCTCGGGATAATTTCTAGCCCTTACCCTGATCTCTGGTTTTCCAATTCAAGCTCTTCTAAAAAGTGTCCTAATGCACTATAATCATTAGGTCGCGACTCTTCATCTTCTAAACCCAATTCTCGAAAGGGAATAGAGTTGTCCTCCCAATGTCGTATACCCGATTTCTGACCCCACGGTTAGAAAAAAGGGGCGTCGACAACATGGCGACTCTGCTGGGGATCTTCTTTAGGCTTTTACCATTGCATGTTGCTTGTGACTTTACTATCTCATTAATTGCTTTATTTACTATTTTTTATTCTTTCACTATGAAACTGACTTGGCTCTTCATGTCTTTTCTTTCCTCTAGCTGCTTTCCTTTACAGCTTTATTTCAATATTGTTGTAATTACTGCAATTATTGTAATTATTTATCTTATGAACGTGAAAATACATGCCAATTTGTTTCATTCTTGTAAACTGCATCTTCAACATCATATTCCACTCGTGCCAAACAAATACCATAGCAACGCTTATAATGAGTGGTTGCGCTCTTCCAATATTATCACCCTTTAAATTCGGCAAAGGCATATTTGCGGTAAAACCAGTCGATCAGCGGTGTAGTCGACGGTTCCGTGCCTTTCCCTCTTGAGTTGTCCGCTCAATAGTACCTATCTAACACCCCGATAGAAACCTTACTCTACCTAGTTGTGCATGCATCATGGTCAAACCTAGCCGAGTCAGTTATGTTGTCCACATAATGACTCATTAAGATAGCCTTGTCCAAAGTCCATTGGGTTTCCCTGAAACCCAAACGGACACCTACATGTTCTGTGCATTTATTTGGAGAACTAAATGCTTTTTATGCTAATTATTGGTTTAAATAGTCGAGTCTGGCGGGGTAAGGGTCTAACACTCTGTTTTGCAGAAAATGAGGCACGAAGTCCCCAGATTTCGAATGGTAACCAACATTCATCCAAGGCTGATAAAATAGTGGGAAGATCTCCACTCCAATGATCAGACACTCGTCCGAAAATACTTAGGGAATCTGCCTTCTCTTCTAGAAATCCAGCCTGACAATAAAATCATAGAGGCTGCAACTCTATTCTGGGATAGTGACAGGTCCGTGTTCCGCTTCGGGGACCTTGAAATGACTCCTTTGCTCGAAAAAATAGGAGGCTTAGCTGGTATTCCTTGGGAGACTCCGGGTTTGATTATGCCAGAGAATCGCAAGGGTAGGGGTTTCTTTAAGATGATGGGACTGAAGAAGAACCCAGACTTGACCTGTTTGAAAGACTCCTACACCCCATTCGATTATCTATACAAGAGGTACGGCCATAGCAAGTCATACCGCACCTACTCAGATGAATTTGCCCTCACCTCACTGGGGCATATTCACAGAAAGGTCTTTGTATTCATGTTTTGTTTCCTAGGGATGATAGTGTTCCCTATGAAGAAGGCTAGGATACACACTAGACTGGCCATGGTAACCAAGACTCTGATGGAAGGAATTGGCGGACAACCATTCAGTATAGTGCCCATGATTGTTGTTGAGATATACCGGGCTCTGGACAACTGTCAGCGAAAGGCCAGTCATTTTGAGGGATGCAATTTATTACTTCAGCTCTGGCTCATGGAGCACCTCCAGAAAGGAGAATACCGAGAGGAGATCTTACGCAGAGACTGGGATGATCACATTGCCTTCCACCATCCAAGGCGTATGAATTATATGCCTAACATGTTCGCTCAGCCAGAAGACGCTGGAAGATGGGTGGAGCTATTCGAGAATCTAAAAGAAGACCAGGTACAGTGGATGGTCGAATGGTTCCCTACGGAAGAATTCATTGTTCGATCCCGAGACGCACCATTTTTCATACTCATTGGTCTAAGAGGAACTTATCCCTACGTTTCTATCCGAGCCATAAGGCAGGCGGGAAGAAAGCAAATCATACCAAGGGTCGACAAAATGAGTCACTTTAGGGCTGATTTCTAGGACGATGATAGTCCTCACAAATGCCAAGCTCAACACATGTGGCATTGCAAGCTCGTTTTGGGGAAAGAATCTATTGAGCTAGACAGGTATCATGTTGGTTGCGTGCCGCACTATTCGGGTTGGTTGGAAGATAATCACAATGGTATGGGTCAACCCGAGTTCATTCACGGACACAAAATCATCGACGAGAAAGCTAAAGCACGGGTTAAGTACAATCAACTGCGCAAGAGGATTCGAGAGTGTGAAAGTGAGCATCGGGAAATACAAGAAGCCCATCAGAAGTTGATCGAGGAATGGAAGGATATGGCTGGCAGCGCCAACAAGCGATTAGGGTATTTGGAGCGGGGTCTAGTAGAGCTAAAAGGAAAGTTCCTCAAGAGGATTGAAGATTGTCGAAACGCTGAAGAAAATGCAGGCGGACATTTGGCCCAAGCTTATCTGCTGATAGGACTGCGCGAGCTGGTGAAGCTGTTCGAGGGGTATAAAGATACCGAATCTGGGGAAGGTCCTTCTGGGACCAAGTAGTTAGGTGTCTTTTATTTTGCTTTTAATGATGTAATAAGGCCAATGGCCACTAGTGACATTTTATTTTCTGTTATTTAGCATCGTTTTGGATTCGTCTTATTTTTATCAATAAAATGAGGCATTTAGTATTATAAGTTCTCCAAATTAATTTGTCACTAAGTCTACCTCGGGCACAATGAGACACCCAAATTAGGACGTGATTTATATTCTTGCACAATGTGTTTAAATATTGCAACATTTTCTTCTCATAACCCGCACTAACTTGTTACTTTTTTGTTTTTCTTTATTTTTATTCCCCTCCCCAAAGGTTAGTTCGTGCATTCTGGCACCATCATTATACAGTATGAGATCCAAGGGCCCTCCACCTCCTCCTCCTCCGAGTCCTATCCGAAACAAGAACAAAAGTAGAATGGGAGATTCAAGCGCCAGAAAGGAAATTGAAAGAATTGAGATTCCTCAGGGTACCCCGGTTGCTAAGGAAACTGCTGCCCAACTTGAGCAGAAACTGTTGAAGTTCCAAGAAGAACTGGATCAAGTGTGGAATTTGGCAAATTTATCATTCACTCTCACCGCTCCTGATGTCAACTTTCCAAATGCTCAAAACCCCACACCTCCACAGAACACCCCACAACTACAGATGCAACCCGCTCATGCTCAACACTGCAACACATGCCACACTCCACTACTCATTCCTGAACCACTGAACACTGCAAACGACCACCCCCACAACACTCCCATCTACGTAGATACCATACCCCACTACACTCAACCAATCTCAAGTGCACCTGAGATGACAAGGAATCTCTTATCAGAAACTTGGCAGCAGAACTCAAGAAGTTGACCAGCCGGGTCCAGGGCATGGAAGGAAATAAAGGCATAGAGGGGCTGAATTATGAGGACCTCTGCATTCAACCAGATGTTGAACTTCCGGAGGGATACAAACCTCCCAAGTTCGAAATGTTCGATGGCACAGGAGATCCCAGAGTCCATTTGAGGACATATTGTGATAAGTTGGTCGGAGTCGGAAGGAATGAGAAAATCCATATGAAATTCTTTATGAGAAGCCTGAAGGGGGATGTTTTATCCTGGTACATCAGTCAAGACCCTAAGAAATGGACAAGCTGGGTAGGTATGGCATCGGATTTCATGGATAGGTTCCGATTCAATACAGAGAATGCACCGGATGTATTCTACATCCAGAATCTGAAGAAGAAGCCTACCGAGACATGCCGCGAGTATGCTACTCGTTGGAGATCAGAGGCTGCTAAGGTCAGGCCGGACTTAGAAGAGGAACAAATGAACAGATTCTTCGTCCGGGCTCAGGACCCATAATATTATGAGAGGCTGATGCTGATCGAGGGACAGAAATTCTCCGATATCATCAAGCGGGGAGAAAGAATTGAGGAAGGCATTAAGAATGGTATGGTTACTAATCGTGAAGCATTGCAGGCCACCAACAAGGCTTTACAGTCAGGTGGCACGTCCAAGAAGAAGGATGTCAATGACGTGATGGTCGCATAGGGAGCCAAATCACCACTAAAATACCACACTTACCCGTCACCTCCACTTACATATCAGCCTATCCCTAATTACCAAGCACCCGTACCCTCTTACCAAAATCCACCACCCGTTTACCAATCATCTCCACCTCCCGCATGTCAACCCACCTCACCTAGATACTCTCAACCTACACCCATTTACCAAGCTTATAATGCACAACCCTCTCACTACCAATCACCTCCCACTCGCCAAAATTTCCCAAGACCCAGACCAAATTTTGACCGCAGACCTCCCAGAAAATATACAGCCATCACTGAGCTAATTGACTAGTTGTATGAGAAACTTAAAGCTGCTGGTTACATCTCCTCTATCCCTACCATAACTCTAGAAAATCCTTCTCAGTGGGTCAACCCTAATAAGACATATGCGTACCACTCCGACATGAAGGGACATACCATTGATGAGTGCCGCTCGTTGAAGGACATAATTCAAACTCTTATCGACAATAAGGTTATCGTAGCAAAGGAACCTGCTCCTAATGTCTGCAACAACCCTCTATCTGATCACAGAGGTGGGGACATTCACATGATCGAGATCGAAGATGATTGGGACCCCAAGGGATCGATAAGACTGATTGCTGAGGATGATGAGACAAAGAAACCGACAGTCACACTTAACCCGATTGTTGTGCAGAACCAGCCCTCTAGGGGCGATGAAGTAAATATGTCTATACCTCTCGAATTTGAAGCACCTTCTTCTGCGAAGGTGGCCAGGCCAATTGAGGTTGAGTTTGGGGCTCCAAAGGCACTTGTACCCTTTGAAGTTGTTGTGTTACCACCGAGGGTACCCATTCCTATAGCAATGTAAGACATAACACCGTTCCACTCAAACGCCATACCATGGGATTACACAACTGAGGCAAGGAGGAAAGGAAAGACCAAGACGGGAGAAGCAATTGTTGCACAGGGTATGACCAGAACAGGCAGGGTTTACACTCCAGAGCACCTAGCTGAGTCCAGTAAGCAAGCCTCGGGACAGACTACTGAAACTGGTCCCAATGATCTTTGGAGGAAAATACAAGCTAATGAGTATTCGGTCGTTGAGCAGCTGAACAAAACACCAGCATAGATCTCCATCCTAGCTCTTCTACAGAGCTCTGACGCACACAAAAATGCCTTGATGAAGATATTGAGCGAAGCTTATGTGCCCAACAACATAACTGGGGGCGAAATGGAAAATATGGTAGGACAAATACTGGAAAGCCACAAAATCACCTTCTACGAAGATGATCTACCGCCGGAAGGACTAAGTCACAACATGGCCCTACACATCACCGTGCAATGCGAGGATTACTTCGTCACTAGAGTCTTGATCGATGGAGGCTCCAGCCTCAACATCTGTCCGTTGATAACTCTTAGAACATTGGGAAAGAGCATGCACGAGATCAAAGAAGGGGCCATCAATGTCAAAGTCTTCGATGGGTCCCAAAGGTCTATTATCGGAGAGATCAACCTATGTTTGCAAATGGGGCCAACATGGTTCGACGTTGACTTTCAAGTGATAGATGTCCCAACTGGTCCTACAATTTGCTGTTGGGATGACCATGGATCCACGCCACTGGAGCTGTGGCATCGACCCTGCATCAGGCAGTGAAGTTTGAATGGAATCACCAAGAGGTGATTATTCATGGCGATGGTAGCAACCCCATATATAGTCGCCAGACCATCCCGATGATTGGAGGCAGAAGGGAAATAGGCGGAGAAACATACCACCACATTGAAAGAGTCAACGCTGTAGACAAAGATAAATGGTGGGATAACAAGATTGAAAGTATCCTGAATTGGTGTGGATATGAACCTGGAAAGGGACTTGGCAAAAACCTCCAGGGAATCGCCAAACCCATCAAGCTGAAGAAACACGGCACTACATTTGGTTTGGGGTATGAGTACACTTCGGAAGAGTTCAATCACTGGTCGCCACCATGGCGCGGTCCCTACCACCCACTGGAGCATCCGATACCTCACCTGGAGTAGACTTTCCAGCCAGCAGATACTATATATGGGTCGGAGGAAGATGAAGCATTGGCAGCCGTGAAGAATCTGTTCCTGGAGGATGATGATATGGACTGCTGTGTTATTTTCGAGGAGGAAGGGGAGGAAGTCCCTTCTATACAAGTTGTGAACCGAGGAGAGCGCCTCAGCAATTGGTCAATCAGAACCACCAGGGCCCGGAAAACTTCGGGGTAGCAAGGCTAAACAAAAGCACCATGCATCACATTTTACTTTTTACTAGCTGATTTTATTTCCGCATTGTCTTTAATTCTAAAAAGAGATCTGATATTCAAAATAATTACGAATTTAATTGAAGTATTTCAGTTTCTTATATATCTCGCTTTTATTATTTTTTTATCATTCACTTTATTTTACACAGCTTTACTATTACTTGCCTTGATGATGAACCAACGATTGTGACTTGCAACGAGACAACGCAACAAACAGATACGAACTCAGAAGAGGATGATATACCAGAAGAGTTCGTCAGAGGAGTTATGAATTTTGAAAATAGGCCTAAGTCTAACTTGGATGAAATTGAGGTCGTTAATCTGGGAGATGCAGAGAATGTCAAAGAAACACGCATCAGTGTTCACCTGTCACCATCAGAAAAGAAAGAGTACATGGAGTTCCTAAAGGAATATGAAGACATATTCGCCTGGTCATATGATGATATGACTGGTCTCAGCACATCCATTGTAGCTCACAAACTGCCAACAGATCCAACATGCCCGCCGGTAAAGCAGAAGCTCAGGAAATTCAAACCCGACATGAGTGTGAAAATCAAAGAAGAGGTTACCAAGCAAGTCAAAGCCAAGGTTCTCAGGGTAGTAGAGTATCCGACATGGTTAGCCAACATCGTGCCAGTGCCAAAAAGGATGGGAAAGTTAGAGTTTGTGTTGACTACCGGGATCTTAATCGGGACAGTCCCAAAGACGACTTCCCCTTGCCTAACATACACATTCTTATCGACAACTGCGCCAAGCATGATTTGTAGTCTTTTGTTGATTGTTTCACTGGGTATCATCAGATGCAGATGGATGAGGAAGATACAGAGAAAACGGCTTTCATCACGCCGTGGGGAATGTACTGTTACAAAATGATGCCATTCGGTTTGAAGAACGATGGTGCCACTTACATGAGATCCATGACTACCATCTTTCATGACATGATACACAAGGAGATGTAGGTATATATGGATGACATCATCATCAAATCCAATAAAGTCAGGGATCACATGGAAGATCTAAGAAAGTTCTTCAACAGACTGAGGAGGTACAATATGAAACTGTATCCCGCCAAGTGTGCATTCGGGGTTCCTGCTGGAAAATTATTGGGCTTCATCATGAGTCGTCGAGGAATAGAATTGGATCCATCAAAGGTCAAAGCTATCCAAGAATTGCCGCCGCCAGAGAACAAGAAGGACGCGATGAGTTTCCTGGGGAGACTCAACTATATTAGCCGGTTCATAGCTCAGTCCACTGTCATTTGTGAACCTATCTTTAAAATGTTGAAAAAGGATGCTGCTACCAAGTGGACTGATGATTGTCAGAAAGCTTTTGACAGAATTAAGGAATACATGTCAACGCCGCCGGTCTTGGTTCCACCTGAGCTAGGAAGGCCCCTATTGCTTTACCTTGCGGTATTGGATAGAGCATTCGGTTGTGTTTTGGGACAACATGATGAAACAAGGAGAAAAGAGCAAGTCATCTACTATCTCAGTAAGAAGTTCACACCATACGAGGCCCGATATTCTCTTTTAGAACGCACTTGTTGTGCTCTGACTTGAGTCGTGCAGAAGTTGAGGCATTACTTCTGTGCTTACACTACTTATCTCATATCCAGAATGGACCCTCTAAAGTATATCTTCCAGAAACCCATGCCCACTGGCAAGCTCGCCAAGTGGCAAATCCTGCTAAGTGAATTCGACATTGTTTACGTGACCCAAAAAGCAATCAAAGGGCAAGCCTTGGCGGACCATCTCGCTGAGAATCCCATAGACAGAGAATACGAGCCCTTAAAAACATATTTTCCCGATGAAGAGGTATCTTTCATAGGAGAAGATATTGCAGAATCCTATGATGGTTAGAGGCTGTTTTTCGATGGAGCTGTAAATTTCGAAGGAGTTGGCATAGGAGCAGTCCTAGTATCAGAAACCGGCCAACACTACCCGGTATCCGCCAAGCTCAGATTCCCTTGCACCAATAATATGGCCGAATATGAAGCCTGCATCTTGGGGCTCAAAATGGCCATTGACATGAACGTTCAAGAGTTGCTAGTGATCGGGGATTCAAACTTGCTCATACATCAGGTTCGAGGAGAGTGGGCAACCAAGAACTCTAAGATACTTCCCTACTTGCAGCATATACAGGAGTTGAGGAAAAGGTTCACAAAGACAGAATTTCAGCACGTCCCTAGAGTCCAGAACGAGTTTGCTGATGCATTAGCTACTTTATCGTCCATGATCCGGCATCCAGATACAAATTTCATTGATCCCATCCCAGTAAAGATTCATGACCAGCCATCTTATTGCGCCCACGTTGAGGAAGAAGCGGATGGAAAGCCATGGTTCCATGACATCAAGAAGTACTTGACGACAGGAGAATATCCAGAACTTGCCAACGCTACTCAGAAGCGCACACTTCGTAGGTTATCCAACAACTTCTTTCACAGTGGAGGAATCATGTACATGAGGACTCCTGATTTGGGTTTACTAAGGTGTGTCGAAGCAAAAGAAGCATCCAGGCTATTAGACGAAGTGCATGCAGGGACCTGTGGGCTTCACATGAATGGTTTTGTCTTAGCAAAGAAGATACTCTGAGCAGGGTATTTTTGGATGACTATGGAAACAGACTATATCCAGTATGTTCGCAAATGCCATCGCTGTCAGATACATGCAGATATGATAAAGGCGCCTCCAAACCAGCTTACTGCAACAAGTTCACCACGGCCATTCGCCGCTTGGGGAATGGATGTTATCGGACCTATCGAGCCTGCCGCATCAAATGTGCATAGGTTCATCTTAGTGGCAATCTATTATTTTACCAAATGGGTCGAAGCAGCATTATACAAGGTGGTCACTAAGAAGGTTGTGGCGGGTTTCGTCCGCGATCGCATTGTTTGTCGGTTTGGAGTTCCGGAATCAATCATCACCGATAATGGTTCCAATCTCAACAACGACTTGATGAAAGCAATGTGTAAAACTTTCAAGATCAAACACAAGAACTCTACAGCCTACAGGCCTCAAATGAATGGAGCTGTGGAAGCAGCCAACAAGAATATCAAGAAGATACTAAGAAAGATGGTTGAAAGGCACAAACAATGGCATGAAAAGTTATCATTCGCTTTATTGGGATACTGCACTACAATCCGCACATCGACCAGAGCAACTCCCTACATGCTGGTTTATGGTACAGAGGAGGTCATCCCCGCCGAGGTAGAAATTCCCTCCTTAAGGATCATACAAGAAGTAGAATTGGACGATGCAAAATGGGTAAAAAGTCGCTACGAGCAGTTAGCCCTTATAGATGGGAAAAGGATGAATGCGGTTTGCCACGGTCAGTTGTATCTGAACAGAATGTCCAGAGCTTTCAACAAAAGGGTTAAGCCAAGGAAGTGTACACCGGGGCAGCTGGTGTTGAAGAAAATATTCCCACATCAAGATGAACCAAGGGGAAGTTCTCTCCCAATTGGCAGGGTCCGTACATAGTTCACCGGGTTCTAACTGGAGGAGCCCTTATTCTTGCAGAGATGGATGGAGAAGTCTGGCCAAAGCCAATCAATTCAGATGCAGTGAAACGATATTATGTGTAACCGCTTATGATTCCCTTAATGATGTAATTTGAACTACGCCTGACCAGATTCCCGTTTAAGAGGGGATACGTAGGCAACCCTATGGGTTTGGTCATAATTTAATAAAAATCCCATTTTCCCCCACTATTGGATCTGGGGCAGAATTTTGAGGAGGACCCTCAAAATTCTGAAGTTGATTTTATTCCATGCATCGCCAGAAGTGCCAGCCCAGTGAACTGGGGCAGAATTTTGAGGAGGACCCTCAAAATTCCGAAGATAAATTTTTTTAGTCATTTAGCACAGCCATCAGAAATGTCCGCTTAGCAAACTGGGGCAGAATTTTGAGGAGGACCATCAAAATTCCGGAGTGAAAGAGGTTGCAATGACTTGAACCACGTCGCAGTCATTAGTTCATACAAAGAAAACTATTTTCAATTATATATTTGCTAAAACATGCATAACTATTATCCGAATTGCTGTTGTTTAGCGATGCTACCCCAATGACACACAACGTCAAGAGCCCGGGGAAGACGAACTAACCTTTCCCCTCACATAACTAATGATTTTCTTTGGATGTAGGCACTCGACTTGCAATATTGTCAGGTATATTTATGCACGCATACCTTCCCAAGAATGCAACTTCTCAGAATCATCACTTGCCCGCAATTGCTATCCGTACACAATTTCCCCAACAGTCATAATTGTCATAATCAGCTATCAGCTAAGAGATCTTACTACTAATCATCCTTTTACATTCTTGCACTGCATAAGGCTACCTTTCTGCCTTCCGAGGTTAAGCTCTACCTCCATCTGCATTTCTCTGCATTGCATAAGGCTACCTTTCTGCCTTCCGAGGTTAAGCTCTACCTCCATCTGCATTTCCTGCATTGCACAAGGCTACATTTCTGCCTTCCGAGACTAAGCTCTGTCTCCATCTGCATTTTGCATAAGGCTACCTTTCTGCCTTTCGAGACTAAGCTCTGTCTCCATCTGCATTTTGCATAAGGCTACCTTTCTGCCTTCCGAGACTAAGCTCTGTCTCCATCTGCATTTTGCATAAGGCTACCTTTCTGCCTTTCGAGACTAAGCTCTGTCTCCATCTGCATTTTGCATAAGGCTACCTTTCTGCCTTCCGAGGTTAAGCTCTACCTCCATCTGCATTTTCCATAAGGTTACCTTTCTGCCTTTCGAGACTAAGCTCTGTCTCCATCTGCATTTTGCATAAGGCTACCTTTCTGCCTTTCGAGACTAAGCTCTGTCTCCATCTGCATTCTGCATAAGGCTACCTTTCTGCCATCCGAGACTAAGCATTGTCTCCATCTGCATTTTTTTGCATTGCATAAGTTTACTTTTCTGCGTTTCGAGGTTAAGCTCTACCTCCATCATCATCTGTATAAGGCTGCCTTTCTGCCTTCCAAGACTAAGCTCTGTTACATCCTGCATGACTGAAATATCGCCACTTTATTTTCTTGTATCGACGGAAAGATCGCCACCTTATCTTTCTTGCATCGGCTGAAATATCGCCACCTTTTATTTACGTCTTGCATGGGCTGAAAGATCGCTACCTTCTGCATTTCATGGGTTAAAAGATCGCCAAATTGTCCAAAGGCATCATTGTTCGGAGGTACCATTTTCATAGCCCGAGAACGCCATGCCATGGCCTGAGGATCCCTACTTTACCTTTTGCATATCATTATTCAAAGGCATCATGGTTCGGAGGCATCATTCTTATAGCCCGAGAACATAATTTCATAGCCTGCAAATCCTTTACCATACGCCTCATGGCCCAGGATGTCAGGGTTTGAGGACGTCATCCTAACCGTCCGAGGACAACATTCATGGTCCAATGGGAATTTGCATCACGTTTAAATTTACGCATGATATACGCTCGTATTGCTTACTTGCAGGTACACCGACTGGCAACGGCCATCTCAGCAGGAGCGATCCCGCTCCGGTTCCGCGGCCTATCAATTTTTTCAGAAAACCTCTCTCAATCTAAACATCGTGTTCGTCCATTACAAATCGCCATCGGCATATTCCGTCAATGGTTCCGAAACTACATATGACCTGATTCCTGTAAGACCAGGGATATGTAGGCGGCTCAAAAACCAGAGCTCGGTCAAAACTCCTTTCAAATCGCCACTTCCGGTCAAAATTGGTCATCTTATCTTTACCCGACAACTCTTTCATCCTTCTCGGGTAAAGAAGGGCAGCTGTTGATACCCAATCTTTCCCTATATATATTTTATATTCAAAATACTTTCAAAATAGCATGTGTATGCATATATAAGCATGCCCAAGTGTTTTGGCATTTTTCCCAAATTTCTAAAGACTTTCAAAACCAATTTATTGTCTATTTTAGCAGTGCAAAATTCAATAATTATTCCCAAAATTATCATTTTTGGTGAATAATTTATTTATTTCTCATATTTACACCAAAATATAATTAAGGTGATATTTGTATATTTTTGTAAATTTATTTGGTATTTTAAAGGCTAAATTGCATATAATTGTCGTTTTTAGCCTACTTTAGGATTTAATAGCATTTTATAATTATGAAATTGGTTTCAATATTTTTAAATTGATATTTATATACTATTAACGGATCCAGTGCTTTTAATTTACTTTCAAAATTATTTTTTACTATTTTTATAAAATAAAAAGGAAAAATTGGCTATTTAACATTTTAGCCTCATTTCATTACAATTATAGCCCATTCGGATTTCAATTTCAACCCCCAATTTACCCAATCCAAACTCCCCAATTTCCAGCCCCATTTCGATTGGAACCCGACCCGTACCCAATTCAATTACCCGGTTCAGCTCCGATCTAATCTGAGCCGTTGATCAAATGAGATCAAAGGCCCAGATTTTATTTCCTAAATTAAAACCCAACAACCCCCCCCCCCCAGACCCCTCATTTCCAAGACGGTCTCTCTCTCTCTCTCTCTACTGACTCTTGCTCTATCTTCCCTCTAGAACCTTCTGGTTCTCTCCGATGAATCCACAGCCTCTCCGGCCACCTCCAGCCTCACCTCTCTCGACCACCAGCCGTCGTGAAACCTTATCTTGTTGATTCCCTCTATCTTCGAGACCCCAGAAGCCCCCACCATACAAGATGGTCACCGGAATCTTTGCCTGGTTTGTCTCCGACCTTTTCCCGATGGGTTTTGGTCCGATGGTGCTACGAACACCATTATTGACGAGTTTCACAGCTAGGTTTCTTACCTCTCACTGGTTTTACGAAACCCTAATTTCTACCTAGACCTCTTAAATCTCTGTCTTTTTAACGATTTTTAACTTACTCTTTGTGTTTTACACTACTCTCTACTTGATCTTTACGAGTGCTCAAGTTTTCAACGCCTTGTTCTTCTTTTAAAACTAGGGTTTCTCAACCTCTTTCGAAATCACTATATCTGCTGATTTTTTTAGTATTGTATGTTTGTGTTGGTATTTCTGCTTGTTTGCGTAATCTTCTGGTTTATTTCCCGATTTCTATGTGTTAATTTTGTTCTAACGCTCCACTGATTCTGTGATTTCTTACTTAGGGTTCTTTGGTTTTGTGCCTACTGTGTTTAAATATATCTAATTGTTTTCTATTTACTAAACGTTCTACCGATTCTGCGCATCTCTTCGAATCCCTGATTTTTTGTATGTGATTTCTTTGGAGGTTTTCCACTGATTTGAGTCACTTCCTTGTTTGTGAGATGCTTTCCTTACTTAGTGATGATTCCCTGTGATTCTCAATCTCATCTGTGACTTCCTGAACCAATTTTTTATTTCGTCTGTAATCTGTCTGTTTATGTGCACAATATACTTTTATTTTACTTTTCTTACTTGTAATTATTTTGTACTTAGTCCCTATTACATGCTTTATGCTATTCCTATTAAGGAAATATTAGTCTTGCAAACATCTTCCTTATTTGATGCAATTCGTACCGTTTGAGCTATGACTCCCTAATTGAAGGAAATTCGAGTTTTTAATTGATTCTAATAAGTATTCTTTCTATAATTATAATCAGTCTATATGTATTACCTTATTTTCCACTTATTTTCAAGAACTATAATTACTATACCCTCTCTTTAGCAAAAAAAGACATTCACTGTTCTGAACTCTCTCTTACACACATAAGCATACGCATTGTTCTCTCTTGTTTCTCTACACATCCTCTCTCACTTCCCCTGTTGACTACTGATTACTCAGTCGGCTGAAAGCCAAGACTGAGTGATTTTGGGACTGCTCTACTATTCTACTGCTCTATACATTGCTACTGGCTTGGTCGGCATACTACTACTCTACTTCTCTACACACTACTGCTCTATATTATCTCATCCTCGACTGGTATGCCCTCTATTTGATTTACAGCTTCCAAAATAATATGTTTTTATACATACTGCACTTTATCTTATTTCTTTCAAGCTTCTACTTATGGTTCTGTTGTTTTCATTGCAATTAGCATGCTTTTTGCTAATTCATTGATGTGATCATCTTTCCTGTAGTTCATCCTGTCTATGTTTCCTTTACTTGTTAATACATTTCTTCCTTACCCCCTAACCCCAATACGTTATCAGTCTGTATTCATAAACCTTCCTAGCTATTAAATAATCCTGAATCTCTTTGGGAGGGAGTATGACTGTTGAAGGCTGAAGTGTTTTCTCTGATGTATATGCTCTTACATGTGAACTACTTGTCCCCACTTACCTTTTTCCCTATTTGTGTTTACTTCTCTGAACTATATGTGGTATTTTGGCTCTGAGATTGTCAAAATTGTCACATTGTTTTCTTTCAAAACTGGTTCTACATGGATCATTTTTTTTTAAAACTGTTTTTCAACTCAATTTCTTTAAAAGCTATGTCACGCACTCTCACTAATCCTAGAGTTTAGGTTCTACCCCCTTCGTGTAAGCATTGCCTTGGGTACCCTTGAGTACTCATTGAACTTTGATGCACAAGGCTGGTAATCCCACACTACACTTGTTCAACATTTTGGTAGTGTTTGGGTGCTGGTATTGGCCAAGGATCTCAATGGGCCCTTAGGGAGCTTTGCCGCACCCAAACCATGGCAAAGGTTGTGAAACTCGAAAGAAGTGAGGTTGGAAGATTGGGCCTGGTTAAAGGCTCCCTATAGAGTAACTTCTTATTTTTCTTTACTTATGTAATTCAGATATCATGGTTTGTAATAACTTGTAAACAACTGATTGGGGCTATAGTGAAATTGGGTGGGATTACGCATGCTTAGTTAAGTAATGGGTAGAAAACATGTCTATAGGGATTTATTTACCTATTTGTGCAATAGAAACCATGTATAGGACATTCATCTTACATATAGAAATCCTTCTCTAGGCTCTTTACTTTCAGATTGTTATTATACTCATTTCGTAATCACGATTAGTAACCAACAAACAACTGTTATAAAAAATTACTACTGCATTTAGAGATCATGTTTTAAGAGCTTTATGTTCATTAGACATCATGTTGCTTAGGATTTTATTTCATCTGAGTTGCAATTGCTGAACACCTCACCAGTTGTTTAATTTAATAATATAAGTTTGGGCTAAACTGCGTCTTCCCTTTAAAAAATTGGAATTAATATGCATGTTCACCTTTTCAAGTAGGCAATACATATGATGCCTAGGCAAGCTTTAGGCCTAATAAAAATTGATTGATTTTGTTTTATCAGTTTCAAACTACTCAGCCTCTTTTAACTTTTTGAACTCTGTTTCTCGCTTGCCTCTCTAAAATTCACTCTTTCTTTGAAAATCTCTCTATCTGGAAACCAGTTTCATATTTATACCCTCTCACTAATTTTCTGAGTCTCGCCCCATTAAACTTTCAAGCTACTAGGTTATCTTTCTGTCCAGGAACGTGTTATTTCAAACTGCTGTATTTTCAAATCTCTACTTTCTTCAAACGATGTTTTAACAATTCTCTTACCTTTTACTTACTCAATTGTTGCCCTCTTAGTTGTATTTCTGCAAGTCAAGCATTCTTCGGGCCATTCATTTTTTTTGATTAAACCTTCTGCTTTCACTGAAGCTTATCTTTTTCCGGCATTCCTATTTTTTTCTAAACTCTTATCTTTAAGACCTTAAATGTGTTTGAGACGTGCTAATTACATATTTACTTGTGGAGGGACTTGTGAGTCACTTATTCGCCTTTGTATGATTCCTTTATGTGTAGTCCTACTTGTTATGTATGTCGCCTAGCATTTTGTCCTTTAAACCTAAGGGTTCGGCCTAGTCCTTACCTCGTAGGAATAGTGGTCCTAAATACCCTCTAGGACTTATAGGATGGGACGAGTACAACACGCAATAAACTTTCGTGACCCAATCACGCGTTTAAACAACCTTTACGGGGTGGGAAGGGTAGAATATGGAGATGATGACCGAAGCGCTAATATCACGTGCGACCCCTCTTTTGAGGAGTGATTGGTAGGTATCGCATTGAAGTGATCCATATTAATCACAAACCTAGGACCCCTTTCCCCTTTACTTGTTAATCTTTAAGCTTTCTTTTAAAACTAATTTTCTATACTCTCTACTTCTTCAACTCTTAAACTTGCTTGCAAAACTATGTGAAGCCCTTTGCTTTATTTTTCTACTTGTCTTCTTAAAGTCACAATTGTAGCATGGCTTGGAACCACACTTGTGGATCCTGAGGGGTGCCTAACACCTTCCTCTCGGGATAATTTCTAGCCCTTACCCTAATCTCTGGTTTTCCAACTCAAGCTCTTCTAAAAAGTGTCCTAATGCACTATAATCATTAGGTGGCGACTTTTCAACTTCTAAACCCAATTCTCGAAAGGGAATAGAGTTGTCTTCTCAATGTCGTATACCCGATTTCTGACCCCACGGTTAGAGAAAAAAGGGGCATCGACAAATGCGAGCCTAATGTCGCGAAAGCGAAGGTCACTTAGGCCCAACTCTTTGCGAACACGACAGGCCTATCGCGAACGCAATGAAGGCCTGTCTAGTGATTTTAAATTAGAAGCCAAATCGGGATTTAATCAAAATTTCATAACTTCTTCTTCCAAACTCCAAATTGGGAGATTTTTGAAATAGGATTTCACCACAAATTCATAGGTATGTAATCTTAGACTCATTTTCTTCAATTTCCACTAACACCCATTAGATTTCTAGGCTTAAAATTATGTTCTTAAGGGTAGAAAATTAGGGATTTGGGTAGAGTTAGGGCGTTTTGTATAATTGTGATTTAGACCTCATTTTGGGGTCGAATTTTGGAACTAATTATATATTCGGGCTCGTGGGTGAATGGGATCGGGTTTTGGTCCGAACCTCATGTTTTGACCAAGCGGGCTTGGGGTCAATTTTTGACTTTTTGGAAAGAATGATTGGAAAGCTATAATTAAGCATTATAATTGGATTGTTTAACGTTTATTGAAGATATTAAGTCAATTATGTCTAAATACAATTGATTTGGAGCCAAATTCAAAAGGAAAAGCAGTGTTTGAGGCTTGAGTTGGCCGTGGAAGTTCGAGGTAAGTGTTCGGTCTAAACTTAGCTTGAGGGATTAGGAGTTGTATCCTATTTGCTATTTACTACTTATTGAGTACGACGTATAGGCATGGTGAGTATCTATACGTTGGTATCGAGCATGACCGTGAGTCTTAAATTACAATTTATTTTGTGTTCTTAAATAGTACTACAGATGCTTTAATTGATGATTCTCGATATTGACCAAGGATTAAGTTTGTTTTCGTGGAAATTACTTATGATTGAGTATTGGTGTTAGCTGAGATGAGTAGAAGTTGGGTTAAGATTGGTTATAGTTGTTTCTCCCTTGCCGGGACGTATTTACTTTTACTATCAAATCCCATGCTGGGATAGTGTAGCTTATTGTTGATCCCTTGTCGGGACTCTTGGTATGGTTGTTGCTAAAGGTATATAAATGTTATGTTGGATCGGGTTGCACGCCGCAATAATACTATATATGGAACGGGTTGCATGTCGCAACAATGTTATGTTGGATCGGGTTGCACGCTACAACAATACTATATATGGAATGGGTTGCATATCGCAACAATGTTATATTGGATCGGGTTGCATGCCGCAACAGTGATATAAATGGATCGGGTTGCACGCCGCAACAATGATATAAATGGATCGGGTTGCTCGCCGCAACAGTGTTAAATGATTGGGATCGGGTTGCGCGCCGCAACAGTGTTATTATAGTTTTGTTGTAAATCTTGAATTGTTCTCACATATTTCTCTTAAGTTTCTGCTGGATTCGATATTTCCCCCGTACTATGTACCCCTCCCATGTAAATTGTCTATTCCTGTTTATTTTCCATTGTATATTATATAATTTAACAGGTTTATCTGGAGTCTGGTCCTAGCCTCGTCACTACCTCATCGGGGTTAGGCCAGGCACTTACCAACACATGGGGTCGGTTGTGCTGATGCTACACTCTGCACTATGTGCAGATTCTAGAGCAGCTTTTAGACAGTAGCACTTGGGGAGCCTACCTTCAGTCCAGCCAGAGATCCCGAGGTAGTCATGCAGGCGTTCGCAGGCTCGGCGTTCTCTTCTACTTTATTATGTACTATGTTTTCATTAGATTTCGAGACATATTGTATTTATTTCAGACATTTGTTGTAGTAATCTTAGTCTGTCTGTGATATTGTGACACCGGATTCTGGGTAGAGATATGTGTGTTATTATATTAGATTAAGTCTTTCGCTTGATTTTATTTATCATTAATATCTAAATGTTGGGTACCTGTTAATTCAGATTGTTAAAAAGGGTTGAAAATGAAAGAGTTAGAAATTTTCTATGTATAGTGGCTTGCCTAGCTCCTACGAATAGGAGCCATCACGACTCTCGAGGGTGGGAAATCCGCGTCGTGACACCAGGGAATCTCAGGGAATAGGTAGGAATCGAAGGGATTTAGGGTAGATTTAGGTGACGACGCTTAGGGTTAGGGTTAGTCTTAGAGAGAAGATTGGAGATGATGGATTCAAGGGCGTCGGGGTATAACAAATGGCTAGGGTTAGAGGGGTCGTTTAGAATAAAAAAGGAAAGAGGGAATGGGGCCCATTGATCTCAGAGATCAACGACGAGGATTAGAAGGGGTCTGGTTCGGGTTGGATTTAATTGGGCTAGGTTTGATTTGAATTGGGCTTGGGTTTAATTAAATTGGATTGGGGGGGATCTTATTTTGGGTATGAATTAGGGGCTATTTGTTAAATACCCATTTTTACTAAATAAATAATTTAAAAATAGCTAATTAAATGATAAAAAATAATTTTCATGCATGAAGGTGATTTAAAATATTTACTTAATATTATAAAAATAAAAAAAATGTTATAAAATAAAAACTTTAAAGTAAAGAAATCAAAGACAAGTAGAGAGAGAGAGAGAGAGAGATTTATTATTCAACTTCATATTCATGTACATAATGAACTGAAATCTCCTTTATTTATAGAAGAAAGGAAGCTGCTGTGTAAGCTGCTACTACAAGCTGCTTGTAAGTTGTTTGTAAGCTGCTATTACAAGCTGCTGTGTAAGCTGCTACTGCAACCTATTGTGTCAAGCTTCTTGTAAGTTACTTGTAAGCTGCTACTGTACCAAATATAGATAATCTTCTGTCGGGGGTAATATTTATCCATAACGGAGTACCGAAATGATAAGCTTCTTCAAGAAGCTTATTTACAACGAAGTACTAAATGAACATCCATAATATATATATATATATATATATATATATATATATATATATATATATATATATATTTATAACACTCCCTCTTGGATGTTCAATAAAAGATAATACGCCTCATTAAAACCTTACTAGGAAAAACCCTGTGGGAAAAAAATCCTAGTGAAGGAAAAAGAGTACACATATTTAGTAATACACATTGCTAGGTACCTCATTAAAAACCTTATAAGGAAAATCCGTAGGAAAAAACCTTAGTAAGGAAAAAAGAGTGCATCGCGTATTTTACTCCCCTGATGAAAACTTTGTTTTAAATATTTGAGTCTCCGCATTCCAATCTTGTATACCATCTTCTCAAAAAGTTGAGTTTGTAGAGAATATTATCCACCATTATTTCATATCGATTTAAATTAATCTCATCAAACCAAGAAGTTGCTACAAGTTATTTCATTGAGTTCCTTGCAACTTGTCTGCATCAGCTGCTTGTAGAAAACTTCAATGGAGTACTAAATAGATAATCTTTTTCAGGAAGATTATCTACAACGGAGTAATAAATGGACATCCACAATAATATTTTCATTACACTCCCCTTTGGATGTTTATTATTATGTGACTCATTAAAACCTTACTAGAAAAAACCCCGTGGGAAAAAATCCTAGTCAAGGAAAAAGAGTACACTAATAATATACATTGCAAGTTGACTCATTAAAAACCTTACCAGGAAAAACCCAGTGGGAAAATAACCCGATCAAGAGAAAAAGAGTACAGTGCAGAGACTTGGGTATATCTGGACCAAGGAGTTCATCATTCTCTTCTGGAGGTAAGAACAGATCCTTAATCCGTGTAGGAGAAGAACTATATCTTGCTAGTAAATTAACAGAAAATGCTAAGTCAGGCCTTGTAGCATTAGCAAGATACATTATTGCACCAATTGCACTGAGATACGGTACTTCGGGACCAAGGAGTTCCTCATCCTCTTCTGGAGGTCGGAACAAATCCTTATCCACTTCAAGTGATCGAACAACTATTGATGTACTCAATGGGTGCGCTTTGTCCATGTAAAAGCGTTTTAAGACCCTTGCTGTATAGGCAAATTAATGGATAAAGATCCCGTTTGCTAAATGTTCAATTTGCAGACCAAGACAAAGTTTTGTCTTCCTAAGATCTTTCATCTCAAATTATTTCTTAAGATATTCAATTGCCTTTTGGAGCTCTTCTGGAGTTCCAACAAAATTTATGTCATCAACATAAACAGCAAGTATAACAAATTCTGAATCCATTTTCTTTATAAAAACACATGGACAAATAACATCATTTATGTAACTTTCTTTCAGTAAATATTCACTGAGGCGATAATACTACATACGCCCAGATTGCTTTAACCATACAAAGATTTTTGTAATCTGATTGAGTACATTTCCTGAGATTTTGAATATGCTTCAAGCATTTTAAATCATTCAGGGATCTTTATAGAGATTTAATCAAATGAGTCACATAGGTTATGACTCGCATTTAAATGGCATGACATCTTCAGGTGTCTGGACTACTGGTCTGATGCTCACAATATTTCATAGTATTGTGCACTATATTGTATCAAATATATCGTCGATGATCATTTTGTATCGGTTCGCAAGAGACATAACTTGTTGAGATCTCATCACTTTCTTTATATTCAGGTACCTGAACTTCTTCTGGAGTTTCATGAAATGTTATGTTGTGGGCTCTTCTAGAGCTCATTTCCTCATCATTATGATCATTTGATCATTAGCTCCTTATCATTTTACAAGGATTGTTACCTTTGGAACCGATTGGTCTACCACGCTTCATGCGTACAGTAAACTTTATCCTTCAGGTACTTTAAATTTTTAATATGAGCATTTGCAGCTGAAATATGATATTTGATTTTGTATCAGCAAATGCTTCTGGCATTTGACCTGAATTATCTTCTAAGTGAGGATCATATTAATGATAATTCGATTCATACAACATATTTTTCAGTTGTTTATTCCATCCTCCAAATATTAGAAAACTAACATATATTCGCAATCTTCTTTGGGAAACATATCTTTGTGCATTGTGGTAGAGAAATTAATCATATACCACTCATCAAAAGATAGTAAAAATATTTGGTTTCTGATCCTAAACCAATTGTGAGGGGAGGACTTATCATATATTGTTGGTCTGACGCATACAAGTGCTGCTATATGCAATTTAGAAAATCTTAGACCAACACATGAGCTTTGTTCTCATAAACAATGGTTTAGCCATTAATAGGAGGTATTCAATGCTAAACTGTGACGACCCGGTCAGTCGTCTCATGAGTACCGCTCCCTTTCCCCCATTTCAGCTTCTTTATGCTTCGTTATCTGTGTTTTATGTGATCGGGTTGATTAGTTCGAGTTCGGAAAGGATTTGGTAAGAAATGAGACACTTAGTCTCTTTTAAGAAGGCTTATGTTGGAAAAGTCAACCAGATGTTGACTTATGTGTTAGAAGGCTTGGAAGTGAGTTTTGATGGTTCGGTTAGCTTCGGGAGGTGATTTGTGACTTAAGAGCGCGATCAGAATGGGTTTTGGAGTTGTAGAGAAGATTTAGGCTTGAATTGGCGAAATTGATATTTTGGAAAATTCCGGTTGATAGGTGAGTTTTGATATAGGGATCGGAATGGAATTTTGAGAGTTGCAGTAGCTTCGTTGTGTCATTTGGAATGTGTGTGCAAAATTTCAGGTCATTCGGACAAGATTTGATAGGCCTTTTGATCGAAAGCATAATTTAAGAGTTCTCGAAGTTCTTAGGCTTGAATCCTATGTTAAATTCGTGATTTGATGTTGTTGTAAGCGTTCCAAAGTGTTGAACAAGTTTGAACGATATCATGGGATGTGTTGGTACAATTAGTTTGAAGTTTCGGGGATCCCGGGTAGGTTCCGGGATGTTTTAGGCCGAAAATCATAGCTGTACCAGGTCCAGGAGGGTTGCAGGACCCAGAACTCACCCACGTGGTCTGCACAAAATGAGTGCGCCCGCAGTGAGTGCTGTGTGTACCGCACAAAAGCAGCCGCGGCCGCGGTAGGCGTCGCGCGGACCGCACAAAAGTGGGCGCGGCCGCGGTGAAGAGCCTTCCCGCTGGTTCAATTTCGGAAGCTCATAGATTTTGTCCTACAAGGAAATTTGAGGCGATTCAAAACTGAAAATTGTAGCCCTTCGTGTCTAGTTTCCAGAAAGGTAAAGATATCACAATTTGGACATCTGTAGCAAAAGTTATGGCCAAAATACTAAAGCCTATTACTGAAGAGGAAGGCATGTGCGACCGCGGTTGTGTTTGCACGGACCGCACCGGCTTGCGCGGACCGCAGTCGATTTGGTGCGGCCCGCGGTAGCTGAAATCTGAGGGGTACCTATAAATACGAGGTTTTGGGTTTTATTTAATATTTTGACCTAGAGAGCTCAGATTTTGGCGATTTTTTGAAAGTTTTTCAAGAAATTCATCGATGTAAGTGATTTTAACTCAGATTTGGCTAGAATACATGAATCTATCACTGAATTCATCATTTAATTCGTGATTTAGGATGGAATTTGGGATGAAAACTGTGAAACCTTTCAAAAATGTAAAATGATGATTTGAAGGACCAAATGGTATCGGAATTGGATAATTTTGGTATGGTTAGACTCGTGAGAGTATGAGGATTCTGAAAATGTAAATTTTACCCGATTTTGAGACGTGGTCCCGGGGCTCGGGTTTTGCTAATTTCTGGATTTTTGATATTTTTCGAATGTTTTCGCTTGGGCTTTGTTCCCTTAGCATATTGTGACGTATTCGTTCTGATTTTGGATAGATTCGACGCGCGTGGAGTCCAATTCGAGGGGAAAAGGCATCACGAGCTAAAGAATTAGCCAGTTCGAGGTGAGTAATGGTTGTAAATGATGTCTTGAGGGTTTGAAACCCCGGATTGCACATCGTAGTGCTATATTGAGGCAAGATACGCACTGGATGATGAGCGTGGGGTCTTTCACTATTGGGGATTGTGACTTGGTCCATCCCGATTGATGATTTTACCAAATATTTGACTGAAATTCATTTGTTATCATCATGATTTGGGCTGGTTGCCATATTTGGGCTTCGTGCCAACTATTTGAACCCTTCAGGGATTTTTATCACTGTTTCCTCACTGCTTGACTTATTATTTGAACTCAGTCCTGTTGATATCTACTATTTTACAAATTCAGCCACTTTACTCAGATGTGAAACTTAAATGATATTTCTACATCATGTTTTGGGCTGAGAACTACTGTTTTACATAAGGGGCTTGTGATGATTTTTGGACTGAGTGAGGCCGAGGGCCATATGTGAGGATATGTTGAGTGATATGAGGCTGAGGGCCTGAGATACTTTATATGCCACGAGGTGGCTTGAGTGATGTGAGGCCGAGTGCCGAGTGATGATGCCATGAGGTGGCTTGATATAGCGCTTGGGCCGTAAGGGGCCCCTCCGGAGTCTGCACACCCATAGTGAGCGCGGGTACCCATTATTCTGAGTGATTGATGTTATGCCCGAGGGGCTGATATGAGTTATTGTGAGGTAGCCCGAGGGGCTGATACTATTCTGAGAGTGAGCCCGAGGGGCTGATACTGTTCTGAGCGATTGATACTGAGCCCGAGGGGCTGATACTGTGCTGAGAGGCAGCCCGAGGTGCTGATACTATGTTGAGCGATTGATACTGTGCCCGAGGAGCGGATTTCTACTTGTTATTTACCAGTTTTACTTGTTTCAAAAGGAATATCATTTGATTTCTTCACTGATTTACTGCTTTAAGTGATTTTTATTGCTTGATATGGAATTGCTTTGTGCCTTTACGTGTTTTCATACTTTCAGCCATTATTTATAATTATTACTCACTGAGTCGGAGTACTCACATTACTCTCTGCACCGTGTGTGCAGATTTAGGTATAGTAGAGTCTGCACCTGAGCGCTGATTCCGTCTAGGCTAGGCAGTGATTTGGAGTTACGAGGTAGCTGTTGACGTTCGCAGCCCCTTGTCTCTTTTATCCTCTATCATTTATGTTTTCTTCAGACTGTTGTATCGAATTCCATACTATGTAGACCTATAGCAGATTCTGTAGTAGCTCATGACTTGTGACACCCCGGTTTGGGCTGTGTCGGGATGGTTCTTGCGGTTGTTATCGTTAAATTCTGCAATTTATGAGTATTATATTATATGTTATTACTGTTTATGATGATTAACTATTTAAAATAGGTGTTCCATTTTGGTCTGGATGGCCTAGTCTTCACGAGAGGCGCCATCACGACCGGGTTCGAGGGTTGGGTCGTGACATAAACCAACTTGGATGTAAACCAGCATTATCAAGATGAACTGTCTTGATTTCATAATCTGAAAGTTTTGCTCTTAGTTGAGAAAAGCAATTTCAAATGTCAAACTGCAGGTTGACAATGAACACACATGTAACCATCTTATATATGCATCTATAAGTGGTTTACATGATAGGTGAATGAGCCCATATTCACCTTTTATATATTCCAGAATTCAAGGGTCTTATTCCCAACTTTAGCCAGTATAACCAATTTATTATGAGAACAAGCAGCACAAGAGAATTCTTGAAGAATCTTCTAGTTCTTCAGTATATGCTTATTTGAATTCTCAAATAGCTCATTTAAAAATGGCAAATAAAAACTTCAAGTTTATAATGACATGTGCTATCTCTTAGTAAACTTATGGTTTACTATGGCATAAACTTTTGCATTAGTAAACTTCTGATTTATTGTGATTGCTTTTGCATTAGTAAACTTCTGGTTTACTCTGATACATGATATAGTACAAAATTGAAGAATAAGGCGGGTAACTTCTCACATACATATTATTTTATCCCCTATGATTGTGGAAACATGAAGATTTTCAATCTTCCAATCATTTGTAGTCTTAATATGATAGTCATTTGTATTAGTAAACTTCAGGTTTACTCCAACATATGTTTTGACCATAATCATATAATATGAATGGCATATTTGTATATAAACTCTTCGAGAGCCTTCATATATTATCCACAATTTAATATTTATTAGACATTACTGGTGTCATGTGTCTTCTAGACAAACAGTTAGCTCTTCAGGAGTTGTTGATATATTTTGTACTATCAAATATTGCTCAGACACTTCTGGTATCAGAGAGAAAATCATAATAAAACATAAAGACAATTCTAAATTTATTAATATAAGAAATTAAGAATTTCAGTATTTTTACCACCAACTTTGTGACAAATATCTCCTTCAAGGAGAAACGCCATTAACATCTGAATATTTTATATCAAAGCGGCAACCACATAATCATTACATCCTTTAGGGAAAGATACATGAGTTGTTATTTCCTTCGGTGAACTCGATAACTAACCATAACATATTAATGTGGTTGTAATACAAAACATTCTACAAGAATGCCTTTTGCCTTAGAATGATATTTAATAAAATTATTCAAGGTATTTTACGTACAACGGGTACATGCGGCAATGATCTTTATGCCACAAAAATAAAATTTATATCCTTTGTTATTCTACCTCTTCAAGAGGTGAGTTGTGGTATTTCTTTATTCACTCTAGGGAATGAAAATGTGCTTCAAAAATAACTTTGAATAGCTTATTATTTTGTTTAAGCACAGAAAGACACAGTTTCATAATATTTTCCTTCTTCAGGAGATAATTTCAATTGTGTTACTTCTTCAGGAGCAAATTTAAAATACGAAATATTGAGTATATATTCCTTCAATCATATTACCTCTTTTGGAGGTGAATTGTAATATATTCACATCAAAAGCGCGTTCATATTTACGAGCTTTATTAATATTGTCACATTTACTTTAGGAATGGATTAATATTTATCAAAAGTTCTCATCCTTCAGGGAACGTAACATAATTATTTGAACGTGAATTAATCACACCAAATTGTGTGACGACTTAGAACCTCTTTTAAGATATTGCTACTTCAGGAGCAAATCGAGGCATGCAAGTAAAGTAGAGAAATTTTCTCTAACTTATCTTCAATTGTAACCGTAGAAAGCCTAAATTATCACTTCTGGTGGTTATAGGCATATACCACTTCTGGTGGTTAACAAAATTTAGTTACAATGCGATATAAACATAACCACTTCTGGTGGTTATATATTTCTTACAAACTCTGCTGGAGTTTAAGTGGATCTAACAATATTATCCACTTCATAATCCTTTATTAAGATAATTAGGATGAAGAAAATAAATACCAAAATAGGTACTGTATACGTAGCATATAACCAAGCAAACAATGATAAAGATATTAAATCAAATATAAGCAAAAGACTCAAGTTACTTTACACAAATTTGGCCACTCCAGACGTAAGTGATATCCACATCTCTACCACCAAGAAGAAAAGCTCACCACCTCAAGGATATAATCTGCCTTATGATGCTCGGAATGAACAAGATCTAACCACGGATGTAAGATCGTCGCCTTACATCAAAGATGAACACTGAAATAGAAATTAAATTTGAAGTAAGTGCTCAAAATGGTAGAGTCTCGTGTTGATAACGTATTATAAAATAAAAACTTTAAAGTAAAGAAATCGAAGACAAGTAGAGAGAGAGAGAGATTTATTATTCAACTTCAAATTCATGTACATAATGAACTGAAATCTCCTTTATTTATAGAAGAAAGGAAGTTGCTGTGTAAGCTGCTTGTAATATGCTACTGCAAGCTGTTGTGTAAGCTGCTACTGCAAGCTGCTGTGTAAGCTTCTTGTAAGTTGCTACTGTACCAGATATAGATAATCTTCTGTCGGAGGTAATATTTATCCATCACGGAGTACCGAAATGATAAGCTTCTTCAGGAATCTTATTTACAACGGAGTACTAAATGAACATTTATAATATAATATATATATATATATATATATATAACAAAAAACCATTTTTTGTATAGATAACGTAGTTACGCATATGTAGCGGCTATTTTTGCAAAATATGCAATTATAGTCTTAAAAATGCAAATGTAATTATAAAAAATATAATTAAAATATTTGAGCACTCATATGAACATAAATGATGAATTTAGATGATTAAATCACCATAAAATAATATGAGGTATAGTTTTGAACATTTATGTAATAAAAAATATAGAAATAAATGGATTTAGGGCCTTTAAAAATTGTAGAAAAATTATAAAAATACTTGTGCATGTTTGTAAATGCATGTACAATATTTTGAAAGTATGTATGCATACTTTTAAAATATATGAGGGAAAAATTGGGTATCAACAAACATGATCCAAAGCAATACCAAAACATCAATTCATACTATGGTTGGCATTACATCGAACATTTGCCACAGTTGATCGATTAAGGAAATATGGAATAACAGTAGCAAGTGATTGTGTACTCTGTGGAAAGAGTGTAGAGGAGTCAATGGAACATATGTTGTTTGTGTGTGATTATTCCAGAACAATATGGGCTACACTACCGTAGTGGTTAGAAGAAAAACATCACATTGGTAGCTGGGAAAAGGAGATTGAATGGATAAAAAGAAGAACTGCTAGCAAAGCTAGAGGTAAAATACTAATATTCCTATTCACAATGGTTGTCTACCATGTCTGGACAGAGAGAAATCAAAGAAGGTTCCAAGGAAAGATGTTGGCTTGCACTCAGAGGATTAAAGACATTGTGCTGGAGTTACACATCAAATGGCAGAGTGAAGCAAAGTGGCACAAAGAGCTGGAAAGACTGAAGAATTTTCCTAGTTAAAATGAGTTAAATGTAATTGTAATAGGAAATGTGATATCTGATTAGTCAGAAAGTTTTTTTATATAAGGTCTAGCCCTAGAGTCCAGTTGAGCTAGCGGATGTAAATACTTATACTTAGTTAACTAAAATTTCGACAATTTAATCAAAAAAAGTGGTAACCTTAAATATTTGGCCTTTATATAAGTACATGCATACCAAGTAGGGGCGTACAAAGGAAACCGATAAACCGCACCAATCCGATAATCCGAATCAAACCGAAAAAGAAACCCGACTATGGTTTGGTGTTGGAAAAAAAATTGACATAATTGGTTTGGTTTGGTTTGGTTTTAACTAAAGAAAGTCAAACTGAAACCAAACCAACCTGACATTACATATATAGAAATTATATATATATTTAATATATAAATATACTTATTGTGATGTAATTTATAAATATTTCTTAAAAAATTTCATAGTATTATCTTTTAAGGTATTATTTCAAGGTTGGACTTAGAACTTTTGAATGTTCCAATAAGTTTTATAGCCATTAATATTAGTAAATTAAATAATGCTAACAAAAGCCCAAACTAAAATCAAATTAATAGTAATGCTAACAAAAGACATTCAATTCAATATTATGACAGGGAATGTATTGAATATATATTTTTTGTTTTGCAATAATTTAGATAAAAATGCATAACCTATTTTTATTTTATTTTTAGCGTTTAGTCATGTAATTAATACTCCCTTATTAGTCTACTTATTTTAACATGACTTAGTACTTTAGTTTATATTTATTTTTATTATGGCTTTTTAATTAGCAATATTTATATTACATAATTTATTGTCTTTATTGTTGAGTATTTTAGGATAATGCCATGGACACATCTCATATTTTGTATTATTTTCTTGAAAAATACTTTATAAAGTTGTATCTTACTAGGATTAAAGAAATATTTTGAGCATAAGTTATATATTTTGTTCTACGAAGATTTTACCGGGAAAAAATCCGAGAAAACCCGAAAAACCCGAAAATTCGAGAAAACCCGGGATTGAAAATCCGAGTTTTATTGGTTTGGTTTGGTCTTTAGATTTAATAACCCGACACAATTGATTTGGTTTGATAATTATAAAATCCGAACCAACCCCACCTATGTACACCCCTAATACCAATTGCTTCATGAAGCTTGCATGTGAGAAATGTTCTCATGAACTTCATGGATGTCTAATTTTGCCTCCTTCGTTTGCAGAAAAATTAATTTGAATAATCGTTCATCCAATCGCTTATACTAAAAATAGTCAGAGAATATAAAATGAATATGATTTACGCATAATATATATATATATACATAAACCGACTAGAAAAAATAAATAATGAATCATGGCTATTCACGTAAAGATGGGAAATTCTACCCATATCCCTTCAACCAAGCCCATGATCTATCTGTAGATTGAGGCTTATGGGCTAATAAAGGCTTATTGGAGTTTGTCCATGTTTTGCCACAGCCCAAAGCTTGGTGCAGCTTCAACTTGATCTTATAGTACACCATTATATGCTCCATTAATCAAATTTGCACGATTCAATATTTAGAATTCACTAACTTTTCGTGTTCTCATTTTGTCATTGACATAATCTGCTGTAAGCCTTACTAAACATGATACTAAACATATTATTATTAGGATTGCTTTTGGTGCTTCTGCATACTATTTAACTTATGTATAAAAAATATCCATTTCTTTTAAAAGCACCATCTTTAGGCAAACACCGACAAATAAAGTGGGAGGGGCGTAATAATTTCATACAAGTACCTCTTTTTTCTTTGGAAAAACCATACAAATTAAGAGTGAGAACTGAGAAGATTTATTCCCTAATTTTTGTATTAAAATGTACTGTTAAAAATGGCTAACTAGTAGTTCTATTGAGCATAATTAACATACTTTGCAGGATTAGACACATGAAACACATATTACATACGTACCATAATAGAAAAGAACATCTAAAGTACGAAAACTCAATGACTCAACCCTTAAATGACTCCTTAAAAATATAGAAAAAATCTTAAATGGCTACATGTTATTCAAATTATATTTCTTAGTAACTTGATTACTTGAGATATTGTAGTATTTTTAGGTTAGGAGATTATATTACATTGAGGGGGTTGTGAAGGGGAAAATTGGTGGGGAGACTAATGATTCACAAGAAGCCAAGATATATGAGGATGAATGAAGTAAAAAACGATTAGGTGTTTAGTTTTTGGCCACATGAGTGATGTGCATGAATAATGACCAAATGAAGTACAGAGAGATGTGCAAGCAAATAATGCCACAAACAATTAATACAACTAACTTATTTTCACGATTTGACCCCTCAAATACCTCAAAAATCCAGCTGGGACTTTAATATCAATTGTACTTATATTCCATCAATCATTCTACCTACTTCAACACTTACGTTTACTGAACTTTTGTATCCTTTTATTTCTTTTCTATTAATTACAGGATATTTTTTTCGTTTTCCCTTTAGTGGAGAAATGATATACTATAGTTTTTGGGGAAGTACATGAAGTGAAAACTAGCATATACCCATATATCAAAAGGAAAACGTGTGTTACATTAGCATTTGTAAGTTCTCATCTATTTTTCTCAAAGTCTAAGCTAGCATTTGGCTATAAATTCCAAAATTTCATTAAAAAAAATCTTATTTTGGGTGAAGTTTGGTTTAAAAATGAAAACCCTATTTGGAAATCAAAAATAGATTTTATTTAACCCTTAAGTTCTAAAAACTATCAAAAATACCTAACAAACAAACTTGCTAATCTTGTACCACCTTCACCGATGTCATTCACTGTCATTATCACAATCCATAGTCCTAAATATAAACACGTTTGACACAAAATTATTATTTTTATAATGAACAATTATTGCACTATCCTAAAACCCTAACATGATATTTTAATATCAACTGTTAATAACACAATTATTAACTACTACAATTCGTCAAATTGTAATAATATTACAAGATCAATCATTCCAAACAAAAAAATGATAGTAACTAGCTAGTGGATGTTGGAGATGAAGGAAACTCATATTTGTCTATGGTGTTTGATAAAGAAAAGGGTTTGAGTTGAGTATAGGGTTTGAGTTGATTTAGGTTGTCTTTAAAAGACAACAACTTTGCCTTGTCTTATTCGCCCCAGTTCTAGATATGGGCTGCTCAACATTGGGCCTCCTCAACTCAGCTCACTTCAGTCTTTTGGGCCTCTTTATCCGTCTGCAATAGAAGAGAATAGAAGGGAATAGAAGAAAGACAACAACTGTAAATTTTATTCTTTGTTTGTTATAGACTAGCCAATATATTAAGAACACATAGGATAGTTAGTTATGCATAGATTAATTTCCTTTTGTATTTATATACAGTTTTTGTACAGTAAAAGATCAGTTGAATATACAGAAAAGGAAATTCTCCAAAATTGTTCTTCTATTTCATCATGGTATCAGAGCAAGTTTGATTTGCTTTAGATTCACACTACATCATTTTCCCTTTCTTTCTTCCTCACTATAATGGCGACTGAAAGTCAGCCCAACGATTTGTTGAGTTCATCTACTCCTGCTACTGGAGTTTCTATAGCTGCAGGATCTGTTGTTTCTGGTGCTGTTGATTCAGCACATCCTTATTACCTCCCTCCTTCAGATTATCCTGGTATGAGCCTTGTTTCTTCTATGTTTGATGGAAGAGGTTATGGAGATGGAGAAGAGCAGTAGTGATAGCTCTGTCTGCTAAGAACAAGCTAGGGTTCATTGATAGAACCCTAGTTGTTCCTGCTGTTGATTCAGGTCTTCAAAGAGCTTGGGCACGTTGCAATGATATGGTTCTTTCTTGGCTTCTCAACTCACTCTCCAAAGAAATAGCAGAAAGTGTGTTGTATTCACAAAGTGCAAAAGACCTTTGGGCTGACCTGGAAGATAGATTTGGTCAAACAAATGGAGCTAAACTCTTTCGGCTGCAAAAGGAGCTAAGTGCTGTGGTGCAAGGAAATTCTAGTGTTACAACTTATTTTACTAAGATGAAGAGCTTATGGGATGAGCTTGATGCTTTTAACACTTTTTCAGCTTGTGTGTATGATTGTGATTATGGAGCTAAAATAAAGAACCATAAAGCTCATCAAGATGAAAGGTTGTTACAATTTCTAATGGGTTTAAATGAGTGCTTCATAGGAGTAAGAAGTAACATTCTGTTATCTTCTCCGCTGCCCACTATTGGACAAGCATACTCCTTAGTGATCCAAGATTAAAAACAGAGGGAGATTCATGCAACTCCTGCTTATCCAGGAGACTGTGCTTCTTTTATTGCTGCTAATCAGCCAGGAGAGGGGAAGAGACACAATGAGCAGAGAAGTCAAAAGGGTATGAATGATTCTAAAAGGGTTTCAACCATTTGTGGCTACTGTAAAAAGCCAGGACATACTATTGACAAGTGTTATAGGATCCATGGTTTTCTAACAGACTTTAAATTTACAAGACAGAAGAAGTTCCAAGGTCCAATACAAGCCAACAATGCTCTTAATGCAGTTGATGAAAATGAACAGGCAATCAGTGTCAGAGAGAAAATCACTCACCCAAGAGAATGTAGCTCAGCTACTCCAGCTCCTTCAGCAAGTTAAGCTTGGACAACAAGTGGCAAGAACTTCCTCCGATGCTTATGCAAATACTAATTGTGCTGGTATACCTTCCTTCTTTAATTCTCCTCCCCGTTTCAATGAAATTAGTAGTCAGCCTTGGATATTAGACAGTGGAGCCTCAGAACATATGATCTAAAACAAGAAACTTTTCTGTGTCCTTAAACCTTTAATCAAGCCTAGAATTATTAACTTGCCAAATTCTCAAAAGGTTCTGGTAACTCACTATGGCTCAGACATTCTGTTTTCTAATCTAATACTTCTAAATGTTCTCTATATCCCATCATTCAAATATAATCTTTTATCTGTTCATAAGTTGTGTAAGCAGTTAAAACATCCACTCTTTTTTACTTCTTCTTCTTATTTTCTGCAGGGCCTTTCACTGAAGAGCCCTCTGGATATTGGTAAGGAGAAGTCAGGACTCTACATCCTTCAATCAAGGCCAACAACAGTCATTCCCAGTATTTTATCCAAGTCTAGAAATAGTTTTCTTTCTAGCAGGAAGCTTAATCTAGGACAATATGTACCTACTTTACATTCCTGTTTTAGTTCTATTTCCAATGTAAAAGATAAGCTATGGCAATATAGGTTAGACCATATGCCTTTCAGTAATATGAAAAACATTTATACTATTCCTACTTCTGTTTCATCAAAGTCTTATACTCCTTGTATTGTTTGTCCTATGGCAAGACAATCTAGACTCCCATTTCCCACAAGCAACATTACCTCAAAGCACATCTTTGAATTAATTCATATTGATACATGGAGCCCGTATAATAAACCTGCTTATGATGGCTTTAAGTATTTCCTAACTATTGTGGATGACTATAGTAGAGGTACATGGACCTACTTATTGAGCAACAAATCAAATGCTTTTTCAATATTAAAATCATTCTTGGCTATGGTAGAAAGACTGGTTCATACAAAAGTTAAGGCCATTAGATTAGATAATACCTTTGAGTTAGGAAGTAAGACTGCCCAGTTGGATTTTTTTCTTTCCCAAGGAATTATACATCAGACTACTTGTACTGCTTCTCCACAACAAAATGGAGTTGTGGAGAGAAAACACAAATATTTGTTGGAGACTTCTAGAGCTCTATTCTTTCAGTCTAATTTACCTATTTCTTTTTGGGATGATTGTCTTTTAACAGCAACTTACCTCATTAATAGGTTTCCCTCAAGGGTTCTTCATTTTAAAACACCTTATAAGGTTCTTTTTCATTCTAAACCAGATTACACAAAGTTAAAATGTTTTGGACGTCTATGTTTTGTCTCTACCCCTTCTATCTATAGAACAAAGTTTCAACCTAGGGCAATACCATATGTTTTTTTGGGATATCCACATGGTAAAAGAGGTTACAAAGTTCAGAACCTCAAAACTTTAAAACCTTTTATTTCCAAAGATGTTGTTTTTCATGAGGAAGTTTATCCTTTCTCTTCTAAACTACCTCAACACTCTCCAGATTCTTTTCTATCTCTCTCACCATTACCTAATTCCACCAGTAATGTTCTTGACTCAATCCCAACAGTACAACCCCTATCACCAGCTAATGAGAATGCAGCTCCCATCTCTCCTACATCCATCTCTCACCCCATATCTCCGTCTACCATACCTTTCTCTCCTATTCCTGCTCCCCCACTCACACCTTCCCAAATTCAGTATTCTCATGTCCCTACTGCCTCCCTTTCTCCTATTCCTACTACCTCACCTTCTACATTTAAACCTATGATAGGCAAGTTTATTAGAAAGTCATCTAGACCCCATAACCCTCCAGTCTATCTCAAAGATTACATTTGCAATGCTATTTAACTCACAGATGTTAGCACTGCTTGTTTTCTCTCACCTATTACACCTCCTAGTTTCCTTTCTCTGGGATTTCTACCTTAAATCAACATTTACTAAATTCCCTAACTAGTATTCAAGAACCTACCAATTATAGTCAAGCAGCATACCACCTAGGTTGGAAGGAAGCCATGACTAAGGAAATTGAAGCTCTTGAACAGAGTCAAACCTGGAAAGTAGTGGAACTACCCCCTAGTAGGAAAGCACTACCTTGCAAATAGGTGCATAAGGTGAAACAATATTCAGATGGTAGTATGGAAAGACTAAAGACTCGGCTAGTATAAGAGGTGATATTCAAAGGGAAGGAGTGGATTTTACTGAAACATTTTCACATGTGGTGAAAATGACTACAATTAGATGCATTCTTGCTACAGCTGTGAAGAAAGGTTGGGGAATCTACCAATTAGATTTTAACAACGCCTTTTTACATGGTAATCTTAATGAAGATGTTTATATGAAGTTCCTATTAGTTTTTCACCACCTTCTTTTACTCAAGTTTGTCGTTTGAAGAAATCACTTTATGGTTTACGTCAAGCTTCTTGTCAGTGGTATGCTAAGTTAATGGAAACTCTAAATTTTAAAGGGTATTCACACTCATTGAATGACTATTCTCTATTTTTTAAGAAGCTGGATTCCTCAATATCCATAGTTGCAGTATACGTGGATGACATTCTACTCACAAGAAATAATGCTGAAGAACTACATGCTTTAAAGATATTCTTAAATCAAGAGTTCAAAATCAAAGACTTAAGGACCTTACATTATTTTTTGGGCATGGAAGTACTACGAGAATCTTCAGGTCTGATCCTGTCCCAGCGTAAATTTGCCCTGGATCTTCTCACTGAGTTTGATGTCTTGCACAAAGCTCCTGTTTCCTCCCCACTTGATCCAACTATCAAACTCTTGGCCAACACAGGTGATCCTCTTCCTGATCTGACCTTGTATTGTCATTTGTTGGGTAAGCTAAACTACTTAACCCATACAAGGCCGACTCTTTCTTTTACGGTGCAACACCTCAGTCAATATATGCAGGATCCCCGACAACCTCACATGCCTGCGACTCTTCGTGTTCTTCGATATTTTCTCAAGGACCCTGGTCTTGGATTGTTTATATCTTCATCACCCTCTTTTCAATTGCTCGCCTTTTGTGATTCCGACTAGGGTACTTGTCCTGAATCTCGTAAATCTGTTAGTGGCTTTTACATTTCCCTTGGAGGGTCTCCCGTATCCTGGAAGTCCAAGAAACAGACTTCCATCGCCCTCAACTCTACTGAAGCTGAGTATCGCTCGATGAGGCGAGTAGTTGCCGAGCTCACATGGCTTGTGCGTCTTTATAAGGGCCTAGATATTCCAATTTCTCTTCCTGTTCCTTTGTACTCCGATAGTCAAGCAGCAATCCACATCGCAAAGAACCCCGTGCTTCATGAGAGAATGAAATATGTGGAAATCGATTGTCACTTTGTTCGTCAATAATTTCTCGCCGGTCTAATTTCTCTGTCCTTTGTTCGATCCTCTTCTCAGTTGGCAAATCTATTCACAAAGTCTCTCACAGGACCGCTTCACCATAGACTTTTGGGCAAGTTGGGTGTTCTTGAGTCCTCTTCCAACTTGAAGAGGGGTGTTGGAGATGAAGGAATCTCAGATTCGTCTATGGTGTTTGATAAAGAAAAGAGTTTGAGTTGAGTATAGGGTTTGATATAATTTAGGTTGTCTGTAAAAGACAACAACTTTGCCTTGTTTTATTCGCCTCAGTTCCAGATATGGGCTGCTCAATATTGGGCCTCCTCAACTCAGCTCACTTCAGTTATTGGGCCTCTTTATCCTTCTGCCCAATATCAAGCCCAATAGAAGAGAATAGAAGGGAATAGAAGAAAGACAACAGCTGTAAAATTTATTCTTTGTTTGTTATAGACTAGCCAATACAATAAGGATACATATGATAGTTAGTTATGCAGAGATTCTTTTCCTTTTGTATTTATACATAGTCCTTGTACAATAAAAGATTAGTTGAATATACAGAAAAGGAAAATTCTCCAAAATTGTTCTTCTATTTCATTAGTGGATTAGTTGGGTCATAATAGATGGTGCGATTTTTTTATAAAATAAAAAAGTTTGGGGTAATTCTTGAAATTGTTAAAAAATTCAAAAGTAATATTTTGAGCCAAAAACGGGTGTAGAGCTAGTTTTGAGATTTGAAAATTTTTGTTTCAAGATATGGATAAAATTTATAAACAAACAAATTTTGCTAAAAAAGATTTTGAAAAAAAAACTTAGCAAAATTTATGGTCAACACAGGTCTTCCTCTGGTTGAAAAATTAACAAGCCATTGGCACACTTCTTTGGGGAGTAAATTTTATGGGTGGTTATTCTGCTTTGTGTTCATTACCCAAAAGTCACTTTTTTTTTGTTACTTAAAAGTCATTCAACTTTGTGTTCATTACTTAAAAGTTATTTTTTTCCTTTGTTACACAAAAATTATTTTACCTTGCTCTAATTATCACAAAAATCACCTTGTATAAATTTTATAATACTTTTACTTGAAAAGTCTATTATGCCCTTGACATTATATAAATTCTCCCATTTATGTAATACCTTCTATATTATATACTACATAATATATTTTTACCTAGGTATTTTATCTATAATTAAAATAACTTAATATTATTTTATTTATTATTTTTTATAATATATTTGTACATTTAATTTTTCCTTAATGTTAATTTTCAAGATATATTTATTAAATTTGTCAATAATATTACTTTGAATAAATCTCAAGTCAACATTATTAACCACGCCTAATTAAATATTTGTAGTAATATTTATAAAATCAAAGCTAACAGGTTTTTCAGCCAAGCCATATTCATTAAACCAATCAATAAAATACCCACATTTAGCATACTGACACATCAAATTAACACTTTCACAAAGATAATATTAATAGATAAAGCATTTAAAAACTTAGTATTAAACACAAATATTTTTTTATTTTTAATTTTTTTTACTAACTATAAAAAACTATCATTTGTTAAACAACTATGTTTTTTTATTATTTCAAGTAAATATTTTTGTCGTTTTTATTATTACTTATGTTTGAATATGATTAAACAAATTTAGTGCCATGAAAAATTAAAAACATGAATATATTATAAAAATAATAAATAAAGTTATATAAAGTTATTAATTATAAATTAAATACTTAGATTAAAATATATTATATAATATACAATATAGAAGATATTACATTTTTTTTGGTAACTAAACAATTTTATTTATCAAGTAATATTTACATATTTGATTCTCTTCATAGCTTGATCTGGACATAAGTCCCAAATTCAGCCATCTCTTCCTTTCCCGCTAATCCTATCTATTCATAACTATCTTTTTACATATCTATATGAACAATATGATAGTAGTTTAGCTCTAGTATCCTTCTCTTCAAACGTTGCTTCAAATTTCCTCGACAATGTATTTTCTGTGTTAACAGTCGAGTAATTGTTTCAGCATTCCTCTGTGTTGCCTGAAAGATTCGTGCATTCCTCTCTTGCCACATATAGTATATGCTTCCAGCTAGTGTCATCCTATAAATTTCAGCATTGGAACTTCTGCCCTTACAATATTGTTCAGCCTATTTCAATTCTTGATCCCACATCATCACCTGTCTATGAACCCGCTGCCATTCCAGCATTGCTGCCCATATTTGTATTGAAAATGGACACTTGAAGAATAGGTGATCAATAGTTTCTTCTTCTGTGTGACACAGTGGCCAGGTAGCATCTTCTACGTAGCCCCATCAAATAGACCTTTCAGGTGAAAGTTTTATAAAATATTTTCAAAGTAACTATTGTAATAACTAGAGCCTAGTAAAATGATTTTTGTGTAACAAAAAAAAGTAATTTTTAGATAATTAATACAAAATTAAATGACTTTTATGTAACAAATAAAAGAAAAATGACTTTTGGATAATGAACCCAAAGCTTAATGACCACCATAATATTTATTCCTTATTTGGATGCAAAAAGAAGTGTCAACACATTATTTGCTAAGGAACTGTTGAGCAAACTCCAAACATTGTACGGTAAGCGTATTACAATACACAATCGAGCAGGGGCAGATCTACCTTATAGGATCGCGGTGGTACGCCACCCGCTTGCTGCGACAAAAATTCTAAATAAATCTGTTGATTTCTATGAAAAATGAGTTATACATAAAAAATGGCACCCCGATTCCAGAAACTCCATGTGGGTGCCATGGTTCGACGTTGGTTTTGAAGTCTCTCATTAACCGTACGTGTCTGGGCCCACTTCCATGCAACAACACTTGTCCGTTTCTTTTGTTTTAAAATCTTTTTCGTACTTGTTAACCCTAGATTTTCTTTATTCTCTACTAGGCCTTGAGTCCTCATCTCTTATTCCTTTTCTTTTCCTCCTCTTTTATTTTAGGAATTTTTACCTCCTATAGCAAAGGTTAACACTTTATTTATTTTAAATAAATACCATTAAAAAAATTATATTCTATAGATACCTTTTAATGTTTATAACAAAATATCTAATTTTGGTTATCTCCTACCCCTAAGCCACTAAATACGAATTCAGTTACACTATTTTCTTTCTCTCTCTAATTTGATACATGCCATTCTCTTCCCCCATTCCCTGAAAATACAACTGAGGGCTCCGCTCTCCGCCACTCTTATGGCTTACGCCGCTACCGCCTGGACTCGCCGGTTCCGCATCCTTCGCTCTATCGGAGCCCTAACTAACTCATAAAGTTTCTCTTTCTGGCAGAAGTGAGTTTTTTGGGAAAAGCTCAGATTTTTTTGCTGCAATAGCAGATTCTTTATTGTGTTGTGAAAAGGGTTCGTGCTGTCTCTGTTCACAAGAGAACAAAGGCACTTGATTGAATACAAAGGGTAAGAAGAACCTTGATTTTCTGTTACAAAGGGCACTTGATTGAATACGAAGGGCCTTTTTGGTGAGATTCAGGGTTTTGCTCAACGACGGATTCGCCGGAAATTAAGGTTATGTTATTGAACAAAGACGACAGAGTTTGGGGCTGAGCAACTTGATTTTCTGTTAATATATTTTAATGTATTTTCAACGTATCACGTTGTATTTACATGTATTTCATTGTATTCATTGTCTTTCCTTTCATTGTAATTCAATGTATCTCGCTGTATTCCATGTATTTTTATTGTATTTACTATTTTTTCTATTTTATTTCAATGTATCCCGTTGTATTCTATGTATTTCATTGTATTCACTGTCTCGTTATATGCCATGAATGTATTCATATGTTTTTTAATTAATATAATTTCTCGGAAGATTGTTATGTTTTTGGGGTATTTTTCGGTTGAGAATCTTTTTTATACAAGGAAATACAATTTTGTGTGTTATAATTGAGTTTGTTGAGTTATATTAGGAGCCTATTGTTAATTGATTCACTTTCCATTAAAAAACAGTGTAATCCCCTATTTCACGCCGTGAATACAGTCGAATACAATAATCTGTCCAGCTGTAATACCATGTTTCACGCCATGAATACAGTCGAATACACTTGAATACAACAACTGATTAGCTGGATTTCCCTGATTCACGCCTATTTTTGCTATTGTATTCATGAATACAGTAGCTTAAATATATCTAATACATCTTATAACAACAGAAAACGTATCTACAATCCGTAATATAGCAAATGGTATCTATAGATAGCTAATTACCACTAAAAGATAGTGCTTTATGAAAATTTCTTTTCATTTTACCCTTTTTCCTTCATGTTATTTGCTACTAAATCCTCCATCTTCTTTCTTCTTCTTCTTTATTTTTTTTAAAAAATTTCTTTACATTAACCTATATTGTTTTTCCTATAATTATATTATTTCAAAAGCAATTTCTTTCGATGCATAATTTTAAAATTCTAAGTAATATATAGTTTCTCTTTTTAGTGATATAATATTAGTAATTTATATATTGGAGTATAATTGAACATTATCATTTGTTAATTTTTGAAAAAAAGTCCTGATTAAAAAAAGTTTTAAGTTGATTCTCATAGATCGATAATTTTATAATTTTGGCTTTGAAAATAATTGTGATATAACTCAATAATTAAATTAAAAAAATTAATCCAAGAATAATAATCAATTATTCAAATCAAACAAAAATTATATACTAGTAATTAAGCTACTCTTTAAGAAAGCTTCTACGTGGAGGCGTACTTTCATAAAATAATTTTTTGGTAATTTTATCCTAGAAAATAATAAACCAAATGTAGAAATTGAACTAAAATCAAACTTCTTTGCCTTTTTTTAAATAAAAGACCTAATTGGATTAACCAAAAATTAACTGAATCATCCATTCTTCTTATTCGGTTTTGTGGTTATATATATATATATATATTATGACACCCATAACTTTCAAATCCTGAATCCGACTTTATAATTGAGTACTTAAAAAATAAACCTCACAAAATTAAGCTTTGCCTCGAAGCATTTTGCAAGTGCCCCATGCCGAGGAGAGCCTCAAGAAAATCCCCCCCTCCCCCTCTCCCCACAAAAAAAAAAACTGTTAAAATATTAATTGCAGGACTATATATTTAGACATTTTTCTTTATGAAAATAGGCACCACCTTATTTCGTCACAATTCCTGTCTTTGGCATAATCTTCAGACTTCTATGATCTATCCCATTCGGACTGTATTGCGAAGTTATAGCCAACAACAGTCGATGGAATTAAAGAAATTAATTAATCTATCTCCATTCTTCCCCTATCTCAAATTCATTTTATCTTTATTTCAGATTTCTACCACTTAAATATTTGTTTTAATTTTGTTAAACAGCTATACAACTGAAAAAACAGAGCTAAATAGTGTGCATTCCAAACTTCACCTCCAGTTCTAGTTTGCAGAAACCAAATAAATTTTTTTCTTTTTTGGAAAAAAATGCAGACAAATTTATCCTAAGAAGTCTCCTTTTGTTATCCAATTTTACAGACCACACAAAAATAACAATATGGGATCTGCAACTTGAAAAAATTACTTTTTTTTCTTTCTTTAAACTCAACTCATATTATATCATTCATTATGAATTAATAAGTTTTACCTTAGCTGCAAATCGATTACAATTTTTCTTTATTCGAGTTTGGGACCGATAATGTAAGCAAACTCATATATATATATATATATGGCTCGTTTAGCTATAAAAAATATCACTTCTTTCCAATTTTTTACTTTTTTTTTTCGAATAAGTGTTTGGCCATGAAAACTCCAAATCCAACTTGAAGTTGAATTCCGAAATTTTTCAAAATTTGAAAAATTCCCCCAAAAAATTATTTTCATATTTTTATGTCAAATCACTCATAAAAACTCAAAAACAACTCTAATATGTATTCATGTCCAAATACAACTTTAATTTTTAGATATTATTTTTAACTTGAAAAAATAATTTATTTTTTTCTGAAATTTTATAATTCTACCCACCAAGTCTCTAGAGACCACAGCCACATTTAAGAAAACTCCAATACCGTATGGGTAATGTGTACTTTTATAATTTTTCTTCAAAGGGTACGTGTACTTCAATGGAGATTCATACAAACACCCAAGATTGTGTCAACATCAATCTGAAGTCGTAGCCACTGACGGACTCCGTTTGTCGTTACGTGCCTCTTTGGCGTTCCCCCGACGCTCCTTAGCTTTTGTCCCTATGGACTCCGTTCCCTCACTCTTTTTGTCTTTTTCCATCCATTTATGGCAATAAACTAACACTTTCAGGGCCAAACTCATAAATACCCCATACTTTAAGTCCTCCCCCCAAAACCATTGCAATTGCTAAATATTAGTATGCGGGTCCCACAACTTACCCCCAAAAAGTTTTTTACCCTTTTAGCCCCTCCAATTTGTCGTCTATCTATTCGAAGCCCTCTATCACCCTCCGTACTTTAGCATCGAACTATTACTCCGTGCTATTTTGCGCCGGAATCCTTATCCTTCACCCCCTCCAATTCTCTCACCTCATCTCCACTGGTCATTTTCTCGCAGATAGTAAGCTACTACCCATTTCTCTCTTCTTGTTGTTTGGCATACATTAATGAGCTGAGGGGAAGAGTTTTTAGAGAGTGGGAGATGAAAATATTATCGAAGTTCTTTTGCTTTTTCATGGAAATGTAATCTGTTTGTTTCTCAAGTTTGGTGTTTTTCAAAATTGGTTTTATTTTTCTTGGTTTTTTGTAATCTGTTTTCTTTTTCCCAACATCAAAAGGAGCAGCTTTTTCTATGGCAAGAAATAATGAAGCTCCTGCCAACGAGTCCAAGAATGAATCTAAGGTAAATATAATTCTTTTCTCTAATGATCAAATTTGTTGTGTTGATTTAAGGGTTTTTTTTTCAAGATTTTGGTTTCTACGTTATGGTTTGAATTTAGCTTGGAGTGATCTTGAGTTGGTTTTGTAATGAAGATTTGGAGGGGTAGGGTTATGTTTATCTTGGAACTTGTATTTTTGAAAGGTTGTACTTGCTAAAATATTGGTTCTTTGCTGCTATATTTGGTCTATCAGTGCTCTGTACCCCATAAATATGCTTGTTTTTATAGGAAAATGAGTGTCCTTTTGTGTAGATTTTCAGTCTGTATACCTTGGTAGTGTGGGTCTGGAGTTGCTCTAATTGTTCTGCTAAAAAATTTCCATTTTGTATAATGGGCCTGAATCATTTTAGCTATTCCTCTTTTAGTATGCTGCAGTGTCATAGTATTTATGCTAAATATCATGATATATGTGCATAATAAATGGATAGCTTTAGTTGGGCACATCATCCTTGAATAGGACATTGTAGTGTTATTTACAATTGTGTTGTAAGTGTTAGATGTAAATTGAGAATATTGTTATACATAGTGCAGGTTATCATCACTTCAAAATCGTACAATTTCTCAACTTTCACCTCTGTTTTCTTATAGAGGGTGGTTCCACTCAATACATGGATCCTAATTTCCAACTTCAAGTTAGCTTACAATCTTCTTCGTCGCCCTGATGGGACTTTCAACCGTCACTTGGCAGAGTTCCTTGACCGTAAGGTCCCAGCCAATGCAAATCCAGTTGATGGAGTTTTCTCTTTTGATGTTGTCATTGATCGTGAAATAGGCCTACTCAGCCGTGTCTATCGTCCATCTTTTGAAGATGGAGCTTCGCCGAGCATAATTGAACTTGAAAAGCCTGTGACTGCTGATGTTGTACCCGTCATAATTTTCTTCCATGGTGGAAGTTTCGCACACTCTTCTTTCAATAGTGCTATCTATGACACGCTATGTCGACGCCTTGTTGGTAATTGCAAAGCAGTTGTTGTGTCAGTTAACTACAGGCGAGCACCCGAAAATCGTTATCCTTGTGCTTATGATGATGGATGGACTGCTCTTGAGTGGGTTAATTCAAGGCAATGGTTGCAGAGCAGAAAAGACTCGAAGGTTCACATATACTTAGCTGGAGATAGCTCTGGTGGTAATATTGTTCATAATGTGGCTTTCAGGGCAGTAGAATCCGACGTACAAGTGTTGGGAAATATACTGCTAAACCCTATGTTTGGCGGACAAGAGAGAACTGAATCGGAGAAGCGGTTAGATGGCAAATATTTCGTCACACTTCAAGACCGAGACTGGTATTGGAGAGCTTATCTTCCTGAAGGTTCAGACCGGGACCATCCTGCATGCAACCCGTTTGGTCCAAATGGTATAAACCTCAATGGAGTTAAGTTCCCTAAGAATCTTGTTGTTGTAGCAGGGTTGGATCTTGTTCAGGATTGGCAGTTGGCCTATGCAGATGGGCTCAAGAAGGCTGGACAAAATGTTAAACTGATATATTTGGAGAAGGCAACAATAGGGTTCTACTTGTTGCCAAATAATGAACACTTCTATACTGTCATGGACGAAATAAGTAACTTTGTGAATTCTGACTCTTAGTAGATTTAACCTTGATAAAAGTAGGATGCTTGAAGACGCTTGATGTTTTGTTGAAGTTAGTACCTAGCCTGTCAACCGTTTGAAAGATCGTATAGCATTAGCAATTAAAGGTCATGCTATTGCTTGGATTCTGCTCCAGTGGCTGGGTTGGTTGTTGGAAGCAGAAAAACCTCAATCATGTAGCTGGATCTGTGCTATATTTATTCCAGGTACCAAAAGTGTCTGGATATTGTTTGTATATTCTAATAGATGCGCCAGTGGTTATGGTCATCTTGTCTTCGGCTAGCAGATATGCTGATTTACAGTTTAACATTTCCCACGTTAGCCTCCGTAGTAGAGGGGGTAAGTCTTGCTAATGTTATATAGGAGATCATACTACTCTGCTTCATGGATGAACATCTTAAATCATGAAGTTGTATAATAACTGGAATTATATAGAACTATGTTTGCTTTCTTACACGCGTTATCATGGTCTGTGTTCGTATCACCCCTTGGTTTATTTTCTTTTCTAATTTTCCTTTGTCACTTCCTTGACCTTGAACATGTACATCCTTAGAACACTTCCTCCCCTTAGAAGATGTGTTTTTAGGTACTGTTTCTTTTCTTCAGGATGCACAATATGAACATATCCAACATGTGTAATTCAACATATCTCACTGTTATAGTCGGAATGGTTTCTAAACAGGGGCGGATTTAGGGGGGTGGAACCCTCTTCGCCGAAAAATTACACCATGTATATAAGGCAAAATCTGTTTTTTACCGCTATATCTTATGTTTTGAATCCCCTTAACACAGGCCAAAAGCATAACTCAATGGTCTAGGGTGTTCAAAACCTTCTTGCGGTCACTAGTTCAATTCCCACTAGCCACAATCTCTACTAATTTTTTTAACTTTTTTGTTTGAACTCCCTTAGCGGAAATTCTGCATCCGCCAGTGTTTCTAGGTATTTATAGTTCTCTTGCACATGGAATATCCAATGAGGTCTTTCTATATTTTGCAATAATGAAATTTGGCATTGTTGGAGGTGGTAAAAATAGCAGTACACATGAGGTGATTTTCTGTTGACTAGTAGCCAGCTTGAAAGTGTTACGGTGGAAGGTAGTAGGTATCTCGTGAAATAATTGAGGTTTCGGTAAGCTGGCTCGGACACTATTGCTATAAAAGGAAAGGCTTAAATGCAGGTGTAACTGTTAGAACACTGGTGATTTTGGAATATAGACAAAGAACCAGTCTGTTTTTGCTAAATTCAATTGTCTTTGGTTAGCATATGAATCTAGTCCCATAGTGTCAAATTGGTGAAAGTTTCACTGGCAAGATTGTTTCTTTGCCCCCCTTACCCTTTCCATTCTACGCCAATTCTTTCTTCATATTTACAAGAAAGAGTTGCTGAATATGGCTCAAGATTTGGCACTTTCGTTGCTAGGTTATAGACACATATTTTGGAAATACGGATACTTGCAAATATAGAGATAATGACTTGTGTGGACTTGTGGCGATTGCTATTTGGATGTACTAAAAGGATCCTCCAATTACAAAATCCAAATTTGTTTTTTTCTTTACGTTAGGGAGTTTTTTTTTTTTTTTGGGGTTTGGAGGAGGGGGGGGGGGGGAGGTGGTCGTGTATTTGAGCCAGCCAGGATGTGACATCTGTTTAAGATTTACTGTCCTATTTTATGCGACAATTCTTTTATTTGAAAACTATTTAAAATTAACCTTCGAGCTTTATCTTTATGGAGATGACTTGTTTGGACCTGCTTTATAGAAGTTTATAAAATGTCATTCCTTTATTTAGGAGAGATGAAATAAAAAAAAATATGTGGAGTTCTTACCATTTCGTTATTTGTTACTTAACATAAATTTGCCATTAACTTATGTGTCGATATTCTTTTTTTTTTTCTTCTTTCTCAAATTTCGTGTGTAATCATATAATTTTACGTCAAATGGCATGGAGTAGTTGTTTTGTCTATTTTTGTGGGTCATGAGCTTGCATTTGGTAAATGTGAATTAAGTGAAAATTACTTGTAAGAATGGAAGTCATTGTCATGGAATAAATGGTGTCTAATCATGGAAAATGACCAGTAAATTTGAGTGCTTTATTGGCTTTAGTTGAAAAAACAGGTGTCAAGGGAACAATGTTCGAACTATAGAAATGATTCATCAAGGTTGTAATGGGAAGGAAAAAGCAGAATTCGTTACTCTGCAGTATTCCTGTTTGGGATACAATAATGACCAAGTTCTTAGTGCTTATTACTACAATAGTTGTTACTAATACCAGGTTTTTGTTTATATTAACCTTGAACAAGAAACTAAGAGAGACATGTCAAGAAATCGTAGGGTATATATTACTTTAGTCCCTACGATAATGATAATAAAACTCAAAAGTACATTGATCTTCGCAAGAGCATTCACAAGAGCAATAAGAATTTGTTTGCATTTTTTTCAATGAGAAATCAATATGTGAAATTACAGTGTAGTACTTCCCTTTCTTGTGTATTTTCGCAAATATACCAACTACAAAAAAAAAAAAAAGAATCTCTTCCCCCACAAATTTGTTGTTTACAATGGGTAAATGACACATGGTGACAATACATGAGAGGAATTGACAATTTTTTAGCCTTATATTAGGTTTTGGCAAAGGCCAACTCCAAACAATTGGCATTATATAGTCAAATCCTAAAACCCCTGTTTTATTATTTATTCCTTATTTTGTATATACAAAGAAGGAAAATAAAGTTGTGATATTACAAAAAAAATAAAACAAATTTTTAATATATATTTTGATATACACATTAGTGTTATGATATACACTTATTGGCTACCTCATACCAATATCTATAATTGGAGTTTTTTCTTCTAATTATGTAAGTACGTTATCCCGTTTGCAATCGTAAAAATTGCACAGAGCGCCCTAAAGCTGTAGCCGCTTTGTCTTTCTGTTTGCACCCGTACCCTTTTTTTTGTTAAAAGCCTTTTAAAAAGACTATTTTGCCCTTCTTCATTAAAAGACTACTTTCTCTCCAAGTATACGCTAGTCCTTTACTGTCTTTGTCTCTCTCTCTCTCGTTATTCGCGTTTTTTGATTTGTTCTTTTCTGAAATCAAAGGGTTTTCGTTGTTGTTTTGATTTTTCAACTGCTATTTGTCGTTGTTCCCATATTACGATTTAATCACAGGTACATTGCATTAATTTTTTGGGTTTTATTTTACGATTTTCTGTGTTTTTTTTTCTTTTTCTGGTTTTGGTTTTGATAGTCATGTATTTATGATTAAATAGTTTCTTAGTGTTTAGTTTGATAAGTGCATTAGTTTTACTTTTACGATTGTGTTTTTAGGTTTTTTGAACGAGTTTTTATGATGTTGATGAAAATTCTATAAATTCTTCAGTGATTAGACGTCCAAATTTTAAAAAATTTTGAGAGTTAAATAGATGATACTATTAAAGCGATGATACCTTAGATAAAAGCTGAAGTTTTTTTTCCCCATGTTTTGTCATTATTTTTGGATTTGAATTTGTGTTTTGTTTTTTGTAAAAACTACAACATGGGGCTGAATGTTTTGTGTTTTGTAACTGGTGAGCTGAAGTTTTTGTGTTTTGTTACTGGTGAACTTCAGCTCTAGAGTTGAAGGTTTTGTTTTTGTAGCTGTCGAACTTCAACTCTAGAGCTGAAGTTTCTATTTTTGTAACTGGCGAACTTAAGCTTTAGAGCTGAAGTTTTGTTTTGTAACTGTCGAACTTTAGCCTTCTTAGAGATTGAAGTTTTAACTGATCTTTTTGATAATGTCCTGATGTTATTTTTTGTATGTTTTACTTATTTTGAACAGATGGCACCTAAAGCACCTAAAGATCCTAATGTAGCTAAAGTACGCAAAGCAGCTAATGCACCTAAAGCACCTAGACTACCTGTAATACCTCCAGGTCCTTATGTCTGTGCTCCTCCACCTACAAGACCAGGTTAAAGATATTTTAAATTTCGAGATTGGTTTAACTCTAAGGGTTACTGGAAGGGGAACCACGATTTGAAGAAATTAATTGCAACTTTCTTGACTCCTACACAACGGGATAAGCTTCATAATGGTACATTTCGATACATTATGGCTATGGAGAATTTCAAATGCAGCATGAAGTTGGTTCATTGTCTGTGTCTCTCTCGAATATTCACGAGTGATCGAGACTCAATTAGTTTCAAGATTTTTGGCCATGATGTTTCCTTCACCCTTGAAGACTTTCACATTATGTGTGGTTTGCGGATCACAACACATAATGTTGAAAAACCAATTAATCAAGAGAGCAATATTCTGAAGCGCTATTTTGGTAAGTCCAAGGGTGTGACTTTGAAGGATATTCGAGATTTTATGACTCGGAATGAAATTCCAAAGAATGCTATGAATCACATACACGTATGCGAGAGCGATGATGATGCTGTAAAGCTTATGGAAATTCTTGTTGTAGAGTCTATTTTGTTTGGGAAAAAGACCGAGTCATCTGTGATGGAGGAGTATGCATCTATTGTTGAAGATGATAAGGTTTGTGCTGAATATCCTTGGGGTAATGTGGCTTATGAGAAGCTCATTTACTCACTGAAACATGCATTGGACAAGCAGAACAAATTCCATGCAACTGAGTATAAACTTGGTGGATTTCCTTATCCGTTATGTGCTTGGTTCTATGAGCGCTTCTCAGATATTCGGGAGAAGTATATAAGAGAGGATGAGTACCTTGATACCCCTCAAGTTCCCAGGATGTTACGATATGTATGTGTGGGAGAGCCTAAATTTCCCGAACTTTTTGAGATGTTAAGTAGTCATGAAGTAAGTTACTTTTTTTTGTCTTTGTGTTAATATGTTGACGTATTAGTTTTCTTCTTCTCATAATATACTTTTTGTATTAAACAGAAATATCACAGCTTTAGGGTATTGGATATAATTCCTACAGAAGAGGAATTGAATTCAATGCCTTTAATTGGCCAATTACCATGCAGCCGGATTCGTTCAAAGGTACTTAACGCGGGTCCTTCAACGGGTGAATCATCACGTACTCTGAGTCGATCAAAAGAATCGAATCGAACTCCTATTATTGGTGAATCACCATGCAGTCGGAGTCGATCAAAAGAAGCGAATCGAACTCCTTTTATTGGCGAATCATCTCGTACCCAAAGTCGTTCTTACCATTCTACAAGTGACTTTGATGACAATGAATTACTCGACACAATATGTTATGTAAGTTTTGATTTGAAGTTTTTTGGTTTTGTGTTTTGTAAAAGTACAACATATTTTTGAGCTGAAGTTTGTTCTATATCTGAATTTTTGTTGTGTGTCTATTCTAGAGATTAACGATGGAGGTTCAAAGGCATGCATAAAAAGAAAGAAGCACAATCGTGAAAGAAGTTTTTGATAAGTTTAAAAAGGAGGAGCGATCTGCTTTTGTGGATGCGGTTTTTGTAAAAGTGAAGGTAAGATAATTTATAGAGAAGTCTTTTTATTTCTGCTGATGTTATTTAGATTAATCATTGCTAGTAATTTTTTTCTAGGAATATTTCGATGAGAAGTTTGAACAGTTGTTTAAGATTGTCAACAAATCAAATGGAATGGATGATGGCAATTTTGATTTGAGAAACCATCGAAAATATGATAGGGGGAACGACTGTTACGAACATCCATCAGATATTAATGTTGTTGATGATGCATTAGATAAAGTCGCAGATGTAAATGCTACACGTGAGGAAACAACTTTTGTAGGCGACCAACATGTTCAAGAACAATTTGAAGAGGAACGTCCCAGTGCTGATAGATTGAGCAGAGATGGAAATGATGAAGCACAGTTATCAACTGAGAATATTGGAAGCAAGCAAGGTGCAGATAATCAAGTTGTTGAGACTGAAGAACATAATGCTCATGATGCATTGTGTAAAGTCGTAGATGATAATGCTACACATAAGGAAGCGACTGTTGAAGTCGATGAACATGTTCAATAACAAGGTGTAGAGGAACAATCTAGTGTTTGTAGACAGAGTAAAGATGGAAATGATGAAGAGTTAACAACTGAGAAAGGTTCAGATGATCAAGTTGTTGGCGCTGAAAAACATGTACCGAGTTGTCCTTTGGAAAGTGATATTGGAAAAGGCAATTTGTTTGACGATGAGATCAAGCACCTGTTTGTACTTTAGAACTGAAAGCGAGTGATGTGTCTAGCACTATTGGGAAAGACGATCGGTATGCAAGATTACTAGCTATTTGCAAAGAACTTCTAGGTGGTGATACACAGGAAATTGTTACTACAGGTACGAAGTGTGAAGTTTATAATATTTCAATGATACCTTAGATTGGAGCTGAAGTTTTGTTTCATGTGTTTGTGTTTTTTGTAAAAACTACAACATGTTTTTTTGCTTAATGTTTTGTTTTGTAACTGGTGAACTTCAGCTCTAGAGCTGAAGTTTTTGTTTTTGCAACTGTCGAAGTTTTTGTTTGTGACTATCTAACTTCAGCCTTCTTAGAGTTGAAGTTTTAATTGTTTTTTCATAATATCCTGTAGTGAAATTTTCACTACAGGTATAAATTTTTTCTATGTTATATATATAGAAAAACTAGTTTATCTATTCACCCTCTTTATGAATATGCAGTGGAAGTTGAAACTAGTTGTGCTTCAATTGACACAACTCAAAAACTCTCTGATGATGCTGAATTGAATGAAGGTAGAGTTGAGAAAAACCTTTCAGAGAATACTCCAATGCTCCTCGACGTTGGTTCACAAATGAATGAAGCTGTAAATGCTGATATTGACAAAGGCATGTAGCCTGGGGAAACCACAGCGAAAGACAAACGTCAAGGTATTCTATAGATCATGAATTTATTATATTTGATTGAAGTATATTTTTTACAATTTGAAATTTTACATACTTTATTTTCTTTTTTATTTTTTTGGATGATTTTTCAGAAAGATTCGAGGCAGCTAAAAAAGAATTTGGTGAGCTTATACAGCTATATGAAAAAGGAGAAATGCATATATTCACACATGTTGCCTTACAGACAGGTGTAAAGTGTGTTGGTATTATTTTATAAAATTTAGTCAGTATTATTTAGGTTTTTTTTTGCATGAAGATACAGGATCTGTTGGAATGCAAACACCATCTGTGTCGCTACACTTAGACCAAGTAGTTATTTTTTGCAATTCAATTACAAGTTTTTTTTTCCTAATGCGTGTTTTCTATCAGTTTTATTTATGTTTATATTTTCCTTGCTTTTGCAGATCTCATCTGATGCATCGGAACTTCTTCCAAAACCTAAGAGAAGGAAGATTTCCAGTTCTACTATGTGTGATACCAGTGATATCTCCAACTTCAATTTATGTTCATTTTCACTTGGTAGTACACAAGGGACTGATTCAGAAGGTAATTCTGTTACTGTTGTTGTTCGTGAAGAGACACAAGAACGTCGTGAACAGTAAGGAGTTGGTCAAGAATCTGCCACGATAGCTATAGTTTTCCCCCTGCTGCTGAACAACAGCAGTTTACAGAACAGCAGGAAGAGCAACCAAAAGGAAAATCAGATAAAAAAGGGAAAAGAATTCGTATAGAGAGTACTTGGTTGAGATCTCCTTATGTAGTTTATAAAAAAAAGCAAAGGGGCAAGATTTGAAAGTAGGAAAGAATACAAGAAGGCGTCCCTTCCATTATGTTAATCAAGATAGTGGATTGATCGAAAGATTTATAGAGTGGTTGGAGATGGATGCCAGTGAATATGATTCCAATCGATTCAGATTAGCTGGATTTGATATTGCAAAATCATTCTTTATCGAGCTTATGGATCCTGACTCTGATCTTGCGGATGAAGTAAGTTATTAAGTTTGTTTTTTTGAATTGGTTTTCAACTGTATTTCCCAAAACTTCAGCTTATTTTTTATAGTAAAGTTTTTGCACTGTAATTTGGAAAATTTCAGCTTTATTCATAGTAAAGTGCTGAAGTTTTTTAGCTTATTTGCTAAAACTTCAGCCTAACACTTCAAACTGAATATGCTTAAGTTTTTGTCATGCTGTTTGTAGTTTTGTAATGCGTTTTTTCTAAACTTCATAGTGGTATTTTCATATGTTATCATTTGTTGTTGTTCATTTGCAGCATATTGATGTGGGTATATATTACTTGCGCAAAAAATATTGCTATCACCTTCCACGTTATCCAAAATCAAGATGTGCAGTAACAGATTTACTGTTCGATTAGTATATGACTAAGCTGGATGGTATTCATCCTTTAGAAGAAAAGATGAAGATAATTAACAAAAGGAAGCAAAAGAGAATGCAGGATCAAAAAAAGAGCAAATCAAAGAGAAAGAGGATATCCAAACAACAGGCTGAAGAAGATGAAGAAGAAGCGGTTATTCAGCCACTTACGGACTTTAGTTCGTTTGAGGAAGAATCTACGAATGAAAAGGTGGCCAACTACGTAAAAGGCCTCGACCTTTCCTGTGGTATCTCATGGGCATCTGCTAGAAAAGTATTCTTTCCATTTCGACTTAAGCCAAGGACGGGCCAGACATCTATGCACTACTTTTTTGGAATTTTGGGCTTTAAAGATAAAATTATATATGTGTATGATTCCATGGGCAGTGTAACATACGATCGTGCGCTTGAACATGTCAGAATTTATGCCCCGTTGATCCCACACTATCTCAAATGCTTGGATTTTGAGGCACACAATAAATTTTATGGGGAAAGTCCTATGGAAAAATTTCAAATTATGTGGATGAAGACACCGCAATAGACTAACAAGTACATGTTTCGCATATGTTTTACCATGCATCTTATGTTTATTATTTTTTGCCCATGTGTTAACGATTCTTCAATTTCTTTTTCATGTGTTCTTGTAGTGTTGATTGTGGTATATTTGCTCTTAAGTTTATTGATATGCGGTTGAAGAAAGAAGATGTCTTCAATTTTAATCAAAGTCAGTCATTGACATTCAGGAGAGAATTGGCTGCCAATCTTTGGGCTCACGGAAAGTGAAAAAAAGATAGTGTCTATGAAACTCTAGAAGAACAAGAAAGATATGATTATGGAGATTTTGAAGAGACTCTGTGTGAATTTTTTGATTAGAGGATTGGTTGAACATAATTTGGATTTTGTGAATATACATTAATTATTTTTTTAGTTCACTTTTGTGTCATACAAATATGTTTGTGTATTTTATCATGTTTAAGTACATTTTTATTTCAAAAAACTTAAGCATGAAATAAATGACTTCTGCTTTTTAAGCTAAAGTTTTGGTTAAAAGTCATAACAAAACTATTGAATCCAACAAAAACTTCAGCTTATCAGGTGCTGAAGTCTTTAGAAATATGCTAAAAAACTTTAGGACATTAGGCCGAAGTATTTTGAAAAAGTTTTACGACAAAAACTATTGAATCCAATACAAAAACTTCAGCTTATCGGATGTTGAAGTCTTTAGAAATATACTAAAAAACTTCAGCACATTGGGCCGAAGTTTTTTGAAAAAGCTTTACGACAAAAACTATTGAATCCAACACAAAAGCTTCAGCTTATCGAGTGCTGAAGTCTTCAGAAATATACTAAAAAATATCAGCACATTGGGCCAAAGTTTTTTGAAAAAGCTTTACGACAAAAAGTTTTTTGAAAAAGCTTTACGACAAAAACTATTGAATCCAACACAATAGGTTCAGCTTATCGGGTGCTGAAGTCTTTAGAAATATACTAAAAAATATCAGCACATTGGGCCGAAGTTTTTTGAAAAAGCTTTACGACAAAAACTATTGAATCCAACACAAAAACTTCAGCTTATCAGGTGCTAAAGTCTTTAGAAATATACTAAAAAATTTAGGACATTGGGCCGAAGTTTTACTATTTTTTGTGGCCTTATTTTTTACTATTTTTTTATTGCATTTACCAACAACTAGCATTTAGCACTTATTTGTTTTGCCAACTACTTATCTTGTTACATTCAATTTCTGTGAACAAAAAACAGTTAACAATCTCTTCAGCATTTATAGATATTAAATTGGCTATATTAACAATCTCTTCACTTGAAAATTTCATAGTCATCCATAGACTTCCATCATATTTCTTTAAATTTGTATTCAAAGAAAAACAAGAAAATGTTGGCTAAGACATGCTTATTGGGTGTAGCAGGGAGTTCATGGGGAGCAAAGATAGTGAAGGAGAAGTCGAAACACTTGATATATGAAGGAGAGTGGCCAGATCAAAAACTCGAGCTCCAGGACAATTTGCTCTTTTTACTAGTTGATAAATTTAACTTTTAGGAAAAAGAGCAAATTTCCTGGGGCTCGAGTTTTTGATGTGGCCACTCTCCGTCACATATGAAGTATTTTGGACTTCTCCTTCACTCTCTTTGCTTCCCATGAATTCCCAGATGCACACCAGTAAGCATGTCTTTGACCAATATTTTCTTATTTTTTTCTTATGAAAGAAGACAGTAGTTGCTAAAAATATCATAGTACTAAACTTCGTCAACCTGTGTCAGGTGCTCGTATTGCTGCTTCTGTGAATCAGTTGAAGCCATAGTGAAGGTTCATGAAATGTGGTTAACAAAACCAATAAGAGCAACTAGGACATGACTATGGAGAATATGAAGACACTCTGTCAATTTTTGGAATAGAGAATAACTTGTAAACAAAAAACTATTTTTTTCTTTTTTTCCAAGGATGTAAGTGAAAACAAAATTAGATTTTGTGAATATACATTATTTTGTGTGAATTATGTGACTTGGATTGATTCAAATATATTTGTGTGTTTTTCCATGAATTTCAAGTATATTTTTGTTGAAATTCAGCATGCTAAACTTGAGCATGAAGTAAATAATTTTTGCTTTTTAAGCTGAAGTTTTGGTTAAAAGTCATAACAAAAGTGTCAAATGTACAACAAAAACTTTAGCTCATCACTAAATACACTAAAGCAGTTTCTGCGTAAGTTATTTGAAAAAGATTTACGACAAAAATTATCGAGTCCAGGACAATAACTTCAGCTTACCAGGTGCTGAAGTTTTTATAAATGCACTAAATAACTTCAGCATATTGGGCTGAAGTTATTGAAAAAGCTTTACGACAAAACTATTGAATCCACGATGAAAAGTTTTAGCTTATGATGTACTGAAGTTTTTAGAAATGAACTAAATAACTTCAGCACATTGGGCTGAAGATTTTGGAAAAGCTTATGACAAAAACTTCGGCATGTTTTGGTATTTTTTTAAGTTGATACTTATCTTTTTTGCATTTACTATCTACTTTTTGTCTTTTGTCACCTATTTTATCTTTAATTTACATTTGTTTGACTATATAGTAAATGATCCGAAAATATATTTTTCAGGCTGAAGTTATTTTTTTACTATAAAAAAACTATGGGCTTTATTACAGCTGAAGTTATATTTCTTTTTGCATTTACCACATACTTGTTTTTACCACCTACTTATCTTGTTTCATTCAATTTCTCTGAATGTAAAGCAGTAAAAACAGCTGAAAAGTTACTTTTACATTTATAGATATTAAATTGATTAGGTTAACTCTTTGTCTATATTAGCAATCTCTTCACTTGAAAATTTAATTGTCATTCATAGACTTCCATCATATATCTTTAAATTTATATTCATCCTTAGTCTTTCAGCTTTTGTTAAAGAAAAAATGTCTGGTGCAAGCGGAAGTAGGAAGCCTAATATGGATGAAATTATACAGAAGTGGGAGAGTTTGAAGTGTGAGTGGTACAATAACAAATCGATGGCTAATCTTATGCTTTTGTGGGATCAAATAAAGGCTGATTGTGAGAGAATCAGACCAAAGCTCTTTGCGAATGAATCATTCCAGACTAGGCTTAACCTAGAACGTAGTTGTGGAGGTTATTCAACCTCGTTCGACAAGGTTGTGCAGCAGTTTGATAGTATTCAGTTTCCCAGCTGGAACGACTATTCCAAGCTGCAAAACAACCTGAAGACTCTTTTTACTCTTATGGACAGAGTAATCGTCGAACAAAGTCAGCTGCGTGATGAATTCAACAAGTTGAAGATTGATCTTCTTGGATTCAGTGGTCTTTTGCTCGACTACCCTATAGTTATCTCCGATACTGATGATGATGAGATATATAGAAAAATTGAGGAGTACTGTGATGATGATGGTGATGATTGTTAGTGTTTGTAATCCTTTTTTATGTTTTAATGTTATGCTTTTTTGTTTACTTCAGCCCATAGAGCTGAAGTTTTTAGGTTCATTTTGTATAACTTCAGCCCAGAGAGCTGAAGTTTTGTTTGTACTTTGTTTGTTGTTCTCATCTCTTTTTATATCAATGTAATTGTCATCCTCTTTGTTCTTAGCTTTCTATTGCATTATCCTTATTATTTGTTGGTATTTTCTTTATATTTCTTAGTTGCAGTATGGTTCTTAGTTTTTATTAAGTTCTTTTTCTATAACTTCAGCTTAGAGATGATGTAACTTTTGTTTGTACATGCATTTTTTTTGTGTGCTGTACGCGTATGTGTGTGTGTGAGAGTGTGTGTATAAGTGTGTGTGTGTGTTTGTTTGTTTAAGGATATGTATTTCACATACTGTAAGCTGATGTTTTTTGTCACAAAAATCATTGCGTACTTTTTTATAATGCAACCAAACCTGTAAGCCTGCACAACAAAAATGAGTGATTTGTACTTTAGCAGTATATAAAATAATCCAAGAGCTTATTTTTTTTATTCCTATGAAAAAAATCACATTACAATTATGTCATACAATAAAGAAAGTCTAAATTCAGACCAAGATTATTGAAGGTTGAAGTATTTTTCAGTGTGTTTCTTGGAATATGGATGAGGTGCTGGAGAAGACAAGCAAGTTGTTCTGTTATGCCCAGCTTGTTTACATCGACTACATTTGGTAGACTTGAATGGTACTGATTCAGTCGCAGGTATATGCCTCTTCTTTTGTCTTCTTCATTGTAAAATCTCTACATCAGGAGGTTTTGTGATCTTAGATTGTACATTTTGTGGTATATCCCATAATTTTTGATCTCCTACGGTATTCACATGTCCTTCATATGTTTTCAACCATGTTTCCCTTGAATACCAATTTGAGCAGTAATCAAATTTCTGCAAATATCTCTTATTTATAGCAACAATTGCATGTGGACAGGGCAATTCATCAAGTTGGAATTCCAGGCAGTCACAAGTTCTCTTCTTTAAGTCCACAATGAATTCGATTCCTTCACTATTTATTTTAAACAACATTGAGTCAAGGTTGAACACCTAACAAGGAATAAAAAATTAAGACAAACTATATTAGTGTATTTTTGCTTCAAAAAGAAAAAGTATGATTTTTTAAATGTAAGCAGTAAATCACTGCAACAGATATAAAAAGCTGAAGTTAATAAATATACTCACAAACATTTTGCAAGCCAAGTCCATCTTCCTAGTCATCTCTTCTTCTGCCCATATTGATACTCTGTGAAAAGTTTCATTTGCCTTTTTTCTCCGTTCGTAAAACCACTCTTTCAACTTTTCTTGGATGAAATCTAACATTCTTAAAATAGGCATTTCTCTCCCTGTTAGTAAAAAGGAATTCATTGATTCTACCATGTTTGTTGTTAGCAAATCATAACGTCACCGTGGGAACCACGATCGAGCCCATCTCTCAGGAGGCTCTTCCATTATGTAATTGTATGTTTTCTTGTCAATAATTTTGAGTTGGGACATTAACTGATTAAAATCTTCACGTTTGTATGACCTTGCAGCACTTTGAAAAAGATTTATTACCGTGGCTTTTGCATGTCTTTGCTTTAAGTTTTTCTCAAAGTGATAGAGGCAGATACCATGGTGAGCTTCAGGAAAAACTTTTCTAATCCCATTTGCGATCGATTGGTTTCTATCTGACAAGAAAACCAGTTCACGACGGACTTGAATTGCTTTTCTCATTTTCCCGAAGAACCAAATGTATGCCTCATTGTTTTCTGAATCTGCTACACCAAAACATAGAGGAAAGATTTGACTGTTTGCATCCTTTGATACAACAACAAATAGAACACCACGATATTTTGACTTTAAAACCGTTGCATCTACTGTAATAACGAGTCTACAGTAGGACCAACCAACTATTGATGCCGCAAGAGCAAAGAACATGTAAGTAAATCTGTACAGTGAAACATAAAAAAACAAATCATAAGATGTGAAGTTTTTCAAATAGGAACATTTGAAACTTCAGGGTGATGGTTAGTATTGTTTTGCTTACCTATTCTGCGCATCTCTTTTTATGCTTGTATACGTTCCTGGGTTTTTGCCCACCATCATGTGTAGGTATGAAGGAAGAATCTGGAAGTTCTTTTTAGGTTTTCCCTTTATGCAAACAACAACTTTTTGAATATCACGCCATGTCTTGTGATAACCAATGTCAATTCCAAATTTCTTTTTCATTTCATTTTCTACAAAGGTTGGTGTAACCTCTATCTTTTTGTCTCGAACATGGTCTATAATTTGTTCACTTATAAAATTTGATGTAGCATGCTTCTGATATGATTTTCTTGCATCAATCGAGCATTCATGGATGTTATGATATTTTATCACCCTGAATAGTGTGGAATTTTTTTATTCTGGTAGCACGTACATTCCAACCACATTTGTCCATGATGCATTTCAGCTCGTATCTCTTTGAACATGATCTAACACCAGTGAATTCAACTTTCTGGTTTATCTCCAAGCTGCAAAAAAATTTAGTCATGTTTTGTTTGTTCTAAAAAATTGATCTAACTCTTACATCCTCAGGCAACGCATCGTGCCTAAGTATTTTACATGGTGGAGATTCTTTCAGCTTTCTCCTCACTCTTTTTCTTGATTTCTGAGAAGCACAAGAACTTTCAGCAATTTCTTGAATTCTATCTGATGTTATCGGTATAAGCTCCATGTTTACTTCATCTTCGTTGTTGCTTATCATTGCAGAAGGTAAAAAAAAGCTTTGTTGGATTGTGTGATGGTTGTCAATTTGCATTATTAGTTGTCCTTCTTCTTCTTGGTCATTGACAAACTGGTATGAATTTATTGGAGGAGGGGTAATTGTTGCAGCATTATATATTCTGAAGCAGCTGTAATGTTAGAAGGTTGTTGCTCGTTGTCTACTTCCATTATTGGTTGTCCTACTTCATGTTGATAATCAGCAAAAGGTTTTGAATCTATCGCATATGCAAGCGATTGTTTGAATGCTGCAGATTCTGAAGGATGTATTTTTTCGATGATGAAATGGCAATTCTTGTAGGGTGAATTAGTTGTAAGCAAATGTATACAGGTACCAAGTTCTTCATCTGAAGTTACAAGCATTCCTTTGCTTGTATTTAGTTTGATATCAAACCATACTTTTAGTGCATATCTGGTTGAATCAATATTTGCAACTTCACTAATTTTCTTCAGGAAAGTATTGAATGATATGTGCTTATTAAGTAGAATAAGTTTTGTATCATGATCCAAGTATTTGAAATCAGGAGTCCAACTCCCATTGAAAGTTATAACAACGCAAATTGAACTCATCCTGCAGATTCATGTTAGTGGCAAGTATTAGGAAAGTGAATAGAAGAATTTTTAGGTTGTTTGTGCTGAAATTTTTACAAATGAACTAAATCACTTAGGCATCTTCTGCTGAAATTTTTGGAAAAAGATGTATGACATAATTAATAAATGCTGCACAGAAAACTTCAGCTTATTAAGTGCAGAAGTTTTTTGAAATAAGCATAATAACTTCAACATATCAGCTGAAGTTTTTTTGAAAAAGCTGTATGACAGGGATTCATGATGCAGGGAAAACAACTTTAACTCATTAGGTGCTGAAGATTTTAGAAATGAACTAAAGAACTTTAGCACATTGGACTGAAGTTTTAGCAAATGAATTCAACAAACTTGAGCATATTTCAGCATTAATTGCATAGTATACAGGAGTAACCTACACAATTAAAGTAGTAGTTATATTGCGTTGGGGGTATGCATTAGTGTAATAATTACATTCCTATTACATTCATGCACGCTTTTCATTAGACAACGTTTAAAATTCCTCTTTGCCTTTTCATATACCATGCAGAAGTTTTTTCCCCTATATAAGCACATTATTCCTTGTGAGTTTATTCACTCAAACACATATATTTTAGCAGACATAATAAAATACAAAAAGGAAAAAATGAATGTTGTCATCATGCAAATAGTGGAAGAAATCAAGCAAGACATTATAGAGGCTTTTGAGCTGAAACTGGATGAGCTCATACACAAGTACAACAGGGAGCTGGAAGAAATTAACAACAAGCTTGATACGCTTGTGATGTATGCAAGATTTGATAATCTTGCTGATGAAGATGCTCGTCCATCAGGTAGTGACGACGACGACGATGATGATGATATGGACGATTAGTTTTTCTTTTTGTTATTTATATTTATTTTGTTATTTATGTAGTTTAATTTATCTTTTTTGATGTTTAATGAAATATTCAGTTTTTGTATTAAGTTTTTTCTGCGTTTTTTAATATTAATTCTATTCAAAGTCAAAAAATAGCAGAGAAAATGAACTATATAAGTTCAGCAGGAATTATCAAAAACTAATCCGAATATTAAGCATTTTTTGGTATGAAGTTTTTTCAAAAAATCATTATAAAATACACAGTGCTTGATGAAAACTTCAAGCATGAACTAAAAATTCTTTTTAAACTTAGAAAATAACAGAACAATTAACAAAAACTTATCCGAAAATTATATATTGCACGACAAAATATTAAGCATTTTTAGCAGACGAACTAAAAAAACTTCAGCATACAAACAATTATATGAAAAATATTTTACATATTCCTGAAAGCATAAACATTTTTTGGTATGAAGTTGTGACGACCCGACCCGTCGTCTCATGAGTTACTGTCTCGTTCGTCCCATTTTCTGCTTCCTCAATGTTTCATTATCGGCATTGGGTGCATTAGAATTTATTTGGAGTGATTTTGATAAGAAATGAGACATTTAGTCTCTTTTAAAAAGGTTTAAGTTGGAAAAGTCAATCGGACGTTGACTTATGAGTTAGAGGGTTCAGATGTGAATTTCGACGGTTCGGTTAGTTCCGGGAGGTGATTTATGACTTAGGAGCAGGACCAGAAGTAATTTTGGAGGTCCGGTGTTGAATTAAGCTTGAATTGGCGAAATTAGTATTTTGGCGAATTCCGGTTGATAGGTGAGATTTTGATCCGGGTGTCGGAATGAAATTATGAGAGTTGCTGTAGCTTCATTGTGTCATTTGGTATATGTGTGCAAAATTTCAGGTCATTCGGACATCGTTTGGTCGGGTTTTTGATCGAATGTGTGTTTTAGAAGTTTTAAAAGAACTTAGGCTTGAATTCGATATAATTTGATGATTTTGGCGTTAGTTGAGGTGTTTTGACGATTGGAGCAAGTTTGGATAATGTTTTAAGACATGTTGGTGCTTTTAGTTGAGGTCTCGGGGGCCTCGGGTGTATTTCGGAAGGTTAACGGATCGATTTAGGCACGAAAAAAAATAAAGCTACTGCATTTTTTACAGCACTGTGAACAGTAGTTATGAATAGTGCCGTGAACAGTACCCCGTAACAGTATCCGTGAATAGTGCCGTGAACAGTACCCCCAAAACAGTATCAGTGAACAATACCGTAACAATATCCGTGAACAGTACCACTTGAACGGTAACACGGGTGAATAGTAACACAGGGTGAACAGTAATTCCGAAAAATTCTGGGCAGAATGTTTACATTTAATTCGCGAAAAACACCCCATTTCTCCACCATTTTTAGTCATTTTGAGAGCTTTTGGACGGGGATTTAAGGGAGTTTTAACTAAGATCGATTGGAGGTAAGTTTTATGAGTTAAATACATGATTTTATTGAAGAATCATCCTAGAAATCCATGAAAACATAGCCAAATTATAAGAAATTAGGGCTTGAGATTGAAATTCTAAATTTGGGATTTGAGGGGTCAAATGGACTCCGATTCTTGTGAATTTGGTATGTATAGACTCGTGGCGAGATAAGGAACATTTTGATGTAAAAATTTCTGGATTTCAAGACGTGAGCCCGGGGCTCGGGTTTTGCAAATTTCGTGATTTTTGATATTTTTCGAGTCTTTTCGATTGGGTTATATTCCCTTAGCCTATTGTGATGTATTCGTTGTAGTTTTGGCCAGATTCGACGTGCGAGGAGGTCGATACGAAAGGAAAGGGCATCGCGGAGTAGTATGCCGGCTAGAGGTGAGTAATAGATGTAAATGCTGTTCTGAGGGTTTGAAACACTGGACTTTCATATCGTAACGCTATATTGAGGCGTGACACGCACTCCATGACGAGTGCGGGGTCGATTACTATTGGGGATCGTGACTTGGTCCATCCCGCGTGATAGTTATACTATACTGGTAATTGATACACATACTTTATTGATATTTACTGGGCTGGATGCCATGTTTGGGACCTTGTGCCGACTTGTAGAATCCTTCGGGGATTGATATTACTGCTTTAGCATGATTTGCATATCATTTGGTTTCAGTCCAAGGTTTTAAATATTGTTTTGCAAATTCAGCCATATTTCTAAGTTTTGAAAACTCAAATGATATTTTAAATGTTATTTCGGGCTGAGAACTACTGTTTTTATAAATGCCCATGGGGTTTATGATGTTTTTTGGACTGATTATGGGTGGCTCGGGCTGCGCGCCGCAACAGTGACTTAAAATAGTGGTAACAATGGCACTGTGTGATGTGACTTGAAACATTATGGGTGGCTTTGGCTGCGCGCCGCAATAGGAACTTGAAACAATGGTAACAATGACACTATATGATGTAAATGGGTCAGGTAACAATGACTGACCAGGATTTGATTGATGCCACGAGATGACTTGATATTGCGCTTGGGCTGTAGGAGCCCCTCCGGAGTCTGTACACACCCCTAGTGAGCGTCGTCGACGATAAATAAATATGGATGGCTCGGGCTGCACGCCGCAGTGGGTACCAGAGGGTACCGTCATATGCATTGCATTGCACTCATGCATTTATTCTTTATCTGCATTATCTGCCATAATAATTATGTGCTCTTATTTCATTGACTGGTTGCTTTATACTGTTCTGAGCCTGAGGGGCTGATACTGTTCTGAGATACTGAGCCCGAGGGGCAGATTTCTACTTATTATTTTGATACTGAGCCCGAGGGGAAGATTTCTACTTATTATATTGATACTGAGCCCGAGGGGCAGATTTCTATTATTATTTTGATACTGAGCCAGAGGGGCAGAATTCTACTTGTCATTTTACTACCAAATTACCTGTGTTACTGGTTTAAAAGAAATTTCACATGATGTTTCACTGAATTGTTATTTTAAATGATTTCACTGCTTCTGTATAGAATGTTGTGTGCCTTAACGTGTTTTCTTACCTTCAGTCATTATTTATATTTATTACTCACTGGGTCGGAGTACTCACATTACTCCCTGCACCATGTGTGCAGGTACAGGTATTCCTGAGGCATAGAGCGAGTTTTCTGCTGTTCAGTTTTCATCGGAGTTATCGAGGTAGCTGCATGGCGTTCGCAGACCCATTTTCTCCCTTATCTTCTGTTATTTATGATATCTTCAGACTTTGTTCCTAATTCCATACTTTGTAGAATTTTAGTAAACTCTGTAGTAGCTCATGACTTGTGACACCCCGGTTAGGGCTGTGTTGGGTTGGATTTTCGCATTTTTATCTGTACTTCCGCTATTTGGTATTATTAAACCATGTTGCACTATAGTTTGGTTAAATAATTATTTTTAAAGGATAAATTGGGTTAACTGGCTGGCCTTGTCTTCACGAGAGGCGCCATCACGACTAGGTTCGGGATTTGGGTCGTGACAAGTTGGTATCAGAGCCTAAGTTACTAGGTCTCGCGAGTCATGAGCAGGTTTAGTAGAGTCTCGCGGATCGGTACGGAGACGTCTGTATTTATCCTCGAGAGGCTGCAGAACCTTTAGGAAAACTTCACATTCTTGAATTCTTATCGTGCGTCCTTGATTCAGCTTGAAAAGTAACTCTTACGATTCCTTCCACATGTTCGTATGCGCGAACGAGCACTCAGTATTCGATTTACCTTGATGGCTTGTAATTCCCCGATAGAAGGGCGAGACGTGATCTCTGTGAGTTTGATGTTAGGCCAGTCTGGAGGACTTGAGGCCGGATCTTGCCTATGGCTTGAGCACTGAGGTGCTGATTGTGCGAGCAAGTGTTTTGAACCTTTATGTTCGGTATTGTCCCTATTAGTGGGAATCATGGCTGGATAGCTACGTGAGGAGTATGATAGTACTGCGAGATGTATCTATATGACTTGGAAGTGACGAGGAAGGTCTACTGGATGATAGATGAACTATTGAGTGTATGATTTCCATTGTGATAGGATGTGTAGTCCCAAGTTATGGGTGCGTGAAGAATCTTTTTATGTCTCCTATTTGGAGTGAAGTAAATTTCATGTTACAGTATGAGTTTAGACTCAGGAAGATTAAGTGATTGTGTAATGTGTATGGCAGTGGAAGGTATACAAAAAATATTAACTAAAGGTAAAGCTAGTGGGTAATTGGCTTATGAGGGGAATCTATTTGTCATACTAGTTAGATAAGTCTGGGAGCTGAGATCGCTTCTGTAAATGTATTATGACGAAATCGTTGAGTCAAGGAGACCACCTTGAGGGTCGAAAACATTAAAGAAAGAATATGTTCTTACTCGGTTGAATAGCCCAATAATGGAGGATTGAAAGGTATTTTCTATGTGTTATGATTCAAATAGGTGCAACGCATGTCCATGTATCAATTTTGATAATATAATACATGTAATATTGAGATTAATGTTGTTGATATACATTGTGATGCTTTGTCAAGTTGTGGACGTGTTGTTAGGATGGTTTTGGTGATTCTCTGGCAGGTGGATAGGCCCAATTACAAAGGAAACTCTGCCGAAATTTTTGAAAAATTTGGGACTTAGTAAAAAAATTTGTCGCCTAAAGAGTGGGCTTAACTGTTGTGTGAGTGAATGCAAAAATTGCAGAAGAGTTAAAATTTCCGATGATTCGTGTTTCCACAAGCTTATGAAGGAGTGAGTTTAATCTCACCATGGTATTACGGAAACAATAGAGTATATGTGTTGTGATCTATGGCTTCGAGCCAAGTTGGGGAGCTTGCTATTGGTTAGCGGATTGTACGGTTATGTACTATGTTAGTTCCGATTTGATGCATGCTGGTAAATCAGTTTTGGTTGTGGAAATTAGGCCGAGAATGGAACGAGTGAAGGAAATTTTTTGACAAGATGTCATGAGCTCGGATGAGCAGGAGATAAGTTTCGATGTTTACGGTAAGTTGGAATTGTCTTCAGCATCACCTAAGATCGGTGTTTTGTAAAAAGGGTTTTGCATCCCGGTTAATGACTCTTGATCGCTCTTCAGCGTTAGTGCAATCGATGGTTTGGAGGTATGATCCAGATATTGTTGTGGTAGGTTGTGGGAGTGTGTCCCACAGGAAGATTATATAAGTGTGGCATGTGATCACTTGATAGATTAAAGATGTAAACCAAGTATGAAGTTTGTGATGGTGTCATTAAATTAAAGATTCATGCCTGGAGGGCACTTGGCATATTGGGTTGTGAACTGGGGAGGATTACCCTGATTGTGATGGTTGTTCTTGTGTGTTATGAGAAAAATGGGAGTTATTATGGACCTTTGAAAGGTTATCAGACTAGTTCAGTGTGATCAAAATCGGCTTGAAGTCGATGGATAGATTTAATGTGAATAATGGCTCAATATCAGGCCAGATGTGTGCATTTTAGTAACGCGGTCCTCATGAAGGAGTAGTTAGGTTGATGTTTCATTGTCAGATATTTCGCGTAGTAATACATTGCGCCATGTGAGTTGTGAGACGACTTGAGAAATTGCTATGTGTTGAGAATCTGTGTAGGAATGACGTTATATGAGCATTTTGGCTCTTCAAATTCAGATTGTACATCGCACCTCAGTTGTGCTTGAGTTTTGTAGCTTATAACGCTATATATCCCTCATAGATATTATTATGCACTTAGCATGCTTACGACCGATAACTCGGTATTTTGTTGTAATGAGCAAATTTGGCTCGATGTGCATCTCCTTATGTGAGATCTATGTGTGGATCGGGTGGCACGCCGCCATGGGTATGTTATCTGGATCGGGTTGCACGCCGCAACAGTGTGATGTTGAGTATAGTTTTCTATATGCTATTTTGTATGCCTTGCTTCCTGTTTTCTAAGGAAAGTCTGTATTAGTGTGTGAGATTGGTAATTCCTTCCAGAGTTTGTTTTCCTTTTGTACCGCGTTCGAATTGGTAGCTTATTGGCATATTGAGGCATCATATGCGACTTTTGATTATGTCTGGGGTGGCTTATTGCCTGAGTAGTTCGTACTGGGTGAGACGAGATCATTGAATTTGAGATTAGTGCAATCTGAGTATATGAAGTAAATTAAGGAGCTAAGACCATGATTTTGCTCAAAATGAGGTGATAGTTCTTGCCAGGAGTATAGAACCAACGAATCGTTGTCTCGACAGTGGTCATGAATTTATGCATACCTCATCCGTCATGTCAATATTGTAAGAGTTAGAACAATACCTATGTACATCATGCAGAACATGAGATGTGTAGCGATTTTCTTCTAGGTGATTAGAGAAAAAAGCTTCAGATGATTAGGGCGAATGATCTTCGGATGATTGGGGAAATAGTATTGCTAATTGAAAGTGACTTGACGAGAGTATATGTCTCATAAAAAGGTAATGTTATAAACTAATGATATTTCGGTAGTATTGCATCATGTTCTTGTTGGGTCCGCTGATGGTACTGATGAGCTTGAGGTACGACTCTTTTGTTTGAGTCATTTTTCATGACTTGAGTATGTTCAGGCCGTTTCTTATTGGTGCGCGTATTACGAAAGTTGTGGCTTAGGCCTGTATTGAGGTGTCATATCACCAGAGTGGTGTGTTGGATTCGAGGTGATCATTGGGGTCATTGATGAATACAAACGGATTTAATTTCAACATGTTTGATGGATAAATATCGAGGTTCGATTTTAAAAAAAATGTTACTATAATTGCTAGAGGAGAAATGGCCTCATAAATGGTTGATATGAGCAATGATTATGATTTATTGCGTGTTTCAATTATCATTGGCAGTTTATGAGAGTGTTAGAATGAGACATTGGCTAATAAGAGATTTCTATCGGTATTTGGTTGTTGTGGGCAGCTGCTGTGAATGGAAGTTATTGCTGCATTTGTTTGAGTTATTGGTATATCATACAATTGCACCTAAGGTTGCAGGCATGGTCTATTACAGCTGGTTCAAACTTATTCTGAATGTAGGTGTGAGGTTCTGATCTTGTGTATGATTCCGAAAAGGTGAAATGTGGCTCTATGATTTATGGGCTAGACTAGATTGTGTGATCTTAGTTACAACGCGTTATCGGACCCATGTGAGATAGAATGACGTGGGATCATCCCCGGGTTTATGCTTGATAAGGTCATTCAGCTTTTGGTTGGCTTCTAGGACAACTCTGGGTACGCTCGAGGACGAGCGTTTGTTTAAGTTGGGGAGAATGTGACGACCCGACCCGTCGTCTCATGAGTTACTGTCTCGTTTGTCCCATTTTTTGCTTCCTCATGTTTCATTATCGTGGTGCATTAGAATTTATTTGGAGCGATTTTAATAAGAAATGAGACTTTTAGTCTCTTTTAAGATGGTTTAAGTTGGAAAAGTCAACCGGACATTGACTTATGAGTTAGAGGGTTCAGATGTGAATTTCAACGGTTCGGTTAGTTTCGGGAGGTGATTTGTGACTTAGGAGTAGGACCAGAAGTAATTTTGGAGGTCCGGTGTTTAATTAGGCTTGAATTGGTGAAGTTAGTGTCACACCTCCTTTTTCCGCGCCCGCGGGGGCGCAGGGGAGTTTTTTCCAATTAAAGGACAATCGAAACGGGATTGGTTTATTTATTTCAGAGTCGCCACTTGGAAGATTTAGGGTGTCCCAAGTCACCAATTTTAATCCCGAATCGAGGAAAAGAATGACTCTATATTACAGTCTGCGTACCAGAAATCCGGATAAGGAATTCTGTTAACCCGGGAGAAGGTGTTAGGCATTCCCGAGTTCCGTGGTTCTAGCACGGTCGCTCAACTGTTATATTTGGCTTATTTATCTGATTTTAAATACAATATGAACTTATGTGCAAATTTTATCTTTCAACCGCTTTTATCATTTACCGTTACTTTTATCAAGAATTGCAACGTTATAAAAATATATCTCGAACCCGCGTTACAATCAATGTACCCGTGGTCGTCGACACACTTTGACTCCGTTGAGATTTGGATTTGGGTCACATCAATGTGCACCCGAGTTTAAGGAAATTAAATTATTAAAGGCGCGCCTAAAGCGACTAGCGTGTTTAATTTGGGTAAGACCGTGGAATTTTACTAAACGGTCCATCCCGAAGTCCAAATAATTTTTAAAGCAAATATTTACTGAGGGCCCCGCAATTTGTATTTTATTCGGCGAGGCTCATCTCATTCTTATTTTTTAACATGAATTTGCAACGTCATGGACATGCATCTCGAACCACGTCACAATCAATGTACCCGTGATTAGAAATACATTTCGAATCCGTCGAGATTTGGATTTGGGTCACATAAATGTGCACCCAAGTTTAGGAAGGTAAGGTTTATTAAAGCGTGTCCTAAAGAGACTAACGTGTTGTTATTTTAGGAGGGTTGTGAGATTTGCTAAACAACCCGTCCTGGAAACTAAATGCTTCAATAATTTACATTTAACAAGGGCCCCGCATCTGCGTGTTTTGTTTATTTTCATCGAGGCTCATCTCGTTCTTATTTTAAAAGGATATCCTATAGCAACTACGTTTCTTGTCGTGTTCGTCTCTATCAATTGAAAACGGTAGATAGTCCTAATTAATTACACGCTTGCAAGTTATTCATAACGGAATTCCGAGTGCCTTTGCAGAATAAGAAAACATGGCCATGCACGTGGGCAGCTAATCGAACATTATGGGCCCAAACCCAGCCAACATAGTATCGGCTGGGCCTGGGCCACTGCCTTTCTGATGAAAGCCTGCTGGGTTCGTTTGATTCGGGCTCGACCTTCGTGAGGTTGAGAAGTGCAGACTTGCGCTGTTTGTTTTAAAGCAATGGTTTGCCAATTATAAGGAGGCAATTTATCAAAAGGAAATGAAATTAACTAACATGGACGGTTTTATGCATTTAAAGACATGTTAAACGTAATTAGATAAAGTCTAAGATACAACCTATTGCATTGGGAATACTTTTATCTATCAACCCACATATACAAACTAACATTCTATCACCACACATTGATATCTACTAGGCATGCAGGCTAGCTTCAGTATCTAGACAAGAAAGTAAACTATTATACATTACATGAAGTTTAATATAACAGTCTATGTATGAAATAAACATCTTCAGCTCTTCTCTTTTATATTCATGCTCAACTTTCAAGTTACATTGACACTATTAATCGTGTACCTGGTATAGCAAAGAAAAAGAAGAAGGAGAATGGTCAGCTGAGTAGTATGCAGCAAATACAGCAACAGCAGATAAACATCAACAACACAGCAACAACAACCAGCCACAATGATGAAGCTCACAAGTGGTCGAGCAACAAACAAGCAGTCCCAGAAACAGAATGATGAACCAACAGAAAACCAGAGTATTCAATATAACAGCACCAGCAGTTCAACAATCACAAACAGCTCGGCAAGTAACCAACAACAATTAGCAAAGACAGCTTGGCCAACTTGAACTCCTAAGCAGTTTTCAGACAGTGTTTGGTTACAATATTCTGAAAATTTCTTTATGTTTCTTTCTTTCTCTCAAGACTAAAAAATGTCCAGCCCTTTCTTAACTAAAAATAACTCTATTTATAAGCCAATGTAGGTCAGTCATACTGCCCGGATCTCCCCCAGGTTGTAACCTGCCCATACCCCTTAACTCCCCATGCCTAAGTGCACTTTCTTGAAGTGAATGGCATCTGCTCCCCATGCCTGTCCTATTGCTCTAATCAAGAGTTATGGGTGCATTAAAGTATTCATTTGACCCCCATACTCTTATGCTTTGTTCCCCACTGTTATTAGGCTAATGGTATTTTAATTACCACTTGACATATTCTTAAATTAAATCCCTAATCAGACCCTGTCTTATGCCAAGACTACCCCTAAACCTTTGCATATTACTGTATTGCCCTAACTCCTAACAGTTAGTATATAAATCCTTCTGATTTTAGCTAATTACTGACTACTAATTACCTAACTGAAACTCAATGCTCACTTCAGGTGGATCTGTTAGTTTTCCATAGCTAACAATCAATTTTCAGCCTAAATTCAGCCAATGATTCCAATTCAATCAAACAAGGGTGCCAATTAAAGGGTACGGGTTGGTCATGCTGATACAAGTAATACCAAACAGAAACAGTCATAGTAATCAATACTGAAATTCAACTCCTGATTCTCTAATCTTTTAATTGGAATTTAGGTGACGACACCTATTTAGACGACTATACGAACTATAATATACAACAAACAATCATCAAAACTGTAAAACAAACTAAACATTTAACTCAAAACTCACAGACATGGACAGACACAAAACAAACCAGAACATGAACGATGGATAGAATTTAGGAGGACGAAAGAAAAAAGGAAAAATACCTCAGGGAAATGAAACTAAGACTGAAAAAGCTTGGACTCGAACTAGATAATTTGGGGTCGAATGGACTTTAATCGAAGTGTTCTCAACTGAGAACACCTCGGCAAAAGTCTATTGGACCCTGATCCTGTTGCTGATTCGGACAGAACCCATAGACCTGAATCCTAGGGTTTTTGAGGTTCGATTTAGGATCTGTTTAGTTCCAGTCAAATTTGAACGAAACCAAAGTCATTCAGGGGGTGAGGGAGGTCAGGAGGGGCTGTGGTGTGAGTTTGGGGTCAGTCAGTGTAGATCTGGTTTTTGCTCGAATCTTCAATTGACGATTCGAGAAGCTACGGGGTGATTCGAGGTGAACGGTTAACAGATTCGTGTTCAGGGTGGTTGGGTGCATCGGGGGTGTTATTTTGGTGGTCATCGGAACTGTGGTTGCCAGGCTTATGGTGGGAAACCTAGGCTGCTAGGGTTTGAGAGGAAAGGGATCCTGGGACGATGGTGAATAGTGGCCGAGGAGGGGGGTGTGGCTTGGGGTGTGGGGTGTTAGGTTAGGTTTATATATGGGGGAGGGTGGTTCAATCCTGACCGTTGGATCGATTACAGTTGATGGCCAGGATTTGGGGAAGCTTAACAATACGGTACCGTTTGGTTAAGTAAGGGGTCGGTTTAAATGGGAATGGGTCGGGTCATGAGGGAAAACAAAGGCCATTGGATCAATATAGATGAATGGCTCAGATTAACTGTCCCTGAAACGACGTCGTTTCGACTTAGCAGGGGCTGCATTGGACCGTTTGATTGCCATGAATCAACGGCTCAGATTGAGGCGCTGATACGACGTCGTTTGGGACGTGTCCGGGCAGCCTGTGTTCGGACTGGATCTGTGTCCTGGTCTTGGGCCTATTTTTGTTTCATTTCTTGGCCCAAACCGATTTTCCCTACTCTTTGCTTTTGTTTTCTAATAAGAAATGAAATTAAAACAACCATTAATCTTACACTTTAACACAATTATCACACACACATTAAAATATTTAAATAGGTTAAATCACCACCTAAAAGATGCATATATATTTTTTGTGAATTTTTCTTTTAATGACCGAATTACGGTTTAATTACCATGACATACATATTTTGTATTTCGTTTGATAAGATTAAAATGAAAAATGGACATAACCACAAATGACTACCAGCACATGTAACGTAAAATCGAAATAATGTACAGCGAGGTCATTTGTCATTTATTTTTTTTTGATTTGTTTTGGAGTGATTGTCCATGAAGCAAAAATCACGTGCTTACAGCTGCCCCTCTTTGCCCGAAGACACGAAGGGTTTTCGCGCAAAGATAAGCGAGCGATTTTTGCCCGTCCGAATACTCCGTGTGAAGCATTTTTTGAAAAAGATTTGACCGAACCTTTGCTTCAGAGGTTTCCTACATATCCTGGGCTGAAACAGGAATCAGGTCAATGTAGTTCGGGAAATTTTTTGGTAGCTGGGACTACCGTGTGACTGTAGTGTTTGTTGTTGTTGTGCGTTGTTGCATGCTGCTGTAGGATGCTACCGCTCAACCGATCTCCCTATTACATTGCTCTAAAAGGAAAACAAGAAGCTAAGTTAAACTGAGGATCCTGAAATTTCATCCATCTTCAACTTGTTCTTGTTGCCTTGCTTTCTTGTCGGCTAATGCTTTCCTCCGACGCCTTTATTTTTGTGAACTTGGAGATGATGCTGGTCCTTCACCTTTTCTGAATGTCAGTTCTCATCAATTTGCTTGATTTGCTGGGGACACGGCTTTCTTCTTTAGATCTTCCAATGGTTTCTTCAGTGGTACGGCTTTTCATCAGAATTGCTATACTGGCATGCTACAACGTTCCCGAACTGCTTCTTTTGAGATGCGTCCCTTTTCCTTTTGAATTGCGCGCTTGCCTCTGCAGTTGTCTGCTTCTTGGTGCTGGGGATTTTATTGTTTCCCGTTTGGGGATCTCTGTTGTAACCTTCTGTCTTCAGGTGGGGTGACTGATTCCAAAATCTAGAGCTGAATGTATTCCCGCATTATACTGGTGGGCGACCTAGAACTTAAATGTATTCCCGCATTATACTGGTGGGCGACCTAGAACTTAAATGTATTCCCGCATTATACTGGTGGGCGACCTAGAACTTAAATGTATTCCCGCATTATACTGGTGGGTGACCTAGAACTTAAATGTATTCCCGCATTATACTGGTGGGCGACCTAGAACTTAAATGTATTCCCGCATTATACTGGTGGGCGACCTAGAACTTAAATGTATTCCCGCATTATACTGGTGGGCGACCTAGAACTTAAAATGTATTCCCGCATTATACTGGTGGGCGACCTAGAACTTAAAATGTATTCCCGCATTATACTGGTGGGCGACCTAGAACTTAAAATGTATTCCCGCATTATACTGGTGGGCGACCTAGAACTTAAATGTATTCCCGCATTATACTGGTGGGCGACCTAGAACTTAAATGTATTCCCGCATTATACTGGTGGGCGACCTAGAACTTAAAATGTATTCCCGCATTATACTGGTGGGCGACCTAGAACTTAAATGTATTCCCGCATTATACTGGTGGGCGACCTAGAACTTAAAATGTATTCCCGCATTATACTGGTGGGCGACCTAGAACTTAAAATGTATTCCCGCATTATACTGGTGGGCGACCTAGAACTTAAAATGTATTCCCGCATTATACTGGTGGGCGACCTAGAACTTAAAATGTATTCCCGCATTATACTGGTGGGCGACCTAGAACTTAAAATGTATTCCCGCATTATACTGGTGGGCGACCTAGAACTTAAAATGTATTCCCGCATTATACTGGTGGGCGACCTAGAACTTAAAATGTATTCCCGCATTATACTGGTGGGCGACCTAGAACTTAAAATGTATTCCCGCATTATACTGGTGGGCGACCTAGAACTTAAAATGTATTCCCGCATTATACTGGTGGGCGACCTAGAACTTAAAATGTATTCCCGCATTATACTGGTGGGCGACCTAGAACTTAAAATGTATTGAAATTGTTTCCCCGTTCTTCCGAGAAAATTTTCGACAATCGGCAGAAAATTTTCTGCCCCGGTTTTTGGTAACTTCCATGGCATTGCATCTTGTTGCCGTCATCAATTCTTTGCTCTCCTGCAAAAGACAAAAGGATTTAGTCAGTTTTAATCGTGGTGGTATAGGGTGCCTTCCTGGCGAGCAATTTTTCTCTCTTCCCCTTTTCTTGCTCTTTGTCCCCATAATTGGTTGGCAGGCAAAGTTGCCTGTTGGGGGTCTCTAGCCTGCTGGGGATTGGTTTTCAATTTATCCCCTTTTCTGCTTTCTCTTTAAACACATGGTGTGGGAGTCTGCTTCTAACTCCCGAAACCACTCCCTTTTGGAGCTTACTTCTTCCAACATTTCCGAGCACAATCCCTGCATTGCCTGGGGCCGGTCTTTTAAGACTGTTTGTATTATCCTGCATTGGATGAATTCCCCTTTGGTTCCTGGTAGTAAGCTTTGAAAAATCCTTTCAAGACACATTTTAGGAAAAGAAATAAAGATATGGAAAAAAGAAAAACTTTCTGAACCAATATTTTGTGGGAGGAGACAATCCAAAGAACTTATCTAGAGGACACAACTGGTCCCCATGATCATGACGTGCACCATAGATTCCCGACCCAGTCTATTTGTATCAATCGATTTGTCCGACGGTCTGACTTGCTGGGGATGATAAATGGATGTTCATCTTGTTGCGAATGTGGTAGCTTTTGCTGCTCTATCTTGTCGCCTCATAGTGCCCTTCGAGGGGTTTTCACTAATGAGACTCTCTCTTTTCTCTCATCTCCCGGCGCCTTATGGTGCCTGTGAGGGTTTTCACCAATAAGACTCTCTCATTTCACATCCCTCATCTTACATCGCCTCTCGGTGCCTGTGAAGGTTTTCACCGATAAGACTCTCTCATTTCACCTTCTTCATCTTACATCGCCTCTCGGTGCCTGTGAAGGTTTTCACCGATAAGACTCTCTCATTTTATTTCTTTCGAGAATCCGGTGTGTTGTAGATACGACCCTCTCTTCCGGGGATTCTTTTGACTATCAACTCATTCCTAGTCTTACGATCCTTTTCTTTGCTGGGGATCAGTGTATTATTCTCGGCCTTATTTGCCGGATTTGGCATCTCTCGAACATTGATCGGGAGGTCTTTTGGATGTCGATGTTGGTTTTGGTGTGGGATTGAAGAAAGGCTATAAAATGAAAACAACTTGAAGGGTGATGTGCTACAACTTTTGGAATCAAACCTTTGTTGGAACTTAAAACATAACCTCTGCCCCAGTTTTCTTGCTTGGGGGAATTTATTTTTTACACTTACGTTGCGTTATGTGCGTTACGCACGCTGTGCCTATTATGCACGCTATGTACCTTATGCATCCTATATTCACTATGATGCATACTATGACCGAGCCGTGAGGCGCCTACGTATCCTCTTTGAGGAATCAGGTCAAACGTAGTTCCCACGGTTTTATATTCCTTGATTTTTCTTTTCTTTCTTTTCATTTTCTTTTCCTTTTCTTTTTCTTTTTCTTTTCTTTTCCTTTCTTTTCTTCTTTTTTTTTTTTCGTATCTTTCCCATTAGTGATTCCAAAAGAGGGGTATTGAAAGAATTTGCTTAAGGCTCAAAGGGGGAAGCGAGGGTTAAAAGTGTTTGGATAGAAGAAAGAATTGCCTCCGTCATCTCATTATTCAACAAATGCCAAATACAAACAAATAAACCAAAATTGCCATAATTTAAAGAAATTACGCATAATATCTCTTGACTGCATCTGAATTGATAGCCATGTCGACACATCTACCTTCGACATCTGTCAAACACAAAGCACCGTTGGACAATATTCTGGTCACGACATAAGGCCCTTGCCAATTTGGGGCGAATTTGCCTTTTGCCTCGACCTGATGTGGGAGGATCTTCTTTAATACCTGCTGCCCTACTTCAAACTTCCTGGGGCGCACCTTTTTATTATACGATCTTGCCATTCTCTTCTGGTACAGCTGACCATGGCACACTGCTGCCAATCTTTTCTCATCTATCAGGCTCAACTGTTCCAATCGAGCTTTGACCCATTCATCATCACCAATCCCGGCTTCAGCGACAATTCGGAGGGACGGAATTTCGACCTCCGCTGGTATCACGGCCTCAGTCCCATATACCAACAAATAAGGAGTTGTGCCTATGGAAGTCCGGACGGTAGTGCGGTAACCCAACAAAGCAAAGGGCAATTTCTCGTGCCACTGTCTGGACCCTTCTACCATTTTTCGCAGTATCTTCTTGATATTCTTATTGGCTGCTTCGACTGCTCCATTTGCCTTAGGACGATATGGGGTGGAATTGCGGTGTGTAATCTTGAATTGTTGGCATACCTCTTTCATCATGCTGCTATTAAGATTCGCACCGTTATCCGTGATGATCACTTTTGGGATCCCAAATCTGCAGATGATATGGGAGTGAACAAAGTCCACCACTGCCTTCTTGGTTACCGACTTGAAGGTTTTAGCCTCAACCCATTTGGTGAAGTAATCAATGGTCACTAGAATGAACCTGTGACCGTTGGACGCTGCTGGCTCGATGGGCCCAATGACATCCATGCCCCAGGCCACAAACGGCCAAGGTGCTGACATCGTATGTAACTCTGTTGGCGGAGAATGAATCAAATCTCCGTGTATCTGGCACTGATGGCATTTCCTCACAAAAGTGATACAGTCGCGTTCCATGGTGAGCCAATAACACCCTGTTCGAAGGATCTTTCTCGCCAATACATATCCGCTCATGTGTGGTCCGCAAACTCCCGCATGTACCTCTTCCATGACCGTCATTGCTTGACTGGCATCTACGCATCTCAACAATCCCAAATCCGGGGTTCTTTTGTACAATACTCCTCCACTGAGGAAGAAACCATTCGACAAACGCCGAAGGGCTCTTTTTTGGTCTCCCGAGGCATGTTCTGGATATATCCCCATTCTGAGGTATTCCTTGATATCATGAAACCAGGGTTCGCCATCTGCTTCTTCTTCTATGGTATTGCAGTAGGCGTGCTGATCACGGACTTGGATATGCAGAGGATCAACATACATTTTGTCAGGGTGGTGCAGCATTGATGCTAAGGTGGCTAAGGCATCCGCAACCTCATTGTGAACTCTCGGGATGTGTTTGAACTTTACCGATCGAAATTGCTTGCTCAGATCATGCAAGCATTGTCGGTATGGTACGAGTTTTAGATCTCGTGTTTCCCATTCTCCCTGAATTTGATGTATCAAGAGGTCCGAGTCTCCCAAGACCAAGACGTCTTGGACATCCATGTCGGCAGCCAGGCGCAGACCCAGAATGCAAGCCTCATATTCGGCCATATTGTTGGTGCAATAGAAGCGCAGTTGAGCCGTAACAGGATAATGCCGTCCTGTTCCAGAAATGAGTACTGCTCCTATTCCAACCCCTTTTGCGTTTGCCGCTCCATCAAAGAAAAGCTTCCAACCCGGTTCCTTGGGTAATTCCAACTCATTTGTATGCATCACCTCTTCGTCAGGAAAATACGTTCTTAAGGGCTCGTATTTTTCATCAACGGGATTCTCTGCCAAATGGTCTGCCAGCGCCTGGGCTTTCATGGCCGTCCTCGTCACATAGATGATATCAAACTCTGTGAGCAGAATTTGCCATTTTGCCAACCTCCCCGTGGGCATAGGTTTCTGAAAGATATACTTCAATGGGTCCAAGCGGGATATGAGATAAGTAGTATATGAAGACAGGTAGTGTTTCAACTTCTGAGCTACCCAAGTTAGGGCGCAACATGTTTTCTCGAGTTGAGTGTACTTGACCTCATGCACTGTGAATTTCTTGCTAAGATAGTAGATGGCCTGCTCCTTCCTCCCTGTGTCATCATGTTGCCCCAGTACACAACCAAATGAATTTTCCAAGACCGTCAGGTAAAGGATTAGGGGCTTCCCGGGCTTAGGCGGGACCAATACGGGTGGATTAGATAGATACCCTTTGATTTGGTCGAAAGCCTCCTGACACTCTGTCGTCCAACCTTCTGCAGCATCCTTTCTCAGTAGCCGAAATATGGGCTCACAAGTTGCTGTGAGTTGAGCGATGAACCTGCTGATGTAATTGAGTCTACCCAGCAAACTCATTACCTCTGTTTTGTTCCTTGGCGGTGGCAAGTCTCGGATGGATTCAATTTTGGATGGGTCTAACTCAATCCCCCGTCGACTGACGATGAATCCTAGCAACTTTCCTGATGGAACCCCGAATGCGCATTTGGCCGGGTTAAGCTTGATATCATACCTCCGGAGTCTTTGGAAAAATCTCCTTAGGTCTGCTACATGGTCCTCCTGACGCCAAGATTTGATGATCACATCATCGACGTACACTTCTATTTCTTTGTGTATCATGTCATGAAACACAGCAGTCATTGCTCGCATGTACGTTGCCCCAGCGTTCTTTAACCCGAACGGCATTACCCGATAGCAGTAGGTTCCCCATGGCGTAATAAATGCTGTCTTCTCAGCATCCTCCTCATCCATTAGGATCTGATGATAACCCGCATAGCAATCCACAAAGGATCCGATCTCGCGCCCAGCGCAATTATCGATCAGGATATGAATGTTGGGTAACGGGAAATTGTCCTTGGGACTTGCTTTGTTGAGGTTGCGGTAGTCGACGCACACCCTGATTTTTCCATCCTTCTTTGGGACTGGTACCACATTGGCCAGCCACTCGGGATACCGAGTGACCCGAATGACCTTAGATTGTAATTGCTTAATCACCTCTTCTTTGATCTTTACACTCATTTCTGTTTTAAATTTCCTTAGTTTTTGCTTGACCGGAGGGTATGCCGGGTCAGTGGGCAATTTGTGAACCACTAAATCGGTGCTCAATCCAGGCATATCATCATATGACCATGCAAAAACATCTTTGAATTCCCTGAGAGTTTCGATCAATTCTGCTTTGACATTTGGCTCAATGTGGATGCTAATTTTGGTCTCTTGGATGATATCAGCGTCTCCTAGGTTCACAGCCTCAGTGTCGTTTAGGTTAGGCTTGGGTTTCTCTTCAAATTGGCACAGTTCTCGGTTTATTTCTTCGAAGGCTTCCCCTTCGTCACATTCGGATTCATCATCACAAAAGACCTCTTGTATCATTGAGTCAGATTCAGATTGATTTATTAGACTAGGTCGAAGATCCGCTGTGCATGCCATGTCATTAGGACCAGTAAAAAGAGAACTGTTCAGAAAGAAAAAGAACAAAACCGGAAATTAAAATGGGACAAAGAAAAGAACTTTATTAAATTTGCAGGATAAAAAGGGTTCACACTTTTACAAAACGGGAGTAAAATTTGGATTACACCCTTGAATAATCCGATCAAGCAAATAAACAAACAAAACATTAATCAAAGCCTACTACCAAGACTCCCCTCGGACAGGAAGAGGAGTAACCGTCCAATTGTTGGTCTTGGCCTCGGGCCCCACAAATTGTATCTCTGCCCTGCTGGAAACCTCTCCAGCTTCCACCATACTGACATCCGCAAATAGTCTCTCAAAACTCTGATTCAGGTCTTCATTTATGCCGATCAAAGGTCCTCGAACCTTTGGGATCGCTGACCCCTTGGCACTTGCTTCAACAAAAGACCTTGAGAGGCGTGGCACTGGTTTAGGCAGAAACCAGACCTTCTTCTTCATTTTTCGCGCTTGCTTCCTGTCTGCTGCGGTTGGTTTGAACCCCAACCCGAAAGTTTCCAGATTCTTAGGAAGGGAGACAGGTTGGACTATCCCTTGAAGTTCAACTCCCAGGCCTTTTCCCGGCACAAATCCGTTACCCAGCATCTCTGATACCATCATGACTGTTGCGGCAGCTACCCTAGGGTGCGGGATGATTTCTCCTTCAGAGATTTTGTTGGCCGACCCTGTATCGAGAATCTGGTAGACCCAAGGACCCTTGTCATCAGTGGTCTCTATGAAAGGCACAATGGTTCCGCCCATGGTGCATGTTGTATCCTCACCGTGCAACACGACCTCTTGTCTTTCCCACTCGAACTTCACTGCCTGATGTAGGGTGGAAGGCACCGCTTTAGCTGCATGAATCCAAGGTCGTCCTAACAGCAAGTTGTAAGATACCGTGGCGTCCAACACCTGGAATTCCATGGTAAATAGGACCGGGCCAATGGTTAGTTCAAGTACAACATCCCCCACAGTGGCTGTTCCGTTTCCGTCAAACCCTCGGACACAGATGCTATTCTCCCGGATTCTTCCACGGTCAATCTTTAACTGGTCCAGGGTGGATAATGGACAAATATTGGCGCTTGAGCCGTTATCCACCAATACTCGGGTTACCACCGAGTCTTCACATTTGACAGCTAGGTATAGAGCTTTGTTATGCTCCGTACCTTCCACCGGCAGGTCATCATCTGAGAATGTCACTCTGTTCACCTCGAAAATCTTGCTAGCAATGGTTTCCAGGTGGTTTACAGAAATCTCACTGGGTACATGAGCCTCGTTCAATATCTTTAACAGGGCCCGACGATGTTCCTCGGAATGGAGGAGTAATGACAATAGTGAGATCTGGGCAGGTGTTTTTCTCAGCTGCTCAACCACAGAATAGTCTTGTACCTTCATCTTCCTCAGGAAGTCTTCAGCCTCTTCTTCTGACACTGGCTTCTTGGTTGCCACTGGGTTTGTTTTTCTTAACTCCACCGGGGCAAAGCATCGACCTGATCGAGTCAGCCCTTGCGCTTCACAACTGACTTCTTCCACCTGTTTTCCTTGGTACGTTACCACTGCCTTTTCATATTTCCAGGGCACAGCCCTGCTGTCAAGCATAGGCAATTGGACCACCGGCTTTATGGTCACCCGTTCTCTACATACCCCTCTCAACATGACTGCCGGTGTGGGCAGGATCCCTGGTATTACCAATTTGCTTGGCTCGGGTTTGCTTGTTATGACGGACGGGTTCTTCCCCCATATTACTACCGGCTTGACGCCTTCTCCCTGCGACTGTATATTTGTTCCTCCCCTGGTTAAGACTTCTTTTGGGGCAGCTTGGATCATCATCACTGTTTGTGAGGGTTTTCTTAATTCGCCTCCCTCACACACCAACTCAATCATGTGAGCTTCGTGGTGCGCTGGCAGTGGGTTTTGGTTGATGTTAGGAGCCTCTGGTGTCTGGACCTCGATCTTATTGCTGTCAATAAGATCCTGTATGGCATGCCTTAACTTCCAGCACTTCTCGGTATCGTGCCCGAGCATCCCTGAACAGTATTCACAACTGATTGAACGATCCAAATTCTGAGGCGGGGGATTTGGTTCCCGAGTATGGACAGGACTAACCAAACCCAATTGCCGCAGCTTGTGGAACACAGCGGTGTAGGTTTCTCCCAGTTCGGTGAAGGTTCTTTGCTTCCGCAACCTGTCATTTCTGGCATCTGGATTTCCCCGGAAACCTGCCCCTGAAGGATTTCTATATGCCCTTGGTGGAGGGTAAGTGTTTTGTGGTGGTGCATATATGTTCTGGGGAGCCGGTGCGCGCCATTGTGGGCGAACCGGAGGCTGAGTGTATACCTGGGCTTGGTGTACGGAACAATGTGGTTCTCGAGGTGGATAGAAATTTTGTGGTGGGTTGTATGGGTAGTTTGACCTGTGAGGCCTGGGTTGGTTGTAGTGCGGCCTGCCAGCCCTGGACCAACTGCCTGCCTCGATCGTGGCAACCTCTTCTTTCTTTCTTCTTAGCGCACCTCCCGTGCCGCTTTGAATAGCCTGGGTTGTGGCCTTAAGTGCCGAATAGTTTAAGATCTTGTCCGACCTCAAACCTTCTTCTATCATGACCCCTATTTTGACCACCTCGTTGAAAGATTTTCCAACCGTTGTCACCAAGTGACCAAAGTAGGTTGGATCCAATGTCTGCAAAAAGTAGTCTACCATTTCTCCCTCTCTCATGGGAGGATCGACTCTAGCTGCTTGTTCTCTCCAGCGGAATCCGAACTCGCGAAAACTTTCCCCGGGTTTCTTCCCAGTTCTCAATAACGTGAGACGGTCAGGGACTATCTCTAGATTGTACTGGAAATGACCTGCAAAAGCCTGTGCCAGATCATCCCACGTGTACCACCTGCTGAAATCCTGCCTGGTATACCATTCCAGTGCAGATCCGCTCAGACTTTGGCCGAAGTAAGCTATCAAAAGCTCATCCTTGCCTCCTGCCCCTCTCATTTTGCTACAGAATCCCCGCAAATGTGCCATGGGATCACCGTGCCCTTCATATAAATCAAACTTGGGCATCTTGAACCCAGCCGGGAGTTGGACATCTGGGAAAGGGCACAGATCTTTGTATGCCACGCTGACTTGATTGCCCAGCCCGTGCAAGTTTCTGAAGGATTGCTCCAGGCTTTTGAACTTTCTTAACACTTCATCCTGTTCAGGGGCCTTAACCGGCTTCTCAACCTCTGCCGGTACTTCCAAATGGGGATTGTAAACCTGTGGTTCCGGTGCGTGGAAGGTAGGCTCAGGGGGATAGTATTGTGTATCGTGAGCCTGGAACAATGGCTCACTGGTCGTTCGCTGCAAAGGGGCTGATGCAGGTCCCACAAAAATGGGAATATTGGATGTTGGGAGAGGTTGATGGGGTGGTGGAGCTTGGGAATCATGAGGGCTTCTTTCTTGATGATAGAGGGGGTTTGGGCGGCTTGTGGAAGGGCCAGAGTGAGGGTACTCCGGCACGTGTCCCAGTGTCTCAGGACTCTTTTGCGTTTTGGCCAGGGCTAGCTGCATTGCATGCATCTCTAGTCCCATCCTTTCAATCTTTTCCATTGCCTCTTTTAGCAACTGGCTCATCGGCCTTTCTTCCTCATTACTATTCTCAGAAGTGGTCATGCTTGTTGCTACCGGTCCTTTGGATCTGGTTTGGTATGAATGTGTTGCCAGAATTCTTTAACAACTAACTGTCTGGTATCAGACAACAACAAACTTTGTTAGTGTTAGAGCTTAACAGATTTGATCATAACACATAGAGGATGCAATGCACCTAGGCAATTAATCGTTTCTACATGCCTTGCCTCAAACAACATACGTCATCCCGGTTTGCTCATTCATCCATTTTTAAAGTACTTTGGGAAACCCTGTGTTTTATTTTGTATTTTTATTTTTATTTATTAAAAGCGGTCGAATCTTATGGGGATTGCCTACGTATCACGTCCCCGCGTGAATCAGACCAGGCGTAGTTCTGCCCCAAAGTAAAGACACATAGAAATTCTTCCGGAGTCACTTAATTTCATTATCAAAATTTGCTATTACATATTGCTTCAAACAACATAGCAACAGTACAGACTTCACGGTTCTTTGACCCTATTTGATTGAAGGAAAAATGGAAAACAACATATGGGAAAACATCAAAGCTTAACTAAAACAAGACTCGACCAGAGGTTAATTTTCCAACTTAGGGACTCGCGAGGCATCGTTCGGCCTTTTCGCGGTTCTAGGTGCGAGATCCCTTTCGAGCTGCTCCAACTCGTGCATGGTCTGTTTGACATAACCCATCACTACTGGGAGAACGGTAACGCAGGTCATGTTTTCACACCGTCGACACCTTCTGATGATGGCATGGGCAATGGCCCTGATCTTGTCTCTGGTTTTTTTCTTCTCTATGAGTAGGTGTCTTATCTGATCACTGCACATCTTGAATACCTGTGAGTCCTGTATATGCTGATCCCTCAGCTGCCGCACTTCTTCCTTCATTTGGGCCAACAAGTCGTAACAGTATCTACTCTCCGATTGGAAATCCCCGGCCTGCTTAACTGCTTTAAACTCGAGTGTAGCCATCTCCCTCTTTATTTTGGCCACAGTCTTCTCGTGGTCACGTTTCAATTGGTTCAAACACCGGCGATGCTTATCTACTCTTGTTCCCCACCGTGCCTTGAACTCTGTCATGACCTTTTCGGATTCTTCTAACCTGTCTCGCCATTCCGCGATCTCCCTTTTCAAACCCTTTATCAACCGCTGGTCTGATCGACTTCTGGGCTGCTCGTCGAGAGACAATCTCAATTTTTGGATTTGGGCCTTAAGCTCTTCGTTCTCTTGGATCAATCTATTCTTTTCGCTTCGATCCGCCGCGACTTGTACGCTATTATCGAATTTCAGACTATCCATTTGTAGCTTCAAATCGCCAATCTCTGCCCGATAACCCTTCTCTTTTGCTAACCAGTTCCATTGCCCTTGGGATGATTCTACGAAATCTTTGAGATGCGGCCTCTTAGCCGGTCTTTCGTAGGACAGGCTACCTCTAAACCAAGCGTGATATTCTGGGGCGACTTCCCCTTGTGCCGTATTAATCACACAAGTGTTTGCTGTCAGATGTTGGCATTCACTCCATATTTGGCGGACTTCTTCTTCAGGGAAATGACCGTTCGGACTGATTTCAATCACTTGGGTACTCAAATCTTCATCTTTCGGTACCACTTGGTACCTCCCAAGTTGCCTCAAAACCCGATATGGTGCATAGGGTTGGATACTTTTCAGTCCCATCAACAGAAAGTGAGGCCGGGTTGCCGGCATGTATATGATTTCCTCGATAGGTGACCATCCGAGCGTCCACTGGACTTGGCTGGCAGTGAGAGTTCGGAGAAATGCGGTCCATGATGTGACTCCCTCAGGTAAATTGAACCCTTTGATTCTCGTGTAGAATTCTCCAATACAAGTTTTCTCTGGCGAACCATAACCCAAAAGTGAGGAGCGATGGCATAAATGATCGGTCATCCACATTTGCAACAGTAGGTTACATCCTTCGAAAAAGTCGCCCCTGGCTCGACAAGCAGTGAGAGCCCGGAAAATGTCAGCCATAATCATAGGCGCCAGAGTACTTTTATCTTGGGTAAGCAAAGTATTGACAACCCCGGCTATCCTTAGATCAATGTTTCCATCTTTCCTAGGGAACACTATAAGTCCCAGAAAGGCTGTCATAAAAGCCACTAGCCTGTGTTCGTCCCACTTTTGTCGGTTGCCTCTACTGCATAGCTTGAAATCCGGCTTATTGAACCCGCCCACGTGACCGTATCTAGCATATATGAGGTGGAGACTGCAGAATCCTTTGGCAAGATCTGGATGGTGGAATGTCCGAGGTATTTTTAGGAAATCCAGAAACCTGTGTACCGTGACAGCTCTAGGTGCAATCAAGTATTTGAACCTAAAAGGGGCTTCATCAATCCCGATGTACCCTGCTATTTCTTCCAACGTCGGGGTGAGCTCGAAGTCCGAAAAATGGAACACGTTGTGTGCGGAATCCCAACAAGTGACCAATGATCTGATGATATCACCCCGAGGCTGAATGTTTAGTAGGTCCGGGAGACCTTTCAGATATTTCCTTACTTTGTCTTGCCCTTCTTTGCCTAAGTCGTTCCACCATAACCGCAACTCAAACGGGACCCTGGTCATTACTGAAAAGGGTTCGTTTTGTACCGTGCTCATCCTGCACATTTATTGGGGTGATTATGCCTAAGTGAATAATAAAAAATAAAAAAATAATAAAACTTTATTTAGACGTATACTTTTTATAAAACTTTATGAAAAACCCTGCACATTTATTACTTTCATGACTTTTGGCAAACCCAGTAATTTCGCCACAAATAAAGACATATATTTATATTTGTATATATATATGTAGAGATATATATATATATCAAAAATAAGACTCTTTTCCATCTTCATTTTTTGTGACAGGACAAACCATATATATATATATATTTAAAAGTATATAAAAGTAGAACGACGACCCCTTTTTTTCTTCTTTTCTATTTTTCCTTTGCAATTAATAAAACAAAACTAATAAGACATTTTCCTTTCATTTTCTCAAAATTTCGGCAGAGTTTTGACGGTATTTTGGCATTGGCTTTTTTTCAAAAATAAACAATTAACTCCTTAACCGCTATTCCTTCCCCTTTTTTTCGATTTCCATTATTCAAACACTGGTCAGCATGCGGGCTCGAGACAAATAGATGCACGGAAAATAAATGGGATGCATTAGGATGGTCCTTTCATACCAGGTTGCTAGTCCTAGACGGACCCAACCCCTGTGTTGAGTCCCCTAAGTCATATGCAACATGATGCAAATAAGCGCTCCTACTAGGGATCCGGCATGAAGTCACGTTATTCTATGTTCAAAACCTGGGTCAGTGTTCTAGACAGTGTACCCGAGCAGACAACTCGGGCCGAGGAGGGGCAACTTACCGGGAACCAAAAGGCCGTCCGGCTTCGTAACTTATCCGTCCTCTTTCTTATTTCGGGTATTGACACTAACAGAATAGGGAGTCTCGACCAGCGAGCTTCTCCCCGGAGGTAAGAAGAGAAGGGTTTCGGCACAGTTTATATACAGTCCAAATAATATCAAAGCGGTAAAAGCAGCATTTAGCACATTAGGCTCAAACATGTAAAAATCAGATAATAAATAAAGCCAAATAATAACAATTATTTTAAGCTCGAATTCTTAACCCTGAACCAGTGGTTCTGGGCACTAAAATCCCCAGCAGAGTCGCCAGAGCTGTCACACCTCCTTTTTCCGCGCCCGCGGGGGCGCAGGGGAGTTTTTTCCAATTAAAGGACAATCGAAACGGGATTGGTTTATTTATTTCAGAGTCGCCACTTGGAAGATTTAGGGTGTCCCAAGTCACCAATTTTAATCCCGAATCGAGGAAAAGAATGACTCTATATTACAGTCTGCGTACCAGAAATCCGGATAAGGAATTCTGTTAACCCGGGAGAAGGTGTTAGGCATTCCCGAGTTCCGTGGTTCTAGCACGGTCGCTCAACTGTTATATTTGGCTTATTTATCTGATTTTAAATACAATATGAACTTATGTGCAAATTTTATCTTTCAACCGCTTTTATCATTTACCGTTACTTTTATCAAGAATTGCAACGTTATAAAAATATATCTCGAACCCGCGTTACAATCAATGTACCCGTGGTCGTCGACACACTTTGACTCCGTTGAGATTTGGATTTGGGTCACATCAATGTGCACCCGAGTTTAAGGAAATTAAATTATTAAAGGCGCGCCTAAAGCGACTAGCGTGTTTAATTTGGGTAAGACCGTGGAATTTTACTAAACGGTCCATCCCGAAGTCCAAATAATTTTTAAAGCAAATATTTACTGAGGGCCCCGCAATTTGTATTTTATTCGGCGAGGCTCATCTCATTCTTATTTTTTAACATGAATTTGCAACGTCATGGACATGCATCTCGAACCACGTCACAATCAATGTACCCGTGATTAGAAATACATTTCGAATCCGTCGAGATTTGGATTTGGGTCACATAAATGTGCACCCAAGTTTAGGAAGGTAAGGTTTATTAAAGCGTGTCCTAAAGAGACTAACGTGTTGTTATTTTAGGAGGGTTGTGAGATTTGCTAAACAACCCGTCCTGGAAACTAAATGCTTCAATAATTTACATTTAACAAGGGCCCCGCATCTGCGTGTTTTGTTTATTTTCATCGAGGCTCATCTCGTTCTTATTTTAAAAGGATATCCTATAGCAACTACGTTTCTTGTCGTGTTCGTCTCTATCAATTGAAAACGGTAGATAGTCCTAATTAATTACACGCTTGCAAGTTATTCATAACGGAATTCCGAGTGCCTTTGCAGAATAAGAAAACATGGCCATGCACGTGGGCAGCTAATCGAACATTATGGGCCCAAACCCAGCCAACATAGTATCGGCTGGGCCTGGGCCACTGCCTTTCTGATGAAAGCCTGCTGGGTTCGTTTGATTCGGGCTCGACCTTCGTGAGGTTGAGAAGTGCAGACTTGCGCTGTTTGTTTTAAAGCAATGGTTTGCCAATTATAAGGAGGCAATTTATCAAAAGGAAATGAAATTAACTAACATGGACGGTTTTATGCATTTAAAGACATGTTAAACGTAATTAGATAAAGTCTAAGATACAACCTATTGCATTGGGAATACTTTTATCTATCAACCCACATATACAAACTAACATTCTATCACCACACATTGATATCTACTAGGCATGCAGGCTAGCTTCAGTATCTAGACAAGAAAGTAAACTATTATACATTACATGAAGTTTAATATAACAGTCTATGTATGAAATAAACATCTTCAGCTCTTCTCTTTTATATTCATGCTCAACTTTCAAGTTACATTGACACTATTAATCGTGTACCTGGTATAGCAAAGAAAAAGAAGAAGGAGAATGGTCAGCTGAGTAGTATGCAGCAAATACAGCAACAGCAGATAAACATCAACAACACAGCAACAACAACCAGCCACAATGATGAAGCTCACAAGTGGTCGAGCAACAAACAAGCAGTCCCAGAAACAGAATGATGAACCAACAGAAAACCAGAGTATTCAATATAACAGCACCAGCAGTTCAACAATCACAAACAGCTCGGCAAGTAACCAACAACAATTAGCAAAGACAGCTTGGCCAACTTGAACTCCTAAGCAGTTTTCAGACAGTGTTTGGTTACAATATTCTGAAAATTTCTTTATGTTTCTTTCTTTCTCTCAAGACTAAAAAATGTCCAGCCCTTTCTTAACTAAAAATAACTCTATTTATAAGCCAATGTAGGTCAGTCATACTGCCCGGATCTCCCCCAGGTTGTAACCTGCCCATACCCCTTAACTCCCCATGCCTAAGTGCACTTTCTTGAAGTGAATGGCATCTGCTCCCCATGCCTGTCCTATTGCTCTAATCAAGAGTTATGGGTGCATTAAAGTATTCATTTGACCCCCATACTCTTATGCTTTGTTCCCCACTGTTATTAGGCTAATGGTATTTTAATTACCACTTGACATATTCTTAAATTAAATCCCTAATCAGACCCTGTCTTATGCCAAGACTACCCCTAAACCTTTGCATATTACTGTATTGCCCTAACTCCTAACAGTTAGTATATAAATCCTTCTGATTTTAGCTAATTACTGACTACTAATTACCTAACTGAAACTCAATGCTCACTTCAGGTGGATCTGTTAGTTTTCCATAGCTAACAATCAATTTTCAGCCTAAATTCAGCCAATGATTCCAATTCAATCAAACAAGGGTGCCAATTAAAGGGTACGGGTTGGTCATGCTGATACAAGTAATACCAAACAGAAACAGTCATAGTAATCAATACTGAAATTCAACTCCTGATTCTCTAATCTTTTAATTGGAATTTAGGTGACGACACCTATTTAGACGACTATACGAACTATAATATACAACAAACAATCATCAAAACTGTAAAACAAACTAAACATTTAACTCAAAACTCACAGACATGGACAGACACAAAACAAACCAGAACATGAACGATGGATAGAATTTAGGAGGACGAAAGAAAAAAGGAAAAATACCTCAGGGAAATGAAACTAAGACTGAAAAAGCTTGGACTCGAACTAGATAATTTGGGGTCGAATGGACTTTAATCGAAGTGTTCTCAACTGAGAACACCTCGGCAAAAGTCTATTGGACCCTGATCCTGTTGCTGATTCGGACAGAACCCATAGACCTGAATCCTAGGGTTTTTGAGGTTCGATTTAGGATCTGTTTAGTTCCAGTCAAATTTGAACGAAACCAAAGTCATTCAGGGGGTGAGGGAGGTCAGGAGGGGCTGTGGTGTGAGTTTGGGGTCAGTCAGTGTAGATCTGGTTTTTGCTCGAATCTTCAATTGACGATTCGAGAAGCTACGGGGTGATTCGAGGTGAACGGTTAACAGATTCGTGTTCAGGGTGGTTGGGTGCATCGGGGGTGTTATTTTGGTGGTCATCGGAACTGTGGTTGCCAGGCTTATGGTGGGAAACCTAGGCTGCTAGGGTTTGAGAGGAAAGGGATCCTGGGACGATGGTGAATAGTGGCCGAGGAGGGGGGTGTGGCTTGGGGTGTGGGGTGTTAGGTTAGGTTTATATATGGGGGAGGGTGGTTCAATCCTGACCGTTGGATCGATTACAGTTGATGGCCAGGATTTGGGGAAGCTTAACAATACGGTACCGTTTGGTTAAGTAAGGGGTCGGTTTAAATGGGAATGGGTCGGGTCATGAGGGAAAACAAAGGCCATTGGATCAATATAGATGAATGGCTCAGATTAACTGTCCCTGAAACGACGTCGTTTCGACTTAGCAGGGGCTGCATTGGACCGTTTGATTGCCATGAATCAACGGCTCAGATTGAGGCGCTGATACGACGTCGTTTGGGACGTGTCCGGGCAGCCTGTGTTCGGACTGGATCTGTGTCCTGGTCTTGGGCCTATTTTTGTTTCATTTCTTGGCCCAAACCGATTTTCCCTACTCTTTGCTTTTGTTTTCTAATAAGAAATGAAATTAAAACAACCATTAATCTTACACTTTAACACAATTATCACACACACATTAAAATATTTAAATAGGTTAAATCACCACCTAAAAGATGCATATATATTTTTTGTGAATTTTTCTTTTAATGACCGAATTACGGTTTAATTACCATGACATACATATTTTGTATTTCGTTTGATAAGATTAAAATGAAAAATGGACATAACCACAAATGACTACCAGCACATGTAACGTAAAATCGAAATAATGTACAGCGAGGTCATTTGTCATTTATTTTTTTTGATTTGTTTTGGAGTGATTGTCCGTGAAGCAAAAATCACGTGCTTACAGTTAGTATTTTGGCGAATTCCGGTTGATAGGTGAGATTTTGATCCGAGTCTCGGAATGAAATTCCGAGAGTTGCTGTAGCTTCATTGTGTCATTTGGGATATGTGTACAAAATTTCAGGTTATTGGGACATCGTTTTGTCGGGTTTTTGATCGAATGTGTGTTTTAGAAGTTTTAAAAGAACTTAGGCTTGAATTCGATATAATTTGATGATTTTGGCGTTAGTTGAGGTGTTTTGACGATTGGAGCAAGTTTGGATAATGTTTTAAGACATGTTGGTGCTTTTAGTTGAGGTCTCGGGGGCCTCGGGTGTATTTCGGAAGGTTAACGGATCGATTTAGGCACGAAAAAAAATAAAGCTACTGCATTTTTTTATAGCAGTGTGAACAGTAGTTATGAATAGTGCCGTGAACAGTACCCCGTAACAGTATCCGTGAATAGTGCCGTGAACAGTACCCCCAAAACAGTATCAGTGAACAATACCGTAACAATATCCGTGAACAGTACCACTTGAACGGTAACACGGGTGAATAGTAACACGGGGTGAACAGTAATTCCGAAAAATTTTGGGTAGAATGTTTACATTTAATTCGCGAAAAACACCCCATTTCTCCACCATTTTTAGTCATTTTGAGAGCTTTTGGACGGGGGTTGAAGGGAGTTTCAACTAAGATCTATTGGAGGTAAGTTTTATGAGTTAAATACATGATTTTATTGAAGAATCATCCTGAAATCCATGAAAACATAACCAAATTATAAGAAATTAGGGTTTGAGATTGAAATTCTAAATTTGGGATTTGAGGGGTCAAATGGACTCCGATTCTTGTGAATTTGGTATGTATAGACTCGTGGCGAGATAAGGAACATTTTAATGTAAATATTTCTGGATTTCAAGACATGGTCCCGGGGCTCGGGTTTTGCAAATTTCGTGTTTTTTGATATTTTTCGAGTCTTTTCGATTGGGTTATATTCCCTTAGCCTATTGTGATGTATTCGTTATGGTTTTGGCCAGATTCGACGCGCGAGGAGGTTGATACGAAAGGAAAGGGCATCGCGGAGTAGTATGCCGGCTAGAGGTGAGTAATAGATGTAAATGCTGTTCTGAGGGTTTGAAACCCCGGAATTTCATATCGTAATGCTATATTAAGGCGTGACATGCACTCCATGACGAGTGCGGGGTCAATTACTATTGGGGATCGTGACTTGGTCCATCCCGCGTGATATTTATACTATACTGATGATTGATACACATACTTTATTGATATTTACTGGGATAGATGCCATGTTTGAGACCTTGTGCCAACTTGTAGAATCCTTCGGGGATTGATATTACTGCTTTAGCATGATTTGCATATCATTTGGTTTCAGTCCAAGGTTTTAAATACTGTTTTGCAAACTCAGCCATATTTCTAAGTTTTGAAAACTCAAATAATATTTTATATGTTATTTCGGGCTGAGAACTACTATTTTTATAAATGCCCATGGGGTTTATGATGTTTTCTGGACTGATTATGGGTGGCTCGGGCTGCGCGCCGCAGCAGAAACTTGAAACAATGGTAATAATGGCACTATATGATATAAATGGGTCAGGTAACAATGACTGACCAGGATTTGATTGATGCCATGAGATGACTTGATATTGCGCTTGGGCTGTAGGAGCCCCTCCGGAGTCTGTACACACCCCAGTGAGCGCCGTCGACGATAAATAAATATGGATGGCTCGGGCTGCACGCCGCAGTGGGTACCAGAGGGTACCGTCATATGCATTGCACTGCACTCATGCATTTATTCTTTATCTGCATTATCTGCCATAATAATTATGTGCTCTTATTTCATTGACTGGTTGCTTTATACTGTTCTGAGCCTGAGGGGCTGATACTGTTTTGAGATACTGAGCCCGAGGGGCAGATTTCTACTTATTATTTTGATACTGAGCCCGAGGGGCAGATTTCTACTTATTATATTGATATTGAGCCCGAGGGGCAGATTTATATTATTATTTTGATACTGAGCCAGAGAGGCAGAATTCTACTTGTCATTTTACTACCAAATTACCTGTTTTACTGGTTTAAAAGAAATTTCATGTGATATTTCACTGAATTGTTATTTTAAATGGTTTTCACTATTTCTGTATAGAATATTGTGTGTCTTAACATGTTTTCTTACCTTCAGTCATTATTTATATTTATTACTCACTGGGTCGGAGTACTCACATTACTCCCTGTACCATGTGTGCAGGTACAGGTATTCCTGAGGCATAAAGCGAGTTTTCTGCCTTATCTTCTGTTATTTATGATATCTTCAGACTTTGTTCCTAATTCCATACTTTGTAGAATTTTAGTAAACTCTGTAGTAGCTCATGACTTGTGACACCCCGGTTAGGGCTGTGTTGGGTTGGATTTTCGCATTTTTATCTGTACTTCCGCTATTTGGTATTATTAAACCATGTTGCACTATAGTTTTGTTAAATAATTGTTTTAAAAGGATAAATTGGGTTGACTGGCTGACCTTGTCTTCACGAGAGGCGCCATCACGACCAGGTTCGGGATTTGGGTCGTGACAGAAGCTTTTCCAAAAAATAATAATAAAATATATAGTGCGGGAGGAAAACTTTAGCTCCATCAGCCGAAGTTTTTACAGATTAACTAAAGAACTTCAGCACCTGTGCTGAAGTTTTTTGTGCAATATGAAAATTTAATTTATGTTTTATTTTTTACCCAGTGTAGGAGGAAAACTTCAGCTCCTCCTGCTGAAGTTTGTAAATATTAACTAAAAAACTTCAGCACCTATACCAAAGTTTTTTGTGCAATATGAAATTTTAATTGATGTTTTTTTTACAGAGTGTAATAGAAAAACTTCAGCTTCTCCTGCCGAAGTTTGTAAATATTAACTAAAAAACATCAGCACCTATGCCGAAGTTTTTTGTGCAATATGAAATTTTAATTCATGTTTTATTTTTTTTACGCAGTGTAGTAGCAAAACTTCAGCTCCTCCTGTTGAAGTTTTTAAATATTAACTAAAAAACTTCGGCACCTATGTCGAAGTTTTTTGCGCATAGGTGTTTTAAATATACAAACACTCATATAATGTTTTAATATAATTTTTTCTTTGTTGTGTTATTTGCCTGCTCGTTTTGCTGAATTTTTTAGATATGAACTAAATATCTTTAGCTTGTTTCAGCATATTTGTCGGATTAGAATATTAGAATTCATCGTCAAATAGATTTAGAATGCAAATTCAGCATATCAGTGAAGTTCGTCAAACAACTTCAATCAATCAATCAGAAAACATGTAATTCAAAAACTATTTTGAATTCTGAAGATGAATTTGAATACTTACAATGTATTTTGTAATTTTGAATTTGGAATTTGAATCTGGTTCAAATCTGGTTTGCGAGAGGCGATCTCAGGAGAGACGGACTGATGGAGGAGATACGAAGAAGATCTGGAATTTGATTCTGGGTATGCTTGATGCATCTTTTATATGTTTTGGAAGGGGTATAATGGTCATATTATTACGGATTTTTGTTAGTTGATTACAAAATCAATAGTTTTTAAAAATAGGGTATAGGTTAAAAGGTGGCATAAAAATAGGGTACGACTGTAAATCGCCCTTTGCAATCTAGATATTGGGCTTCGAGAAGAGGGAGATGACTTGGTCCAAAGGAGAGATCTCGTCCCAACTCGAACCAAGTAAAGATGCCTAAATAAAATGGATTTTTTCACTTTTAGCCTGCGCTAGAAACTATTTATATTTGGTAGCTGAAAAAGTGTATGAAATTTGTATAATTTTTATATATAGCAATAAAATGTATATATATACAAAAAATATATATTTTTTGGCTATTATTTTCAGACCGACTATACAATGTCATTTTTCCTTCATTTGATTTTATTTGGGAAAATGACCTGTATAGCCAGTCTGAAAGTAATAGTCTGAAAAATATATATTCAATTATGTTAACTCAATATTCCTCAAAATAAATAAAACTTAAGATGCCTAAATAATGAATTCAATTACGTTAACCACATAATTTTTACTACTAAGTTTTACTTTTCCAAGTAAAGAGCAGTGTTATAAGAAAGCTAAAATGAGGTATGTCGTTGGAAGGACAATTATATTATATTCGACTATATTGTGATAAGCTTGTGAGCACGTGATTTTTGCTCTATGAGAACTACTCCCAAAAATTCAAAATAAAATAGTTTTGGGTTATTTGTGATTTATTTGTATTTTGTCTGTGCATGTTTATTTCTACTTTAATTAAGAAAAATACAAAAATATATGTTGCATGTGCATTTAGGATTTAATTTTACAATTAGGAATTAATTAAACAATATTTGGATTTGTGAGAATGAAAATCACAAAAATATGTACTTGGCATTTTTTTGGCGTTTAATGTCAAATTGTGTGGTTTTATTTTAATTGGTATTTAATTGTGTGTGATGATTGTTATCAGGAATTAATTGGTATTTTTAATTTGGTTTATAGTTAAAGTTAGGATTTTAGTTTTGAAAAATAAATTAAAAAAGGGAAATAAAGGAAAAGAGGAAAAATGAAAAAAAAGGGTAAAAGAAATCGAACAGGCCCAAAAACCAGCCCAATTCGACACCCCTGTACCCGGTCCAGTTGATCTGGCAAACGACCACCCAAACGGCGTCGTTTCTGTCACGCTCAGTTTGGACCGTTGATCTCAATCCATCAACAGCCAAGATCATCTCTCCCTTACCCGTTCCTATACCCGCCCCGACCCCGTTACTACTAAACGACCCCGTTTGGCTTAAGTGAATTAATCTGGACCGTTGGTTCCCATCATCCAACGGCCCAGATTAATCAACTAATTTTTGATATACCAAACACCCCCACTTGTCTCTTCAGAGACCAAAACACACACCACCCCTACCACCGTGCTCTGCCCACCGGAAATCACCTCACGACGGTTCCGGTGGTCCAAACAGCCCCAAAATTACACCATAGCCTCCCCACGACGCCCTCTTGAGGCGATTTTCGGTGGTCCAAACAACCCCAAAATTACACCATAGCCTCCCCACGACGCCCTCTTTCCAAATCCCGAATCAATTTTCTTCGAATCAGTACCATACGCTTCGAATCTTCAATCGAAGATCAGTCCCAAAACCCTAGTTCGTCCGTTTGACCCCAAAGTTACACCACTGAACCACCTAGCTACCCTCGTCCCAAATCCCACCCCAGTTCTATTTGAATCTTGTTAGAGCCTTTCAAATTTCAAATTGAAGGCAAACCCTAAAAGAACCAAACTTCAGACTGTGTACGAAGTTAAAAATTTGAGGTTTTAACCGACTTTAGTCGAGTGTTCTCAGTCGAGAACACTCGATTAAGGTCTGTTTTGGCTTCAAAATTTCAAGATGAAGTGTCGACTGAAACGGATTGAGTTTGGTCTGAAATTTCGAGGTATTTCTTTTGTTTTCCTTTTTCTTTTGTTGTTGTTTTATTTTGACTGATTAATTCGTCATTTTTGTCAAGTAGTTCTTCCTCCTCTTCCGGACCTTTTTCTTGGTCCAGTTTTTTTCTGTTGATTAACATATGTTATAAATAGTTTCGTCGATTAATCCGTTCATGTTTGTAGTTTAGTAGTTCTCGTCAAGTTGTTTGGTGTCGATTGTTTTGTTCTAAGCCTCAGGGCTCCATTCAGTATATCCTCAGTGTTCCTACATTTTGTGTTTAAGGTTAATTTAGAACTATGAGTGTTTGATGTTATTATTGGTTCGAATTGCTTCATTTTGTGTGATGTTTTTTTCCCTTTTCTTTGTTGTTCATCATTTTTGCATATGAGTTCAGTTTGTTTGTCGATTCAGTGCGTTTACAATGATCATTCATTTTGCCTAAGTTTAATTTAGAATTGTGAATATAGTTAGTCATTCCCATGTATTTGTGTCAATCATTGGTCTTTATTTTTTATGCTATTTGATCTGATCTGAGTTCTAGCTTGAACTGCTGATTGAATTTGATGAGTTGAATTGGTTATAGATGTTGGGGTTGGTACCGATTGAAGGGGGAATTGGTATAGGATAGTAATTTCAGGGATTTCAGGAGGGTAATATGGGGGGTTTAAAAGTTTGGCAAATGGTCTTGCTAGTGGGCTGTCAGTAAAGTACTTAATTAACCATTAATCTAATGTGTTAGTGAGGAACAAAATATAATGGTATGTGGAGGCTTAAAAGGAATTGATTAAAATATAGCATGCCCATACCAATTGAATTAAATAATGGCAAGGAACATATAATAGTGGGGAATGCACTTGCTGATTTTAGGGACTGAAATAGGCATTAATGATTAAAATAAAAGCACTAGGGTAATGGGGGTAATTAAAGAATTGAAAATATAAGATGTTAGTGGATTGAGCACTAATGGTATGCCTATTAAAAGAACTATGAATCAGTCATTGATGGAGGGGAGTGTTAGAGAAATAGAGAGAGTTCTTGGGAGTTTTACCAGTCCTGAAGAAATCGGTTGGTGAGAAAACATTTTAAGCCAGTTCTTCTTTAAGCAATCGGAGAAGTTTGAAAACACTTAAAATACTGGAGAGTCAGTCAGTTTCTGAGGGATCAGTTTGGAGAGTTTTAAGCTTGAAAAGAACAGAGAGAAATACTGAGAAGTCTCACTATGTCATTGAAATTCTTTTCCCGCTTCAGTGATTTCATTTTCCTAATTCAAATACACTAGACTGATCTTGAGTGACTTTGAGTCCAGCTAAAATGGTTTCTGATTGAACTTTAGCCTATTGAAAGTTTCAAATGGTTCTGGTAGTCTCTTTGAGTTAATTTGGTTTGTTTTGGTACTGTTGTGGGTCAATCTTTTGGTTTCTGTTTGGTTCTTGGGTCATTGAATCATTCCTAGGTTGAAGAATAGTTGTGTTGTGGCTTTGTGAAATTCCTAATAGCTGTTGATTCCTATGCTGAGCTAACTGCTTCTACTTCCTGTTGATTTCTGATTTCCAGGTACACAATTTGAACTCACCTTGATGTAACTGCAGATTTGAATGAAATGAAACCATATTTCAAGAGCCATGCTCGTTTGGAATGCATATGGCTGTATTTGATCATTTGTTGAGTAGTATACATATTTAATTCATCTAATTTGTATTGTATTAAGGACTGTATAATTAGAACCATTTTTGAATTGTTTAGACCAGCTGATTCTTACTGGACCGTATTTGGACTGTGAGTATTTGGTTTTCTCAGACTTGTGTGAATACTCTTAGCTAAGCATTCAGTTATACTTATATTTAGTAGAGCAAAGTCTTAACTAGCTAAGGTTAATTCCGGTGGTCATTTCAGGTTGCTTCATGAAGTTATTCTAGTAAGTAATATAGTTGCAATAAAGTCATTTTAAGAAGCTATTTCAGTAGTAGTTAAGTTTGATTAAAATACTAGCTGAGTGTGCTAGGGAACATAAAGGATGTAAATAACCAAACTATGTAATCAGGGTGGTAGTTCGTATACTTGAGGTTACCTCATGAGCAGTATACTCAATCTAGTCTTTGCGTTTAATCTTGTCTGGGGTACGAATTATTAAAAGTGGAAAACTAAAATTTCAGCAAGTGTTTAGTCTTGTTTAAATTGGAGTTGTGGTTCATTTTGTCGAAAAGGGGCTGAGAGCTTATATTTAGGCGGTTTGGGCTTCAACGTGTGAACAAGGTGGCCTAGGTCCTGTTTCACATTACATTCGTTTGGACCTGGGCCCGGGCCTGTGAATGGCCTGCCCTTGTGCTTATTTGGGTCTTAATTGTTTTTAAAACGGGTTTCTTAAGTCATGTTAATTAATTAGACCCTTTTCTTTATTTCAGAGAGACAAGTAAAAAAAAATAAAAAAAATCACTGTAGCTTTTAGGTTTGCCTTTTGAATGATAAAAATGAGATGAACCTCGCTAAACAAACAGATAAATTACAGGGCCCTCATTAAATGTATATATAAAAATACTTAGATTTCAGGACGGGCCGTTTAACGAATCTCACGGTTTTTCCCCAAAGTAATGACGCGCTAGTCTCTTTAGGCGCGTATTTTAATAATGTTACCTTCCTAAACTCAGGTGCGCATTTATGTGACCTAAATCCGAATCTCAACGATGTTAAAATATGTCAAAAACCACGGGTGCATTTATGTGACGTGGTTCGAGATTTGTTTTAATGACGTTGCAATTTTCCTTAATAAATAAATAAAAAACGTTGAAGTTAAAATTTGCACATAGATTCAACATGTATTAAAGCCGAATATGATAGTTGAGCGACCGTGCTAGAACCACGGAACTCGGGAATGCCTAACACCTTCTCCCAGGTTAACAGAATTCCTTATCTGGATTTCTGGTTCGCAGACTGTAATACAGTGTCAATTTTATCCTCGATTCGGGATTCAACCGGTGACTTGGGACACCATAAATCTCCCAAGTGGTGACTCTGAATTAAATAAATAAATCTCGTTTCGATTGTCCTTTAATTGGAAAAACTCCCTCTACGCCCCTTTACGGAGGCGCAGGTAAAAAAGGAGGTGTGACAGCTCTGGCGACTCTGCTGGGGATAACACCCAGAATCTCTGGTTCAGGGTTTAGAATTCGAGCTTTAAATAATTGTTATAATGGGCTTGTTTTATCTGATTTTTTTACATGTTTGGGCCTAATGTGCTAGTGATGCTTTTTACCGCTTTGATATTATCTGAACTGCATATAAACTGCTACGAAGCCCTTCTCTTCTCATCTTCGGGGATGTGCTCGCTGGTCGAGACTCTCTATTCTGTTAGTGTCATACGTTGAAATAAGAAAGAGGCTCGGATAAGTTACTAAGCCGGATGGCCTTTTGGTTCCCGGTATGTAGCCCCCTCCTCGACTCGAGTTGTCCGCTCGAGTACACAGTCTAGAACAAATACCCAAGTTATGAACCTAGAATAACTCAGCTTCATACCGGATTTCTAGTAGGAACATTTGTTTGCATCACGTGCAGTTGACTTTGGAGGTTCAACACAGGGGTTGGGTCTGTCTAGGACAGGTGTACCAAAAATGACAAAAGACCATCCTGATGCATCTTACTTGCTACTTGTGGATTTGGTTGCTTCGGACTTGCATACTGACTGGCTTTTGAATATTTTTAGGAAAGAGAGATAGAGGTACGAGGGTTAAAGAGAGTTAGTCGCCTGTTTTGAAAAAAAAAACAATGTCCAAATAGTGTCGAAATTCTGCCGAATTTTTGAGAAAATGAAAAAAAAAGTTTTATTTGCCAATGAAAAAAGAGTCTTATTTTCAAAAGAAGTTTGTTTTATCGGCCCGAACTACGCCAGTTTGATTCTCACAGGGTATGAGATACGTAGGCAACCCCCATCGGGTCCAACTTCAATTTTTGCGAAAATAGCCAAAAGAACAAAGTTTTTATTTAAAAATAATTAGGGTGGTGCCATTCTTGTTAGGAATAGCCGAATGTCCCTAAAAGGGCGCCGGAAGGCTATTTTTGCAAGAACAGCCGCCTGTGGTCATTTTTTCAAGGCTTTCACCGGTTAGCCGACACAGACTTAAAATTTTCGACCTCGAGGTGCTGAAAAGCCGTATTGGCAAAATCGGGTTTTATTTCAAATAGAAAAGTGTCCATGTTATCCTTGAGTCAATTGAATCGTGATTTTTGCTTAACCACCCTAATAAATGTGCAGAATGAGCACAAGTCAGAATTTACACGTAACAATAGTGAAATAGATCCCTTTGGAGTTGCACATGTGGTGGGATGACTTGGGCGAATCAGGGCGCGACACATTCAATCTATACCTGGGAGGCCTCATTGAGTTGCTGAAGATTAATCCTAGAGGGGATATCATAAAGGCCTTGGTCACATTCTGGGACCCGACTCACAACGTATTTCACTTCTCGGATTTTGATCTTACCCCAACATTGGAAGAAATAGCCGGATACATCGGGAGTCCTAAAGTTCCTCTGAGACACCAGTACCTGATTGCTCCGAGGGCTGTAGCCGTACACAGGTTCCTAGACTCTTTGAAAATAAGCAGGGGGTCCACAACCCAGACTTGGCAGCTGGATTTTGTACTTTGAAGTTTATATACAATAGATATGGTCGCATAGGGGGTTCAACAAGCCAGAGAACAAAATCTGTAGCAAAGGAAACCGCCTTAAGTGGGAAGAACATAGGTGTTTTGCATTCATGGTAGCTTTTTTGGGACTCCCGGTGTTTCCTAGAAAAGACGGGAACATCGACATACGAGTATCTGGGGTTGTCAGCACTTTGCTTACTCAGGCCAACAGCACCCTCGCACCCATGATAGTAGCTGAAATCTTCCGCGCTCTCACAGCCTACAAAGCCGGGGGAAACGTTTTTGAGGGGTGCAACGTGTTGCTGCAGATGTGGATGATCAAACACCTATGTTGTCGTCCTCAATTTATGAGCTATGGGTCGATGGAGAAAATGTGCATAGAGGAATTTCCTACGAGGGTTGACGAAATCAGCTTACCAGAAGGGGTCACAAAGTGGACAGCGTGCCTCCGTTCTGTCACTGCAAGCCAAATAGAACGGACATTTGGATGGTTTCCTGAGGATGAAATCATATATATGCCAGCCACTGGACCCCATTTCCTTTTGATGGGACTCAGGAGTATTCATCCCTATGCCCCGTATCGAGTATTGAGATAGTTGGGGAGATTCCAAATAGTTCCGAAAGATAAAGATCTTAGCGGCCAAGTGGTCGAGATCGGGCTTAACGGACAATTTCATGAAGCAGCAGTCCGACAAATTTGGAGCGAGTGTCAATACTTAATAGCAAATACATGTGTACGTGATCGGTCCAAAGGTGAAGTTTCGCCAAGATACTTTGCTTGGTATAGGAGAGAAATCGAGTTTGGGAGACCGACCAAAAGACCCCATCTCCAGGAGTTCGTCAAGGCGTCGCAAGAACAGTGGGATTGGTTGGCTAAAGAACATGGGTACAAGGTTACAATAGGCAAATTGGAGAAGCAAGTCATGGATTTTCAATTTGAGAAAGATCTGCAGGCCGCCGCAGATGAGGGCGAGAAAAAGAAACTAGCTAAAGAAAATGAGGCCTTCCGAGCTCAAAATCAGAAACTAAAAGTAGCAGCAGAAAATCCAGTCCAAAGTAATAGAGATGAAAAGCCCGTAGCTAACCTAAGGCAGAAAGTGAGTAACTATAGTTTCTATTTGAACAAAGCAGAAAGTGAACTGGCCGGGGCTCAAAAACAATTAGCCAAAAATGCAGACGAACGGGTATGCCTGGTTAAGCAGTTGAGAGAAAGGTATGACGATGAGGTCACGGGGTTGAAGAAAAGGGTCATCGCCACGAGAAACAAAATGATCAAACAGGCAAAAAACTTCAAGGTTGAAAGGGAACACTGTCACACGACATTGACACAATTAGAAATAGACTTGCAACAACTTCAGAAACAAAACTATGCAGCCAAGCAAACCTTGGAGGCCAGGGCCCAACAGATTGGGCATTTGTTACAAGAAAAGGGCATCATAAGAGAGAGAATTAGAAACATCGCTGATTACATCATTATGAAGTGCCACATTTGTGAGGGTATGACCCGCACTACATTCTTTGCGGCAGTGATGACCTTTGTTAAACAAATAATGAACAATTTGGACTGACTTCAAAGGGATCTTGCACATAGGCCCGTGGCGAGACCGAATGATGTCCCACGGACACCAGGAGCATTGATGTACTCATAATTTTCTATTTGAATCTGTATTTCCTTTTCTGTCAGAGTCTGTGAGTCATGTTGGGTTTGTATTTTCTTTCTGTTCCGAGTCTGCATGTCTTTAGAGTATGATAGCTTGATTTCGGAGTCTGTTTGTCGTCTTTGCGTCAGAGTCTGTTGGTCTTTTGGAATTTGTTGATATTGAGTTTGTGTAATCGAAGCATCTGTTTTATAAAAGCAAAAAATCCCAAAAATGTTTTATTTACTTGCACACTTATCGGACAGAACTACGCATGGTCTGATTCATGCGGGGACATGATACGTAGGCAATCTCTATAAGATTCGACCACCACTAAAAGGGAAAAGGGGAAATAAAGAAGGATAGAAGAAAAGAAGCCTAAAAGAAGAGGCACAATTGTGAGAGGCCGAGATGACGCACGCAACCGAAGCAGATGCATGATAGAAAAAGGTTAATTGCCTAGGTGCATTGCATCCCAACTCTAAAAACTAACAAGTTTGTTGATTTCCAGAGAGTTCAAGCAGTTTGTTTATTTAGAGGATACTGGCACATTATCATTACCAAACAAGATCAAAGGGACCAATACCAGAAATCATGTCTATACCGGAGGTCGACACTAGTGTTGAGGTAGAGGAGTTGGACGTTAATAAAATGAAAGAGGATATGTTCAAGCTTAAGCAACAGATGGCCGAAATGTACCAGGCCTGGTCCCAAGGGCAATCACCACCGTCTTACCCAGCCAACCCGACTTTTACCCCACCATTAGCTCAGTCTCAGGATCATCCCACCACCAATCCAGGTTTTCCCATTTATCAACACTACCATGGCACTGCTTCTCATATGCCGCAAGCTCCACCACCAAAATCGATTCCATGCCCTCCTCCGCCAGTCACCCCTATCTTTGTGATATCTCCACCAGCTGCACTCCATAGATCCCTAAGTGAACCCATGTTCCAAGCTCAGGACAACCAGTATTATCCCCCGGAACCCACCTTCAAAGCTCCTGAAACCTACCCCTACGATCCACGTTCTGATCTCCCGAGAGAAGCTGAGAGACCAGCCAAAAATCCCAAACATGAGGAGATGTTCAGAAAAATGAAAAGCATAGAACAATCTTTCAGGGATATGAGAGGGCTAGGAGGTCAGGTAAGCGTGGCTTACAAAGATCTGTGTTTATTCCCAAATGTACAACTACCGGCAGGGTTCAAAATGCCCAAATTCGACTTGTACAACGGACACGGTGATCCAGTGGCTCATTTGAGAGGTTTTTGTAGTAAGATGAGGGGAGCCAAAGGAAATGATGAATTAATAATGGATTACTTCAGTCAGAGTTTGAGTGGAGCAGCATTGAAGTGGTACACCCGCCAAGATCACGGAAGATGGTACACATGGGATGATCTGGCACAAGCATTCGCTTGTCACTTTCAGTATAATCTTGAGATCATTCCAGACCAACTATCTTTGACTAAACTAGAGAAGAAGAACAATGAAAGCTTTAGGGAATATGGTTTCTGGTGGAGGGAGCAAGCAGCAAGGGTAGATCCCCCAATGAAAGAGAGCGAGATGGTCGATTAATTTTTGCAGGCTTTGGAGCCAACTTACTTTGGTCATTTGGTGTCCGCAATTGGCAAATCTTTTAATGAGGTTGTAAAAATGGGAGGCATGGTCGATGAGGGGCTTAAGTCCAACAAGATCATGAGTAATTCAGCGATCAAGGCAACCACCCAGGCCATTCAAAGCGGCACTGGGGGTGTACTTGGGAAAAAGAAGAAAGAAGATGTCACGACTGTTGAGTTCGGAGCCTGGTTTGGATCTAGAGGCCCGTCACCCTACTATAACCAATCACAACCCTACCACCAAAATTACCCCCACACTTCATATAGTCCTCCACATCACTACTACCCACCGCTAGATCCCCATTTTTTCGTCCATCATGCACGAGCCTATACCCAAACCCCGGCACACGCACAATGGCGTGTGCCGGCTCCACAAAATCCATACCCAGCTCCACAAATTACATATCCACCCCCAAAGGCCTACAGAAATCCCCCCGTGATAGGTTTCCGACCAAACCAAGCCCTCAAGAATGAAAGGTCATAGAAGCAAAAGACTTTTACTCCACTGGGGGAATCATATACCAGTCTTTTCCACAGATTGAGGCAGTTGGGCATGTTGAATCCAATTGAGCCTAAAATGCCAAATTATCCCCTAGAAATCTTGACCACTCGGTGAGTTGTGAGTACTGTTCAGGGGTCCCTCGGCATGATACAGAGAAGTGTTGGAAACTAAAAACAACTGTGCAAGAGATTATCGATACTCATCGGATCGAGGTTCAAGCCCCAGAAGCACCAAATATCAATCAGAATCTACTGCCAACTCACCATGATACACACATGATTGAGTTGATACACAAAGAGGGGTAGCGCAGGAAGCCCTCACAGACGGTAATGATGATCCGTCCCAGTGAAACCAGCTCAAAGGAAAAAGTAACCAGTGGGAAATCAGTAGCCCAGTTGAGAGGGGTAGATGATAAGCCAGCTGTGATTGCCGAGAGAGGGTCGTCAAGCATTGTTGCGGTGAAACCAGAGAAAGCTAAATTGGTAGTGCCAGGGGTTGCAAGTAAACCAGTTGTGGTCGTGAAGGGTGCTCGCACAGAGCCTGTTATTATAAAACCGGTAACTCAACTTCCAGTAATCAACAACAAGGCTGTTCCTTGGAATTATGAACGGGTGACGGTGATTTACAAGGGGAAAGAAGTCAAAGAAGAAGTTTGTGAAGCGCAAGGTTTGACTCGCTCAGGAAGGTGTTTTGCTCCCGAGGAATTAAGAAGAGCCAAAAATAATTCAACGTCGGTAAAGAAAGCTGTACCTAAAGAAGATGCAGAGGAATTTTTGAGGAAAATGAAAGTGCATGACTATTCTATTGTAGAACAGTTGAGGAAAACGCCCGCTCAGATCTCATTACTCTCATTGCTAATCCATTCAGATGAGCAACGTCAGTCACTGATGAAAATCCTGAATGAGGCCCATGTTCCCGACAAGATCTCGATAAACCATCTGGAAAAGATAGCCAACAAGATGTTCGAAGTAAACAGAGTCACTTTTTCCGATGACGAATTGTCGGTAGAGGGTACTGAGCATAACAAATCCCTTTACCTGACAGTGAAATGCAAGGACGCCGTGGTTACCCAGGTATTGGTTGACAATGGTTCCAATGCGAACATTTGTCCTCTCTCCACTCTAATCAAGCTGAAAGTAGAAGAGGAGAGGATCCATAAGAACAATATCTGTGTGCGGGGATTTGACGGCAGAGGCAAAGACTCAGTTGGGGACATAATGTTGGAGCTGACCATAGGTCCAGTAGAATTCACAATGGAATTCCAAGTGCTGGATATAGCTGTTTCCTACAATTTGCTATTAGGGCGACTGTGGATTCACGCCGCTAAAACAGTACCATCAACACTCCATCAGATGGTCAAGTTTGAATGGGATAGACAGGAAATAGTGGTGCACGGCGAAGATAATTTGTGCGCTCACAACAGCACCATTGTGCCATTCATTGAAGTGGAAGATGTCAAGGGACCATGGGTCTACCAAGTTTCTGACGCAATGTCAGTCGAGAAAGTTCCAGAGGGAAAATGTATCCCGAATCCTAAGATAAACGCTGCCTCAGTCATGGTAGCGTATGAAATGTTGAAAAATGGTTTCGTACCAAGAAAGGGTTTGGGATCAGCGTTGCAAGGCATCATACAACCCGTGTCTCTTCCTGAAAACTTGGGAACATTTGGTCTAGGATTCAATCCCACAACCGCAGATATAAAAAGAGCTAGGAAATTGAAACAGAGGGCATGGGTCCTTCCAAAGCCGGTCCCACGTCTTTCCAGATCATTTGTCAAGTCCGGTACAAGGAGTCGCCTAGTGACAACAATTCCCAGTTCTGTGATTAATCCTGTCAAGGAGTTGACTGAAAGATTTGAGAAGTTGTTCGACAGTGTAAACATGGTAAAAATTGGAGAGGGTTCTAGCAACGCGGAAGTGCAATTTGTCGGGCCAAAAACAAAGCTTAATAATTGGAAGGCTACTCCTCTCCCTACTCGGAAGGAGTCTTGGTAGTTTGCTTTGATTTTCCTTTAAGTTTGTACGGATTATTCCAGGGTTGTAATCCAGATTTCATTTTTTCAGTCTGTTTGAGTGTGCAAACCTTGTTATCTTTTATCAATCAATGAAATACAATTTCCTTTTCTTCATCATTCCTGATGGTTTTCCTTTTGTTTTGTTTTGTTTTCTTTTCTATACAGTTCTTTTTACGCTGGTTCTAATGACATGGAGTGCATAAGGAATCCTCAGCCCAGTCTTAAAAATCAATCTGATTTCGAAATGTTAGTTCAAGAAATAGATTGTGATTACGAATCAGAATATGATGAGGAGGATGAAGCCTTCGAAGAGATTAGTAAGGAGTTAATTCACTTCGAAGAAAAACCCAAACCCAATTTGAATGACACAGAAGTCGTCAATTTAGGATGTCCGAGAGACTAAAATAAGTGTCCACCTCGAGCCAAAAATCTGGGAGAAGTTAATCAAAGCACTCATCGAGTACAAAGATGTTTTTGCGTGGTCATATGACGACATGCCGGGTTTAAGCACTGATTTAGTGGTCCACAAACTGCCCACTGATCCAGCATTCCCTCCCGTCAAGCAAAAGTTAAGGAAATTCAAAACTGATATGAGTGTGAAGATCAAAGAAGAAGTTACCAAATAGTTGGATGCAAAGGTTATCCGGGTCACCCGATATCCTGTTTGGTTAGCTAATGGCGTGCCTGTACCGAAGAAGGACGGTAAGATCAAAGTATGCGTCGATTACCGCAATCTTAACAAAGCAAGTCCGAAGGATAACTTTCCACTACCCAATATCCACATTTTGATCGATAATTGCGCCAAATGCGAGATTGGATCTTTTGTGGATTGCTATGTCGGGTATCATTAGATTCTAATGGATGAAGAAGATGCAGAAAAGACGACGTTCATCACACCATGGGGAACGTATTGCTACTGGGTAATGCCATTTGGTTTAAAGAATGCTGGGGCAACTTATATGAGGGTAATGACTACTGTGTTCCATGATATGATACACAAGGAGATTGAGGTATACGCAGATGATGTGATCATAAAATCAAAGCATCAGGCCGACCACGTCGAAGATCTGAGGAAATTCTTCCAGAGGCTTCGCAGGTATAACCTCAAGCTTAACCCCGCCAAGTGTGCATTTGGTGTTCCATCTGAAAAACTATTGGGATTCATAGTCAGCCGGCGAGGCACCGAGTTGGACCCATCAAAGATCAAAGCCATACAAGAATTGCCCCCTCCGAGGAACAAGACTAAAGTGATGAGTCTGTTAGGAAAGTTGAACTACATCAACAGGTTTATTGCTCAGCTCACTACAACTTGTGAGCCTATTTTCAAGCTGTTGAAGAAGGACGTTGCGATCAAGTGGACTGATGAGTGTCAAGAAGCATTTGATAAGATAAAAGGTTACTTGTCAAACCCACCTGTGCTGGTTCTGCCAGAACCAAGGAGACCTCTGATTCTTTACTTGACTGTCCTGGAAAATTCATTTGGCTGTATACTGGGACAACATGACGTCACCAGCAGGAAAGAACAGGCCATCTACTATCTTAGCAAGAAGTTCACGGCTTATGAGGTTAAGTATACTCACCTGGAAAGGACATGTTGCGCCCTAACTTGGGTGGCACAGAAGTTGAAACATTATTTGTCATCTTACACTACTTACCTCATTTCGCGTTTGGATCCGTTAAAGTATATCTTTCAAAAGCCTATGCCGACAGGAAGAATTGCAAAATGGCAGATTTTGCTCACAGAGTTTGACATAATCTATGTGACTCGGACTGCGATGAAAGCCCAAGCATTGGCCGATCATTTGGCCGAGAACCCGGTCGATGAAGAGTATGAGCCACTGAGGACTTATTTTCCTGATGAAGAGGTGATGCATATTGATGAACTAGAACAGACCAAAAAACCAGGTTGGAAACTTTTCTTTGATGGGGCTGCTAACATGAAAGGAGTCGTAATAGGAGTTGTGCTTATTTCTGAAACAGGGCATCACTATCCTGTTACGGCTCAACTTCGGTTTTATTGCACCAACAATATGGCTGAATACGAGGCATGCATTTTGGGTTTGAGGCTAGCTGCAGACATGAATGTCCGGGAAGTTCTGGTCTTGGGAGACTCGGATCTTCTAGGGCACCAAATTCAAGGAGAATGGAAAACGCGAGATCTGAAGCTTATACCATACCGACAATTCTTGCATGATCTTTGTCAACGGTTTAGATTAGTAGAGTTCAGGAATATTCCAAGGGTCCATAATGAGGTCGTTGATGCTTTGGCTACCCTAGCGTCAATGCTACACCATCCGGACAAAGCCTATGTCGATCCTTTGCACATTCAAGTGCGAGATCAACATGCTTACTGCAACATGATTGAAGAGGAATTTGATGGCGAACCGTGGTTCCATGATATCAAGGAATACAATAGAATGGGGATATACCCAGTGCAAGCCACAGGGGATCAAAAGAGAACAATTCGACTGTTGGCAAGTGAATATTTCTTGAGTGGAGGAGTTTTGTATAAAATAACACCAGACCTGGGATTGTTAATGCATAGATGCTAGACAAGCTACGTCTGTCATGTCCGAAGTACATTCAGGAGTCTGCGGACCACATATGAGCGGATATGTGTTAGCAAAGAAAATTCTCTGAGCAGGTTATTATTGGCTCACCATGGAGCGAGATTGTATTAGTTTTGTGCGCAAATGTCATCAGTGCCAGATACACGGAGATTTGATTCATTCTCTGCCATCGGAATTACACACAATGTCAGTGCCATGGCCCTTCGTCGCTTGGGGCATGGATATCATTGGACCAATTGAGCCAGCAACATCCAACGGGCATAGGTTCATTCTGGTAGCCATTGATTATTTCACCAAATGGGTTGAGGCCAAAACTTTCAAGTTTGTGACCAAGAAAGCAGTGGTCGATTTTGTTCACTCACATATCATTTATCGATTTGGAATCCCGAAGGTGATCATCACAGATAACGGTGCTAATCTTAACAATAATTTGATGAAAGAGGTATGTCAACAGTTTAAGATTACACACTGCAATTCTACCCCATATCGTCCCAAGGCGAATGAAGCAGTTGAGGCAGCCAACAAAAACATAAAGAAGATACTTCAAAAATGGTAGAAGGTTCTAGGCAGTGGCATAAAAAATTACCATTTGTGTTGCTGGGTTATTGCACTACTGTCCGTACTTCAATAGGGGCAACTCCTTATTTGTTGGTATATGGAACTGAAGTCGTAATACCTGCGGAAATTGAAATCCCGTCCCTTCGGATTGTCGCTGAGGCTGAGATTGATGATGATGAGTGGGTCAAAACCCGTCTGGAGCAGTTGAACTTGATTGATGAAAAAAGATTGACAGTTGTGTGTCTTGGCCAGTTATATCAAAAGAGAATGGCAAGAGCATACAACAAAAAGGTGCGTCCCCGGAAGTTTGAGGTAGGCTAGCAAGTGCTGAAACACATCCTTCCACATCAGGCCGTAGCAAAAGGCAAGTTCACCCCGAATTGGCAAGGGCCATTCATTGTAACCAGAGTATTGTCCAATGGTGCTTTATGTTTAACAGATATCGAAGGAAAATGCATAGACATGGCTATCATTTCTGATGTAGTAAAAAGATATTATGTATGATTTCTTTGGTATAATTGTTGATTGTTTGTATTTGGCATTATTTCGAAGATTGAAATGACGAAGACAATTTGTTCTACTATCTAAACACTTTACCCTTTGTTTCCCTTTTTTTTAGCCTTATTTATTTCTTTCATACCCCTCTTTTGGAATCAATAACGAAAAAGAGAGAAAAAGAAAGAAAAGAAAAAGAGAAAAGAAAAGAAGTGAAAAAATATAACAACAAGGAAATTCAGGTGTGAACTACGTTTGACCTGATCCTTATTAAGGGTACGTAGGCAGCTTTACGACTCGGTCATAGTAAAATAAAAGTCAAAAGATCCCCAAGCAAGAAACTGGGGCAGAGATTGTATTTGTAATGAGAAATGTGATTCCAAAAGTTGTAATCTTAAACCCATGTCAAATTATTTTGAGCCTTTGATACCATTTCTTTCTAATCCCATCCAAAAGCCCACATTACGGTCCAAAGAAAGACCTTCTGATTAGTTTTCGAGAGATGACGAGTCGAGCAAACAGAGGTGATTCATATCAGGGTAATACTCCGGTCCAAACAGGGAAATTAATAAAAAATGAGAGAGTCTTAATGGTGAAAACCTTCACAGTCACCATAAGGCGACAGAAGTTGAGAGAAATAAAATGAGAGAGTCTTATCGGTGAAAACCTTCACAGGCACCATAAGGCGACAGAAGTTGAGAGAAATAAAATGAGAGAGTCTTATTCGTGAAAACCTTCACAGGCACCATAAGGCGACAAAAGTTGAGAGAAATAAAATGAGAGAGTCTTATCGGTGAAAACCTTCACAGGCACCATAAGGTGACAGAAGTTGAGAGAAATAAAATGAGAGAGTCTTATCGGTGAAAACCTTCACAGGCACCATAAGGCGACGAGAGTTGAGAGAAATGAGAGAGTCTTATTAGTGAAAACCCCTCGAAGGGCACTATAAGGCAACAAGGAATTAACAGGGGGCAAACGAGATAAGCTTGATGGAAAGGATCTGTCGAGACGTCAAACAGAATAAAGATGTTGTTTCGGCAAAAAAAGATGGGTTGCGGGACCTTTTGAATGCAAAGAAGGGACATCAGAAAGATTGATTGGTGTAAATAGACTGGGTTGATTGATCTAAAAATGCACGACATGACCATTGGGATCGGTTATACCATTCAGATAAGTCATTTTCTCTTCAAACAATCGTTCAGAAAGATTTTTCTTGTTGTATCTTTCGAAGTCATCATTTTTCATTTCTTTTTGGTCAATAGTAGTTTGTTTTTAAGAAGGATTTTCAAAGCCAACTACCAGTTGCCAACACGGTGCAAGGTAAATGGGGGTAAGACATGTGAGGATAATGTGGTGGGACGAGAAAGACGCCGTTGTAAGACCAAATGATGGATTGGTCTAAGATTTCAGGACAGTGTGGGGCAAAGGCGGAAAATAACGGTTGAGAAGTTGGTGAATACAGAATCATCAAGAAGGTCAGAAGTCATCGGCCAAGTTTCAAGATGGTCGAACAACACGGAGCATGGAGAAGAGTTAAAGGGAAAACCGTCCCCAGCAGGAGCATCCCCACATTTTAAACTAACAAATTCTCTTTGATTTTAAGCAGGGACAGGAAATGTTATTGATGACAGAAAACATGCCACAAGAAAGATTGTCAAACTGGGGCAGAAAATTTTCTTTCATTTTGAAAATTTTCTGGAAGTCAGGTACCCACTTAGGGAAGAAGGAAGATAACACAAATTTGGTGAAAAGCAGTATCCCCAGCAGTTTTCGGAAGACGGCAAAACAAGTTTTAAAGAAAGCAATTTCAGGAAGAAGATAACACAAGTCTTAAGGGAAGTAGTTCCAGAGGAAGGAAAACACCAGCTTTAAGGGAAGTAGTCTTTGAAGGAGGAAAATAACATATTTTTGAATGAAACACTGGTGTTATCCCCAACAGTTTTTAGAGGAATGAAACACCAGTTTTGAGGGAAGCAGTTCTGAAAGAAGATAATTCAAGTTAGAAGGAAAATGGTTCAGGAGACAGGAAGGAACAACAGCAATAGAACACATTTTTAAGAAGTTGTTGAAGTCAGGAGCTCGCCTGGAGAATGGAGGTATTATATTTTTAAGAAGTTGTTGAAGTCAGGAGCTCGCCTGGAGAATGGAGGTATTATATTTTTAAGAAGTTGTTGAAGTCAGGAGCTCGCCTGAAGATTGGAGGTATTATATTTTTAAGAAGTTGTTGAAGTCAGGAGCCCTCCTGGAGAATGGAGGTGTTATATTTTTAAGTCGTTGACGAAGTCAGGAGCCCGCCTGGAGAATGGAAGTTGTTATCCTTTAAGTTGTAGTTGAGGTCAGGATCCCGCCTGGAGAATGAAGGTTGTTATATTTTTAAAAAGTTGTTGAACTCAGGAGCCCGCCTGGAGAATAGAGGTGTTATATTTTTAAGTCGTTGACGAAGTCAGGAGCCCGCCTGGAGAATGGAGGTTGTTATCCTTTAAGTTGTAGTTGAGGTCAGGAGCCCGCCTGGAGAATGAAGGTTTTATATTTTTAAGAAGTTGTTGAAGTCAGGAGTCCGCCTGGAGAATGGAGGTGTTGTATTTTTAAGAAGTTGTTGAAGTTAGGAGACCGCCTGGAGAATGGAGGTTGTTATATTTTTAAGAAGTTGTTGAAGTCAGGAGCCCGCCTGGAGAATGGAGGTTGTTATATTTTCAAGTTGTAGTCGAAGTCAGGAGCCCGCCTGGAGAATGGAGGTTGTTATCCTTTAAGTTATAGTTGAGGTCAGGAGCCCGCCTGGAGAATGGAGGTGTTATATTTTTAAGAAGTTGTTGAAGTCAGGAGCCCGCCAGGAGAATGGAGGTGTTGTATTTTTAAGAAGTTGTTGAAGTCAGGAGCCCGCCTGGAGAATGGAGGTTGTTATATTTTTAAGAAGTTGTTGAAATTAGGAGCCCGCCTGGAGAATGGAGGTTGTTATATTTTCAAGTTGTAGTCGAAGTCAGGAGCCCACCTGGAGAATAGAGTCGTAGTAGAAGTCAGGAGCCCTCCCGGAGAGCGAAGGGTTACAACAAAGATCCCCAACATAAATTAAAGTTCAGAAGTCGGAAGGAAGGCAACACTAGTCAGAAGAAGGCGGTTCAAGCTTCGAAGGAAAAATAATTCGAAGCTCATAAGAAGGAAATAAGCAGTTCAAATTCAGCAATCAATAGAAGACTACGAGTCAAGACAGAAAGAAAGAAACATCAGAGGAAACACCAGTCACCAAGATGTCAAAGCAACAAGAGCACGACTGAAGATCTAGATAAGATTTTGTAATTCATAGACTATAGTTTAGTCTAGCTTCTTGTTTTCTTTTAGCATGGTGTAATAAGGAGGCTAGTAAGTAGCGGCAACAGCAGTAACAGTAAAACCACAGCTCAGTGGTAGTCCCAGCTACCAAAACTTCCCGAACTATATTGACCTGATTCCCTTTTAGCCAGGGATATGTAGGAAACCTTTGAAGCAGAGGTTTGGTCAAATCTTTCAAAAATGCTTCACACGGAGTAGCCGAACGGGCAAAAATCGCTCGTATCCACTCACTTTATCTTTGCACGGAAACTCTTCGTGTTTCCGGAAAAAGAGGGGCATCTGTGAGTGTGAGCACGTGATTTTTGCCTTACGAAAAACTACTCCAAAATAAATCATAAAATAAAATAAATTTCTTTTACTGTGTAATTTTTGAATTTGCGTGGTGTTAAATACTTGTGTTATGTCCGTAAGTGTTTACATTGTCATAATAAAATAAAAAAATAAAATAAAATACATATTGCATGCATATAGGATTTAATGATACATTTAAAAGATAATTTAAATAAAATCACAAAAAATATGCAATAGTTCTATTTTAAATATTCCACTGTGTGATTGATGTTTTGTCTATGTGTTAAATAATTGTTATAAAATAATTAATATATTTTGTGAATTTAAAATCGTTTTACAATTAAAATTAGAAATTTAAATTAGAAAAAATGAAAAAAATGTATATATATGCAAAATCGGACCTGGATTAAAATCCAGGCCCAAATGAATTAATTCCCCCCACAGCCCAATCCAGATGACCCTGTCCGGCCCAATTCAAAGCCAAAACCAAACGACGACGTTTGGTCACCTCCCATCAAGGGCCGTTGGATCAAATCCAACCAACGATCAAGATCTCAACCCCTTTACCCGTAACCCGTAACCCGTTCCAGTGACCCGACTCAGCCGACCCTGGCATTAAACCAAACGACATCGTTTGGTTTAATGAATTGATCCTGGCCCTTCATTCTATCTAATCCAACGGACAATATCAATCCACCCAACCCCTATATAAGTCCCAGGCCCCTACCCCGACCCCAAACTAAACACCCCCTCCTACACTGTTCATCATCGTCCCCCAAACCCCCACTCCTAACCCTAGCCGCCCTAGGATCCCACCGCCTGAAACCCGGCAGCATCAACGCCGCCGGTCACTACCTTAACAACCTAGAACCCCCTGAACATCCTCTATCCAGTTATGCTAGCCACTTGGCTCGAATCTGCTTGAAGGTTCTCGAATCTTCATTTGAAGATTCGAGCTGAGTTTAAATCTAAACCTAACAGTCCCAAATCGACACCCTAGCTTCCCCTAGCCACCCTGAGTATGGATCTATTGTTTGTTTGGCTCGAATCAGTTCCGAGCTTCTCGAATCTTCTTTTGAAGATTCGGACCAAACAAGAACAAACTCAGATCCGTTTTAAGATGACACCAAATGACCCCTAGGCTACCCTCACCCTTGTATCATATTTGGTTCTCCTCGAATCTGACCAGAAATGGTTAAATCCCAAATCGAACTTTCAAGAACCCTAAAAATACCAAACTTTTGGATTCTGTTCAGATTGAGTAAAGATTGAGGTTTAATCGACCTTAGTCGAAGTATTTTCAGTGGAAAATACTTCGACTAAGGTCTGTTTGATTTCAAACAAAATCCGAAGCCGAGTTAAGTTCGAGTCTGATTAAAATTCAGAGGTACTTTTCTATTTCTGTTTGTGTATTCTGTATGTATTTTCGTTTGTTTAATAACTTGTTAATTTTTCATATTTTGTTTTGATTAATTCTGTCATTTCTGTCTCCTACCTATCTACTTGATCCGAATGTGAATTGTTTCTGTTGGTTGTGACTAATTACAATGTGTGTAATCGACTCGATTAAGTTCGTCGATTAGTTATATTACGAATTTTCATTTCTGAAAATGCTGACTGAAACAGTCTGCTTCTATTGTTTTAGACTGATTATGGACAAATGTTGTAAATAGTCAACTGATTAATACTCGTCAATTAAATCATGTTTGTTTGTGAATCAGTGAATTCAAATGTATGCTGTATATGTTGTTTTCTGAACAGGGCATTGTCAGTATATTGACAATGCTCCTGTGTATGTTTGATCTTAGTTCAATTTGAAGATCAGTTTGAATTATTATGCTGAACTCAGTGTAATATTGTTGTAATGTCAAGTTTGAATTCAAGTTTACAAATGTTGATTGGATATAATTGTGTTAGGGGGTTACATTCTTAGTCAGGATTCAGTCCAAACTTTAGGATTGGTTTGTAGCTGTTGTAAATCAGATTAATAATCAGGCTTATACAGATTTTAAAATCTGTATTGTTAAGATGCTGAATTTAAGGCAGTAATACCAGTAGAAAACAGTAAATCTGGACATTTCTGGGATAAAACAATGAGGATAATATGTTAATAGCAATGTGCTGAAAGTGAAAAGTCAAGGTAGGAAACATGACATAAAGATTGGCCATTAACTAGGCCTTGTGACGTTGTTAGTTGAATAAAGAATAGCGTGAAAATGTCAAAACCATATAGCTAGTTTATTCTGATAATCTGATTTAGTTGTGGAAGGAATGATATAAGTTGTACGTTCTTATGTGGCGTTATAACAGGTATCTATAGAACCATTAGTGGATGGTAAGTGGAGTTGTTATGGCTCATTATGATGTTAAAGTGTTATGAATGTTTTAGACACATAAACTATGTCACATGTAAGGCAATATTATTAATCGATTTATAATTCCCTTTCTTATCAATTTGATGCCTATTTACCATCTTAAATAAGTAATTAGGCCTATTAGATTAAAAGCGAGTATATGAGAATGAAACGAGATGTACAAGCATAAATTGCCATGCTTTATATCAATGGTAATTAGAAATAGAATTCGCACTAAGTAAATAATGAAAATTCTTGGAAAATATTTCCTTCCTTTATGAATCATTCCTTTTCAGTTTCATATGCAATTTATTCTTTGGCATATATATATATGTCATATTTGTTAAAAAAATATATATTATTAATCATATTTTTATTCTGTTCTTTGAATTTGAATAGTTGGAATGAATATAATTTATACTCGCAAATTATAATCGACGGGCAACCTTTAATAGATTGCGAATTCTTTTCAAAGAATTTATAGGCCTCTAAAATGGGAGTTTTTCATGATTTTCACATAAATATATATATGAATATATTAAACAATTTGTGGAAAGTCCCTAATACCATTACAAATATTTTGTGCAATTAGGGATGCGTTCGCGTACCCTGATTATATTTTAAAAGCAAATTCGGATTATGCGTACGCGCAATTTCGAGCGAATATTTAAGAAAAGGATTTTTCTAAAGGCGTTAAATTAATTTCATAAAAACCCGAGATGTGCTGTTCATTATTTAAGAAAAACAAAAATTCTTGATTCGACACAATTTCGAAAAAATGATTGTTTAACAAATATATTATCAAAAGTTATTGTGCACACGTGCGCGTGACACAACTCTACATGTTTTAAAATATAATTTATAACACGAATATACGTACGCGTAATTCGATTCAAAGAAGGGTCCTTAATCACAATAAGTAAAAGCGGAAGAAAATCACGTAACAAAAAGTATTTAATAAAAATCAAGATAATTAAGCCAATAATAAAAACAGTTGAGCGACCGTGCTAGAACCACGGAATTCGGAAATGCCTAACACCTTCTTCCGGATTAACAGAATTCCTTACTCAGGATTTCTGGTTCGCAGAATAATAAACAGAGTCATATTCTCCTCGATTCAGGGATTAAAATTGGTGACTTGGGACGCCTTAAAATTCCCAGGTGGCGACTCTGAAACAAATAAACAAATCCCGTTTCGACTGTCCTTCAATTGGAGAAAACTCCCCACGCGCCCCGCGGGCGCGGAAAAAGGAGGTGCGACAGCTCTGGCGACTCTGCTGGGGAAAAAAACCCAGTGTTATTGTAACCCAGAACCATTGGTTCAGGGTTTAAAGAATTCGAGCTTAAAATATCTGTGTTAATTGGCTTTATGATTTTCAACTGTTTATATGCTAATATGCTAAATGTTTTTTTTACCGCTTTAATATTATTTGAATTGTGAATATATACAACTGCTACGAAACCCCCTTCTTTCTGAGTCTTCTGAATTTATGGTGTACACGTGCGCGTGACCCACCTTTCTGTTAAAGTCATACCAAATAAGACGGAGTTGGGACAAGTAACTAGGCCGGGCAGACTTTCGTGCTCCCGGTACGTTGCCCCCGCTTCGGCTCAAACTGTCCGTTTGGGTAAGCCAGGTTTAGAACAATCAACCTAAGGTTTTACACTTAGAATAACTCAGCCATGTACCGGATCCCTAGTAGGAACGAATATTTGCATCATATGCATTTGGCCTTGGAGACTCAACACAGGGGTTGGGTCTGTCTAGGACAGGTGAACCCAAAATAAAAAGACCATCATGATGCATCCTACTTGTTACTTGTGCATTCATTTGCCTCGAACATGCTTGTTGACCTGTTTAAATGAAATCATGGTGAGAAGAGAGGAATAAAATGGGTTGTTTTAAAAATTTCGAAAGAAAAAATATAGTTTTAAATTTTGAAATAAAGGTATTTAATAAATAAAAAAAATTTCGAAAAATGATTTTTTTTAGTATAAACTTCCAAAATGAATTTTGACTTTATCAAAATTAAATTTCAGATACAAAATGAGCACCACACAAAGCCCCTCATCCACAAGTACGGAAGAATTTCTATGTCAGCTTCAAATGTGGTGGTATGATTTAGGCGAAGACGGTCAAAAATGGGTCGTCAAGCATTTGGGAAATCTCACGGACATTATGAAAGTTAAACCCCGTGATGATCTGATTGCGGCGTTAGTAACTTTCTGGGATCCTGTTCACAATGTTTTTCGTTTCTCTGACTTCGAGCTTACTCCTACATTAGAGGAGATAGCTGGCTATGTTGGTTTTGACGGAAGTTTAAGAAATCAAAGCTTGATATTCACAAAGGCTCCTTCGGTACATCGATTCTTCGGTCTTCTGAACATCAGCAGTCAAATCAGGAAAAGCAATGTCATCAATGGATGTTGTTCCTTCAACTTTTTGTATTCAAGGTTCGGAAAGTCAGATGGGTTCGAAATTCATGAGAAAGGCCTTACCAATAAGCAAAACAAAGACACTTGGCAGATTCACCGTCGCTTTGCTTTCATGGTGGCTTTTCTAGGAGTCATGGTCTTTCCAAACAAAGAGCGAACAATTGATATTCGCACCGCGAAAGTTGTGCAAATCCTCACGACCAAAGAAAATCACACCCTTGTCCCCATCATTCTATCAGATATTTATCGGGCTTTAACTTTATGTAAATCAGGAGCAAAGGTCTTCGAAGGATGCAAAATTTTGTTGCAAATGTGGGTGATGGAGCATCTCCAACAACAGCCCAAGATCATACAGTATGGATCAAACAATGATAATTGCATCGAGAGCTATGAGGAAAGAACAAAAAATTATCAGGCTCCAGAAGGGATAGAAGCATGGGTATCTCATCTAAAGGCTTTAACGGCAAATCAAATTGAATGGACTCTGGGATGGCTCCCGATGAGGGAAGTAATACACATGTCAGCCTCAAATAGTTATCTACTACTATTGGGATTGAGAAGCATTCAGCCGTATGCACCACTGAGAGTCCTAAGGCAATTAGGGAGATATCAAATAGTTCCTGATGATGAAGATTTGAGTGTGCAAGTAATCGAATTACACCCAGAAGCCACTATTCCCGAGGCTCTACTTCAGCAGATGTGGAATGGGTGCCGATACTTGAAAAGTGATACTCAAGTCCCAGACGCTACAAAGGGTGAGATAAATCCTGGATATGCAAGGTGGTTTGAAAAACGGTCTCGCGTAGATGATGTACCAGAGCCTGAACTAAGAAGGCCAACAAAAAGACCCCATGTTCAAAACTTCAATGATAAAATCCAAGAACGGTTGATCTGGGGAGAAAAGGAAAAAGGGTACAAAGCAACTATCCATGCCCTAAAAGAAAATCTGAGAAGCCTCAGTTTGGAAAAAGATTTACAAGCACAAGAAGCCGAAGGCGAGAAGAAGAGTCTAGCTTGTGAGAATGAAAATCTTCATGCTCGATTCCAAAAAATGAAAAGAGTTTCTGAAACGCCAAAGAGGAGCTGGAAGGATCAAAAAACCATCGCCAATCTCTTTGAAAGAATGCAAGATTATGATTCCATTCTTGCGGAAAACGAAAGGGAATTGAGCAAGGCAAAATAAAGGATCCAACAATTAAACGAAGAAGCCAGATCTAACAAGGAACGCCAGGATAGGCAATCCGAAAAAGACAAGGCACAATTCAAGAAGGAAAAGGACTATTGGATGCAATCAGAAGACCAGCTTCGTGCACAACTAGAAGAGGCAAGAAGATGCAACAGAAAACACCAACAAGCAGACCTCGACAGGGAAAGAGCGCAAGCAAGATTAGAGCAGGCCAGACTCCGAGCTCTGTTAGAATCAGCTCTAGATCGTGAGAACCGTGTCAGAGATATAGCCACCACTCGTCAGCAGCAATTGCAAGACCAAGACCAACGTCTCCAAGGTTTCAGGGCACAAATCCACGACCTGGCAGTCTTCACATCTCAAAGTTATGTAAACTGCCAAGGAATGGATTATGAAAGGTTTACAGAGCATGCGCCCACTTTTGCTCGTCATCTAGCAATGGAAGTTGGAAAGGATGTATCGAACGCTGGGAGGCCATCCGGGTCAAGCCCCACATTGAGCAGATAATCCAATATTTGACAACAAAAGTGGAAAGTGGGGCACGTTGTGAGATGTTAAGAATTGTATCTTTTATTTTGATTTAAGTGTGTGTGTTTTCAAGCCATTTTCTTAAAGTTTTCAAATGTAATTCCATCTTTGTGTAATGAATAAAAGTGATTGCCTTTGGTCCAAACTACGCATGGTCTGATTCATGTGGGGGCATGATACGTAGGCAATCTCTAAGATTCGACCACCACGATAAAAGATATATATAATAAATAAAAGTGAATAACAATAAAAATTTCAAGAAAGCTGGGACGACACAAACAGCCGAGCAAATGCATAATAGAAAGGGATTATTTGTCTAGGAGCATTGCATCTCAACGTGTAATTATATATGTGTTAAGCTCTCAAAACTAACAAGTTTGTTCATTTTCAGAATTCAAGCAGTTAGTTTCTCTAAAGAGTATACTGGCATATTATCACTATCACACAAGATCAAAATGACCAATACCCGAAAGTATGTCTATCCCAGATGTTGACACAGGTATGGAGATAGAGGAAATGGATGTCGGGAAAATGAAAGAAGAGATGTTTAAGCTCAAGCAGCAAATGGCTGAGATGTACCAAGCCTGGTCTACAGGACAGTTACCCCCCTCTTACCCAAATAACCCTGCTCCATCAATGACCCAAACTCAGGATAATATCACCACTGAATTGTCCCCAAACTTCCCCATTTACCAGCACTACCGAGGCACCACCCCTCAGACACCGCAGTCTCCACCTCCGAAACCCGTTCCATATTTTCCTCCACCTATGACTCCTGTTTTCGTAGCACCTCCCCTTGCTACATTCCACAAATATCCTAGTGAGCCTACATTCCAGGCCCAAGACAACCAATATTACCCCCCGGAGCCCACCCTCAAAGCTTCCGAAATTCATTCAACCACTCCTCGTTTTGATCTCCCAACCGAAATTGACAAGCCAGCCAAAAATGCTGAGCAAGAAGAGATGTTCAGGAAGGTCAAGAGTCTAGAACAATCGTTCAGAGACATGCGAGGATTAGGTGGGCAAGTCAGTGTAGCCTACAAAGATTTGTGCTTGTTCCCAAACGTACAATTACCAGTTGGCTTCAAGATGCCCAAATTTGACTTATACAACGGGCACGGTGACCCAGTAGCCCACTTAAGGGGTTTCTGTAGCAAGATGCGAGGAGCTGGGGGAAAAGATGAATTATTAATGGCTTACTTCAGTCAAAGTCTAAGCGGATCAGCTTTGGAGTGGTATACACGCCAGGACCATGGGAGATGGTACACCTGGGATGACCTGGCACAGGCATTCACATACCATTTCCAATACAATCTGGAAATCATCCCAGATCGATTATCTTTGACAAAATTTGAGAAGAAACATAATGAAAGTTTCAGAGAGTATGGTTTTCGGTGGAGAGAACAGGCAGCAAGAGTGGATCCTCCTATGAAGGAGAGCGAAATGGTAGACTACTTCCTCCAAGCCTTGGAACCAACTTACTATGCCCACTTGGTTTCAGCGGTTGGGAAATCATTCAACGAAGTAGTGAAGATGGGAGGTATGGTGGAAGAAGGCCTCAAGACAAATAAAATCATGAGCTATTCAGCAATTAAGGCAACTACTCAAGCTATTCAAGGCGGGGTAGGAGGAATCGGAAGAAAGAAGAGGGAGGAAGCAGCGGTAGTTGATTCAGGAATTTGGCCGGGACCCAGAGGTTCACCGTTTTACTATAATCAACAACGACCTCGCCCATCAGCTTACCACCATGATTCATCCCAACACTACTATCACCCTTCAGAGCCTCATTTTTCCATTAACCATGCTCAAGCATACAATCAGCCACATGTTCACACCAATTGGCGTGCTCCCGTCACACCAAATACTTACCCACGAGCCTATCCCGGACCAAGTTTCAGGCCTAGGCCAGCATTCAGGGGAGAAAGGGAACAGAAAAAGAAAACTTACACTCCATTGGGAGAGTCTTACACTAGTCTGTTCCACAGGCTGAGACAGCTAGACATGCTGAGACCAATACAATCCAAGCTACCCAATCCTCCTCCAAAGAATCTGGATTACACCATTAGCTGTGAATATTGCTCCGGTGCACCAGGCCATGATACGGAGAAATGCTGGCATTTGAAAAATGCAATACAAGAGCTGATTGATACTAATAAAATCGAGGTTCAAACCCTTGAAGCCCCAAATATCAATAGAAATCCAATGCCAGCCCATCAAGAGGCTAATATAATAGAAATTATACAAGCTGATGGGAAGACAAAGAAGCCGTCACAAACTATCATGATTATCAAGTCTCATGAAACCAAGCCAGATAAGCAGTTAATAGAGGAGAAGCTGGTGTCTAAGCAGAACAAAAATGTTGATGAACCATCTATGATAGTCGATGAGGGATCATCGAGCAAAGTTGCTGCAAAACAAGAAAGGCCGAAAGTGATAGTACCAGGGGTTGCTAACAAACCCATTGTATTCGTGGAAGGAGCCTGTACAGATCGGGTTATTATTGCACCTGTAATCCAGCTACCGGTCATCAACAACAAAGACATCCCATGGAGCTATGAACGGGTGACTGTAATGTATAAAGGCAAAGAAATCAAGGAAGAAGTGTGTGAGGTGCAAGGCTTGACTCGTTCGGGAAGATGTTTTACTCCCGAAGAGCTGAGAAAAACTAAAAACAATCCAATGCCAACAAAGAGAGCTGTGACGGAAGAAGAGGCGGAGGAGTTTTTAAGAAAAATGAAACTCCATGATTATTCTATTGTGGATCAATTAAAGAAGACCCCCGCTCAAATTTCACTGTTGTCATTACTGATACATTCAGAGGAGCACCGTCTGGCTTTGATGAAAATCCTGAATGAGGCTCATGTTCCTGAAAAGATCTCTGTAAATCATTTGGGAAAAATAGCCAACAGAATCTTTGAGACAAACAGAATTACATTTGCTGATGATGAATTACCTGTGGAAGGTACCGAGCACAACAGAGCTCTTTACCTCACCGTGAAATGTGAAAACTCCGTAGTAACCCGGGTATTGGTTGACAATGGGTCCAGTGCAAACATATGCCCTCTCTCCACTTTAAACAAATTAAAAATTAAAGAGGAGAGGATCCAGAAGAATAGTATCTGCGTACGAGGATTTGACGGTGGAAGCAGAGATTCATTTGGCGACATAGTGTTGGAACTAACTATAGGGCCAGTTGAATTCACAATGGAATTCCAAGTGTTGGACATGACTGTTTCTTACAACTTGTTGTTGGGTCGACCATGGATCCATGCTGCTAAAGCAGTCCCGTCAACACTACATCAGGCTGTCAAGTTTGAATGGGATCATCAAGAAATAGTCGTGCATGGAGAAGAAAGTTTAAATGCTCACAACAGTACCATTGTACCGGTCGAGGGAACAGAAATTGACCAAGGACCATGGGTATACCAAGTGTCCGACACGGTGTCGGTAGAGAAAATTCCAGAAGGGAAATACCTTCCGAATCCAAAGATATCCTCTGCATCAGTCATGGTAGCTTATGAAATGCTAAAGAATGGCTTTATACCTGGCAAAGGTCTGGGCTTATCTTTGCAAAGAATTGTACAACCAGTATCTCTCCCCGAGAACTGGGGAACATTCGGTTTAGGGTTCATACCTACCGCCAATGACGTGATAAGGGCCAGGAAGTTGAAACACCAAGCATGGGTTCTTCCAAAACCAGTACCACATCTGTCAAAGTCTTTTGTCAAGACCGGTGCTAAAAATCGCCCGATAACAACAATTCCTAAATCCCGGGTCAATCCTGAGGAGGAATTAATTGAAAGGTTCGAGAAATTGTTTAGTGATGTGAATATGTTGGAAGGCGGAGAAGGGTGTAGCAACGCAGAAGTTCAATTCGTTGGGCCAGAAACAAAGCTCAATAATTGGAAAGCCACTCATATCCCAATTCGAAAGGAGTCTTGGTAGTTTATTTTGAATTTCTTTCAGTTTGTTTGGGTTATTTCAAGGTTGTAATCCTAAAGTTTATCATACAGTTGGTTTGAAGTGTGCAAAACCTTGTTATCTTTCATCATCCAATAAAAAGCAGTTTCCTTTTTATTATCATTCCTGATAGTTTTCTTTTCTTTTTCTTCTTTCCTGTACAGTTCCTTTTACGCTGGCTCTAGTGATATGGCATGCATGAGGAATCCTCAGCCCAGTCTTAAAAATCAATCTGGTTCCGAAGTAATAATTCAAGAAATATATTGTGATTATGAATCAGAATATGATGAAGATGAGGTTTTTGAAGAGATTAGTAAAGAGTTAATTCACTTTGAGGAAAAAATCAAACCTAACTTGAGTGATACCGAGGACGTCAATATAGGGGACACGAGTAATGTCCGGGAAACTAAAATAAGTGTCCATCTCGAACCAAAGATCCGAGAGGAGTTAATTAAAGCACTCATAGAATTCAAAGATGTTTTTGCATGGTCGTATGACGATATGCCGGGCTTGAGCACTGATTTAGTGGTCCACAAATTGCCCACCGATCCAACGGTGCCTCCTGTCAAGCAGAGGCTGAGAAAATTCAAGCCTGATATGAGTGTGAGAATTAAGGAAGAAATCACCAAACAATTGGAAGCAAAGGTCATTCGAGTCACTCGATATCCTGTTTGGTTAGCTAATGTCGTTCCTGTGCCAAAGAAAGATGGCAAAATTAGAGTATGCGTCGACTATCGCAATCTCAACAAAGCAAGTCCAAAGGATAATTTCCCATTACCCAATATCCATATTTTGATCGACAATTGTGCCAAGCATGATATAGGGTCTTTCGTGGATTGTTATGCCGGGTATCATCAAATTCTAATGGATGAAGAAGATGCAGAAAAGACGGCATTCATCACACCATGGGGAACTTATTGCTACCGGGTAATGCCATTCGGTCTAAAGAACGCCGGAGCAACCTATATGAGAGCAATGACCACAGTGTTTCATGATATGATACACAAGGAGATTGAGGTATACGTGGACGATGTGATCATAAAATCAAAGCATCAAGCCGACCACGTTGGGGATTTGAGGAAGTTCTTCTTAAGACTTCGCAGGTACAACCTCAAGCTTAACCCTGCCAAGTGCGCATTTGGAGTTCCGTCTGAAAATTGTTGGGATTCATATTCAGTCGACGAGGCATCGAGCTAGACCCATCAAAAATTAAAGCCATCCAAGAATTGCCACCTCCCAGGAACAAAACTGAAGTAATGAGTTTGTTGGGAAGGTTAAATTACATCAGCAGGTTTATTGCTCAGCTCACAACAACCTGTGAGCCAATTTTCAAATTGTTAAAAAAGGATGCTGCGATCAAATGGACCGATGAGTGTCAAGAAGCGTTCGATAAAATAAAAGGGTACTTGTCGAACCCACCCGTGTTGGTCCCGCCAGAGCCAGGAAGACCTTTGATTCTTTACTTAACGGTTTTGGAAAATTCATTTGGTTGCGTATTGGGGCAACATGACCTCACTGGCAGAAAAGAACAGACCATCTACTACCTTAGCAAGAAGTTCACAGCTTATGAGGTTAAGTATACTCATCTGGAAAAGACATGTTGCGCCCTAACATGGGTAGCTCAAAAATTGAAACACTATTTGTCATCCTACACTACTTACCTCATTTCTCGGTTGGATCCATTGAAATACATTTTTCAAAAGCCTATGCCAACGGGAAGACTTGCAAAGTGGCAGATATTGCTCACGGAATTCGACATCATCTATGTGACTCGAACTGCAATGAAGGCTCAAGCACTGGCCGATCATTTAGCCGAAAACCCGGTCGATGAGGAATATGAGCCGTTGAAGACTTATTTTCCTGATGAAGAAACAATGCATATCGACGAGGTGGAACAAATTGAAAAACCTGGCTGGAAACTTTTCTTTGATGGAGCCGCCAACATGAAAGGAGTCGGAATAGGAGCTGTAATCATTTCTGAAACAGGGCATCACTATCCTGTTACGGCTCAATTGCGATTTTATTGCACCAATAATATGGCTGAATATGAAGCTTGCATTTTGGGGTTAAGGCTAGCTGCAGACATGGGTATCCGAGAAATCTTAGTCATGGGAGATTCAGATCTTTTGGTACATCAAATTCAAGGAGAATGGGAAACCCGAGACTTGAAGCTCATCCCATACCGACAATGTCTACATGATCTTTGTCAGCGGTTTCAATCAGTGGAATTCCAACATATTCCAAGAATCCATAATGAGGTTGCCGATGCATTGGCTACCCTAGCATCAATGTTGCACCATCCGGACAAAGCTTATGTAGATCCAATACATATTCAAGTCCACGATCAGCACGCTTATTGCAATATGGTTGAAGAAGAATTTGATGGTGAACCATGGTTCCACGATATCAAGGAGTATATCAGGATGGGGATATATCCCGCACAAGCCACAGGAGATCAAAAGAGGACCATTAGGCGATTGGCAAATGGATTCTTCTTAAGCGGAGGAGTTTTGTATAAAAGAACACCAGATCTTGGATTATTGAGATGCATAGATGCCAGACAAGCTGCAGCTGCCATGTCTGAAGTACATTCAGGAGTTTGCGGACCCCACATGAGTGGATATGTGTTGGCAAAGAAAATCCTCCGAGCCGGTTACTATTGGCTTACCATGGAGCGAGATTGTATCAGTTTTGTGCGCAAGTGTCATCTATGCCAAATACACGGAGATTTGATTCATTCTCCACCATCCGAGTTGCACACAATGTCGGCACCATGGCTTCGTTGCCTGGGGCATGGATGTGATTGGACCAATTGAGCCGGCAGCATCCAATGGGCACAGGTTCATTCTGGTAGCTATCGATTATTTTACCAAATGGGTTGAGGCCAAGACATTCAAATCAGTGACCAAGAAAGCTGTGGTCGATTTTGTCCATTCAAATATCATATGTCGATTCGGAATCCCGAAGGTGATCATCACAGATAACGGTGCTAATCTTAACAGCAACTTAATGAAGGAAGTATGTCAACAGTTTAAGATTACACATCGTAACTCTACCCCATATCGGCCCAAGGCGAATGGAGCAGTAGAAGCAGCCAACAAAAACATAAAGAAGATACTTCGGAAAATGATAGAAGGTTCAAAACAATGGCATGAAAAATTACCATTTGCATTATTGGGATACCGCACTACTGTTCGCACTTCAGTAGGAGCAACTCCTTATTTGTTGGTATATGGCACTGAAGCAGTAATTCCTGCAGAAGTTGAGATTCCTTCCCTTCGGATCATCGCCGAAGCAAAGATTGATGATGATGAATGGGTCAAAACCCGTCTGGAACAGTTAAACTTGATTGATGAAAAACGATTGACCGCAGTATGCCATGGTCAATTATATCAAAGAAGAATAGAAAGAGCATACAACAAAAAGGTGCATCCTCGGAAGTTTGAAGTAGGTCAGCATGTGCTGAAACGTATTCTTCCACATCAGGTTGAAGCAAAAGGCAAATTTGCCCCGAATTGGCAAGGACCATTCATTGTGACCAGAGTATTATCAAATGGTGCACTATGCTTAACAGACATTGAAGGCAAATGCATAGATATGGCGATCAATTCTGACGCGGTAAAGAGATATTATGCATAACTTTTTGAGTGTTTGTATTTAGCATTATTTCAAAGATTGGAATGACAAAGGCAATTTATTCTGCTATCCAAACACTATACCATTTGCTTCCCCTTTGGGCCATACTGGTTTCTTTCCTACCCTCTCTTGGAATCAATAAAAAATCAAGTATGAAATAAGTAATAAAAAAAATCACTATTATTTAGTGAACTACGTTTGACCTGATTCCTCAAAGAAGGATACGTAGGCGCCTCACGGCTCGGTCATAAGGTGCACAATATACATGATGTGCACAAAAAGAAACATCAGGTGACCCCAATCAAGAAACTGGGGCAAGAATTGTATAAAAGAAAAAGATTCCAAGAGTTGTAATTCTAAACACATACCAAAACTGTTTAGCTTTTAATACCTTTCCATTTCTAACCCCATACCAGAAAGACCTTTCGACCAATCTTAGAAAAATATTGAGTCAAGCAAATGAAGATGGTTCATAACACTCTGATACAAACAAGAAAAGAAAGTGAAAATGAGAGAGTCTTATAGGTGAAAACCCACACGGGCACCATAAGGCGAAAAGGAAGTGAGAAATAAACAAATGAGGAAGGTTTATCGGTGAAAACTCTTTGAGATATTGCAAGTCCAACAGGTCTGTGAAATGAAAAATGAAGTTGGATTACGGAAATTTTGGGGAAAACCAAAATGAGACAATTGAAAAGAAATTGATTAAAAGACTGGGTTGATTAATCCAAAATGCATACCCTGATCATTGGTGCCGGTAATCCCAATCAGATAAGTCCTTTATTCCTTTTCCAACAGTCATCCAAAACTTGGATATTTATTTTCATTCTAAAATTGTCGAAATCAGCGTATTTCGTCACTAATAATCTTACTTTTCTAAAAGCTTTGAGATAAGTTTATTTCCAAACAAATAAGAAGGAATGTCAAGGTATACTACCAAGATTCAAGGTTACAAAATACAACCACGAAAGGTGGGAGATAGAGGATATGGGTGTAAAAAAAAAGGGTGAAATCAAAAGTGGATCAGCAAAGTCAGAAGGAACATATGATTACAGTTAAAAGGATTTGAAGGAAAACATACAGAGGGGAATCCTATAGTCAAGGAACAATTACAAGGACAAAACAGTCTTTTCAACCATTCCAAGGCAATAAAGAGAGACGAAGAGAAGCCTCACCATCGGCAAGAATACCCCAGTTAACCACCCTGCTTTAAACTAACGAAGTTTTCTTTGATTTAAAACAGGGGCAAATACAACATTTGTGTTAGGAAATACCTGGTAAAGTAAAGAAGAAATCAGGCGTCCACCTGGAGAATGAGGATGAAAATCGAAGAAGTCAGGCGTCCACCTGGAGAATGAGGATGAGAATTAAAGAAATCAGGCGTCCACCTGGAGAATGAGGATGAAAATCAAAGAAGTCAGGTGTCCACCTGGAGAATGAGGATAAGAAAAGAAGAAGTCAGGCGTCCACCTGGATAATGAGGATGAGAATTAAAGAAGTCAGGCGTCCACCTGGAGAATGAGGACAAAGAATTAAAGAAGTCAGGCGTCCACCTGGAGAATGAGGATGAGAATTAAAGAAATCAGGCGTCCACCTGGAGAATGAGGATGAAGAATTGAAGAAGTCAGGCGTCCACCTGGAGAATGAGGATGAAGAAGTTAAAAGAAGTCAGGCGTCCACCTGGAGAATGAGGATGACGAATTGAAGAAGTCAGGCATCCACATGGAGAATGAGGATGAAGAATTGAAGAAGTCAGGCGTCCACCTGGAGAATGAGGATGAGAAAAGAAGAAGTCAGGCGTCCACCTGAAGAATGAGGATGAGAAAAGAAGAAGTCAGGCGTCCACCTGGAGAATGAGGATAAGAAGAGTTGAAGAAGTCAGGCGTCCACCTGGAGAATGAGGATGAAGAAATTGAAGAAGTCAGGTGTCCACCTGGAGAAGGAGGATGAAGAATTGAAGAAGTCAGGCGTCCACCTGGAGAATGAGGATGAAGAATTGAAGAAGTCAGGCGTCCACCTGGAGAATGAGGATGAGAATTAAAGAAGTCAGGCGTCCACCTGGAGAATGAGGATGAAGAAAAGAAGAAGTCAGGCATCCACCTGGAGAATGAGGATGAAGAAAAGAAGAAGTCAGGCGTCCACCTGGAGAATGAGGATGAGAAAAAGAAGTCAGGCGTCCACCTGGAGAATGAGGATGAAGAAAAGAAGAAATCAGGCGTCCACCTGAAGAACGAGGGAATGCAATTGAAGTGATCAAAAGCCCGATCGTATGATAGAGGAGCATGTTTAGAATCAATAAAACAGAGGAGCCCAACAAAATCCCCAGCAAGAAACAACAAGAGTTCCAAAAGGAATACGGAATAAGCCAAATGCCCAAGAGTCACCAAGATATCAAGACAACAAGAAACGCAAGGGCATGATCTAGATAAGATTTTTATAATTCATGTACCATAGTCTAGTTTAGCTTTTTGTATTTCCTTTAAAGTAAGGTGTAATAAGGAGGTCAGCAAGCAGTAAAAACAGCACGAAGCAGCAGTAACATCACAGTCCCACGGTAGTCCCAGCTACCCAAAATTCCCGAACTACATTGACCTGATTCCTTTATAGCCAAGGATATGTAGGAAACCTTTGAAGCAGAGGTTCGGTCAAATCTTTCTAAAAATGCTTCCCACGGAGTATTCGAACGGGCAAAAATCGCTTGTATCCGCTCACTTTATCTTTGCACGAAAACTCTTCGAGTTTCCGCACAAAGAGGGGCAGCTGTGAGCACGTGATTTTTGCCTTACGAAAAACTACTCCAAAATAAATCAAAAAATAAAATAAATTTCTTTTACTGTGTAATTTTTGAATTTGCGTGGTGTTAAATACTTGTGTTATGTCCGTAAGTGTTTACATTGTCATAATAAAATGAAAAAATAAAATAAAATACATATTGCATGCATATAGGATTTAATGATACATTTAAAAGATAATTTAAATAAAATCACAAAAATATGCAATAGTTCTATTTTAAATATTCCACTGTGTGATTGATGTTTTGTCTATGTGTTAAATAATTGTTATAAAATAATTAATATATTTTGTGAATTTAAAATCGTTTTACAATTAAAATTAGAAATTTAAATTAGAAAAAATGAAAAAAATGTATATATATGCAAAATCGGACCTGGATTAAAATCCAGGCCCAAATGAATTAATTCCCCCCCACATCCCAATCCAGATGACCCTGTCCGGTCCAATTCAAAGCCAAAACCAAACGACGACGTTTGGTCACCTCCCATCAAGGGCCGTTGGATCAAATCCAACCAACGGTCAAGATCTCAACCCCTTTACCCGTAACCCGTAACCCGTTCCAGTGACCCGACTCAGCCGACCCTGGCATTAAACCAAACGACATCGTTTGGTTTAATGAATTGATCCTGGCCCTTCATTCTATCTAATCCAACGGACAATATCAATCCACCCCACCCCTATATAAGTCCCAGGCCCCTACTCCGGCCCCAAACTAAACACCCCCCTCCTACACTGTTCATCATCGTCCCCCAAACCCCCACTCCTAACCCTAGCCGCCCTAGGATCCCACCGCCTGAAACCCGGCGGCATCAACGCCGCCGGTCACTACCTTAACAACCTAGAATCCCCTGAACATCCTCTATCCAGTTATGCTAGCCACTTGGCTCGAATCTGCTTGAAGGTTCTCGAATCTTCATTTGAAGATTCGAGCCGAGTTTAAATCTAAACCTAACAGTCCCAAATCGACACCCTAGCTTCCCCTAGCCACCCTGAGTATGGATCTATTGTTTGTTTGGCTCGAATCAGTTCCGAGCTTCTCGAATCTTCTTTTGAAGATTCGGACCAAACAAGAACAAACTCAGATCCGTTTTAAGCTGACACCAAATGACCCCTAGGCTACCCTCACCCTTGTATCATATTTGGTTCTCCTCGAATCTGACCAGAAATGGTTAAATCCCAAATCGAACTTTCAAGAACCCTAAAAATACCAAACTTTTGGATTCTGTTCAGATTGAGTAAAGATTGAGGTTTAATCGACCTTAGTCGAAGTATTTTCAGTGGAAAATACTTCGACTAAGGTCTGTTTGATTTCAAACAAAATCCGAAGCCGAGTTGAGTTCGAGTCTGATTAAAATTCAGAGGTACTTTTCTATTTCTGTTTGTGTATTCTGTATGTATTTTCGTTTGTTTAATAACTTGTTAATTTTTCATATTTTGTTTTGATTAATTCTGTCATTTCTGTCTCCTACCTATCTACTTGATCCGAATGTGAATTGTTTCTGTTGGTTGTGACTAATTACAATGTGTGTAATCGACTCGATTAAGTTCGTCGATTAGTTATATTACGAATTTTCATTTCTGAAAATGCTGACTGAAACAGTCTGCTTCTATTGTTTTAGACTGATTATGGACAAATGTTGTAAATAGTCAACTGATTAATACTCGTCAATTAAATCATGTTTGTTTGTGAATCAGTGAATTCAAATGTATGCTGTATATGTTGTTTTCTGAACAGGGCATTGTCAGTATATTGACAATGCTCCTGTGTATGTTTGATCTTAGTTCAATTTGAAGATCAGTTTGAATTATTATGCTGAACTCAGTGTAATATTGTTGTAATGTCAAGTTTGAATTCAAGTTTACAAATGTTGATTGGATATAATTGTGTTAGGGGGTTACATTCTTAGTCAGGATTCAGTCCAAACTTTAGGATTGGTTTGTAGCTGTTGTAAATCAGATTAATAATCAGGCTTATACAGATTTTAAAATCTGTATTGTTAAGATGCTGAATTTAAGGCAGTAATACCAGTAGAAAACAGTAAATCTGGACATTTCTGGGATAAAACAATGAGGATAATATGTTAATAGCAATGTGCTGAAAGTGAAAAGTTAGTGGCTATTATTTAAAGTGATAATGGGAAACAAAGAGTAATGGGGCTGCTGAAAAACAGGATAAAAATCACTCAATAGGATTTAAAGTATTCAAAAGTAGTTTTAATAGAACTTTTCTGATTATTTAAAAAAAAGAGAAAGGGTCCAGGCAGCATTTAAGAGAGCTGGACAGACCTGTATAAGATAGAGGGGAATGAGGACTGAATTAAGGGGGTGATCAGTTAGACAGAGAAGAGAGTTTAGAGAGACTTCATAACAGATTTTGAAAGAGAATTTAAGAAAAATACACCTAGAGTGAGATAAAAGAGAAAAATCTAGCAGAAAAATCAGATTCTTCTTGGAATCTGAAGAGGAAGAGGAAAAAGAAAAACAGAAACAGATATAGAAACAGAAAAGAAAATCAGAAACATACTTTTCTTTGGATCTGTCCGGGTCTATTTGTTTGATATTACTTGGATTAAATCTGAAAGTTTTCCCAAAAATCCTGTTACTGTGCATCTGGGTTCCTCGGATCCTATTCTTGTTCAAACTTGCTGTGTTATCGGTACATTCTACTGATTTTGTTATTGCTGCTACTGCTGAAATTTACTCCTTCTACCTTCATTTTCAGGTACATGTTTTTTTAAATTTTATGTTGGAAAGAGATTCAACATGACTAATCAATGAAGTTCGAATTGTAATTCTGTTTTCCATTTGTCCACGATCATCAGTTTAAATTTCATTTTTTGTTTCATGTTAGTTAATTAGTAGTGAATTCAATTTGATAGCTATGAGTTAATTGTCTTACTTTGAAATTCGTATAAAGCTTTGTAATAATGTTAGCCCTTCATCTCATTAGTTTAGTCATGTTTGAACTGTCAAGGTAGGAAACATGACATAAAGATTGGCCATTAACTAGGCCTTGTGACGTTGTTAGTTGAATAAAGAATAGCGTGAAAATGTCAAAACCATATAGCTAGTTTATTCTGATAATCTGATTTAGTTGTGGAAGGAATGATATAAGTTGTACGTTCTTATGTGGCGTTATAACAGGTATCTATAGAACCATTAGTGGATGGTAAGTGGAGTTGTTATGGCTCATTATGATGTTAAAGTGTTATGAATGTTTTAGACACATAAACTATGTCACATGTAAGGCAATATTATTAATCGATTTATAATTCCCTTTCTTATCAATTTGATGCCTATTTACCATCTTAAATAAGTAATTAGGCCTATTAGATTAAAAGCGAGTATATGAGAATGAAACGAGATGTACAAGCATAAATTGCCATGCTTTATATCAATGGTAATTAGAAATAGAATTCGCACTAAGTAAATAATGAAAATTCTTGGAAAATATTTCCTTCCTTTATGAATCATTCCTTTTCAGTTTCATATGCAATTTATTCTTTGGCATATATATATATGTCATATTTGTTAAAAAAAATATAGTATTAATCATATTTTTATTCTGTTCTTTGAATTTGAATAGTTGGAATGAATATAATTTATACTCGGAAATTATAATCGACGGGCAACCTTTAATAGATTGCGAATTCTTTTCAAAGAATTTATAGGCCTCTAAAATGGGAGTTTTTCATGATTTTCACATAAAAAATATATGAATATATTAAACAATTTGTGGAAAGTCCCTAATACCATTACAAATATTTTGTGCAATTAGGGATGCGTTCGCGTACCCTGATTATATTTTAAAAGCAAATTCGGATTATGCGTACGCGCAATTTCGAGCGAATATTTAAGAAAAGAATTTTTCTAAAGGCGTTAAATTAATTTCATAAAAACCCGAGATGTGCTGTTCATTATTTAAGAAAAACAAAAATTCTTGATTCGACACAATTTCGAAAAAATGATTGTTTAACAAATATATTATCAAAAGTTATTGTGCACACGTGCGCGTGACACAACTCCGCATGTTTTAAAATATAATTTATAACACGAATATACGTACGCGTAATTCGATTCAAAGAAGGGTCCTTAATCACAATAAGTAAAAGCGGAAGAAAATCATGTAACAAAAAGTATTTAATAAAAATCAAGATAATTAAGCCAATAATAAAAACAGTTGAGCGACCGTGCTAGAACCACGGAATTCGGAAATGCCTAACACCTTCTTCCGGATTAACAGAATTCCTTACTCAGGTTTTCTGGTTCGCAGAATAATAAACAGAGTCATATTCTCCTCGATTCAGGGATTAAAATTGGTGACTTGGGACGCCTTAAAATTCCCAGGTGGCGACTCTGAAACAAATAAACAAATTCCGTTTCGACTGTCCTTCAATTGGAGAAAACTCCCCACGCGCCCCGCGGGCGCGGAAAAAGGAGGTGCGACAGTGAGCACGTGATTTTTGCCCTACGAGAACTACTCCCAAAAATTCAAAATAAAATAGTTTTGTGTTGTTTGTGATTTATTTGTATTTTGTCTGTGCATGTTTATTTCTACTTTAATTAAGAAAAATACAAAAATATGTGTTGCATGTGCATTTAAGATTTAATTTTACAATTAGGAATTAATTAAACAATATTTGGATTTGCGAGAATGAAAATCACAAAAATATGTACTTGGCATTTTTTTTGGCGTTTAATGTTAAATTGTGTGATTTTATTTTAATTGATATTTAATTGTGTGTGATGATTGTTATCAGGAATTATTTGGTATTTTTAATTTGGTTTATAGTTAAAGTTAGGATTTTAGTTTTGAAAAATAAATTAAAAAAAGGAAGTAAAGGAAAAGAGGAAAAATGAAAAAAAAGGGAAAAGAAATCGACCAGGCCTAAAAACCAGCCCAATTCGACACCCTTGTACCCGGTCAAGTTGATCTGGAAAACGACCGCCCAAACGATGTCGTTTCTGTCACGCTCAGTCTGGACCGTTGATCTCAATCCATCAACAGCCAAGATCATCTCTCCCTTACCCGCCCCGATCCCGTTACTACTAAACGACCCTGTTTGGCTTAAGTGAATTAATCTGGACCGTTGGTTCCCATCATCCAATGGCCCAGATTAATCAACTAATTTTTGATATACTAAACACCCCCCACTCGTCTCTTCAGAGACCAAAACACACACCACCCCTACCACCTGCTCTGCCCACCGGAAATCGCCTCACGGCGGTTCCAGTGGTCCAAACAGCCCCAAAATTACACCATAGCCTCCCCACGACGCCCTCTTTCCAAATCCTGAATCAGTTTTCTTCGAATCAGTACCATACGCTTCGAATCTTCAATCGAAGATCAGTTCCAAAACCCTAGTTCGTCCGTTTGACCCCAAAGTTACACCACTGAACCACCTAGCTACCCTCGTCCCAAATCCCACCCCAGTTCTGTCTGAATCTTGTTAGAGCCTTTCGAATTTCAAATCGAAGGCAAGCCCTAAAAGAACCAAACTTCAGACTGTGTACGAAGTTAAAAATTTGAGGTTTTAACCGACTTTAGTCGAGTGTTCTCAGTCGAGAACACTCGATTAAGGTCCATTTTGGCTTCAAAATTTCAAGACGAAGTGTCGACTGAAACGGATTGAGTTTGGTCTGAAATTTTAAGGTATTTATTTTGTTTTCCTTTTTCTTTTGTTGTTGTTTTATTTTGACTGATTAATTCGTCATTTTTGTCAAGTAGTTCTTCCTCCTCTTTCGGACCTTTTTCTTGGTCCAGTTTTCTTCTGTTGATTAACATATGTTATAAATAGTTTCGTCGATTAATCCGTTCATGTTTGTAGTTTAGTAGTTCTCGTCAAGTTGTTTGGTGTCGATTGTTTTGTACTCAGCCTCAGGGCTCCATTTAGTATATCCTCAGTGTTCCTACATTTTGTGTTTAAGGTTAATTTAGAACTATAAGTGTTTGTTGTTATTATTGGTTCGAATTGCTTCATTTTGTGTGATGTTTTGTTCCTTTTTCTTTGTTGTTCATCATTTTTGCATATGAGTTCAGTTTGTTTGTCGATTCAATGCGTTTACAGTGATCATTCATTTTGCCTAAGTTTAATTTAGAATTGTGAATATAGTTAGTCATTCCCATGTATCTGTGTCAATCATTGGTCTTTATTTTTTATGCTATTTGATCTGATCTGAGTTCTAGCTTGAACTGCTGATTGAATTTGATGAGTTGAATTAGTTATAGATGTTGGGGTTGGTACCGATTGAAGGGGGAATTGGTATAGGATAGTAATTTCAGGGATATCAGGAGGGTAATGTGGGGGGTTTAAAAGTTTGGCAAATGGTCTTGCTAGTGGGCTGTCAGTAAAGTACTTAATTAACCATTAATCTAATGTGTTAGTGGGGAACAAAACATAATGGTATGTGGAGGCTTAAAAGGAATTGATTAAAATATAGCATGCCCATACCAATTGAATTAAATAATGACAAGGAACATATAATAGTGGGGAATGAACTTGCTGATTTTAGGGACTGAAATAGGCATTAATGATTAAAATAAAAGCACTAGGGTAATGGGGGTAAATAAAGAATTGAAAAGATAAGATGTTAGTGGATTGAGCACTAATGGTATGCCTATTAAAAGAACTATGAATCAGTCATTGAGGGAGGGGAGTGTTAGAGAAATAGAGAGAGTTCTTGGGAGTTTTACCAGTCCTGAAGAAATCGGTTGGTGAAAAAACATTTTAAGCCAGTTCTTCTTTAAGCAATCGGAGAAGTTTGAAAACACTTAAAATACTGGAGAGTCAGTCAGTTTCTGAGGGATCAGTTTGGAGAGTTTTAAGCTTGAAAAGAACAGAGAGAAATACTGAGAAGTCTCACTGTGTCATTGAAATTCTTTTCCTGCTTCAGTGATTTCATTTTCCTAATTCAAATACACTAGACTGATCTTGAGTGACTTTGAGTCCAGCTGAAATGGTTTCTGATTGAACTTTAGCCTATTGAATGTTTCAAGTGGTTCTGGTCGTCTCTTTGAGTTCATTTGGTTTGTTTGGGTACTGTTGTGGGTCAATCTTTTGATTTCTGTTTGGTTCTTGGGTCATTGAATCATTCCTGGGTTGAAGAATGGCTGTGTTGTGGCTTTGTGAAATTCCTATGCTGAGCTAACTGCTTCTACTTCCTGTTGATTTCTGATTTCCAGGTACACAATTTGAACTCACCTTGATGTAACTGCAGATTTGAATGAAATGAAACCATATTTCAAGATCCATGCTCGTTTGGAATGCATATGGCTGTATTTGATCATCTGTTGAGTAGTATACATATTTAATTCATCTAATTTGTATTGTATTAAGGACTGTATAATTAGAATCATTTCTGAATTGTTTAGACCAGCTGATTCATACTAGGCCGTATTTGGACTGTGAGTATTTGGTTTTCTCAGACTTGTATGAATACTCTTAGCTAAGCATTCAGTTATACTTATATTTAGTAGAGCAAAGTCTTAACTAGCTAAGGAATTCCGGTGGTCATTTCAGGTTGCTTCATGAAGTTATTCTAGTAAGTAATATAGTTGCAATAAAGTCATTTTAAGAAGCTATTTCAGTAGTAGTTAAGTTTGATTAAAATACTAGCTGAGTGTGCTAGGGAACATAAAGGATGTAAATAGCCAAACTATGTAATCAGGGTGGTAGTTCGTATACTTGAGGTTACCTCATGAGCAGTATACTCAATCTAGTCTTTGCGTTTAATCTTGTCTGGGATACGAATTATTAAAAGTGGAAAACTAAAATTTCAGCAAGTGTTTAGTCTTGTTTAAATTGGAGTTGTGGTTCATTTTGTCGAAAAGGGGATGAGAGCTTATATTTAGGCGGTTTGGGCTTCAACGTGTGAACAAGGTGGCCTAGGTCCTGTTTCACATTACATTCGTTTGGACCTGGGCCCGGGCCTGTGAATGGCCTGCCCTTGTGCTTATTTGGGTCTTAATTGTTTTTAAAACGGGTTTCTTAAGTCATGTTAATTAATTAGACCCTTTTCTTTATTTCAGAGAGACAAGTAAAAAAAATAAAAAAAAAATCACCGTAGCTTTTAGGTTTGTCTTTTGAATGATAAAAATGAGATGAGCCTCGCTAAACAAACAGATAAATTACGGGGCCCTCATTAAATGTATATATAATAATACTTAGATTTCGGGACGGGCCGTTTAGCGAATCTCACGGTTTTTCCCCAAAATAATAACGCGTTAGTCTCTTTAGGCGCGTATTTTAATAATGTTACCTTCCTAAACTAGGGTGCACATTTATGTGACCTAAATCCGAATCTCAACGATGTTAAAATATGTCAAAAACCATGGGTGCATTTATGTGACGTGGTTCAAGATTTGTTTTAATGACGTTGCAATTTTCTTTAAAAAATAAATAAAAAGCGGTTGAAGTTAAAATTTGCACATAGATTCAACATGTATTAAAGCCGAATATGACAGTTGAGCGACCGTGCTAGAACCACGGAACTCGGGAATGCCTAACACCTTCTCCCGGGTTAACAGAATTCCTTATCCAGATTTCTGGTTCGCAGACTGTAATACAGAGTCAATTTTTTCCTCGATTCGGGATTCAACCGGTGACTTGGGACACCATAAATCTCCCAAGTGGCGACTCTGAATTAAATAAATAAATCCCGTTTCGATTGTCCATTAATTGGAAAAACTCCCTCTACGCCTCTTTACGGAGACGCATGTAAAAAGGGAGGTATGACAAAGCTTACATGTTGTTCTACGTGTAGATTATTTAAATGCATAACAAGTTGTAACGATCCGGTCAGTTGTTTTAAGTATTTTAGCCCCGATCCCCTAATTTATACTTCCTCTATATTATATTGTGGTTACTTGATTTGCCGGAGTGTTTGGCTTTGATTCAGGTGAGTTTTGGAGTAAAATGAGACACATAGTCCCTAAGTTGGGAGGTTAAAGTCGTGGAAGTTGATCGTAGTTTGACTTGTGTGAATACGACTCCGGAATGGAATTTTGATGGTTCCAATACTCCGTATGGTGATTTTAGTTGTAGGAGCGCGTCCGGTTGTTTATTTGGAGGTTCGCAGGTCGTTTCGGTATGATTTTGGCGAAAGTTGGATATTGGAGGAATTTGGGAAGTTTGACCGGGAATGCACTTTTTTGATATCGGGACGGATCCCGATTCCGGATGTTGGAATACGTTCGTAATGTTAATTATGACTTGTGTGCCAAATTTAAGGTCAATCAGAGTTGTTTTGGTATGAATCGACGTTGGTTTCAAAATTCGAAAGTTCGTAAGTTCTTAGGTTTGAATCGATGTGCGATTCATGATTCTAATATTGTTTGATGTGATTTGACGCTTCGAACGTGTTCGTATGATGTTTTAGACTTGTTGATATGCTTGGTTGAGGTCCCGGGAGCCTTAAGTGTGATTCGGACAATGTTAGGCGCATTTCAAATCATTGAGGAATTACTGAAGTTCTGGTTCTCTTCAATTCTGGTTTCCTCTTACGCGATCACGAATAAGGAGCCACAATCGCGAAGCTTTGAGATTGGCAGGTGTGGATTTGTTCTATGCGATTGCGTGAAGGTATACGTGATCACGGAGCTTGAGAGATCAGTAAATCGCGAACGCATGGCCGTTGTCGCATTCGTAGTGAAGGAAGGGAGGATCTGGACAGGTGCATGCTTTGCTCTATGCGGTAGCGAAGGTGTGCACGCGATCACGTAGCTTTGAAAAAGTTATCACTGCATTTGCAAAAGAAATTTTGCTATCGCAATGTATAAATAACTGGGCATCAAAACTTAATAGCAAAGAGTTCCATCACACTGTAATATAAAAGTAAGAGACTACGAGCAATGGTTCCACATCATGATCATGCGTGGTGCAAAATAGAAAAGTGACTATCAAAGTTATCATTATTATTTATTATTAAGAAATTTTAATATAGAATAGGAAATGGATCACATGCACTTAATATTAGAAAACATATTCTTTGTCTTCACTTGCACACATACAGCAGAGTAGGAGGTATCAATCGCCAAATCATTACCAAGTTGACCTTCAAAGGAAACTGTATATGTTCAATGAACCCATAAATAAAGAAATAAAGGGGAAATATCAACTTTACTACATAAATAATTTGGACGAGCTAAGTTCGAAGAAAAAGATAGTTGCGTCTAGGGATGTCAAATTTGGCCGAACCCAACTGACCCGCTCAACCCGTTCAAGGTTGAGCTGGTTATTGACCCACCAATTTATTAAACTTAACTTATCTTGATCAAACTCATCTCAACCCATTTAAAGTTGAGATAATTTTTAGTCCAAATTGATCCATAAATAACTTTGCCAATTTTTCTTAGAAATAATGTTTTTGTTGATATGTTATATATTACCGTAACAAAAGAAAAAAGTCTTATTTAATAATTATACAATTCATAAGAAAATAACATATATTAAGTAAAGCTTGATAAGAGTTGGACGGATTGGATATGATCCAAATTTTAGCCCATATTTGTCCAACTAACTTTTGAGCAGGTCATTTGACCCGTCCAATTATTAACTTAACTTATTTTGATCCGCCTAAAATCGATCCAACTCGTTCATTTGACATCCTTAATTGCTTCCATCAGTACATGTGGTCTTGAGTAAAAACATTAATTATATAACAGAAGAACTAATTTTGTAATAATGCCAAGGAGCAATGGCCGGTGCTTCAAAATCGAGAATGGTATCTAACTTGTACAATGGAGCATCACTACTAGTCTACTATGCATTTGGTCTTGGAACTTGTTTAACAATATGGAAAACATAATTAAATATTTGAATTCATTTTTTAAAAATATTTTCTGGTCCAAGTACTTTTATTGGTTTAGGAATTGTGGAAAAGGGAGCCCACGAGCTATTTATCGAAGAGGAATAAAATAAAATTAAAGGTTTGTTTCTTTATGCACTAAGTGAAGGTTAGCAACGGGAGTCTTGTGTGACAAGAAAGTGTCATCGTTACTAAAAGGTAAGTTTTACAGAGCAGTGGTTAAGCTTGCTATGTTGTATGGGACCGAGTGTTGGCCGGTTAAAAATTCACACATCCAAAAGATGAAAGTAGCAGAGATGAGGATGTTGAGGTGGATGTGCGGGTATACAAGGATGGACAGGATTAGGAATGAAGTTATTCGAGATAAGGTGGGCGTGACCCCCATGAAGGACAAGATGCGGGAAGCAAGACTCAGATGGTTCGGACAGATTCAGAGGAGGAGCACTGATGCGCCAGTGAGGAGATGTGAGCGACTGGCTGTGGTGGGCATGAGGAGAGGTAGAGGGAGACCTAAGAAGTATTGGGGGGAGGTGATTAGGCAGGACCTAGCACGACTTAGGATTTCTGAGGACATGGCCCTTGACAGGAAATTGTGGAGGTCGAGCATTAAGGTTGTAGGTTAGGGGGAAGTCTGTGAGTATTACTACAGCGCACCAGAGTAACACTAGCCATTTAGGAGTTAGTCTTAGGAGGCTACTGATCGGCTACGGATGTAGGGCTTGTGTCGGTTGGATATTAGTATACCTTACATCCTTTTCTCCATCCTTTTTCGTATTTCCTATATTTCTTATATTGTTGTTATTATGTTATTTTATATTATGTATTTTATGTTATTTATTATGACTCTATTGATAGTACTAATATATTGTCTCTTTGTTACTCTCTTGAGCCGAGGGTCTCCTAGAAACAGCCTCTCTGCCCTTCGGGATAGGGGTAAGGTCTGCGTATATACTACCCTCCCCAGACCCCACTGGTGAGATTATACTGGGATGTTGTTGTTGTTGTTGTTGTTCTTTATGCACTAACATTGAAGATCTAATTTACAAAATAAAGATTATTTTTGTCTCATACTAAGAAAGTAACGTAGCTCACGAGTACTGGTGATAATCACGAAGTGGATAAGTGAAGGATTGCATATAGATGTTCATAACACGCAGCGGAAGATAATAATAATCTTAGTCAGGTCTTTTCGTATTTAAAATTTATTTACATGTCAAAGATCGAATTCAAGATGTTCCTGGAAAAGAGAGTCTCATTTCAAAAAAAAATTTCGATAGTATAAAGACTCTATGCGTATCCACACCGAGACCGATCCTTGCTATCAACACTTTGATAAATGAAACCCGCAAACAAAATTGAACGAAATATTGTGTTGAAATTTTTCTCAAAAATCTCAACTCAATATTAGAAGAACATGAAACACTTTTCTTGTAATTGTATTTTCTCTCTTGATTTTGTATTGCACTCTTACTTTTACAAAGTGTTATTCTTTTCAAGAATTAATGTGACGAGGAAAAGTTTTTCCTTTCCAGGAATAATACTCTCTCACGTTTTCGGCAGCCTAACACCCTTTTTATATCATCAAATAGTAACGTTTTTCCTATTTTGTTAAAATAATGGTTAAGGCGTTGATTTTCCTTTTGGAGTACAAGTTTAATTTCTAAAATTAAACTTTATATAATTTTCCTTCTTTAAAACCGAATTCATTCCAAAAAGGAATTGCCGACACGTCCTGGACTAAAGTTAGTCCAATTCTAAATTGGATCTAATAAGTTAGTCATCATTAATATTTATGTAAAATATAACATTTATCAATTAATTGTGCTAAATATATATCACATATATATTTTCAAGAGATATAATTTAATTTTCTATTCCAAATAGAAAACTTTAATTTGTTTGCAATATTAATTATATCCTTTGTTCTAGCAAAGAATATAATAATATTTCATTTGGACTAAAAACTCTATTTGACTAATTAAATTCTTTAATTTAATTATCAAATAATAAAGTGTAACGACCCGACTGGTCGTTTTGAGCAATTGCGTCCAATTCGGTAGTTTGAGGTCTCGAGCAGCTTCACATTATGTATATTGACTTGTGTGCATGGTTGGATTCAGTTTCCGGATGAATCGCAGTTGAATTGGAAGAAAGAAACTAGTTTTGGAAGTTTAAACGGTGAAATTTTGACCGAAATTGGACTTTTGGGTAACCAGCCCCGGAATGGGTCGTGGATGATCTCAATAGCTTCGTATGGTGATTTTGGACTTAGACACGCGTCCGGATTCAGAGGTTCGTTGGGTAAATTGAGGCATTTCGGCGAAAGTTGAAAAAGTTAAAGTTTGGAAAATGGAGAAGTTTGACCCATAGTTGACTTTTGTGATATCGCGGTCGGAATGCGATTCCGAGAGTTGGAGCAGCTTCTTTATGTCATTTTGGATTTGTTTGCAAAATTTGGCGTTATTCCGAGTTGAATTGATAGGTTTCGGCGTGAGATTTGATATTTGAAGATTTGGAAATTCATAAGTTTGATTTTTGATTTGATTCGTTGTTTTGGTGTTGTTTTATGTGATTTGAAACCTCGAGCGAGTCCATGTTAGGTTATATGACTTGTTTGTGTGATTAGACAGGATCCCGGGAGCCTCGGGTGTGTTTCGGATGAGCTACAGGTCATTTTTCCCTATGTTTGAATTGCTGTTATGTTATTTGGTATTTCCTTCTATGCGATCGCATAGTACAATGTTAACCTGTCATATTTTCGTTTTATGCGATTGCATTGATTTGTCCGCGATAGCATAACACAAATTTGTACAACAACATTTTTCTTCTATGCAATTGCATTGGTTTGTCCGCGATAACATAGTGTCTACCAATTTTACTCTTCGCGATTACATCCTTCTTTACGCGATCGCATAGAACATTTTGGGCCAGTAGCTATTTTTCTTCTACGCGATCGCATCACTTTTCCCGCGATCGCGATGAACAAACACCTGGGCAGACAAAATATATTCCAAAATCGAGGGTTACACCATTTTCATCATATTTTAACTTCTAGAGCTCGGTTTTTGGCGATGTTTGGTGGGTTTTCCACGAAATTCGATTGGGTAAGTGTTCTTCAACTAGAATTAATATATTCCATGAATTTGCCTTTATTTTTATCATTTAAATTGTGTTTTGGGTTGGGGAAAGAGTTGGGTTTTGAAGAAATATTTCAAAATGAAAAATCATGATTTGAGGGACCAAATGATATCGGAATTGGATAAATTTTATATGGTTAAACTCATTTTAGAATGGGTGATCGAATTTTGTAAAATTTGATGGGTTTTGAGGTGCGGGCCCGAGGGTCAAATTTTGGGTCGATTTTTATATTTTTGTAAAGATTGAAACTTTATTATTCGGAATAGTTCCTTATTCGATTTATGTGTGTTTTGGAGTTGTTATAGTTGGATTTGAGCTGTCCAGAGGTCTTTTCGCGTGAGAAGTCCATTTTAGAGTACCGAGTTGTCATCTTTGAGGTAAGTATCTTGCCTAACCTTGTGGGGGGAGGGAGGGGGGGGCGACTTCCCCTTAGGAATTGAGTCTTTTATGCTAATTGTAGTCCAGGCATGCAAGGTGACGAGTGTGTGCTCGGACTTATTTGTGGAAAATTTGCCTCCAGAGTTCTTAGGTCCTTATGTGAAAAGTATCATGTTATGATTGGGTTTCCTAGCTGCTTAAATTGCCTCTATATTGCTCCATATGACGTTGTTAGCTTTCCTCTAATTCTTACGTGTTACATTGACCCTAAATTGCCTTAATTGAAGTGATTGCCTTCCTTATTGTTCTGATACTTCTTGGTTGTGAGTTTCTCTATGACTTCGTGCAAATAAGTTATATGTCCAATTGATGTGGTTGCCGGTGTAGTTATCACGTGCATATTATGTCTTGTTGTGTAGTTGAGGTTTCATTGTGAAGTTAATTGTTGGTACAAGTTTGGTTATAGCTGATTCCCTTGCCAGGACTTATTTAATTCTTACTATTGGTTCCCTTGCCGGGACGTGTTTATTCTTTTTGTTGACTCCCTTGCCTGGATATTGTTGTTTCCTTATTATTCCCTTGTCAGGATTCTTTCGTGAATGGTGTTGATTTGTATATTGGTATCGGGTTGCACGCCGCAAAAATATTATATGGATCGAGTTGCACGCCGCAACAATATTATATGGATCGGGTTGCACGCCACGACAATATTATATGGATCGGGTTGAACGCCGAAACAATATTATATGGATCGGGTTGCACGCCGCAACATCATTATATGATTTGGATCGGGTTGCACGCCGCAACAATATTATATGTTTTGGATCGGGTTGCACGTCGCAACAATAATATATGATTGAGATATGGTTGCACGCCGTAAAAAGAAAGAATAAAAATGAATATTGATTTTTATGGTGAGAACGAGAGTAAAAGCAAGAAGGGTGATGCCGTGCACTTTCTGCAGCTGTGTTTATTTGTTGTTATCAATTCAAATGTTTAAACTATTTAATTCCTTTATTGCTGTGATCCTTTGTGTTAGAACCCACAATATTTTCAATACCTCACCATATTTATATTTATATATATATATATATATATATTTTTTATTTATACATTCCAATACTTCAAACTTCAATAATTGTTACATCTTTAATTCAATTAGTTTCTCAATTACATCTCCTTAAACAACCTGAGGTTGTATTTTTTCTTAAAAAGAAATTTCTACTAAGTTTTAAGTTATCAACGCCCCTGTTAAAGGTAATAATTCTTCCGATATTGTATTTTAAATTGAATGGGGTACTTTCTTACTCGAATGATTTCTAAAAACAACTTCATCTTTTCTCACTGATTTTCCAAATTTATTTAGAAATTGTAATTTAATTTATATTATGTAAATAGGACTTCTTGAACATCTTAAGAGCATTTGTAAGGACATTTTGTATTGTATATCATATGGAATTTTTTGTTAAGAGTGAGACAGAAAATATGTGGGCACGAGGTGCCATATGTGCTGAAAGTTCGAAAGTTGAGATTATGATATGAGCAATCGAGGATTGAAATGATCGGGATGGTATATTAAACATGATGTGATTGATTGAGTTGACATTGTTTTCTTTAATTGGATACATTCTTACTTGTCTCCGTCTCTGTTATGTCGGTGTCTGATTTACTTGGTTTTCGTTCGTTACTATCCGTGTTCTCCCTTATTGTTTATACTGTTTGTACTTGGATTTTCTCTCCGCAGTTGATATTTCTTTGTTATCTTTATCTTGATGTTTTATTATCATATCATGTTCATTTCATTTAACTAGTAGGTGTCCTGACTGTTCCTCGTCACTACCCCACCGAGGTTAGTCTTGATACTTATTGGGCACCGCGGTGGTGTGCTCATACTACACTTTTGTACATTTTTGTGTAAAGATCTAGGTGGATTGATAGTAGCTGTGCGGGTCGTCGCGGTGGAGACTCAAGGTGAACCTGCTACAGCGTTCGCAGGTCTCGGAGTGACATTCAGTTGTATTTATTTCCATTTGCTCCTTTGTTTCGGGGCAGTGATGTATTATTTTATGTTATTACTCTTAGATAGGCTTGTGACTTGTACCACCGGTTTTGGGAATTTTGATTTATTTAAAGTTAGTAAGCATCAATGTTATTTCAGTTCATGTTAGGCTTACCTAGTTTAGAGACTAGGTGCCATCACGACTCCTTCGGAGGGATTTTTGGGTCGTGACAAGTTGGTATCATAGCTCTAGGTTCATGGGTGCTACGAGTCACAAGCAGGTTTAGTAGAGTCTTGCGGATCGGTACGGAGACGTCTGTACTTATCTTCGAGAGGCTACAGAACTGTTTAGGAAATTCCTTTTTTTAATTCCTTATCGTGCGATATTGATTCAGCTCAAAGTATATAACTTATGTTCCTTTACATCCACTCATGTATAATATTACTCTCTCAGGGTTCGCCATACGCCAGTGGTTTGTGATGCTACAAACGGACTACGAAGGAGTCAGGGATGCTCAGACATTGTCTCAACATGTTGTTCAGACTAAAGACCCAGAGGTATTGAGAGACTATTCCGTTGTTTTTATGGAGGCGCAACAGTTTCCGACATCTGGTTGATGAGTGCGAGCTGGGAAGGTTTAATTGGTTGACTGGTTGATGAGTTCGCAATTTTTGGCAAGGCCACGAGGTGGGTGTTGATTGGGAGTAGTTGGCGGTATTAGAGTACCTTGTGATTTGTGTTGTGCAAGCTATAAAGAGTAGTTTTGTGGATTATCAGACGTTGTTTCCCTTGGCTTTGCGCCAAGTGGAGGAGTCCAATAGTGGTATTCAGATTGCAGAGTCAGACTTATATCAGTTTGTGCTGGAGACATGTATATATGTAATATTGGTGGATTTCTGGGTTTTGCATTTGACCAAGGATCGATATTTTGCATGAGATGATATTGGGGCTTGCAATATTTCTACGTCAATAATGGATCTACATTTCAGCATCAAGGGGAGTCAGAGGAAAAACTTCAGATTCATAGAAGGTCTATTCAGCGTAGGTGTCGTGGTCTATTCAGAGGAAATGCAGTGGTTTATGAGCTTCTGGCTACGTGGTTCATTTTGGGATTATCTGTATTTGGGACTTTGATTGGGATTATTGCATATTGACTATCTGAAGAAATGAGTCAGTTCAGTAGTGTTGGGTCAGCATAGCAATGGAAGTAAATGGTCCTTTTGAATTGGAATTTTCTACTGGCATTGTGGCAGCACACTTGGATTGGATGGTTTGTGTGACTCGGTTGAGTTGGAGAGGTGCAATTCTGATGGCTTAGTTGCGTGCAGGCGGATCTCGATGGTTTGACTACGACTTGAGTTGGGTGTCTACTATGGGCATAAAGAATTGTGGTACATTGCGGTTTCTCCTGAATCGGTATCTGAAGCTAATAGAGTGTTGGCGTCGTTGGCTACCATATGTGAAAAGTGTGCATTTTTGGAAAGGACCTTGAGTTTTTGTTTGCAGTGCGTGGCTGGTAGCGTGGTGATTACTGGGTTCTAAGGCTTTCGAGGTTCATGTTTTGTTGCGCGGACGGAATCTTATATGGGTGCTTAGACAAGATGATGGAAGGTGAGTGATGTATCAGCCATTTGATCTGCATAGTTATGGAATTTTTAGTATTCCTGGGGTTTTGGGACTGGGTGTCCCCGTATGTGGGATATTTCTTGTTAGTTGTGATGACCCGACCGGTCGTCTTAAGAATTAACGCTCTGATCCCCTATTAACCATTTTCCCCAAGTTTATTTATGCTATTTTGATTTGCCGGGATGTTCGGTTTTGAGTTTCGGAGAGTTTTGGGACACTTAGTCCCTAAATGAGAGCTTAAGTGTTGGAGAGTTGGCCGTAGCCAGATCAGTGTAAAGACGGCCTCGGAATGGAAATCCGATGGTTCCGTTAGCTCCGTTGGGTGATTTCGGGCTTAGGGGCATGTTCGGATTGTGTTTTGGAGATCCGTAGCTAATTTAGGCTTGAAATGCCAAAAGATGAATTTTTGAAGTTTCCGGTCTGATAGTGAGATTTTGATCCGAGGGTCGAAATGGAATTCCGAAAGTTGGATTTGAAGTTTCCGGTCCGATAGTGAGATTTTGATCCGAGGGTCGGAATGGAATTCCGAAAGCTGAAGTAGCTCCGTAGTGTTGAATGTGACGTGTGTGCAAAATTTCGGGTCTTTTGAACGAGGTTTGATAGACTTTCTGATCGAAAGCATGTTTTAGAGTTTTTGGAATTCTTAGGCTTGAATCCGACAAAAAATAGGTGTTTTATGTTATTTTGAGCATTCCAAAGGTTGGAACAAGTTTGAATGATGTTTTAGGATTGGTTGGCAGGTTTGGTTGAGGTCTCGGGGGCCTCGGGTGTCTTCCGGATACTCAACGGACCATTTTTGGACTTGGAAAGATTGTAGATTTTCTATTGTTGTGTTGCAGAGAAAACCTTCATCGCGTTCGCGAGGGGGTCTCGCGTTTGCGTAGAGAAACTGGGTGAAGCAGCTGAAATGTGCTTCGCGTTTGCGATGATGTCCCGCGTTCGCGAAGGTAAGGACCCGTTGGTCTTCGCGTTCGCGACATGGTCCTCGTGTTTCCGTAGGGTTTGCCCGTGTAAGCTACGCGTTCGCGAGTGGACCTCGCTTTCGCGAAAGAGGAATTTGGCCAGCAGGACTTTTGTGCATCGCGTTCGTGATAGTAGCCTCGCATTCGCGAAGAAGAAATTACTTGGGCAGATATAAGATTTCAAAATCGATGGCTTAGCCATTTTTATCTAAACTTAAGCTTGGGAGCTCGGATTTGAGCAAGATTTTGAGGTATTTTCAAAGATATCGATTGGGTAACGATTCTAGACTCCTTTTTGCTTGTAACCAATTAATCTAAACATGAATTCATCCTTTAATTTCGAAATTTATATGAAAATTGGGAAAAAGTTCTTAGACCAAGAAATTGAGTTTTGATTGGGGATTTGACATCGGATTTGGATAATTTTGGTATAGTTAGACTCGTGAAAGTTTGTGGATTCTGAAACTATAAATTTTACCCGATTCCGAGATGTAGGCCTAAGGGGAATTTTGGTCATTTTACATAATTTCGTGTATTAGATTAGACTTTAATTGTAGAATCAGTTACTTGAAGTGTTATTTACATTATGAAATTGAATTGAATAGATTTGGGCCATTTGGAGTCGAGTACTCGTGGCAAGTGCGTGATTTTAGATTGAATTTTTAAGCCTGTTCGAGCTAAGTCGCTTGTCTAACCTTGTGTGTGGGACCTTCCCCTTAGGATTGGTATATTTGGTAATTTATATGCCTTGCACGTGAGGTTACGAGTGCGTACTTGTGCTAATTGTTGGAAATTCGGTTTTCATTAAGTAATCACTAGTATGTTTCCTTTTCTATTTTTATTACTTGCACTACTAAGTCTGTTGTTAGCTTAGGAAAGCATGTCTAAGTGACTTAATTGCTCTATTTGTTCAACCTGCCTTACCTGAATTCTGTGCAGCATGCTAGGCTAGAATCACTTGTTGCCTTAATATGAAATTTTGCCATTTTTGTATATTTTCCTGTTGCTGCTGTGTATTTATTTTGGGACTACGAATGTGGGATTCCGGTAGATCCCCTTTGTCTGTTTATTTGGGACTATGGATGTGGGATTCCGGTAGATTCCCCTTGTCAATTTATTTGGGACTACGGATGTGGGATTCCGGTAGATCCCCCTGCACGGTTATATGGAACTACAGGACTGCTCCCGGTAGATTCCCCCAGTGTTGGGTATTTACATTTGGGGACTACAGATGGGATTCCGGTAGATCTCTGATGCATTATGAGTTGGACTACTGGACGACACCCGGGAGATCTATTGGACATTTACATTTGGGGGCTACAGGACGGTATCCTGGTAGATCCCCGGTTGCTATCTCTATTTTGAGCTATGTTCCCTCGGCGACTTGTTGCCTCTATTCTAGTTGTTGTTGATCTTTTTATTCTATGTTATTTCTTACTGTTGCACTTAATTATACTGTCTTGATCTAAACTATTATACCTTGTATTTTATTTAACCTCAGTAGGGCCTTGACCTTCCTTGTCACTACCCGACTGAGGTTAGACTTGACACTTACTGAGTACCGCTGTGGTGTACTCATACCCTTTCTGCGCATGTTTTTCATGTGCAGATCCAAGTATTTTCACTTGATCTTATCATCTTGAGACGAGGAGCTTCTGTAGAGACTTCGAGATATATCTGCTGCGTCCGCAGACCGAGGAGTCCCTTTCTATCTTTCTGTAATAGTATAGCCCTTCAGTACTTCCCTTTTGTTAGACATTTCTGGAGTTAGAGCTTCTTACGTATCTCTTAGCTTGTGATTCTTGGGTTTCCGGGTTTTGGGATAGTGTACTTGGTTTCAGAGCGGCATTATAACTATTGTTTCCATTCAGTTATTTTGGTTTTGATATTTCTTCCGCAAGTTTCATTTATGTTCCCATTTGTTAGGCTTACCTAGTCGTAGAGACTAGGTGCCGTCACGACAGTTCACGGAGGGCGAACTGGGGTCCTGACAAGTTGGTATCAGAGCTCTAGGTTCATAGGGGTCATGAATCACAAGCCGGGTTATTAGAGTCTCGCTGATCGGTACGGAGACGTTTGTACTTATCTACGAGAGGCTATGTAACCATTAGGAAAGTTCCACTTCATTTGATTTCCCTGTTGTGCGAGATTTTTAACATCACAATTCTAAATCTTTGTCTTCCATTCTCTCACATATGGTGAGGCCACGTGCTACCAGAGATGATCAGACACTTGCGCCCCTTACGAGAGCCGTCAAAGGTCGAGGCGGGTTAGAAGCCAAGGACGTGCACGCGGTGCAGCCAGATCACCCATGCGAGCTGCCACCGAGGAGCCACCAGCAGTTCCAGCCAGAGCCCAGGCACCGGAGGCGCTTACTACTACTACTACTCCAGCACTTCAGGAGACATTAGCATAGTTCCTAAGCATATTTTGTACGTTAGTTCAGGCGGGGTTGATTCAGGTTGTACCAACTACTTCACAGATCGGGGAAGGGACCCAAACTTCCGCCATCCCCACTCTAGAGTAGCGAGTTCTCATTGGTCAGGTTCCGGGCGTCATAGCGACGCAGCCTGTGGTCCTAGTTCAATGGGTGGTGAGGACCTCTTGCCGAGTAGAAGATATGTGGGTCCAGGGGAGAGAGGATAGAGGAGGTCAGGAGAGAGAATATAGGGAAGTGAGGAGGCCTCGTGGACTGGAGAGTCCCACTGGTCCTTATTTTGGAGGAAGAGTATGGCATGGTAGAGGTTTTGTGGGTCAGCCAACTCAGTTTGCATCTCAGATTTCACACAGTGTTTCAGGTGTTCAGGGTTCTTGGAGTACCCGTACCGCATAATTTCTACTGCCACGTCAGCTGCGAGGTTCCTTTGAGTGTGGTGAGATATGCCATGTGGTGAGGTATTGCCCTAGACTTGGGAGGAGTGCACCTCCACAGACTTCTCAGCCATAGCGTGCCCTGCAGAGTTCTCAAGTTATGGTTATAGCACCAGTTGCTACCCCTCCTGCTCAGCCAGCTAGAGGGGAAGGCCAGATACTATGCCCTCCTGCCCGTACCAAGGCTGTTGCCTCCAATTCTGTCATCACAAGTATTATATTGGTTTGTCACAGAGATGCATCGATTCTTTTTGATCCAGACTCTACTTACTCTTATGTGTCTTCTTATTTTACTCTGCATTTGGGTGTATCTCGAGATTATTTGAGTTCCCCTATTTATATTTCTACTCCTGTGGGAGATTCTCTTGTTTTGGACCGCATTTATCGGTCTTGTTTGGTTGCTCTTAGTGGTTTTGAGACCAGAGCTGATTTATTGTTGCTCAGCATGGTGGACTTTGACATGCCGCCTAATAGAGATATTAATTTTGGAGTTGATCTGTTGCCGGGCACTCAACCCATTTATATTCCCCCATATCGTATGGCTCCTCCTGAGTGGAAGGAGTTGAAGGATCAGTTATAGGAATTGCTTGACAAGGGTTTTATTCAGCCTAGTGTATCACCTTGGGGTGCTCTTGTCTTGTTTGTGAAGAAAAATGATGGTTCTATGCGTATGTGTATTGATTATCGCCAGTTGAACAAAGTGACAGTTAAGAACTGTTATCCTTTGCCTCGTATTGATTATTTGTTTGACTAGCTTCAGGGCGCACATGTGTTTTCTAAGATTGATTTGCGCTCAGGTTACAATCAGTTGAAGATTCAGGAGCCAGATATCCCGAAGACTGCTTTCAGGACTCGGTATGGTCATTGTGAATTCCTTGTTATGTCATTTGGGCTGACCAATGCCCCAATAGCCTTTATGCATTTGATGCACAATATGTTCCGGCCATATCTCGACTCATTCATCATTGTCTTTATTGGTGATATTCTGGTGTATTCCCGAAGTCGGAAAGATCATGAGCAACACATGAGGACTGTGCTTCAGACTTTGAGAGAGAAGAAGTTATATGCTAAATTCTCGAAGTGTGAGTTTTCGTGGGATTCAGTGGCATTCGTAGGCCATGTGGTATCGAGTGAGGGTATTCAGGTGGATCCGAAGAAGATAGAGGCTGTGCAGAGTTGGCCCAGACCATCCTCAGCTACAGAGATCTGTAGTTTCCTTGGTTTGGCGGGCTGCTACCGTTGTTTTATGGAGGGGTTTTCATCGATTGCAGCCCCTATAACTAGGTTGACCCAGAAGGGTGCTCTGTTTCAGTGGACGGAAGAGTGTGAGTTGAGCTTTCAGAAGCTCAAGACAGCTTTGACTACAGCCCCAGTTTTAATATTGCCTACAGGTTCGGGGCCTTATACGGTTTATTGTGATGCCTCAAGGATTGGCCTCGAAGCAGTGTTGATGCAGGACAGTAGGCTGATTGCCTACACATCTAGACAGTCGAAGATACATGAGAAGAATTACCCTGTTCACGACCTTGAGTTAGCTGCCATTGTTCACGCCCTGAAGATTTGGCGCCATTACTTATACGATGTGCCTTGTGAGATTTATACTGACCATCGGAGCTTGCAGCACATGTTCAAGCAAAAGGATCTAAATTTGCGCTAGAGGAAGTGGTTAGAGTTGATGAAGGACTATGATATCACTATTCTGTATCACCCGAGCAAGGCCAATGTGGTGGCCGATGCTTTGAGTTGTCGGGCAGAGAGTTTGGGAAGTTTGTCTTATTTACTAGCATCAGAGTGGCCTATGGCGATGGATGTTCAGACCTTAGCCAGCCAGTTTGTGAGATTGGATCTTTCGGAGCCCGGTCGGGTTCTAGCTTGCGTGGTTTCTCGATCTTCCTTATTTGATTGTATCAGGGAACGACAGTATGATGGCCCTTATTTGCTTGTCCTTAAGGACAAGGTTCAGCATTGTGATGCCAGAGATGTGACTGTTGGTGATGATGTGGTATTGAGGATGCAGGGTCGGATTTGTGTACCCAATATTGATGGGCTTCGGGAGTTGATTCTGGAGGAGGCCCATAGCTTGCAGTATTCCATTCATCCGGGTGCCGCGAAGATGTATCAGGATTTGAGGCAGCACTATTGGTGGAGGCGGATGAAGAAAGATATAATTGGATTTGTAGCTCGGTGCCTTAACTGTCAGCAGGTGAAGTATGAGTACCAGAGACCGGGTGGGTTGCTTCAGCAAATAGAGATTCCGGAGTGGGAGTGGGAGCGAATCACCATGGACTTTGTAGTTGGGCTCCCACAGACTTTGAGAAAGTTTAATGCTATTTGGGTGATTGTGGATTGGCTGACCAAGTCCGCTCATTTCATTCATATGTGTACTACTTATTCTTCGGAGTGGTTGGCGGAGATTTATATCCTGGAGATTGTTCGTCTGCATGGTATTCCAGTGTCCATCATTTTAGATAGAGGTACTCAGTTCACATCACGGTTCTGGAGGGCCATTCAGCATGAGTTGGGTACTCGGGTGGAGTTGAGTACATCATTTGACCCTTAGACTGACGGACAGTCCGAGCGCACTATTCAGATTCTTGAGGATATGCTCCGTACGTGTGTGATCGAGTTTGAAGGGTCTTGGGATTAGTTCTTGCCATTGGCAGAGTTTGCTTACAACAACAGCTATCAGTCTAGAATTCTGTCACGACACAAACCCCGCTCCGGTCGTGATGGCGCCTCTCGTGAAGACAAGGCCAGCCAACAAACCCATATCGCCTTTCAAAAATAGTTAAACATTAATAAATAGTTTAAATATGATTTAATGATATAATTAATGGAAGCACAACCCGACACAGCCCTAACCGGGGTGTCACAAGTCACGAGCATCTACTAGGGTATAAATACAACTGAAAGCCTGGAGTGTACAAATACAGACTAATGAAATGAAGAGAGAGAAAAGCAGTGCTGCGAACGCCGGCAGCTACTTTGCTAAACCCTGATGACTCTGCCTCCGATCAGCCAAAATATACCTGAATCTGCACACAAGGTTCAAGCAGTAATGTGAGTACTCCGACTCAGTGAGTAATAATAATAAATAAAGACTGAAGGCAAGAAATTACGCAAAAACACAAAGTATTCCATACTGAAGCAGAAAAATCACTTTAAACAGTAAAGAAGTGAGAAATCAAGTGAAAACCCCTTTTTTCCAACAAGTAAAGCAAGTAGTTTACAAGTGAGTAACAAAAATGATAGAAATGTAAACAGCCCCTCGGGCAAAACATGTACAACAAACCGCCCCTCGGGCATAATATCAATAGAACCAGCCCCTCGGGCTCAATATCAGAACAGTGTCAGCCCCTCGGGCTCAATATCAAAATAGTATCAGCCCCTCGGGCTACCTCACAATCACTCATATCAGCCCCTCGGGCATAGTATCACTCACTCAAAACAATGGGTACCTGCGCTCACTGTGGGTGTGCAGACTCCGGAGGGGCCCCTTACGACCCAAGCGCTATATCAAGCCGCCTCGTGGCATCATCACTCAGCATATCCTCATATCACTCAAGCCACCACGTGGCATATAAAGTATCTCAGGCCCTCAGCCTCATATCACTCGGCCTCACATCACTCAAGCCACCGCGTGGCATAAATAGTAACTCAGGCCCTCGGCCTCATATCACTCAACATATCCTCACATATGGCCCTCGGCCTCACTCTGTCCGAAAATCATCACAAGCCCCTTGGGCATTTGTAAAACAGTAGTTCTCATCCCAAAATATCATTTAGAAATATCATTTGAGTTTCAAATCTATATAAATGTGGCTGAGTTTGTAAAACAATAATCATCAACATGACTGAGTTTAAATATAAGTCAAAACAGTGAGGAAATAGTGATAAAAATCCCCGAAGGGTTCAAATAATTGGCACGAATCCCAAATATGACAATCAGCCCAAATCATGATGATAACAAATCAGTTTCAATCAAATATGCAGTAAAATTAACAATATGGGATGGACCAAGTCACAATCCCCAGTAGTAAAGGACCCCGCGCTCATCATCCAGCGCGTGTCTCACCTCAATATAGCACTACAATGTGCAATCCGGGGTTTCAAACCCTCACGACATCATTTACAATCATTACTCACCTCGAACCGGCTAATTCTCTAGCTCACGATGCCTTTGCCCCTCGAATTGACCTCTGAATGCCTCGAATCTAGCCATAATGATTCGATTCAGTTAATAAAAATTATAGGAATTAATTTCATATGGAATTCTACATTTTCCATCAAAAATCCGAAATTACACTCAAAATTTGCCCGTGGGGACCACATCTCGAAACCCGGCAAAAGTTACAAAATATGAAACCCCATCCAACCACGAGTCCAGCCATATAAATTTTACCAAAATACGACAATAATTCGGTCTCCAAATCTAGAATTTTCGTTTTTGAAAGGTTTACAATTTTCTCCAATTACTTCCATTTGATTCACTAATTCATGATTAAAATAACCATAAAATCATTAAATATAATCACTTTTGGATATAGAACACTTACCCCAATCCATATGGTGAAAATCGCTTCAATCCGAGCTCTATAACTCAAAAAATAAGAAAACTCTCGGACTGCCGAATTATACACTGTCCAGAAATTTTCGGGGGTACTGTTCATACGTTGTTACTGTTCATATGTTTTTACTATTCATGGGTACTGTACATGATACTGTTCATGGGGTACTGTTTACGGGGTACTGTTCACGGGGTACTGTACACGATACTGTTTCTACAATTTTTCCTAAGTCCGAAACACTCCCGAGCCTTCGGGGCTCCTAACCAAACACATACACTAACTCAACAACATCCTACGAACTTAACCGTGTGATCAAATCGCCAAAATAATGTCATATACCGTGAATTAAACTTTAAAATCCAAGAATTCTTTCAAATTTCATAAAATATCAAATTTTTCATTTTGAGTCCGAAACACGTCAAACGACGTCCGTTTTCAACCAAACTTTACAAAAAGTGCCTAACCTATATATAAGACCTGTACCGGGTGCCGGAACCAAAATACGGGCCCGATATCATCACTTTCTAATCAAATTTCATTTCCATTTTCCTTAAATATTTTCAGAAAATAATTTTACTCAAAAATTTATTTCTCGGGCCTGGGACCTCGAAATTCAATGATTCTTATTCCTATGAGTCACAAATAATGATATGAACATAATCCTTCAATCGAAACTCAATTCGGAGCTCGTTTGCTTAGTGCGATACCCATTTTACTCGTTAAACAATTAACATATGATTCGGGTGAAAAACCCAATCGCGACTTGATGAAATTAGACCAAAATTTCCATATCACTCCTATAATTCATTATCAAAATTTCGGAAGTCTCGAAATCTAATTTTGATCTCTAGAACTAAAAATGGACATTTTGATATTTACATGCTTATGCTCAAAACGGCAAAATCTTCCAAAAACTCTTCCAAAACTTATCCGAGCCTCATGGGACCCCGACCAAACATGCCAACATAATTCATAATATCATTAAAACTTGTTCCAATCATCAAAACACCTCAAACAACATCAAATTACCCAAAACTCATCGAATTCAAGCCTAAGTTTCCAAAAACTTCCGAAATACACTTCCGATCAAAAACCCGACCAAATGATGTTTGAATAACCTGAAATTTTGCACACACATCACAAATTACATAACAAAGCTACAAAAACTCTTGGAATTCCATTCTGACCCTCGTATCAAAATCTCACATATCAACCAGAATTCGCCAAAATACTAACTTTGCCAATTCGAGCCAAATCCTTCCACAGACTTCCAAAATGCATTCCGATCACGCTCCTAAGTCATAAATCACCTAACGGAGCTAACTAAATCATAAAAATTCCGATCCGATATCATATACAAACAAGTCAACTCTTGGTCAAACCTTTCTGATACTGAGACTGTTCCTTCAAATTCATTTCGATTTTTTCTGAAACCAAAACCAACGTTCTACATCAGTCATAATGCGTTACACGGGGCAAGTCATGCCCGGTAACTGGCGATCAAAGTGTGAAAGTTCAAAACGACCGGTCGGGTTGTTACACATTCAGATGGCACCGTATGAGGCTTTATATGGTAGACAGTGTAGATCCCCGGTGGGTTGGTTTGAGCCGGGTGAGGCTAGATTATTAGGCACAGACTTAGTTCAGGGTGCTTTGGAGAAGGTTAAGGTGATTCAGGATAGACTCCGTACAGCCCAGTCCAGACAGAAGAGTTACGCGGACCGAAAGGTTTGTGATATTTCCTATATGGTTGGAGAACGGGTGCTGCTTCGGGTTTCACCTATGAAGGGCGTTATGAGATTTGGGAAGAAAGGGAAGTTGAGTCCTAGGTTTATTGGCCCTTTTGAGATGTTGAGGCGTGTTGGGGAGGTTGATTATGAGTTTGCCTTACCTCTCAGCTTGGCAGGAGTTCATCCGCTATTTCATATTTCAATGCTCTGGAGGTATCATGGTGATCTGTCGCATGTGTTGGATTTCAGTTCAATCCAGTTGGACAAGGATCTATCTTATGTTGAGGAGCTAGTGGTAATATTGGACAGGCAGGTCAAAAAGCTGAGGTCAAAGAACATTGCATCAGTGAAGGTTCAGTGGCGGGGTTAGCCGGTCGAGGAGGAGACCTGGGAGTCCGAGCAGGATATGCGCAGCCGTTACCCTCATCTTTTCACTACTTTAGGTATGTTTCTATGCTCGTTCGAGGACGAACGAATGTTTAAGTGTAGGAGGATGTGATGACCCGACCGGTCGTCTTAAGAATTAACGCCCCGATCCCCTATTAACTACTTTCACTGAGTTTATTTCTGCTATTTTAATTTGTCGGGATGTTCAGTTTTGAGTTTTGGAGAGTTTTGGGACACTTAGTCCCTAAATGAGAGCTTAAGTGTTGGAGAGTTGACCATAACCGGAGCAGTGTGAAGACGGCTTTGGAATGGAAATCCGATGATTCCGTTAGCTCTATTGGGTGATTTTGGGCTTAGGGCGTGTTCAGATTGTGTTTTGGAGGTCCGTAGCTAATTTAGGCTTGAAATGCCGAAAGTTGAACTTTTGAAATTTCCGGTCCGATATTGAGATTTTGATCCGAGGGTCGGAATGGAATTCCGGAAGTTGGAGTAGCTCTGTACTATTGAATGTGACGTGTGTGCAAAATTTCAGGTCTTTTGGACGAGGTTTGATAGACTTTCTTATCGGAAGCGTGTTTTTAGAGTTTTTGGAATTCGTAGGCTTGAATCCGATGAAAAATAGGTGTTTTCATGTTGTTTTGAGTGTTTCGAAGGTCTGAACAGGTTTGAATGATGTTTTAGGATTGGTTGGCAGGTTTGGTTGAGGTCCCAGGGGCCTCGGGTGTGTTTCGGATGCTCAACGGACCATTTTTGGACTTGGAAAGATTGTAGATTTTCTGCTATTGTGTTGCAGAGAAATCCTTCATCGCGTTCGCGAGGAGGTCTCGCGTTCGTGTACAGTATCTGGGTGAAGTAGCTAAAATGTGCTTCGCGTTCGCGAAGGTAAGGACCCGTTGGTCTTCGCGTTCGCGACATGGTCCTCGCGTTCGCGTAGGGTCTGCCCGTGTAAGCTATGCGTTCGCGAGTGGACCTCACGTTCATGAAAGAGGAATTTGGCCAGCAGGACTTTTGTCAAAATCGAGGGTTTAGCCATTTTTATCAAAACTTAAGCTTGGGAGCTCGGATTTGAGCGAAATTTTGAGGGATTTTCAGAGATATCGATTGGGTAACAATTCAGGACTCCTTTTTGCTTGTAACCCATTAATCTAAACATGAATTCATCCTTTAATTTCGAAATTTGTATGAAAATTGAGGAAAGGTTCTTAGACAAGGAAATTGATTTTTGATTGGGGATTTGACATCGGATTTGGATAATTTTGGTATGGTTAGACTCGTGAGAGTTTGAGGATTCTAAAACTATAAATTTTACCCGATTCCAAGATGTGGGCCCGAGGGGCATTTTGGTCACTTTACATAATTTCGTGTATTAGCTTAGACTTTAATTGTAGAATCAGTTACTTTAAGTGTTATTTACATTATGAAATTGAATTGAATAGATTTGGGCCATTTGGAGTCGAGTACTCGTGGCTAGTACGTGGTTTCAGATTGAATTTTTGAGTCGGTTCGAGGTAAGTGGCTTGTCTAACCTTGTGTGGGGGACCTTCCGCTTAGGATTGGTATATTTGGTATTTGAAATGCCTTGTACGTGAGGTGACGAGTGCGTACTTGTGCTAATTATTGGAAATCCGGTTTTCATTAAGTAATCACTAGTATGTTTCCTTTTCTGTTTTTATTACTTGCACTATTAAGCCCGTTGTTAGCTTAGGAAAGCATGTCTAAGTGACTTAATTGCTTTATTTGCTCAACCTGCCTTACCTGAATTCTGTGCAACATGCTAGGATAGAATCACTTGTTGCCTTAATATGAAATTTTGTCATTTTTTGTATATTTTCCTGTTGCTGTTGTGTATTCATTTTGGGACTACGGATGTGGGATTCCGGTAGATCCCCTTTGTCTGTTTATTTAGGACTACGGATGTGGGATTCCGGTAGATCCCCCTTGTCTGTTTATTTGGGACTAGGGATGTGGGATTCCAGTAGATCCCCCTGCACAGTTATATGGAACTACGGGACTGCACCCGATAGATACCCCTAGTACTGGGTATTTACATTTGGGGACTATGAAACGGGATTCCGGTAGATCCCTGACGCATTATGAGTTGGACTACGGGACGTCACCCGGGAGGTCCACTAGATATTTACATTTGGGGGCTACTAGACATTTCAATGTGAGGTGTGTTGCCGGCATCCAGGGTGTTATTTGAACAACTATGGTGGTCAGAGGTTATTGCTTCGGGCATTGAGTTGTGTGGAGCAGCATTTGATTGTATTCGGGATTGGAATTTTTGGCTCGATTCAACTTGTTTGGGTGTGTTTAGTGTGATGATGTGGAATTCGAGTCCTATGATGAATTTCACATGTTGAGGTTTGGGTTATTTTCTAAGGTTATGGACAAAGGAGGAGATGGGACCTTCAGTTAAGTGGCATTGTCAGTTCTTCATAGTCATGTTCGAGGACGAACGTATGTTTAAGTGGAGGAGGATGTAACAACCTGACTGGTCATTTTGAGCAATTGAGCTCGATTCGGTAGTTTGAGGTCTCGAGCAGCTTCACATTATGTATAGAGACTTGTGTTCATGGTTGGATTCAGTTTCCAGATGAATCGGAGTTGAATTGGAAGAAAAAAACTAGTTTTGGAAGTTTAAACAGTAAGAATTTGACCGAAATTGGACTTTTGGGTAAACGGACCCAGAATGGGTCATGGATGATCTCAACAGCTTCGTATGGTGATTTTAGACTTAGGAGCGCGTCCGGATTCAGATTTGGAGGTCCATAGGGTAAATTGAGGCATTTCGGCGAAAGTTGGAAAAGTTGAAGTTTGAAAAATGGAGAAGTTTGACCCATAGTTGACTTTTGTTATATCTGGGTCGGAATGCGATTCCAAGAGTTGGAGAAGCTCCGTTATGTCATTTTGGACTTGTCTGCAAAATTTGGCATTATTCCGAGTTGAATTGATAGGTTTCGGCATGAGATTTGATATTTGAAGATTTGGAAATTCATAAGCTTGATTTTTGGTTTGATTCGTTGTTTTGGTGTTGTTTTATGTGATTTGAAACCTCGAGCGAGTCCATGTTAGGTTATATGACTTGTTTGTGTGATTAGACGGGGTCCCGAGAGCCTCAGATGTGTTTCGGATGGGCTACGGGTCATTTTTTCCTATGTTTGAACTGTTGTTATGTTATCTGGTATTTCCTTCTATGCGATCGCATATGCGTAGCCGCGATCGCGTAGTACAATGTTAACCTGCCATATTTTCCTTCTATGCGATTGCATTTATTTGTCCGCGATAGCATAGCACAAATTTGGAAAGCAACATTTTCCTTATATGCGGTTGCATTAATTTGTCCGCGATAGCATAGTGTCCACCAATTTTACTCTTCGCGATCGCGTCCTACCTTACGCGATCGCATAGAACATTTTTTGGTCAGTGAATATTTTCCTTCTATGCGATCGCATTAGTCCTTACACGATCGCATAGAACATTTTGGGCCAGTAGCTATTTTTCTTCTACGTGATCACATCACTTCTCCCGCGATCGCGATGAACAAACACCTGGGCAGAAAGAATATTTTCCAAAATCGAGGGTTACACCATTTTCATCATATTTTGACTTCTAGAGCTCGGTTCTTGGAAATATTTGGTGGGTTTTCCACAAAATTCGATTGGGTAAGTGTTCTTCAACTAGAATTAAATATATTCCATTAATTTGTCTTTATTTTATCATTTAAATTGTGTTTTGGGTTGGGAAAGAGTTGGTTTTTGAAGAAATATTTTAAAATGAAAAATCATGATTTGAGGGACCAAATGATATCGGAATTTGATATATTTTGTATGGTTGAACTCATTTTGGAATGGGTGATCGTATTTTGTAAAATTTGACGGGTTCCGAGTTACGGGCCCGAGGGTCGACTTTTGGGTCGATTTTTATATTTTTGTAAAGATTGAAACTTTATTATTCGGAATAGTTCCTTATTCGATTTATGTGTGTTTTGGAGTTGTTATAGTTGGATTTGAGCGGTCCAGAGGTCTTTTCGCATGAGAAGTTCATTTTAGAGTACCAAGTTGTCGTCTTTGAGGTAAGTATCTTGCCTAACCTTGTGTGGGGGACTTCCCCTTAGGAATTAAGTCTTTTATGCTAATTGTAGTCCAGACATGCGAGGTGACGAGTGTGTGCTCGGACTTATTTGTGGGAAATTTGCCACCAGAGTTCTTAGGTCCTTATGTGAAAAGTATCCTGTTATGATTGGGTTTCCTAGTTGCTTAAATTGCCTCTATATGCTCCATATGATATTGTTAGATTTTCTCTAATTCTTACGTATTACATTGACCCTAAATTGCCTTAATTGAAGTGATTGCCTTCCTTATTGTTCTGATACTTCTTGGTTGTGAGTTTCTCTATGACTTCGTGCAAATAGGTTATATGTCCAATTGTTGTGGTTGCCGGTGTAGTTATCACGTGCGTATTATGTCTTGTTGTGTAGTTGAGGTTTCATTGTGAAGTTAATTGTTGGTACAAGTTTGGTTATAGCTGATTCCCTTCCTGGGACATATTTAATTTTTACTGTTGGTTCCCTTGTCGGGACGTGTTTATTCTTGTTGTTGACTCCCTTGCCGGGATATTATTGTTTCCTTATTATTCCCTTACTGGGATTCTTTCGTGAATGGTGTTGATTTGTATATTGGGATCGGGTTGCACGCCGCAACAATATTATATAGATCGGGTTGCACGCCGCAACAGTATTATATGGATCGGGTTGCACGCCGCAACATCATTATTTGATTTGGATCGGGTTGCACGCCGTAACAATATTATATGTTTTGGATCGGGTTGCACGCCGCAACAGTAATATATGATTGGGATCGGGTTGCACGCCGCAACAAGAAAGAATAAAAGTGAATATTGATTCTTATGGTGAGAACAAGAGTAAAAGCACGAAGGGTGATGCCGTGCACTTTCTGCTGCTGTGTTTATTTGTTGTTATCAATTCAAATGTTTAAACTATTTAATTCCTTTATTGGTGTGATCCTTTGTGTTAGAACCCACATTGTTTTCAATACTTCACCCTATTGATATATATTTATTTATACGTTTTAATACTTCAAACTTCAATAATTGGTACATCCTTAATTCAGTTAGTTTCTCAATTATATCCCCTTAAACCGTCTGATGCTGTATTTTTTTCTTAAAAAAGAATTTCTACTAAGTTTTAAGTTATCAACGCCCCTGTTAAAGGTAATAATTCTTCTGATGTTGTATTTTAAATTCAAAGGGGAACTTTCTTACTCAAATGATTTCTAAAAACAACTTCATCTTTTCTCGCCAATTTTCCAAATTTATTTAGAAATTGTAATTTAATTTATATTATGTAAATAGGACTTCTTGAACATCTTAAGAGCATTTTTAAGGACATTTTGTATTGTATATCATGTGAATTTTGTTGTTAAGAGTGAGACGGAAAATATGTGGGCACGAGGTGCCATATGTGCTGAAAGTTCGAAAGTTGAGATTATGATATGAGAAATTGAGGATTGAAAAAATCGGGATGGTATATTAAACATGATGTGATTGATTGAGTTGACATTATTTTCTTTAATTGGATACATTCTTACTTGTCTCCGTCTTTATTATGTCAATGTTGAATTGCTTGGGTTATCTGATTTACTTGGTTTCCGTTCGTTACTATCTGTGTTCTCCCTTATTGTTTATACTGTTTGTACTTGGATTTTCTCTCTGCAGTTGATATTGCTTCGTTATCTTTATCTTGATGTTTTATTATCATATCCTGTTCATTTCATTTGACAAGTAGGTGTCCTGACTGTTCCTCGTCACTACCCCACCGAGGTTAGTCTTGATACTTATTAGGCACCGCGGTGGTGTGCTCATACTACACTTCTGTACATTTTTGTGTAAAGATCTAGGTGGATTGATAGTAGTTGTGCGGGTCGTCGCGGTGGAGACTCAAGGTAAACCTGCTACAGCGTTCGTAGGTCTTGGAGTCACCTACAGTTGTATTTATTTCCATTTACTCCTTTGTTTCGAGGCAGTGATGTATTATTTTGTGTAATTACTCTTAGATAGGCCTGTGACTTGTACCACCAGTTTTGAAAATTTTGATTTATTTAAAGTTAGTAAGCATCAATGTTATCTCAGTTCATGTTAGAATTACCTAGTTTTGAGACTAGGTGCCATCACGGCTCCTTTAGAGGGATTTTTGGTTCCTTACATAAAGTAACTAATCCTTTAGCAAAGATCAGAACACTCGTTAGTGTGCGACCCCATAGGTTCAATACTAAGCCGGTAGTAAATTGATCATAATCGATATACTAATCAAGGGTGGTGTCTAGCAATACTCCTTAACAATCGGATAGCATGAAGTATACAATTTACTCTCAAGAACCCGTAGAGGAGTAATGTAGTATTTCCTTCTGTCCTTATAGCTCTGGATCGCCCTAGGATATGGTTTAACTGTCAAATCCTAATAGGCGACCAACTATGTGTTCATTTCAAATATAATCGACCATTGAATGACCTAAGAAACTCTTTTCTTCTATCATTCAATTGCCCTGGCCAAGGTCTTAATTTGATCGTTTATAATTCATGACAATATGGAGTTTAAACTCATTACCAAGAGTTGACAGATTTCATCTTGATCAATCACTAATTCTACAAGTATTTAATCGTACCCAATATCCTTTCAACTATCGCCCTAGGTCCATATGTGTTTAGTATCAAAGCACAATAAATAACTTGTCAATTACTATGACGATCTCAGGTCAAAGAAAACTCTTACATCACATTCTTCAAGAGAATATCCTATTGACAGTTTATGGTAATTCTAACCATTAGGAATTATCCAATGAGTCGGTTCAATGATCATATCTCTATATGCATCATCTATCTATGTGATTTAGTTAATGAGATCAACTAATCTTTATCCAATAAAGACGATCACATAAATATTGATCTAACCGGATTACTAATGTCCAAATTAATAATCCTATGATCAAGAACAAATTTGGATTAAATTATAAGAAACTTCACTCTCATTATCATGATCTCCATCACAATGTCAAGTCTCAAAATTTAATTAAGGACCTTATCAAGTTAATCAAATAATTAATAATAACTGTGATAAAAAATATCAGATGCCACATATGTTTATATCAAATAATGTTAACAAAAATTATGTTCAAATCATCAAATATGAGATTGGATCTAAGGCATATCTACTATATCCCTAGCAATAAGTTCATCATGTTACGGTTAGTATGCTTCTTTAAGAAAAGAAAAAATGATTTAAGTTATGTATTGTGTCAAACTGACGCAGAGCCAATATTCGAAGGTTGTGAGGTCTAATCTTATCACTAAATCATATTCTGTAGTTCGTTTTAGTTATTGGGTTCATAATTAATTTTTTTATATTCAATAAATTTTCTAATATAAATACATAATTTAAACAAAAACTACTAGGTTTGTCCTACCTGAAGCTACTACACTACCTCTGCGCCCTCAGTGAATGTATAGTTTTTTAAACGATCAACGAAGTTTAATAAATTATAACAGTTTTTACGTAATAATTAACACTCGTGATCACCTGTAAAAACTTTAGCATATAAGTTGCTTGATTGCGTAAATGTTTTTACACTACCATAAATGATGAAACTTAAACAAAATTATTTACATTAATGAAGAGTATATAAGCAAGACAATTTAGTTAAAACTTGGTCATGCATCGACAAGCAGTATTGAAGTGGTGGAGATCTGACTAATTTACAACCCAATTAAAATGGTTACTATATCCACAATGAAGCTCGAAATATCATGAACACTTTATAGCATATTCAAAGAACTTCTAAACTTGGAATTAAGCATAATGGAATATCACATAATTCATATTTCACATCTCAATAAATATTCTTGAGTATTCACACCACAGGTAATGAACCTCCAGCATCCACGAGTTGTTTCTCCAGCTACAAATTAGTCAATTAATTGCAAAATCAGTATTTTATTTGCAATTAATGAAGAATATATAGTTGAATGATAGAAAATGAAATCACCTTAAATAAAGTTTCAAGCTTGTTTTTGACAAGGGTGTACTCATTCTTTACTTGTTGCAAACATTTTAAGCACCTGTAGTTTATGATATTTGGCTTTATTCAATTGTCAAGAAAAAAAGAAAAAATAATGAAAGGAAATGTAGGAAAAATCAAGAAATTACACCAATAGCTTAATTACCCTTCAACAATCTGTTGCTCACAATAATTACGGAAGGCAATGCAAATTTTTTGAACCCTCAGTGCACCAATGCTGTAATTAAATTAAAAGAAGAGTTTAGCTTCCATGCACGCACGAACGAGATAAAATGTTATTAGTATTAAGTCACTTATTGATAGCTACAGGGTATTGTTAATAAAAAGTGAAATTAATAATCTGGAAAATAAGATAAGGTACAAATCTCGGTTACAAATCTTAATAAAGAGATGCACAAGTCATTTCTACAAATTGAGAATTGATATTAAAACTTTGAGAAATATTACCCAGTTTTGACTGTTGTCTGTCAAAATTTTCCAAAAAGAGAACAAAAATATGCATGCTATTTCTTTGACTTCAAAATGAAGTGAAATGGCCTTGACCATTCCAACTCCAAACATAACTTAGATAACTGAAAGAAAATAGGGCAAAATATAAAATTGAACTTTCGGCCAAAACTAATTATCTCCGTGGCCAAAATGTTTATAAAATATGTATATTATATGTATATAATAAATATATAATTTTTTTGGGGACAACAACAAAACAGTATAATTCCACAAAGTTGGGTTTAGAGTTACTCCCTCTATTCCATTTCATGTGAACCTATTTCCTTTTTGGTCCGTTCCAAAAAGAATGACCCCTATAATTTAGCTTAAGCTTACAATTCTATCCTTAATGAGAAACTTTTATAACCACACAAATACTCTGGGGCCCTTTTTGACTTGTTTAGGACTACAAATTCCAAAAGTCTATATTTTTTCTTAAACTTCGTGCCCAGTCAAACAGATTCACATAAATTGGAATGGAATATTATTTTGGGAGTGGCTACAAATATACATTTCTCAAGAAAATAAGCGCATAATTAATTCCAAATACTCCAAACTGGAAAAGAAAAGAAAAGAGATATTGGAGTTATTTACCTGGAGCTGCTACCCTTCAACTGATGAACATGAGCATCAACTTTCTTGAAGTCTACATTTGGCTGATTGCTGTTTAATTTACAAACCAAATTTGAAAAAATTGAAAATTATGCTATAGAAAATAGAAAAACAAAGGAGATATTATATACTATGTTAATTACTCACAGAGCTTTGGTTAGTTCATTAAGAAGCCTATCAGAATCTTCAAAGAAAAGGGACACAACTTCCACCACAAAATCAGGGTTACTCTCATCTGCAAGTTGCTGCAGTTGTATGAACTGCTCATCCAAAAAATTCTTCACACCCAAACAAAAATAAATAAATAACCACCCATCATCAAAACCATATTAAGAGGGGGGGGGGGGTGATGTGTGTTCAAATTAACACCAATCTGATTCTTATAACAACAATAACATATAGGAGTACATGGTATTCCTATATTGGGGTCCGGTAAAACGTACACGGACCTTATTCCTACTTTGTAGAGGTAAAGAGGCTATTTATGAGAGACCATTGACCCAAGAAAAACAATCCACCAATATGATTCTTATCTTTTTAGAAGAAAAAAAAATATTTAGAGGTTTACCTCATTGTACAAGGAAGAAGTGTAGTCAGCTAGTTTTCTTTGCAACTGGTTTACACTCTCCATGATTTGCTATATCCACAATGACTTCACAAATTAACAGTCTGCTCTGCTGCTTTTAGTGACAAGTTTTTATTAGTAGAAAGTTCCTTTTTTTCAATACTATTTTTTCTTAGAAAAGCTCCAGTAGGGGAGGGGCACTCTATTCTATAGCGGGGAAGTCTTATGTTCAATGAATTTTGCACATTGATTCACTGTATTTATATACTCTCTCTCATACACACACTCTTTTATTCTTTTCTTTTTCCCCTCGCTTTCTGCAATTATGTATCTATTCCTTGTGCCTCCTTCATGTCCCTTGTTGCTTTTTTGCAGCTATATAGTTCTTAAAATAGTAAAGCTGTCACGAGATCCTAAATATTTTTTACCATCCCTTTTCTTTTTGGTTTATTTATTATTTATTCCATTTTCTACTTTCTTTTTCGTAATATTGTATGGGTCGAAATCTGACCACACGTGGATCAGTATTAGAAGGAATGGCGAGGAGTTGACTAAGCTGTGGTTGTATTCATAAGATATCATAACAACGAGTATCTCGGCCACTGCCGGGATCGAACTATCAGAAAGCTTGTACGGCAAAGCATATGTCATGACATTTAAGGGGAACGATCCAACATATAATCAACAGATTAAAATATTCTGGCTAAGAACCGTTGGATAAAAGGGAATACTTATTATATATATATTGGGAAGATAACAAGAAAAGGGGCTTCTCTCCTTTAGGAGAAAGAGGCAGAAGAACCGGAGAAGGCTACTGGAGAAAAACAAGAGAAGTTTCGGATCTAGGCAGCAAATCTTTGTAATCATCTTTCTTGAATCAATAAAGACAAATCTTGCAGCTGTTAATGGCATTCCTTCTTTTCCTTCTTTATTCTTATATTACGGAACAATACATCAAGAATGTAAGCATGTCATTTATGTTCGATATCTTTTATAAATCTTAAAAGTTCATAAGCTTAACTATATCTTATTCTCTTATTCAATGCGCTTTGATTTAGAGTTAATTATCATTGGTTAGGATTTATCCTCTATTTTATTATTAGTTAGTTTAACAAAAAGCTTAATACTTTTTGGGCAAATAATTTGGCGTCGTCTGTGGGGATTTCCTAGCCAAAATCTTAGTTCCCTCTAGATCTAAAGCCAGCCAGAGTTTCACTGGTTGTCGTAGCCTCACCCTCTCAGTATAAATACCAACTTGAGAAAGTTGTAGGCAAGCTTTTGAAATAACCAAACCAATCAGGGTCAGATCTCTACATAAAATCGAAATTGTCTGATATCTATACAAAACCCACGCCTCGCCTGTAGCGATAGGTTTGGCACGTCGTATGTATATTCAAAGTGGGATTATGGCCACTACGCACTTAGCACGTCTGCAATCCTATTTGCCGTATTAACGTTATATGCAGATCTATACTTCTACCTCCTAGGAAGGGACGATAGTCTACTGTATGATTCTTTGAAATAACTATCTTATCCTACTTTATTTTTGTACCTTTATGCACAGTGTAATTTATGTACAAAGTATAACACGTTTCCTTTTTCGTCTGCGCACATCAGACGGGATCGGACCGGGACTCGAGCTCGAGATCCCAACGGGCAGGGTAAGTTCAGCCCACAAGAAGCCTAGACGCGACTAATGGCGAAGCCAAATACGGGGCTACCAAATCTAAAATCGCCATTCGAGTAAAGGATGAAACGCGTCGCCCTACAACGCCCCTCCCCCCTCGCCGACTTACAAGATCAAGGTAACATGCAATTTTGTTTGGGTTTAACTTGTCATTTTTTCTTTTTGTTTGGATTGGAATAGGAACATGAGCACTCTCACAGGTGCGCGAACAAGGAACAAACGCCACCGAACTCACCAAGCAAAACCCTCCACACCATATCGTATTGCAAGTAGCAGACAAACGTCTCAAAACAAGTCGGTATTATTAAGAAAATCTCCATGAGCCGGGATTAAGTGGTGAGCCCATAGAACGTACAGTCTCTCCGATACAAGCAAAACTTGAACTCGAAAAACTTGCATGTATACTCGCCATGACAATCCTACGCCAATTCAGCCGACTAAATATTGCGAATCGCGTCCGAACTTCGTTGAGTTAGTCCTAGGGTGTCCAGTATCCCAAGCAATAAGTTTGTCTCCCGTCCCGTCAACGGCCTCTCCAGGCCGAGCAATGAAGGGACTAGATAAACTGGGACTCCACCGACACATACACACTGCAACAATGCATGACATTCTCCAATGAAAGCAAAATTAAACAAACCGAGATTCAACCCTACGCACAATACTCTCTAATAAAAGTAAAATGAAACAAACTAGGACTCACCCTAACGCACGCATAAACAACGCAACAATGAATTATGTTCTCCAATAAAAGTAATGCAACAGGCAAATCTCACCATCCCACCAAACCTGCACCATTGCCAAGTAAAAGGGAAGTTCGACTTCGCTCGAACTCACAACGGGTTATAATTCAATCTTGCTCGAATTAACACCCTTACGGCTATCGTCCATTGCCAAACGGGTTATAATTTGACCTTGCTCGAATTTACATCCTTACATCCATCGGCCATCGCCAAACGGGTTACAATTTGACCTTGCTCGAATTTACACCCTTACGGCCATCGGCCATCGCCAAACGGGTTGCAATTCGACCTCGCTCGAATTTACACCCTTATGGCCATCGACCATTGCCAAGTGAAAGGGAAGTTCGATTTCGTTCGAACTCACAATGGGTTACAATTCGACCTTACTCGAATTTACACCCTTACGGCTATCAGCCATCGCCAAACAGGTTACAATTCGACCTCACTCGAATTTACACCCTTATAGTCATCGACCATTGCCAAGTGAAAGGGAAGTTCGACTTCTCTCGAACTCACAATGGGTTACAATTCGACCTAGCTCGAATTAACAACCTTACGACTATCAGCCATCACCAAACGGGTTATAATTCAACCTCGCTCGAATTTACACCCTTATAGCCATTGGCCATCGTCAAGTGAAAGGGAAGTTTGACTTTGGTCGAACTCATAACGGGTTACAATTCTGACCTCGCTCGAATTAACACCATTACGACTATCGGCCATCGCCAAATGAAAGTCTAAATTCGACTTCGCTCGAATTTACACCCTTACGACCATCGCCAAACAGAAGTCTAAATTTGACCTCACTCGAATCTACACCCTTATGGCAATCGGTCATTGCCAAACGTAAGTCTAAATTCTACCTCGTGTGAATTTACACCCCTATGTCCCCCGACCATTGCCAGGCGAAAGCAAATTCGACCTCGCTCGAATATATAAGTCAAAACTGATTTCGCCCAAAATGGCAAATTAGAAGTCAACCTCGCTCGAATTACTTTACATTCGACCTTGCTCGAATTACTTCACATTCGACCTCGCCCGAATTACTTCACATTCGACCTCGCTCGAATTACTTCACATTCGACCTTACTCGAATTACTCTAAATTCGACCTCATTCGAATTCCCAATTAAAAATCAGGGACTCATTATGGGGAACTCCGAAGATCTTTTTTTAAAAAAAAGAGAGAAATAAAGTCAAAAGATATGTAACCCAAGGCAAAGCAACTATTTTATTCATAAGATGTACATGCACAACAGTTGCACCTTACAAAAAGCCAAAAGCGGACCCCCAAGAAAAAGATGAAAACAAGCAACGAAAGAACAAAAAAAAGCCAAGTACAAAAGTTGCAAGAAATTTTTTCACTCGACATCATCTCCACCACCATTCTCACTAGCACCATCGTCATTAGAAGGAAGTCCATCTTTAATCTCAATACCCTCACCGACCTCCGATGTCGCAGGGTCGTAATCGCAGGAAAGACGAGCCTCGCGAGCCTTCGCCTGAGCATCTTCAAAAGCGGCCTCAGGAACGCTCCCCGCCTCCCACAAACCCTTGTATATATATCGTTGGGCCTTAGCATGGACCCATTGCTCATACAAATGGAGGTGGACAGTAGCAGAGGCAGATTATTGAGGGGGGGGACTGAGCCAACAACTGCGTCTTCTCGGCCTCAAGAGCCACAACTCGATCTACTAGGCTCGAAGCATCCCTATCAGGTTCACCAATCCGCTCCTCAAGCCGTGCCTCCCTCAGTGTGGTCGTCGCCCTCTCAGATTCCTGCTCAGAACTGAGGATGCGGATAGTGTCTTCTAGCATCGCCACCCTCGCCAAAGCTGATAGTCGAGCCGATAGTCGAGTCCCCTAGGCTCTTTCCAACTCGACCTCCTTCTTTTCTAGCTCAGCCACCTTCTTCATCCATTTTATGCTCAGGTCGGTGACTCTAATGGCATTTTGTTCAAGCTCAGCTTGCAAAGACAACACCTTCGCCTGAAGGTCTTCACACTCCGCCGCAACCCCTTTGCCCACTTCGAGCTCCTCGTCTTTGGCATGGAGTAACTCCTCGAGCTCGCTGCATCTATAGATAGATCATATCAGTTCCTCATCCCTTTTCTCCAACTCCTCCCTAACAGACTGAGTATCACCGCACACTCTAAGCTGCGCGTGCATCTCACGGCACTTGTCGCGGTACTAGCGATACTTCACGACCATTTTCAGAAAGACTTAGGCCCTTGTCTCAGCCCTACGAGAAATCTTGATCTCCAGCATGTAAGTCTAAGAGAAAAAATGGGGGGGGGGACATAAAAAGAGGGGAGTAATCATCGAAGGCAAAATAGCATAAAACAAAGAAAATGAGGAAAAGAAACTCACCCTCAAGGCCATCCCGGCCATACCACCTGACAAAGCAGAATCGCTAATCTCCCGAAGAGACTCACTTTCGGCGGCAGAACACAGAAGGTCGAATTGAGGCACCAACTCCACCGTGTCCTCCAAAAGGTTAAAATCTGATGGAATCTCGAGCACATGAGAAGGACCTTCCACCCTTACATCGACCCTAGTAAAGCCTTCCTCGAACATCCTCTTATCTTCAGGATCGATGTTGGAATCCGATTCATAATCATATACCACCATGCCCTTCAGCCTCTCAGTAGCCGAAGAAGGGGCGCAGCCCAACCGAGATGATGATGGACTGCTCGGAACGATTGCAGCATCCCCCGAACTCTGTCCCCTGCCATGGTGGTCTCTCCGTAACCGAAATAGGCGTTGCCTCTACACCCCGGTCGGTGTCATCGCTAGCTTCAGATATCACCAAAGTAGGGTTGCCCCTCGAGGAAGTCTAAACCAAAGACTCTCCCTCTGACAACCTCCGCCTCTTTGACGGTGTCTCTTTGCCACTATTGTGATATGGTCTGTCCGTTGAACGGACTGCAAGAACCAGAGTGTCTGACCGGGGAGCAACCTCCAAACGAACAGGCCTAATCGCGGACGTGGTCTGCCGAGCAACCAAACTTGGGATGCTCTCACTCGCAGTTGCCCTTGGAACGGGTCGGGTAGAGGAAGTTGGTTGGCAGAAAGCAAGCGCAAGAGCACTCGTTTTTCTCACTCCTCTGCGACCTGCCAATGAGGAGATTCGATCAAACAAAGATAAGGTAAAAGAAACTACAAAGCAAAGAACAAAGAAATAGACCACGACAAGTCGACTCACGACAAGAGGACGCCTAAAATTCTTATGGAAAGGTGCCCATTTGCGAATCCCCATCGTATAGGGGAGAATCGGGCTCACCCAGTTACGAATATCAGCAACTAGCGGAGGACGTACTCTCTCGGCCAGAAAAACAAAAACAGACCCTCAACGAGGTCATTAAAGGGAGATGACCAACAACCATCTTAAGAAAAAATGCATGAAGTAAAAAAAAAGGAAGACCTTTGGTAAAATTCCACGTCTCAAGAAACCCCACCGGGTTCCACACAACGTGCTCTGTTCGGACGTAGAAGAAGCTCTCCCAAAAGTGGTGTTTTGACTTTTGATCCATCTTCACCACCAGACTCTTGGCTCCTCGGTGGCGCATATGAATCATCGTATCCCCAAGAAAATAGGGGCGAAGAGGTGAAGCATGTGTCGTAGAGAAATCCCTCGGTCAGCTAGCTCCGCGTACTTGATGAGCATAATGAAAAGCTTGTATGCGTACGGAGCGAGTTGAGCCGGGCACACCTCATAAAAACAACACAAATCCACCACCAAGGAAGGTAGGGGAAGCATGTACTCGATGACAAAGGGATACGCATAAAATGCGCAGTAGCCCGGACGGTGTATATGTACTATGTCCTGATCCGCCGGAACCAGTTCAATGTGATTAGGGATCCTTCATTTGGCTTTGAGCGCCGTGAGCGCCGCTGCATCTATCATAGAAAAAATGGGTTCCTGCTCATCTCTGATAGGGCTATTAATGTCAGTCCTCGCCCTCCCTGGGTGGGGAACCACCTCATCCACCATCGGAAAACCCTCGTCTTCTGCCATTTCCACCATTTCCACTCCCCCTTCATGCAGGGGTACGTCATCTTCCGGCACTGGAGCACCAATAGCTCTACCAGAGCGGGAAGAAGCACTAGCAATTTTCTCTTTGATAAAAAAATGAGGATGATAAGGGAAAAAGGTAGTAGTCACAACGAATCCTAACGGAAATAGAAATTTAAGAAATTGAAGGAGAAAAAAAAGAGTTGCAATGTTCTCTCTTCAGCGATTAAGAAGCGTAACATTCAAATGAGAGATTCTCCCCTATTTATAGGGATATAAATGCCCTAAGCAAGAAAACCAAGTGCCGCCAGTTAGAGAACGGAAAAGGCACAGGAATGACGCAATGCATGGAAAACATGCGCCATAATGACGCAATGTATGGAAAACATGCGCCATAATGCGCATGAGAAATATTAATGACATTTTGAATTGACGTGACGGTCTTACGCTGTTCTCAAAAAATCACGTCGCTACCTCACCATGAGGTGCTCATCTCTCACACAAAGCATTCAAATCTCTCCTTCTCGAATCAACAGAGTCCACCCATCGAGCTCGCCAAAAGGGGACCTCAATAGGCGGAGGGACTAACTATATGGGTCGAAATTTGACCACACGTGGATCAGCCTTAGAAGGAATGGCAAGGGGTCGACTAAGACGTGGTCGTATTCATAAGACATCATAACAACGAGTATTTTGGCCTCTGTCGGGATCGAACTATCAGAAAGCTTGTACGGCGAAGCGTATATCGTGACATTTAAGGGGAATGATCCAACGTATAATCAACAGATTAAGGTATTCTGGCTATGAACCATTGGATAAAAGGGAATATTTATTATATATATATATATATATATATATATATATATATATATATATATATATATATATATATATATATATATAAAGGGAAGATAACAAGAAAAGGGGCTTCTCTCCTTCAGGAGAAAGAGGCAGAAGAACCGGAGAAGGCTACAAGAAAAACAAGAGAAGTTTCGGATCTAGGAGACAAATCTTTGTAATCATCTTTCTTGAATCAATAAAAACAAATCTCGCAGTTATTAATGGCATTCCTTCCTTTCCCTCTTTATTCTTATATTATGGAATAATACATCAAGAATGTAAGCATGTCATTTGTGTTCGATATCTTTTATAAATTTTAAAAGTTCATAAGCTTAACTATATCTTATTCTCTTATTCAATGCGCTTTGATCTAGAGTTAATTATCCTTTCGCTAGGATTTATTCTCTATTTTCTTATTAATTAGTTTAACAAAAATCTTAATACTTTTTGGTCAAACAAATATTCCACTCTCTCACACAGAAGTTAAACTTGTCCTGATTAATATATGATGGTAATACACTACTAAATATCTGGTAATTAGCGACCACAAAAATCGATCAAAGTTGGTCAGTTTTGGCAAATTACCAACCAAAACGCATCCAAACATGCTTGGTCGCTATTTTGGTGGTCGTTTTAGTATACCGACCAAGGTTGCTCAGTCAATTAAATTCAAAAAAAATATTGCAAAAAAAAAACGACCAAAGTTGGTCGGTATTTTAATTATGTAATCAAAAGATTCACCATCTGGGAATCGAACTGGGGTGTGTACTGTGGCAACATACTATTCTACCACTAGACCATTTGTGCATTTTATTTTAAGATTGTCTTATTTTTTTATTTATACTCTTTAATTGTATTTTCGCACAAAAATAACCTATCACAACCCCGGTTCGCCCTTCGTGAACTATTGTGACGGCACCTAGTCTCTACGACTAGGTAATCCTAATTTGCGGAAGAAAACTAAAATTTGCGGAAGTAAAATAATTTTTAACAGAAATAAAGTAGTAACAGTGTTTAAATGTGCCGCTCGGCTTATACCATGTTTAACACTCAATACCAATACATAAATCCAAGACCCGGAAACCCACGAATCACAAGCTAAGATCAATACTACATAGCTCTAACTCCGGAATGTCTAATAAAAATAGAAAAATACAGAAGGCCTATATAATAAAAGCATGAATAGAAAGGGACTTCACGGTCTGCGGACGCAACATGTGTACCTCGAAGTCTCTAGAGCAGTCGCCTCCTCAAGAATGATAGGCCTGAGTAGCGGTTCTTGGATCTGCACAGGAAAAATATGTACAGAAGAGGCATGAGTACACCACAACGGTACTTAGTAAGTGCCAAGCCTAACCTCGGTTGGGTAGTGACAAGGAAGGTCAGGGCTCTACTGAGATTAAATAAATATAAAGATGACAGGATAAGATAAGCAGTACAATTGAGAATCTACAGTAAGAATCTATACGGGAAAATAAGAGTACAATAACGGAAACAGAGATGAAAGCAAACCACAAGGAAGTACCACTCATAACAATGATGATAACCGGGGATCTCTTGGTATCCCGAGGATCTCTTGGTATCCTCAATATATGCTAGGGATCTCTCGGTATCCCAAGGATATCTTGGTATCCTCAATATACGTGCCAGGGATCTCTTGTATCCCGCACCTCAGTTCAGATCTTAAATACGTATAAGGGATCTTCCGGGATGCCGTCCCGTAGTCCCAAAGTAAAAAAACACACAGCAGCAACACAAGAATACCCAACTAAGCTAAATTTCGTACCAAGTAAGTAGTTAATTCTAGCCTAACATGCTTCACGTAATGCAATTAAAGCAGTTTAAGCAAATAGGCAATTAAGTCAACTAAACATGCTTTTCTAAACTAGCAACATGCTAAATTCGCAAGTAGAATAAAACAGGAAAAAGAACTCAATTGAAATACTTAAGGAAAAACCGGATTTTCAGCAATTATTTTAAGTACGCGCTCATCACCTCACGTACAAGGCATTTTAATTATCAAATATATCATATCCTAAGGGGAAGGTCCCCCACACAAGGTTAGACAAGTCACTTACCTCGAACCGGCTCAAAGTCAACCCGAAACCACGCTCTTGCCACGAGTCCTAGACTCCAAATGGCCCAAATCTATTCAATTCAATCACATAATATAAATTACACTTCAAGTAACTAATTCTACAATTGAAGTCTAAGCTAATACGCAAAATTAGGTAAAATGACCAAAACGCCCCTCGGGCCCACGTCTCGGAATCGGGTAAAATTTATAGTTTTAGAATCCTCAAACTCTCACGAGTCTAACTATACAAAAATTATCCAAATCCGATGTCAAATCCCCAATCAAAACTCAATTTCTTGGTCTAAGAACGTTTCCCCAATTTCCACCAAAATTTCAAAATTAAAGGATGGATTTAAGTGTAGATTCATGAAAATTAGTCTAAACCGGGTAGGAATCACTTACCCAAATTGCCCAAGAGAAAATCTCTTAAAAAATTGCAATCTCCCGAGCTCCCAAGTCCAAAATATGAATTATGGCTCAAACCCTCGATTTGAGTTTTAAAAATCTGCCCAGGTGTTTCCTTCTTCGCGAACGCGAGGACACGGTCGCGAACGCAATGCACTAAAGTTCCAGTGGCCAGTCTCCCACTTCGCGAACGCGATACCTGAGTCGCGAACGTGATGATCATTTCTCTCCTCCTATGCGAACGCGAGACTGCCTTCGCGAATGCGTAGGCACAAAGTCCCACAGCCTCGTGAACGCGTTAGCTCCTTCGCGAACGCGAAGAGTTAATTCCTTACCAGCCCCAGCTCCTCTTCGCGAATGCGAGACCCCACACACGAATGCGAAGAAGGAAACCAGAACTGGGCTGCTGCAATTTTCTCTAAGTTCTAAAATGACCTGTTGAGCATCCGAAACACACTCGAGGCCCCCGGGACCTCAACCAAACCTACCAACATATCCCCTAACTTCATTCAAACTTGCTCTAACCTTCGGAACGCTCAAAACAACATCAAAACACCTATTTTTCATCGGATTCAAGCCTAAGAATTCCAAAAAATCTAAAAATACGCTTTCGATAAAAAAGTCTATCAAACCGGAGCTACTCCAACTTCCAGAATTCCATTCCGACCCTCGGATCAAAATCTCACTATCAAACCGGAAACTTCAAAAATTCAACTTTCGGCATTTCAAGCCTAAATTAGCTTCGGACCTCCAAACACAATCCGAACACACTCCTAAAACCCAAAATCACCCAACGGAGCTAATGGAACCATCAGATTTCCATTCCGAGGCCGTCTTCACATTGTTCCGACTGCGGTCAACTCTCCAATGCTTAAGCTCTCATTTAGGGACTAAGCGTCTCAAAACTCTCCGAAACTCAAAACCGAACATCCCGACAAATCAAATTAGCAGAAATAAACTTGGGAAAAGAAGTTAATAGGGGATCGGGGCATAAATTCTTATGACGACCGGTCGGGTCGTCACATCCTCCTACACTTAAACACTCGTTCATCCTCGAATGAGCATAAAGACATACCTGAAGTAGTAAAAAGATGAGGGTAACGGCTGCGCATATCCTGCTCGTTGTCCCAGGTTACCTCCTCGACCGACTGGCTCCGCCATAGAAACTTTACCGAAACAACGTTCTTTGACCTTAGCTTTCTAACCTGCCTGTCCAATATTGCCACTAGCTCCTCAACATAGGATAGATCCTTGTCCAACTGGATTGAACTGAAATCCAACACGTGCGATGGATCATCATGTTACCTTCGGAGCATCGAAACATGAAATACCGGATGAACTCCGGCCAAGCTGGGAGGTAAGGCAAGCTCATAAGCAACCTCCCCAACACGCCTCAATATCTCAAAAGGGCCAATAAACCTCGGACTCAACTTTCCCTTCTTCCCAAATCTCATAACGCCCTTCATAGGCGAAACCCGAAGTAGAACCCGCTCTCCAACCATATAGGAAACATCACGAACCTTCCAGTCCGCATAACTCTTCTGTCTGGACTGGGCTGTACGGAGTCTATCCTGAATCATCTTAACCTTCTCTAAAGCATCCTGAACCAAGTCTGTTCCCAATAGTCTAGCCTCACCCGGCTCAAACCAACCCACTAGGGATGTACACCGTCTCCCATATAAAGCCTCATACGGTGCCATCTGAATGTTGGACTGATAGTTATTGTTATAAGCAAACTCCGCCAATGGCAAGAACTGATCCCAAGACCCTCCAAACTCAATCACACACGCACAGAGCATATCCTCAAGAATCTGAATAATGCACTCGGACTGTCCGTCCGTCTGAGGGTGAAATGCTATACTCAACTCTACCCGAGTACCCAACTCATGCTGAACGACCCTCCAGAACCATGATGTCAACTGAGTACCTCTATCTGAAATCATGGACACTAGAATACCATGCAGTCGAATAATTACTCAGATATAAATCTCCGCCAACCGCTCCGAAGAATAAGTAGTACATACAGGAATAAAGTGAGCGGACTTGGTCAGCCGATCCACAATCACCCAAATAGCATCGAACTTTCTCAAAGTCCATGGGAGCCCAACTACAAAGTCCATGGTGATCCGCTCCCATTTTCACTCCGGAATCTCTATCTGCTGAAGTAACCCACTCGGTCTCTAGTGCTCATACTTCACCTACTGACAGTTAAGGCACCGAGCTACGAATCCAACTATATCTTTCTTCATCCGCCTCCACCAATAGCGTTGTCTCAAATCCTGGTACATCTTTGCGGCACCTGGATGAATGGAATACTGTGAGCTATGGGCCTCCTCCAGAATCAACTCCTGAAGCCCATCAACATTGGGTACACAAATCCGACCCTGCATCCTCAATACCCCATCATCACCAATAGTCACATCTCTAGCATCACCGTGATGAACCATGTCCTTGAGGACAAACAAATAAGGATCATCATACTGCCGCTCCCTGATACGATCAAATAAGGAAGACCGAGAAACCACGCAAGCTAGAACCCGACTTGGCTCCGAAAGATCCAATCTCACAAACTGGCTGGCTAAGGCCTGAATATCCATCGCCATAGGCCTCTCCGATGCTGGTAAATAAGCCAAACTCCCCAAACTCTCTGCCCGGCGATTCAAAGCATCAGCCACCACATTGGCCTTGCCCGGGTAATACAAAATAGTGATGTCGTAGTCCTTCAGCAACTCTAACCACCTCCTCTAGCGCAAATTTAGATCCTTATGCTTGAACATGTGCTGCAAGCTTTGATAGTCAGTATAAATCTCACAAGGCACACTGTATAAGTAATGGCGCCAAATCTTCAGGGTGTGAATAATGGCGGCTAACTCAAGGTCGTGAACATGGTAGTTCTTCTCATGAATCTTCAATTGTCTGGACGCGTAGGCAATCACCCTACTGTCCTACATCAACACTGCTCCGAGGCCAACCCTCGAGGCATCACAATTGACTGTATAAGACCCCAAGCCTATAGGCAATATCAAAATTAGGGCTGTGGTCAAAGCTGTCTTGAGCTTTTGAAAGCTCGCCTCACACTCATTTGTCCACTGGAACGGAGCACCCTTCTGGGTCAGTCTGGTCATAGGGGCTGCAATCGATGAAAACCCCTCAACAAAACGATGGTAGTAACCCTCCAAGCCAAGGAAACTACGGATATCTGTAGTTGAGGATGGTCTAGGCCAACTCTGCACGACCTCTATCTTCTTCGGATCCACCTGAATACCCTCATTCGATACCACGTGGCCTAGGAATGCCACTGAATCCAACCAAAACTCACATTTCGAGAACTTAGCATATAACTTCTTCTCTCTCAGAGTCTGAAGCACAGTCCTCAGTTGCTGCTCATGATCTTCCCGACTCCGGGAATACACCAAAATATCATCAATAAAAACAATGATGAACGAGTCAAGATACGGCCGGAATACACTGTGCATCAAATGCATAAAGGATGCTGGGGCATTGGTCAGCCCAAATGACATAACAAGAAACTCGTAATGACCATACCGAGTCTTGAAAGTAGTCTTCAGGATATCTGGATCCCGAATCTTCAACTGATGGTAACCTGAGCGCAAATAAATCTTAGAAAATACCCGTGCGCCCTAAACTGGTCAAACAGATCATTAATACGAGGCAAAGGATAACGGATCTTCACTGTAACCTTGTTCAACTAGCGATAATCAATGCACATACGCATGGAACCATCCTTTTCTTCACAAACAAGACAGGAACACCCCAAGGTGATACACTGGGCCGAATAAAACCCTTATCAAGCAATTCATGTAACTGATCCTTCAACTCAGGAGGAGCCATACAATACGGGGGAATATAAATGGGCTGAGTGACCGGCAACAGATCAATGCCAAAATCAATATCTCTATCAGGCGGCATGCCTGGAAAATCAGCTGGAAACGCATCGGGAAATCCCGTACTATTGGGACTGAATCAACTGAAGGGGTATCAATACTGACATCTCTCACATAAGCTAAATACATGTCACACCCATTCTTAACCATACGCTGAGCTTTAAGAAAAGAAATAACTCTACTGGGAGTATGATCTAAAGTACTCCTCCACTCAACACGTGGTACACCTGGCATAGCCAGCGTCACGGGTTTGGCGTGACAATCAAGAATAGCATAATGGGACGACAACCAGTCCATGCCTAAGATAATATCAAAATCTACCATACTAAGCAACAATAAATTGGCTCTGGTCTCAAAACCACGAAGAGCAACCAAACACGACAGATAGACGCGGTCCACAACAAGAGAATCTCCCACAGGAGTAGAAACATAAACAGGGGAACTCAAAGAATCCCGAGATACACCCAAATGCGGAGCAAAATAAGAAGACACATATGAGTAAGTAGAGCCTGAATCGAATAGAACCGATGCATCTCTGTGGAAAACCAATATAATATCTGTGATGACAGAATCGGAGGCAACAATTTCGGTATGGGCAGGAAGGGCATAGTATCTAGCCTAGCCTCCCCCTCTAGGGCGACCTCTACCTCCCCGACCTCCACCTTTAGCTGGCTGAGCAAGTGGGGTAGCGACTAGAGCTATAATCATAGCCTAGGAACTCTGCGGGGTACGTTGTGGCTGAGAAGCCTGTGGAGGTGCACTCCTCCCAAGTCTAGGGTAATCCCTCACCATGTGGCGTGTGTCACCACACTCAAAACAAGCTCTAGGAGGACGTGGTGGCTGTGACTGGCTCGAACCAGGTCTGCTGGACTGACCTCTGAAAGCACCCTGCGTAGGAGGCGCGCTAGAAACCGAAGGTGCATAATAAGGCTCCTAAGGCCTAGGAGGAGCTGGAGCACTACTGACTGCTGGAAGAGTTGAATGAATAGGATGACTCATATAACCCCTACCATGACGACCTGCAGCTGGGGTATGGGCACCTAGTGGCCCGACTCTCGAGACCTCTTGGCCTCCCTCTCCTCTCTCTCCCTAGCATGCATACCCTCAATCCTCCTAGCAATGCTCACCACCTACTGATAAGAAATATCCATCTCCAACTCATAAGCCATGCTAGACCTGATGCTGGGAATAAGGCCCTCAATAAACTGACGAACTCTCTCGCGAACAATAGAAACCAAGGCTGGTGCATGCCTATCCAGACTAGTGTAACGGTCAACATACTCTGATATAGTCATAGCACCCTGGCGCAAATGCTCAAACTCTGTGCGCCATGCGTCCCTGAGGAACATACTCTCTCAGGAACAGATCTGAAAATTGAGTCCAAGTCAGTGAAGCAGCATCATCCGAACTATCTAACTCATAGGTGCGCCACCACTCATAGGCGGCTCCTCGAAGCTGGAAAGTAGTGAAGCAAACCCTGCTCGAACCTGATATACCCATGGTACGGAGAATGCGGTAACTTTCATCTAGAAATCCCAGAGCATCCTCCTATGCTAGACCGCTGAATACAGGAGGCTTGTACTTCTTGAATCTCTCAAGCCTTAGTTGCTCCTCCTCGGAAGCCGCTGCCCTGTCCTCGAGCTGATCTGGCACTGCATGAGGTACAGGAATAATCTCAAGGACCTGCTCAACATGCACTCGCTTCTTAGGAGTGCGGGCGGCGGGAGTCTGTGCTCCTCCCCCGACTTAAGATGTAGCTGCAGTAAGGAGAAGTAACCCTACCTGAGCCAGAGTGGTGTACATGCTCATGAACTGTGCCAAAGTCTCCTGAAGAGCTGGAGTAGTAGTAGCAGTAGGCGTGTCAGATGCCTGGACTCTGGCTGAAACTGCTGGTAGTACCTCAGCGGCAGCTTGTGCAGGTGCTCTGGCTACACCACGTGCGCGTCCTCGTCCTCTACCCCGGCCCCGGCCTCTGACGGCTGCAGTAGAGGGTGAGGGTACCTGATCATCTCGGGTAGCTCGTGTCCTCACCATCTGTGAGAGAATAGAAGATAGAAGTTTAGAATTGTGATGTCAAAATATCGCACGACAAGGAAATCAAATGAAGTGGAATTTTCCTAACAATTACATAGCCTCTCATAGATAAGTACAGACGTCTCCTTACCGATCAACGAGACTCTAATAAACCGGCTTGTGATCCATGACTCCTATGAACCTAGAGCTCTGATACCAACTTGTCACAACCCTGGTTCGCCCTCCATGAACCATCGTGACGACACCTAGTCTCTACGACTATGTAACTAAAATTTGCGGAAGAAAACTAAAATTTGCGGAGGTAAAACAATTTTTAACAGAAATAAAGTAGTAACAGTGTTTAAATGTGCCGCTCGGCTTATACCATGTTTAACTCTATATACCAATACATAGACCCGAAAACCCACGAATCACAAGCTAAGATCAATACTACATAGCTCTAACTCCGGAATGTTTAATAAGAACAAAAAAATACAGAAGGGCTAAATACTAAAAGTAGGAATAGAAAGGGACTTCTCGGTCTAAGGACGCAACAGATGTACCTCGAAGTCTCTAGAGCAGTCACCTCCTCAAGGATGATAGGCTTGAGCAGCGGTACCTGGATCTGCACATGAAAAACATGTGCAAAAGAGGCATGAGTATACCACATCGGTACTCAGTAAGTGCCAAGCCTAATCTCGGTTGGGTAGTGACGAGGAAGGTCAGGGCCCTATTGAGATTAAATAAATAGAAAGATGTCATGATAAAATAAGCAGTACAATTGAGAATCTACAGTAAGAATCTATACGGGATAATAAGAGTACAATAACGGAAACAGAGATGAAAGCAAACCACAAGGAAGTACCACTCATAACAAGGATGATAACCGGGGATCTCTTGGTATTCTGAGGATCTCTTGGTATCCTCAATATATGCTAGGAATCTCTTGGTATCCCGAGGATCTCTTGGTATCCTCAATATATGCTAGGGATCTCTTGGTATCCCGAGGATCTCTTGGTATCCTCAATATATGCCAGGGATTTCTCGGTATCCCGAGGATCTCTTGGTATCCTCAATATACGTGCTAGGGATCTCTTGGTATCCTGCACCTCAGTTCAAATCATAAATACACACAGGGGATCTCCCGGGATGCCGTCCCGTAGTCCCAAAGTAAAAAAACACACAGCAACAACACAAGAATACCTAATTGATCTAAATTTCGTACCAAGTAAACAATTAATTCTAGCCTAACATGCTTCACATAATGCAATTAAGGCAGTTTAAGCAAATAGTCAATTAAGTCAACTAAACATGCTTTTCTAAACTAGCAACAAACTAATCGCAAGTAGAATAAAACAGGAAAAAGAACTCAATAGAAATACTTAAGGAAAAATCGGATTTTCAACAATTAGCTCAACTACGTGCTCGTCACCTCACGTACAAGGCATTTCAATTATCAAATATATCATATCCTAAGGGGAATGTCCTCCACACAAGGTTAGATAAGCCACTTACCTCGAACCAGCTCAAAGTCAACCCGAAACCACGCTCTTGCCACGAGTACTAGACTCCAAATGGCCCAAATCTATTCAATTCAATCGTATAATGTAAATAACACTTCAAGTAACTGATTCTACAATTAAATTCTAAGCTAATACGCAAAATTAGGTAAAATGACCAAAATACCCCTCGGGCCCACGTCTCGAAATCGGGTAAAATTTATAGTTTTAGAATTCTCAAACTCTCACGAGTCTAACCATACGAAAATTATCCAAATCCGATATCAAATCCCCAATCAAAACTTAATTTCTTGGCCTAAGAACTTTTCCCCAACTTCCACCAAAATTACAAAATTAAAGGATGGATTTAAGTGTAGATTCATGGAAATTAGTCTAAACCGAGTAGGAATCACTTACCCAAATCGCCCAAGTGAAAATCTCTTCAAAAATCGCAATCTCCCGAGCTCCCAAGTCCAAAATATGAATTATGGTTCAAACCCTCGATTTTGGGTTTTAAAAATCTGCCCAGGTGTTTCCTTCTTTGCGAACGTGAGGACACAGTCGCGAACGCGATGCACTAAAGTTCTACTGACCAGTCTCCCTCTTCGCGAACACGATGCCTGAGTTGTGAACGCGATGATCATTTCTCTCCTCCTACGCGAACACAAGACTACCTTCGTGAACGCATAGGCACAAAATCCCACAGCCTCGCGAACGCGTTAGCTCCTTCCCGAACGCAAAGCGTTAATTCCTCACCAGCCCTAGCTCCTTTTCGCGAATGCGAGACCCCACTCGCGAACGCGAAGAAGGAAACCAGAACTGGGCTGCTGCAATTTTCTGCAATTTTCTCTAAGTTCCAAAATGATCCGTTGAGCATTCGAAACACACTCGAGGCCCCTCGGGACCTCAACCAAACCTACTAACATATCCCCTAACTTCATTCAAACTTGCTCCAACCTTCGGAACGCTCAAAACAACATCAAAACACCTATTTTTCATTGGATTCAGGCCTAAGAATTTCAAAAACTCCAAAAATACGCTTTCGATCAAAAAGTCTATCAAACCTCGTCCGAATGACCTGAAATTTTGCACACACGTCACATTAAACACTACGGAGCTACTCCAACTTCCAGAATTCCATTCCGACCCTCGAATCAAAATCTCACTATCGAATCGGAAACTTCAAAAATTCAACTTTCGGCATTTCAAGCTTAAATTAGCTGCAGACCTCCAAACACAATCCGAACACACTCCTAAGCCCAAAATCACCCAACGGAGCTAACGGAACCATCAGATTTCTATTCCGAGGCCCTTCACACTGTTCCGACTATGGTCAACTCTCCAACACTTAAGCTCTCATTTAGGGACTAAGTGTCCCAAAACTTTCCGAAACTCAAAACCGAACATCTCGGCAAATCAAATTAGCAGAAATAAACTTGGGAAAAGCAGTTAATAGGGGATCGGGGCGTAAATTCTTAAGACGACCGGCCGGGTAGTCATATAACCGACCAAAGTTGATCGGTTTTTTAAAATGACCGGCCGAATTTACTGACCAAAGTTGGTCGATTTTTTTAATATTAATTTTTATTTATTTTAATTGCAAAAATCGACTAAAGTTAGTTGGTTTCTTGAAAAATAAATTTAGCGGGAATCAAAAATAGTTTCCCGCATTTTTGCGCCGAAAAAAATCGACCAAAGTTAGTCGGTTTCGGTAAAAAAAATTTAAAATTAAAATATTTTAAAAAACCGACCAACTTTGATCGGTTTTTGGCCGGTTTTTTGACCGATCAAAGTTGATCGGTTTTTGCCGATGTTCTAGTAGTGATATAATACGTGTACTGTATCTCTAGATACTTGTATGCTTGAGATAAAGTATAATGAACAGTATGCTTTCGTTTGCTATATTTAAAACTGTGGTAGGTGTGTTAATTGTCGGGCTTGCAGGATTTCGACATACATTTATTTCAGCTTGAAATATTATTTGAAACCATTTTTTATTTTACAATTTGGTTCATTAGATGCTTCTTATACTAAATTTGGTCATCGTTCTAGCTGTACACTTACTCTGTAACTCTGTTTATGATTATATGTTTGTTTAGTAAGTATTGGTTATATAAGATTATCATAACAATTTGTAAAACACAAACATATAATGGTAATACCGTGGCCAACTTTCCTAATATTCTTTGTATTGTTTCAAAAAAAATTACTAATATCCATAAATCAATTGTTGAAATTATTTTTAAAAAATACGCGTATATTACATGAAATATTAAGTAGGTGTTTAGACATAAAAATTACAATTTTTGAAAAACGTAATATTTAGAATTAAATTGAAAAATAATATTTAAAATTTAAAATTATGTTTGGACATGCATTTCACTTGAAAAAATATTGTATTTTTGTGAGCTGGGAAACAAAATTTTCTGAAATTTTGAAAAAGTGTCAAAAAAACTTTTTGATTTTTGAAAAAATAGTTTTTAATTTTTTTTTCTTTCAAAAACTTATAAAATTTCATAGAAAAAACACGTTTTGAAAACAAGAAAAAAATATCTATGGACAAACAAGTCCTAAAAGTCTAACAGTAAAAGAATCCAATCTTGCAGCAAAAATCCAATTTTTGATCCGTTTCTCTTCTTAAGATGGAAAGGTGCCCATGGGTTGGCATGGGCACGTCAGTATGTGCTGAACTTTAAAAACGATTGGGGCAGAGGGGGTGAAGGTGACCAGCCTAATTTTTGTGCCATGTTACATCAATATCTCCAAGATTTAGTTGGTAGATTCTGTCTGCATATTCAAATTGAAATATTAGCAAATATTCTAAGAAAGTGTAAGTGTTACATAATTACATTATCTTTTCAACAGAAAATGGTGATGCTACTCAACTTTCTTAGCCATCCAGTATCTAAAGTTTACGGGCCGAACTAATCCGAACTTGCGCTCGGTAGACCCGTGTAGTGGTAAAGAGTTCAAAGAAAATTCTTTATTCTCAGGCTCGAATAAAGAAATTTTGATTAAGAATATAAGGGTCGTAATCATTCTTTCATATCGTTCGGTAGTGATAATTCAAACTTACCCAGGCGTGAAATAGCGTACTGTCCACTACAACTCTGTCCTATTGACACGTGAAAGTAAAAGCAAAATCAATCGTTTATTTAGGAATGGTTCGGTTTGGATCGGTTTTTTCCTAAAAAAAATCAAACCAAGTAAGTCGGTTTTTTAAACATTAGAACCAAACCAAACCAATTAAGTCGATTTTTCTTGATTCGGTTTTTTGGTTTTTCCGGTTATTTGTCGGTTTTTTCTTAAATATAAGACATACACTACCAAACACATATTTCGGCGACCACATTTTCAATGTAACAGTATCAAATCAATTGTCCTTTGAGAAATCTATTATTTACCAAAATATATTGATGATAATTGAATCAAATAGTGATGAATAATTTAAGGATTCAATTAAAAATATGTTATTTTTAACACGAAATGGATTCTTACACTGAACAAAAGAAAACTACCAATCAAACTAGAATGTAAAGATAAAGAACTATATTAAAAGTGCAAACTATTAACATTTACTATAAATTTTTTGAAACTTTGTATAACAATATACATATATATAGGTGTAATAATAAATTTGGAATAGCTACTCCAATAGTCGGTTTGGTTCGATTTTTTTCTGATTAAAACCAAACCCAAACCAAATTTGATCGGTTTTTAAAATTCAAAACCAAAACCAAATCAAACCAAAAAGTATCGATTTTTTTGTGCGATTTGATTTGGTTTTCGGTTTGGTTCGGTTTTTCGGGGTTTTATGAACACCCCTAAATTCTTATCTTGCGATCAACTTGTTTTATTATAAAAAGTTAAAAAAGTTCTTATCCAAATGTAATGAAATATCCCTTACATACTCTTCCTTTTTTTTTTTTTATAATAATTTTATTGATCTAATCCACGCATCTTTTTTGAATATTTATCTTTCGCATTTCAACAATTATATAAGCTTTAAGGGAATCTCTTTCTGGTCTGTTTGTTTTGTTGTGTTACATTGTTGGTATTTGGTTGGTTAGTACATTGGTGATTAACTGACTGGTTTATATTATTTTCGAATTTCTCATTAAAAATAAAAGAATATTTATCGCGACATCACATTCCTTGTTGGTGTAGAATTTATCACTATGAATGTTCTTGAAGAATTTCAGTGCTTCAACATATAAAATACGTTCCTCAACTATATAACCCAAAATTGTTCTTCATACTTTTCAAATGGAGAAGTGACATGGCATTAATTTTCTTCAAACAATTCGATTCTTTTTTGGCTTTTATGCTATTGTGATGTTGATATTTTATACACAAATACATTTGTGAAGAATACAAAATGTTTGTCATAAATGTTGATTTTTTCAGCTGATGGAAGGGGACAAGGGACAGGTGTCATGCACACAATAACACACCTGTTTGGGACATTATATTCTTTTTCTACACATTGGTATAAATAAAAAGTTTGAAAAAGATATGCCGAGAAATTGATTATGTCCTTTCCTATATGAGTCCAAAATGTGCCCATGCTACTAAGTGATGAATAATTGAACTTTACCAAACCACTATAATTGGGAGCACTTGTGTCCAGACCATATTACATTGAGACAAATTTCAATTCACATTCCCCAAGTAGGGCCTGTTTTTACCTTTGACAAGACTAGAATTTTTTCTGCAAATTTCTTTTTCGTTTTACCGATTATTTTTACTTGATTTTTTAAATTTTAATGAGCTAACAAGGTTTTGATTAATTACTACCCTCTATACCAATTAAATCTGACGCACTAAACAATTTTAACTTTGCTACGGCGTTTTCAAACATTTACAATTAGTAACTTTTTGTTTTGTATTACTAGTATTATCACCCGTGCGAATGTGCGGACACTAACCATGTAATATATTTGAGTTATTTGAATTATATGTAAATAATCTTAACACTTAAACTGTCTCTATTAAATATAGATAGTCATCGGATATTAATTAAGAAACACTATATGAAAAAGATTAACCATTTCTCAAATTTCCTAGATATAATTTTATTTTTAATTTTTGATACTATTCTCGCCGGTATTATTGGATCCTAAAATTAGTCGGAAAGCAAAATAATAACTCATATTTATGAAAAAACTGTCACGACCCCAAATACCCGGTCGTGATGACGTCTATCACATTACTAGGCAAGCCAACCCAAACCATTAACCACAACAAGTTCCTTTTATAAAACCATTTTCTAACACAGGTTTAGATATTAAATTTTCATAATAAGTGTTTAAAACACAATTACATACGCGAAAATGTCAAATAAACATGAAAACTACATAGTCCCAAATATCTAGTGTCACGAGTCTAGAGCCTCTACTACATAACTGACTGTCTGATACAACATACGTCTAAAAAATGCGGAAAAGAACAAGATAAGAAGGAGAAAACAGGGTTGCGGACGCCATGCAGCTACCTTGAAATCTCCGGCAACCTCTGGATCAGCTGAGGACCCTCACTCTGCCACTCGGGCACCTGGATCTGCACACAAGGTGCAGGGTGTAACGTGAGCACGCCAACTCAGTAAGTATCTAAAGTAAATAAGGTCTGAAAGCAGTGACGAGCAGTTAAAAATCATATAACTGAATAAACAACAGGAAAGTAAGTCCATTTCACAATTTAAAACCAGTTTCATCGTAAAATTATCAACTTCAGTTTAAACACTTGAAATCATATACTTGACAATTTTTCAAGAGAGGCTTATTTTAAAAGAAGAGCGAAATCATTGAAAACATCATAACTGGGCCCCTCGGGCAAGGTATCACTCAGAACATGGCCTCTCGGGCAGCCTCTCAGTCACTTGTGACTCACTCTCGTCACTCAGTACTCACTCTCAGCACTCAGGCTCATTAATATCTCATAATAATAGAAATCATAGCAACTGATGCGGCGTGCAGCCCGATCCGTAATTTATAGTCAACTACGCTCATTAGGGGTGTACAGACTCCGGAGGGGCTCCTGCAGGCTAAGGTCATATTGCTGCGGCGCGCAACCCGATCCAATATATATATATATATGCAGCGTGCAGCCCGATCCAATATATATATCGCTGCGGCGTGCATCCCGATCCAAAATATATATCGTTGCGGCGTGCAGTCCGATCTATAATATATACATATAATACCCTCAGTATTAGGTTCTCAACCTCTCTCAATCATTAACCTCACACCCTCTCGGGTACAACAATAGAAATTAGGGAACTCAGCCCAAACAGTCCTCACAATTAGAAGTGGAGTGATAAAACCAGTTTTAAACATTTAAACAGGTAAAACATGATGGAGGATATGCTTTCAACAAGTAGAGTGAGGAAAAACAGTAAAAATGCCCCTAAGGGTCTCAACAGGTCGGCACAAGGCCCCAAACATGGCATGCAATCCATAATATAGTATAAATAGCTAAAGTACGGATATCATAAGGTTTCATATCAAATACGCGGCTTAATAGTCGCTACGGAATGGACCAAGTCACTATCCCTACCTGTGCACGCCCACACGCTTGTGCGTCACCATATTTATCAAAACAAGTCAAATACCGGGGTTTGTAACCTCAGTTCCAGATTTACAATGGTTACTTACCTCAAACATGTGAAAATACTACTTCGCGACGCCTTTGCTCCTCGAATTGGCCTCCACTCGCGTCGAATCTATCCAAAATCAGAATTACAGTGTCAAAATATGCTAAGGGAACGAAGCCCAAGCGAAAACAATCAAATAATACCAAAAATCCCGAAATTACCAAAACCCGACCCCGGGCCCACATCTCGGAATTCGATAATTTTTACATCAATAGATTCTTCATCTCCTCATGAGTGCATACATATCAAAAGTTCTGAAATCCGACCTTAAATGGTCATTCAAATCCTCAAGCAAAAGTCTAAGTTTCAAAGCCCTAGTTTCTCCAATTTTCACCCTTAATTTCCATAATTTCTAGCTCTAATCCGTGAAATAATGGCATAGGATCGAGTTTTAAGTCCAAATTCCTTACCTCAATGAAGTTCCCTTGGAATCCCTCTTACAAATCGTCCAAAAAGCTCCAAGGCCGAGATAAAAATGGTGAAATTAGCTAAAATTCGCGAAGGCCACAATTTATACATTCTGCCCAAGCATTTTCGCATCTGCGGCCCTATTCACCACTTCTATGGTACCACATATGCGGCCAACTAACCGCTTCTATGGTTCTTCACTTAACGGCCAAAACCGCTCCTGCGATCAACATTCTGCACCTGCGCCTTCGCAGGTGCGGTCCATCAACTGCATCTGCGGTCCCTGCCTTCCCAGGCATTTCCGCTTCTACAACCTCCCTTATCACACCTGCGGTCCCCAAATCCATAAGTGCGGAAATACTAGAAGCAGCAAATTCAGCAGTTGCAGCAAAGTTTCAAACTCCTCGTCAACCATACGAAATCACCCCAAGACCTCAACCAAAGGCACCAACATATCCCAAAATCTTATTCAAACGTGTACCAATCTTCCAAACACCTCAAACAACATCAAATCAATCAAAACACATCGGATTCAAGCCTAAGTTTCCAAAATCTTCCGAATTCCGCTTCTGATCAAAACCCCAACCAAACCATGTTCGAATGACCTGAAATTTTGCACACACGTCCCAAATGACACAATGGAACTACTTCAACTCTCGAAATTCCATTCCGACCCCTATATCAAAATATCGCCTACCAACTGGAAATCGCCAAAATATCAACTTCGCCAATTCAAGCCTAAATCTACTTTGAACCTCCAAAACTCATTCCGATCGCGCTCCTAAGTCCCAATTCACCTCCCGAAGTTATCCGAACCATCAGAACTCACATCCGAGCCCTCTAACACATAAGTCAATATTCGGTTGACTTTTCCAACTTAATCTTCCTCAAAAGAGACTAAGTGTCTCAAACATTACCAAAATCATTCTGCATTCGATCCGACCAACCCGAGACCACATAACACAGATAAACAAAGCATAAAGAAGAAAAAATGGGGAAAACAGAGTGGTAACTCATGAGACGGCTGGCCGGGTCGTCACATCCTTTCCAACTTAAACAAACGTTTGTCCTCGAACGAGTCAAGAAACATACTTAAAGCCTCAAACAGGTGAGGATATCTGCTTTGCATCTCCCGCTCGGTCTCCTAGGTAGACTCCTCCACGGGCCAACCTCCCCACTACACTTTCACTGAAGCTATACCATTTGACCTCAACTTTCAAACCTAACAACCCAAAATAGCTATTGGCTCCGCATCATAAGTCAAATCATCATCCAACTGAACTGTGATGAAATCCAAAACATGAGACGGATTCCCAATATACTTCTGGAGCATAGAAACATGAAATACCGGATGCACACTCGATAAGCTGGGTGGTAGAGCAAGCTCATAAGCCACCTCCCCAATCCTCTGAAGCACCTCAAAAGGCCCAATGAACCGAGGACTCAATTTCCCTTTCTTCCCAAATCTCATAACACCCTTCATAAGTGAAACCTTCAATAGAACCTTCTCGCCAACCATGTAGGACACATCCCGAACCTTCCTATCAGCATAACTCTTCTGCCTCGACTGCGTTGTACGAAGCCTCTCCTGAATTACCTTCACCTTTTCTAAAGCATCCTGCACCAAGTCTGTCCCCAATAACCTAGCCTCATCCCGCTCGAACCAACCAACTGGAGATCTACACTGCCTCCCATACAAAGCCTCATATGGAGCCATCTGAATACTCGATTGGTAGCTGTTGTTATAAGCAAACTCTGCAAGCGGTAGAAACTGATCCCATGACCCTCAGAAATCAATGACACAAGCATGCAACATGTCATCCAATATCTGAATAGTGCGCTCGGACTGTCCATCCATCTAAAGGTGAAAAGTTGTGCTCAACTCAACCTAAGTACCCAACTCTTGCTGCACAGACCTCCAAAATTGCGAAGTAAACTAAGTGCCCCTATCTGATATGATGGAAAATGGCACACCATGTAAACGAACAATCTCCCGGATATAGATCTCTACCAACCGCTCTGAAGAATAGGTAGTACACATCGCAATGGAGTGCGCGGACTTGGTCAGCCGATCCACAATCACCCAAATAGCATCAAACTTTCTCAAAGTCCATGGAAGTCCAACAACAAAGTCCATAGTAATCCTCTCCCACTTCCACTCGGGAATATCCATCTGCTAAAGCAATCCACCTGGTCTCTAATGCTCATATTTCACCTGCTGATAATTGAGACACTGAGATACAAATCCCACAATGTCTTTCTTCATTCTTCTCCACCAATAATGCTGTCTCAGATCCTGATACATCTTTGCAGCACCCGGATGAATGGAATACCGCGAGCTATGGGCCTCCTCTAGAATCAACTCCCGAAGCCCATCCACATTGGGCACAAATATTTGGCCCTGCGTCCTCAACACCCCATCATCACCAATGATCACATCTTTGGCATCACCATGCTGAACTTTGTCCTTCAGGACAAGAAAATGTGAATCATCGTACTGGCGCTCTCTGATGTGATCATATAAGGAAGACCGAGAAACCACACAAGCTAATACCTCGCTGGGCTCCAAAACATCTAATCTCACAAACCGATTGGCTAAGGCCTGAACATCAACTGCAAGAGGTCTCTCTCCAACCGGAATATATGCCAAACTCCCCATACTCACCGCCTTTCAGCTCAAAGCATCGGCCACCACATTGGCCTTCCCGGATGGTACAATATAGTGATATCATAATCCTTAAGCAACTCCAACCTGAATACCCTCGCTGGACACCACGTTCCCAAGAAAGCCACTAAATTGAGCCAAAACTCACAGTTGGAAAATTTTGCATAAAGCTTCTCCTCCCTCAATCTCTGCAACACAACTCTCAAATGCTCCGCGTGCTCCCCATGACTACGCGAATACACTAGAATATCATCAATGAAGACTATGACAAATGAATCAAGATAAGGTCGGAACACGTTGTTCATCAAATGCATGAAAGCTGCTGGGGCATTAGTCAACCCATAAGACATCACCAAGAACTCATAATGACCATATTGGGTCCTGAAAGCTGTCTTAAGAATATCCGAGTCCCTAATCTTCAACTAGTGATAACCCGAACGAAGATCAATCTTGGAGAACACTCTCGCTCCCTGAAGCTGGTCGAATAAATCATCAATGCGAGGCAAAGGATACTTGTTCTTAATTGTTACTTTGTTCAATTTCCTATAATCAATGCACATCCTCATAGTGCCATCCTTCTTCTTTACAAATAGAACCGACGCACCCCAAGGTGACACACTAGGCTGAATGAACCCCTTATTGAGTAGTTCCTGAAGTTGATCCTTTAATTCCTTCAACTCCGCTGGTGCCATACGATACGACAGAATAGAAATGGGCTGTGTGCCCAGCACCAGGTCAATACTAAAATCAATATCCCTGTCCGGTGGCATGCCCGACAGGTCTGCAGGGAAACACATCGGGAAAATCCCTCACAACTGGAACAGAATCAATACTAGGAGTCTCAGCTTCGACATCCCTCACAAAGTCTAGATACGAAAGACCTCCCTTCCCTACCATACGCTGGGCCTTCAAGAATGAGATCACTCTATTGGGACCATAATCAGTCAAATCTCACCACTCAATCCGTGGCATACTCGGTATAGCCAATGTGACTGTCTTGGCATGACAGTCTAGAATAGCACGACACGGAGATAACTAGTCCATGCCCAAAATGATATTGAAATCCACCATACACAATAATAAAAGATCAACTCGGGTCTTCAGACCCCCAATAGTCACCACACATGACCCATACACATGGTCTATAACAACAATATCGTCCACTGGAGTAGATACATGAACAAGTGAAACAAGAGACTCACGGGGCGTATCCAGATAACTGGCAAAGTATAATGACACATAAGAAAAGGTGGAGCTAGGATCAAATAATACAGAGGCATCTATGTGGCAGACTGAAACAATACCTAAAATTACGGCATCTGAAGCAGCAACATCTGGTCTATCCGAAGGAGCATAGAAACAGACCTGACCACTACTTGATCGACCTCCCTCTCTAGGGCGACCCCTGGCTAATTGACCTCCACCCCTAGCTGGCTGGGCAGGTGGTGAAGTAACTAGAGCAGAAGTCGAGGGCTAACCCCTCTGCTGAGACTAACCATCATGAAGACGAGGACACTGCCTCCTTATATGCCCAAACTCTCCACACTCATAACAACTCCCCGGTGCTGGAGATGGGGACTGAAGGAAACCCCTGACATCGAAATGACCAGTAGAAGGGCTTGGCATGGAAGAACCTTGAACTAATTGAGCACATGATGAACTCTGGGCTTGAAGGGCACTAAGTGATGAGTGAACCTGATGAGAATTGTGAGAACCATGACCCGATGATACCCCACGATAACCTGGGCAAGCTGAATGAGCCTATCTGAATGAGGGGCCTTTGCCCTGCTAGAACTGACCCCTCGAAGGAGCACCACTAAAGCTACCAGATCCCCGAGGCCTCTTAGCCTCCCTCTCCTCTCGCTCCTGGCGATGAACCGACTCAATCTTATGGGCGATGTCAACAACCTCCTCGAAAGTAGCACCTATCACCCTCTCCATAGTAATGAGAATCCAAAGCTGATATGTGAGACCATCAACAAACCTCTTAATCCTCTCTCGATCTGTGGGAACCAACCAAACCGCATGACGGGCTAACTTGGAGAATCACATCTCATACTACGTCACAGTCATCTCTTGCTGATGCAACTGCTCAAACTGCCTACGCAGCTCCTCTCGGCGAGACTGTGGCATATACTTCTCCAGAAAGAGAATAGAGAACTGCTGCCAAGTAAGGGGCGCTGCACTAATAGGCCTACGCCTCTCATACGCCTCCCACCAAGTGAAGGCAGCCCCAGAAAACTGAATGGCGGTAAAAGCTACACCATTGGTCTCTAGAATCCCCGTTGTACGAAGCATCCTCTAGCACTTATCTAAGAAACCCTGGGCATTCTCGCCCTCTGCACCGCTAAAAGTCGGATACTTGAGTCTACCAAACCTCTCTAGTCGACGTTGCTCGTCGTCCGGCATAACTGGTACCACAAACTCCTGAGCTGGTGCAACCAGCTGGGCTAGAGGTGCCCCCGGTGTTTGGAGTCCCTACATAACCTGCTTAGGTGTGCGAGCAACGTGAGTCTGGGTGCCTCTCCCAACCTGGGAAGTAGCTACGAGCATAGTAACTGAAACCGCCTGAGCCAAACTGGTACACACTGATAAGATCTGAGCTAAAGCCTCCTGAAGGCCTAGAATCACAATGGGCATAACTGGTGCCTGAGCTGGTGCTGCTATAGCATCCATAACTGGGACCTGATCCTGAACTAGGGTAGCTGGTGGATCTGCAGGTGTTGCCCTAGCTGCTCTGCCCCTACTACAGCCTCGACCGCATCCTCAGCCTCTAGTGGCCCCAACTTGTGGAACCGGTGGTCGCCCACCTTGCCCGGTAGCACGTGTCCTAACCATCTATGAGAGAATAGAATAACAGAAGTTTAGTATTCGGATCAACAAGTTCACACGATAAGAATTTCAAGAATATGAAAATATTCCTAAAGGTTCTGCATCCTCTCGAGGATAAATACAGACGTCTATGTATCGATCCGCGAGACTCTACTAAACCAGCTCATGACTCGCGAGACCTATGTAACCTAGGTTCTGATACCAACTAGTCACGACCCCAAATACCCGATCGTGATGGCGCCTATCATATTACTAGGCAAGCCAACCCAAACCATTAACCACAACAAGTTCCTTTTGTAAAACCATTTTCTAACATGTTTAGATACTAAATTTTCATAATAAGTGTTTAAAACATAATTACATATGCGGAATATCAAATAAACATGAAAACTACACAACCCCAAATATCTGGTGTCATGAGTCTAGAGCCTCTACTACATAACTGACTGTCTGATACAACATAAGTCTAGAAAATGCGGAAAAGAGTAAGATAAGAAGGAGAAAACAGGGCTGCAGATGCCATGCAGCTACCTTGAAATCTCCGGTAACCTCTGAATCAGCTGAGGACCCTCACTCTGCCACTCGGACACCTGGATCTGCACACAAGGTGTAGGGAGTAACGTGAGTACGCCAACTCAGTAAGTAACAAAGTAAATAAGGTTTGAAAGTAGTGACGAGCAGTTAAAAATCATATAACTGAATAAACAACAGGAAAACAAGTCCATTTCACAGTTTAAAACCAGTTTCGTTGTAAAATTATCAACTTCAGTTTAAACACTTGAATTCGTATACTTGACAATTTTTCAACAGAGGCTTATTTTGAAATAAGAGCGAAATCATTGAAAATATCATAACTGGGCCCCTCGGGGAAGGTATCACTTAGAACACGGCCTCTCGAGCAGCCTCTCAGGCACTCGTGACTCACTCTCGTCACTCAGTACTCACTCTCAGTACTCAGGCTCATTAATATCTCATAATAATAGAAATCATATTAATCGCTGCGGCGTGCAGCTCGATCCGTAATTTATAGTCGACTACGCTCACTAGGGGTGTACAGACTCCAGATGGGCTCCAACAGCCCAAGCGTCATATCGCTATAGCGCGCAGCCCGATTCAATATATATATATATATATATATATATATATATATATCGCTGTGGCTTGCAACCTGATCCATAATATATACACATAATACCCTCACTATTAGGTTCTCAACTTCTCTCAGTCATTAACCTCACAGCCTCTCGGGCACAACAATAGAAATTAGGGAGCTCAGCCCAAACAGTCCTTACAATTAGAAGTGGAGTGATGAAACCAGTTTTAAACATTTAAATAGGTAAAGCATGACTGAGGATATGCTTTCAACAAGTAGAGTGAGGAAAAACATTAAACATGCCCCTAAGGGTCTCAACAGATCGGCACAAGTCCCCAAACATGGCATACAACCAATAATATAGTATAAATAGCTAAAGTACGGATTATCATAAGGTTCCAAATTAAATACGCAGCTTAATAGTCGCTACAGGACGGACCAATTCATAATCTCTATCGGTGCACTCCCACACGCTTGTCACCTAGCATGTGCGTCACCGCATTTATCAAAACAAGTCAAATATCGGGGTTTGTACCCTCAATTCCAGATTTACAATGGTTACTTACCTCATACCGGTGAAAATACTACTCCACGATACCTTTGCCCCTCGAATCGGCCTCCACTCATGTCAAATCTATCCAAATCAGAATCACAGTGTCAAAATATGCTAAGGGAACGAAGCCCAAGCGAAAACAATCAAATAATACCAAAAATCCCGAAATTACTAAAACCCGATCCCCGGGTCCACATCTCAGAATTCGATAATTTTTACATCAATAGATTCTTCATCTCCTCGCGAGTTCATACATATCAAAAGTTCTAAAATCCGACCTTAAATGGTCCTTCAAATCCTCATGCAAAGGTCTAAGATTCAAAGCCCTAGTTTCCCCAATTTTCACCCTTAATTTCTATAATTTCTAGCTCTAATCCGTGAAATAATAGCATAGGAACGAGTTTTAGGTCCAAATTCCTTAGCTCAATGAAGTTCCCTTGGAATCCCTCTTTCAAATCGTCCAAAAAGCTCCAAAGGCGAGATAAAAATGGTGAAATTAGCTAAAATTCTCGAATGCCACAATTTATACCTTCTACCCAGGAATTTTCGCATCTGCGGCCCTATTCATCGCTTCTGCAGTACCGCATATGTGGCCAACTAACCACTTCTGCTGTTTTTCACTTAACGGCCAAAACCGCTCCTGCGATCAACAATCTGCACTTGCGCCTTCGCAGGTGCGGTCCATCAATCGCATTTGTAGTCCCTGCCTTCCTAGGCATTTCCTCTTCTACGACCTCCCTTATCGCACCTACGGCATCGCACCTGCAGTCCCCAAATCCACAGGTGCGAAAATACCAGAAGCAGCAAATTCAGCAGCTGCAACAAAGTTTCAAACTCCCCGTCAACCATCCGAAATCACCACGAGGCCCCCGGGACCTCAACCAAAGGCACCAACATATCCCAAAACCTTATTCAAACTTGTACCAATCTTCCAAACACCTCAAACAACATCAAATCAATCAAAACACATCGGATTCAAGCCTAAGTTTCCAAAATTTTCCGAATTCCGCTTCTGATCAAAACCCTAACCAAACCACGTCTGAATGACCTGAAATTTTGCATACACGTCCCAAATGACACAACAGAACTACTGCAACTCTCTGAATTCCATTCCGACCCCTATATCAAAATATCGCCTACCAACTGGAAATCGCCAAAATATCAACTTCGCCAATTCAAGCCTAAATCTACTCCGAACCTCCAAAACTCATTCCGATCGCGCTCCTAAATCCCAAATCACCTCCCAAAGCTATCCGAACCATCGAAACTCACATCTGAGCCCTCTAGCACATAAATCAATATCCGGTTGACTTTTCCAACTTAAGCTTCCTCAAAAGAGGCTAAGTGTCTCAAACCTTACCAAATTCATTTCGGATTCGATCCGACCAACCCGAGACCACATAACACGGATAAACAAAGCATAAAGAAGCAGAAATGGGAAAAACAGAGTGGTAACTCATGAGACGACTGACCGGGTCGTCACAAAAACAATCAAATGTTGAAACTATGAAGGACTCTTTGGTTACGACTTGACTCTTTTACTACTAAATGAACTCTTATTTTATGTGTTGATATCTTTAAAAAATTAATTCTATTTTAAAATTTCAGTTTAATATATTATTTTTAAATAATAATTTATTTTATTATAACGTAAGTGAAAATATTATCCTTAATTCAAAACTCATTTTAGTCTGCTATCTAAAATTTAAAAAACTATTAAGCCAGTAAATGTTTTCCCCCTAGTATGGTTCCATTTTGATATTTGACATTAACCATATTAAATATCCGAGTTATTTGAATGATATGTAAATAACCTTAAAATTTATACCCTAGATAATCGTTAGATATCAATTACGAAACAATATATGAAAACAGACTAATATTTTCTCAAATCTCGTAGTGATAATTTTATTTTTGTACCATTCTCATTGGTGTCATTAGAACCTAAAAATAGCCAAAAAGTGAAATAATAACTCGTATTTATATCAAAGCACAAAGGTTGACACAATATGAACGATTCTTTGGTTATGACATGACTCTTTTACTACGACTTGAACTCTTATTTGATATGTTGCTATCTCTCAAAAAATATTTCTATTTTAAATGATTCTTTAGCCAGTGAAATTTCATTTCAATATAACATCATTTTGAGTTTATCGATATCTCTAGCCACATATTTTGAATTTGGATTACCCTATATACTGTAACGACCCAACTGATCGTTTTGAGCAATTGCGTCTGGTTTAGCATTTTGAGGTTATGAGTAGCTTCATATTATGTGTATCAACTTGCGTGCGCAGTCCGGGCATGAAACCAGAGAGCTTTTATGTGAAAATATGAAAAATATAGTAATTTCTAGTGTTAAAATTTTATTTTTTTTGACTTCGGTCAACATTTTTTGTAAACGGACCCGGATATATATTCCAACGATCCCAGAAGGTCCGCAGTAAAATATGAGACTTGAATATATGCCTGGAATTGAATTCTGAGGTCCCTAGCCTTAGAAAATAATTTTTAAAGAAAATTGTTGTGCTGGTTTTAAAGGAAATAAATAAATGAATTAATGTTTGAACTCATTGGTATCGGTCCCGTATTTTGGTTTCGGAGATTTGTATAAGTTTGTTAAGATATTTAAGTCCTATATGTGAAATTTGGTGAGAATCGGAATTGATTTGACGTGATTTGGATGTCCGGTTGGAAAGTTAGAAAATCATGAGTTTTGAAGTTAAATTCATAGTTTTTTATGTTATTTTGATGATTTGATTGCACTAATAAGTCCTTATGATGTTTTTAGACTTGTGTGCATATTTGGTTTGGAACCCCGAGGGCTTGGGTGGGTTTCGAATAGGTTTAGGCTATGTTGCTCTTGTTTTTGGATGCTTCATCGTTGTTTCTTCAAGCAAAAATGATACCACATTGAGTAAATGAGATTTAAATTCAATTTTTTTGAACCATTAGATCCGTATCGAAATTATGGAGCCATAGGAAAAAGAATCATCGAATTTTGACATAGTATGAGGAAGTTATGCTCATTTTTGTGTCGGGAAAATTGCTGGTTTCTAGTGTGTTCGCAAATGCGAACTTTTTCATCGCATTAATGCCCAGTTCGCAAATGCGAACTTTTTATCGCAAATGCGACTTCTGTCAGCCCTGCTTTGTTCGCAATTTGCAATGCGAACCCTGGGTCACAAATGCGACATCTGAGGCATGTTAAGTGAGGTTTTTGACGTGATTTTCACCTATTTTTCAATTTTCTCAAACCCTAAACCTTCATATGCGATTTTTCAAAGACCCAAATTTCTCCAAATCATTGGATAAGTGTCTCTAATAAATTTCCAACTATAATTTGTGATTATATCTTAGATTTAACATCAAATTCATGAGAATCTAAAGGAAAATTTGGGTTAAATTGTGAAATCTTTCAAAAATGTAAAATGATGATTTGAATGACCAAATGGTATCGGAATTCGATAATTTTTGTATGGGTGAACTCGTATCGAAATGGGTATTCGTTTTTTTTAAATTTGTCGAGATCCGAGGTGTGGGCCCCGGGAGTTGACGTTTATTGACTTTTTGCAAATTGTATAGGAATCATAGTTTTGTTAATTAAAATTGTTTTCTCTTGCATTGTTAGATATATTCAAGTCATTTTTGGTTAGATATGAGTCGTCCAGAGGTGTTTTCACCCGAGGAGTGCATTTTAGAGTATCGACTTGTCGTCTTCGAGGTAAGTATCTTGCCTAACCTTGTGTGGGGGACTTCCCCTTAAGAATTGAGTTTTCTATACTAATTGTAGTCTGTGCATGCGAGTTGACGTATGTGTGCTCGGACTTATTTGTCGAAAATTTACCTCTAAGATTCATAGGTCCTTATGTGAAAAGTATCCCGTTATGATTGGGTTTCCTAATTGCTTAAATTGCCTCTATATGGTCCATATGACGTTGCTAGCTTTCCTCTAATTCTTACATGTTACCTTGACCCTTAATTGCCTTAATTGAAGTGATTACCTTCCTTATTGTTTTGATACTTCTTGATTGTGAGTTCCTCTATGACTTCGTGCAAATATGTTACATGTCCAATTGTTGTGGTTACTAGTGTAGTTATCACGTGCTTATTATGATTTTTGGTTTTGTTGAGGTTATCGTGCTTCTTGGTTTTTCCGTGACCCTTATTATGTACTTGCTGATTCCCTTGCTGGGATATTATTGCTTATGATATTGTTTCCCTTGCCAGGATATTATTGTTATACTATTGTTCCTTTGTCGGGATGTTATTGTTTACGATCTTGTCTCCCTTGCCGGGATGTTGTTGTTTATGATATTGTCTCCCTTGCCGGGATGTTATTGTTATACTCTTGTTCCCTTATCGGGATTTTTTATGATCGATGTTGATTTGTAAATGGGATCGGGTGGCACGCCGCCACGTTGATATTTGAAATGGGAGCGGGTTGCACGCCTACAACAAGATATATGAAATGGGAGCGAGTTGCACGCCTGCAACAAAATATATGAAGTGGGAGCGGTTTGCACGCCTGCAACAAGAAACATGAAATGAGAGCGGGTTGCACGCCTGCAACAAGATATATGAAATTGGATCGGGTTGCACTCTTGCAACAAGATATATGAAATGGGATCGGATGTCACGCTACCACGGTGATATATGAAATGGGATCGGGTGGCACGTCGCCACAGTATTTTGAAATGGGATCGGGTTGCCCGCCTGCAACAAGGAAGAATAAAAGTCAATATTGATTCTTATGGTGAGAACGAGAGCAAAAGCACGAAGGATGATGCCTTGCACTTTCTGTTTGCTATGCTTATTTGTTGTTACCAATTCAAGTGTTTTAACTGTTCAGATTCCTTTACCGTTGTGATCCTTTGTGACGAAACCCCATCGTGTTTTCAATACTTTGCCGTATTTATATACATATTTTTCAATACTTAAAAATTTCAATAATTGTTTCATCTTCAATTTATTTAGTTACTCAATTAAATTTCCTTAAACCGTCTGAGGTTGTATTTTACTTAAATAGAATTTCTACTAAGTTAATTTATTAAATTCCTTGTTAAAGGTAATAATTCATTCGATGTTGTACTTTAATTAAAAATGGTACTTTCTCTATCCAAATAATTTCTAAAAATAACTTCATCTTTTCTTGCTGAGTTCCTAATTGGTTAAGAAGTTGTACTCTACTTTATGTTATGTAAATTAGATTCCTTGAACATCTTAATTGCATTAGTTATGGACCCTATAAACTGAGTAATATGAGAACGTTGTTGTGTAAAGTGAGATAGAAATATGTGGGCACAAGGTGCTAGGTTATGCTAAAAGTTTGGTAATTGAGGTTATGATATGAGAGATCGAGTTTGAAATGGCTGAAAATTGTGCATCGTAAATGATATGATTTATTGAGCTAACATCGCCTTCCTTGTTTGAGTACATTTTTACTTGTCTGTGTTCCAGCTATGTTGGTGTTAATTTATTTGGTTATCTTTTATTTCCACCCGTGTTTCTCTTTATTGTTTCTACTGATTGTAGTTTGTTCTTTCCCCACTGTTGATATTACTATGTCATTTTTAGGTTGATAGTTTATTATCAAATCCTGTTCAATTTATTTGACCAGTAGGTGTCTGGATTGTTCCTCGTCACTACCCTGCTGAGGTTTTTCTTGATGCTTACTGGGCACCGCCGTGGTGTGCTCATACTACACTTCTGTATTGTTTTATGTATAGATCTAGGTATTTGATCGGTAGTAGCTGTGCGGGTCATTGCGGTGGAGACTCAAGGTAAACCTGCTACAGCGTTCGCAGGCCTTAGAGTCACCTTCATTTGTACGTATTTCCATTTGTTCCTTTTGTTTCGGAGTAGTGATGTATTTATTTTGTATAACTACTCTTAGAAAGGCTTGTGACTTGTACTACCAGTTTTGGGAATTGTAAATTGTTAAGAGTTATTTAAATTAAAGTTAGCAAATATTAATGTTATCTCAGTTAACGTTAGGCTTACCTAATTTAGAGACTAGGTTCCATCACGACTCCTTTGGAGAGATTTTTGGATCGTGAAAAGTTGGTATCAGAGCTCTAGGTTCATAGGTGCTACGAGTTATAAGCAGGTTTAGTAGAGTCTTGCGTATCGGTACGGAGACATCTGTACTTTTCTTCGAGAGGCTACAGAACTGTTAGGAAATTCCACTTCTTTCATTCCTTATCGTGCGACATTGATTCAGCTTGAACTGTATAACTTATGTTCCTTTACATCCACTCGTGTATAATATTACGCTCTCAATGACCGCTATGCGCCAGTGGATCGTGATGCTACAGTCGGACTACGGAGAAGTCAGGGATGCTCGGACATTGTCTCAACGTGTTGTCCAGACTAAAGATACAGAGGTATTGAGAGGCTATTCAATTGTTCTTATGGAGGCGCAACAGTTTCCTACATCTGGTTGGTGAGTGAGAGCTTGGGAAGGTTTAATTGATTGGCTAGTCGCCGAGATCGTGGCAAGGTCGTGAGGTGGAGGTTGATTGAGGATAGCTGGTGGTATTGGAGTACCTTGTGATTTGTGTTGTGCGAGCCGTGAAGGTTAGTTTTGTGGATCATCAGACGTTGTTTTCTATGGCTTCGCGCCAAGTGGAGGAGTCCACTAGCGACGTTCAGATTACAGAGTCATATTTACATCAGTATTGGCCTGAGGTATGTATATAAGTGGTATTGGAAGGTTTTTGAAATTTATATATAACCAAAGACTGAGATCTTGCAAAGGATGATATTGGGGCTTTGATGGGGGATATTGCTTATCGACTATCCGAAGAAATAAGTCAGTTCAATAGTGATGGGGTCAACATGGCAATGGAAGTAATTGGTCTTTTGAATGGGAATTCTCTACTGGCATTTGTGGCAGCATTCTTGGATTGGACGATTTGTGTGACTTGGTTGAGTGGAGAAGGTGTGGTCTTGATGGCCTAGTTGCGTGCGGGCGGATCTCGGAGGGTTCTTTATGGTTTGGAAATGGCTTGAGTTGACTGTCTACTACGGGCATAAGGAATATGTGGTACATTATGGTTTTCTCCTAAATCAGTATTAGAAATTAATAGAGTGTTGGCATTGTTGGCTATCACATGTGAAAAGCGGGCAGTTTGGGAAAGACCCTTGAGTTTTGGTTTGTGGGTTGCGTGGCTAGTGGCATGGTGATTACTGGATTTTGAGGCTTTTGAGGTTCATGTTTTGTTACGCGGCCAGAAACTCTATATGGGTACTTTAGTAGAATGATAGGGTGTGATAGATATATAAGCCATTTGATTTGCGTAGTTGAGTTGGGTATGGAAATTTTGGCATTCCTAAGGTTTGGAGCTACATGCCCTCATGTGTGGACTATTTCCTGATTGTGGATTGTGAAGAAATGTAGAGAATGGGATAATTAATAACATGTATTATCAATAAGTTGTTGTGGATCTTTTGAAGCATATTTATCTAATTGGGAAGGATCAAGATTTGGTTGAGACAATGTGAAAGCTCAATGAGAATATGTATCTTGTTCAGGTTAAGTTTGTGTGCTTCTGTGAGATTGCCATTTTGGTTATGTTATCAGGCAGAATGGATATTATTTATGCCTCTGGCCTATGTTACGTGTTGCTCTCCTATGTTTTGATGAGCTGTGAGGTTGTATGACTATTCTCCACGCATATTGTGATTCCGTTAGGGCCTTATGGCTATGCGGGCGAGATAGCCCTCGTGATGTTAATTTGCTCATTGCACCTCAACTGTACTTGTTTCTTTTATGTCTTATTACTTCTATTCACTTTTTCCCATTGTTTTATTTGTGCACTATGCTGTACTTGATATCTATATTCATATGATCAGTGAGCCCGAGCATTTTGGCTCGTTGAGAATTTGAGAGCGGGCTGCACGCCGCAATGGATGTTATGTGGGATACCCTTTCCTTGTGTTTATTTGGTGTGTGTCTTCCCTCCGTGAGACGATTTGATAAAAAACCTATACTTTTGTTGTCACACATGGTGTACTTGTTAGACAATTCTTCTACTTTGTTTTCCTTTATTTGTTCTGCATAATTGAGTTATTGCTGATTTGGTGTACGAATTGTGTAGTGTAACAATCTATGTGGTTCTGTGATGAGTTGTTAGTTGGATTGCTTGTATTGGCTAAGATGAGGTTCTTCGACCTGAGATTAGTGCTATGTATTGGGGGTGGGGAGTGTTTGGAAGTGAGAGAGTGTTTCTTCTAAGATTTGGGTAATGGCCCTTGGCGGGTGGGAGAGCTTCATGACTTGTTTACTTCATGGGCGGCTATGAGTTTCCGCATGTCTCTTTATCATGGGTAGTGTTGTGGAAGTCCGGAACAAGGTTGTATTCAATGTGAAGTATATTTCCGGCATCCAAGATGTTATTTGAGCAGCTATGATGGTCGGAGGTTATTGCTTCAAGTATGTGAGTTATGTGGAACAACATGTGATTGTATTCTAGATTGAAATTTTTGGCTCGATTCAGCTTGTATGGGTGTGTTCAGTGTGATGATGTGGAATTCGGGTCCTATGATGAATTTCGGATGTTGAGGTTTGGGTCTTGTGCTAAGGTTATGGACTACGGAGGAGTTGAGACATTTAGTTAAGTTGTATTGTCAGTTCTGCATAGGTTGGGTGATGGGAAATCACCCCCGGGTGTACGTATGAGGAGCTCATGCAGTGTTTCGATGGCTTTGAAATGACTCCGGGTACATTCGAGGACGAACGTATGTTTAAGTGGAAGGGGATGTAATGACCCAACTGATCGTTTTGAACAATTGCGTCCGGTTCGGCAATTTGAGGTCACAAGTAGTTTCATATTATGTGTATCGACTTGCGTGCGCAGTCCGGGCATGAAACCAAAAGGCTTTTATGTGAAAATATGAAAAATATAGTAATTTCTAGTGTTAAAATTTTGTTTTTTGTTTACTTTGGTCATTATTTTTGGTAAACGGTCCCGGATCTGTGTTCTGACGATCCCGGGAGGTCCGCAGTTGTCACGACCCCAGTTCGCCTTTTGTTAACTGTCGTGATGACACCTAGTCTGTACGACTAGGTAAGCCTAATAAATGCGGAAAAGAAACAATTTGCGAAAAGAAAATATTATAAAACCGAATTAACAAAATGAAATAGTGTTTAAGATGCCGCCTGGCATATAACAGTACAAAATCTCAACCTAACACTCCCAAAATCCGGAACCCCATGAATCACAAGCTAAGAGAATACATAAGAAGCTCTAACTCCAGAAATATCTATCAATAGGAAAATTACAGAAGGGCTATACCAGCACAGAAAGATAGAAAGGGACTCCTCGGTCTGCGGACATGGCAGATATGCCTCGAAGTCTCAACAAAAAAATGCCACCCCTTAAGGATGATAAGATTGAGTGGAAGTACTTGGATTTGCACATGAAAAACATGCACAGAAAGGGCATGAGTACACCGCAGTGGTACTCAATAAGTGCTAAGCCTAACCTCGGTCGGGTAATGACGAGGAAAATCAGGGCCCTACTGAGATTAAATGAAATATAAGGTATAACAATGTAGAATAAGACAGTATAATTAAGTGTAACAGTAAGAAATAACATAGAATAGAAAGAACAACAAAAACTAGAACAGAGACAAAATAATCACGGAAAGGAGTACAACTCAACACAGAGATAACAACTGGGGATCTCTCAGTATCGAGGATCTTCTAGTATCCTCAATATATATGGTGGGGATCTCTCTGTATCCCAAGGATCTCTTAGCATCCTCAATACGTGTTCCGGGGTTCTCTTAGTTTCCGGAGGATCTCCTAGTATCCTCAATATGTATACCGAGGATCTCTTAGTATCCCGATGATCTCCTAGTATCCTCAATATATATGCTGGGGATCTCTTGATATCCCAAGGATCTCTTAGTATCCTCAATATGTGCTGGGGATATCTTGGTATCCCGCACTATAGTCCAAATCAATATATATGTGCAGGGGATCTCCCGGGATACCATCCCGTAATCCCAAAGTATACATGCAACAACAACACGAAGAATACTCGATTAAATTAAATTTCACACCAAGGTAAAACATGTATTTTCTAACCTAGCATGCTTCACATAGTCCAAATAAGGAAGTTTGAGAAAATAAAGCAATTAAGTTAATTAGACATGATTCTATAAGCTAACAGCATGATTAAATTGCAAGTAGATATTAACAGGAAGGGAAAACACAATTAAAGTTACTTAATGAAAACAAAATTTTTAACAATTAGCATAAGTACGCACTCGTCACCTCACGTACAAGTCGTTTCAATTATCAACAATACCAAATCCTAAGGGGAGTTTCCCCCCTACAAGGTTAGGCAAGCCACTTACCTCGAACCAGCTCAAAATCAACCTGAAACCACGCTCTTGCCATGAGTACTCGACTCAAAATGGCCCAAATCTATTCAATTCAATTGCATAATGTAAAGAATACTTCAAGTAACTGATTCCACAAAGAAATTCTAAGCTAATACGCGAAATTAGGAAAAATGACAAAAACGCTCCATGGGCCCAAGTCTCGGAATCAGGTGAAATTTACATTCTCAGAATCTTCACACTCTCATGAGTATATACATATCAAGAACACTGATATCGGAGTTCAATTGACCCCTCAAATACCCATTTTAAGGTCTCTAAATCTCAAGCCCTAATTACCCATTTTGCATTGATTTTTCCCTAATATTTCACCACTAATTAGACCTTTAATCACATATAAACTAGTTATGAAGTCAAAAATGTTACCTCCAAGCAATTCCTTTTTGGTTTCCTTAAAAATCTCCCTCAAAAGCTTCAATCCCGTTCAAAAAAGGTGAAAAAATAAAGAAGGGTCGCAGATGGGCTAGTTAAATATTGCCCAGATATTCCTTCTTCGCGAACGTGGAAGGACCCTCACATTCGCGAAGTACAACTTCGCTTGGGTCCAGCTTCCTTCATCGCGAACGCGATGCAACATCTCATCCAGCTTCACAAACGTGGGAGACTCTTCGCGAACGTGAAGCACTAAAACTCCCCCAGCCCCAGCTCCTCTTCGCGAACGGGAGACCCTACTCGCGATTGCGAAGAAGGAAACCAGAACTGGGCTGCTGCAGTGTTTTCCTGCAATTCCAACAAGTTCCAAAATGCCCTATTGAGAATCCGAAACACACCCGAGGCCCCCAGAACCTCAACCAAACATGCCAACCAATCCTAAAACATCATTAAAACTTGTTCCGATCTTCGAAATGCTCAAAACAACATCAAAACACCAATTTAGCATCAGATTCAAGCCTAAGAACTTCAAAAACTCTCAAAATATGCTTTCGATCAAAAGGTCTATCAAACCTCGTCCGAATGACCTGAAAATTTGTACACACGTCACATTCAACACTATAGAGCTACTCCAACTTTTGGAATTCCATTCCGACCCTCGGATCAAAATCTCACTATCGAACCGGAAGCTTCAAAAATTTAACTTTTGGCATTTCAAGCCTAAATTAGTTACGAACCTCCAAAACACCATCCGAACACGATCCTAGACCTGAAATCACCCAATGGAGCTAACAGAACCCTCAAAATTCCATTTCCATGAAGTTTTCATACTGTTCCGACTTCGGTCAAATTTCCAAAACTTAAGCTCTCATTTAGGGACTAAGTGTCTCAAAACTCTCCGAAACTCAAAGCCAAGCATCCCGGCAAATCAAAATAGTAGAAACAAACATAGGAAAACAGTTAATAGGGGATCGGGGCGTTAATTCTTAAGACGACCGGCAGGGTCGTCACATCCTCCTACACTTAAACATTCGTTTGTCCTCGAACAAGAATAGAGACATACCTGAAGTAGTGAAAAGATGAGGGTAATGGCTGTATATATCCTGCTCGGTCTCGTAGGTCGCCTCCTCGACCGGCTAACCCCGCCGATGAACCTTCACTGTTGCAATATTCTTTGACTTCAGCTCTCTAACCTGCCTATCCAATATTGCCACTAGCTCCTCAACATAAGATAGGTCCTTGTCCAACTGGACTGAACTGAAATCTGACACGTGCGACGGACCACCGTGATACCTTCGGAGCATCAAAACATGAAATACTGGATGAACTCCTACCAGGCTGGGAGGTAAGGCAAGCTCATAAGCAACCTCCCCAACATGCCTCAATATCACAAAAGGGCCAATAAACCTTGGACTCAACTTCCCTTTATTCCCAAATCTCATAACACCCTTCATAGGCGAAACCCGAAGCAGAACCAACTCTCCAACCATATAGGAAACATCACAAACCTTCCGGTCTGCGTAACCCTTTTATCTGGACTGGGCTGTACGGAGTCTATCCTGAATCACCTTAACCTTCTCCAAAGCATCCTGAACCAAGTCTGTGCCTAATAATCTAGCCTCACCCGGCTCAAACCAAGCCGCCGAGGATCTACACTGCATACCATATAAATCCTCATACGGTGCCAAGTGAATGATGGACTGATAGTTGTTGGTGTAAGCAAACTCTGCCAGTGGCAAGAACTGATCCCAAGACCTTCCAAACTCAATCACACACGCACAGTGCATATCCTCAAGAATCTGAATAGTATGCTCGGACTGTCCGTCCGTCTGAGAGTGAAATGTTGTACTCAACTCCACCCGAGTACCCAACTCATGCTAAACAACTCTCCAGAACCATGATATGAACTGAGTACCTCTATCTGAAATGATGGAAACTGGAATACCATGCAGACGAACAATCTCCCGGTTATAAATCTCCGCTAGACGCTCCAAAGAATATGTAGTACACACAAGAATGAAGTGCGCGAACTTGGTCAGTCGATCCACAACCACTCAAATGGCATCGAACTTATTCAAAGTCCGTGGGAGCCCAACTACAAAGTCCATGGTGATCCGCTCCCATTTCCACTCCAGAATCTCTATCTTCTGAAGCAACCCACCCGGTCTCTGGTGCTCATACTTCACCTACTGACAGTTGAGGCACCGAGCTACAAACCTAACTATATCTTTCTTTATCCGCCTCTACCAATAGTGCTACCTCAAATCCTGGTACATCTTCGCGGCACCCGGATGAATGGAATACTATGAAATATGGGCCTCGTCTAGAATCAACTCCCGAAATCCATCAACATTGGGTAAACAAATCCTACCCTGCATCCTCAATACCCCGTCATCACCAATAGTCATATCTCTAGTATCACCATGCTGAACCTTGTCCTTGACTACAAGTAAATGGGGGTCATCATACTGACGCTCCCTGATACAATCAAATAAGGAAGACCGAGAAACCATGCAAGCTAGAACCCAACTAGGCTCTGAAAGATCCAGTCTCACAAACTGGCTGGCTAAGGTCTGAACATACATCGGCATAGGCCTCTCCACTGCTGGTAAATAAGCCAAACTCCCCAAACTCTCTGCCCAGTACCTCAAGGCATCGGCCACCATATTGGCCTTGCCCGGGTGATACAAAATAGTGATATCATAGTCCTTCAGCAAATTTAACCACCTCCTCTGGCGCAAATTAAGATCCTTTTGTTTGAACAGGTGTTGCAAGCTCTAATGATCAGTATAAATCTCACAAGGCACACCGTACAAATAATAATGTCAGATCTTCAAGGCGTTAAGAATGGCAGCTAACTCGAGATCATGGACAGGATAATTTTTCTCATGCACCTTCAACTGTCTGGATGTATAGGTAATCACCCTACCGTCCTGCATCAAAACCACTCTAAGGCCAATCCTCGAGGCATCACAATTGATAGTGTAAGACCCCGAACCTGTATGCAATATCAAAATTGGGGCTGTAGTCAAAGCTGTCTTGAGATTCTAAAAGCTCACCTCACACTCTTCCGTCCACTGGAACAGAGCATCCTTCTGGGGCAGTCTGGTCATAGGGGTTGCAATTGATGAAAACCCTTCCACAAAATGACGGTAGTAACCCGCCAAGCCAAGAAAACTGCGGATCTCTATAGCTGAGGATGGTCTAGGCCAACTCTGCATTGCTTCTACTTTCTTCGGATCCACCTTTATCCCCTCACTAGAAACTACGTGACCCAAGAATGCCACGGAATCCAACCAAAACTCACATTTCGAGAACTTAGCATATAATTTCTTCTCTCTCAGAGTCTGAAGCACAGTCCTTAGGTTCTGCTCATGATCTTCCTGACTCCGGGAATATACCAGAATATCATCAATAAAGACAATGACGAATGAGTCAAGATATGGCCGAAACACACTGTGCATCAAATGCATAAAGGCTGTTGGGACATTGGTCAGCCCAAATAACATAACAAGGAACTCGTAATGACCATATCGAGTCCTGAAAGCAGTCTTTGGGATATCTGGCTCCCAAATCTTCAACTGTTGGTGTAGACGTGTGATTTTTGACCCTCCCCGGAATTTTCACATTTTTAGCGTGAATATTTAAATTGGGTCTAATATAGCTAATTTTGACTATTTTAACTTTATTTCGTCACAAAAGGAAAGTTACAAAATATATATATAAATTTTAGTTTATGCATTTCTCATAAACTTGAAAAATACAAAAATGGTACTTTATATTTTTTATCTTCATATAATTTCGAAAATTACAAAAAAAATAGTTTCGTTAATGTTTTATAGTCATTTTAATCTTTAAAAAAAACAATACTTTATATTTTATCTTTATATAAAAAACAAAAATTACAAAAATAGTTTTATTAATGTTTTGTAGCTATTTTAATCTTGAAAAAAATATTAAAAAATAGTTTTGTTTTAAATCTCAGTCTTATTTTGGTAGTTATTTTACTTACATAGGATTAATTGAACAACGTCGTGTCCTTATTCTCGGGTCTGGGCAAAAGAATAATATTTGGGTTCAAACTACCCGTTTTTAGGCCTAATTTTCGGACCTAGCCCACAACAATCCCAACCCACCACACATGGGGGACACGCATGGGGAACATGAACAGAACACAATGTGATGAGACTCACATTTGGAGACATTTGTCTCTCACGCTTGTACACGTGATACCCATCACATGCTTTTATATACATGGACAAGGCTAGAAGCTGAAGGGAGGAAAAAACGAAAAATTAAATTTTTTTTTTGAAGAAGGCATTGTTCACCTTCTTCTTCATCTTTGGAACTGAAGAAAAACGAAAAAAAAAACGAAAAGGCTAGCCCATTGCCTCCTCCTCTTTCACGTCCAAACGACCACCAGTTTTCCGTCGCGTCGCCCCACCCCATCTCGTCGAGCAGCTGCTGTTGCTTCCAAACGACCACCAGTTTTCCATCGCGTCGACGACGTTGAGCAGCAGTTGCTGCAGCTGCTTCACGTCCTTCCCCCATCGTCTTACCCACCTCCAAACCTCTCCGTAACAACCAGCAAACGACCCATTTAGTCGCCGGAAAAACCAGTAGCTCGCATTCTTCCTCCATTGAAACCAGCTCCATCCTCACGTCCGGCAACCACAACCAGCCTCCCCGTCGCCTCCTCACGCCCAGCAACGAACCAGTAACACCATACCAGGCGACCATCCAGTCGCCACCCTCACGTCCAAACGACTGCCTGCAATGTCCAGCCATGAACGACCCTCCCTCATCACCATGACTGACCAGATTACACACACACGCATAAGCTGAAACCTAACTAAAAATGTTCAAAAATAGCCCAGAAGTTCTGTCCTGGGTGAGGTCCATTCGAGTTTGTCGTTGGCCAGTCGTTGTTCGTGGTTCCGGTCAGGTTCGAGTTCCCGTTGCAGCCACAGTTTTGGTTTTGCTCGTGTAGCAGTGGAACACTTTGAGAAATCAAAACACCTACTTCAGGTGCATTCTCACCCCTGTTGTTTCCTTTTTTTAGAGTTTTCTTATGTGTTGTCTAAATTCGTTTACATAGTATGTTTTAATCATTGTTCGCAACTGATTTGGATTTTTCTTTTTAGATCCAGTAGACTAAAAGAAGAATTAGAACAATAAGAAATCTTTAATGTTTCTCCTTATAGTGTTGGCTTGTCAATTGTAGTATTCTTATTATGATATTTAGATATGCATTTGTTTAGTTTTGTTGAATGGTATCTATGTCTATTTAATGGATTGTTTAATTCCATATTTTGTCGTCTGTCGTTTGTGTTCATTATCGTGGTATGCCTCTTTGTAGGTTATGTAATGTAGAAGAACGCCTTGAACTCTCATACTGCTTTATGCACGTAGTTAAACCATCATCGTGATTATTGGTACAGTTCCCGTGGCATGGTTACCATGCCTAAAATTTCGGGGGGTGCATTTCATGTAACCCAACTACAATGACTTTGGAATAATAAAATCCTTTAGAAATCAAAGTGTGCCATTGTTTGAATTTTCCATGGCCCATCGCAAAAATAGAAAATATAGTCGTGATAAGATTATCCTTTTAAACAATAATGAGACGAGCCTCGCCAAATAAAATGCACAGATTGCGGGGCCCTCACAAAAATGTACGTGTTAATTACTTAGAACTCGGGATAGGCCGCTTAGCGAACTCCACGGCCTTACCCAAAATAATAATACGCTAATCGCTTTAGGCGCGCATTTTAATAAATCTTACCTTCTTAAATTCGGGTGCACATTTATGTGACCTAAATCCAAATCTCAACGGAGTCGAAATATGGCTCTAATCACGGGTACATTGATTGTAACGTGGTCCGAGATGCATGTCCACGACGTTGCAAATTCATTTTAAACGTAAGAATGAGATGAGCCTTGCCGAATAAAAATACAAAATTGCGGGGCCCTCAGTAAATATTTGCTTTAAAATTGCTTAGACTTCGGGATGGACCGTTTAGCAAAAATTCCACGGCCCTACCCAAAGTAGATGATACGTTAGTCGCTTTAGGCGCGCCTTTAATAATTTAATTTTCTTAAACTCGGGTGCACATTTATGTGACCCAAATCCAAATCTCAACAGAGTCAAAGTGTGTCGACGACCATGGGTATATTGATTGTGACGTGGTTCGAGATACATTTTCACAACGTTGCAATTCCCTGTAAAAAATAATAATAATAATTATGAAAGCAGTAAAATGTTAAAATTTGCACATAAGTTCATATTTGTATAAAATCAGATAATCAAGCCGAATATGACAGTTGAGCGACCGTGCTAGAACCACGGAACTCGGGAATGCCTAACACCTTCTCCCAAGTTAACAGAATTCCTTATTCGGATTTCTGGTACGCAGACTGTAATATGGAGTCATTCTCTTCCTCGATTCGGGATTAAATTGGTGACTTGGGACACCCTAAAATCTCCCAAGTGGCAACTCTGAAATAATTAAACAAATCCCGTTTCGATTGTCCTTTAATTGGAAAAAACTCCTTCACCCCTCGCGGGAGCGGAAAAAGAAGGTGTGACAGCTCTCGCGACTCTGTTTGGGAAAAGACCCAGAACCACTGGTTCAGGGTTAGAAATTCAAGCTTAGATGAATTGTTATATTTGGTTTTATCTGATTTTGTTACATGATACATGCCTAATGTGCTAAATGATGCTTTTACTACTTTGATATTATGTGAACTGTATATAAACTGTGCCGAAACCCTTCTTTTCTTACCTCCGGGGAGAAGCTCGCTGGTCGAGACTCCCTATTCTGTTAGTGTCAATACCTGAAATAAGAAAGAGGTCGGACAAGTTACAAAGCCGGACGATCTCGCGGGTCCCCGGTACGTAGCCCCCTCCTCGACTCGAGTTGTCCGCTCGGGTACACAGTCTAGAACAAATACCCAGGTTATGAACCTAGAATAACTCAGCTTCATGCCGGATCCCTAGTAGGAACGTTTGTTTGCATCACGTGCATTTGACTTTGGAGGCTCAACACAGGGGTTGGGTCTGTCTAGGACAGGTGTACCCAAAATGAAAATGACCATCCTGATGCATCTTACTTGTTGCTACTTGCGCAGTTATTTGATTCGGACTTGTGTTTTGACCGACTTTTGAATATCAGGAATATATTTTGAAATTGAAAAAAAAAAAGAAATAGCGGTTAGGGAATTGATTGTTTATTTTTGAAAAAAACCCAATGCCCAAATACTGTCAAAACTCTGCCGAAATTTTGAGAAAATGAGAAAAAAATGTCTTATTAGTTTGTTTTATTAAAAGCAAAGGAAAAATAGAAAAAAAAGTCGTTGTTCTGTCTTGTTTTTCAAAAAAAAAATAGAAAAAAATAGTTTGTCTTGCCATGAAAATGAAAATGAAAAAGTGTCTTGTTTTTAAAATGGGTTTTATTTATTTATTTATTTATGAAAATGCCAAAATAAAAAAATAAAAAGAGTCGGGCGTTGAAAGTGGTTTTATTATTTGTTGCAAATATATATATATATATATATAAATCCAAAAGTTTTTCTTTATTTCCAAAAAAATATATATATATATCTTTATTTGTTGCAAAAATATTTGTCTTGCCAAAAAGTCTAGAAAAGTTTTTTTAGACCCCCAATTTTCAAAACAAAAAATCCAAAATATTTTCCATTATTGACTTCTTTAGAAAGTCTTTTTAATTATTTTAAAAAAATATATATAATAAAATATATAATAAAATAAAAAATCCGAAAATATTTTCCGTCTTCTTTCAAAATTGAAAAGAAAATTCAAAATTCAAAAAATACTTTTAGAAGCATTTCTTTCATTGAAGGTAAAATTCCAAAAACATTTTCTTAGAAATCCTTCTTTGCAAAAATGCTCCCTTTCTTCTTTATAAGTCTTTCCTTCAAAAAATAAAATAAAATAAAAAAAAGTTAGTTCATTTACTTATTTATGATGTCCCGAACTACGCGGGTTTGATTCTCACCGGATGTGAGATACGTAGGCAACCCTCATCGGGTCCAACCTCCCCTTTTGCTAAAATAACCAAAAAAAAATGTCAAAATTTTAATTTTGCCATAAATAAGTCGGGTATTGTCCAACCTCCCCTTTTACAAAAAAATAGCAAAATATATATATGTCAAATTTTTAAGAAGTCGGGTGACGCTGTTTTATCAAGACATAGCCGAATGTTCCCGAAAGGGACACTAGAGGGCTGATTTTGCATAAACAGCCACCTTTGGGTCATTTTTTAAGATTTGGTCCAGTTGACCCACACAGCCTTAAAAATCTTCATCCCCGAGACGTTGAAAGGCCGTGTTTGTAATATTGAGTTTTCTAATTTTAAAATGATAAAAAGAGTCATAAATAAGTCAGGTGATGCTGTTTTGTCATAAATAGCCGAATGTTCCCGAAAGGGACGCCGGAAGGATGACTTTGCATAAACAACCACCTTTTTGGGTCATGTTTAGGATTTTTAGTCCAGTTGACCCACACAGCCTTAAAAATCTTCGTCCCCGGGGCGCTGAAGGGCCGTGTTTGCAACACCAAGTTTTTATTGTGATTTGAAAAAAAAAACAAAGAGTCAGCGGTCAGGTGAATACCGTTTAGATTTTTAGTCAAAAATAAGCCGAGCCAGCTTCGGCCGCGTCTTAAACCATTCTTGCCGAAATAGCCTTAAAGTATCTTTCAGTTGTCGAAAGGCTATTTTCGTAAAAGAATGGCAAGTTTGTAAAGTATCATAAAATAATCCTCCCCGGCCTCAAAATTCATATGAAATTGGGAAGGGGCCACATTTGAAAAATAACTGTTTGGTTGCCTTTGTCAAACGGGAAAGAAACTGGCCGTTTGTAAATCTTTTGATTAGAATATGTGGGTTGTTTGATTTTCGAGTTTGTAGGTCATCTTCAAACCTTTGAAACTCGGTTTGTTTTAATATGAAAACTGGAAAAAAATGTTTATTATTGTTTATTTTTTTTATTGGTCCGAACTACGCAAGGTCTGATTCATGCCGGGTCATGATACGTAGGCAATCTCCATAAGATTCGACCACAACACAATAAAAAAAGAGAAAAAAAAAATAAAAAAAAAGAGAAAAGAAAAAAAATGATGAAAAACAAAATAAAAGAAAATCGAAAAAAAAGAAAGAAAAATGAAAAGGAAAAGAAAAAAAGGAAAAGATATTGTTAATAATGAGGACCGACTGAGTCCATTCTAACCTGATTTGTTTTGAATCACAAAGAAAGTTAAGGTGATTGGTTTGTGGTAAGCCGGACAATGACACCCAGATTATCGTGCGAAATCCTTTACCTGCACATCATGATACACACTTTGCGGGGATCAGGCCTGATGACAGAAGCACTCGAATCCTATTGGGGAATTGTTGACTAAGGTTGATGATATTGAAGTTGGCAATGGTCTGGACAATACTGATGCGAAGCTCAGTGGCTAAGATGCCAATTTTGATAAAGTACGAGGACGCTCCGTTCCTTGGTTAGCAAGAGAGAAGCTTGTGGTGGCTTATTTTGTTGTCATTTCTGTTGTTCGGATTATTAGGGTTGTAATTCAGATATTGTCTTGTGTCAAACTTTCTTATCTTTCCATTTTTGTCACAGCGGTTTGTGTAGCTTTGTCCAGGTTTGTTCTAGGATTTTATTCTGGTTTGTTTTTTGTTTTGTTATTCAAACCATTTCACCGGTAGTCTAATGCAAAATTCGGTCTTTTATTATTTCGAGTCATCCTTTTGTGTAGTCCTTTTATCATTTTTGTTCATCGCCGATTCTAGTGACATGACATGCGCGCACAGTTTGGGCCTAATCTAAAAGTTAATCATAAAACCCCAGAAAGGTGATCAGAACATTTAAAGGAAATAAGTACAGTTTGAGATTATTCGGAGCTCGAGTCATACGGAACTAGGGCAAGTAAAACACAAAGAAAACTGCTAAAAGAAAGATTCGCCAAATTGGCATGAGGGTCGAGAATGAGAGTGTCGCCCAACGGTGCTTTAGAAATGACAAATGAAAAAGCAAATGTTAAATATAATTGTCAAGTCCAGCACCATCAGAAGAGGCTACAAGTCTTTGTTTAAATTGTGTTGTTTGCACTTGGCATATTTGAAGACTGGAATGACGAAGGCATTTTGTTCTGCTACCTAAACACTTTATCCTTCGTTACCCTTTTTGAGCCTTATTTGTTTTTCTTTCGTACCCCTCGTTCGGAATCAGTAGAAACGACTAGAAAACGCAAGCATGACAGGTAAAGAAAAAGAAAAAAAAAGAGAAAGAAAAGAAAACAACAAAAAAAAAGAGAGAAAAGAAAAAGAGAAAAGAAAAATGATAAAAAAACAAAAAAACAAAAGAAAGTCAGAAGAAAATAGAGGAATTGGGAACTACGTTTGACCTGATTCCTCAAAGAGGATACGTAGGCGCTTCACGGCTCGGTCATAAGGTGCATAATGGCCATAATGGTCATAGTGTGCATAGTAAAAAAAAATTAAAAAATAAAATCCCCAAGCAAGAAACTGGGGCAAGGGTTGCGTTTGTTGTAAACAAATATGGTTCCGAAGGTTGTAATTTTGAACCCCGAATTGATTTGTTTATTGAGCCTTTAATACCCTTTATTTCTAGCCTATCCAAAACCCACATTACGGTCCAAAGAAAGACCTTCTGATCAGTCTTCAAAAGATGCCAAGTCAGACAAATGAGATTCTTACCGATGAACATAACACTCTGATCCACAACAGAAAGGACTCTATTCCCTAGCAGAGAGAGTCATATCGGCAACACTCCAAATCCCCAGCTGGAAAGTGATACAAATGAGAGAGTCTTATCGGTGAAAATCTTCACGGACACCATAAGGTGATGAAAGCTTAGAGAAAAAAACAAAATGAGAGAGACTTGATAGTGAAAACCCTTCGGGCACTACAAGTCGAATAAGATTGAGAATCAGATGGGGAATCGCCAAGCGAAGATCTTGAAAGACGATTGACGGCAGAGGATAGGCCACATACGTATGTCATGACCATAAGAGTCGGTATCTGCGTTTGATAGGCTTTTATTTATAGTTTCTCTTGTTAAAGAGTCATCTTTTTCCTTTGTCTTTTATTCGGTTCTTTTTTTGTTTATCTTTCTCCTTTCATAGAAAAATTCTCCAGTAGAGTCTGTTTGGTCAGAACAAGTGAGAAATGACTTCAAAATCTGCCATCAGCTTTCCAATTATGCAAGACCAGATCCGATTAGAACATCCAAATGGTCTAAGTCAGGAAGGAACAAGCGCGAGGCCAGTGTCAAGAAAGATATCCCCCGCAAAAGGAGATTGACAAAAGGATGGGCGAGTGTCAAGGAGGATATCCCCACCGAAATCAAAGGTTATTAAAACTCAAGGCCAAGGCCAACGCCCGTGGACAAAGCAAGGAAAGAAATGAGCATGGTTTGGGAAATTCATACGAGATTAAAAGGTCGGGGAAATGCCAGTTTTCGAGCTATGCCACAAAAGAAGAGGGAGATCCCCAGCAGAAAGGGATCATCCCCAGCAAATAATATCATCCCCAACAAGTTTTTGGAACGCAGAGCAGGGAAGGAGAAAGGGAAAAGTCATCCCAGTAGGAGTATCACAATCAACCACCACGTTTTAAACTAACAAATTTTGTTTGATTTGAAACAGGTAAAAGAAATGGCAATGATGACGGAAATGCATGCCACAAGAGAGATTATCAGACTGGGGCAGAAAACTTTCCTTTCATTTAGAAATTCTAGAAGTCAGGTACCCATTTGGGGAAGAATAAAGATAGTACCAGTCTCAAGGGAAGTGGTCTTTGAACCAGTGTTGCCCCCAGCATAATAAGTTTCAATGGAGGAAGTTGTTCCCCAGCGGACAGAACAAAAGGATGAAACTTGTGCTCGGAAAAAGCAAAAGGCCAGTGTCATTCCCAGCAGCCTTCCGAAGAGTGAAGCACTAGTTTTGAAGGAATCAAAATCCCCCAGCAGTGTTATCCTCGACAGAGTTATCCCCAGCTGATAACATTTTATCCCCAACAGGTAAGTAAATAATTCCCCAGCAGTATTATCCCCAACAGTTTCGAGGGAAGACAACACAGGTAAGTAAATAATTCAGGAATAAGGAAATTGTTCACGCATAGGAGACGCACTTCCTAAATTATTTTCATTCACAGGAGACGCACTTCCTAGTTCAAAATCATCAAAGTTTTACCAATAGGAGACGCACTTCCTAAGTTCATTTTACCCATAGGAGACGCACTTCCTAAGTTTAGTTTTACCAATAGGAGACGCACTTCCTAAGTTTAGTTTTACCAATAGGAGACGCACTTCCTAAGTTTAGTTTTACCAATAGGAGACGCACTTCCTAAGTTTAGTTTTACCAATAGGAGACGCACTTCCTAAGTTTAGTTTTACCAATAGGAGACGCACTTCCTAAGTTTAGTTTTACCAATAGGAGACGCACTTCCTAAGTTTAGTTTTACCAATAGGAGACGCACTTCCTAAGTTTAGTTTTACCAATAGGAGACGCACTTCCTAAGTTTAGTTTTACCAATAGGAGACGCACTTCCTAAGTTTAGTTTTACCAATAGGAGACGCACTTCCTAAGTTTAGTTTTACCAATAGGAGACGCACTTCCTAAGTTTAGTTTTACCAATAGGAGACGCACTTCCTAAGTTTAGTTTTACCAATAGGAGACGCACTTCCTAAGTTTAGTTTTACCAATAGGAGACGCACTTCCTAAGTTTAGTTTTACCAATAGGAGACGCACTTCCTAAGTTTAGTTTTACCAATAGGAGACGCACTTCCTAAGTTTAGTTTTACCAATAGGAGACGCACTTCCTAAGTTTAGTTTTACCAATAGGAGACGCACTTCCTAAGTTTAGTTTTACCAATAGGAGACGCACTTCCTAAGTTTAGTTTTACCAATAGGAGACGCACTTCCTAAGTTTAGTTTTACCAATAGGAGACGCACTTCCTAAGTTTAGTTTTACCAATAGGAGACGCACTTCCTAAGTTTAGTTTTACCAATAGGAGACGCACTTCCTAAGTTTAGTTTTACCAATAGGAGAGGCACTTCCTAAGTTTAGTTTTACCCCTAGGAGACGCACTTCCTAAGTTTAGTTTTACCAATAGGAGACGCACTTCCTAAGTGTAGTTTTACCAATAGGAGACGCACTTCCTAAGTTTAGTTTTGCCAATAGGAGACGCACTTCCTAAGTTTAGTTTTGCCCATGGGAGACACACTTCCTAAGTTTAGTTTTGCCCATGGGAGACGCACTTCCTAAGTTTACTTTTACCCCATAGGAGACACACTTCCTAAATTAAGATTTCACGCATAGGACACGCACTTCCTAAATTATTTTCATTCATAGGAGACGCATTTCCTAGTTCAAAATCATTAAAGTTTCACCCATAGGAGACGCACTTCCTAAGTTTAATTTTTCCCCTATGAGACGCACTTCCTAAGTTTATTTCATGCATAGGAGACGCACTTCCTAAGTTATTTTCATTCATAGGAGACGCACTTCTTAGTTCAAAATCATTAAAGTTTCACCCATAGGAGACGCACTTCCTAAGTTTATTTTACCCCTAGGAGATGCACTTCCTAAGTTTATTTCATGCATAAGAGACGCACTTCCTAAGTTATTTTCATTAATAGGAGACGCACTTCCTAGTTTAAAATCATTAAAATTTCACCCCTAGGAGACGCACTTCCTAAATTTATTTTACCCCTAGGAGACACACTTCCTAGTTTATTTTCACTATAGGAGACACACTTCCTAAATCAATAGTTCAGTCCTAGGAGACGCATTTCCTAAATTTAAATTCACCAATAGGAAACATACTTTCTAGTCTGGCTTTTTCAGGTTATATTTTAATTTAGGAGACACACTTCCGGATTTGGGATTTTACCCTTAGGAGATGCACTTCCTAGCTTGATTCATTTTAAAGTTCGACCATAGGAGACGCACTTCCTAGTCTGGCTCATTGAAAGTTTTACCTGGAGGAGACGCACTTCCCAATCAAGGTCCTTCAAGTTATTCTTTCAGGAGACGCCCTTCCTGAACTAAGATTTCATTCATAGGAGACGCACTTCCTAGTTTGAGTCATTGAGATTTTACCTGTAGGAGACGCACTTCCTAATCAAGGTCTTTCAAGTTATTCTTTCGGGAGACGCACTTCCTGAACTGAGATTTTATTCATAGGAGACACACTTCCTAGTTTTAGTCACTGAAGTTTTCACCCCTAGGAGATGCACTTCCTAGTTTAGTTCATTCCGATTCAACCATAGAAGACGCACTTCCTAGTTTGAGTCATTGAGGTTTTATTTTAGCAGACACATTTGCTAGCAAGAGTTTTTTGGTTTTACTCGTAGGAGATGCACATCCTAGTCTAGTCTTTAGTTTACTCTCACCATTGCATCAGTAGTATAAGTGGGTTACAATTTTGCTAACGACTCACAAATCTTCCTAGTGCAAACTGGGTTAGGAAATTTCGTTTGTTTTGTTTGTTTTGGTTGTAGGATCCCGCCCGGAGAGCGGAGGGTTACAACAAAAATCCCCAGCATTCAATCCAAGTTAGAAATAGCAGAAGCTCGCCTCAAGAATGCGAGTCAACAGTCTGAGATGATCAACAGAAGCTAGTCATAAAAACAAAAACAAGAAAAGAAAAAAAAACAAGCATAAAAAAAAAATGAATCCAAAGTACGGAAGTGGAGAACAGATGTGGTCTGCTCAAGAACTAGCACCTACAACTAGCAAGTATCAAGGTTCAAATCCAAAGTCTGTATGAAGCACCATTCAAGACTTAAGATCAAGTTTTAGAAGACTTATAGATAAGAATCCTTGTAACTAGTAGCTGATAGGCTTAGTTAGTCTTTTTCATTTTTCATTTTTTGTAACAGTAGGACCGCGGACCGGAACCTCAACGGAATGGCACCTTGATCGGCTCTTCACCTCGGTACACTCTACCATCTCTCTCATTTCCGAACTACACGTGGCCTGATTCCTTTATAACCAAGGATATGTAGGCAGCTCAGATACCAGGGCTCGGTCACATTCCCTTCCTTTTCCTTAGTGTAGTCCCTCCAAATAATGGTCGGGTCAAAAACATGTCTAGTCGTTCTTTGTCGGAAAACTCTTCGTGTTTCCAGTCAAAGAGGGGCAGCTGTAGACATGTGATTTTTGACCCTCCCCGAAAATTTTCACATTTTTAGCGTGAATATTTAAATTGGGTCTAATATAGCTAATTTTGACTATTTTTACTTTATTTCGTCACAAAAGGAAAGTTACAAAATATATATATATAAATTTTAGTTTATGCATTTCTCATAAACTTGAAAAATACAAAAATGGTACTTTATATTTTTTATCTTCATATAATTTCGAAAATTACAAAAAAAATAGTTTCGTTAATGTTTTATAGTCATTTTAATCTTTAAAAAAAACAATACTTTATATTTCATCTTTATATAAAAAACAAAAATTACAAAAATAGTTTTATTAATGTTTTGTAGCTATTTTAATCTTGAAAAAAATATTAAAAAATAGTTTTGTTTTAAATGTCAGTCTTATTTTGGTAGTTATTTTACTTACATAGGATTAATTAAACAACGTCGTGTCCTTATTCTCGGGTCTGGCCAAGAGAATAATATTTGGGTTCAAACTACCCGTTTTTAGGCCTAATTTTCGGACCTAGCCCACAACAATCCATACCCACCACATATGGGGGACACGCATGGGGAACATGAACAGAACACAATGTGATGGGGCTCACATTTGGTGACATTTGTCTCCCACGCTTGTACACGTGAGACCCATCACATGCTTTTATATACACGGACAAGGCTAGAAGCTGAAGGGAGGAAAAAACGAAAATTTTAAAAAAATTTTGAAGAAGGCACTGTTCACCTTCTTCTTCATCTTTGGAATTGAAGAAAAACGAAAAAAACGAAAAGGCTAGCCCATTGCCTCCTCCTCTTTTACGTCCAAACGACCACCAGTTTTCCGTCGCGTCGCCTCACCCCATCTCGTCGAGCAGCAGCTGTTTGCTGTTGCTATTGCTTCCAAACGACCACCAATTTTCCATCGCGTCGACCACCCCGTCGAGCAACAGTTGCTGCAGCTGCTTCACGTCCTTCCCCCATCGTCTTCCCCACCTCCAAACCTCTCCGTAACAACCAGCAAACGACCCCTTTTGTTGCCGGAAAAACCAGTAGCTCACCTTCTTCCTCCATTGAAACCAGCTCCATCCTCACGTCCGGCTACCACAACCAGCCTCCCTATCGCCTCCTCACGCCCAGCAACAAACCAGTAACACCATACCAGGCGACCATCCAGTCGCCACCCTCACGTCCAAACGACTGCCTGCAATGTCCAGCCATGAACCACCCTCCCTCATCACCATGACTGACCAGAAAACACACATACGCATAAGCTGAAACCTAACTGAAAATGTTCAAAAATATCCCAGAAGTTCTCTCCGGGGTGAGGTCCGTTCGAGTTCGTCGTTGGCCAATTGTTGTTCGTGGTTCCGGTCATGTTCGAGTTCCCGTTGCAGCCACAGTTTTGGTTTTGCTCGTGTAGCAGTGGAACACTTTGAGAAATCAAAACACCTACTTCAGGTGCATTCTCACCCCTGTTGTTTCCTTTTTTTAGAGTTTTCTCATGTGTTGTCTAAATTCGTTTACATAGTATGTTTTAATCATTGTTCGCAACTGATTTGGATTTTTCTTTTTAGATCCAATAGACTAAAAGAAGAATTAGAACAATAAAAAATCTTTAATGTTTCTCCTTATAGTGTTGGCTTGTCAATTGTAGTATTCTTGTTATGATATTTAGATATACATTTGTTTAGTTTTGTTGAATGGTATCTATGTCTATTTAATGGATTGTTTAATTCCATATTTTGTCGTCTGTCGTTTGTGTTCATCATCGTGGTATGCCTCTTTGTAGGTTAAATAATGTAGAAGAACGCCTTGAACTCTCGTAGTTTCTTTATGCACGTAGTTAAGCCATCATCGTGATTATTGGTACAGTTCCCGTGACATGGTTACCATGCCTAAAATTTCGGGGGGTGCATTTCATGTAACCCAACTACAATGACTTTGGAATAATAAAGTCCTTTAGAAATCAAAGTGTGCCATTGTTTGAATTTTCCATGGCCCATCGTAAAAATAGAAAATACAGTCGTGATAAGATTATCCTTTTAAAAAATAATGAGACGAGTCTCGCCAAATAAAACGTATAGATTGCGGGGCCCTCACAAAAATGTACGTGTTAATTACTTAGAACTCGGGATAGGTCGCTTAGCGAACTCCATGGCCTTAACCAAAATAATAATACGCTAATCGCTTTAGGCATGCATTTTAATAAATCTTACCTTCTTAAACTCGGGTGCACATTTATGTGACCCAAATCCAAATCTCAACGGAGTCGAAATGTGGCTCTAATCACGGGTACATTGATTGTGACGTGGTCCGAGATGCATGTCCACGACGTTGCAAATTCATTTTAAAAGTAAGAATGAGATGTGCCTCGCCAAATAAAAATACAAAATTGCGGGGCCCTTAGTAAATATTTGCTTTAAAATTGCTTAGACTTCGGGATGGACCGTTTAGCAAAAATTCCACGGCCCTACCCAAAGTAGATGATACGCTAGTCGCTTTAGGCGCGCCTTTAATAATTTAATTTTCTTAAACTCGGGTGCATATTTATGTGACCCAAATCCAAATCTCAACGGAGTCAAAGTGTGTCGACGACCACGGGTACATTGATTGTGATGCAGTTCGAGATACATTTTCACAACGTTGCAATTCCCTGTAAAAAATAATATTAATAATTATGAAAGCGGTAAAAAGTTAAAATTTGCACATAAGTTCATATTTGTATAAAATCAGATAATCAAGCCGAATATGATAGTTGAGCGACCGTGCTAGAACCACGAAACTCGGGAATGCCTAACACCTTCTCCCGGGTTAACAGAATTCCTTATCCGGATTTCTGGTACGCAGACTGTAATATGGAGTCATTCTCTTCCTCGATTCGGGATTAAATTAGTGACTTGGGACACCCTAAAATCTCCCAAGTGGCGACTCTGAAATAATTAACAAATCCCGTTTCGATTGTCCTTTAATTGGAAAAAACTCCTTCACCCCTCGCGGGGGCGGAAAAAGGAGGTGTGACAGTTTGTAACCTGAGCACAAGTCAATCTTAGAAAACACCCGTGCACCTTGAAGCTGGTCAAACAGATCATCAATACGAGGAAAAAGATAACAGTTCTTCACTGTAACTTTGTTCAACTGGCGATAACAATACACATCCGCATAGAACTATCCCTTTTCTTCACAAACAAGACAGAAGCACCCAAAGTGATACACTGGGCCGAATAAAACCCTTATCAAGCAATTCCTGCAACTGATCCTTCAACGCCTTCAACTCAGGAGGAGCCATACGATACGGAGGAATAGAAATAGGCTGAGTGCTCGGTAACAGATCAAAGCCAAAATCAATATCTCTATCGGCCGGCATGCCCGGAAGATCCGCTAGAAACACATCAGGAAAATCTCGTACTACTGGGACTGAATCAACTGAAGAGGTATCAATACTGACATCTCTCACATAAGCTAGATACGCATTACACCCCTTCTCAACCATTCACTAAGCCTTAAGGAAAGAAATAACTCTACTGGGAGTGTGATCTAAAGTACCCCTTCTACTCAACACGTGGTACACCTAGCATAGCCAGCATCATGGTTTTGGTGTGACAATCAAGAATAGCATAATGGGGCAACAACCAATCCATGCCCAAGATAATATCAAAATCTACCATACTGAGCAACAATAAATCGGCTCTGGTCTCAAAACCACTAAGAGCAACCAAAGACGACCGATAAATGCGGTCCACAATAAGAGAATCTCCCACAAGAGTAGAAACATAACCAAGGGAACTCAGAGAATCCCGAGGTACACCCAAATACAGAGCAAAATAAGAAGACACATAAGAATAAGTGGCGCTTGGATCGAATAGGACTGATGCATCTTTGTGACAAACCAGTATAATACCTGTGATGATAAAATCGGAGGCAACAACCTCAGTACGGGAAGGAAGGGCATAGTATCTGGCCTGGCCTCCCTCTCTAGGGCAACCTATACCTCCCTAACTTCCACCTCTAGTTGGCTGAGCCGGTGGGGTAGCAACTGGAACTGTAATAATGGCCTGAGAGCTCTACGGGGCACGCTGTGGCTGAGAAGTCTGTAGAGGTGCACCCCTACTAAGTCTACGGAAATACCTCACCACATGGCGTATGTCACCACACTCAAAATAACCTCACGGCTGACATGGCAGTGGGAACTGTGCGGTACGGGTATTTTGAGACCTCTAAACACTGTGTGAAGTCTGAGATGCAAACTGAGCTAGCTAACCCACAAAACCTCTACCATGCTGTACTCTTCCTCCAAAATAAGGACTTGTGGGTCTCTCCGGTCTATGAGGTCTCCTTGCTTCCCCATACTCTCTCTCTTAACCTCGTCTGTTCTCTTTCTCCTGGACCCACCTATCCTTCACTCGGTGAGAGAGCCTCACCACCTACTGAAATAGGACCATAGGCTATATTGTCATGACACCTGGGACCAAACCAATGTGAACTCGCTTCTCTGGAGTGGGGGTGGTGGGAGTCTGGGTCCCTCCCCCAATCTATGAAGTAGTTGGTACAACCTGAATAAATCCTGCCTAACCCAATGTACCAAACATGCTCAGGAACTGTGTTAAGGTCTCCTGAAGTGCTGGAGTAGTAGTAGCAGTAGGTGTATCAGGTGTCTGGACTCCGTCTGGAACTGCTGGTGGCACTTCAGTGGCAACTCGCGCGGGTGCTCTGGCTACACCATGTGCGCATCCTCTGCCTCTACCCCAGCCCCGACCTCTGACGGCTCTTGCAGGGGGAGAGGGTGCCTAATTACCTCTGGTAGCGCATGTCCTCACCATCGATGATAGAATAGAAGATAGAAGTTTAGAATTGTGACATCAAATCTCGCACGACAAGGAAATCAAATGAAGTGGAATTTTCCTAATAGTTACATAGCCTCTCGCAGATAAGTACAGACGTCTCTGTACCAATCCACGAGACTCTAATAAACCAGCTTGTGATTCATGACTCCTATGAACCTAGAGCTCTGATACCAACTTGCCACGACCTCAGCTCGCCCTCCGTGAACTATCGTGATGACACCTAGTCTCTACGACTAGGTAAGCCTAACAAATGCGGAAAAGAAACAATTTGCGGAAAGAAAATATTATAAAACTGAAATAACAAAATGAAATAGTGTTTAAGATGCTGCCTAGCACATAACAGTACAAAATCTCAACCTAACATTCCCAAAATCTGGAACCCCATGAATCACAAGCTAAGAGAATACATAAGAAGATGTAACTCCAAAAATATCTATCAATAAGAAAATTATAGAAGGGCTATACTAGTATAGAAAGATAGAAAAGGACTCCTCGGTCTGCGGATGTGGCAGATATACCTCGAAGCCTCTACAAAAAAATGCCTCGCCTCAAGGATGATAATACTGAGTGGAACTACCTGGATCTTCACATGAAAAATATGCGCAGAAAGGGCGTGAGTACACCACAGTGGTACTTAGTAAGTGACAAGCCTAACCTCGGTCGGGTAGTGACGAGGAAAGTCAGGGCCCTACTGAGATTAAATGAAATATAAGGTATAACAGTATAGAATAAGACAATATAATTAAGTGCAACAGTAAGAAATAAAATAGAATAGAGAGAACAACAACAACTAGAACAGAGACAAAATAATCACGGGAAGGAGTACAACTCAACACAGAGATAACAACCGGGGATCTCTCAGTATCTCGAGGATCTCTTAGTATCCTCAATATGTGTACAAGGGATCTCTCAGTATCCCAGAGATCTCCTAGTATCCTCAATTTATATGATGGGGATCTCTCGGTATCCCAAGGATCTCTTAGTATCCTTAATACGTATGCCGAGGATCTCTAAGTATCCCGACGATCTCCTAGTATCCTCAATATGTGTGTCGAGGATCTCTCAGTATCCCGAGGATCTCTTAGTATGTTCAATATATATGCTGGGGATCTCTTGGTATCCCAAGGATCTCGTAGTATCCTCAATATGTGCTGGGGATCTCTTGGTATCCCGCACTACAGTCCAAATCAATATATATATGTGCAGGGGATCTCCCGGGATACTGTCCCGTAGTCGCAAAGTAACCATGCAGCAACAACACAAAGAATTACTCAATTAAATTAAATTTCACACCAAGGTAAAATAGGTATTTTCTAACTTAACATGCTTTACATATTCCAAATAAGGCAGTTTGAGCAAATAAAGCAATTAAGTTAATGTTACGCCCCGCAATATTACGTCTATATTACGTCCTGTAGTATTATATTATGACGATGTTATGCTCTGCAGTAATATGTTACGATGGTGTTACCCTCTGCAGTAATATATTATGATGGTGTTACGTCCTGCAGTAAAATATTATGATGATGTTATGCCTTGCAGTATTACATTACGATGATGTCACGCTCTGTAGAATTAAGTTACGACAGTATTTCACCCAGAAGTATTACATTACGGTGATGCTATGCTTTGCAATAATAAGTTACGACAATGTTACACCCTACAGTATTTTACGTTGAATTTGTCGTAAGGTAATATACATAAGCCCAAGGAAAAGTTATTTGTGAATTATAAGGATTATGCTATTTCACAAGTGATTAGTAAATTCATGAAGGTGAAAGGGGGAGCAAGTCTAAGAAAAATGAATTTTGTCAAAGTTTGGTATTTTGGGATAAAATACGGCCCGAGCTAAAATACACGGTATTTATTGACTACTGCCATACAAAGTACTATATGGCCATGATAGTAAGGTGTACAAGGTATGTTAAAAGAGAGTAGTATTTAATTAAGTTGAGACAATTCTTAATTATGTAGGTAACTGATTAATTACCGAGTAACAGGACATTACCCCAGTTAACTAATAAGCGGACAAAAATTTAATCAATTACCCCAAAAAGGAACGTGGCAGCCCCCCTTTTGTATAAGTTGAGTCATTGATTCATGCTTTACATGTGTCAAGAGTTAAATATCAAAGTCTTATCAAGGATTTATTGTAAGCTTTATCAAATCAAAGGAGATAAACATCTCATTTCAAAGACTAAAGCTCAAATTGTTACATTCTGTTCAAGTGAAAAGCAGAAGCATTTTCAACGTCCAAGCCTCACTCCTCAATTCGTTAATTTGGCATTTAAGCCAAACTTTGTTCCTCAAGTTAAAAAAAACGCAGAAGCTTAAATCCAATTTTTGGGTTTTAAATTCAATCCACGAAGGTTTCCAATGGGATAATTATACGGAGTTGTTCCTACTCCAGGTATGTTAAGGCTATCCCTTCTTTCTTTTAACATGATCCATACGATACGAACGAAACGTGCAAATGCACAAATTCCATAAATGACTCTATTCATAGAAGTATTAGAGATATCTATGTTCTTGAATTTTCATGTGCCATAATATTTTATCATATGTTCATGGGTCTCAGAAAAATGTGAAAGTTGAAAAAAGGTTTACATTATGATATTGCTCAAAGGCAAAATGGTCTTATGAAATTCAGAAAGATTTTATTAATGTACTTTTCATGCATTGCACTCATGTGCATTGATCCATGACTAGATGGCATTATATACACGTATATATATAAATATATGTATATGGGATATAGGAAAAGGTACGATGTTATATACGCACCACCACCTGATCAGTTGGTATATGATGATAATGTTGCTCACAGTGGCTGAAATATGATTTAAACGGCATTATATATGCGTATATATGTATATGGGATATGAGAAAGCTTATGGAGTTATATACGCACCACCACCTGATCGGCTGGTATACGATGATGATTTTGCCCATAGTGGCCGATATGATATGATGGGATGCCCTTAGAGGCTGATGATGTTATGAAACATGTACCTATGTACGACATGACGTTCATACGCATATGCATTGTAAGCACGTGATTTTTGACCCTCCCCGGGAGTTTTTACGTTCTTAAGCTTAAATATCTAATTTAGGACTAGTATAGCTATTTTAACTATTTTTACTTTATTTCGTTGCAAAAAGAAAAATTTCAAAAAAATATATATAAATTTTAGTTTATGTATCTCTCATAAATTTGAAAAATACAAAAATTGTACTTTATTTTGGTACTTTATATAAATTCGAAAATTACAAAAAAATAGTTTTATTAATATTCTATAGTCATTTTTAACTTGGAAAAAATACAAAAAATATTACTTCATATTTTATCTTAATATTTACGAAAATTACAAAAAATAGTTTTATTAATATTTTTGTAGCTATTTTAAAATCTTGAAAAATATTTAAAAATATATAGTTTCGTTTAAATACTAGTCTTATTTTGGTAGTTATTTTGCTTACATAGGACTAGTTAAGCAACGTATTCCTATTTCTTGGGTCCGGGCAAAAGAATAATATTCGGGTTCAAACTACCCGGTTTTAGGCCTAATTTTCGGACCTAGCTCATAATAAACCGTGTCCAGGACACGTGGGGAACCCCACCACGCGTGGGGGACATATGCCTCGAACCCCACCACGCGTGGGGCTCATTTTCATGGGCATTGAAACACGGACAAACACAAAGAAAGGGGGGACCAACGAAAAGGGATTTTGAAATTTTGGAAAAGGGGGTTACTGTATAAAAAAAGAAAAACGGACGAAAGAGGGGGGGAGGACTTTTTGAAAAAAAGTTGAAAAAACTGGAGACTTTGGAACATACTACTGTTCCTCTTTCTTCTTAAAAGAAGAAAGGGAAAAACGTTCAAAAAAGAGAAAAGAAAGAAAAAAAAAGAACGAGAAGGCATTTGGAATTTTTGGAAAGAGGTACTGTGGATCATCTTCTTCGCAGGAAGAAGAAAGAAAAACCCTACTGTCACCTCCCCTCCGTCGACCACCTGCCCCGACGCCATAACCTCCCACGTCCCAGCTGCCCAAACGACCACTGTTCCTCCATTTTCTTCAAAAAACCAGTCCGAAAACCCTACTATCACCTTCCTCCTCCTTTGAACGAGACCTAACCAAGCTCACTCCTCCTCAACCCGTCACCTTCCCCGGCAGCCCCACCATCGTCAACCTCCAGCCCAGGACGACGACCTTCCCAGCTGCCCGTCAAAAACCACCAGCCCAGCTCCTCCCATCGTCCAAACACCACCACACCCCCGACACCATAACGTGAAATCTCCACTTTCTCACGTCAAACCATCCTCGCACCCCGTCGTCACTGCACAAACGACCCACCATTGTCGCTGCGTCGTCACTGCACAAACGACACTCCATATCTCCTCCTTCTTCGCATCCAAACGACCCCTTCCTGTTGCATTTCTTGCGCCAACCTGCTGCGTCGAAAATCCAGCAGCAGCTAACCTCTCGAAAAATCCGGCAGCAGCAACAGTTTTTCGGCCAAGCTTTCTATTTCATCGAGGTCGTCTTTGGTTCGTCGAGGTCCGGTACGTCGAGGCGCTGTCCGAGGTTCCTTTGTTGTTCTTCGTTCAGAAAGGTCCGGCTTAAGTTCCGCCGGAATCGCGTTTGTCGCTCTGAGTTGGTCGAGGTGCTAAGGTTAGTAAACCTCGATGTATTAGATAAATAAACTTTTTGAGATGCAATATAAAAATTGGTATGGAAATTTTCTGCCTATGTTTCATTGTCTGCATTTTGGTTCATTCTCATGTTATGTTATTCTTATTTATTTGATGACGTTTAATTAAGTTTGACTAGTTGTTCTATGACACAAGTTTGACGTTAATTTGTTCGTCCTTTACTTCGCTTAGTTCATTCAAAAAAAAAATTATTATTAGTACATGTTATTACTAATCCCGAAATACTCATTCGCTAAAACTCTTTTATTAAACCTCTAACAAGTTATGAGATTTTAGTTGTAAAGAAGCTGTAAGGTTTAGTATGGTTAAAAGCGTAAAAATGGCATCCCTTTTAAAAAAAATAAAATAAAATAAAATAAATAATAATAATAATAAAAAAATAAAATGAGACGAGCCTCGCCAAATAAAAGGGACAAATTGCGGGGCCCTCACAAAGTATATGTATTAAATACTTAGATTCCGGGATGGGTCGTTTAGCAAATTTCACGGCCCTACCCCAAAATAATAATGCGCTAGTTGCTTTAGGCGCGCCTTTAATAATGTTATCTCCCTAAACTCGGGTGCACATTTATGTGACCCAAATCCAAATCTCAACGGAGTCGAAATATGTCTCTAGTCACGGGCGCATTGATTGTGGCGTGGCCCGAGATGCATTTCCATGACGTTGCAAATTCTTTAAAAAAAATAAGAATGAGATGAGCCTCGCCGAATAAAAATACAAATTGCGGGGCCCTCAGTAAATACTTGTTTTAAATTACTTAGAATTCAGGAGGGCCGCTTAGTGAATTTCGTGGCCTTCCCAAAATAATAACGCGATAGTCTCTTTAGGCGCGTGTTTAATAATTTACTTTCTTAAGCTCGGGTGTGCATTTCATGCGACCCAAATCCGATCCCAAAACATCAAATAAAATGTGTTCCGGATTATGGGTGCATTTCATGTGACGTAGTCCAAAGACGTGTTTTAAATGATGTTCACATTTCTTTTAAAAACAATAATAGTAAAGCGGTTAAAAGATAAATTTGCACATAAGTTCATATTGTATTAAAAATCAGATAAATAAGCCAAATATAACAGTTGAGCGACCGTGCTAGAACCACGGAACTCGGGAATGCCTAACACCTTCTCCCGGGTTAACAGAATTCCTTATCCGGATTTCTGGTACGCAGACTATAATATAGAGTCATTATTTTTCTCGATTCGGGATTAAAATTGGTGACTTGGGACACCCTAAATCTCCCAAGTGGCGACTCTGAAATAAATAAATAAATCCCGTTTCGATTGTCCTTTAATTGGAAAAAACTCTCTTGCGCCCCTCGGGCGCGGAAAAAGGAGGTGTGACAGCTCTGGCGACTCTGCTGGGGATTATTGACCCAGAACCACTGGTTCAGGGTTAAGAATTCGAGCTTAAAATAATTGTTATTATTTGGCTTTATTTATTATCTGATTTTTACATGTTTGAGCCTAATGTGCTAAATGCTGCTTTTACCGCTTTGATATTATTTGGACTGTATATAAACTGTGCCGAAACCCTTCTCTTCTTACCTCCGGGGAGAAGCTCGCTGGTCGAGACTCCCTATTCTGTTAGTGTCAATACCCGAAATAAGAAAGAGGACGGATAAGTTACGAAGCCGGACGGCCTTTTGGTTCCCGGTAAGTTGCCCCCTCCTCGACTCGAGTTGTCCGCTCGGGTACACTGTCTAGAACACTGACCCAGGTTTTTGAACATAGAATAACGTGACTTCATGCCGGATCCCTAGTAGGAACGTTTATTTGCATCATGTGCATTTGACTTAGGGGACTCAACATAGGGGTTGGGTCCGTCTAGGACAAGCAACCTGAAAATAATAGACAATCTTTCGGCATCCTATGTGCTACATGTTGTATTTAGTCAAGGGCGTATGGGTCATTTGGTCATTTCCAGCATGATGTTATTTTAATCAAAGCATGGGGAACATTTGTGGAATCCAAGAAGCCTTGGAATTCCCTATGTCCCCCACGCTTGCTTTTTGGGAAAGCACATGGGGAACATTTGTGGAATCCAAGAAGTCTTGGAAATCCACTATGTCTCTCACGCTTCATTTTGGGAAAAGCACATGGGGAACATTTGCGGAACCCAAGAAATCTTGAAATTCCCTATGTCCCCCATGCCACATTTTTGAAAATATAATAAATATAAAAAATAAAATATATATGTATATATGTATATATATAATAAAAAAACGTTGAAAAATTCAAAAAAAAAAAAGATTTTGTATGTTTTCATCATCATCCACAAGTTAGAAATAGTGGAAAAGAGGAAAAAATAACAGTTTATAAATGTGAAAAAAACGAATGTCCAAGTAGTGTCGGAACTCTGCCGAATTTTTGAGAAAATAAGGAAAATATATGTCTTATTAGTTAGTTTTATTAACAACAAAGGAAAAGTGGAAAAAATCATCATTGTTTGGTTTTGTTTTTCAAAAAAAAAATAGTTTGTCTTGCCATAAAAAAAAAGTAAAAAAGGGTCTTGTTTTTAAAAAAAATATGTTTATTTACTTGTTTATAAAAATGCTGAAATTACAATAATCCAAAAATACTTTCCATTATTGATTTCTTTAGAAATTCTTTCTAATTGTTTTAAAAAAAAACATGTATATATAATATAAAAAAAATCCGAAAATATTTTGATTCTTTTTCAAAATTGAAAAGAAAATTCAAAATCCAAAAAAAAACATTTTTGAGAAGCATTCCTTTTATTAAAAGCAAAATTCCGAAAATACTTTTCTTCTTCTTCTTTAGAATAAAGAAAAAAAAGAGCAAATGAAAATTCAAAAAATATCTTAGAAGTCTTTCTTTTAAAAGAAAATCAATCAAAAAAAATACTTCCTTGCTTCTTTTATTTGCCTTCCTTCGCAAATTCAAAAAAAAAGTTAGTTCATCTACTTATTCTTATTTGCCTACTTATTCTCATTCGACCGAACTACGCGGGTTTGATTCTCACCGGATGTGAGATACGTAGGCAACCCTCATCGGGTCCAACCCCCACCTTCTCAAAAAGAAGGAACGTTTTATGTTTTTCGTTAATTCGTTTGTTTGTTATAAACGAAAAAATAATAGAATAATAGTCTATTTGTTTGTTGTGAAATTAATAATAAAAAAAATATAGAAAATGGAAAAGGGTCCTCTCAAAAATAGTTTATTCGCCCGAACTACGCGGGTTTGATTCTCACCGGATGTGAGATACGTAGGCAACCCTCATCGGGTCCAACCCCACCGTTTTGCTAAAAAGCCAAAAAAAAAACAAATAATAATAATAATAACAAAAAATACATGTCAAATTTTAGTTTTTGTCATAAAGAAGTCAGGTGACGCTGTTTTATCAAGACATAGCCGAATGTTCCCGAAAGGGACGCCGGAAGGTTGACTTTGCGTAAACAGCCACCTTTTGGGTCATGTTTTGGATTTGGTCCAATTGTCCCACACAGCCTTAAAAATCTTCGTCCCCGAGACGTTGAAAGGCCGTGCTTGCAATATTGAGTGTTCTAATTCGAAAAACGACAAAAGAGTCATAAATAAGTCAGGTGATGTTGTTTTGTCATAAATAGCCGAATGTTCCCGAAAGGGACGCCGGAAGGTTGACTTTGCATAAATAGCCACCTTCGGGTCATGTTTAGAATTTTTGGTCCAAGTTGACCCACGCAGCCTTATAAATCTTCGTCCCCGAGGCGCTGAAGGGCCGTGTTTACAACGCCAAGTCTTTTATTGTAATTTGAAAAGAAAAAAAATCAAAGAGTCAGCGGTCATGTGAATACCGTCTTTTGTCATAATAAGCCGAGCCAGCTTCGGCCGCATCTTAAACCGTTCTTGCCGAAATAGCCTTAGAGTATCTTTCAGTTGTCGAAAGGTTATTTTCGTAAAAGAATGGACAAGTTTGTAAAGTGTCGAAATAATCCTCTCCGGCCTCAAAATTCATGTGAAATTGGGAAGGGGCCACATTTGCAAAAAATAACCATTTGGTTGCATTTGTCGAACAGAGAAAGGGAGCTGGAATTTTGTTTTTGAGTCTACCAATCTTTTGTTTAGAACATGCGGGTTGTTTAATTTTCAAGTTTGCGGGTCATCTTTAAATCCTTGAAACCCAGTTTGTTTCAATATGAAAATTGAAAAAATGTTCATTATTGTTTATCTTTTATTGGTCCGAACTACGCAAGGTCTGATTCATGCGGGGTCATGATACGTAGGCAATCCCCATAAGATTCGACCACAATGAAAAATGAAAAAATGAAAAGAAAAAGAATGAAAAAGAGAATGAAAAAAAAAGAATGAAAAAAAAAACGAAATGAAAAAATGAAAAAAATGAAAAGAAAAAAGAATGAAAAAAAAAGAAAGAAAAAAAAAAGATGTTGTCAATAATAAGGACCGACTGAGTCCATTCTTACCTGTTTGTTTTGCAAATAAGTTAAGGTGGTTGGTTTGTTGTAATCCGGACAATGACGCCCAGAATCCTTTGCTTGCACCTCATGATATACAATCTGCGGGGATCAGGCCTAATAACAGAAGCACTTGAATCCTATTTGGAAACTTGTTGACGGAGGTTGCTGATATTGAAGCTGGCAATGGTCTTCACAATACTAATGCAAAGCTCAGTGGCTAAGATGTCAGTTTTGATAAAGTGGGAGGACACTCCGTTCCTTGGTCAGCAAGAGAGAATCTTGTGGTGACTTATTTTGTTGTCATTTCTTTTGTTCGGATTATTGGGATTGTAGTTCGGATATTGTTTTGTGTCAATATCTTTCCACTTATCTTTCCGTTTTGTCATAGCAGTTTGTGTAAGTTTTGTCCAGTTTGTTTTTTGGGTTTTGTTTGGGTTTGTTTTGTTGGTTATTCAAACCATTTCACCGGTAGTCTAATGCAAAATCCGGTCTTTTACTATTTCCAGTCATCTTTTGTTTAGTCCTTTTATCTTTTTTGTTCAATGCCGATTCTAGGGACATGACATGCGCACCCAGTTTGGGCCTAATCTTAAAAGTTAATCATAAAACCCTGGGAAGGTGATCAAAGCATTTAAAGGAAATAAGAACGGTTTGAGATTATTTGGAGCCCGAGTCATGTGGAACTGGGGCAAGTTAAACAAAAAAGAAAACCGTTTAAAAGTAAGATTCGCCAAATTGGCATGAGGTTCGTTCATAATAACGAGAAAGAGAGTGTCACCCAACGGTGCTTTAGAAGTGACAAATGAACAAACAGACGTTTAATATAATTGTCAAGTCCAGCACCATCAGAAGGGACTACAAGTTTAAATTGTGTTGTTTGCGCTTGGCATGATTTGAAGACTGGAATGACGAAGGCATTTTGTTCTACTACCCAAACACTTTATCCTTCGTTACCCCTTTTGAGCCTTATTTATTTTCTTTCGTACCCCTCGTTCGGAATTAGTAGCAACGAATAAAAAAAATGCAAGCATGGCGGGTAAAAGAAAAGAAAGAAAAGAAAACAACAAATTGGGAAAAAAAAAGAAAGAAAAGAAGAATGAAAGAAAAAAAAACGACAAAAAGAAAATGAGAAAAGAAAAAGAGAAAAGAAAAATGATAGCAAAAAGCAAAAGAGGAAAGTTAAATGAAAAAGAGGAATTGGGAACTACGTTTGACCTGATTCCTCAAAGAGGATACGTAGGCGCTTCACGGCTCGGTCATAGTTTTGAAAAATGAAAAAAAAATCAATTAAAATATCCCCAAGCAAGAAACTGGGGCAAAAGTTGCGTTTGATGTAAATAAATCTAATTCCGAAGATTGTAATTAATAACCCAAAATTAATGCATTTTTGAGCCTTTATTACCCTTTCTTTCTAGCCCTATCCAAAACCCACATTACGGTCCAAAGAAAGACCTTCCGATCAGTTTTCAAAAAAATGCCAAGTCAGACAAATGAAGAGTCTTACCGGCGAACATAACATTCTGTTCCACAGTAGAAATGACTCTAATTTCCAGCAGAAAGAGTCGTACCGGCGACACTCCAAATCCTCAGCTGGAAAGTGATACAAATGAGAGAGTCTTATCGGTGAAAACCTTCACAGGAACCATAAGGCGACGAAGGCTGAGAGAAGAACCCAAAAATGAGAGAGACTTGATAGTGAAAACCCTTCGGGCACTACAAGTCGAATAAGATTGAGGATCAGAGGGGGAATCGCCAATGGAAGATCTCAAAAGATGATTGACGGCGGAGAATAGGCCACATACGCATGTCATGGCCATTAGAATCGGTATCTACGTTTGATAGGTTTTTATTTATAGTTTCTTTTGCAAAAGAGTCATCGTTTCCTTTGTATTTTATTGTGTCTCTGTTATCTTTCTCCTTTCATAAAAAAATTTCCCCAATAGAGTCTGTCCGGTCAGAACAAGTATGAAATGATTTCAGAATATGCCATCAGCTTTCCAAGATGAGATCTGACAAGTATATCCAAATGGTATAGTCAGCGAGGAACAAGCGCGAGGCCAGTGTCAAAAAAGATATCCCCAACAAAGGGAATTGACAAAAGGATTGACGAGCGTCAAGTGGGATACCGTTGCCTTTATCAAAAGTTATAAACCTCAAGGCCAAGGCCCATGGACAAAGCAAGGAAAGCAGTGATCATGATTTGGCGAAATACATACTAGACTAAAAGGTCGGGGAAATCCCCAGTTTCCAAGCTATGCCACAAAAGAAGAGGGATATTCCCCAGCAGGAAGGGATTATCCCCAGCACATAATATCATCCCCAACAATGTTGCGGAACACAGAGCAAGGATGGAGAAAGGGAACACCATCCCAGCAGGAGTATCACAACCAACCACCATGTTTTAAACTAACAATTTTGTTTGATTTGAAACAGGTAAGGGAAATGGCATTGAGGCAGAAACGCATGCCACAAGGGATATTATCAAACTGGGGCAGAAAATTTTCCTTCCATTTAGAAAATTTTCTGGAAGTCAGGTACCCCCAGCTGATAACATTTTACCCCCAACAGGTAAGTAAATAATTCCTCAACAGTGTTATCCCTAGCAGTTGCGAGGGGTCCAACACAAGGTTGGAAAGTCGGTATCCTCAGCGGTTAGACTTCAAAGGAGGAAGCTAATAATAATAATAATAATAATAAAAAGGGATAATAATAAAAATGGGAAAGGAAGAAAAGGAAAAGTTCATCCCAATCTCCAGCAAGTATGCGAGGTAAGACATTTTCAAGTCTTAAAGATATTTTGGGTTCATCCGCCCTCAAATAGGATCTGTTGGGTTCATCCGCCCTCAAATAGGATCTGTCGGGTTCATCCGCCCTCAAATAGGATATGTTGGGTTCATCCGCCCTCAAATAGGATATGTTTGGGTTCATCCGCCCTCAAATAGGATATGTTCGGGTTCATCCACCTTCAAATAGGATCTGTCGGGTTCATCCGCCCTCAAACAGGATATGTTGGGTTCATCCGCCCTCAAATAGGATATGTTGGGTTCATCCGCCCTCAAATAGGATATGTTGGGTTCATCCGCCCTCAAATAGGATATGTTGTGATCATCCGCCCTCAAATAGGATCTTATTTTCAAAATTATTATTGAAGACAGGCGCCCACCTGAATAACGAGAGGAATACATTTTTGTCTTTTCATTTATGTTCTAGGTCACCCACCAGTATAATGCGGGAATACATTTTTGTCTTTTCATTTCTGTTCTAGGTCACCCACCAGTATAATGCAGGCATATCATTTTTCATATCTTTACCACCAGGCGCCCACCTGAATAACGAGAGGAATACATTTCAGTATTTGCATTTCATGTTCCAGGCGCCCACCAGATAACAGAGGCATACATCCAGTCTTTTTATTTTAAGTGTTGAAGTTGGGAGCCCGCCCAGATAACAGAGGCATAAATTCAGTCTTTTTATTTTTAAGTGTTGAAGTTGGGAGCCCGCCCAGATAACAGAGGCATAAATTCAGTCTTTTTATTTTCAAGTGTTGAAATTGGGAGCCCGCCCAGATAACAGAGGCATAAATTCAGTCTTTTTATTTTTAAGTGTTGAAGTTGGGAGCCCGCCCAGATAACAGAGGCATAAATTCAGTCTTTTTATTTTCAAGTGTTGAAATTGGGAGACCGCCCAGATAACAGAGGCATACATCCAGTCTTTTTATTTTAAGTGTTGAAGTTGGGAGCCCTCCCAGATAACAGAGGAATAAATTCAGTCTTTTTATTTTTAAGTGTTGAAGTTGGGAGCCCGCCCAGATAACAGAGGCATACATTCCACGTCTTTACCCATAGGAGATCCATTTCCTCCTAAGTTTATTTCACCAATAGGAGACGTACTTCCTAAGTTAAAGTTTCACCATAGGAGACGCACTTCCTAAGCAAGTTTCATCAATAGGAGACGCACTTCCTAAAAAGTTTCACCAGTAGGAGACGCACTTCCTAAAGCAAGTTTCACCAATAGGAGACGCACTTCCTAAGTTTCAGTTTCACCATAGGAGACGCACTTCCTAAGCAAGTTTCACCAATAGGAGACGCACTTCCTAAGTCAGTTTCACCATAGGAGACACACTTCCTAAGAATAGTTTCACCAATAGGAGACGCACTTCCTAAGTTAATTTCATCAATAGGAGACGCACTTCCTAAGCAAGTTTCATCAATAGGAGACGCACTTCCTAAAAAGTTTCACCAGTAGGAGACACACTTCCTAAAGCAAGTTTCACCAATAGGAGACGCACTTCCTAAGTTTCAGTTTCACCATAGGAGACGCACTTCCTAAGCAAGTTTCACCAATAGGAGACGCACTTCCTAAGTCAGTTTCACCATAGGAGACGCACTTCCTAAGTTTATTGTACCCACAGGAGACGCACTTCCTAAGTTTATTGTACCCACAGGAGACGCACTTCCTAAGTTTTAGTTTCACCAATAGGAGACGCACTTCCTAAGATATGTTTCACCATAGGAGACGCACTTCCTAAAGTTCAGTCCCATCATAGGAGACGCACTTCCTAAAGCAAGTTTTATCAGTAGGAGATGCACTTCCTAAGATAAGTTTCACCAGTAGGAGACGCACTTCCTAAGCTCAGTTTCACCAATAGGAGACGCACTTCCTAAAAAATATTTCACCGATAGGAGACGCACTTCCTAAGTTCAGTTTTACCATAGGAGACGCACTTCCTAAGTTCAGTTTCACCAATAGGAGACGCACTTCCTAAAAAATATTTCACCAGTAGGAGACGCACTTCCCAGGCAAGTTTTACCAGTAGGAGACGCACTTCCTAAGAATAGTTCACCAGTAGGAGACGCACTTCCTAAGACAAGTTTCACCAGTAGGAGACGCACTTCCTAAGCTCAGTTTCACCAATAGGAGACGCACTTCCTAAAAAATATTTCACCGATAGGAGACGCACTTCCTAAGTTCAGTTTTACCGTAGGAGATGCACTTCCTAAGTTCAGTTTCACCAATAGGAGACGCACTTCCTAAAAATATTTCACCAGTAGGAGACGCACTTCCTAAGCAAGTTTTACCAGTAGGAGACGCACTTCCTAAGATAAGTTTCACCAGTAGGAGACGCACTTCCTAAGTTCAGTTTCACCAATAGGAGACGCACTTCCTAAAAAGATTTCACCCCTAGGAGATGCACTTCCTAGTTTGATTCATTTTTAAGTTCGACCATAGGAGACACAATTCCTAGTCCAGTTTTTTGAAGTTTACCCGTAGGAGACGCACTTCCTAATCGAGATTTTATTCATAGGAGACGCACTTCCTAGTTCTAGTCACTGAAGTTTTCACCCTTAGGAGACGCACTTCCTAGTTTAGCTCATTCCGATTCAACCATAGAAGACACACTTTCTAGTTTGAGTCATTGAGGTTTTATTTTAGCAGACACATTTGCTAGCAAGAGTTTTGGTTTTACTCATAGGAGATGCACATCCTAGCCTAGTCTTTAGTTTACTCTCATCATTGCATCAGTAGTGTAAGTGAGTTACGATTTTGCTAACGACTCACAAATCTTCCCAGTACAAACTGGGTAAGGAAATTTTGTTTGTTTTGTTTGTTTTGATTGTCAGGGGCCTGCCTGTAGAGCAGAAGATTGTTATATGTCAAAGATTGAAGAAGTTAGGGGTCCGCCTGTAGAACAGCGGGATCGTTCAAAGTCAAGCCGTAACCCATTGGAAGGCAGAAGGCTACAACAAAAATCCCCAGCACTCAATCCAAGATAGAAGCAACAAGAAGCTCGCCCCAAGAATGCGAGTCAACAGTCTGAGAGGGTCAACAAAAGCTAGTCACAAAAAAATGAATGAATCCGAAGCACGGAAGTGGAGAACGGATGTGATCTGCTCAAGAACTAGCGCCTACAACTAGCAAGTATCAAGGTTCAAATCCAAAGTCTGTATGAAGCACCATTCAAGACTCAAGACCAAGTTTCAGAAGACTTAAGAGATAGGAATCCTTGTAACTAGTAGCTGATAGGCTTAGTTAGTCTTTTTCAGTTTTCATTTTTGTTGTAATGACAGGACCGCGGACCGGAACCTCGACGGAACGGCACCTCGATCGGCTCTTCACCTCGGTACACTCTACCATCTCTCTCATTCCCGAACTACACGTGGCCTGATTCCTGTATAACCAAGGATATGTAGGCAGCTCAGATACCAGGGCTCGGTCACATTCCCTCCCTTTCCTGAAGTGTAGTCCGTCCCAGTAATGGTCGAGTCAAAAACACGGCTAGTCGTTCTTTGTCGGAAAACTCTTCGTGTTTCCAGTCAAAGAGGGGCAGCTGTAAGCACGTGATTTTTGACCCTCCCCGGGAGTTTTTACGTTCTTAAGCTTAAATATCTAATTTAGGACTAGTATAGCTATTTTAACTATTTTTACTTTATTTCGTTGCAAAAAGAAAAATTTCAAAAAAATATATATAAATTTTAGTTTATGTATCTCTCATAAATTTGAAAAATACAAAAATTGTACTTTATTTTGGTACTTTATATAAATTCGAAAATTATAAAAAAATAGTTTTATTAATATTCTATAGCCATTTTTAACTTGGAAAAAATACAAAAAATATTACTTCATATTTTATCTTAATATTTAAGAAAATTACAAAAAATAGTTTTATTAATATTTTTGTAGCTATTTTAAAATCTTGAAAAATATTTAAAAATATATAGTTTTGTTTAAATACTAATCTTATTTTGGTAGTTATTTTGCTTACATAGGACTAGTTAAGCAACGTATTCCTATTTCTCGGGTCCGGGCAAAAGAATAATATTCGGGTTCAAACTACCCGGTTTTAGGCCTAATTTTCGGACCTAGCCCATAATAAACCGTGTCCAGGACACGTGGGGAACCCCACCACGCGTGGGGGACATATGCCTCGAACCCCACCACGCATGGGGCTCATTTTCATGGGCATTGAAACACGGACAAACACAAAGAAAGGGGGGACCAACGAAAAGGGATTTTGAAATTTTGGAAAAGGGGGTTACTGTATAAAAAAAAGAAAAACGGACGAAAGAGGGGGGGAGGACTTTTTGAAAAAAAGTTGAAAAAACTGGAGACTTTGGAACATACTACTGTTCCTCTTTCTTCTTAAAAGAAGAAAGGGAAAAACGTTCAAAAAAGAGAAAAGAAAGAAAAAAAAGAACGAGAAGGCATTTGGAATTTTTGGAAAGAGGTACTGTGGATCATCTTCTTCGCAGGAAGAAGAAAGAAAAACCCTACTGTCACCTTCCCTCCGTCGACCACCTGCCCCGACGCCATAACCTCCCACGTCCCAGCTGCCCAAACGACCATTGTTCCTCCATTTTCTTCAAAAAACCAGTCCGAAAACCCTACTGTCACCTTCCTCCTCCTTTGAACGAGACCTAACCAAGCTCACTCCTCCTCAACCCGTCACCTTCCTCGGCAGCCCCACCATCGTCAACCTCCAGCCCAGGACGACGACCTTCCCAGCTGCCCGTCAAAAACCACCAGCCCAGCTCCTCCCATCGTCCAAACACCACCACACCCCCGACGCCATAACGTGAAATCTCCACTTTCTCACGTCAAACAATCCTCGCACCCCGTCATCACTGCACAAACGACCCACCATTGTCGCTGCGTCATCACTGCACAAACGACACTCCATAGCTCCTCCTTCTTCGCATCCAAACGACCCCTTCCTGTTGCATTTCTTGCGCCAACCTGCTGCGTCGAAAATCCAGCAGCAGCTAACCTCTCGAAAAATCCGGCAGCAGCAACAGTTTTTCGGCCAAGCTTTCTATTTCATCGAGGTTGTCTTTGGTTCGTCGAGGCGCTGTCCGAGGTTCCTTTGTTGTTCTTCGTTCAGAAAGGTCCGGCTTAAGTTCCGCCGGAATCGCGTTTGTCGCTCTGAGTTGGTCGAGGTGCTAAGGTTAGTAAACCTCGATGTATTAGATAAATAAACTTTTTGAGATGCAATATAAAAATTGGTATGGAAATTTTCTGCCTATGTTTCATTGTCTGCATTTTGGTTCATTCTCATGTTATGTTATTCTTATTTATTTGATGACGTTTAATTAAGTTTGACTAGTTGTTCTATGACACAAGTTTGACGTTAATTTGTTCGTCCTTTACTTCGCTTAGTTCATTCAAAAAAAAATTTATTATTAGTACATGTTATTACTAATCCCGAAATACTCATTCGCTAAAACTCTTTTATTAAACCTCTAACAAGTTATGAGATTTTAGTTGTAAAAAAGCTGTAAGGTTTAGTATGGTTAAAAGCGTAAAAATGGCATCCCTTTTAAAAATAAAAAAAATAATAAATAAATAAATAAATAATAATAATAATAAAAAAATAAAATGAGACGAGCCTCGCCAAATGAAAGGGACAAATTGCGGGGCCCTCACAAAGTATATGTATTAAATACTTAGATTCCGGGATGGGTCGTTTAGCAAATTTCACGGCCCTACCCCAAAATAATAATGCGCTAGTTGCTTTAGGCGCGCCTTTAATAATGTTATTCTCCCTAAACTCGGGTGCACATTTATGTGACCCAAATCCAAATCTCAACGGAGTCGAAATATGTCTCTAGTCACGGGCGCATTGATTGTGGCGTGGCCCGAGATGCATTTCCATGACGTTGCAAATTCCTTAAAAAATAAGAATGAGATGAGCCTCGCCGAATAAAAATACAAACTACGGGGCCCTCAGTAAATATTTGTTTTAAATTACTTAGAATTCAGGAGGGCCGCTTAGTGAATTTCGTGGCCTTCCCAAAATAATAACGTGATAGTCTCTTTAGGCGCGTGTTTAATAATTTACTTTCTTAAGCTCGGGTGTGCATTTCATGCGACCCAAATCCGATCCCAAAACATCAAATAAAATGTGTTCCGAATTATGGGTGCATTTCATGTGACGTAGTCCAAAGACGTATTTTAAATGATGTTCACATCTCTTTTAAAACAATAATAGTAAAGCGGTTAAAAGATAAATTTGCACATAAGTTCATATTGTATTAAAAAATCAGATAAATAAGCCAAATATAACAGTTGAGCGACCGTGCTAGAACCACGGAACTCGGGAATGCCTAACACCTTCTCCCGGGTTAACAGAATTCCTTATCCGGATTGCTGGTACGCAGACTATAATATAGAGTCATTATTTTCCTCGATTCGGGATTAAAATTGGTGACTTGGGACACCCTAAATCTCCCAAGTGGTGACTCTGAAATAAATAAATAAATCCCGTTTCGATTGTCCTTTAATTGGAAAAAACTCCCTTGCGCCCCTCGGGCGCGGAAAAAGGAGGTGTGACATGCATGACGCTAAAAGTAATTTATTATTTACAAAGTTACTCAGACTTACAGGTTGAGTCATGTACTCTATATGTCTTCCATGTCTCTTATGTATTTATTTATGTTCCTTACATACTCGGTACATTATTCGTACTAACGTCCCTTTTGACTGGGGACGCTGCATTTCATGCCCGCTGGTCTCGATAGACAGGTCGAAAGCCCTCCAAGTAGGCTATCAGCTCAACGGAAGATGTTGGTGCGCTCCATTTGCTTCGGAGTTACTTGTTTGGTTAGTATGATTTAGACGTGTATTGTTTGGTATAGCGGGACTCTATCCTGACCTTTATGACATTTATGTACTCTTAGAGGCTTGTAGAAATATGTTGTATATGTGAAAGATTATACGGCCTTGTCGGCCTATATTTTGAGTTTATAAATGATTATGTTGGCCTATTAGACCCGTATGTCATGTGTATATGATGATGTAATAAGAAAGATATGATACGTTGGTACTCGATCGAGTAAGGTACCGGGTACCCATCGCGACCCATCGGTTTGGGTCGCGACAAAAGTGGTATCAGAGCAGTTCTGTCCTAGGGAGTCTATAAGCCGTGTCTAGTAGAGTCTTGTTTATGGGTGTGTCGTGCACCACACTTATAAGCAGGAGGCTACAAGGCATTTAGGATTGTCACTCTTTCTTCTTACTCTAGATCGTGTGGTAGAGCTCACTTATAAGAATTCAAGTTCCAAAATTCTATTTTATTCGTAATAAGACGATGCCTACATCCGGAAAGAAGTATTGGAAAGAGAGATAGTTGTGGAAGAGTTAAGTCAGAGGAATTGGATTTTTGTATGATGCCTACGATAAGTAAATATGAGGTCTTTAGCAGATCATGGGTGTACTGAAAGGTGTAAGCTTCCTGATAAGGAGCTTTAAGGCAAGAATGCCTATCCACCTTTATAGTGAAAGACAATGAGAGATTAAGAAGATAAATACAAGTTTCAACAAGCAAAAGAAGCAAGATGAAGAAGTGTACGAGGCGCCCAGTTAATGAAGGTTAACAACGTTTATAATTGAGGCAGAGGACATAAGTTTTTTGAGTTATATTCAACAGTAACAGAGGTATGTACAATTGGTCACACCTATTTCAGTTATGCCCGGTGGGGGCTAACAGGTATAATTAAGAGAAGGATGGGATATGTAGATCCCGTTGGGGTTAGGGTAACCCAAATTGGTAAATGGATTACTTTCATTTGTTGGCATTTCCGAAGGGTATTACAAATGTGCCAATAGATCTTCTTGTGAGACACCCAGATGGTGCACCCTAGAATATTACGATTAGATGTGAATACTAGCATTCAGAAGATAGGAACTGAAAGCCTGGATGGGATAAATATTACCTTAAGTGCCTCTCATCCCTAGTAGAGCGAGGATATTGAGCAACCCAAAGAGCCATTGGATGGAGCAAAGGGAAGCTAAAAGCGAAAGAATGTCGTATTGAAGTTTTCACAAGAAAAGGGATATGCAGAAATATCAGCAGAGTAATAAGAAGAGAGATAGGGAAGCATTATGAATAAGATGTGATACATGGATGATAACGGTATATCAAAAGAGGACAATATTACAAAATCTATAGTCAAGTGAAGGAAGAAACGAGAAGTGACCGGCCTTAGGACAACAAAAGAATATATCCCATACAATCATGTCCTTATTTCAAGAAATAAATTCGCAACTCTAGCGTGATTACCAAGAGGAAAAGTTTCACCCAGACTAATAGAACCAGTATGGATTGGTGAACAAGATAAACTAAATATGAATTAGGGATTGAGTGACTGGTGATAGTCGCCATCATAAGAACTTCAGATTTTGTTCCGCTAATAATAGAATGGACTACAAAAGAAGATTCATGAGAAATTCAAAGAGTGATCATTCAGGAAGATGCTTCCCTACAGCAAGCAATGTGAGTAAAGTTCAGCTTAAGGGACTGTATGTGCCAGTTATACTAAATTTCACCCTCGTAAGTAAGGGATTCTGCTATCCTTGGTACGGAAGGATTACCGCAAGGCAAAAAAGGGTCATCAATGATGTGAAAGGATGCCAAAGATGAAAAGGTGAAACATCTATAGGCAGGTCATCGTAGCTCCAACTCTTAGTACACCCCTAAAGGGGGGATTATGGAGTGATGCGGCATTAAGAAAAAATTAAGTGGTTTTGGTGACTATGGAATGGTAAAGGAAGAATGCGATAAATGAAAGAGGAATGAGATGGCACTTATCCAAATCTTACATATATGTTACAATTCAAGAATATTGTGCAAGCACGATATCAAGGAGAGGAAGTAAAGGTTCCTACCCGAGCTATTATTAAAAAATAAGGAGCCAGTGCGAGACGTAAGTTTAAACAAAGTAAATAACCCATGAAAAATTACGAGGAATATTCATATGAGAATGGGCCAACGATTAGTTAGTAGTTGGTCAGGAAGATCCTAGTTAGGGCTAAACAGGAGGTTACAGACGAGTCATTAGATCATGTAAGATAAACATAGTAGAACCCAACATGGATAATTCAGCATCAGAGAATATCATTATAATACTTGAGATATATTCAAACAAGAGTCGGGGTAGTTAAAGGTACCGTATGAGTGTTACGGGGATAAAAGAAAGTGCCACTGGCAAGGCAGTCAAAATATCAGCACAAGGGCATAGAAGTAAGCAACTATGGATGATTATAGGCAAGTAAGGACAGCAAAAAGGTCCGTAATAAGCTCACAACTTTACGAGAGTCAAGGGTTCTCCCTATGTACTACAACGAAAGACTAGCTGAGGAGATAAGAAAGAAGGCTTCAACCTAAGAACAACGACCTAAAGAAGAAATGGTCATGTAACAACAATCTCGCAACAACATTGTAAGCATTCCAAAGGAAAGTGGCACATACCGTGGCTAATGAACGGGAAGTAAGAATTAAAAGTAATATTCGAGATAATATGAGTTGTATAAAAACTCTGGCAAGTGTGGGCACTAATATAATCTAAGTATGGACGCAATAAGGGGGCATAAAGACCAGGAAAAGTAATAGCTTACACTGAAAGAAAGCTAAGATGGAACGAAAGAATTATTTGATCAATGATCCAGGGTTAGTACGTTATGGATACACTCAAGATTTTGGAGCATTATCCAAGCAACATATTTGTTGAAAATCATACAGCCATATAAGACTCTGGTATAAGTTAAAAGAAAGAATTGAGCCTCGGGCATAGACAAAGGATTGAATTGTTAGAAGATTGTATCATGGATATTCCATAACGCCCATGAAAGGCGAAGGTAATAACTGATACCATGAGCCACAGCTCGGAAGTTAGCTTAAGCCTACGTAAATGTTGATCAGAAGGAAGAGGAGACTAAATAATTACATCACCTAAGTAAATCAGGAGTCTGATTATTGGATCTAGAGAAATTGTAGAAGTTGTTCTTGAGAACATGATAGAATCACTCTTAATATCAGATGTTCAAGAGAAATAACACAACAACCATAATCTATAATGGCTCTTCAAGGAAGCCAGTTAGAAGAAGTACCAACCTCATAAGAAGTCAGTACGAAGCTCCCACCGGATTGTGTATGTACCAAAGGTGCGAGTATTATAATAGAGCTTCAAGTTATGGACGTGAATTACACCTAGGTGGAAGGGAGGTTATGAAAGAGATAGAAGATATGATAAGAGATTTTAAGTAAGTAAGGTAAAAGTGAACAACGTACGAGATACTCAAATACAGAAAGTTGTGAATAGTCCATACTTCGAATAGAAGGTTATAAGCATGGGGATTCAATATCCAGGAATGATAGCGGCATAATTAGTGGCATATCTTCCAGCCTATGGTTTCTACTTATCGAGAGGTGTAGTTAAAAGAGTATAGAAGGGTTAGAGACGATGTGATGTCTCGCTTGATGTTCCAGAATAACACAAGGAAATCTATGGTGCAAGCAAGTTGAAGAAAGGCTGCAAGTAGTATAAATGGATATGTATAGGTTGCAAGCTAAAGTATGGTAGAGCGACAAGGTTTTAGGAAGACATGAGTAAGGATAAGGAAAGGCGAGTGAGAAGGTGACGAGAATGGATAAGTCCTCAAGATTAAGTCCATGAAAACAAGAGAGATAATGGTTTCTCTAAGTTATTAAAAGTTCAGCATAGCCTAAATGAACTCAAAGGAATCTAAGATTAATAGCATTTAGAAAGAATGAAATACTGACCTAGTAATAAAATGAGGGTATAATTGTGACAATAAAGGATGACGTTTGGGCCATTGTTTGAATAATGATTTGTAAAAAAATAATAGAAGAAGATAAGGACAAAAGATTTCGCTGGCAGCACGAAATTAGGATACCCCCATAAGGTGAATCACATTGAGACACTATGAAATATGATTATGGAAATCACTTCAAATATTCCTCAATACAACATAAGCCCTAGAGGTGATGTATTACGTAAGAAGTTTCAAGTCTTCAAGTAAAGGATTATAGATCAACATTGATGCGAATCAACAATGGTCAGATATAAGTTACAAAGTAGGACATGAGATTAGGCCATGATTCTTAAGATGGACGGTAATGAAGGGGCATTGAAGGACTGAGATTTATACCTAAAGGATAGGCAACAAAAGTAACTGGGAGCTTGGTAAGCATACCTAAGTAGAGTTAGATTGAAGTAAAAATTATGGTTTAGTATAACCCATGTAAATGCAGTAAAGTCATATGAATGGATAATCAGATCTATGAAATAAGATATGCCCATATTCGCAAGTTCTACAAAGTATTGAGCAAATGACTTCAATATACCTATAGAGGCCCAGAGAGGCATCCTATTAAGCCTTGTATATACAAAGTAAGGCATAGAGATTGACTAAAAGATAAAAAGAAAAAGGAAAGATGAATCGCATAAGTGCACTTACAAAGCCAGGGTCATACAGGTTGCATGACAGGAGGTAATAACAGTTGCAAGATTAGGAAGATTTCGACCACAGGTCATGATACGAGCAAAAAGACTAAATGGGGGAATACTCTAGACTTTGGATTTATTTATAGAGCAACTACTTAAATGGCAAGAAGAGTATTAAGGTATTCACAAGAGCTATAAGTTATGAAAATGATAAGAGAATCAGTCAACATTCGAAGACGAATGTTCCAAAGGGGGGGATGATGTTACGCCCCGCAATATTATGTCAATATTATGTCCCGCAGTATTATATTATGATGATGTTATGCTCTGTAGTAATATGTTATGATGGTATTACCCTCTGCAGTAATATATTACGATCGTGTTACATCCTGTAGTAAAATATTATGATGATGTTATGCCTTACAGTATTACATTACGGTGATGTCACGCTCTGCAGTATTAATTTACGATAGTATTCCACCCAACAGTATTACATTACGCTGATGTTACGCTTCGCATTAATAAGTTACGACAATGTTGCACCCTGCAATATTTTACATTGAATTTATCGTAAGGTAATTGACATCGTCCAAGGAAAAGATTATTTGGGAATTATAAGGATTATGCTTGTGAGCACGTGATTTTTTCCCAAAATATGATTATTCCCAAAATCCCAAACAAAATAATTTTTCTTTATTTCTTTTTACAATTTTTGTGCATTTTGGTGTCATTTTCTGATAATTGTGGCCTTCTATTTGCGCATGTTAATTCTTATAAAGTACAAAAATATGCGTTTTTGTATTTAGGTTTTAGTATCAATTAAGGGTTAATTTATTTTAAAACAAAACATGAAAATTACAAAAATTAGTTCACTTTCGCATTTTAATGATTTTTTATTATGAATTTGTCATGAAATAGTTTTTAAACAATTTTAGGCATTAGTCAGTTTTAGTTTTGAAGTATATTAGGACTTTATTTTAATTGTTGCAATTTTATAAAATCAGAAAAAATAATTACAAAATTACAAAGTGGAAAATAATTAGATAAAATGAAATAAAAAAAACAAGAAAGGAAATTAAGGTGAGAAGCAAAGGGCTGGCCAAGTTTGGGCCAAATCAAAAGAAATTTTTCAGGCCCAAACACCTTAACTTTATTGCAAACCAGTCCAGCCCAAATCCTTACCCGGTCCGCCCCCTCTTCTAAACGAAACAAGGTCGTTTCGTGGTCTCTGAATAAGGACCGCTGGATCTCATCAATCCAACGGTCCGGAACTAACGAGGTTACTGATTTAAAAGGGTCTGAAAACCCACCCCAGACCCTCGTCTTCCTCACCCCACCTCTCATCTCAAACCCTAATCTGCGCCGCCCCTAAATCCCTCGCCGGCGGTGAACGCAACCTACGTTGTTCACCCCCAGATTAGCACTACAGATCCCCCATGAATCCCTCTTTCCATTCCCGTTATTAGTTTTTCTCGAATGTTGCCGGAGCTCGTCGAATCTTCGTTTGAAGTTTCCGGTCAAATCGAAGGTTCATCCGAACCAGCCCAAAATCACACCACATAATCCCCGTTCTTCCCTCAACCCTAATCCATGATTATTTTCCTTCAAATCTCTGTGAAACGGCTCGAATCTCAGATCTAAGAATTTCTGTCCAAAACCCTAAACCAAATCTTTGTGATTTCGAACTGTAGTATCCTTAACCATGTGTTCTCTTGTAAGAACACATGGTTAGGGATGTTACGCGTCAAAAATCTAAAAGGATTCAGACGTTTCTGACTGGCCGGAGTTCCTCGTGCTTCTGTGAGTTTTTACTGTTCCTTTTTACTTGCATGGTTGAAGTTTTAATTACTGTTTTGGTTTCATTAAGTGTTCTGTTAAATTTACGATTTATTTTGTGCATTAGTATAATTCTGCCAATTGTTGATTAGTTCTGAGTTGATATTTGTTCGAATGATTGTGAGTTTATGGGTTAAGAATTAGTGTCAGTTCATTTAATGTTGTTCATGTTAGCTTAAGCTTGGTTTGGTTTCATTTAGTTTGATTGAGTTAATATAATTGAACAATTGGGTTTGGTCAGTTTGATTAATTGATTTATGAGTGCTAATTAATCAATTTCAGTTAGTTTTAGATTGGATTAGGATATTGGTTATAGCTGTTAAGAATGAGGGTAGGTTCAGTAACTTTGAGGAACCTTCAGGGGTAGTCTGGGTATGGAAAAGGGTAGTTCTGATAGGAATAGTAATTTCAAAGCATATGAAAGGGCAGTATAGGTATTGTATGGGTAGAAGAATACTCTAGGGCCTTCTAGAATGGGGTACAAGTGTAGATTTTAATAATTGTGATGCATTTACTTGTTTAGCAAGTTAAGAATAGAGGGACCAAATTGAAAATAGGGGAGGGACTAAAAAGAATACCCAAAATCTGACTGACTCTCTTGTATCACCTATAAAATGGGCATAAAGTGCCTTGAGAGAGGGGGACTGGAACTTTCATCCTAAAAATTCCACAAAACATATTCTGCAGTCTCCAGATCTGAAGTTCCATTAGTGGAGTCACAGCACTTTCCTGATTTAATGTCGAGTGGTTTTTGAAATTCAAACAAGTAAAACTGGGAATCATTTAGCTAGGATTTTAAATGGTTGATATGTCTGAATGTGTGTTGGGCTGATTCATTGAGTTTGCCCTGCATTTCAACTCATTTCTGCTAAATTGATCGAATCTGGGTGGACTGAAATGCTCCTTCACTAACTATGACTAGGATATTACCTTAGTTCTTGAGCTGCTGAACTGTTACTGCTGCTAATCTCCTCTTCTCTATTTACATTCCAATTTCCAGGTACATTTTCAAAAATCCCTTGATGTAATCGCAATGTGGGATGAAATGCAATCACTTTGGTCAATCTGTGTTCGTTGGATGCATATAGCTGTAATCAGTTGATTGATAAACAACTATATGTATTGATTCGTTGGGATTGAGTTTTGTTAATTCAGACCGTATCTAAACTGTTCAGACTGTGCATTTCATGTTTATGTAATTGTAGTTTTCAGTTTTGCTTAAGTTCCACAGTCTGCTGAAGTTAAATTTGCAAAGTTGTAATTAATTTTGAGTTCATTACAGGTGACTGCTTTTAATTTTGGTTTAATGTGAATTGTACATTCAACAGCTTTGTACTGGGCCAATTTTTGGGCCTGGCGTATTAACAGGTAGCCCAAATATTTTTTGGTTAGGTGATAAATTGAATTGGGGCCTAGGTGCATTAAAACTTAAAAATTTAGTTAAATCAAAAGGTGCCCCAAGGGCTCGATCCCTGGGCTGTACAAATGCTTGTCAATAAGTTAAAATTTTGGCCTGCATTAGGCCCGATGCTTAGAGCTCTAGGAGCCTACGCCTGCAGCATGTGCAATGGCATGATTTGGACCTTATGGGCTCAGAGCCCATTCTCTCAGCATTTCTTCCTGGATGTTCAAATTCAAATTCAACAAAATACCGGCCTTAACCAATTAGGATCCTTAAGTAATTAATAGCATAATTATCTCATTGTTTATATTTGGAAAGGTTGTTTAGTGAATTTCACCACCTTCCTCAAAAATAACAATACGTTAGAATCTTTAGGTGCGACTTTAATTAAAGTACCTTCTTAAACTCGGGTGCGCATTGATGCGACCCAAATCCAAATCTCGACGAAGTCAAAACGTGTTGACAACCACGGGTGCATTGATTGTGAGGTGGATCGAAACGCGTTTTCACAACATCGCAATTCTGCTAACATAAATAACAATAAAGAGGTTTACGAACAAAAAGCATATAAGTTAACATGTATTAAAATCAGATAAAATCAAATACAATAGTTAAGTGACCGTGCTAGACCCACAGAACCTGGGAATGCCTAACACCTTCTCCCGGATTAACAAAATTCCTTACTCGGATTTCTGGTTCGTGGACTGTTAACAGAGTCATATGTTTCCTCGGTTCGGGGTACTACCGGTGACTTGAGACACCATTAATCTCTCAAGTGGCGACTCTGAATAATTAATAATTAAATCCCGTTCCGATTGTCCTTTAAATGGAAAAACTCATTTACGCCCTTACGGGTGTAGGTAAAAAAAGGAGGTGTGACAATGCTATTTCACAAGTGATTAGTAAATTCTTGAAGGTGAAAGAGGGAGTAAGTCTAAGAAAAACGAATTTATGGACTAGTGTCATACAAAGTACTACATGGCCATGATAGTAAGGTATACAATGTATGTTAAAATAGAATAGTATTTAACTAAGTTGAGACAATTCTTAATTATGCGGGTAATTGATTAATTACCGGGTAACATGACATTACCCAGTTAACTAATAAGCAGACAAAAATTTAATCAATTACCCCAAGAAGGAACGTGGCAGCCCCTTCTTTTGTATAAGTTGAGTCATTGATTCATGCTTTACATGTGTCAAGAGTTAAATATCAAAGTCTTACCAAGGCTTTATTGTAAGCTTTATCAAATCAAGGGAGATAAACATCTCATTTCAAAGACTAAAGCTCAAATTGTTACATTCTGTTCAAGTGAAAAGCAGAAGCAGTTTCAACGTCCAAGCCTCACTCCTCAATTCGTTAATTTGGCATTTAAGCCAAACTTCATTCCTCAAGTTCAAAAAACGTAGAAGCTTAAATCCAGTTTTTGGGTTTTAAATTCAATCCACGAAGGTTTCCAACAGGATAATTATACGGAGTTGTTCCTACTCCAGGTATGTTAAGGCTATCCTTTCTTTCTTTTGGCATGATCCATACGATACGAACGAAACGTGCAAATGTACAAATTCCATAAATGGCTCTATTCATAGAAGTATTAGAGATATCTATGTTCTTGAATTTCCAAGTGCCATAATATTTTATCATCTGTTCATGGGTCTCAGAAAATGTGAAAGTTGAAAAAGGTTTACTTTGTGATATTGCTCAAAGACAAAATGGTCTTATGAAATTTTGAAAGATTTTATTAATGTACTTTTGATGAATTGCATTCATGTGCGTTGACCCATGACCAGATGGCATTATATATGTGAATATATGTAAATATATGTATATGAGATATGTGAAAAGGTTACGACATTATATACACACCACCACCTAATCAGCTGATATATGATGATGATGTTGCCCACATTGGCTGAAATATGATTCAAACGGTGTTATATACACTTATATATGTATATGGGATATGGGAAAGGTTATGGTGTTATATACGCACCACCACCTGATCAGCTGGTATATGATGATGATTTTGCCCACAGTGGCCGATATGATATAATATGACGGGATGCCCTCAGAGGCTGATATTGTTATGAAACATGTACATATGCACGACATGACGTTCATATGCATATGCATGACGCTAAAAGTAATTTATGATTTACAAAGTTATTCAGACTTATAGTTTGAGTCATGTACTCTATATGTCTTCCATGTCACTTATGTATTTATTTATATGCCTTACATACTCGGTACATTATTCATACTGATGTCCCTTTTGCCTGGGGACTTTGCGTTTCATGCCCGCAGGTCCCGATAGACAGGTCGAGAGCCCTCTAAGTAGGCTATCAGCTCAGTGGAAGATGTTGGTGTGCTCCATTTGTTTTGGAGTTGCTTGTTTGGTTAGTATGATTTAGACGTGTATTGTTTGGTATGGCGGGACTCTATCCCGACCTTTATGACATTTATGTACTCTTAGAGGCTTGTAGACATATGTTGTATACGCGAAAGATTGTACGGCTTTGTGGGCCTATGTTTTGAGTTTATAAATGATTATGTTGGTACGGCTTTGTGGGCCTATGTTTTGAGTTTATAAATGATTATGTTGGCCTATTAGGCCCGTATGTCACGTGTATATGATGATGTAATAAGAAAAATACGTTACATTGGTACTCGGTCGAGTAAGGTACCGGGTGCCCGTCACGGCCCATTGGTTTGGGTCGCGACAGTTAATTAGACATGATTCCATAAGCTAACAGCATGATTAAATTGCAAGTAGATATTAACAGGAAGGGAAAACATAATTAAAGTTACTTAATGAAAACATATTTTTTAACAATTAGCATAAGTACGCACTCGTCACCTCACGTACAAGCCGTTTCAATTATCAACAATACCAAATCCTAAGGGGAGTTTCCCCCATACAAGGTTAGGCAAGCCACTTACCTCGAACCAGCTCAAAATCAACTTGAAACCACGCTCTTGCCATGAGTACTCGACTCAAAATGGCCCAAATCTATTCAATTCAATTGCATAATGTAAATAATACTTCAAGTAACTGATTCCACAAAGAAATTCTAAGCTAATACGCGAAATTAGGAAAAATGACAAAAACGCTCCACGGGCCCAAGTCTCGGAATCAGGTGAAATTTACATTCTCAGAATATTCACACTCTCATGAGTCTATACATATCAAGAACACTGAAATCGGAGTTCAATTGACCCCTCAAATACCCATTTTAAGGTCTCTAAATCTCAAGCCCTAATTACCCATTTTGCACTGATTTTTCCGTAATTCTTTATCACTAATTAGACCTTTAATCATATTTAAACGAGTTATGAAGTCAAAAATATTACCTCAAAGCGATTCCCCTTTGGTTCCTCAAAAATCTCCCTCAAAAGCTTCAATCCCGTTCAAAAATAGTGGAAAAATGAAGAAGGGTCGCGAATGGGCTAATACTGCCCAGATATTCCTTCTTCGCGAACAGGAAGGACCCTCGCTTCACGAAGTACAACTTCGCTTGGGTCCAGCTTCCTTCATCGCGAACGCGATTCTCAAGCAGCAAATGTGATCCAACATCTCATCCAGCATCGCCAACGCGGGAGACTCTTCGCAAATGCGAAGCATTAAAACTCCCCTAGCCATAGCTCCTCTCCGCGAACGCGAGACCCTACTCGCGAACACGAAGAAAGAAACCAGAACTGGGTTGCTACAGTTTTTTTCTGCAATTCCAACAAGTTCCAAAATGCCCTGTTGAGTATCCGAAACACACCTGAGGCCCTCGGAACCTCAACCAAATATGCCAACCAATCCTAAAACATCATTCAAACTTATTCCAATCTTCGAAACGCTCAAAACAATATCAAAACACCAATTTAGCATCAGATTCAAGCCTAAGAACTTCACAAACTCACAAAATACGCTTTCAATCAAAAAGTCTACAACACTCGCCCGAATGACCTGAAATTATGTACACACGTCACATTCAACACTACGGAGCTACTCCAACTTCCGGAATTTCATTCCGATCCTCGGATCAAAATCTCACTATCGAACAGGAAACTTCAAAAATTCAACTTCGGCATTTCAAGTCGAAATTAGCTACGGACCTCCAAAACAACATCCGAACACGCTCTTAAACCCGGAATCACCCAACGGAGATAACGAAACCTTCAAAATTCTATTGCGAGGCCGTCTTCACGTTGTTCTGACTACGGTCAAATTTCCAAAACTTAAGCTCTCATTTAGGGACTAAGTGTCCCAAAATTCTCCGAAACTCAAAGCCAAGTATCCCTTCAAATCAAAATAGCAGAAACAAACACGGGAAAAATAGTTAATAGGGGATCGGGGAGTTAATTCTTAAGACGACCGGCCGGGTCGTCACAACAGTAAAATATGGGACTTGGACGTACGCCTAAAATTGAATTCCGAGGTCCCTAGCCTTAGAAAATAATATTTGAAGAAAATTGTTGTGCTGGTTTTAAAGGAAATAAATAAATGAATTAATGTTTGAACTCATTGGTATCGAGCCTGTATTTTGGTTCCAAAGCCTAGTACAATTTTGTTATGATATTTAAGTCCTATATGTGAAATTCGGTGAGAATCGGAGTTGATTTGACGTGATTTGGACGTCCGGTTGGAAAGTTAGAAAATCATGAGTTTTGAGGTTAAATTCATAGTTTTTGATGTTATTTTGATAATTTGATTGCATGAGTAAGTTCTTATGACGTTTCTAGACTTTTGTGCATGTTTGTATTGGAGACCCGAGGGCTTGGGTGAGTTTCAGATAGGTTTAGGCTATGTTGCGCTTGTTTTTGGATGCTTCATCGTCGTTTCTTCAAGCAAAAATGATACCACACTAAGCAAATGAGATCTAAATTCAGTTTTGGTTGAACCATTAGATCCGTATCGAAATTACGGAGCCAGTGGAAAAAGAATCATCAAATTTGGACATAATATGACGATGTTATGCTCATTTTCGTGTCGGAAAAATTTCTGGTTTCTGGTGTGTTTGCAAATGCGAACTTTTTCATCGCATTTGCGATGCACAGTTCGCAAATGCAAAATTTTGGTCGCAAATGTGACTTCTGGCAACCCTGCTTTGTTCACAATTTGCAAGGGTTTGCAATTGTGAACCCTGGGTCGCAAATGCGATATCTGAGGCCTGTTAAGTGAGATTTTTGACGGGATTTTCACCCATTTTTCAATTTTCTCAAACCCTAAACCTCCATAGGCGATTTTTCAAAGACCCAAATTTCTCTAAATCATTGGATAAGTGTCTCTAATCAATTTTCAACTATATTTTGTGATTATATCTTAGATTTAACATCCAATTCATGAGAATCTAAAGAACAATTTGGGAAAAATTGTGAAATCTTTCAAAAATGTAAAATGATGATTTGAATGACCAAATGATATTGAAATTAGATAATTTTTATATGGGTGAACTCGTATCGGAATGAGTATTCGATTTTTGTAAATTTTGTCGGGATCCGAGGTGTGGGCCCAGGGAGTTGACTTTTGTTGACTTTTTGCAAATTGTATAGGAATCATGGTTTTGTTAATTGGAATTGTTTTCTTTTGCATTGTTAGATGTGTTGAAGTCGTTTTTGGTTAGATATGAACCGTCCGAAGGTCTTTTCACCCGAGAAGTGTATTTTAGAGTATCGACTTGTCATCTTCGAGGTAAGTATCTTGTCTAACCTTGTGTGGGGGACTTCCCCTTAGGAATTGAGTCTTCTATGCAAATTGTAGTCCATGCATGTGAGGTGACGAGTGTGTGCTTAGACTTACTTTTGGAAAATTTGCCTCTAGGGTTCTTAGGTCCTTATGTGGAAAGTATCCCGTTATGATTGGGTTTCCTAATTGCTTAAATTGCCTCTATATGCTCTATATGACGTTGCTAGCTTTCCTCTAGATCTTACGTGTTACCTTGACCCTTAATTGCCTTAATTGAAGTGATTGCCTTCCTTATTGTTTTGATATTTCTTGATTGTGTGTTCCTCTATGACTTTGTGCAAATATGTTACATGTCAATTGTTGTGGTTACCGGTGTTATCAGGTGCTTATTATGATTTGTTGTTTTGTTGAGGTTATCGTGCTTCTTGATTTTTCCGTGACCCTTATTATGTACTTGTTGATTCCCTTGCCGGGATGTTATTGCTTATGATATTATTTCCCTTGCCGAGATATTGTTGTTATACTATTGTTCCCTTGTCAGGATGTTGTTGTTTACAATCTTGTCTCCCTTGCAGGGAGGTTGTTGTTATACTCTTGTTCCCTTGTCGGGATTCTTTTATGATTGATGTTGATTTGTAAATGGGATCGGGTGGCACGCCTCCACGGTGATAATTGAAATGGGAGCGAGTTGCACGCCTGCAACAAGATATATGAAATGGGAGCAGGTTGCACGCCTGCAACAAGATTGTGATGACCCATTGGGTCATCACTTATTTTAAAATGAAATTCTATGTTTCGAGGCCTTAAAACCTCTTTTAGCATCACCTCGATTTGCGTACGTCGTCCGGGCACGTAGTCGGAAAGCCTAAATGTGAAAATCTGTGAAAAATGATAAATTTTGACTATAAAATGAATTAATTTGACTTCGGTCAATGTTTTAGGTAAACGGACCTGGACTCGTGATTGCATAGTCCCGAAGGGTCCATAGAAAAATATGGGACTTGGGCATATGCCCGGAATAGAATTCCGAGGTCCCAAGCCCGAGAAATGAATATTTAAAGAAAAATTATTTTCTGAAATTGTTCATAAGGTTTGGAAATGAATTTTGATTAGAACGTGTTGGTATCGGGCCCGTATTTTGGTTCTGGCACCCGGTACAAGTCTTATATATGATTTAAGATAATTTTGTGAAGTTTAGTAAGAAACGGAATTCGTTTAACGTGATTCGGACCTTAAATGCAAAATTTGATGTTTAAAGAAGTTTTGAGAAATTTCATTGTTATTGAGGGTTAATTCGAGGTTTCTGATGTCATTTTGGTGATATGAGTCACGAATAAGTCCGTGAGATATTTATGAGGTTGTGTGTATATTTGTCTTGGAGCCCCGAGGGCTCGGGTGAGTTTTGGATAGGCCACAGGGTGCATTTTGAACTTAGAAAATTACAGAATTTTTGTTGGTGGGCCTGCAGGCTTCGCACCTGGCTCACAAATGCGAAGGCTGGATCGCAAATGCAGAAACAGCCCAGGCCTGCCTTGCTCGCAAATGCAAGTATTTTTTCGCAAATGCGAAAATCCCTGTTCAGCCTTGGGTCGCAAATGCGACCCATTCTTTGCAATTTCCAAGTGGCAAATGTGACATGTTGTTCGCAAATGCGATGGTCCTATTTTCCTGAAGGGATCACAAATGCGAGCCCTGTTTTGCATTTCCCAACATAGTAAAGGTCGGGGTTCGCAATTGCGAACCCCTATTCGCATTTCCCATACCTGTGACCTGTAACTTTTATACTTAACCGATTTTAAACCCATTTTTCATATCCGCTCAAAACATAAACACCCTAGGACGATCTTTCAAAGGCTTCTTCTTCTCCAAATCAATTGTAAGTTGTTTTTAACGAGTCTTCTTCAATCATTAACATCTTTTAACATGATTTCAACTTAAAATCAATGATTTTCATGAGGGAAATTGGGTGTTTTAGGTAAGACCTAGGTTTTTAAAAAATTGGGGATTTGGACCTCGATTTGAGGTTTGATTTCAAAACAAATTATATATTTGGGTTCGTGGGGGAATGGGTAATCGTGTTTTGGTTCAAACCTCGGGTTTTGACCATGTGGGCCCGAGGCAATTTTTGACTTTTCTGGCAAAACTTTAGAAAAACTCATTTTCATGCATTGGGGTTGATTCATTTATTGATATAATTAAGTAACTTGTGACTAGATATGAGCGAATTGGCGATGGAATCAAGGGGTAAAGCTATAATTGAATCTTGAGTTGTGCTTTTGGAATCGAGGTAAGTGTTTGGTCTAACCTTAGCTTGAGGGATTAGGAGTTGTGTCTTATTTGCTACATGTTAATTATGGAGTACGACGTATAGGCATGGTGACGAGTATTTATACGTTGGTGTCAAGCATGCTCGTGAGTCTTGTATTATAATTGTTATGACTCCGTTGTGGTTTATTGCGCTTCGTATGTTATTATCACCATTTTTCCCTTGCTGGGATGTTTGTTTGATATTAATGATCCCTTGCCGGGATGTTCGTTTTGATAGTATTGTTCCCTTGCCGGGATATTTGTTTTGATATTATTGTTCCCTTGTCGGGATGCTCTTGAAATATCATTGTTCCCTTGCTGTGAAGTTGTTATATTGCTCTAGTTCCCTTGCCGGGATTCCTTGTGATTATTGTTTGCTTGTAACTGGGAGCGAGTGGTACGCCTACCACAAGATATAATGAAATGGGGCGGGTGGTACGCCTACCACAAGATATAATGAAATGGGAGCGGGTGGCATGCCTGCCACGAGGTACATGAAATGGGAGCGGGTGGCACACCTACCGCGAGATACAGGAAATGGGATCGGGATGCACTCTTGTAACATGATGTGAAAAGAAAGTGAAACCTGCCTTTGTTTTCCTTATTCTTGTTAGTGGTTGGATTTTGATTCCTTTATTCTCTTGATATTCTGTTTTTACATGTTATTCCCCGAAGCATGTTTCCCCTTTCCATCTTTACTTGTTTATTTCTGCTTTACTTTCCACTATATATCATATAACTACACAGGTTTATTTGGTGGTCTGGTCCTAGACTCGTTACTACTTCGCCGAGGTTAGACTAGACACTTACCAGCACATGGGGTCGGTTGTGCTGATACTACACTCTGCACTATGTGCAGATCCCGGAGCAGCTCTTGGACCATAGTTTGGAGGCTACCTTCATTCCACACGGAGATCCAAGGTAGACCTGCAGGCGTCCACAGGCCTTGGCGTCTCCTCTATCTTTTATTTCTTATTTCATCTTTTTGCTTCAGAAATAGTGTGTCTTTTATTCTCGGACCATGTACTTAGCAGTCTTAGACCATCTGTGACGCTGTGACACCAGGTTTTGGGTGATTAAGGCTTAAGTTGTAATAGCTACAGAATCAGATATTTTATTATTTTTCTTCCGCTTAATTAAATATTCTGCTGTTTATACGTTATCGCTTTATATATGTTAAAAAGAATTAATTGGATAATGGAGTAATTAGTTTAAAGGATTGGCTTGCCTAACTCACATTAGTAGGCACCATCACGACTCCCGGGGGTGGGAAATTTGGGTCGTGACAAGTTGTATCAGAGCTCTAGGTTACATGGGTCTCACAGTTCACAGACAAAATTAGTAGAGTCTGAGGAATCGGTACGGGGACGTCTATATTTATTCCCCAGAGGCTACATAGTTAGGAACAACTTTACATTTATTCTCTCTTGTCGTGCGGTTTGGTTTCTCAATGCTAATTGTAATTCTACTTTGTTCTTTCGTAGATGGCGAGAACACGCGCTTCCTCATCCACTAACCAGCAGCCCGAGCCCCTAGCAGCAGCTTCAATAAGGGGTAGAGGGCAAGGTCGAGGCCGTGCTAGAGGCCGAGGTAGGGGCAGAGCTCAGCCTTGAGCAGCAGCACTAGCAGCGGAGCCTCAGGTTGACTTTGATGATGAGGTTCCGGCCCCAACAGTTCCTGTGGGCCCCGCTCAGGTCCCAGAGGGGTTTATTACTACCCCAGTTCTTCAAGATGCTCTGGTCCGTCTAGTGGGCCTCATGGAGAGTGTCACCCAAGCAGGCTTTCTTCTTGTAGCACCAGCCGTCTCTCAGGCTGGAGGAGGAGCCCAGACTCCTGCTACTCTCACTCCGAAGCAGGTAGCTCCCCAGATTCAGACTCCAGCGATTCAGCCAGTTAGAGCAGTTCAGCCAGGTGTGGTAGCTCAGACCGGTGATGGAGCAACTATGTTTGCCGATGCTTTCTGGAGGCTGGATAGGTTCACCAAGCTCTTCACTACCACTTTCACAGTGCATCTACCGAGGATCCCCAAAATTATCTAGACAGCAGCCATGAGGTTCTCAGGAACATGGGGATAGTTGAGACCAATGGGGTCGATTTTGCAACATTTCGCTTGTCTGGATCCGCCAAGACTTGGTGGATAGATTATTGCGTGGCTAGACCAGCCGGATCGCCAACCTTGACTTGGGAGCAGTTTACATAGCTATTTCTGGAGAAGTTTCTCCCTATTACTTAGAGAGAGGCCTATCGGCGGTAGTTTGAGCATCTCCAGTAGGGTTCTATGACTGTTACCCAGCATGAGACCAGATTCATCGTGCTCTTGTCATACTTCCCACTGAGAGAGAGAGAGAGAGAGAGAGGGTGAGGAGGTTTATTGATGGTCGTATTTAGCCGATTCGTCTTCAGATAGCTAAGGAGACTAGGAGTGAGATATCTTTCCAAGAGGCGGTCAATGTGGCCAGAAGAGTGGAGATGGTTCTGTCACAGGGAGGTGGTCATGGGTCGGACAAGAGGCCCCATCATTCAGTCAGATTCAGTGGTACCTTTTCTTGAGGTAGGGATTCGTATGGTAGAGGCCATCCTCCTAGGCCTTTTCAGTCGGCACTTCAGGTTTCTCACGGTGCTTCAGGTGGCCGTGGTTCTCAGATGCAGTATTTTGATTAGAAATCCTATAGTGCACCACCAACTCCTATCAGTGCACCGTCGCTTCAGAGTTTTCAGGGTCGTCAGCCCCAGCAGCCGAGGGCTTGTTTTATTTATGGTGACACGAGGCACATTGCTAGGTATTGCCCTCGAGCACCGAGTAGATCTTAGCATCAGGGTTCCCGTGCCATGGTTTAGGCACTAGGTGTTCCACAGCCCACCCACCCAGCTAGAGGTGGAGGTAGAGGTACTAGAGGTGGAAGTAGAGGTATTAGAGGTGGAGATCAGGCCGCTAGAGGTAGAGACCAGCCAACAGCAGGCCGTCCCAGAGATGTAGTTCAGGGTGGTAGGGCCCAGCCCCGATGTTATGCTCTTCCAGCTAGGCCCGGGGCTTAGGCTTTCGATGTAGTTATTACAGGTATGGTTCTAGTTTTTGATAGAGATGCTTCAGTGTTTTTTGATCCAGGGTCTACGTACTCATATGTGTTCTCTTATTTTGCACCGTATCTGGTCATGCCTAGTGATATTTTGGGTGATCCTATTTATGTGTCTACGCCAGTAGGTGATTCTATGCTGGTAGATCGAGCCCATCGTTCATGTATAGTTGTGATCGGAGGTCTTGAGACTCGTGTAGATTTGCTTCTTTTGGACATGGTCGATTTTGATGTCATATTAGGGATGGACTGGTTATCACCTTAAACGCTATCTTGGACTGTCATGCCAATACTGCAATCTTAGTCTTACTGGGTTTACCTCATTTAGAGTGAAGAGGGACTCCTAGTCATTCTACCCGTAGTGTTATCTCTTACGTGAAGGCTCGGCGTATGGTCGAGAAAGGGTGTTTGGCCTATTTGGCATATGTTTGTGATTCTAGTGCTGAGGTTCCTTCTATTGATTTTGTGCCCGTTGTTCGTGAGTTTCCTGAGGTTTTCCCTTCAGACTTGCCGGGTATGCCACCTGACAGGGATATTGACTTTTGCATTGATTTGGCTCTGGGCACTTAGCCCATTTTTATCCTGCCGTATCGTACCTCGCCTGAGTTGAACAAGTTAAAGGAGCAGTTGCAAGACTTTCTTGAGAAGGGTTTCATTAGGCCGAGTGTTTCTCCTTGGGGGTGCACCGGTGTTGTTTTTTAAGAAGAAGGACGGATCGATGAGAATGTGTATTGATTACCGGCAGTTGAACAAGGTTACAACCAAGAATAAGTATCCATTGCCGAGGATTAATGATTTGTTTGGTCAGATTCAGGGTGCCAAGGTATTTTCGAAGATTTACTTGAGATCTGGCTACCATCAGTTGAGGATTAGAGCATCCGATGTCCCTAAGATAGCTTTCCGCACACAGTACGGGCATTATGAGTTCTTGGTTATGTCATTCGGGTTGACAAATGCCAGCAGCTTTTATGGAACTGATGAATCGAGTGTTCAGGACTTACTTGGATTCGTTCGTAATAGTCTTCATTTATGATATCTTGATTTATTCCCGCATCTGGGAGGAGCACGAGTAACATCTTAGAGTGGTTCTTCAGACCTTGAGGGATAGTCAGTTATATCCTAAGTTCTCGAAGTGTGAGTTCTGGTTGAGTTTAGTTGCATTCCTAGGTCATGTTTTATTAGCAGAGGGTATTCAGGTTGACCCGAAGAAGATTGAGGCAGTTAAGAACTGGCCTAGACTAGCATCAGCTACAGAGATTCGGAGTTGCTTGGGATTGGCAGGCTACTATCGTCAGTTTGTGGAGGGGTTTTCATATATCACATCCTTGATGACCAGGTTGACCCAGAAGGGTGCTCAGTTCAGATGGTCAGATGAGTGTGAGGCGAGCTTTCAGAAGCTCAAGATAGCTCTGACTACGACACCTATGTTGGTTTTGCCCACAGGTTCAGGGCGTTATACAATCTATTGTGATGCATCTCGTATTGGACTCAGTGCAGTGTTGATGTAGGATGACAAGGTCATTGCCTATGCTTTGCGGCAGTTGAAGATTCATGAGAATAACTATCTGGTTCATGATTTGGAGTTGGCAACCATTGTTCACGTGTTGAAGATTTGGAGGCATTATCTGTATGGCGTGTCATGTGAGGTGTTCACGGATCACAAGTCTTCAGTATTTGTTCAAGAAAAATGAGTTGAATTTGAGGCAGAGGAGGTGGTTGGAGTTGTTGAAAGATTATGATATCACCATCTTATATCATCTGGGAAAGGCCAATGTGGTGGCCGATGCTTTGAGTAGGAAGTCAGGTAGTATGGACAGTCTTACTTATATTCTGGTCGGTGAGAGACCACTTGCCTTGGATGTTTAGACTTTGGCCAATCAGTTCGTGAGGTTGGATGTTTCTGAGCCCAGTTGTGTGTTAGCTTGCACAGTCGCCCGTTCTTCTTTATTAAAGCGTATCCGAGATCGGCAGTATGATGATCCCCATTTGTGTGTCCTCGGAGACACGGTGCAGCGCGAATGTGCCAAGAAGGTTACCTTAGGTGATGATGGAGTTTTGAGATTGCAGAGTCGAGTTTGTGTGCCTAATATGGATGGGCTTCGAGAGTTGATTTTACAGGAGGCCCATAGTTCCCGGTACTCTATTCATCCAGGCGCCGCTAAGATGTATCAAGATTTGGGGCAACATTATTGGTGGCGGAGAATGAAGAAGGATATTGTTGCATATGTGGCTCGTGTTTGAATTATCAGCAGGTTAAGTACGAGCATCAATGGCCCGATGGCTCATTTCAAAGGATTGAGCTTCCCGAGTGGAAATGGGAGCGGATCACTATGGATTTCATTGTTGGACTCTCACAGACTTGGAGGAAGTTCGATGCAGTGTGGGTTATTGTTGATAGGCTGACCAAGTCAGCGCATTTCATTCCTGTGGCAGTCTCCTATTCTTCCGAGAGGTTAGCTGAGATCTTTATTCGGGAGATTGTTCATCTTCATGGTGTGCCCGAGTCTATCATTTCGGACCAAGGTATGCAGTTTACCACACATTTTTGGAGAGCAGTTCAGCGAGAATTGGGCCCACGGGTTGAGTTAAGCGCAATATTTCATCCTCAGACGGACAGGCAATCCGAGCGGACCATTCAGATTTTGGAGGATATGATCCGAGCTTGTGTCATTGACTTTGGAGGCTCGTGGGATTTGTTTTTGCCTTTAGCAGAGTTTGCCTACAACAACAGCTACCAGTCAAGTATCTAGATGGCTCCTTATGAGGCTTTATATGGTAGGCGGTGTCGGTCTCCGGTTGGATGGTTTGAGCCGGGAGAGGCTTGGTTATTGGGTACGGATTTGGTTTAGTAGGCCTTGGACAATGTCAGGATTATTCAGGATAGGCTTCGTACAGCTCAGTCCATGCAAAATAGTTATGCAGACCGCAAGGTTCGTGATTTGGCATTCATGGTCGGGGAGCGGGTATTGCTTCGAGTATCGCCTATGAAGGGCGTGATGAGATTTGGGAAGAAGGGCAAGATTAGCCCTAGGTTCATTGGCCCGTTTGAGATTCTTGATCGAGTGGGAGAGGTGACTTATAGACTTGCATTGCCGCCGAGCTTATCAGTCATGCATCCAGTGTTTCATGTGTCCATGCTTTGGAAATATCACAGCGATCCATCCCATGTGTTAGATTTCAGCACTGTCCAGTTGGACAAGGACTTGCCTTATGAGGAGGAGCCAGTGGCTATTCTAGATGAAGCAGTGTAGAATAAAAGTGCAGATAGTTGAAAATGAAAAGCAGAATTGCAGACCGCGGACCACACAAAATGAAGTGTGGCCGCAAAGAAGCCACCGCGGACCGCACAAATTGCACCACGGACCGCATTGAGGTGGAGGTTAGCCTACCTACTCTCTGATAAAGACCTCTACGGACCGCATAAAATGATATTGCGGTCCGCATTGAGGCACCGCGGTCCATACAAAATAGCATTGTGGACCGCCTTGAAGCACCGCGGTCCGCGGTAAGTTATGCCTAGCAACACTAACCTAGGGTTTCAATTTTGCACATATTTAGTATAATTTTTCACCTATTATTGATTCCCTAGGTGTTCAATCAGTGTATTTAACTAATTAGTCCTAATCTAAATAACTGATACAACCCTAAGCTAAAAATTAAAGAAAAAGGGGAGAAGAATCGAAGAACTAACAAATTAAAAGAAAATAAAACACATTTAAAGGCTAGGGAAAGATTAAAAGTACCAGGAGTGAGATGCAATGTAGATGAATGAAACTCAGCAATTGAATTCGTGCAGTTAGACGTGATGAATAGTACTTTTTTTAGCTTTTGAGAGCAAAGGGTCATAAAGCTGGAAATGAGGACCTCAGGTCCTATTTATAAAAAATGAACTGGGGCCCATCTCACCTACCCACCGCAGACCGCACAAAATGGCACTGCGGTCCGCGGTACTCAGAAACAAGAGGCATTGGGGAGATGTCCATTGCGGATCGCAAGAAATGCAATGCGGCCACAGTGGTCCACCGCGGACCGCACAAAATGCATTGGGCCACGGTGGAAAACTTCAGAGATTCCTCATTTTGATCAATTAACTATGCGGACCGCATTGAAATGTTGTCCCCGCACTGAGGCTTTTGCAGCCGCACAAAATGCACTGCGGTCCGCATTGCAAAACAATCCTACAACATCTCACAACCAGTAGTCCAAAAAAAATCCTATACTACAAAGAAAATCAAAGAAAAACAAAAAGAAAACACATGGGTTGCCTCCCAAGAAGTGCTTGATTTACCGTCGCGACACGATGCAGGTTACCATCAAATCACTTTAGATAGAGCAGTGCCACCACGTGGCTGTTATAAATCTCGCCTAGGTAGTGCTTGACCTTGTGCCCATTAACGCTGAAAATCTCCCCATTTTTGTTCTTCAAGTCAAATGCACCAAATGGAGTCACAAACACCACTTCAAAAGGTCCACTTCATTTCGACTTAAGCTTTCCCGGAAACAGACGTAACCGAAAGTTGAACAAGAGAACCAAATCACCCACTTTGAACTCCTTGCCACGAGCATATTTATCATGAAGATACTTCATCTTGTCCTTGTACAAGGACGAACCGGAGTAGGCATGAAATCGGAATACATCAAGTTCATTAAGCTGCTCCACACGAAGATTTGCTACCACATCCCATTCAAGATTCAGCTTCCTCAAAGCCCATATAGCCTTATGCTCTAACTTAACAGATAAATGGCAAGCTTTCCCAAAAACCAACCGATACGAAGACATACCAATCGGAGTCTTGTAAGCATTCTTATAAGCCCATAGAACATCATCCAACTTTTTTGACCAATCGGTCCTATTTGCATTGACCGTCTTTGACAATATACTCTTGATTTCCCTGTTTGAGACTTCAACTTGGTCACTCACTTAAGGATGATGAGGAGTAGAAACTTTGTGATTGACACCATACTTTTCAAGCAAAGTGTCAAAAGCTCTATTACAAAAATGAGACCCTCCATCACTTATGATTGCACGAGGAGTGCCAAACCTTGTAAAAATGCTCTTCTTGAGAAACATAACAACACTCCGGGCCTCATTGTTGGGTAAATCTAAGGATTTTACCCACTTTGAAATATAGTCAACCGCCAAAAGAATGTATGTGTTCCCATATGAGCTAACAAACGGGCCCATAAAATCAATGCCCCATACATCAAAAATATCAACTTCAAGGATGGTATTGAGAGGCATCTCATCTTTCTTCGAAATTCCACCCGCTCTTTGACATTCGTCACATCTCTTCACAAGTTCACTTGCATCTTTGTACAAAGTTGGCCAGTAAAACCCACAACTAAGAAATTTTGAAGTCGTGCTCGCCCCGCCATGATGGCCACCATAGGGAGAGGAATGACAAGCCTCTAAGATACTCAATTGGTACTCCTCCGGGATGCACCATTAGATCACACCATCCGTGTAGATCTTGAACAAGTACGGTTCATCCTAATAGAAATCCAAACTATCCCGTTTGAGCTTCTTCATTTGGTTAGAAGAGAGCTCACACGGGATTATACCTGTCACAAGAAAATTAGCAACGTCCACAAACTATGGCATACCATTCACTGACACCGAAAGGAGTTGCTCATCAGGAAATGAATCATTTATCTCTAGGCCATCACGAGGCCTCCCCTCCTCCTCCAAGTAGGATAAGTGGTTTGCCACTTGGTTTTCACTACCTTTTCGGCCCACAATCTCCAAATCAAACTCTTGAAGTAACAATACTCATCGCATCAGTATAGCTTTGGAATCCTTCTTTGTCATCAAGTACTGGAGTGTGACATGATCGGTATTATCTATGACCTTGGCACCTATGAGATACGGCCGAAATTTCTCCATTGCGAACACAATAGCCAAAAGATCTTTCTCAATAACCGTGTAGTTCACTTGAGCATCATTCATTGTCTTGCTCGCGTAGTACAGTGGATGAAACATTTTATTCACTCTTTGACCCAAAACCGCCCCAACCGCAACATCGCTCGCATCACACATGAGCTCAAAAGGCAAGATCTAATTGGGTGCGGTGATAATAAGAGTGGTGGTCAACTTATGCTTGAGAAGTTTAAAGGCTTGCATACATCTCTCATCGAACACAAACTTGGCATATTTTTCCAATAACTTGCATAAGGGATTCACTACCTTCGAAAACTCTTTGATAAATCCCCGGTAGAGCCCCGCATGCCCAAGAAAACTTCTAACTCCCTTGACAGAGGTAGGGGAGGGATCTTTGAAATCACATCAATTTTTGCTTTATCCACCTCTATACCATGCTTTGAAGTTGTATGCCCAAGAACTATGCCCTCCTCAACCATGAAGTGGTATTTTTCCCAATTAAGAACAAGATTGGTTTCTTCATAACGGGCCAATACACTATCAAGATTTTTCAAACATTCATCAAATGAATTGCCCACAACAATAAAGTCATCTATGAACACCTCCAAAATATCTTCCACCATGTCGGTGAAAATGGCCATCATACACCGCTGGAATGTATCCGGTGCATTACAGAACCCAAAAGGCATCCTCGAAAAGGCAAAGGTGCTATATGGACAAGTGAATGTGGTCTTCTCCTGATCTTCCAGAGCAATCAAGATTTGGTTGTATCCAGAATATCCATACAATAAATAGTAGAAGGCACGCCCAGCAAGTCGATCTAATATCTAATCAAAGAAAGGCAATGGAAAGTGATCCTTGCGGGTCACTTTATTCAACTTGTGGTAGTCCATACATACCCTCCACCCGGTGACGGTCCTGGTAGGAATCAACTCATTTTGCGAATTTGCAACCATGGTCCTGCCACCCTTCTTCGGCACACATTGCACCGACAAAGTCCGAGCTATCAAAGATGGGGTACACAACCCCGACATCCAACCACTTGATCACCTCCTTTTTCAAAACGTCTTGCATTGCTTCGTTCAACCTCATTTAATGTTCCAAGGAGGGTTTTGCATCATCTTCCAGACTAATCTTGTGCATACAAAAGGTGGGGCTTATCCCCCGAATATCATCTAAGGTCCATCCAATTGCCTTCTTCCGCTTTTGAAGCATCACCAATATGGCATCAACCTGCATGTTAGTAAGATAAGAAGAAAGAATAACTGGCAAAGTTGAACTAGGGCCTAAGAACTCATACCTAAGGTACGGAGGCAACGACTTCAACTCCAACATCGGAGGTTCCTCGATTGAAGGTTTTGTTGGTGGAGTCTTCCTATTCTCATGATCCAAAGAGAGTTTCCTAGGCTCATAAGAGTAATATCCCATTCCATGTAAAGAATTTACGCACTCCACTCATCCTTCATCCTCATTTACATCAAGATTCAACAATACTGCCTCTAAAGGGTCCTCCACATTGATCATTGCACTAAAGGAGCACACCTCAGAACTATTGGGCTGCTTCATTGACTTACACACTTGAAAGACCACTTTCTCATCACCCACCCGGAAGGTGAGTTCCCCTACTTCCACATCAACTAAGGCCTTCTCAGTAGCAAGGAAAGGTCATCCCAATATGATTAGAACCTCATAATCTACCTCACAGTCCAAGATCACAAAATTAGCTAGCAAGATAAATTTGTCCACCTAGACAAGAACATCATCAATAATACCCAATGGTCTTTTCATAGTTCTATCCGCCATTTGCAATCTCATGGAAGTAGGCCTCGGTTGCCAAATAACCAAAGTCTTGAAAACTGAGTAGGGCATCAAGTTGATACTCGCCCCCAAATCACATAGAGCTTTAGCAAAGTCCACACTCCCAATGGTGCAAGGAATGGTGAAAGCACCGGGATCTTCTAGCTTCGGGGCCATTGACGGCACTATTGCACTAACTTGGTGGGTCATCTTGATAGTTTCGCAATCCATAGATCTTTTCTTTGTCACCAAGTCCTTCATAAATTTAGCATAACCCGGCATTTGTTCTAGAGCCTTCACCAAAGGCACATTAATGGATAAGCTCTTCATCATGTCAATAAACTTCTTAAACTAATTCTCATTTTTCTGCTTCACGAGCCTTTGAGAATAAGGTGAAGGTGGCCTTGGCAAAGGAGCCTTGGCTTTAGGCACAACCATTTCTGGCATGTCTATTACATGTTCCCTAGACGGGTCCACATCATTCTGAGTCTCCACCTCGACATCTTGAATATCAATCCTCACTTCCTCATTCACGTTCGCATCAATCACATGTTCAACCACCAAAGGAATCTCATTTTCTTGCAACTCAACTTTATCACTCAAAATTTCTTTTTGTTTGGAGTCATTCACATCACCGCCTCTTCCACTTCTTGTAGTTATCACCATAACATGATTATTCCCACTCTTCGGGTTAACTACCGTATCAATTGATAGAGCCCCCTTAGGGCGAGTATTCAAGGATTGTGAGATTTGGCCTAATTGAACCTCCAAGTTTCTGATTAAAGTATTATAGGAAGCCAACTGAGAATCAGAGTCCGCATTCGTTTTCATCATCTGTTCAAATATTATTTCAATTCTCCCCATTTCATTGTTGGAAGAACTAGGACCTTGGGATGGAAATGGTGGTAGATTGTTCGGTTGTTGATACATTGGGGGCCTTTGAAAGCCTTGCCCCCGATTTCCCTGATTGCCATTGTTCCGACCACCCTGATTGTTGTTACCACCCTAGTTGTTATTGTTGCCATTCCAATTACCCTAATTGTTCTGATTATTGTTCTGATTGCCCCAATTGGAATTTTGGTTGTTGTTCCCCCCCAATTACTATTCTCTTGTTGTTGTTGATTGCCTTGGGGTCTCCAATGTTGTTCGTTGGAAGAATTGCTCATTTGGCCTTGATAGTTGGTCACGTATTGCACCTTTTCATTTTGCCCATCATAACCATCATCTTGGAATCCACCAAAATCATTGTCATATTGATTCGAACTCCCTTGGTTCTATTGACCTCTTTATATTCTTTTGTTCACTAGCATGTTAACACCCTCCATACAATTTACTTGGCACGGATTTTAAACTTGTTGTAACTGTGCCTTCGCTAGCTAGTTCATTGTTGTTGTCAGTTCTACTATAGCCTGCCTATAGTCATGTAGCTTTTTGTGCAAGTGAGTGACCGTGGGGTTACCCTGTTGCATATTGGCTCTACTTTGCCAAGCGGAGGACGTGTTAGCCATCTCATCAAGAATGTCACAAGCTTCATCATAAGCCAGCTTCATGAAATTACCCCCAGCAAGTTGGTTCACTATGCACTGATTTGTTATGTTAATGCCCCGGTAGAAAGTCCGTTGTATCATTGCCTCAGTCATATTATTGTTGGGACACTCCTTTACCATGGTTCTATATCGCTCCCAAATCTCATGTAATGGTTTTGTGGGCTCCTGCTTGAAAGCTAAGATCTCATCTCTCAATGCTGCCATGTGCCCCGGTGAGAAAACCTTTGCAATGAATTTATCCACCAACTCATCCCAAGTAGTGATGGAATGGTTGGTAAGTTGTTCAAGCCAATCTAATGCCTTCTCTCTAAGTTAGAAAGAGAATAGTCTCAACCAAAGTGAATCCTCCGACACATTAGTTTGCTTGCTCCCCCAACAGGTATCCACGAAACCTTTGAGATGTTTGTAAGCATTCTGATTGGCAGCGCCCGTGAAATACCCACGCTACTCCAGCAATGTCAGCATCACATTTGTAATTTGAAAATTGCCTGCCCGGATCGGGGGTGGGACAATTGCACTAGCATATCCTTGGTTGGGAAGCACTCTAGGAGCCACTCTTCGAGGTGGCGAGGGAGGGTCTGGAATATTATCATTGGTCTGGCGGCCTCTCCTTTGTCCTTGAGGCACAATAGGAACCTCATCATCAACATTGTCGTCTACCTTTACCCCCGGAGGAAGATCTCCAAGAGGTACGTTGTTTGCTGTCATTTTGTACCTGAAGTTGTGACACACACAAATTAGTAACGCAGAAGGAAAGAAGAACAATACACAAAACTATTTATATTGATAGCCAAAACCGTTAGCTCCCCGACAACGGTGCCAAAAAGTGATCGGAGCCAACCCTACACCACTACAAAGTAGCGAGAGTGGTCGAAGCAACTTTTACCCGAGATGGTCGGGATCGAATCCACAGGGAGCTAGAAGTGGGAATTGGATTCCTATGTAAACTAAAGATGGGTAATTGGTCTTAATTACTCTTCCAAACATTATTGGTTTTGAAATTACTTCTAATTTTATGCTAATAAGATGTTAAATTAAGCTAAGAGTAAGATACTTGAAAGGTTGTCTAAATGGTTAAGGAGGCACTAGGGAAGTGACTTTCTCCTAGGTGAATACTTGACGGGTTCTCGAATCTAAGGCAAGATTGTCATGTTGGGGATTACGATATAACCAATGCATGAAACTTGTCACTCTATACCTCTCGGTAGTTTGAGTGATTTTGCCCTAATTGACTTTTTCAAGACCAATTGGGTATGATAATTTGTGCAAGCAATTTAGGTTCAAGTCAGGTATTCTTATCTCTAGGTTTAACCCTTTAATTGGGACTATCAATCTCTTGAATACGCCCCAATTCCTTGTTGGACTAATTTTCCTAGACTCAAACTCTCTTTCTCAAGAAGAACCCAAGTCAAAAAGGTACAAATTAGTGTTTGCAACCACTAATTCAACATGGAAAATACAAATTAGTCCAAATATCAAACACCCA